>NC_142879.1:104835833-106086666 GCF_051225735.1 Oryctolagus cuniculus
CACAGCCAAGATTCAAGCCCTGGTACTCTGCTATGGGACACAGCTATCCTATCAACTACACCAAATGCTAGTCCCTGAACTGTTTGTTATACTGAAAATGGGTAGGAAAATTTTGAATTGGTTACATGCCTTCTGAAACATTTCGTAAGTCTTGTGGAATGTGAAATTCTCAAAAATAATATGACAGATTTTTAACTGTGACTACATCTAATAAGTAACTGCATATTCCAAATAACTTGTGAATAACTAGGTAAAAGTCTACCCTTTGGAAATTTTATTATTTTTACAAGAAACTGAATTTTGTGGTGTTTTTATTTTGTAGAATAGTTAATGCTGCACGGAACATCTTTTATATAAATCTGTTTTAACACTTCTAATTACTTGAATAAATTCTTCAATATAGAGTTACTTTGTGAACATAGACACTAAGTCTGATTAATATTTCTAAATTGTTCTCAAAGTTTATATTAATTTATACTTTTGCCATCAGAGTATGAAATGACATTTTTCTCATCCCAGAATATTTTTTTAAAGATTCATTGGTTTATTTGAAAAACAGAGTGACCAAGAAAGAGGGTAATAAAGGGAGAGAAAAAAGGAGAGAAGGAGAGAGATCTTCCTTCTGCTGGTTCACTCCCCCAAATGTCCGCAACAGCCATAGCTGGGCAAAACCAAACTAAGAAGGAAAAACTCCATTCTGGTCTCCCATGTGGGTGGCAGACACACAAGTACTTGGGCCATCATCTGCCAGGCACATTAACAGGAAGCTGGAACAGAAGCAGAGGTGGGACTCGATCACAGGCACTCCAATATGGGATGTGGGTGTCCCAAGCAGTGACCTAGCCCACTGTGCCACAATGCTTGTTCCAATCCAGAATTTTTCTTAATTTGTTGTTTTTTTCATCCCATGAATAAAAAATAAAATGCAAAGTGATTACTGATTAGATTCTTCAACATGTCTTTCATATATAAATAAAATTAATCCAGAGTTCTTGTTTAAAAACATTTAACACTAGATCTTAAATTATTCCAAAAGGAATTTAAAATTATTTATAACATACATAATAACAAGATAAACTAAGGTGTCATCAAAAAAACATACAATGTGTGAGGTAGTATCTATTTTTTTTAATCATTTTTTAAAAAATTGAGGGCCAGCACTATATCATAACAGGTAAAGCTACCACCTTCAGTGCCAGCATCCCATATGGGTGCTGGTTTGGGTCCTGGCTGCTCCACTTCCCATCCAGCTCTCTGCTATGGCTTGGGAAAGCAGTAGAGAATGGCTCAAGTCCTTGGGCCTCTGCACTCATGTGAGAGACCTGGAAGAGGCTCCTGGCTCCTGGCTTCAGATTGGTACAGCTCCAGCTGTTATGGCCAACAGGGGAGTGAACCCACAGATGGAAGACCTCTCTCTCTGTGCCTCTTCTTCTCCTTCTGTGTAACTCTGACTTCGAAATAAATAAATCTTTAAAAAAAAAATAATTTGAGAGCTAGAAAAGATCTCATTCTCTGGTTCGCTCCTCCCCATGCCCACAGTAGCTGGGGTTGGGCCATCCCAGAACCAGGGACCAGCTTTCTCATAGGAGTGAGAGATCTGATGACGTGAGCCCTCACATGCTGCCTCCCATGGTGCACATTACCGGGAGGCTGGAGTGACAGTGCAGCTGGGACTTGAAACAAGGCACTCTAATTTTTTTTTTTTTTTTTTTTTGGACAGGCAGAGTGGACAGTGAGAGAGAGACAGAGAGAAAGGTTTTCCTTTGCCGTTGGTTCACCTTCCAATGGCCGGCGTGCTGCGGCCGGCACACCGCGCTGATCCGATGGCAGGAGCTAGGTGCTTATCCTGGTCTCCCATGGGGTGCAGGGCCCAAGGACTTGGGCCATCCTCCACTATACTCCCGGGCCACAGCAGAGAGCTGGCCTGGAAGAGGGGCAGCCAGGACAGAATCCGGTGCCCCGACCGGGACTAGAACCCGGTGTGCCAGCGCCGCAAGGCGGAGGATTAGCCTAGTGAGCTGCGGCGCCGGCCTTGGCACTCTAATTTGAAAGCTGTGTGTCTCAAGCCAATTTTTACTTCTAGGCCAAATGTCTGCCCCCAAATATTATACTGTTTAGCCTCATCATGGGTTATAGTACCCTGCAGATATGTGTTATATGAAAAACATTTGAAAGTATTGCATTACACTGACATGACACTTAGGGATACCTGTGGTATTTCATGAAGCTATAATTTTATTTCTAATGAATATAAAGTTTATAAACAAAAGTTAAAAATCAGCTCTAATTATCTGCCCTAATTGAGGAATAATTCTAAGTGTATAAAAGGTAATTTCTAATTTGTAACTTTACTGAAGAATTTCAGAATTCCTTTTCTATTAATATTTCTCAGAATTACTATTAACAGAAGCTTATCAATTATTAAAACATTCTTTTATTACTACCTTTCAAGCACATTTGTCTTTTGGAAGAGATTAAAATGAGAAATTACAAACCTGGTGATTAGAAAGGATAAAGTTTTGAGTCAGACTACAAAATGAACTTTCACATTCTAACAAAATGAATTTTAAATGAGTCATCTATAACTGCAGATTTACCTTAAAGCAAGAAGCAGAAAAGAGAAGAAATGCTGACATATTGTATGAAAAAATTAAGGGACAGCTAAGAAGAAAAGAAGAGCAGTACAGTAAGGAAGTTGAAGTGAAAGGCCAACTGGAGCTGAGCCTGAGAACACTGGAAACGGAGCTGAGGACCGTGAAGAACAGCTTGAACCAGGTAAATTACTCTGGTCAATGTTTTATATTTCTTTTTTAAAATATTTTCATTTTATTTTTATATAAAGATTTATTTTATTTGAAAGGCAGAGTTACAGAGAGAAGCAGAGGGAGAGATCTTCCATCTGCTGGTTCACTCCCCAAATGGCTGGAGTTGGGCCTGTCTGAAGCCAGGAGCTTCTGGTTCTCCCACGTGAGTGCAGGAGCCCAAGCAGTTAGGCCATCCTGTGCTGCTTTCCCAGACCATTAGCAGGGAGCTGGATTGGATGTGGAGCGGCCAGGACATGAATCGGCACCCATGTAGAATGCTGGTGTTTCTGAGGAGGCTTAATCTCCTATGCCACAGTGCTGGCCCCCAAAATTTAATATTTCAAACTCTAATCATTGTTACTCATAATAACTTCTTTGTTTAGTATATATTATTTGGAATTAAAACAAACCCAGGGACCGATGCTGTGGCATAGCAGGTAAAGCTGCCACCTGTAGTGCCGGCACCCCATCTGGACACTGGTTTGAGTCCACCACTTCTGATCCAGCTCTCTGTTGTGGCCTGGGAAAGCAGTGGAACATGGCCCAAGTCATTGGGCTCCTGCACCCATGTGGGAGATCCGGAAGAAGCTCCTGGCGCCTGGCTTTGGATCAGTGCAGATCTGGCCATTGCGGCCAATTGGGGTGTGAACCAGTAGATGGAAGACCGCTCTGTCTGCTTCTCCTTCTCTCTCTGTGTAACTCTTTCAAATAAATAAATAAATATTTAAAAAACAAACCCCAGTGTTATCTCATCCTAAAAATAAATTATGACATCTGTAGCCAAAATTATTTATTGTAAATCTTGGACATAATTATGCTTAGTACATGCTTTCTCAGTGAAGCCATGGAAGTTGAATTTAATCACTATCATAATTAAGTATTTTTATATTAATCAGGTTAAATACCTTGAAACTGTAATGAAACTACTTGAATGTTTTGTAAAGAGATTTCATTTTACAATACCATCTCTGCCTGTTTTATTGTTTTTGATGAATTTTGTTGTAAATTTTCTAACTGAAATTTTAAGTAATTTATGTGTGACAAAGGTTCTAATGCTTTAATGGTTTGTTCCTTTTAACAGATTTTTTTAAAGGGTAACTATTCCTAAGCAAGCATGTAGATTTTTTCCCAGTTATATGGTACCGAAAACTGAATGTAAGTTATCTCCAGGTTATGGAAGAACGAAATGACACCCAGAGGCAACTTTCTCGAGAACAGAATGCCAGGATATTACAAGATGGGATTCTGACCAGTCATCTTTGCAAACAAAAAGAATTAGAAATGGCTCGAAAACAGATGAATTCTGAGGTATTTTCTTTAGTCACTTTCAAGTCTGTGTCTGTTTTTGTTGTTTTTGTGTTTAAACAACTGCATGCATCCTGGAAACTATGGAGAAGTTTAGACCATACTGTGCATATGTAAGGATGGTGCTAGTGGCCACACATTCGGGACCAGTTAGATAATACAAAGTTAATTCAATTCTGTCTCTCATAGTCAAGTGGCCTCCCTCAAAGAAGGGAGTTTTAATCCTTTTCCATAGGAATTGATATTTCCAGATCTCAAAACCCTTGCTGCTAACACTATATGCTCTAGTTTCCAGCAGTAATTTCACTCCCTTGTTACATTAATGGGAACTTAGTTTCAGCAGTAGGAAAGGAGGAAAAGAATGCCATATCAGAGACCACAATTTGGTTGTTATTCTCACTTTTTGTTTTAAATATTTATTTAATTGAAAGAGTTACAGAGAGAGAGAGGAGACAGAGATCTTCCATCCACTGGTTCACTCCCCAAATGGCCAAATGGCTGACCAGAAGCCAGGAGCTTCTTCCTGGCCTCTCAGATAGGTTTCAGGGCCCAGGCACTTGGGCCATCCTCCACTGCTTTCCCAGGCCACTAGCAGGAAGCTGGATCGAAGTGGAGCAGCCAGGACTCCAATGTATGCCTCTATGGGATGCTGGCAGCAGAGCTGCTGGGTCACAGAGCCAGACTCTGCTCTCCTCACTTTTGAGAATAACAATTTGTTCCAATTGTTGTCCTATTTTAGTACAAGGAACTTTCGAAAAACATGGTAAGCCCTAATATATACTTAGCGATAATTTATTAAGTATTTTGTTACCAGTAAAACAATTCTTTGTATTGTGTTCTTTCTCATTGTTTCAGACATTATACAGACGAAACAAAAATTACAGCCCCAAATGATCTCATGGTTTTCTAAGACTTCTATAAATTTTATCTTATTTACCGTTAGTGTTTTGAAACATATGCCATCTTTAAAAAAAATTTATTTTACTTATTTGAAAGAGTTAGAGAGAGAGGTAGAGACAGATAGAAGTCTTCCATCCATTGGTCTACTCCCCAAAATGGCCAATAGATGGATTTGTCGATCTGAAGCCAGGAGCTTCTTCTGGATCTCCCATGCAGTTGCTAGAACCAAACACTTGGGCCACCTTCTGCTGCTTTCCAGGCACATTAGCAGGGGGCTGGATTGGAAGAGGAGCAGCCAGTACTTGAACCAGTGCCCATGTGGGATGCCAGCACTGCAGCCAGGGCTTTAACCTGCTGCGCCACAGTGCCAGCCTCCACAGCACCTGCCCCGGCCATCTTTTGTATTTGTACATTTATACTATAGAAGAGACATCTATATGAATACAAAAAGGTATTTATATATTTATACTACCGAGGAAACATGGAAGAACACTAGAGATGGAGTCAGAAGACCTAGGAAACTACTGCAGTGTGCTCACATTTTCAAATTCTCCTTTTCAGAATTATAATAAGTTCATCAGTGTATGGAGAAGTACCTCATACAAAGTCCAGATTTATCATTTACCAAATGTCATTCTTAATAACTGACTCTGAAAATGTAGAAAAGCAAATTATCTATAGCTTATTCTCAGGTAAAAGAGACTTAAGGAAGTTTTGGAAATTTCTTCTGTTCAAATGTTATGCCTGCTTAAGTGTTTTACACTGGGATGGATATACAGGTTAAATAGCTGAGTGTTAACCTGATTTTAATGTCAGATTTACTAATCTTTTATGCCTTTGGGTTACTGTAATTCAGTAACGTCTTTGCCCTATTTAAAAATCTTGTTTCTGTTTTCACGAATTCATCATCTTCCATTACATTTTTTAACTGTTGAGAATTTCTGCTTCTAACAGGTTTGAGCTTTTGGATCCAACTTTTTCCAGTTGGATACCCACTTATTGCAATGCTTCATTGTTTAAATACACACAGATTCTTTAATTTCAGAGGAAATCATCTCATTGAGTACCAGCTAAAAACTACCTTTGTTTTACTTAGGTTTTTGATAATCGCGAGAAAGAAAAAGATCTGCTATGTAAAAATCACATGTTGCAGGATGAAATTGCCATGTTAAAACTTGAAATAGACACAATAAAAAGTCAGAACAAGGAAAAAGAAAATAAATATTTTGAGGACATTGAAATTATAAAACAAAAGAATGACGAACTTCAAAAGACGATAAAACTGAATGAAGAAACGTTAACGAAAACTATATTCCAGTATAATGGACAGCTTGACGTTCTGACAGCTGAGAATGCAATGCTAAATTCTAAACTGGAGCTTGAAAAACAAAACAAGGAAAGACTGGAAACAGAAGTTGAATCATACCATACTAGACTGACTGCTGCTATACAAGACCATGATCAAAGCCAAACATCAGAAAGAGACCTGAAACTCGCTTTCCAGAGAGCAAGAGATGAGTGGCGTTGTTTACAGGACAAAATGAATTTTGAAGTCTCTAACCTCAAGGATAGCAATGAAATTCTTTCTCAACAACTTTCTAAAGCTGAAAGGGAATTTAATAGCCTAGAAATTAAGCTCCATCACACCAGAGATGCTCTCAGAGAAAAGACTTTGGCTTTAGAATGTGTCCAAAGAGACCTGAGCCATACACAGTGTCAATTGAAGGAAATGGAAAACATGTATCAAAAAGAACAAGGCAAAGTGAACAAATACATTGGAAAGCAGGAATCTGTAAAGGAGAGATTGTCTCAGCTACAAAGTGAAAATATGTTGCTTCGACAGCAATTGGATGATGCCCAAAATAAAGTTGAAGGTAAAGAAAAGACAGTAATTAGTATTCAAGACCAATTTCATGATATTGTAAAGCAACTCCAGGCTGAGAGTGAAAAACAAAGTCATAGGTTAGAAGACAGAAATAAGGAGTTAACCTCTGAATGTAATCATTTAAAAGAAAGACTGTATCAGTATGAAAATGAGAAAACAGAAAGAGAAGTAAGTATCAAGACAAATATTTTTCACACTTCTTGAAAGAATTCATAACTTATTATGGTTACATAGGAATCTGGTTGAATGTGAAAATATATAGGTAATAAATGTATCTTCTATATTGTCTTGGAAATATACCTTGTTTCCAACAAACCAATGTTAGACCTGAGAGATTCTTTGTAATGACACTGTGTTACCTCTGAAATTTTGAAGTTATACATTGTTTATGTTCATATGTGTAGACCAATATTAACAATGTTCATATTGCTAAAGTTGTTCATATTGCTAAAATGTTCATATTGCTACTTTAATGTTACCATGTTGTCACGTTCTAAGATCGTGATGAAGTGAATAGCAATGCTCATACCTAAAATGAGTATTTGGAAGTTAAGATTCTGTTAATCAGCTTAACTTGACAGCTCATTTCTGATTTCACAGTTGAAATTCAGTATAAATGCTGGATCTTGAAATACACTTCTTTGTAGTTTTTTATATATTTTCAGTTGGTTTATTTTTGTGTCAATTTGACTAAAGTCAGAAAATATACCAGTCTCATATCAAGTGTTCTTATGGCCTCTCTTTTTTTTTTTAAAGGCATCTACTTTTTATTAAATCCTAATTTGGGACACATGTGAATTTTAGGAAAATTCTATCTGGTTTAATTTTTTCACTTTTTTAGGATTTATTTTGAACACATTTTTACAAATAATTTTTACTTAATATTTTTATTTCAAGGCTGAGTTACTATTATTTGGATATAACTTTGTCCTGTACAAAGATAATTGTAGCTGTGATTTATTAATTTGGCATCAGATCCCCATTTTCAGACTAATGAGAGGTTGCAGAATTCACATACTGCAGGAATGGAGTGAGCTGTAGGAGCTGCGGTCAAGAAGGAAAGTGGAGGCCAGGTTTCCTAGGGCCTCTAGAACAGGATTCGAACATTTCTTGTACCTCGAGATAGGATTTGAGCAGAAGATCGCATATGAGAGCAACTCTGAAGTTAATTTGAGCCTCTGATAACAAAAAAGGGAAAACATTCCACAGGGTAGAATTTACTGCCACTGGTTCCATCCATATATTCATGCCTTCTTGACTTCTAAGGTTTTTAAACTTATCAGGAGAGAAATGGGTAGTAGGCTGAACCTATTATGTAAGTAACGTAATATTGACTGGGCAGGAAGATAAACACTGTGCCCTTAACTGAAGTCAGTAATAAACAGGGATGTATATGCATGAGCAAGAGATGAGCTCATGTTTGTGGTGATACCTTTCAAAATACAGATACTCCTGGATGTATGACAGGGCTGTGTGCTGATTAAACCACAACTAAGCTGCAAACACTGAGTTTTCACCTCACCTCAGCATCCTGTCTTAGCCACAGAGCGTGGTGTAGGGTGTGGTTATACCCTTGTGACTGCGTGATCGACTGGGAACTGCTGCTGCCCAGCATCAGGAGGAGGTGTCCTGTGGCGTATCACTAGCCGAGAAAAAGGTCAAATTTCAAAGTATATTTTCTGCTGAATGTGTACCGGTTTTGCACCATCATGAAGTAAAATTATAATAAATCAAACTGTCATGTCTGGGAGCATTTGTATACATCTTTGAATATTAATATAATATCAAGGCAACTTATAACATCAGTAACAAATGTCTTATCAGGTAGTTGTAAGACAACTTCAACAAGAACTGGCTGATACTTTAAAGAAACAATCTATGTCAGAGGCTTCACTGGAAGTTATAACACAGTATCGGATTAATTTAGAAGATGAGACACAGAACTTAAAGAAAAAATTAGACAAAGTCAGCAATCAAGTACGTATGAAATTTCATGTAATAATGTGTATTCTATAGCTGGTTTAATAAATTAAAATACTTTTGTATTTTCATTATAATTTAGTACAGTTTTATTATCTTTACAATGTACTTATGTCTCAAAATTTTTCTTATAGTTACATTCTTTTTAAAAATACCTATAGGAAGGTAAGAATTATACCTAAATCCTCATGTAAGCTGACTTGTTTTCTGTTAAACAGTATTTTTAAAAAATCTTTCTACATATCTCTATATATAGTGATTCAATTAGAGGATAACATTAAAGGGATGTTTCAGAACATTCTTATTTCTTACCTTCTGTATGTGGATAATTATATATATTTCATATATTTCAGGATAAGTTGTACAGAAAGGCCATTATATTGTGCTCCAAATTGCAGATGTTTTCAGTTAAATGACAGTCTATTTGGAAAGTTAGGCATTTCTTTCCTTTCCCTTTCATTTTAGAGATGCCATAAAAGGACAGAATTATTTAGATCAAGAGTAGAATATGGGGCTGGCACCACCACAGCTCACTAGGCTAATCTTCCGCCTGCGGCGCCGGTACCCCGGGGTTCTAGTCCTGGTTGCTCCTCTTCCAGTCCAGCTCTCTGCTGTGGCCTGGGAGGGCAGTGGAGGATGGCCCAAGTGCTTGGGCCCTGCACCCGCATGGGAGACCAGGAAGAAGCACCTGGCTCCTGCCTTCGGATCGGCGCAGCACCTGCCGTAGCGGCCATTAGGGGAGTGAACCAACGGAAGGAAGACCTTTCTCTCTGTCTCTCTCTCACTGTCTATAATTCTCTCTCTGTCTCTCTCTCTTAACTCTGCCTGGCCAAAAAAAAAAAAAAGTAGAATATGCATCCAAAATTGAGAATTGTGGAAATTTGCCTAGATTGTGCCACTAGATTTTTTTCTTTTTGGGGAGAGTTATTTTTAGCCATGGCAGAATTGTCAGCTACAGAGCTAATGCTCTGATTTTCACAGATCACTCAGACTCCCGTGTGAATATGGACCATATGGGGATAAGAGTTGAGGCAGGCTGACGAGTGGGAATGTATCATTGAAGTCTAGGAGAGGGAACGGCTACTGGATTAGGGCTGCAGCCATGGAGGTGACAGGGACTGGCTGGCTGTGTGAAACACTGTAGAGGTAAACCACAAAACATACCCACTGGATGTAGGTAAAAGGGAACAAGAAGAATCAAGAGTAACCCTTATTTTGTTAGCCTAAACAACTGGAGACTGGTGGTGCCATTTAATTAGACAAGGAAGATTTGGGGATAGAGTGGATTTTGGAATAGAAAAACTTCTGCTATGGTCATGAAGTTGCAAATAGGTAAGCAATGCAAGAACAAGTCTAAAACCCAGGGACGTGCTGCCTTGAGTCATAAATTTGAGACTCGGTAGCCTATGTGAGAATATTAAGTCTGTAGGAAATTCTGTAGATGGAGAAGCAGAAAGTTCCAAGTCAGAGATCTGGGACAGTGTGATAAGTGTCACAATCCTGACTGAAATATCAAAATGTAGAACACGAATTCAACAATAATGCTAATAGAAAATACAGTTCCTTATGAGCCATGCGCTCTTCTAAGAGCTTTAGGGGCATCGCCTGATTTAATCTTCCCAGCATTCTAGGGAGGTGACTACTATGATTAATTTCATTTTAGAGAAGAAACTGACACAGATGAAGTTAATTTGCTGAACACCACACAGCTAGTAACTGTGGAGCTGGAATTCAGACCCCGATATTCTGGCTTCTATGTAGTGGATTACTGCCTCTCAAACTGTTCCATGGAACAGCTGGTTATCAATTAGAGCATCATGCTAATTTTTACAATCACTGCAATAGGTGTGGTAATCCATATCTACAAATAGTTCAAATTGTTGGGGTGATAATGCTTGCATTACAACAATACTTACCATACACAAGGTAATTTCCATCTTTCCCATTTGACCAGTTGAGTACTTGATAAATTAGTTTTATTTTTAAATTATATTTTAAGAATAAAACTAATATGTTTTCATCCGAGAACAGGGATCAGTAAACTTTAAGGCTAGATGGTATTATTTTAGGTGGTAGGCCAGGAGATCCTGTTGCAACAATTCAACTCTGCAGTTCTAGCACAACAGTAGCCAGAAACAATATGCAGATGAAGAGGTGGAGCTTTGTTCCTGCAAGACAGTTACAAAAACAGGTAATGAGTCAAACTGTACCAGATTATTAGTAAAGTTTTTTTTATTATTATTCTTTTAGTTGCAAGAAGCACAGGACCGAAACACAGAGCTTGTACGAGACGCCGAGAAGATGCAAGATCACCTGCAAAAGTACAATTTAAAGTCACACAAAATAACCTGAGTATTTATAAAGCAAGCAAGCAGTGGTATTTGAAAATTATATCAGTCGTGATAATAAAGACATCTGTGTGAAGCCAGGGAAATGTTTCCATTTTAGTATATTTTGAGATGTATCTTTTTTATATTATCCTTAAATTTCCCCATTATCTATAAACCACAGCTAGAAAACATCTGAAAATCATGCTTCTCAAAGTTTTTCTTCCTAGATTTTTAAATTTTTTTGGTAATTTTTAAAAACTTATTCTTTATTTATTGAAAGGCAGAGTTACTGAGAGTCAGAGATCTTCCATCCACTGATTCCTCTGCAAATGTCCACAATGGCCAGGGCTGGGCCAGGAGCCTGGAACTCCATCAGTGTCTCCTACATGAGTGGCAGCGGCCTGGCCACTTGGGCCATCCTCCACTGCCTTTCCAGGCACATTAGCAGGGATCTAGACCAGAAGTGGGACAGCTGGGACTCAAGCCAGCACTCATATGGGATGCCAGTGGCATCACAGGCAGCAGCTTAGCCCAGTGTGCCACAGTACAGCCCCAAGATAACATTTTTAGCATACATTAAAGTTCAAAAAATAAACAGCACCTTTTTAAGGAATTTATATAATTACACCATCAGATGTTCATCTGGAAATTATATGGTATTTTGTTTAAATTGATGTAAGAATAATTACTTTAAAATTTACATTTTAGGCTTGAAAGTGAAAATTCTGAGTTAAAAGTTACAGTCAAAAAACAAGCAGGCAAAATTGAACATCTTCAGAAAAGTCTATTATGTCCTAGTTTGGTAAGTTCATCTCTTCATTTCTGTCATGCTAAAATTTTCCACTCTCTAGTGGTAATGTGTAAGGATATTTTAGGTAATATGAAAAGTCTCATTGATGAAAATATGTACTGTATTCATTTAATAAAAATGTTATATTCTTGCTACTACTAGTGCAAGGCCTCTTGAATGAATTCATAAAATTATGATTTTGGTAGTAAGATAATTTAAAAAGTTATGGTAGTCTATACACAGTATTTTGTGTAACATTTTGTTCATCCATTCATCCATCTGTAGATACTTGGGTTACTTTCACCTTTTGACCACGAAGAATGCTGCTGCCGTGGACATTTGTATCCAACTGTCCAACTGTCTGAGTCCCTCCTAATATTTATATTTCTTTTAAAATGCCAAGAAATTTGAGTAATGGCTTTATCTGCATTTCTGAATTTCTCCTGTTATCTAAGCCTGCCATTATTTTGAGAATGCATTACTTCTAATGTTGGGAAGCAGAGGAAGCACAAACTGACTCCTGTTGCCAAATGGGAGTTGAGTGTGCATCCAAAAGGACTTCAGAAAAAGACTCCCCTCAGGTCGTGTCTCCAAAAGAAAGCAGAAAGTAATGATGTGCCCTCTGTCAAGTTTCGCCATGTAACAGAAAAGCAGGACAAAATATGTGGGTGACTATCTCAAGAGTGAGGGTGCTTCCCAAGATTAGAAAACAGCACTGCACTCAGAACAACAGCCATAAGCATCAACATAAAATGCGGAAGATTAGCTGTCAACTGGTTAATCCATACCAAAGAACGTTCGTGAGTGTGTGCTTGAGAACACAGTCCATGGGAAGTGAACCAGGTGAAAGTGTAAGCAGCCTCCTGAAGAGCGGAGGTGTACGACTACAGACCAGGCAACCTGGGCTGAAGCCTTGGGTTTTAAAAGTTATAGAAAAGGACAGCACAAAAATCCAGGGGTTTGTGCAATTAAAATGAAGCAGGGTTAGAGGAAGCAACAGAGGTGAGGGGAGTGGTCACTGTGAGCTGTTAAGCAGGATAAGGACTCAAAGGGTCCTGGGTGACCCTCAGGATTTTTGTATTGGAATTTAGTGTAAAAAAGGACAATCTGACAAAGAAACACAACAATTAGATCTATGGATGCCTCTTTGCATTAAAGAATATTAGAGTCACTTGAATGAGAGAAACAAGATAATAGAAAATCACAAGAATGAGGCAAGTTATGTATTTCATGGAGAAGAGTTAAGCCTTGTTTAAAGAGAAATGAAAGGTTGAAGCCCATAGAAGAGTCCTTACAGGGACACAGTGTTGATGTTTAGCTCCTCCTTCAGTCTGGTAAGGAGCTAACACTTAGTGTTTGATGAACAAAAACCTCTCCTTAGCAAGTCAATTTGGGCAATTTAAATTCCAGAAAAGATAATAAAAGTACAAACCAATTTGAGTGGTTTTCTGAAAAGTCTTATTTTTCATTTCTGCTTGGCATCAGCTTTATTAACTGCACTGATAAACTCTTGAAAAGCAATACTTTTAAGAATGAGTCTTTGGCCGGCGCCGCGGCTCACTAGGCTAATCCTCCGCCTTGCGGCGCCGGCACACCGGGTTCTAGTCCCGGTTGGGGCGCCGGATTCTGTCCCGGTTGCCCCTCTTCCAGGCCAGCCCTCTGCTGTGGCCAGGGAGTGCAGTGGAGGATGGCCCAGGTGCTTGGGCCCTGCACCCCATGGGAGACCAGGAAAAGCACCTGGCTCCTGGCTCCTGCCATCGGATCAGCGCGGTGCGCCGGCCGCAGCGCGCCAGCCGCGGCGGCCATTGGAGGGTGAACCAACGGCAAAAAGGAAGACCTTTCTCTCTGTCTCTCTCTCTCACTGTCCACTCTGCCTGTCAAAAAAAAAAAAAAAAAAAAAGAATGAGTCTTTAGGTTTTAAAAATTCTTAAAATTTTTTTTCACAGTCTAAGGATGAAAAGGAACAATTAAAGGAACTCACCGAGTTAAAACAATCTCTGGAATATAATTTGGGTGAAGAAATGAAGAAAAATGGTGAATTAGAAAAAGAGATAACTGAGTAAGATTTCAGTATTTCAGATTTCACCCATTCTTTAGTTGATTTAACTATGATTATTTATGAAAGCCTAAATAGAGTCGTTTTTATCTGCATTTTTAGAATCATTGTATTAAAATTTATTTCACAAACTTGCAGCACCATCTGAAAGCTTTTTGAATTCCAAAATTCAAAAAGCTTCTATTTAATGATTTCAGAAACAATAACAATGCCTTTGACACATGTCAGCTGTTCTTTTTGTCATCTCCCTTGAATTTTTACTTCTCAAGATGGTTTTGCTCTTTGATTATATTTCCTTCTTTTGGTATTGTCCTTCCCTTCAGCATTCAAATATGCAAATATAGGAAAACCAGTATCATTAACAAAATAAAAAATTATCATAAATTAGCTTTTTTTTTTAGCCATAAAACATGTTATTCAGACAAACTCATTTTCCAGATATCTCTCATGTGAAACTGAGGTGTACACATTAAACTTGTTTCTGTATATACACACATAAATCTTGTACATAAAAAAGTATGTGTACAATTTGAAGAATGAAATCAAATTTACAAAAGGAAAGTTTCCCATGCCCCTAGCCTGACAGCTTTTCTAAGTGCCTCTGAGTCCTTGTTTGTATAGATTCCAATCAATGTTTGTCATTTATCTTGTTCCATGTTTTCCCATCCTTCCTAGTGTAAGATGGCGCTAGTGGAGATCTCCAGCTGTCTTACCTGTGTCTTCGGATTTCCTTTCTTCTAGATCTCTTTTCTCCATTCAGACTTCACAGATGTTCTCTCTTGTTCCTTTTCTACTTTGGATGATCTTGATGTTTTGTGTCTCCTATCTTCTTGTAGACTGGGCTCAACAGATACCACATGTGTTTTTCTGTCTGTTGAAAACCATCTATAAGCATGCGTTTCTTCATTACTTTGGATACTAGTATCTGGGTCAGCTAATATTAAAAAGAGGTTAATGTTTTAATATACCAAATTGGATATTCATGATTTATAATAACTATATTGTAAACATTAATTCTGTCTACAATGTCAAAAGGACTTTTTCTATATTATTTACCTAAGATTAGAATTATATTCAAATGCTTTTAATGATAGATTGAAACAAATAAGGATAATTTATGGATTTCTTTTATGTGCTAGAACAAAAATATCTGTTTAAAAAAATTATTAAATGTTTACTCCTAACATCTTCGATTTATACCCTACTGTGTACACCCCTGCAGATTTAAGAAACTCTTAACAATGACAAAAACGAAGTTAAATGAATATGAAAATGGGGAGTTTCATTCCCATGGAGATTTAAAAATGAGTCAGCTTGAAACGGCTATTGAAAATAATATGCTAAAATACAAGGTAATTCTTAATTCTTAATTTGGGGGCTAAGAAAATCACTTAATTTGGGGAAGAAATATAAGTTTCTCAAAGATTTGAGCAGTGAAAAATGTTTTATGATCTTCTATAAAAAGGACATACTGTTGGTTGTCTTAGGTCTTAAAACCAGGCTGAAGATCTAAGGCCAAGCAGTATGTTGGGATAGGAATCCTAACGGCCTGAAGATTTGTGCACTGAAATATCTGATTGTTGATGTGGGCGACTGGCTGGAACCTTAATGGGTGCAGGCAGCGGAACACCTATTTAGAATACCTAGGCTGTCATCATAGCCCATGCTCCCCACAACTTAGGGGATGGGTCCCCAGGGCAAGTAGTCTGAACAGAGAGTCTTTTCTGAGTTTTCTTTTTTCACTAATTACTTGAGAGGCAGAGTTACAGAGAGAAAAGTTTCTGATCTGCTGGTTCCTTCCCCAAACAGCCGCAATAGCTGGAGCTGGGCCAGTCTGAAGCCAGGAGTTTCTTCCGGTCTCTCACATGAGTGCAGGGGCCCAAGCATTTGGGTTATCTTCCACTGTCCTCCCAGTGAATCAAGAGAAGTAGCCAGGACATGAACCAGCACCCAAAGAGGATGCCAGCGCCGCAGGCAGTCTTAGCCTACTATGCCACAGCGCCAGCCCTTACCTAGGTTTTCTCACTCTTTGACCTTACCTTTTCATAAGAAATGACCTGGGTTTCTCAATCTGTGTCCTTCCTGGAGAATTTTCAAGGTCCAAAAGCCTTTCTTCAATCTTACCCATCTCTGTCTTTTAATGCAGGCTAGCCAGCAGTGCTCTCGCAACTACGTCTTTTAAAAAACACTCGTGTCTCCTGTGAATTTTGTTAGGGTTCATGTCATTAGAAAAACCAGTCGTCTACGGCCATACCACTCTGAATCTGCCCCATCTCTTCTTCTGATCTTGGAAGCTAAGCAGAGTGGGGTCTGAGCTGTGGCATAGTAGGCTAAGCTTCCGTCTGCGACACTGGCATCCCATATGGGTGCCAGTTCAACTCCCAGCTTCTCTACTTCGAATCTGGCTCCCTGCTGTTGATGGCGGCCCAAGTGCTTGAGTCCCTGCAACCACGTGGAAGATCTAGAAGAAGCTCCTAGGTCCTGGCTTTTGATTGGCCCAGCTATGGCCATGGCTGTTTGGGGAGTGAACCAGCAGATGGAAGACTTCTTTGTCTCTAACTCTGCCTCTCAAATAAACAAATCTTTTTAAAAAAAACCAACATTTGCAATTTAAAAAAATGTTGAGGGGTTGATAGTGTGGTGCAGTGAGTTAAGCCACACCACCTGTGATGTCAGATATGACAACTGGTTTATTTCCCAGGTGCTTCACTTCTCATCCAGCTTGCTAATGCACCTGGGAAAGCAGGGGAAGATGGCCCAAGTACTTGGGTCCCTTCCACACCCATGTGGAAGACCCACATGGAGTTCCCTGCTCCTGGCTTCAGCCTGGCCCAGCCCTAGCCACTGCAGCCACCTGGGGCATGAATCAGTAGATGACACGCTTGCACACACATGCACTCTCCTCTTACTGCGTCTTCCCTGCCACCACAGATTCCTCTCTCTGTAACTCTGCCTTTCAAGTAAAATAAAATAAATCTTTAAAAATAAAACAGGCAGTGAGGATGGGGGGAAAGCAGGAAAAGAATTTCTCAAAGTGTGATTTAGAGCTATCTTAAGGAGGAAAGATATGAAAGTGACAAAAATAAAAGCCTGCAGCAAGTGAAAATGATAAATGGCAAAGGTGATGAAAATAAAGATTAAGAATCTACTACAGGCCAGCGCCACGGCTCACTAGGCTAATCCTCCGCCTTACGGCGCCGGCACACCGGGTTCTAGTCCCGACCCGGGGCGCAGGATTCTGTCCCGGTTGCCCCTCTTCCAGGTTAGTTCTCTGCTGTGGCCCGGGAGTGCAGTGGAGGATGGCCCAAGTACTTGGGCCCTGCACCCCACAGGAGACCAGGATAAGTACCTGGCTCCTGCCATCGGATCAGCGCAGTGCGCCGGCCGCAGCGCACTGTCTACTCTGCCTGTCCAAAAAAAAAAAAAAAAAGAATCTACTACAATACAGTAATATTGTATTGCAACTGAATTTATTTCAAAATTTGTTACTGGCTTTTTATTAGACTGTTCTCAGCCTACTCCCTTCATTACCAAACCATGTTATTTTATTCAGATTGATGATCTCAGAGCTAAACTAGAAACTGCATCTTCAAAATGTCTACATCTGGACACGACCAATCAAGTTCTTAAACAACAGATGTTGTCTATGAAAGCACAACAAAAGAAATGTGAAAAGCTAGAGAGGAATAAAAGGAAATTGGAACAAGAAGTAGTCAACCTCAGAAGTCTTATGGAAATGAATATGGTAGACCGTGGTCAAGTAGAACAGTATAAACGAGAGGTTGAAGAAAGAGCAAGACAGGATATAGTCGACAAATTAAAAGAAGTCAATCTCTTCTTACAGGTTAGTTTAATATGTATTATGCTTTCATTCCATTTACTGTAACTCATAGTTGACATATGTGAGGATATTGTATGTTTCTCTTAGGGCAGTTTGTTTTCTAGATTCTAGAAGCAAAGTGGCATCTGCTTCTCCCTTTGAATATCTGCTTCTTTCATTATAACTAAGCTGATCTTTCATCATTAAGCCTACTTGGCATAAATATACTGTTAGAAGGAAAAGAAAAGAATATGTCTTAGAAATTATGCCATCGTGGGGGCCGGCGCTGTGGCATAGTGGATAAAGCCACCGCCTGCAGTGCCATCATCCCATATGGGTATAGGTTTCAGTCCCGACTGCTCCACTTCCAATCCAGCTCTCTGTTGTGGCCTGGGAAAGCGGTGGAAGATGGTCCAAGTGCTTGGGCCCCTGTACCCAAGATGGAGACCTGGAAGAAGCTCCTGGATCAGCCTGTTTCCACAGTTGTGGCCATTTGGGGAATGAACCGGTGGATGGAAGACCTCTCTCTGCCTCTGCCTCCCTGTAACTCTGCCTTTCAAATAAATAAATCTAATGACAATTAAAAAATTATTCCATCCTGAATTGTTCTAAGGTGCTGTTCATTCTACAAATCTTTGAATGATCAGTTATATGAGTATTAACATAAGATTCTGTTTTATTGTAATTGAGATTTAATTCAGTGGATGTTTAAGATAAATATTTTTAAATTTACATTTCCAACAGTGCTGAGTCACTTAAAACTAAAGGAAACATTACATATACACTAACTCTCCAGGTTGTAATTATTTTTAAAATGTCTATTTCATTTCCTTTAGGCACAAGCAGCATCTCAAGAAAACTTAGAACAGTTAAGAGACAGTAACAGTGCTTCCATAAGGAGTCAGATGGAACTCCGAATTAAAGATCTGGAATCTGAACTCTCCAAATTGAGAACTGCTCAAGAAGATTCTAATAAAACAGAACTGGAAAAATATAAGCAGTTCTATCTAGAAGAATTACAAGTTAGAAAATCATTGTCAACAGAACTAAACAAGTAAGTCAAAATGCAGAATCATAGAAAACAAGTTAAACTCATTAATGTGGCTCGACGCATAACTTCTGTGAGACAAGTTCATGAGTGTAGCAGGAAATGAAAGGTGGCTAGACTATAATTTTGGAAAACGTTGATAAATGAACTTACCTTTAAAATTTTAGTCCAGGGCAATTTATATAAAAGTGAGTAACTTAGGGAAGATTACAGTGTAACCCCATCGTGCTACTGCTTCTGTCACAGTCTGGCACTGAGTAAATTAGCATTCCTTGACTGTGGTCATTGGTGTTCTCACTGTAAAGGCTAGTTTGCCTAAAGGCACTTTCTAGTTTTCCACTCATGTAATAGCAAAGACTGATACAGAGATGAAGAGAAGTGTGATACACAGGAGTTAAAACAAAACCCTGGTCAGCTGGGGATCAAGGTGAAGACAAGGGCAGGTTCCGCCTGGGACGCCCTGGTACCCGGGTCTGAGTTCACTGCCTTTCCAGCTGCTCTAGTTCCTTCTCATCCCCAACTCAGCCCTCTCGTTCTCCCCTAGAAGTTGTTGCTCTGAATGACTGCAGCATGGCAGATGCTTCCTAGTTTCCTCCAGGTAACGGGTAAAGCATGCTGTGCTAATGAAAGTAAAGCTGGGGACCAGGTGCTGTGGCCTGCAGCACCGGCATCCCATATGGGCGCCAGTTCGAGTCCTGGCTGCTCCACTTCCCATCCAGATCTGCACTGTAGCCTGGGAAAGCGGTAGAAGATGGCCCAAGTCCTTGGGCCCCTCCGCACACATTAGGAGACCTAGAAGAAGCTCCTGGCTTCGGATCAGCTCAGCTCTGGCCATTGCGGTCATTTGGGGAGTATACCAGCGGAATGGAAGACTTCTCTCTCTGGCTCTGCTTCTCTCTGTAAATCTTTCAATTAAAATAAAAATAATTCTTCAAAAAAAGAAAAGAAAGTAAAGCTGAAAAAACATCTTTGAGGGATAGGTTTTTAAATTCCTAAGTTGGTTCATGACACAAAAGTATTTCAGCCTTTTTTATTTATGTTTAAAGATTTATTCATTATTTATTTAAAAGGCTGAAATGGAGAGGCAGAGAGAGGTCTTCCATTCACTGGTTTACCACCCCCCCCCCCCATATGGCTACAACAGCCAGGCCTAGGCCAGGCCAAAACCAGGAGCTTCCTCTGGGTCTCAGGGTCCCTACTTTAGCCATCTTCAGCTGCTCTTTCTTCCTAGGCCATTAGCAGGAGCTGGACTGGAAGTGGAGCTTCTACCAGGCCTCTAACTGGTGCCCATATGGAATGCCCGTGGTACCTTACCCTTCTGTGCCACAATGCTGGGCCCAGGAATTACTTGTTAATGAAGAATCCCCCTAAGCTAATGTACTCTTTTAGAGTTCACTGAAAACCTATACTTGTGTACAGTGGGAGTGCTCTGATATGTTAGTGTTAAAGCTCTGTTTAATGGGAAATTCCATGTACTCTGGCAATATTTTAAAAAATGAGAGTCCTTTAAGTAATCCTTTAAACGTCTCACTTGTGCATCTTCACAGGACTAAGGAGAGGCTGGCAGAGATCCGTACCGAACTCCTCCTGGAGAAGCAGCAGAGGACTTTACTCAGCACCCTCACCGGGAGGCCAGTCCTAGAGGCTCCTTGCGTTGGAAATCTCAATACTAGTCTAGTGCTCAGTGGCAGCCTTATTCCAAAAGAAAACTTCCTGATTCCTACCTCAAGACCACAGCCGTCAACTAACAGCATGGATGACTATCTGACCAAGGTTAGATTCTCTTTTTTTCCTTTGGGCTTTAAATTTTTTATATATATCTTTCTTATTTTTAATTTGGTAAGTTACTGAGTTACAATGACTTATACATGGTAAGGACATTACCATCATTGTCTCACTGCCTAACTCTGCCTTTTTAAACAATATTTATTTGACAGTTACAGAGACTCGAGAGTCAAAGTGGTGGAATAGCAGGGAGCTTACTGCTCTAATCTAGGGGAAGATAGTTAAAAAAAAAAAAAAAAGATGGAGAGAGGGCAGTCTCAGGAAGAGTTAGGGAGAAAATGGCAGAAGAAACTCCATGCAAATTAGAGACACTGTGGACCTGTGTGGAGGGTGTGGATACGCACAACTCGGGACCCCAGCAGCCAGGTGCCTCAGCACCAGCTTTGCAGTGAAGTGACACCAGACTGCAGCGGCCCAAGCCACTGGCAGTAAAGCTGTAGGAAGAGCCTGGCATGAGTCCAGCTTATAGCCCTGCGGGGGACAGTGTAGTTATAACACAGAGGGTAAAAAGCAGGGGCACATTTCTCTGTCCTTGACCACTTGGCCCCAGTGTCCTGTAACTAGCCAAGACAGGGCAGGTGCCATTTTGGACATACACAGTAGCTGCACCAGCTAGTGTCCTTGCACCCAGCTAAGATGTGACAACTGAGTCTGGATGGGAGAACTGACAGGGGGCTAGGAGCTCGTTCCTGTGAGAGCCATGTGCACTAGACTGTGAAAACACTGGCTGCATGGGAGGGTGCAGGGAGTGGCTGGGACTTTGGGCACTCACTGTGGGTGGTTCCTTGATTCCCTGGTGAGGATCATTGCTGCAGGATCTGTGTTCACACTGAGGACTGCATAGATCCCTTGTATGGTTCCTGTGGCAGGCGCGGATGAATAATGTACTCACTGGGGCAAGCACCCAGGCATTGGTCTCCCTTGAGAGCAGGTGAGTGTAAGAATATGCCAAACAAACAAACCTCCCCTCTGATTAAAAAAAAATTTTCAGGGGCCCAGCACCGTGGCTCACTTGGTTAATCCTCCGCCTGCAATGCCAGCATCCCATATGGGTGCCAGGTTCTAGTCCCATTTGCTCCTCTTCCAGTCCAGCTCTTTGCTGTAGCCTGGGAAGGCAGTGGAGGATGGCTCAAGTGCTTGGGCCCTGCACCTGCATGGGAGACCAGGAGGAACCACCTGGCTCCTGGCTTTGAATCAGCGCAGCTCTGGCCATAACGGCCATTTTGGGGGTGAACCAACAGAAGGAAGACCTTTCTCTCTGTCTCTCTTTCTCACTGTAACTCTACCTGTCAAATTAAAAAAGAAAATTTTCCACGCCCAACTTGGTTGTCACCTTCAACACTCCCCTCACCCTGAGCACTGAACAGACCTCCTTGACCACACCCAGCACACACCTCCAGGAATTCACTGAAAGAACTGACACTCCACTAAGTCACAGAGGCATAGTCTAAAGATAAACACCATCACAGGAAGAAAAAAAAAAGTATCACCAAAAATGCCTAATAATAAACACAATTCAAGAAACAATAAGGAAAACAACATTGTGCCCCCAAAAGAACACAACATGTAAATACTAGAATGTGAAAATGAAGAGATTGCTGAAATGCCCGAAACGGAATTCAAAGAATTGATCCAGGATTACTTAGAAGTAATCAGAAGCAAATTCATGGACTAAAGAAATCAGTACATGACATGAATGAAAATTTCTCCGAGATTGAGATTTTAAGTCAAACGAAATACTAGAATTAAGGTATTCAATAGGAACAAATGAAAATATGGCAGAAAGCCTTAAGAAAAGACTCAGTGAGGAAGAATAAGGAATATCCACGTTAGAAGACAAATTTATGGAAACTTCACAGGCAGACCAAAAAAAGAAATTAAAAAACTAAAAAACAATGTCAGATTTATGAGATACTATCAAACAACCCAACATACAGGTTCTAGGAGTTCCTGAAAGTGTGGAAAGAAAGAATGGATTAGAATGCCTTTTTAGTAAAATAATTACAGAAAACATCCCTAATTTGGAGAAAGAAAGGTACATCCAAGTACAGGAAGCACATAGAACTCCTAATACACCTGACCAAAAAAGATCTTACCATGATACATTGCAGTCAAACTCTCCACAGTAAAACATAGAGAAAAGTTTCTAAAATGTGCACAACAGAAATGCCAGTTTACTTTCAGAGGATCTCCAGTTAGTCACAGTGGACTTCTCATCAGAAACCCTACAGGCTAGGAGAGAATGGTGAGATATAGTCCAAGTCTTAAGAGAAAAAAAAAAAAAATGTCACCCGGAATACTGTACCCTGCAAAGCTCTCATTTATGAATGAAGGTGAAATAAAGACCTTCCATAACAAACAGATTGAAAGAATTTGTCACCACCCATCCAGCCTGAAAAGATGCTTAAGGATAAGCGCTGCATACAGCAGGGCCAAGTTGTTACTTATCAGTAGTCACCTTGAATGTAAATGGCCTCAACTATGCAGTTGATACAAACTGGCTAAACGGATGAAAGAACAAAACCTATCTATTTGCTGCCTACAAGAAACACGTCTCACCAACAGATGCATGCAGACTGAAACTGAAATAAGATAGTCCATGCTTACACAAACCAAAAAAGAGCTAGTGTAGCCACCCTAATATCAGACAAAAACTTTTAAGAGACAAAGAAAAGCATTATATAATCATTAAGGAATCAATTCAAAAGAATTTGTGACTATTATAAACAAATGCACCTAATTACATGGTAGCTGGTTATTTAAAAGAAATGTTAATGGATCTAAAGGGAGATATAGACTCCAATACAATAGTAATGGAGGACTTCAGTACCTCACTTTCAGCAGTGGACAGACCAACCAGACAAAATCAGCAAGGAAACGAGTTAATCAACACTATAGACCAAATGAACATAACAGATATCTACGTAACTTTTCATCCTACAAGTGCAGGATACATATTCTTCTCACCAGTGCCTGGAATTCTGTCTAGGATTGACCACATGCTAGGCCTTAAAGCAAGTCTCATCAAATTAAAAAAAAAATTATTTTCAAAATCATATCTTGCATCTTCATGGACCACAATGGAATGAAGCTGGAAATCAACAACTCAGGAATCTCTAGGATGTATGCAAACACATGGAGACTGAACAACATGCTCCTGAATGAACAGTGGTCATTGAGGAAATCAAAAGAGAAATCAAATTTCTGGAAACAAATGAAGATAAAAATATATCAAAATTTACAGGATATGGCAAAAGGAGTGTTAAGTGGAAAATTTATAGCAGTTGGTGCCTTCATCAAGAAACTGGAAAGGCACCAAATAAATGAGCTATAAATGCATATCAAGGACCCAGAAAAACAACAGCAAACCAAACCAAAAACTAGAAGAAATAATTTAAAATTACAAAAGAAACTTTGGGGCCAGTGCTGTGACACAGTAGGTTAATCCTCTGCCTGTGCACCCACATGGGAAAGTGGAACAAAGCACCTGGCTCCTGGCTTTGGATCAGCACAGCTCTGGCTTAAATAAGAAGTCCTAAAAAAAAGAATTAAAACCAAAATAAGAAATGAAAAGCTGGATTTTTGGGAAAATACAAAACTGACACACCATTGGCCCAGCTAACCAAAAACAGCAGGGAGATGATCCAAATCAATGAAATCAGAAATGAAAAATGAAATGTAGCAACAGACACAACAGAAATAAAAAGAGTCATCAGAAATTACCAAGAGCTGTATGCCAACAAATCGGGAAACCTAGAAGAAGTGGGTAGATTCCTAGACACGTACAACATAACTAAATTGAGCCATGAGACACAGAAAAGCTATATAGAACAATAACCAAGATGGAAACTGAATCAGTGATAAAGACCCTCACAGCATAGAGAAGCTCAGGACCAGATGCCTTCACTGCTAAATTCTACCGGCATTGAGAAGAACTGGATTTAGTTCTTCTTTAAAACTTCAAAACAGTTGAAAGGGAAGGAATCCGCCCAAATTCTTTGTATGAAGCCAGCCTCACCTTAATTCCTAAACCTGAAAAGGATGCAACTGAGAAAGAGAACTACAGACAAGTTTTCCCTAATAAACATAGATGCAAAAATCCTCAACAAAATACTAGCAAATTGAATCCAGCAACACATCAAAAAGAACAACATTCACTGAGACCAAGTTGAATTTATCCCTGGTTCAATGTTTACAGATCAATGTGATACATCACATTAAAAAACTGAAGAACAAAAGCCATATGATCCCCTTAATAGATGCAGAGAAAGCATTTGATAAAATACAACACCCTTTTTCATGATGAAAACTAAGCGAATTTGGTATAGAAGGAATATTCCTCAACACAATCAAGGCAATTTATGACAAACCCACAGCCAGCATCCTATTGAATGGGGTAAAGTTGGAAGCATTCCCACTGAGATGCAGAGCCAGACAAGGATGCCCACTCTCATCAATGCTATTCAATATAGTCCTGGAAGTTTTATGAAAGCCATTAGGCAAGAAAAAGAAATCAAAGGGATACAAATTGGGAAGAAGACACTGTATCCCTATTTGCAGATGACATGATTCTATGTACAGGGGATCCAGAAGACTCTACTGAAAGACTACTGTAACAGATAGAAGAGTTTGGTAAAGTAGCAGGATATAAAATCAACACACAAAAATCAATAGCCTTTGTATACACAGACGGTGCCACGTCTGAAAAAGAACTAGTATCAATCCCATTCACAATAGTCACAATAAAAATCAAATACCTTGGAATAAATTTAACCAAGGATGTCAAAGATATCTAGGTTGAGAATTACAAAACCTTAAATAGAAGACAAAAAATGGAAAAATCTTCCATGTTCATGGATTAGAAGAATACATCAAAATATCCATACTACCAAAAGTAATCTACAGATGCAGTGGATAATCGAAATACCAAAGACATTCTTCTCAGATATAGAAAAAAATGCTGAAATTCATGTGGAAACAGACACGAATAGCTAAAGCAATCTTCAACAAAAACAAAGCTGGAAGCATCACAATACAGATTTCAAGACATACTACAGTGCAGTTATAATCAAAAGAACCTGGTACTTGTACAGAAACAGAGAGATAGACCAATGGAACAGATTAGAAACACCAGAAGTCAACTGAAGCACCTACTACCAACTTGTAGGCATTTTTCAGAAGAGGAAATCCAAATGGCCAACAGACATGTGAGAAACTGTTCAGGATCACTAGCCATCAGGGAAATGCAAATCAAGACTACAATGAGGTTGCACCACACCCCTGTTAGAATGGCTTTCATACAGAAATCAACAATCAACAAACGCTGGCAAGGATGTAGGGGAAAAGGTACCCTAATCCACTGTTGATGTGAATGTAAACTGGACCAGCCACTGTGGAAGACAGTATGGAGATATCTCAGAAATCTGAATGTAGACCCACTGTACAACCCAGCCATCCCACACCTAGGAATTTACCTAAGAGAAATGAAATCAGCATAGGAAATTGTTAGTCTGCCCCCCCCCACCATGTTTATTCCAGCTCAATTCACAATAGCTAAAATATTCAATCAGCATATTTTATGTCCATCAGCTAAAGACTGAA
This sequence comes from Oryctolagus cuniculus, assembly GCF_051225735.1. Classification (NCBI taxonomy): domain Eukaryota; kingdom Metazoa; phylum Chordata; class Mammalia; order Lagomorpha; family Leporidae; genus Oryctolagus; species Oryctolagus cuniculus. The sequence goes on from NC_142879.1 coordinate 104,862,138, forward strand.
GAAATTATGGCATATTATACAGTAGTTAAAAAAAAAGAAATCCTGTCATTTGCAACAAGATAGAACTGGAAATCATAATTAGTGAAATAATCCAGTCCCAAAAGGACAAATATCATACATTCTCCCCCTGACCTGTGATAACTAACAGAGCATCAAAAAAGTAACCTTTGGAAGTGAAATTAACAGTTCAAGATGCAGTGACTTTAGCCCTTGTCTTGACTGTTGAGGAGCAGGGTATTTTTTTTCATACAGTTTGTTAAACTCTTTACTTACTATAGAGTTAATCATATGTGTATAAAGTTAATTGAACATAGATATTAGTAAAAAATAAAAAATAAATAAAAAAAGAATGGTAATTGGAGAGAGGATGAGGAGGAAGGAGTTTGGGTGTGGGTGGATATGATGGGAAGAATCGCTATATTCCTACATGTTGTATTTATGAAAAGCATGAAGTTTTGTATTCCTCAAATAAAAGTTTCTGGGGAAAGAAATTTTATTCAGTAGTATGTAACCAAAGTGCACATTTTAAATTTTTTTCAAAGCTGCATTTAAATTACATTTTAGAAATTAATTTTTTTGCATAATACCTGTAAGATATACTTTTAGATACTTTGGCTTAATTTATGAGTGATTTTGGTTTGACTGTGTTTACTCTTAAGGTTACATTGCACTTTATTAAGCTTTCTTCCCCCTAGTAAATGAAATGCACCCAGACACTTAACCAGATGGATATTCATGATTTAAAGGAACCCAAAATAAAGTTTTGTGAACCACACAGAATTGTACCACCAAAAGAGATAAATTTGTCTCTAAGTTAAAATTTTTGCCATTTTCTTAAATTAAAAGCCCCTTACTATTTTACTTAATAGCGTGTTTATCTCAGTTTTTGTTAAATGCGTCTACAGTATGTTTCAGCCCCTGCCAGTGTGGCCATCTGGGGAGATCCCTCTCCCTGTCTCTCCCTCCCTCTCTGTAACTCTGCCTTTCAAATAAATAAATCTTTAAAAAATTAGCTTAATTCATTCCTCATTCTATCATATTATAAAGCAAATTAAAATTCATTTGAATAGGTGCATCACTAATTAGTTTTTTGTACACAGAATTTTTTTGACAACTGAAATTACACAATGTATTTCAGTTTTATGGAAGATTTAACTTACTCATTGATCAATGAACTATTTCCCAGTTCTTTTCTCCTTGACAAAATACATGAATTTTTACAAAACAAATGTAGTTTATAAACCAAAAAGTTTAATTTCCTTCGTATATTAACCTGTTTACAATTTGATCTTGGATTGCACTGGTTTCAATGGTCAAACTTGACCTTACTAAGTTTGACTTCATACTTAGGGTTAAAATATTTGAGTGCTCCTTTCAGTGGGGGATCATATCAAATCTTAATTTGAAAACATCAGTTGTTATGCAAATATGCTAGCTATGGATGTGTATGTGTATGGTATGTATATGTTCCATTGAAATCATCTCTGAAAGACAACGCAACATTATTTTCTGGCCTGTAATTCCAAATAGAATTCCCATAACCTGTTGGTAAATTAACACCGAATGATTGAACGTGTATTTTTTTTTTTTTTTTTTTTTTTGGACAGGCAGAGTGGACAGTGAGAGAGAGAGACAGAGAGAAAGGTCTTCCTTTGCCGTTGGTTCACCCTCCAATGGCCGCTGCGGCTGGCGCACCGCGCTGATCCGAAGCCAGGAGCCAGGTGCTTCTCCTGGTCTCCCATGGGGTGCAGGGCCCAAGGACTTGGGCCATCCTCCACTGCACTCCCTGGCCACAGCAGAGAGCTGGACTGGAAGAGGGGCAACTGGGACAGAATCCAGCGCCCCAACCGGGACTAGAACCCGGTGTGCCAGCGCCATAGGCAGAGGATTAGCCTATTGAGCCATGGTGCCGGCCTTGAACGTGTATTTTTATCTGCTGTGCCTGGCCACTGTTGCCAATTCCATTGCATTTCTCTTTCTGAAGTCTTCCTTCCAACCATTCAAGGAAGAAACAAAACGTTTCTCTGAATGTCATTTTGTCATCTTTCACTCCAGGCTGGGGTAGTGGGTTAGGCAGTGAGTGAGACTCCATCCTGAGTTTAGAGTAGAGGCATCAGACAAAGGTCCACAGTGCGAGGAAGTGGCTCACACATGCAGCCACAGTAGACTTCCAAGCGCTGTGTGCCAGGTCGCACACTTGTCCACACTGCTGTAGGCAGAGGAGGCAGATGATGTACCCTTAGCCTGCGGCAGGCTGCCCACTACAGAGATGGCGGTGGATCTGAGGCCTGACTGTGGGTAGAAGCCAAACAAGTACCTGCAGCCTGCTTGACCCACGTTCACCCAGTGGGCAAGTTTCCCCTCTCACAAGGAAATCAGAGGGACCGACTCTTAGTCCTGACCTGGAAACCTGAGGCCAAGGAGGTGCCGGCTCTCCTATTGCTGCTGCAGTTAAGTTATAACTGAAACGAAGTCCGTGTCTCTGTCCCGACTCAGTCCAAGTCGGCTGGTAGAGAGAAATGCCCTTGGTCTTCTCAGTTATCAGTGTGCCATGACGTGGGTAATTGATCTGCGGCTTCATCTTAGTAAACTAGGTCTTCCTTGGAGACAAAAAAACATGATCTTTTAGGAAGGATCTCCTCAGTTATATTTCCTTGATTCAACCAAACGCTTTCTTCAAGACCCTTGATATTTGTTTGTAAGAGCTAGTACTGGCCGGCGCCGCAGCTCACTAGGCTAATCCAACGCCTGCAGCGCCGGCACACCGGGTTCTAGTCCCGGTCGGGGCGCCGGATTCTGTCCCGGTTGCCCCTCTTCCAGGCCAGCTCTCTGCTGTGGCCCGGCAGTGCAGTGGAGGATGGCCCAAGTGCTTGGGCCCTGCACCCCATGGGAGACCAGGAAAAGCACCTGGCTCCTGGCTTCAGATCAGCGCGGTGCGCCAGCCGCAGAGGCCATTGTGGGGTGAATCAACAGAAAAGGAAGACCTTTCTCTCTGTCTCTCTCTCTCTCACTGTCCACTCTGCCTGTAAAAAAAAAAAAAAAATAGTACTATGTAACTTATTGAGTGCTACTAATGCAAGTTGTGGTATTCATTTCTATTCCTTTTTATTCATAACCTTGGAACATACAGAGAGCTACTCTTTATGTTTTATGCCTAAACATTAAACTACATGACAGAGTTTTATATTTGCATTTTCTGTTATATTTTAAAAATCAGTGTATTTCAAAAGGAAAATGAAAATATTTTAAAAAGATTAATATCTGTATTTTTCCTGCATGTGAAGGAAGTAGCTGCCATAGACTTGAGTCCACAGACAGAAAGCCCATTCCTGCCTAGAGGCATTTGGCTCTGTGGCCTTAGAAAAGCTCCAGAACGAGCCTGTGTTGCCCTTATGTAAAATCAGTGACTTTTACTAAATCAGTGACTCAAACACACTTTTTTAAAATGCACAACTTGGAAAAAAAAAAAAACTGCATAAAACCATGTAACATAAAACAGAAACAGAAGGGCCATAGCTTTGGCCAGCAGGTTAAGCCACCATCTGCAGTGCCAGCATCCCATATGGGTGCTGATTTGAGCCCAGCTGCTTCTGTTCCAATTTGGCTCCCCAGTAAAGGCCTGGAAAAGCAGTGGAAGATGGCCCAAGTGCGGGGCACCTGTACTCTCATGAGAGACCTGTATGAAGCTGCCAGCTCCAACCTAGCCCAGCCCCAGCTATTGCAGACATTTGGGGAGTGAACCAGCGGATGGAAGATCTCTGTCTCTTCTTCTGTTTAACTTTTTTTTTTTTTTAAGATTTATTTATTTGAAAGAGTTACAGAGAGAGAGAGGTCTTCCATCCGCTGGTTCACTCCCCAGATGGTTGCAACAGCCAGAGCTGTGCCAATCCAAAGCCAGGAGCCAGGAGCTTCTTCCGGGTCTTCAACATGAGTGCCAGGGCCCAAGGACTTGGGCCATCCTCTACTGCTTTCCCAGGCCATAGCAGAGAGCTGGATCAGAAGAGGAGCACTGGCGCTCATTTGGGATGCCGGCACTTCAAGCCAGGGCTTTACCCCACTGTGCCACAGTGCCGGCCCCTCTGTTTAACTCTTTCAAATAAATTGATCTTTAAAAAAAAAAAAACTAAAATAAAAAAATAGACATTGAAAAAATCATTTAATATTTGCCAGTTTTCACTTATGAACATGGTTAAAACACCCTAACCTACCAACCTGTACAAAACCACAGCCTCCGGCACTCAAGACCATTTTATTAAGCTCTGCCCTTCCCAGTGCAGCCCCTGCCCTGTGTCTTGGGTCTTTCTACCCAGGGAGCTTCCACCTCTTAGCCCATGGCTGAGCCTCAAAGGCAGTTGTCCTCACTGTCATTACTTTTGTAAAGTATTTGAGGCACAGAGGCTGGAGGGGAGACACCCCCCAAAATTGGAATGGAGACAAGTATCTTCATAGAGATGCTATGGCAAACAGTCTCTGAAAACAGGGAAATCTACTAGTCAAGAACAATTTGTCTTTAGCCCTGTCCTTTGTAAAGGGATTTGCATTGCACATTATCACTTTCACCACAAAGTATTTATTATGTTCAGCACAACACTATGTTAGGCTCTGTTTTGGGTGTTTAGTGAGAGAATTCACTTTCTACCGAAGATGTATATAAGAATACCTTAGAAAGGGTCACTTTCAATATAGTTTAAAATATTTCCATTTCAAGTTTTGTTGATAGTCATGTTTCAGATATGGCTGTAACTGCTGAAAAGAAATCAGTTAAAATGAAAGAGTTAATACTGTTTAAGTCTCACCTAGAATTTTCCTTGTTTTTGAGCAAATTTTCTCCACAGTTGTGTCCATATGAATCAAGAAATATTTAGTCATAATAGAACATAATATTTTGATCTTTTGACAGTAAAATTTTCATATGTTCTGACAGTGCCACTTTTGTACTTATGTACTCTGCTGGAAAATGAACAAAGTAAATGTAATTTTCTAAAAATGAAAAAATAGAAAGTTCTTTTTAAAAAATATATGTTAGGGTCCCGTGCTGTGGTACAGCAGGTTAAGCTGCTCTCTGCAGCACCAGCATCCCATATGAGTGCTGGTTCAAGTCCCAGCTGCCCCACTTCCAATCCAGCTCTCTGCTGTGGCCTGGGAAAGCAGCAGAGGGTGGCCCAGGTGCTTGGCCCCTGCACCCATGTGGGAGACCTGAAAGAAGCTCCTGGCTTTGGCCTGGCCCACCCTGACCATTTCAGCCATTTAGGAAGTGAGCCAGCAGGTGGAAGATCTTTCTCTGTTTCTTCTAACTCTGCCTTTCAATAAATAAATAACTTTTAAACAATAAAGTGAAAAAAACTCATTAAACTTATAAAGTTTTGCTAAGAATTACAAAGTAATTCATTATTAAATTTGTTTAACCTTTGCACTAATAAAACACTAATCTTGTCAAATAATGTGTATTCAATAGACTAATACTAAGTGTACTTTACAATGAGATTAAATAGTATTACACATATATTCTGTATTAAGTAGGAATTTTATGTGATTGTTGTTCCTATTGAAGTAATCCTCAGTTTAAGTCTTGTCTAGAAAAGCATTATTTAAAGGCCATGTTTTATAAGTGCTAATAGAATTCTCATAACATACCTTGTTTAAAAGTTAATGAATAATATTTGACTTATTTCAGATGCGGCAGGAGTTGGACAAAAGTATAACTAGAGAACTAGAAAAAGGTATGTTGCCAAGATTTGTGAATTAAATTTAGATTCATTGATTTCTGAAATAAACTATAAATAGGAAAAGGCTTTCATTTCCACTGTTTGGTTCATAGATCCTTTATTAAAATTTTCTTATAAGTAATGAAATAAGTGAAAACATTCATAATGAAGAAATACGTATTCCTTATTCACTCCTCGTGTTCCATAACTTTGAGAAGTCTCAAAGCAGCTCTGTGTGTGGTTTTCTTTTTCCTGGCTATATAATTTCTTCATTTCTGCCCGAGCACTGAGGCTGTTCTCAGCAGACAGGCAGGCCTCCTGTCTCGGGTTCATGGTGGTGACAGGAGGCCCCCAAATCACAGACTCCACTAGTAATACCTAGAAAGACAGGTACAGCTGCACCAGGGGTAACTGTCATACAGTGTCATACAGTGGCAGGTGACATTGTTCATCTGTAATCATTGACCTTGCCACTGGTGCACCTTTGGCCCTGAGGAAAAGTTCCAGATTCCACACCCACATCAGTGTGGTTCTTGTCACGTTATTCAGCTTTCTCTCTTGCCACATATCCTACTCTGCCCTAGCATTAGCCAAATCAAATGACCTTGAATTCTACAAGGCTTCTCCCTCACCACCAGCTCTTGGCATGCGTTTCTGCTTCCCTCTCTAGCTGGTGGACTTTCTCCAGCCTCTTGGATATCAACTGATGGGTCACCACCAAAAAAAATCTACACTGGTGATACACAAATAGGATAACTGTCCCTTCTGTGTGGTCCAGCAGTATCCTGGCTTATCCCTGTCATGGTGTCCGACTGTGGGAAGTGCCAGCTCCTTTGTTTTTTCAGGTTACAGGATATCACTACTGAGGGCGGGACAGTATCCTCTCCTTGTAATTCCATTGGTTAGCACATGGTTGTTGAATAAATCAAGGAAGAAAATTTGGAGCACTGTATCTAATGTACAGTGCTAATTAACTCAGTGCACTTCTATGGGCAAATTATATTTAGTGGTTAATTTCATACTGTAGTCTTGAATACTTTTCCTTCCTCTTAACAGTGATGCAGTTCAACTTTTTAATACTGACATAGAACTCGCTGAGATAAACAGTAGAATTCTTTCTCTTTCCAGCTGCTGCTGAATTTGAATCCCAGCCCTGTCAAGCTGCTCCTGTGGCGCCTACAGCCAGGTCTAATCAAACTCAAGATCTACTGCTGAAAGCATCCCAAGAATATGTCCAGATTTTAAAGAAAAATTATATGCTCTGAAGGCTAATAAAAACTTAACTAGAGAGTTTCCATAACATTTATGGTTTCCTACTAAACAGATGTGAAAATTTCCATGAAAGGAGAATATTTTTTGTATCATGACTGTATCATGAAAATTTATGTGGTATTTTAAAGTTTTTCTACCACTAAACTTTGAGCAGGTTTTGCAGATGCAAACCAGTATTAAATCTTAGATACTCCAGGTGTACAAGCCGCAGCTGTCATCTAGCACCCAAACTAGCAGCTTGTCATTCACCTTCAGCAGAGTCCACTGATGGCTTGTTTGTATTTTCCAGTTATTACCTTAAACACAGACTTGAAGATTTAGAGATTATTTTTCTATTGGTACGTGACCACGGTCAGTGTTTGGATATATTATACTTATCGTGTCAAACTTCAAAGTACTGATGTAGAGATGTTTCCTTACAGAGAAATAATGTCTTCCTGTGGCCTTTCGTCTTTGTCTGCTGATTTATTATTTTTAATGATTGGGGAACAATCTTGAAATTAGAGAAAAGTCCCAAGGTTTGGTACCAAGAGTTTTCTCCCCTGCACTGTTTGAGGGGAGGCTGTTGACACAATGCTGTCAGATGTGATGACTAACGCAGGCGTTTCCTACAAGTGAGACCGTTTGTTCCACGTTAACTACAAGGCAACCTGTATGATAAAGCGACAGTGATGCGTTCCATCTTTTAATCTCAGGCTCTTTTCATGTAGTTTCCTTTCTAACCAAAGAATCCCATCCACATCCACGGATTGCATTTCGTTGGTGTATTTCTCGGGTCCTTTCAGTTTGAAGTAGTCCCTCAGTCCTTCCTTGACTGTGAGTCTCTCAGTTAGGTTTCTCGGATGTTTCATGAGGACTTGAGATCATGCACTTTTTGGTGAGAGTGTCACACAACTGATCCTGTGGCCATCCCTGCACACTCTCACGGAACGTGCACCTTTGATTTGTCCCATCCCTGGTGATGTTAAGGTCATTCTCTAAAGGCGGTTTCTCACTTTAATTGCAGGGAGTACAGGGGACAATCCTTTGAGACTCTCTAAATGACTATGTTCGTCATCAGACTTTCAGCATCTTCTTTGACTTGCGTCTATATGGACTCATGGTTGACTTTATTCAGTGGGTTCTAATTCGTTAGTGTCTTTTTAAAATTTGTCTTTTAAAAATGTTCTGACAACTTCATACATAGAGCAAAATTGCAGTAGTACAGAGAATCCTTGGATGTGTTCTTTTATTTAGAAAATGTCTTAATTTACAGATTTCTAAAGGGTTATTTCAAAATGTAAATCAAAGAAATCAGCAGGTGGAAAGCAAAAGCTATTAGTCTATTTGACATTGAACTAGCACCTGATCCTCTATTAAAGTATTGAGGTTTTTACAATATTCTTAAATAGTCTAAAATCTTTTTTAAAACTGCAGCATCTCCTTTTAATAGTTTTTGTTTAACTGGCGACTGTCAGTTTTCTAGCCAGCTCCAGTAAGCTGTTTTCTCGTCCCTCGTTCTGAATCTGTTAAAATTGTTCCAAGTTATGGGATGATTCCATGTGCTAACTCATTTTTTTATTTGCAATTCTTGGGCTAACCAAAGAGACATAGATTTTGTGTTCTGTTGAAGTAATCTATTGCATTTGCTTAATGTCGCTGTTAAGTTCTGATTGTTTAAAAACAGCTAAGTTTTAAAATTTATGGTCTGTTTAAGTATATACTTATTCTAAAGCATTTAGGTAATTGCTTTGTAACAATGACCAAATCTTAGTCTATATTATGTCATGATCATTCTTGGCATCCTAGACAGGTATTAAAAAAAAAATCAAAGTTCCAAATTTCTTGGACTTTGACACTTCCAGTTGGACCCTGGAAATATCAAAGGATATATCTCTCATCTTGTAGATACCAACTAATAATGCTATTTGGATTGTATTAAAGGTATGGTCAAGATGTGAAGTGGTGCTAAATTTTAAGTTACGGTAATATAAAATGCTATTGATATAAATGTCCAAAAGTTAAAGTCTAATGATCTTTTGTTATCAGACATGATGGTTATCTTACTTAGAAAAGCCCAGGGGCTGGCGCCGTGGCAAGGTTAATCCTCTGCTGCAGCGCTGACATCCCATATGAGCGCCGATTCTAGTCTCTGCTGCTCCTCATCCAATCCAGCTCTCTGCTGTGGCCTGGGAAAGCAGTAGAAGATGGCCCAAGTCCTTGGGCTCCTGCACCCACATGGGAGACCTGGAAGAAGCTTCTGGCTCCTGGCTTTGGATCGGCACAGCTCTGGCTGTTGCAGCCATTTGGGAAGTGAACCAACAGACAGAAGACTTTTCTGTCTCTCCCTCTCACTGTCTAACTCTGCCTCTCAAATAAATAAAATCTTTAAAGAAAGAAAGAAAAAAAAAAAGGCCCAGAGGCCTAAAAAGGATGTTTTATAAAATCCTACAGGTGCTTTCAAAAATACTATGTGGAGTAAGCAAGTACCTCTTCTTGTTGGATAATGAGCTTACAGTTTTAAAATTCGCTATTTATATTCTTGTTATCATTATTTTCAATCCTCCAAACACTAAAAATGAGAATTGCTGCTCATGAAATTAAAACATTGTTGGTTCTGTGTTTAAATGTGTCCTTTTACATTCCAAAGGACTTCTTCTCCTCTCCTCTATTGTGTTCGATACTTTAGGACAGTTTTATAAGCAGATACTATAAGCCAATAATGTATTACAGGTTCCAACTTAGAAAAAGTATACTTAATTCAGATTATTAAGAGCCAAAAGTAATTCTAATTAATGGTGGTAATTTTAAAAATCAGATTTTAAGAAACTCTTACTGACACTGCTTTATTATTCTATCTTGTATGTTATATGTGTACATATTATATATCTACATGGGAAAATTTATTAAAAGATCTATTTTAATTGGCTTATAAATATCACTCATAAATATAAACTGCTAAATTAAAGATACTTTTTCGGTACAAGTGATGTAAGTCAGTATCACATGTTTTAATTTTTTGGTAAAAATTAGAGATGTCTAAGTTATTAACATGTTTGTACATGGGTTTGCTGGTCAAACAAGTTAAACTTGTGTGGGCATTTAAGCAATGTTTCCAAATACATGTACTCTTGTCTTGAAATTTACAGAAAGCATTGGAACTTTTGGCAAATGTTTTAATGAATTGTTATTTAACAGTTAAAATCGTTTGCTAAGTTGTCATTTGATATCGTTATTGTCAGTAAGCGATCTGGGGAGGCCCTAATGTTTCTCTATTCTCTTCCAGATGAGAAACTGATCCCATTCTGAGGGACTCTTCAGGATGTACAATTTGATCTTTAGACCTCATAAAAGGGATGGCTAACATTTATATAATTTATATTATATATATTATATATATTTATATATATTTATTTATATAATATATATAAATTTATATAAATATATAAATATATATTTATATATATTTATTTATATATTATTTATATAACATTCTGTAATAGCATAGCCAAAATGATAGCTTAAATTATGATTTCATAGCTAGATTTACTGTGCCACAGGCACAATATATGGGCAAAACCTCACTTTTCAAACCAAATGAAGGGAGAGAGTTTTACTAATGACTTAAAATTTTATAGATAAGGTGGTCATCATTTTGATGTTAAAGTGAAGACATAGCTTTCCTCATGGGCATTGTCTACCTCACAGAAAAACCACTATCAGAGCATGCCTGTGACTATAGATTGCTAGTTTAGGCCACCAAAGAGCACCCCCTTGATTTGCATACTCTTAAAGGTTTCCTCTGGTCTGCTTTAACAAAAACCTGGAGGACGAGAAAGCTAGGCAGCAGAAGCAATGTAAACTAGGTGGCAGGCCAATTAATGCCTGTTTTACAGATGATCTGCCCTCAGAGAGACCAAACAGGTCTTGGTTTTTGATGTGGAAAGCCAAGGCTTCATCAGAAGGCAGCTTATGAAGAACCCTGGCAGCTCTGCCAGCCAAGAGTTGGGTCACGGGAAACGGACCTGCCCTGGAATTGAAGGACTCCCAAGGTCAGAGCTGTAGGCTTCATAAGGCTGTCAGCTGGAAACCCCTTCACTCGGCCCAGCTTCCAAAATGGCCATTGCTGTCAAGCGGATGGTGAGCGAGGCTCAGCAATGTTGCAGGCAGAACCAGAAATTTACTCAAATTGTTTTAGAGGTGCCGCCCACCTTCTCTTCAAGCCTGCTCTCCTTCCAGGCCAGCTAGGTAATGGAAGTCAACAGGGTGCCTTCCCTAAGGAGGTTCACACTCCCTTTGATGCAGCCCATGTGAAGAGATGGATAGGGCTGGGCCTCATAACTGGCAAGGCCTTAAAGCCCACCTGATTATTATCAAACCCCTTTAATTAAAGCTCCTACTTTAATTTCCTGTCTTACATAAAATTAGTGGGGCTGATGCTGTGACATAGTGCGCTGGACAGCCGTGGGGTGCCAGCATCCCATGTGGGCGCCTGTTTGTGTCCCACCTGCCTTTCTGATCCAGCCCGTGCTGATGGCCAGGGAAAGCAGTGGAGGATGGCCCAAGTCCTTGGGTCCCTCTACCTGTGTGGGAGACCCAGGAAAAGCTCCTGGCTTCAAATCGGCCCAGGTCTGGCCATTGTGGCCATCTGGGGAATAAACAAAGATGGAAGACCTTTCTGTCTCTCCCTTTCCCCACCTTTAACTCTACCTCTCAAAATCTTTAAAAAAAAAAAAATGGTTTTTTAAAAATGTTATTTGAGAGGCAGGGAGAGAATGGAGGGACGGGGGGACGGAGAGCTCCCATCCACTAGGTTCACTCCCCTAAATACCTGCAATGGCTGGGGTTGGGAAGGGCAGAAGTCAGCAGCCAGAAACTCCATCCAGGTCTCCCACAAGGCAGGAATCTAATTACCTGAACCATCACCACTCCCTACCAGACTCCACCATTAGCAGGAGCTGGAGTCAGAAGCCAGAGCTGGGTATCAAAGCAGGTAATCAGAAAAGGGTAAGGGGCTTAACCAGCTTCAAGCCAGCAGGCCAAGCTCCTGCCCCAAGAAAGTTAGTTTTAAATCTTCATCTAGAGATAAAGTTAGATTTACTGTAGTTGAGATGGATGAGAAGGTCCAACTGATCGCCTTACAAGAGCCTCTAGACCCACTAGTGTAAGAAGAGGGGTGGAGTAGGAAGCCATGCAAAGTGAAAATCAGTTAAAACCTAAATTTGAATACCAGCTCTTTCACTTCCTGGTTGTGTAATTTATACAAGCTTTAACTCACCAAAATTCTGTGTTGCTTATATAAGATGAGGAAGGGATAAAACTAGAACCTATTGTAACATTGTTTGACACAGAAAAAGTGCTAAAAAACTAACCAAATCTACATGGTAAATAGAGAGTAAAGTTCTCACACAGAGTTAAATGGATGAACATAACAGAAGAGAGAACTCATGTTTACAAGCAAACTTAGTAACTCACCACAATGGGACAGTCGATAAGATCACCTAGTTTACAATTTAGAAAAACTCAGAATAGATCCCAACCACACATCATAGGGAGAAATAAATTCCAGGTCCACTAAGTGCAAGTGCAAATAAATGGCATATTTATACTTGAAGTACTATATAATGATGAGAATGAATAAACTATGAACTTTATGCAATACAGAACTGTAGAAATTATAAGTTTGAATTTAAAAACTAAGCCATGCTAAACCACACACAGCATTAATTCACCTTAGTAATCCTAAACACAAGAAAAAGTATGCAATAATTGTTTAGGAATACTCAAATGTGATTTAAAAAATTTTAAGGGTAGCATGGACTTCTTTTGCTGTGTTAAAACACTGCCTGGGACACACACATCCCATATTGGAATATCTGGATTAATGTCCTGCCTCAGTTTCCGGTTAACATGCATCTAGAAGCAGTAGTGATAAGTACTTGAGTATCTGCCTTCCACGGAATATGTCCTGGGCTCCCAGCCATCTGAGTGAACAAGCAGACTGAAGATTTCTCTCTAACTTTCAAATAGAGTTTTAAAAAGTGTAAATTTTAAGTAAGGGAAAAGTAATAAACACCCCCTTCAAGGCATAGACACACATGCAAGTGAAAGAAACAAAATCCATCATTTTCTAGTGCTTAGTTTTGGTGGTAGATTTACAGACGTTTGTTTTATTATATATCTAATCACATGTTACATCTACTTTTAAATTTGTTAAGAACAGGAGACTGGATTAGGATGGTCATGCGGGGACGGAGCTTACTGCTTCAGTTTAAAAGATAGTCTCAGGGAGGAGTTGGGGAGGAAAGAGCACAGGAAACCCCAGGCAAATTAGAGACATTGGGGACCAATGTGGAGGGTGTGGACATGCACTACTCAGGACCCCAGCAGCCAAGAGCCTCCACACCAGCTTTGGACAGTGATGCAAGACCAGTCTGCAGCAGCCCAAGCCCAAGGGAATCCAGCTAAGAGCCCTGTGGGGGACAGTGTACTTAACAAACTAGATGGGGTGGGGGGAGGCATGTTTCTCTCTCCCGGATCACTCTACAATGGCGTCCTGTAACGAGAGCAGGTGCCATCTTGGACATACATAACAGCTGCAACAGCTCTTGTCTGCATCCAGCAACCGGCCAAGTGAAGACGCCCAAGTCTGGTGGGGAGAACTGACAGGAGGCTGGGTGCTTGTGACTGTAGAAGTCTTGTGTGCCAGGACTGTGTAAACACTGAGGCTGCATGGGAGGGTTCAGGGTGTGGCTGGGACTTTGGGCAGTCACTGTGGGAGACTCCACATGCTCAGGGCTCCCTGGTTCCCTGGTGAGGGACATTGTGGGGAATCTGTGCTTACACCAAGGACTGCACAGATCCTTTTTGTTGTCCTTGTGGCAGTGTAGGTGAATATTATAACCACTGGGGCTAGCTCCCAGACACTGGTCTCCTTGGAGGAGAGGAGGAGAGCTGAGTCTATAAAAACAGAGCAGAACAAACCTCTCCTCTGATTAAAAAAAAAGATTTACCACACCCAACCAGGGTGTCACCTTAGACACTCCCTTCAACCTGGAGCACTGAACAAAAAACCCTGGCCACACCACCATATGCCTCCAGGTATTCACTGAAAAAGTAGACATTCCACTAATCCACAGAGGCATAGTCCAAAGATAAAAGGGGCCTGAGTGGGAGGGGGGAGACAAAAAGTAACTCCCAAAATGCCAAATAATAAATATACCAATTCAAGAAATAAAATCAGGAACACAATATAATGCCACAAAAAGAATACAACACTTTAAAACTAGAATGTGAAGATGATGAGATTTAAGAAATGCCAGAAATAGAATTCAAAACATTGAACGTAGGATTACTTTAAAGTAATCAGCAACAAATTCACAAACTAATGAAATCCATACATGACAGGAAAGAATTTCTCCCACAAAATTGAGACCTTAAAGAGAAAGCTAAATAAAATCTTGGAAATGAAGAATTCAATAGGATAAAAACAGTGGAGAGCTTTAACAGAATTGGTGAAGCAGAAGAGAGAATAACTGACTTAGAAGACAAAGCACAGGAATTTATAGAGTCAGACCTACAACAAGAAGAAATTAGAAACTAAATCTACAGGATACTATCAAACGACCCAACATACAGGTTCTAGGAGTTTCTGAAGATGTGAAAATAGAGACAGGATAAGAAGGCCTTTTTAGTGAAATAATAACAGAAAACTTCCCTAATTTGGAGAAAGAAAGGGACATCCAATTATAGGAAGTACATAGAACTCCTAATAGAAAGGACCAGAAAAGATCTTCACCACAACACATTGTAATCAAACTCTCCACAGTAAAACGTAAAGAAAAGATTCTAAAATGTGCACAAGGAAAATGCCAGATTACTTCCATAGGATCTCCAATTAGACTCACAGCAGACTTCTCAGCAGAAACCCTACAGGCTAGGAGGGAATGGCGAGATATAGTCCAAGTCCTAACAGAAACAAACTGTCAACCCGGAATATTGTACCCTGCAAAGCTCTCATTTATGAATGAAGATGAAATAAAGACCTTCCATAACAAATAGAAATTGAAAGAATTTGTCCCATCCAGCCTTGCAAAAAATGCTACACAGGATGAGCTGCACACAGAAACACAGTCATCACTACAGAAGAAGATAAAGGCAAAAATCTCCCAGTAAAAGTACAAAGGAAATCCAATGTAAACAATAGGAATATTTATGGAAAAATGGCAGGGAAAAGTCATTACTTATCAATAGTCACCTTGAATGTAAACAGCCTCAACTCTCCAGTTAGAAGACACTGACTAGCTGCATGGATTGAAAAATAAAACCCATCTATTTGCTGCCTACAGGAAACATATCTCAACAAAGATACAGACTGAAAGTGAAAGGATGGAAAAAGATATTCCAAGTTAATGGAAACCAAAAAAGAGCTGGTGTAGCCATCCTAAAATCAGACAAATAGACTTTAACACAAAACCTGCTAAAAGAGACAAAGAAGGGTACTATGTACTGATTAAGGGATCTACTCAACAGGAAGAAGTGACTATCATAAGTGCATATGCACTTAATTACAGAGCAGCTAGCTGTTTTAAAGACATGTTAATGGATCTAAAATAGAAATATACTGCTTTTGTGTTCTCTTTCTTTTCCATTGTCATTTTCAGGAAAATAATACATATGCTTCAAGATCTTCCAAAAAATGAAAAATACATTCCTATCATCAAAAATAGAAAGGCAGACAGGAAAGAAGCATGACTTGGCAACAATATTTAACATTCCACATGTCTTCTGCTATATCATTTAGAAGGCCTATCTCAACTACCACAGCCACTAAAGGGAGGACAAAAATTTTGGGTTTCAACCTAACAATCTTGTATATAAATAAGTAAAAATGCAATAAACTTTTGCTGAAAAAATAACTACAGAATTAAAACTGAAATCCTTTTGCCCTGAATGGAAATAAGAGAGGGGAATAAAAAGGGCATGAGAAGTATAAAGGCATCCTGAAACAGGCTACACAGAGGAAGCCTTCAGCCAAGAAAGAGACAATCTCTTCTGTCACTGCTCATTTGGACCAGACTCTGAAAATGGCTCTAAGCCCAAAATTCTGTGTTACAGAGCTTTGTTCAATAAGCTTGAAACAAGGTCCCACTCATTTCCTAGTTAACTTCATTCAGAATGACCTATATATACACACTGTAAAATACGTCTATTTAGAGAAAGTGAGCTGAAAATCAGACTCTTGATAGAGTAACTCTGACTTTCAGATAAATCTTTTTTTAAAAAAAGTGCTACTTGGGACACCCACATCAAAGTACTTGTGTTCAAGTTTCAGCTCTGCCTCTGATTCAAGTTTTCTGCTACTGCGCACCCTGGAATGCAGCAGCTGATGAGTCAAGACCCAGAGTGACCGAGTTCCAGGCATGTGGCTTCAGCATGGCACAGCCCTGGCTGTTGTAAGCATTTGAGGAATGAAACCAGAAGGGAACTCTCTTTCAAATTAATAATTTTTTAAATTATAAGTTGGTATTTTGGATTAAATTTTGAGGACTGAGTACATACTAAAGTCTAGTTTTTCTGAGATTTCACCAAAATGGTTGCCAAGGAATTTATATATATATATGTATATTTACATTTATATTTATATTTATATTTTATGTATAAAAGTGTAAGTGTACATATGTATTCCCTTGAAGAAAGTAAGGGACAAGAACTTCCAACAAATCCTTGAATAAAAAAAATCAAATGGAGGCAAGGTAGCTAACTAACAGAGAGAAGAAGAAACCAGAACCTAAAACACTGGCACCCATGAAGAGCAGGAAGATGAGAGGACTAACACTTAGAACAGAAAACACCAATAAGAACACAGCTACCCTAGGGACTAGCTGGTCACTAACAAAGGGGTCACACAGGGACGAAACAGAACGCTCTCATGCTTACTAAAGGCTTATTAATGGCTGCAGGGACTGAACGATTTGATCAAATTAAGTGTACTGAGATTGGCTAGCTATCTGGGATTATCGTGGTGGGCCAACAAAATGAAAAGGATCCTCATACGTAAAACAGAGAGGCAAGACAGCACTCTTCAGGGTGACACAACATGAAAAAGACTCAAGTGGCCACTGCTGACATAATGACAGAGGAAGGGGCCATGAGCCAAAAAACACAGAAGGCCTCTGGAAGCAGAGAAAAGGCAAGGGAACAGATTCTCCCTAGAACATCCAGAAGGAAGGAACGCAGTCCCACCCACATAGCAATTTTAGCCCAGTGAAATCCATGTCAGACTTCTCATCTCCAGAACTTGTCAGAGCTGTGTGCAGCACACAGGCAGCAGGGGAGGCAAGCAGCCTACCAAGTGTCACATGTTCCCATAAGCTGTCAGGTGCAAACATAATGGACAGTCCTGGACTGACGGTGTCCCTCCAACACCTGACAGAACAGGCTTCTGAGAGCATCCCCAGACACTTAGCTCACTGATGGGACATTCCCTTAGGCTGCACAGAGATCTCAGAGATGAGACCACAATCCAAACGTACAAATCCCAGAAGGAAATGGTTCACCACAAGCAAAAGTGGGCATACACACAGAATCCAAAAGAAGGTAAGGAAGGACAATAAAGAAACAGATGACATTAGCAAAAAAACACTAATTAAAGGTGATTCATTTGAATTTGTCAATAACCACATTAAATACAAATGCAGTAAATGCCTCCTGAAAAGAAATACCAGTGTATTTTTTTAAAAATTCAGTTATATATTATAAAAGATAAATCCTAAAAACCAGGGGCCAGTGCTGTGGCTCACCTGGTTAATCCTCTGCCTGTGGCGCCAACATCCCCTACGGGCGCCGGGTTCTAGTCCTGGTTGCTCCTCTTCCAGTCCAGCTCTCTGCTGTGGCCCGGGAGTGCAGTGGAGGATGGCCCAAGTGCTTGGGCCCTGCACCCCATGGGAGACTGGGAGGAAGCACCTGGCTCCTGACTTCAGATCCACGCAGCACCAGCCATGGCAGCCATTTGGGGAGGGAACCAATGGAAGGAAGACCTTTCTCTCCCTGTCTCTCTCTCTCTGTCTATAACTCTACCTGTTAAATAAAAAAAAATCCTAAAAACCAGAAAAAAGTTGCAAAATGGAAATAAGCCAGTACTCCATTTATTAGTATGTTATATATTTTTTTAAAGATTTATTGCTTTACTTGAAAGCCAGAGTTACAGAGAGAGAGACAGAGTCTTCCATCCACTGGTTCACTCCCCAGATGGCAGCAATGGGGTGGAACTGCATCGATCTGAAGCCAGGAGCCAGGAGCTTCTTCTGGGTCTCCCACATGGGTGCAGGGTCCCAAGGACTTGGGCCATCTTCTATTGCTTTCCCAGGCCATAGCAGAGATCTGGATCAGAAGTGGAGCAGCCAGGACTCAAACTGCTGCCCATGTGGGATGCCGGCACTATAGGTGTTATATTAATGACAACATAAGCCATGATGAAAAAAGTCCTAGAGGCACAGGGCTTTTTATTCCACAGTGATGCTATATTTTTTTAAATAATTTAAATGAATTTAAATACTAAATGAAGTCTTTATGACTTACACTTTTTATAATTTAAGGTATACAAACTTCATGCATTTCATATATACAAATTTAAGGATACAGTGATTCTTCCCACCCAATCCTCCCTCCTGCCTGCACTCCCACCCTTCTTTCTCCTCCATCTCCTATTCCCATTATTAATTTTTTTAGAAAACTTATTTAATAAATATGGGTTTTCGAAGTACAACTTTTGGATTATAGTGGTTTTTCCTTCCATAATCACCCTCCCACCCACAACAATCCCATCTCCCACTCCCTCTCCCATCCCAAAGTTTCATTTTCAATTATTTGTTTTTAATTTCATTTATTTACTTGAGAGGTAGAGTTACAGACAGTGAGGGAGAGACAGAGAAAAAGGTCTTCCCTCCATTGGTTCACTCCTCAAATGGCCACAACAGCCAGAGCTGTGCCAATCTGAAGCCAGGAGCCAGGAGCTTCCTCCTGGTCTCCTACATGGGTGCAGGGGCCCAAAGACTTGGGCCATCTTCCACTGCTATCCCAGGCCATAGCATAGAGCTGGATTGGAAGAGGAGCAGTGAGGACTAGAAGCAGCGGCCACATGGGATGCCAGCACTGCAGGTGGAGAATTAACCTACTGTGCCATGGCGCCGGCCCCCTCAGTTATCTTTATATACTGAAGATCAACTGTGTATATACTGAGTAAAGATTTCAACAATCTGTACCCACAAAAGACACAAAACATATAAAGTACTGTTTGAATACTAGTTTTACCATTAATTCTCATAGTACAACTCATTAAGGACAGAGGTCCTACATGGGAATAGGTGCACAGTGACTCCCATTATAGATTTAACAATTGGCAATTTTTTTTTTGACAGGCAGAGTGGACAGTGAGAGAGAGAAACAGAAAAGTCTTCCTTTTTCCATTGGTTCACCCCACAATGGCCACTGCGGCCGGCACACAGTGCTTCTCCTGGTCTCCCATGCGGGCGCAGGGCCCAAGCACCTGGGCCATCCTCCACTGCACTCTCGGGCCACAGCAGAGAGCTGGACTGGAAAAGGAGCAACCGGGACAGAACCTGGTGCCCTGACCACAACTAGAACCTGGTATGCTGGCGCTGCAGGCAGAGGATTAGCCTATTGAGCCACGGCATCGGCCACAACTGGCATTCTTATGTCAGTAAACACCTGAGGCTCTTGTCATGAGCAACCAAGGCTATGGAATTCTCTTGAGTTCACAAACTCCAACCTTATTTAGACAAGGCCATAATCAAAGTGGAAGTTCTCTCCTCCCTTCAGAGAAAGGTACCTCCTTCTTTGATGACCCATTCTTTCCACTGGGATCTCACTCGTGGAGATCTTTCATTTAGGTTTTTTTTTTTCCCCCCAGAGTGTCTTGGCTTTCCATGCTTGAAATACTCTCATGGGCGTTTTAGCCAGATCCAAATACCTTAAGGGCTGATTCTGAGGCCAGAGTGCTGTTTAGGGCATTTGCCATTCTGTGAGTCTGCTGTGTATCCTGCTCCCAATGTTGGACTGTTCCCGCCTTTTTAATTCTATCATTATTAGCAGACACTGGTCTTATTTATGTGATCCCTTTGACATTTAATCCTATCTTTATGATCAATTATGAACTTAACCTGATCACTTTAGTAAGATGGCATTGGTACCTGCCAACTTAATGGGATTTGGAGTCCCATGGCACATTTCTAGCTTTACCATCAGGGGTAATGACTTACACTTTGGCCTTCAAAAAGAACAAGCCAAAAGCATAAGAGAAGTTAGTCGCATGCCAAGGGGGTGAGGGGTTGGCCAGGGTGTGATCTGAAAAAATAAACACATGTAACTACACACAGAACTGCAGGTGTCTAGAAAGGAAACCAGCTTTGGATGAGTGGGTGGGGACCCTAAAAATAGCTTAGAAGAGTGATTCTGACTGCCTTCCTTAGAATTTTCAATGTATTTCAGAGCTAAAACTGAAACACAAAAATGTATACAATTTTAACTTTTAACTCTGAGGACTATTTTTTAAATAGGTTCTGTTATAATTATTTTTATTTATGCCTTAGAAGTTCCCAAGAACCACTTGCAATTCTGAAGCCAAAGAATATTTCAATTAGAGATGATGTTAATGACCAATTATAGCAGGGCAGGCACCATGGTGCAGTGGGTTAATCCTCCTCCCACAGCGCCGGCATCCCAAATAGGCACGGGTTCTAGTCCTGGCTGCCCCTCTTCCAGTCCAGCTCTCTGCTGTGGCCTGGGAGTGCAGTGGAGGATGGCCCAGGTGCTTAGGCCCTGCACCCACACGGGAGACCAGGAAGAAAGCACCTGGCTCCTGGCTTCAAGTCAGCGCCGCTCCGATCACTGCGACCATCTGGGGAGTGAACCAGCAGATGGAAGACCACTCTCTCTGTCTCTCCCTCTCACTGTAACTCTACCTCTCAAATAAACAAAAATCTTTAATAAAAAAATGACCAATTTTAGCAAACTAATTTTTTATTTACTTTATTTGAAAGAGAGGGAGAGGCAGAGACAGAGAGATAGATCTTCCATTTCCTGGTTCAACCTTCAATTGGCTGCAACAGCTAGGGCTGGGCCATGTGAAAGCTAGGAGCCTAGAACTCCATCTGGTCTTCCTCGTGGGTATAGGGGCCCAAGCACATGGGCCATCCTCTGCTGCTTTGCCAGGTGCACCAGCAAGGAAATGGATTGGGAGTGGAGCTGCCAGGAGTTCACCAGGCAGCCACATGGAATACCGGCATTTCAGGCAGCAGCCCAACCCACTATGCCAGCCCCAAACTAAATTATTTCTGATAAATTGAAAAAAATTTCCAGGAGAGCAGTTTTGGCAATCTCTTACAAAAATATATTTAGGGACACTATACCTTGATGTACATGCCAAGTTCTTTACAGATTTCCTCTAACTTTAAAGATTATCAGATTCTCAAGTCCCCAAACTAAAAATACATAGAGAGTCAGATTGCAGACAACAGGAAAGTGAGAGTTTGTAAACAGGTGTTATGCCCAGTTCAATTGTCCCCAAAGACCACCAAGGAGCCGATACCGCTGTAAAGTGCACGAGAGTTTTATTGCAGGTCCGGGCCTGGACTCTCAACACCGATGCAGTGGGTCTGAGTTGAGAGCCCCAACCCTTCAGTTAACAGGGTTTTTATAGGGTTTTCAGAGACATTCTATACATCATGGTACCATTCAGCAAATCATCTCATCCCACGGGAAATTCAAAGGACATCTCCTAGAACTGATTAGTGCATCTAGTGACCTACTAAAGGTGGTTGGATGGCTTTGGGGTTGATGCCTTTTGAATTGATTGGCCAAAGCACAAGGTCCGAGCTGATGGGGTGTACGTGCCGAACTGCAGGGTCTCAGGTAGCTATCAATCGCCTTATGTGCCCTGAGAAGACACCAGGAACTCTAGGTATTTCTGTTATCTGCTAATCGGCTGTTGCTAGGAGAGTTTATCGCGAGGGGAGTCCATTTATTTACTTTTAGGAGCTTCTGGTTTAGGGTTCAGGGCCTGGTCAGGCCCCAGTTACAAGATGGAGGCCTAATTTAAAATAGTTACACCTTGATCCAGGCTCAGGTCTCACACAGGAAGCTCTAAGAAGTCCACTTTGATATTATCACTCAATGTAATCATGAGGAAATATGAAACATACCAGTTCTAAGAGACATTCTACAAAATAACTGGACTATACTTTAAAAGATTTTTATTTTTATTTATTTGAAAGGCAGAGTTACAGAGAGAGGCAGAGAGAGGGAGGGAGGAAGGGAAGGAGGTCTTCCATCCTCTGGTTCACTCCCCAGATGGACACGACAGCTGGAGCTGCGCCAGTCTGAAGCCAGGAGCCAGGAGCTTCTTTTGGGTCTCCCACGTGGGTGCAGGGGCCCAAGGACTTGGGCCATCCTCTACTGCATTCCCAAGCCACAGCAGAGAGCTGGATTGGAAGAGGAATAGCTGGGACTAGAACTGGTGCCCATATGGCATGCTGGTACTTTAGACCAGGGCGTTAACCCACTGCACCACAGCACTGGCCCCAGGACTATACATTTTCCAGTGTCAAGATCAGGTGATGTCTTTAAAGGACGTTCAAGAGGACTGAGAAGCTGATGCAGAATGAAGAAGGCTAAGGAGACACACAAAAGATAACCACATTAACTGAAAAGAACATTCTCCCCCCCCCCCCCAAAAAAGAGGTTGAGCATCACGGAAGTACAAAGAGAGCTGCAAGAAAACCAAAGAGCTTTTCATGCCGTGCTGAGGAATCAAGAACTTCAGACAACTACACAAAGTGAAAAACGATTTCCTGGCTTTCAACAGGATTAGGCTGCCGGGAAGACTCAAACTGATAGGGAAGTCTGAACAGTAGTCTGGTGAATGGCTTGGCGACAACCAAAAGGACATGAGAATTGGAAGGAGACTCCCAAACTGGCTGTTGGTCACAACTGGTCAGTTAGAAGGATGGTACCAAAGTTCTTTTTCTGAAAATAAAGCAACTTTACCTCTGAGATGAGAAGGTACCTGGCTATACTATTAGCTGGGACACAAAGAAATGGTTCAGCCTAAACTTTGTAATCCACAGGGAGAGCATTGGAGGGTTGCTTCCCTGGCACCATAAAAAGCTTACTTGAGGCAAAATGTGGACTTGAGTGATTCAATTATCCAAGACCACACTGAACAGAGGCAGGACAGACTCTTGTTTACTTTGAAAGCACAATCTCTAATCTCCAAGAGACTCAGTCTTTCCTTGGGTTCGGACTTCCTCCCATCACTGCAGCTGACGGCTCTCAGAGGACTGCGATCTGCTTTACTCCTGCTGAGCGTGTTGCTCTTAATCAGGAGCTGCACAGCTTCAGCATGAAGTAGGAAGACAGAAAAGCATTCCATCCACTCCCCGACATCAACCATCATTCATCCTCAAAGAAAATGAAATAGAATTTTGAATTAGATTTTTTTTGCCACACTAACCTACAGGTATGTTCCTCATTCAAACATTACACCCTCCATCCTAGTCACGCTGAAAAGACCACCCATGTCTCTGTCTAACATTCTTAACTCATAACAGGATGTATCTGTACTCCAGGAACAAAACATCAAAACACATACACCTCAAGACCCAACTCAAATGTTACCTCTACAGTTCTCCCCAAACTGCATGCCCAAAGTACTTTTCATTCAACACAGTATGCAAAATGTCCTTTCCAATTTTCATATTCTAACAGAGGCAGATCACAGATCCTGCCCACACTCAAGGGAAGAGGAGTACACAAGGTGAGAACATAAAGGGACAGAAATAGAAATCTTTGGAGCACCTAAGGTGTCCACCAGAGTGACACTGAGAGGTTTTTTTCCTCATGTTAGTTTTTCTCTAAGTTTTTACTATGAAAGAATGTTGAGTTTTACGAGATGTTTATTTTTATCTATTAAGATGGTCCTTTTTAAAGAGTTATATGTGGTAAATTGTATTGCATTATTTGATCATGTTAAACCAAACAGCATTTATCAGTTAAACGGAACCTGATGGTGATATTTTCATTTTAGACACAGCTCCTCTTGGCATGTTAGTAATTTGGCTTGGTCTTTAAGTTTCTGGTTCATAGATATAATTTAACAGATTTTTAATACTTTAACTCCATATACACCTTTCCAAATATACAGTATTTTAGTGAAAATAAGCTTTCCTACATCAAGGAATAAATACATACAAGGATGCAAACAGTTTTAGTCACTTTATTCCAGGTGCTTTATCAATGTACATAAAGGCTGAACTGAAATCTACACGGTCTGGGGCTCATCGGGAGTTCTGACAGATTGCTCCTTCTTCTGTATTTATAACTTGTGCGTTTTTTAGAACTGACTTCAAAGCACTAATAGTCATGCAAATGCGTAAGCAAAAAAAAAAAAAGTTACACTAAGCAGAATCTATACGTTACAGGGAACGCTTGCTGTCAGTGTGCACCCAACACAAACCCTCAGAGTTGCACCTGCTTACAAAAGGAACCAGGAAGCATGTGGGTAGAAGAAATGTTTTCCAAAGAGAAGACAGAAGGGAGACACCGTGTCTTGGAGGCAAGCCACAGCTTGCTGTAACTTTACGAGCATCTTTAAATCAATTCTGGGGGAACCAAAACCTGGATGGTTCCTAACTCCATAAAATGGAAATCCTAGTTAACTGCAGAATCTTCTCTGTCCTCGAGACTGGAGGTTCACAGCCTAGTGAACCGTGGGAGGAAAAACCAAACTACCACTGAAAACATGAATTTCATCTGCACAGGGATGAACTGCGACTTCCCATCTTGAAGGAAGACAGAAAACCTTCCCGGCTAACCCAGTGGCTGGGATCAGGCATTCCATCCTGCCTCGGCCAAGCATTCCTGGACCAGTCCTTGTGTGTGAATGATGCCTCCTTTCAGCCTCTCCACAGCGCTCTTGCTGCCCACTACGTGGGTCCGATCTCTCTCCCCAGCTCTTCTATGACGGACGGCAGCTCTGCGCATTGGCTTTGGGGCACCTGGCTGTTCCTGGTTCCCTGGGTGTAGCCTAGGGATGGTGGCCCCTAGTCACTCAGCAGCTGGCAGTACTGGGACATGGCCATGCTGGCGGAAGGCGAGTGGTCACTCCCAGCTGACACCACCACAGGCGATCACCATGCATCGGCAGGCACAGGGGTGGCCGCAAACTTTCCAAATATACAGTATTGTTGCTTTCTATCTTAATTGTCTTGTGTCTTTGGAAAATACATGTTTTTCTAACTTTTGTAGGGTACTGTCAGTGTTCACATAAGTCCACCTACATTTAACACTTTCATTTATGATCCTCATACATCTCAGAAGCTCCATCTTGGATCATTTTTCTTGATAGTGTCCTTTTTTGCAATTTTCATTGAGGGAATCCTGGTAATGAATCTATTTAAAGTTGACTTTATTTCCCCTTAATTGTTACATATATTCTTGGATAGGTTGGTAGTTGTCTTTCATCATATGGCAGATGTTACTCTATGGTGTTTGGCTCTCATAATTGCTGTTAAGAAATCAGCTAACTTGAGCCAGCGCCATGGCTCACTTGATTAATCCTCTGTCTGCAGCGCCAGCATCCCATATGGGCTCCGGGGTCTAGTCCTGGTTGCTGCTCTTCCAGTCCAGCTCTCTGCTGTGGCCCAGGAAGGCAGTGGAGGATGGCCCAGGTGCTTGGACCCCTGCACCCGCATGGGAGACCAGGAAGAAGCACCTGGCTCCTGGCTTTGGATTGGTGCAACTCCGGCCGTTGCGGCCATTTGGGGAGTGAACCAACAGAAGAAAGACCTTTCTCTCTGTTTCTCTCACTGCCTATAACTCTACCTGTCAAATAAATAAAAAATAAAAATAAAAACAGACCAAAAAAAAAAAAAAACCACGCCAGTTATTGAGCATATTTGTATGTTGTCTTTGTAAAGCAATTTTTATTATTTGTTTTAGTTCCAAGAGGCAGAAGCTCAACACCAAGAAGTTGTACAAAAGTTGCAGACATCACAAAATAATTTGGAACACTATAATTCAAGGTATTATGCAAAATAACTCGAGTTCTTATAACTCACAGAAGCTATCAAGAATCATAATTAGACCACTTGTTTATCATCATAAATACATCTATGTGAAGCCAGAGGAAAGTTTCATCTTTGTAGTCCTTTGAAATGTGTAAGTTTTGCACATATTCCATAAACATCCATTATAGATTATCTACAAAACCACACAAGCAGACATGATACAGTGCCAAATCATTTACTTTTCAAATTTTAAGAATTTTACATAATTATACCATCTGATGTTTATTAAGAAATTATGTGTATGTGTAGATTGATGTGGGAGAATATTTTTGATTGTACATTGTACATTTTTGATTGTACATTGGAAATGTTGGATTTTAAACATACCCTCAAAAAGAAAGCAGGCAAAAATGAAGAGCTGCAGAAAAATCTGATAAGACCAAGTTCAGTAAGTGAGTCTCTTCACTTGTGTCACACTGAAGAGGAGTTTTATTTTTCTATTAAGAGATTGCAACAATATTTCAGCTAATGTCAGAATCCTTGTTGGTAAGTATATTTTCTGTATTCATACAGGTACTACTTGCTGGTAGTCAGGGAAAGTCCACTTAGCTTTGTAGAAGGAATGGGTTGAATTCACAAAATTAATTATTTTGATAGTAAGATTTTGATTAAAATTGTGATATATCAAAAAACAACATTTTATTTACAAGATACCTTTGTAACCTTTCATCAGCTGGTTGACATTTTCATGATTTCTGCCTTCGGTCTACTAAGAAATATGTTGCTATGATCACAGGTGTATATCATTTGGTGTCCTGACTAATATTTATACTATCTTTAAAATGCCAAGATGGTTTCGCAATGATTTGGACTAAATTCTGAATCTGTTTTGTTAAAATTTAAACTCATCAGTGGGATTCTGAAAATGAATTAGTTTCCAAGGTATAAGTTTTATTCTGTATTCAGAACGGATACTAGTTCATTCTACATGGTTTTGTGCCACACAGAATACGTTATGTTTTCAGATTTTTAAAGGAAATAAATGTTATGTAATAGAAATGACTTCCCCAGTGCTGCCTTGCAGAATAACATAGAACTCTGAGCCCTGCAGATTCAGAAACAATTTTCCCCATTAGTATGTGTTCCACAATCTTTGTAAAGGCTTAGTTCCATCTCACAAAAGGTTGAGGCATAATCCAGGATTCCAATTTATTGATGGATAGTGAAGACTGTGTAACTATTTACCATGAAAAAGAGGATTTTCTTACCATTCCTGTCCTTTTTGCATAAAAATTACCATCACAAAATTTCATGTTAACACTGATAGGGAGCAATGATGTCACTGATTTATTGATTAGGTCCTTTAAATGATGATGGATATGGTACACTTACATTATACAGATACTGGTATCTGGGGATCAAGAATATCTTGTAACTGTTTAAACTTTCAAACTTTTAACTTTTTGTCAGTCTTTTAACTTTTGTCATACTGAAAAGGAGATTTTATTTGTTAGGAGATTTTAGCAATATTTTGGCTAGTATGAAAAGTCTCTTTGAGAGTGTGTGTTGTACTACTGCTATTACCAGTGCAAGTCCACTTAGCTTTATAAAATGAATATTCTGAATTAATTATTTTGGTACTAAGATTTCAATTTAAATTTGTGGGATATGAAAACATGGTATTTTATTTATAATACATATTTTGTATCCTTTCATAAATTGATGGAGATTTGCATGATTTCTAATTTTGGTCTACCATGAAAAATGTTGCTATGGCCATAGATGGCCTCACATATTTCACAGAAGACAATGGGGGACATAATTCTGGACACACAGTATTAAACATAAAACATAAATTTCTGGGGCTGGTGTTGTGGCACAGTGGGTTGAGCCATTGTTTATGATGCTGCCATCCTATATGAGCATGCATCAGTTCAAGTCCTGGCTGCTCCATCTCAAGTTCAGTTCCCTGCTAGTACACCTGCAAAGGCAGCAGTATATGGCCAAGTACGAAAGGAGGCCTGAATGAAGTTCCTTACTCCTGGTTTTAGACTGGCTCAGACCTGGCTATTGTGATCATTTGGGAAGTGAAGTAGTAGGTGGAAAGAATCTGTCTCTCCCCCTTTCTCTTTCACCTTCCCTATTACCCCTCCCTCCCACTTTCCCTCATTCCCTCTCTGTTATTCTGTGTCTCTCCCTCTCTGTGTCACTCTGCCTTTCAAATAAACAACTAATTTAGACATGTAAATTGCTACTCTCAGCTTGAGTAAATGTACTGTTTGGTGAGAAACTAAATATACAAACGGACAATGGCCAGATCACATAAAAATAAAACTCTGATCCATAGCCTGCAGCCACTTTCCTGAGAAACCAGGCCTTCTGTCTGCCAAAGATATCTAGGAAGCTTGCCACTGAAGCACTGTAATAATCAGTCTGATCTCTCTGGGACTGATTAGTAACAGACAGCCTCCCTAATATTTGTCCTCCCTTCCAATTTAGGACTAGTTAGAGAAAATCCAATGTACTCCCTGAACCAGTCACACAGTATGCCTGCTTCTAGCTAGCTGCCTCCAGCTTCCCCAAAACCAAAGGCCTCCATTCAGGGCATACATGCAACCATCCCTTGTTTGCACCAGGAAACCTCCCACTGCTCTGCCTGCCCTTGAGCCTCTGCCAAAACAGAAGTGATGGTGACTGACTCGCTTGCTGTAACAAGCCTTGAATAAATAGCCCTTGCTTGTTCTCATTGGGTGGGTCTTTGTTTTCATTTTGGATAGACATCATCTTGGAAAAGACTGTGCTGGGGCTTTTGTCTCCCTAAGACATAATTCTAAATCATGAACTTCTTACAGAGAGGGACAACGGTGACGAGCATAAAGAAGAGAAAGTGAACTGGCTGATGCTCCCGGTGTCTCTGCCCTGGATTCCAGTCCTCTACCATGTGGATTCCATGGCACCGCCATCTGTTTTGCTTCCGTCCAGACATAGCATCATGCAGTGGGTCTGGCCTTGAACACCCACCTACCCTTTTCCAGAGAGAGCCTCTGCTGTGCCAAGTCAGCAAGGTGAGCCCTCAGAACGCAACTCATGGGCCTCTGAGACCTCACTTTTTTTCAAGTGGCCTGCAAACTGCAAAACCCACTTAAGAATTTGAAACCATTTAATAATTATTTTGAAATTTACTAAAAGGTGATTGAGATATGCCATTTTATTTTAGAGCATGTAAGATATTGTTTTATAAAGTTAATTTTCAATATAATTAAAATATCATTAATAGTCTATATGTGGAATTCTTTGGCAAATGACAGTCTATTTTATTTATTCAATAATATAAGAAAATATCTTCTCAAAAATGTAGTAAAATGATGTTTTAGCTTATTTTTAGTTTTGAAAAAATACTTTTGTTACCAAATATGTACAATTTATCCATTTTGAGCTTATCTAGAAAAATCTATATTTCTAAATCATAAGAGAGAAAATTTCATTCTGTCATTTAGACACACTTGTCTGCAACAAGAGCACTTTTGGTACAGTTTTTCATATCTAAAGGAAATGGAAAACTGGATAGAAACATCTTCTTTAAAATGGCTTATGAAGTACCATAGATATTCCAATATGCTATTTAAGATATATGATTCTCTAGACTTTATTTATTTATTTGGACATCCCAGTCGACTACCTCACCATCAGAAAAAGAAATTCAACCAAATCACACATACTCAAAATGACTGAATGGCTTTCTGGGTAGGGAATCACATTTATTTGGTACTGTTTTATAGATAGTCACATGCCTATTTCTGGACTAGTCACACCTAATGAAGTAATTAGAAATGAGTTTTCTCCAGTTATCATAAATCACTGCAAACTAAAACATGACAAGTTGGAAAGACACTATTTTAATTTTTTTTTCTTTTTTAAGGAATTATTTGATAGAGTTACAGAGAAGACAGAGATCTCCCATCCACTTGTTCACTCCCCAAATGGTCACAACCAAAGCCAGGGACCAAGAGCATCCCCCAGGACTCCCACGTGAGTGGCAGGGGTCCAGGGACTTGGGCCATCCCTGCTTCTTTCCCAGGTGCACCAGCAGGAAGCTGGATCAGAAGTGGAGAAACCACACTTGAACCAGGTTAACCAGCTGCACTACAGTGCCCCACTATTTTCTTAACAGCCCTTTTCTAAAAAAAATTAGTCAAATAAAAGCTTGCAGGTTTTCTTCTCTGCAGAAATCTAAGTTACTTTGGGGTGTTACCTTAAAAAATTGATTTGATCCTGAGAAATTTAAATGCATTTCAACTTGAAGAGCACTTCAAGTGCTCTTCAAGAGATTTATTTTGGTGATCATCTTTTTATGAGTAAGTAGTCCAGAAAGAATTTCAGATTTTCAAAAAATCGATAATTAAAATAGCTCCTTCTTCAAATTGATTCTTTTGTAAAGTGACTCATCTTGATAAAAGAATAGAAAAAGTGCAGGATTCAAAATCTGCCTGCACTACTTGCATGCTCTTATGTTTCTGTGTCTAAAAGACAGAAAGCCAAGGAAAGAAGCATCCAATGACATTGGGCACCTCTTGCATACATATACTTTGGATGCACTCTTCTTGTGGTTAATGATTTCTGTTATAACCTGGAGGAGAGTTCAGCGATTCAGAGATCTTGGCCTCAGGCAACCCATCACCAGTTAGGGGGATGGCATCTAGAAGAGGCAGCAGAGGCAGAGCACAAACCAGGCAAAAGAAAAAGACAGTAAGGTGGCATGCAAAAGCACATGATGGGCAAGTTTTGAGAAACCTCATTTCTAATTCTCCTGCCACTCAGAAAGTGGGGTCACAGGATGGTTTATAACAATCAACACTGCTTCTTATTTGGATGGGGGAGGGATTAGGAAAATCACAAATTCCTTCACTTTCTCCAAGAGTTTAAGTCTAGTGAACTCTAGCAAGCACAAAGTAGTGATTATCTAATGATTTAGCCCTGCTCTTGCCTCACTTTGACAGCCAGAGCCTGACTAGTACCAGAGGCTGAAGGCTGAATAGGAAATACAGGTGTGCAGCCTCCCCTTCCCCCTCTGTCCAGTGCTTCTCGGCTTGGGATCACATTCTTTAGGGGAGGATTTGGCTTCTGCATCCACAGGCAAGCTTTTTCCCTTCACATTTCTTTGGATCCCTCCATTTCCAACGTCCTTCTCTCCGATCATGACTACCTTCTGACTGGCTTCACAGATGCCTGTCCTAGGTTTCCATTTCCGGGCCTCTCCATGCACACTTGGGGGGCACCTGCTCCACCCAGTGTGCTGGGGATCCTTGAAATATCTCCATCTCCACCAGTCATGAACCCCTTCCTGAAAACCAAGGCAGGCAGTGAAAAGGGTCTCTGAGTAGATGAAGCCTGTAGTCTAGCAAGGCCTAGGACGGGGAGGGCCCTCCATTAGCTCGGGGGAAAGTGGTGTGCCCGCTCTCAGTATGCTGGTAGCATGGACAGTGCAGCCTGGCAGGGGAACTGAACCAGATGCTCCAAGGGCCACCGCCTCCCCTCCCCCAGCCAGCAGCTGTCATCAGGCCAGTGCACAGCATGATCGCATCCTAGTCCTCATTCAGGGCAGGGCAACATGGAGGAAGGGACTCTCCAGCCACTCTAAGGAGGTGAGAAGGAGCTGAGGCCGCTCTCGGGCCATAGAAAAGAGAAGGCAGGAAGAGAGCAAAAACCTTGCTCAAGAAGAAAGCACACAGAATAGAAGAGATGGGGAGGGAAGGGAGGGGGAGGGGAGAAGAGAAGGATAGAGCAGACCAGGTGGGATCTGCAGAAACTCCGGGAAGGCTGTCAATCACAAGCTCCCTACCCTCTCATTGGCTACTGTCTCGTCATTTGCCTAACTGTCCTTTAAGGCTTCTCAGGAGAGAAACACAGGGCGCAGCCATCTTGAGTTTCCGCTGGCCTGCCGTTTCTCTACCACTGAGGTTGGGGTGAGGCGTGGCACCGGGGAAAGTGGTGACCCAGAGGTTTGGGCAGATGATATAACAAGGCCTCCACGTTGACGACTCATCCCGCTTGGGTGGGAGCTTACCTTGTCAAAGGCCACTGATGGTGAACGAGGCCCTTGGACTTTGAAGGAGTGTGCGGGGCCTGGTGCCTGCAGCAGCTGCCGGGGTGAGGAACTGGGGTGGGAGCTGCCTGTCGGAGGCTGGTTTACTTGGTGCTGCTCTCTTACCTGAGTGCGGCTACAGCCTGTGGTCTCCGCCCACCCACCCCCAACCCCGTTGGGCTCACTGCAGCTCTGCCAGGATGTGTGTCATCCTTCCCTATTCACCTCTCACATATTAAACTGTCCACCGTACTTGAGCGACATGACTTGGAGCAAAGTGGCTTCTGTACTATGTAGTGAACTGTACTATGTAGCTTGCTGTGCAAGGCGGTTGCTCCCTAAGGATCCACCCTAGTAACCACGCAACTGAGCCTCAGCAATCCAAGGCTGAAGGCTGCCCAGTTACTTCCAAATAAAGCAAACACTGAAATGCAGCGATATGGTGTTTTTTGAGTTGCTGCTTCTCTGATTATGAATATAGTACACCATGTCTAGATTGGGGGATTTCTGAACTATCTATGGCCAAAGTTCTACTGCCATTTCTCACTTAATAAATATTTCACCTTTTTGTTGAACAGATTGGTGTAGTTGATCCAAAGTAGAGCTTGCAGTGGGCCCCAGGAGCATCAAGCTACCACATCAGGAACCTGCCAAGGCAACTGATTCTAGTGATCTCTGGTGCCAATGGGACTTCTGGGTAAGCTTCTCTCTCAGATCTCGAGCTCTATGCACTTTATGTTTTCTCTCCTCCCGTTATCTGAGCAACCTCCCCCCCCCCACCCTACATTACTGAACTGTATTCCGTTAAGAGGTCTTACGTGTTTCACTGCGTTAGAATCTGAACTGATTCAGGATAGGACTGGATTTGATTATTAAGTGAACTGAATCTACAAAGGGACTTCAAAAAGTTCATGGAAAGCATAAAGAAAAGGAAAGCTTACTTTAGTGCAAAAACATTGTGAAAGGCATGAATGTGAATTAAGGGCTTTGAGTAGCTATTTTTGATTTTAAATTATTTTTGATTCCTGATAATGAGCTGTCACAGGCCAAGGTGTCTAGGACTGTTGTGGTCCAGGGTGCTTTCCGGATTGAGGTTTACCCACACCAGAGAACTGAAGCCAGTGATTCAGCTGAGACAGTGTTTTTGTTGCTACAGGCAGTCATAAGAAAAGAAAATCACAGCCGGCACCGCAGCTCACTAGGCTAATCCTCTGCCTTGCGGCGCTGGCACGCCAGGTTCTAGTCCCGGTCGGGTGCCGGATTCTGTCCCGGTTGCCCCTCTTCCAGGCCAGCTCTCTGCTGTGGCCAGGGAATGCAGTGGAGGATGGCCCAAGTGCTTGGGCCCTGCACCCCATGGGAGACCAGGAGAAGCACCTGGCTCCTGCCATCGGATCAGCGCAGTGTGCCGGCCACAGCGCGCCAGCCGCGGCGGCCATTGGAGGGTGAACCAACGGCAACTGAAGACCTTTCTCTCTGTCTCTCTCTCACTGTCCACTCTGCCTGTCAAAAAAAAAAAAAAAAAAAAGAAAAAAGAAAGAAAGAAAGAAAGAAAGAAAAGAAAATCACGATGAGCCATGTTCATGAAGCCATTCTGTGGTCATTGCTCTGCAAATGTGGTCCTGGAATTAGAACATGTTCATTTTACAACAAGTAAAGATGTAGAAACAACACCCAAGAAAATACAAGAATGGCTTGGAAGAAGTAAACATAACCAGCCACAGGTATGTCAGAATTTGAATTTCTGCTTTAATGTTGTTTTTGTTCGCTTTAATGACATACCATCTGGCAAGTGAAATAACCTTTCAGACTGAAGTTTTAGAACCAGTAGGCTCTAATTTTATATCTAGTTTCAAGCCTTTTATCTAAGCAGAGTCACAGAACAGTTCCAGGTTCTCTCAAAACTCAGCACAGTCCAGCCATGAGGGAGGGACAGGAAGGAGGGGAAATCTGTGCAGGCCCAGCCTCTGCTGCTCCCAGGCAGCCAGGGGCTCCTCCGGGCTTTCAAGCCCCTCCTTCCAAGTCCAGAGCACCTGGACACTGATACCTGGGAAAGTTGTTTTGCTCAGGGTGACAGCCAGTGCGACCCTTGTCCCCAGGTTCCCTTTGTCTGGAGGAGCCTGGGCCCTCTCCATGGTTGCTCAACACCAGCCCAGAAATAATGGGGCCCCAGGAGAGGTCATCAGCACCCTGACATCTGACCTCTGACCCATACACACAGCCCCTGTGGGGGGGGCCATTCCCTTGGTCTTTGGGGCTGGGATTGAGGGAAAGGAGTCCTGAGCCTGCCACGGTACAAACTCTGAAACAAGAGGGGGACACGTGGTGGGTCCCGAACCCAGTCCCTGCTTACCTCCCCCAGACACACTCCTGCCCCTCCATCAACAACCTTCCCAGCAACCCAGAAGTCTGCATCCACTCCTCCATGGACATCATTTTCAGGTGAGTAACCCTTCTGTGTGGCCAGGAAGAGCTCTGTGATCGGGGTGCCCCTGCCTCCACAGGCTTCCTAGAGATGCACACATGCCCCTGGCCTCCTGCACAGAGCAGCCAGACACAGCTCACACACCCGGGCAGGCACCAGATGGACACCTCCTCCCAATCCCTGGCCGCCCAGCCCCCAGGAAATGCCTGGGTCCAGCCGCCGCACCCCCAACACACAGCGCAAGAACTGGCCTCCAAGCTCCCTCCATTCCCTGCAGCCCCCAGACAGGGAGGGCCGCAGTCCGAGTGACCCTGATAGTCTCACTCGGGACCCTCTTCCCACATTGCTGGGGACCAGGGCCACAGTGGCCTGCAGGGAGGAGGCACATGACTGGGCCAGGCCTGTCTGCTGACCTCTCTGGCCTTTCCAGAATAAAGCAGAGGGCCTGGGTCTCAGACTGGGCAGAACCAGGCAACCGCCAGAGTCCGCCTCTCAGAAGAAACCATCTGCTGCCTCCCCAGGAGAAGCCCCTTCCCCAAAACACGTGCTGCACCCTGCTAGAATTGGACTGCCTGGAACGAGCCCAGAGAGGGAGGCACCTGGGCGCCACAGAAATGCCCCAACTGGGGCTGACGGGGGTGGGGAGGTGAGGGGCGGTGCCAGAGGGAAGCGATGGCGTCCGTGGTGGTCAGCGTCTCCCCTGCTGCCGGCTCACCACTTGTTTACCTGTGGCTGAGTGTGCCAGCCCCAGAAGCCAGTGGAGGGGCCAGCAGCAGGTCGAGGCCGCCCCCTACCTGTCACCTCCCCGCAACTGTTATGCCCAGATAAGTAGATGCCCAAGAAGCCAACAGTGACCGGATCAACTGAAACGCAGAAGCAAAGTTTTTATTAAAGTGGTACAAGCTGTGACAGGGACCTCATCCAACCAACTGGACATCTGATAAAGGTTGAAGGAGACAGAAGACATGAAATGGCTGCCGCCAGTGTGAAATGATTGTGCAATAGAATTTCCTATAGGACCGCTCTGCACTGGGCCTCTGCAAAAGGCCACAGAGTAGTGGTAGCTTTGCTCATAAGCAGGAGATGTCTCATTGCTCCTCAAGATTAAAGGGCTGCAACACCGCTGATAATGGTATTTAGTGCCCAACCATCCCAGTATAGGAAGGGCTTGGTTTACATACTTAGAATAAAAATGAATTTATCTTATTTATATATGACTACCTGGTGAAACCACTGGGATGGGGAGTTTTTCTTTGAATTCTTAGAAGTTACAATTTGTGATTGGTGTATTGATGGCCAACTGGGGAGTGAACCAGTGGATAGAAGACTTCTCTCTCTCTCTCTGTGTCTCCTTCTCTTTCTGTGTAACACTTTTAAATAAGTAAATAAATCTTTAAAAAAATAAAAGACACATCCAGAGATATGGAATCTTTTTCCTGACAGTGGGCCCCTAGTTCAACCTTCTGACTTCAGTTTCAGGACCCTGTCTGGTAACAGAGTAGACAGAAACTATACTAGATGAAAATGGGGAAACACCTGGGAGCATGTTGGAACTAGAATGGGAGACTGCAGTCACAGAAATTATGAATGGGTACTCCTGTATGTCACTACCAGTGTGGTGCACTTGAAGAGTGGTTTCCCAATTGGGTGGACACCTCCCCTGATGTGACCCTGACTCACCCATTTGTACCCAGTCATTATCGACCAGACCATCTGAGTGCCACTTTGCAGGCCATCTGTTGCTCTTGGAACCCTTCTCTGCATTTCCATCAGGCACGTGCCTGTGTGTATGTCATAAATTTTTTTTTCTGTGAACCATGTAGTCTGGAAGCCACAGTGTTGATCAGGGTGGCTCTCACACCATCACACCAACATCATTGCCCACAAATAGTGGGACCGCTGGCATGGATAGAAGTTGGGGCAGAGATGTGGAAACAGTACGGGCATTTCCTGGTTTAATGCTGGATCAGATTGAAAATTGTTTTTAGCATTGGCAGATGACAAATGACTGTGACAGGTTCTGGAAGAGACAGCTGCATAAAGATTCAAACAGGCGCTGCAGGACCCAACACACCCGTGGTTGAGTATGCAGAGATGAATTGTTAGATCCCACACTGCGCCTCCAGGACATCTGTGAGTTACAATAGCACAGGGATTGTGCCCAATGGCCTGGCCTTTCCTTGTTGGGACATATATACTATCCCCTCCCCATCTTACTCTGGTCTGTGTCCAGCAGGGGAGTTTTTGCCCAAAGTCTCACCCATTCTCCACTGCTCAGACCCCACATAGCAGACAGTCATTGTCACTACCCTCTGATTGTGATAATTCACCCTAGCCTAGTCTATCTAGAGCAGTGGTCATGGCCTCTCCTGTTTTTCTAGTCCCTAGACAAGCAGCATGCACCTATAAGGAGATCAGTCAGCCAGCCTGTATTCTTGCCAAAATGGCCATTGCCATCACTGCAGCTTTATCATACATAAATGATGTGTTGAGCTAGGTCTGGCAAGGAGTTGTGCACCACCATGCTCCTACTGGTTGGAAGGCCCGTTGCTGAAACATGAGATAGAGTCTGGGGAGCTAGCTGGTATGTGTTGTTTCAGTGTCTTGCAACATTGTAACTTCATTCAGAAGGAGACCGAACATTTCCTGGAAGAACTGAACACAATTCATAGTTTAGCTCCAAATATGATTGCACCTATTAGCTTTCATGTCGGTGGCTCTGTCATGGCCCATAGTGTAATCCATGTTATACAGTCACTCAGACCCTGTGTGCCAAAGTGCTTCTCTCAACCGATTTCTTCCAGAGATGTCCCACCACACATGTAAGAGACACACATCTAAGCGCGACAACAGTGGGCCTGTAGGCCATGTTCCTGATGGAGTCCCTGACTGCCTGTTCCCCACGACTACCTTGTTCAGCAGGAAACAGCCAGAAACAGCCACATGCCATTTTCCCCTAACTGAAGGTAGGGGATCTTGTCTGGAGGGGGAAATGAGGGCAACTGGAATGGGAGATGCCAGGCAGGCAGGGAGTGTGAAGAGTGCCGTCATACTGTAAAAGGCCTCAACAATCCACTGGAGAATACGAGCCCTGTAACAGAAGGGAATGTAAAGCGCTCATCAGTGAAAACACACTCTGGGGCTGGGGTGACTCACATGGCCAGGTGGCCAGTTGATGCTTGCTGCATTTCCGTGAATTTTCTCCTGCTTATGGTAAAGAGAAACAGACACCCCAATGGGTCCTAACATGAGTGCTTTCTTTGTTCTTTGAGGACTTTTCATGGTTTCCATCCATAAACCTCCACTCAAGTCCCCCCTTCTTTTAATACACAGCCTGCTACTCTAGGGACCTGGGACATCAGTGTCTGGCTA
This sequence comes from Oryctolagus cuniculus, assembly GCF_051225735.1. Classification (NCBI taxonomy): domain Eukaryota; kingdom Metazoa; phylum Chordata; class Mammalia; order Lagomorpha; family Leporidae; genus Oryctolagus; species Oryctolagus cuniculus. The sequence goes on from NC_142879.1 coordinate 104,900,055, forward strand.
CTTCCTGCTGACAGGGGGTTTAAAATCCTAGGAGAACTTAGGCTCTGAGGGTCCAGGGTGGTGGTGGTGGTCCCCCAGGTTGCTGTGGTGGAAGAATGCAGTCTCCATGTGGGTTTCCACCTGAAGGACCATTGCGTCTTGATGGGGTCTAACTACTGAGGGACAAATTTGACGAGGCTGCATACAGAATGGGCCCAGCAGAGAAAGCACCTATGCCAGGGTCCCAGTGGGTTTTCACTGACAGCCTTTGAACCACCCTGTGGCCTTTTGTAGGGTGTGAGCTGTTCATGTGTCTACAGCTCCTGAGGTGTTGATAGAGAGGCAACAAGAGCTATTTGCTAGCTATTTGCTAGCTATTTGTACTCCTCCCTGTTGAGCTAGCACATGGTCCAAAGCAAGTCTGTGGTCTAGGACTGTCTGGGCTAGTGAGTTTGGAGATTTCTGTAAATCTCTGAAGTTGAAGACAACTCCTTGGGCTATGTCACCCACAGTGGTGGTAATGTTTGAGACCAGTAGGTGAGTATTAACCACTCCGTATGTCAGCCCAGCCAAGGAGGCCACCAGGCAGTGACACCCAGTGCTCTCAGGGTCACTGGTTCTCCTTTGACTCTGACTTAGCGGTAGTTGGTGCTGTGCAGGCATTAGTAACCTGGGGGTTGTTCTCCAGAATAGCAAAAATTTGTTCTCTAGTATCCTTCATGTTGGAACAGGTTCCGTAGCCACTATTTTATAAATGGAAATCATGACACTATATATCATGTATTCCATGTCTGCTATGCCTCAGCCACTGTGCAGTTATTTCTATGCACTATCCCATGTCTCAAAAATCATTCACGTGTTTTCATCTGAAAAGCCCAGCAGTCTTCCCTTCGGTTTTGGAGTGTTCACCTCTTTATAGCATGTCCCTTATCCCATGTCATGTCAGCATTCACATGCACACAGCCTAAACAGATGTGGACAATTTGGGTTTTATAAGCATGGAGCAGGGACAGGGACTAAATGATAAAAGCTAAGATAGTAAGTAGGAGGGAGATAAGAGTCCCAATCTAAATACTCAGGAGACTAGTCTGTGTGAATACTCATGGCTTGCTGCAATTTTATAAACATATGCTGAAACGTGACACTGCTTTTTGGAAAGATTTCTGTACACTACTGAGTTTGTTTGCTAATACTGGTTTTCCAGTTAAAAACCAATAACATTTACTTCATTTTGTACAACTATGCAAAATTTACTATCAAAATCACCTACACATGCCAAGAAATAGTCTGACAGTTTTTTGTTAGTTGTAATTGCTTTAGTTTTTGTGCAGTTCATTATGTATATCAGTAAGGAAGTTTACCAAATAGACAGGATATATAACTCAGTTCCACAAACAACCTCATTTGCTTTTACTCATCTTATTAGTCTTTCATTGTGTCTGTTCAAGAACAGTCTCATCATCTTTAATTCAGGTTGCACTAAAGCAACATTTTACACCTTGGAAAATACATATCTTTATAAGAAAATGTATTTGCTCTTGCTGACAGAAAACTGGCCTGGAAAGGGAGCACACTAACACCCCTTGCCAACCAGTCAGGTGCCTTGCTCTCCCGTGGGATGTGGGTGCCCCTGGTGAGTAGCACAGGACATCAGCCACTTCCATGCAGGGGACACCTGGGGTCCCCCACCCCATCCTGTCCTTGTCCCCTAATCTCTTCCTCTCCCTCCTCCTCCTCTCCCCATCAGTGTTCCAGCAGAGCTGGAAGCCTCACAGAGGCATTTAACTCAGTGCACAGGGTGGGGGCCCGTGGGGCCCATAGGGCCAGGACTCCGCTGACAGAAGGGGGTGCTGGGCCCCTGGGCAATGGACTCAAGAGGCAGTTGGGTCCATTAGGGAAGGAGTCCCACTCACGACTGAGTTGGGGAGGAAATAGAAAATGGAACAGAGTGAGTAGCGCCTGCAGAAAGAGTGCAGAAAGATTCATGGGGACTAATTGAGAGACTAAACAAGCTAGTAACCCTTGGCGCCTCCACTCTCCCCCAAATCGGAGCTGCAGCGGGCGGGAAGCAGCCATCTTGTTTGTTTACATTTGGGCTTAAAGGAGAACTGCCTCTGCCTCCGCAATAACCTTCGGAGGCAGAGCCCAAAGGTGGAGTGGAGTGACACGACACTCCTTGCGCAGGTGCGGGCATCGAGGGAGGGCAGCTCAAAGCCCTGACACCAGTCTACTCAAGTTAACAGAAAAAAAAAAAAACTGAATAGCACCTGCGGGAAGAGGGCAGGATCCAGGAGGACGAACTGAGGGATCAAAAACGCCAGGATCCTTAGGAGCCACCCAACCCATAATCAGAGCTGCAGCGGGCAGGGTGCAGCCATCTTGTTTGTTTACATTCGGGCTTAAAGGAGGCTGGCCTCTGCTCTGAAGGAGGTAGCAGCAGGGGTGGAGTCCAAAGGTGGTCTGGAGCTACTTGACACTCCTCACGCAGGAGGTGCAGTGAGAGAGAGTGTATGACCAACGAACCCAGGCACACACACGTAAGGGCAAACATAGGAACAAGGAAACCGGCCCCCAAGGGGCGGAGATTGGCACCTCAAAGCCCTAACACCAGACCACTCAAGCTACAAATAAATAAATAAATAAATTCACATCTATTAAATAAAAAAAGTCTGTAAGTCTTTTAAATAAAAAAATTAAAAAATTTGTATCCTAGGTTTCACCAGATGATGTAAGTTGTTCCATGAACTCAAAAACTGAAATCCAGAAATTGAAGAAGGAATTAAGTGACCTCAGGAGACAAGTATGTTGAAATTTATTGTGTCAATAGCCCTTCTTGGGCTTCATCCAAGATGGTGGAATAGGGAGGGAGCACACTGATAGTCTGGGAAAAGATAGTTTAATAAAAGTGGAGATACTGTAGTTTCAGGGAAGAGTTAGAGAAAAAACTGCAGAGGAAACTCTTCCGGAACTGGTGGGACAGGGTGGACCTATGTGGAGGGCACGGGCACCCATGGCTCAGGACCCCAGCCACTGAGTCTAGGCAACAGCGCTGGAAAGGGAGGTGAGGCGAAACCTCAGTAGCCAGAGACACTGGTGGGAAAGCAGCAGGAAGAGCCTAGAGGGAACGAGGCTTGAAGCCCCATGGGGGAAAGTTCACCAGGCTAACTAGAGGAGAGAAAAAAAATAAATGGACTGGTATGGACACGATTCTCTCCACTCACCTTACAAAGGCGACCAAGTCAAAGAGCAGGCGCCATTTTGGATATACGTACAAGCTGCGCCACCTCAGGGCTGCGCCCGCCCTCAACCAAGCAAAAAACCTGACTCTGGTGGGGAGAAATAACAGGAAGTTAAGACCTAGTGAATGTGTGGAGCTTATGAACTGGCACTGTGGGAAAAAAAAAAAAAACTGAGGGTGTGTGAGAAAAAAGAGTGCCTGAGACATGAGTACTCAGTGGGAGACGCCACAAACTCAGTAACCTTGGCAACCCGGTGGGAGACTGCAAGGGAATCTGAGCTTACACTGAGGACTGCACAGATCCTCTGTGTGGTCCTTGGGACAGAGCACATGAATATTATACCCACAGGGGCTAGTGCTCACTGAGCCTTCAAGAATAGCTCAGCTGTGGGTAATTACTTCCCTTCTGAATAAAAGAGAGAGAGAGAGAGAGAGAGGATTTACCATGCCAAACCTGGGGGTGTCACCTTTGGCACACCCTTAACCCTTAAGAACTGAACAGAGCTCTCTGGCCACACCCATCACAAGCCATCTGGGAGAAGCCCCTTCCCCAAACACGTACTGCACCCTGCTAGAATTGGACTGCCTGCAGTGGCGACCTGAGCCCAGAGAGGAAGGCATCTGGGCGCCACAGAAATGCCCCAACTGGGGCTGACGGGGGTGGGGAGGTGAGGGGCGGTGCCAGAGGGAAGCGATGGCATCCGTGGTGGTCAGTGTCTCCCCTGCTGCCGGCTCACCACTTGTTTACCTGCGGCTGAGCGTGCCAGTCCCAGAAGCCAGTGGAGGGGCCAGCAGCAGGTTGAGGCCGCCCCCTACCTGTCACCTCCCCGCAACTGTTATGCCCAGATAAGTAGATGCCCAAGAAGCCAACAGTGACCGGATCAACTGAAATGCAGAAGCAAAGTTTTTATTAAAATGGTACAAGCTGCGACAGGGACCTCATCCAACCAACTGGACATTTGATAAAGGTTAAAGGAGACAGAAGACATGAAATGGCTGCTGCCAGTGTGAAGTGATTGTGCAATATAATTTCCTATAGGACCGCTCTGCACTGGGCCTCTGCAAAAGGCCACACAGTAATGGTAGCTTTGCTCATAAGCAGAAGACGTCTCATTGATCCTCAAGATAAAAGGGCTGCAACACCACTGATAAAGGTATTTAGTGCCCAACCATCCCAGTATAGGAAGGGCTTGGTTTACATACTTAGAATAAAAATGAATTTATCTTATTTATATATGACTACCTGGTGAAACCACTGGGATGGGGAGTTTTTCTTTGAATTCCTAGAAGTTACAATTTGTGATTGGTGTACTACTGGCAGGCTGTACAGTGTCCCGCTGAGAACTGTGCTACACTCTTATTGGATGGAATTGGCAACACTGCCCTCCACTATGTGGCTTATGGAGAAAATATAAGAATGGCTGAAAAGCTGCTTTCCAGAAAAGAAAATGAGGTATGGATCATCTAACTTAATTTTTAGACTATTGGAAATACATTTTTCAAGACTGACATATATAGAAGCAGTTTCTCATATTTGGGAGCACAAGCTGCATCGAATGAAGACATTTTATAAAAACTGTCCAAGATTTAAGTTTCAATATTGATACCATTGCAGACGCATGGAAAGGACAGACTGAGAGGTATTTACGGCCAGTATTTATGCACACACACGGAGGCAGTAGGTGTTGACTCAGTCATCGGGTTCCCTTCCTCCAGTGTGGGAGGCTTGGATTGAGTTCCCGGCTCCTAGCTTTGGCCCGGCCCAGCCCCAGCAGTTGCGGGCAGTTGAACAGTGAAGCAGCAGGAAAGGAATTCTGTTGGGATTATTATTAGAAAATGTATTTGCTCTTGCTGACAGAAAACTGGCCTGGAAGGGAGCACACTAACACCCCTTGCCAACCAGTCAGGTGCCTTGCTCTGCCGTGGGATGTGGGTGCCCCTGGTGAGCAGCACAGGACATCAGCCACTTCCATGCAGGGGACGCCTGGGGCCCCCCACCCCATCCTGTCCTTGTCCCCTAATCTCTTCCTCTTCCTCTTCCTCCTCTCCCCATCAGTGTCCCAGCAGAGCTGGAAGCCTCACAGAGGCACTTAACTCAGTGCACAGGGCGGGGGCCCGTGGGGCCCATAGGGCCAGGACTCCACTGACAGTGGGGGCGCCGGGCCCCTGGGCAATGGACTCAAGAGGCAGTTGGGTCCGTTAGGGAAGGAGTCCCAAGAGCACCCGGGGCCTGAGGCCGCTGCCCCACCCCCTCTCTGGCTCCTCCAACTGCCATGGAACCCCCTGCACCCTCCCCCGCAGGACAGCAGGGCACGCAGAGGCACAGCTGAGAGCAGCATGGCCCCGCCCCTGCCCTTGCCCCTGCCCAGGGAAAGCTCCTCCAAGGGGCAGGGGAGGGAAAGGGGGAAAAGGGGAAAGAGACAGCGGGGTGAAAAGGAGGAGCAAGCAAAGGCGCTATCGCGTGGGCGCAGAGGGAAGGTTGAGCAGGGAAGAGCAGGAGTTCAGCACTTTTGAAAGAAAATGCATAAAGGACCACTGCCTCAAAAGTAGTAGTCATCTCCATCTGCTTGTTTTTTCCTTTCTAAGGCCACAACTAAAATGGTAACTCACTGTTTGTCCTATATGGACAAGAACTCTGCCAAGGTTACTTTTCTGAAGTGCATAAACATTCAAATGAAGAATTATGTATTTCTTCTCTAGCTGGATGTAACAAATTGTAACTCAATGTCAGGTAGAAATCACAATAAGTAAAAGTGAACTGCAGGCTTAAGACGATCATGTTACATACACTGACTTGGTTGCCACCATGGTGACTAGACCCAAGACTATCTAGGAGGTAGTAGAGGGAGGTGAGGCTGGATACACAGATTGGGGGCAGATTGGGTACTGTCCATCAGTACGCCTGTGGGGAGAGGTTAGCGACAGGGCCTGTGCTGAATGAGGAGCCACTGGAAGCATCTGAGCTTTAGAGGGACATCACTGGAAGAACTGGGGGTGAACTGTGGGCCTGTGGGAGATCTGGGAATACCTTAATATTGTATACAAAATCAGCTTCTTTTTATGGTGCTGCTGTATCCTTCTCCTAATCACAGAAAAATACCCTTGCTGTATCTACCACTTCTGTGCAGTCAAGAATGTCACTTAGCAATCTGGGCATGCTTAGGCAAAGGAGGCGTTTCAGTCCATACCTGCCTGCCTTAGTGTGGAGCCAAATCTGTGATAGGCTTTTGAATGCATGCAGCATTCCTGGGCAGTTGATGGAGTTGGTTTTGAAGTTTATCGATCCCATAAAACAGTCCAACTAAACAGGAATTATGAGACAGCATGAGTGGGGGGGGCATTTCTCCAAGGTGAAACGTGGTAACTTTTCTAAAGGACATTTATTTATTTATTTGAAAGGCAGAATGTCAAAAAGCAGGGGAGGGATAAAGAGAGAGAAAGACAGAGACAGAGAGAGAGCACATGCCTCCATCCAATGCCTCAGTCCCCAAACGACCCCACCAGCCAAGGCTGTGCCCAACAGAACCCAAGAACAAGGAATTCTGTCCAGGTTTCACATGGATGGCAGGGGCTCATGTGCTCGGGTCTTCTTCTAGGCCATCTCAGGTGCATTACCAGTGAGCTGGATCAGGAGTGCAGCACCTGGGATGTGAACCGACACTCCAGTATTGGTTGCTGGCACTGCAAGCTGCACCACAATGCTAGCTCTTCTTCGCTTATGTTCTGAGGTAGTGTTACTGAAGGACTTTTAGTTTCTTGGAGAAGGGCCTCAATGAATCCATGTATTATTTTTATTGTAAAATCCTGATTAGTAAACAAGAACTGAAAGTATTTTAATGAACAAAATTTAGATGGCCAAGATGATAGCAGTAGGTTTAGTTGTTGTAAAAAGAGCTTCATATTTTATTGTAAAATATTGAGCTGAAAAGTTACATTTGTTTTTAATGTTGAAATCAAGTGTGATTTAACTATTACTTTATATTTCCCAATGATCATATATCGTGGCTTATGTTTACCATCTTGGGTCTGAGCACACCACATGGGGAGTTCTGGAAGGTTTGCTGGATGTGGCAAAGGAAGAGCTAGCCTCTTGCTAGCTGTGTATTTCTGAGTCACAACTGATCCTCAAGTTTGCTCAGATGTACAATTCAATAAATAAATAACCTCCTGTCTCAAAGGACATTTGATAAAGGTTAAAGGAGACAGAAGACATGAAATGGCTGCCGCCAGTTTGAAGTGATTGTGCAATGTAATTTCCTATGGGACCGCTCTGCACTGGGCCTGTGCAAAAGGCCACAGAGACGTGGTAGCTTTGCTCATAAGCAGAAAGTGTCTCATTGATCCTCAAGATAAAAAGGCAGCAACACCGCTGATAAAGGTATAGAGTGCCCAACCATTCCAGCAGAGGAAGTGCTTGGTTTACATACTTAGAATAAAAATGAATTTATCTTATTTATATATGACTACCTGGTGAAACCACTGGGATGGGGAGTTTTTCTTTGAATTCCTAGAAGTTACAATTTGTGATTGGAGTACTACTGGCAGGCTGTACAGTGTCCCGCTGAGAATTGTGCTACACTCTTATTGGATCATGGTGCTGATCCAAATACTGAGGATGAAATTGGCAACACTGCCCTCCACTATGTGGATCCTTTCATGCTATCTATTCCTACAAACACATTAACTATTCTGTTTTTAAAAACAAAGTATGAAACATCTGATATACAGAGAGTCATTTCAATATCTCAACTTCAAAACAAATTCTCAGCTTTCCCAAATCTGTATCACTTCCATGGGCCTTTTACTCACCACTGGGATTGTTGTCACTTCCCAGAGTTCATGACTGACATGAATAAGAAGCCCCATGACATGAAATTTGGGGAATCAGAAGCTGTCCTTCACAATTGTTTCCAGAATGAAAGCAAGGTTTGGTTGCCCCACTGAAGGATCTTAAAGAGACCATCACTCTTTTCAGGCTCCTGATTCCATGCACATCTCCATGAATGGACAATAACAATATAATACTTGCAATGACTCCAGCATCACGTCTTTGTCTAGAAATTTGAGTTACTAGGTTTTATAAAATACTGATTCTAAATGCTATATATTCTCACAAGTACTTTTCCCATCAGCAACACCGAAATGACTGTGAATGCTACTTTGAAAGCCTACACTAAGACCCTGCAGTCAGATTTTTCTACCACTTCTTTGAGTAAGTTCCTACATGCGAATAGAGACAACTGTATCTTAATACTTTGGTTGTATTCTATCGAAAGTATACTCTTAATTCCACATTGGAAATACTACTCACAAAGCACCCACGGTGGCCTGTGTGTACACAATTATCATTTAGATTCCTACCACTCCTCATGAATCTGGCCACAACAATGACTCTGGTCTGGTCATCTTCCTTGACGGTAACTCTCTTTAAAGGCAAAAAACGTGGGTCAACACGGATACTGGGTGGAACATACGTATGGGGAGATGGGAATAAGAACATTCACTGAGAAAGACTGAAAACAACTGCATCATTTAAAAGAATGAGGCAGGAGGAATAGAAATCGCATCCTTGGTCTGAAAAATATTCATGATCAGGAGCAGAAAAGTCTATCTACATCTCCTATTATATCCCCAGCACAACTTAAACATTCTGGAATAACTTCTTCAAAACTAGAAAACAACATCTATCTCCTTTCCATTGTTAAGAATGACTTGTTGGGGCTGGCTCCGTGGCTCACTTGGTTAATCCTCCGCCTTGCAGTGCCAGCACCCCATGTGGGCACCGGGTTCTAGTCCCGGTTGCTCCTCTTCCAGTCCAGCTCTCTGCTGGGGCCTGGGAGGGCAGTGGAGGATGGCCCAAGTGCTTGGGCCTTGCACCCATGGAAGACCAGGAGAAGCACCTGGCTCCTGCCTTAGGATCAGCACGGTGCGCCGGCCGCGGAAGTCATTGGAGGGTGAACCAATGGCAAAGGAAGACCTTTCTCTGTCTCTCCCACTGTCTAGAACTCTACCTGTCAAATAAAAAAAAAAAAAAAAAAAAAAGATTGACTTGTACTTGAGTGCTCTTATGATTTTTTAAAACCTTTCATATTTCCCTCATAATATGCTAAGAAGGTAAAATACTGATGGTTATGGTTATGTGAACAGACGATTTACATGGTAGTATTAGAAAATGAAAATAGTCCTTTGATTTTTATTTTGGTGAGCCTCCTCTGACACTCGTTATCATAGAAGAATGTAGAGATAATAAGAAAAAAGAAAAAAACAAAGTAACACTCCACAATCAGAATGCCTTGCTGTCTAAGATCAAGTTAAATGAAGAGAAGGCAGATCCATTACTACCTGAAATAACCTTCGTACAAACAGAACTGATGCTTCAGCATAAGATTAGGAAATGGTCCCAAAAACAATCTCCAATTTCTTCACTTTCGTGTATCCAGAAGCCAACCAATGGAACCTGGCTTCATAAGAACAGCAGGTACAGGTTCTAACTTTGAAAGCCTTTACATGGTTTGGCTTCCAAGAAACTGGCATTGATTCAGAAAACCCATTCAACGATGCATCAGATGGCTAACAGGATGAATCTGGAGTGGTAGCAGAATTCATTGCAAAGAAGTAGAATTTTCATCAGGCTCACTGTTGAATAGACTTCTATCATTAAAGAACAGAGATCTAAACACCAGGAGGGACTGATCTGTAATAAAGTTATCTAATAGTAAACTTCAAGTAAATCAGTGATGGGATGATTTTGCAGCCTTTTTGCACCATATTGCATGCAGCCAAGGCCAAAGTCAAGAAGGATCATCTCCCTACATTCCTAAAACTTAGACCAACCAATCACTGGTGCATTCCGCTTTTAAAGAGCTAACAGGCCATCAAGGAGAGAGGCGCCTTTCTCTGAAGGGAGGAAGGAACCTCCACTGTGATACGGCCTTGACTAAACAAGTTCAGAGTCGGTGAACTCAAGGGGCTTCCATAGCCTAGACAGCTCATGCAAGAGTCTCAGGTGACTGCTGACGTCATAAATAAGAGTGCCAATTGTTAAATCAACAACGGGAGTCACTGGGTACAGGCTCCCCACGTAGGATCTCTGTCCTTAATGTGTTTTACTATGAAACTTAAAAACAACACTACTAGTCGAACAATACCCTATACCTTGTGCGGTTGTGTGAGTGCAGCCTGTTGAAATCCTTGCTTAGTATATACTAAGTTGATCTTCAGTATATGAAGGTAATTGAAAATGAAACTCGGTGAAGGGCGGGATGGGAGAGGGAGTGGGAGAGGGGAGGGCCACGGGAGGGAGGGAGGTTGGGAGGGGGAGCCACAACAATACAAAAGTTGCACTTTGTAAATTCACATTTATTAAATAAAAAAAAACTATATAACAAACAAAAAAAGAAAAAGAAAAAAAAAGAACTTAATACTTTACCCTTTTAGTATTTTTTATGTTCTACTTAAAACTATTGGTTGAACTCTGTAATTAATACACAATTACTCTTAGGTGTTTAATTAATGCTATAACTAGTACTCAAATAGTATTTTACACTTTGTGTTTCTGTGTGGGTGCAAACTGTGGAAATCTTTACTTAATATATGCTAAATTGATCTGTATATAAAGATAATTGAAAATTAATCTTGATGTGAATGGAAGGGGAGAGGAAGTGGGAGAGGGGAGTGTTGTGGGTGGGAGGGAAGTTATGGGGGGGGAAGCTATTGTAATCCATAAGCTGTACTTCGGAAATTTATGTTCATTAAATAAAATAAAATAAACTAATGCAAAAAAAGAGCTAACTAGTGGCCAAAATGACTAGAAACATAATATTGCAAATACAATTACTTAGTTTTATTATATCAGCTTCCATGTTCCTTACAAAATGTCTCTAAATTTCCCACCAGAACATGCCTAATGGCAGAAGAACCTAACAATGCAATTTGAATGGACTTATCCATTATTATAGGTGAGAAATTGAACCTGAAATGGCCAAGATGTGTCTAAGAGAACTAGTGTATGGTGAAGTCAGGACTTGCCCAGGGCAATCTAACCAGACACACCGTTCTTAATCCTAATTACCGGTCAGTACTATGTGCTCCATATTTTCCATGACATTCTGTTCTGAAGGTCACTTTGTCTCTAACATCATGAGTTTATTATCCTGTGAGTGATGGATTCTTTCCTCCTGGTGCATGCATAAATGATACCAAGACAGCTGCCACCTGGGCCTCTCCTAACACTGGCTCTATGGGGATCCAGCTATGGTGTAAGAAATCACACCTACTGCCCATGTGGTGAGGAAGCGGAAGTGATCCAAGTAGGGACACCACCTGGAGGAAGAAATGGTTACCTTCTCCCAACTTTCAACAGCCTCGTGACGAAGGAACCATCAGCCCAGCAACCACCAGAGTATACACACAAGGGACTCCAAGTAAGAACCTCCCAGCTATCCCCCAAATAGTGGGAAATTAATAAGTACCATTTAAACCACAACGTTTGGGATGACTTGTTACACGGGGTTAGAAAATCCGAACAAATTTCTTTCTGCACCTAGGACTGCACTGTTTTTCAATACAGAACCATCTAATTAACTGTGTTTAACGCTAGGCCTGGGGCGAATTCTGTTTCAATGAAGCTGACAGATGTTTATGAGCACATACTATGTGCTAGGCACTTCTTTTTTTTTTTTTTTTTTTTTTTTTTTTTTTTTTTTTTTGACAGGCAGAGTGGACAGTGAGAGAGAGAGACAGAGAGAGAAAGGTCTTCCTTTTGCCGCTGGTTCACCCTCCAATGGCCGCCGCTGCAGCCGGCGCACCGCGCTGATCCTGGCAGGAGCCAGGAGCCAGGTGCTTTTCCTGGTCTCCCATGGGGTGCAGGGCCCAAGCACCTGGGCCATCCTCCACTGCACTCCCTGGCCATAGCAGAGAGCTGGCCTGGAAGAGGGGCAACCGGGACAGAATCCGGCGCCCTGACCGGGACTAGAACCCGGTGTGCCGGCGCCGCTAGGTGGAGGATTAGCCTATTGAGCCACGGCGCCGGCTCTGTGCTAGGCACTTCTAACACCCTGTTGAACAAAACAAATGTTCTGCCTTCTCAGAGAGCTTATGTTCCAACAAGGTTTAAAACGATTAGAAATACAAGAGTACCCCATGAAGTTTGTGTAAAATGACATTTACATATTTACTTTGGTGCAATTTTTTTCACATTTTGAAATATATTGCATTCTTCTGGTTTCATTCCTGAATAATTCACCTTTTTGATAATCAGTTTTGGAATATGATTTCAGCATAAATTAAGTCTTTTTCGTAATTGATTCTCTTGGCAGTTGATGTACTGTTGTTGGTGATGACATTTTTTTTTTTTTTGACAGGCAGAGTTAGACAGTGAGAGAGACAGTGAGAAAGGTCTTCCTTCTGTTGGTTCACCCCCCAAACGGCCGCCATGGCTGGTGTGCTATGCCAATCTGCAGCCAGGAGCCAGGTGCTTCCTCCTGGTCTCCCATGCGGGTGCAGGGCCCAAGCACCTGGGCCATACTCCATTGCCCTCCCAGGGCATGGCACAGAGCTGGACTGGAAGAGCAGCAGCCAGGACAGAACTGGCACCCCAACCAGGACTAGAACCCGGAGTACCAGCGCCGCAGGCGGAGGATTAGCCCAGTGAGCTGTGGCGCCAGGTGATGACATTTTGATTCAAACTTATATCTTGACTCTCTTGGTTGTTCCCAATCAGGTCATCATTTGGGGCAACTTGTAGGTGCAACTTTTTTTAAATCCATGCATGTGAACTTCAGAAAGCTCATGGAAAATCCCCTCATGAAAAACCCTTGCCAACAGACAACATGGAAGGGTTGTTCTGTAACGGATGGGGATATTGCTGTCTGCTAATTCTACTTTCTTGGAGAATAAATCATGGACCTGAGAAACAACCTTCTGATCCCTTAACTCAATCTTCCTTCTGAACCTTGCATTCTCACTCTACATTCCTACTTCCCTAGCCATCCCAAACCAGAATGCATCTCTCCACAACCAACAGGCAGATACTTCTACGAACCTGGAAACTGTCTGCATAACTGCTCCTCACTTGGGCTAGCACTGAGGCACAGCAGATTAACCACGGCCTGTGATGCCAGCATCCCAGAAGGACACTGGTTCAAGTTCCAGCTGTTCCACTGCTGATCCAGCCTCCAGCTAATGCGCCCAGCAAGGCAGCAGACGTCTCAATAGTCGAGCCCTCCCACCAACACGGAAGCCATTCAAGGATGGACTGGCCTTTTTGGGTCTCCTTGATGGCAGATCACAGTGTAAAGCGGCCATTAATTGGCCTGCCACCTATCCTTACATTGCTCCTGCTGCCTCACTCGCTCCTCTTTCTCCTGGTCTCTGTTGAAGCAGAACACAGAAGCAGCCTTTAAGAATGTCAGCCGGCCGGCGCCGCGGCTCACTAGGCTAATCCTCCGCCTAGCGGCGCCGGCACACCGGGTTCTAGTCCCGGTTGGGGCGCCGGATTCTGTCCCGGTTGCCCCTCTTCCAGGCCAGCTCTCTGCTGTGGCCAGGGAGTGCAGTGGAGGATGGCCCAGGTGCTTGGGCCCTGCACCCCTTGGGAGACCAGGAAAAGCACCTGGCTCCTGGCTCCTGCCATCGGATCAGCGCGGTGCGCCGGCCGCAGCGCGCCGGCCGCGGCGGCCATTGGAGGGTGAACCAACGGCAAAGGAAGACCTTTCTCTCTGTCTCTTTCTCTCACTGTCTACTCTGCCTGTCAAAATAAAAAAATAAAAAATAAATAAAAAATAAAAAGAATGTCAGCCAAGGGGGCACTCAATCCCGTGCCTAATCTTTGGTGGCCTGAGCTGGAAATCTACAGTCACAGGCATGTTAGGACAATTTTCTTCCTGTGAGGTAAGATGATGCCAATGAGGACAGCTATGTCCTTCTATGTAAGATCAAAACATTAAGACCACCCTATCCAAACTGTCTAATATAAGGTCTGAAGATCAAACTGTACATCCTGATGGGGAGCCCTGCAGAACAGAATCAGTTTCCCATCTTGAACAGACTAGAGAAATGAGGGAACAAGTCAGGCTTTCGAGATTGCTTATTGTCAATAACTTAAAATCCAGTGAAAACTTAGCAAACAATTTTAGCTGTCAAATAACTTATGAAAACATTTACCAAAGGTCCAATGCCTTCTACCAGTTTTAAGAGTACCTGTAGTTGGAAATACTTCTCAAATATCTAACACAAGTGTAACCTAACTGAATCAGAGAGCTGTTAATAAATTTTCCCATGTAGACATATGATACATGCACACATATGACACAGTACAGGAGAGAACGACAAAGCAGTTTCAGTTACTAGCACATTCTGTCTGCCACTAGACAATGGAGGGGAAAAGATGGGAGGCGACTAGACATGGAGCATTCATTGGAGCAAAGTTGCTCAGGACTTACCACTGCTCCTCAGTTTTTCTTTGACAGTTCTGCAAAATATATTATTAGAGATGGCTGGAGCGGAGGTTCTGTCTTTGTGCAAGAGAGAACTCAGATGTGAGAGGAGCAGTGTGAGATGCAGCTCCATTACATTACGTTTTAGGATTTTCGGGTTCAATGTAGGGGGAAAAGACAGGTAGAGAAGACTATTTTAGTTAGGACAGAAAGGGGGGGGACTGTGAAGAGAGTAGGGGCTGAGCTTGTGGGACAGAGGGCAGAGTGGGAGTGTGGGTGGTGGTACTGACGTCAGGCTTCATTGCATCTGAGCAGCAGGCAGAGTCCTTTCTTAAGATCTTGTTGGGGGAGGTGCTGAGCACCACACGGACCCTGATAAGGAGGGCAGAAGAGAGAAAGGCTCCTAGTTGAAGTTGACAGTGCATTGTCTTTGGAGCTTGGCATGTCTCAGGTGCAGAGCTTTCCAGAGCAATACACAAAATTATTCAAGTAAAGCCAGCAGAATGGTCGTCACCTGGGATCCTGTTCAAAGGCAGATCTTTGGGCTCCATCCCCAAAGTGCCAAGCAGAATATGCATTTTAACAAGATCCCCGTTTGTTCAATATACACATTGAATGCTGAGTGGCACTGTTAAAGAAAACCTGTATTTTCCCTAAGCGTGACAATCTCACTTTTTAAAAATTTATCTATTTATTAAAATGCTACAACGGGTCATGACAATTCTAGACAACAAGAACACAAGTGGATAAAAAATACAAAAACAAATTTCATTACCATTACCTGTTTTGGTGGAGTTTCTATTCCACAAAAGATAACAAATTAAAAATAACAATCCAGTTCTACTATGAACGCTTGTTTTTAAAAACGCAAATTTGTGCAAAAACAGCTGATGTATCATGGACTTTCAAACCAACCTATTAATGCACCAAGAACGTATCATAGTGTCCGTGCAAAACTGCCAGTATCAGTAGAAAAAAAGACTGAAATTCAATTAAAATACCATAGAGTGTCTACTGAGCCACAAGATATTACGAAAATCTAAAGATGTCCACTTAAAATTTTACCAAAATAAGTAACTTAAAGAATACTGAAAAAATACAAGAAACATTTCAATTTGAAATGTAGCACACAGAGAAAAAACAGCAAATGACAAAATTAGTGCAAAATTAGTGCACAAGAATACTGTGCTGATACAGACAACGGGCTCATTTAGAGGAAGAAGCTGTTCTGGTCTCCAAAGTCCTTTCCTCTATTCCACTGCACCTGTTGATTCTACAGGGATGCATTACTCAAACCTAAAACAAGCAGTTACTCACGTCCCCATGTTTCTGACTGAATACAATTTAATAAAAATTCTGACTGATTATAATTTAATAAAAGGAACAGAGCCCAAAGGAAACTGAAAAAAGGTTTGATTCTCTCTGCTCCACACTCCCACTTAGTTATCTGCCACCCAAGAGAATCTATACAGAGAATCTGTTACTTATTCACAAGACTATACCAAAACATCCTTATGTGTGATTAACCTCCAAAAATGTGAATTCCTTTAGAGCTACTAGTGGAAGTGGGGTACATAGGCCCTCAAAGATTTGCTGAATACACAACAACAAGCCTGTGAGCTCACACAATGAAAGAAAAGCTTTATCTGATTAAATTAAGTATAGGAAGAGCTGGCCTCCTCCTGTTAAATGAAATAAAAAATATAGTTAGTTTGAAGAACAGCTGATGGTAAATCAGATTTTTTTTTTAATTTTTCAAATGCTGTTTGTATATCCTCTGTATTTCTCTCCTAGTTTTCACTGTCTAGAACTAAGGTATAGATAAAGGGATCTGTAAGTTACATACAGGCGTTAATACTAAAAGTATACAAATACTCAGTCACTTTGAAAAAGTAATCTCATTTCCAAGAAAATATAGAGCAGATCCAACATGGCTAAATATGGTATAGCAACAATAACACATTGTGGCCATTTGGGGAGTGAACCAGGGAAAGGGAAGACCTTTCTCTCAGTCTCTCCCTATCACTATCTGTAACTCTACCTCTCAAATAAATAAAATCTTTAAAGAAAATTCCTATGGAATCACAAAAGGCCACAAATAGTTGGAGCGATCTAGAATAAGAAAGCCCTACCTGGATGAATCATAATACTCGATTTCAAAGCATCCTACAAAGCTATAATAATTAAAACTGCTTAGTAATGGCATAAAATCCAACGTGTAGCTCAATGGAACAGAAGAGAGATCCCAGAATTTAATCCACATACAGATAGCCAGTTGACTTCTGACAAAAGTGCTCAGACCACACAGTGGAGTTAAGGATAATATTGGTGCTGGCAAATCTAGATGCATATATGTAGAAGAACGAAAGTAGATCCGTATCTCTCTTCACATACAAAAATCTACTGAAGATACAAAGACCCAATTTAAGACCTGACATTATGGACATTATGAGGTTGCTGGAAGAAAACGTAGGGGAAACACTCAAAGACATTGGTGTAGGAACAACTTCTTGGATGGGAACCCCGAAGCACAGGCAACAAAAGCAAAACTAAGGAAATAGGACTATATCAAACTTGGAAACAAAGGACGTGACAATTCGAGTGGAGAGACATCCAGCAGAATGGAAAAAATAGTTGCAAACCATCTATCTGCAAAGGACGAATATCCCAAATATATATGCAACTTAAAAAAGTCAACAACAACAAAATCAATCCAGTTCAGAAATGGAAAAGGACTTCAACAGACAATTCTCAGAAAGAAGAAATACAAGTGGCAAACGAACATATGGCAAAATGCTCAACATCTCCAGGCTTCAGGGAAATGCAAATCAAAACCACAATGAGGTATCTCCTCACCCCTATTAGAATGGCTAAAATCCAAACAACAGAGTAACAAATGCTGCAAAGGATGTGGGGGAAAAGGAGCACTTAGACACTGCTGGGAGGAATCTCAGGGAATCAAACAGAAAGAAATGTTTGTGTGTATCAGTATTGCTGCAAATACAGTTTGTCAAACTTTCTTTTATGCCTATGTGAAACCGATGGTTAAGAATGTTATCCTACCACAATTTTATTTTTTTATTTTTTTTGACAGGCAGAGTGGACAGTGAGAGAGAGAGAGAGAGAGACAGAAAGTTAGTTCTTCCGTTGCCGTTGGTACACCCTCCAATGGCCGCTGTGGCCGGCGCACCGCACTGATCTGAAGGCAGGAGCCAGGTGCTTCTCCTGGTCTCCCATGGGGTGCAGGGCCCAAGCACTTGGGCCATCCTCTACTGTACTCCCTGGCCACAGCAGAGAGCTGGCCTGGAAGAGGGGCAACCAGGACAGAATCTGGCACCCCGACCGGGACTAGAACCTGGTGTGCCGGCGCCACAAGGCGGAGGATTAGCCTATTGAGCCATGGTGACAGCACACAATTTTAATGATCTATAATTACTTAAAGATTTACCACATACAGTTGAAACAATCATTTTTCTATTCAATAACTGTTTACAGTAGTTCTCTATAGTCTCACTAAACGTATAATTTTTTTTTTGTTGGTAAACTTATCTGGTAAAGTGTTAAGCCTTTTCACTGCAATGTAATTTGAAAATTGGCTCAAAATCTAAACCAAAGACAGAAAGAAAAAGGAGAAGGAGACACAGTGGAAAGGAGAAAGGGGGAGGGAGGAAGGCAATATCATTGTGTTCTTACAGTTGTGTTCACAAAGCACACTGAGTCTGATAAACACTAATTAAAAGAAAAGAAATACAAAGAAAACCAATGCACATTAATTTGTTCCCCATATCACTGCTTACCCATTTGCCAAACTGCAAAAACTCAATATAGAACTAAGAAAATAAGGTACATTCAACAAATAACAATTATTGAAATATATTAACTATAAACAGGATATGTTAAAAAAACTACCTATAACATCACAAAACCTCACATAGTACCAAAGCATTTACATAAGATGTGTGTACACATGGAAAAGATGAAGATTACTTGCAGAGAAATAAATGTATGAAAGAAATGAAATTAAAACACGTTGTAAATTTAATTTCCTTTTGAAACTGTTACTAAACTGTAATGATTTTTATAATTCAGAGGGGCAAGGATTTGAAATCTTGGTTACCAAGCCAATTAAGGTCACCTGCATTCCATCCTGGAAGTACCCAGGTTCAGTATCCACCTCCAGCTCCTGACTCTAGCAGATTCCTATCAGTGTGGATGGAGGAGGCAGCTGTGACGGCTCAAGAAATAGGGTACCTGTTTCTGGCTCCTGAGTCTAGCTTCCTGTAATGTGGACCTGGAG
The DNA here is from genome assembly GCF_051225735.1 of Oryctolagus cuniculus. Taxonomy (NCBI): domain Eukaryota; kingdom Metazoa; phylum Chordata; class Mammalia; order Lagomorpha; family Leporidae; genus Oryctolagus; species Oryctolagus cuniculus. The sequence goes on from NC_142879.1 coordinate 104,919,001, forward strand.
GGCAGTGGATAGGACCCAGGTATTTGGATACCCATCACTTGCTGGAAACACGGAATGAATTCTCCAACCCTCAACTCAGCCAGGCTCAGGCACAGTAGCTGGGGGAATTAGGAAGTCAACCAGCAGATGAGAACCCTCTTTATGTCTGTTTCCTGCACTGTGTGTGTGTGTGTGTGCACGTGCATGTACCTGCATGGGTATGAGTATCTGCCTCTGAACTAAATCTTAAGAATAGATAAAGATCACCCACTTTTGAAGAGTTTTGACTTTATTTGTTTAAGAGGCAAAGAGACGGAGCACTCCCATTTACTCCCTCACTCCTTAAATGCCTGCAGCAGCTAGGACTGGGTCAGGCTGAAGTTAGGAGCCAGGAACTCAGTCTCCCATGTGGCTGCCAAGTACCCAGACACTTGTGCCATCACTGATGTCTCCCCAGGACACACATTAGCGGGAAAGCTGGAACTGGAAATGGATCCAGAATTCAAATCCGGGCACTGGGACACAGGGCACAGACATCCCAAGGAGTAACTTAACTCCCACATCATATAAGCGCCCCCAAGAATCTGACAAACGACACCCAAAGGCTGTTAGCCTAAAGCTAGTGAAACCTCCCTTGCAACCGACTGCCTTCCCCTTCATGTTGGATAATATGACTGTTATGACCCGTTTTCCTCCCCAACCTGTTCATCTGTAGTGCCTACCTGATGCTGACGTCACTGCCATCTCAAGCCGCCACTGCCGCCGGCCTCTCTCTTCCGCTGCCCAACGCAGAGCCCCCGCCGCCGCCTGCTTCGCTGCTGCCCATGGCGTCAGCACCGCCACTCCCACCTGCTTCCTCGCTAGCCGCTCACACTCCTGACCGCCGGACTCTGCACCAGAACTGCCCCACCGCTGCTGCCCGCGGAGGAACTGAGTCGCCCCACCCACGACGTTTACGTGACCCCGACGTTATGCACGCTGACGCTGACCACGACGCAGCGTCAAATGTGGCGTCTGGGTCACCGTCAGCGTCCTGGTGTCGTGCACCGCGTCAGGGTCAGCGTCAGCGTAGCGTTGGGGTCACGTATACGTCATTGGAGGGGCGGCTCAGTTCATCGGCAGGCAGCGGCGGCGGTAGCGACTCTGTGAGACGTCCAGCAGCCGTCGGCGATCAGCAAGGAAGCGCCGGTAAGTAGGGACGGTTGTGGTTTAGGCCTGGGCAGCGGCGGTAGCGAGGGTGAGGGGTGGCGCGGATAGAGGCGGCGGTGGCGGCTCCGTGTCGGGCGTCCTGGGCGGGGAAGGGCGGCTCTGCCCCGGCCTAACTGAAGCCTGGGGCTTCCTGGGTGGGAAGCCTCAGTCTTCGCTGGTGGCGGCTTCCTCGCTCACCTCCGACTTCGTGGGGTCTCAGAAGAGTCGCTACTGCTGCTTCCTTCTTCACCGTTCCACGCGACCCCAACGCTACTCACGCTGACAGTGACCCCGACGCCCCGTCGTGTGCGGCATCCAGGTCACTGTCAGCGTACAGAGCGGCGTTGAGGTCACCGTCAGCGTTGTAGCGTCGTGTGCGGCGTCGGGGTCAGCGTCAGCGTGCGTAATGTCGGGTCACGTAAACGTCATGGGCGGGGCGGCTCAGTTCCTCGGCGGGCAGCAGCGAGGAAGGATGCAGCGGCAGGGGTAGCGATTCTTCTGAGAACCGAGAAGTTGGCGGCGGGCAGCGAGCAGCGAGGAAGCAGAGGCAGGTGGGGGCGGTGTTCCTGTAGGTGAGAGAGAGGTCTTCCATCTGCTGTTTCACTCTCCAATTGGCTGCAATGGCTGGAGCTGCGCCAATCTGAAGCCTGGAGCCAGGAGCTTCTTCCGGGTCTCCCATGTGGGTGCAGGGGCTTCTACTGCTTTCTCAGGCCATAGAAGAGAGCTGGATCAGAAGTGGAGCAGGCAAGACTGGAACTGGTGCCCACACCACTACTGTTTAACAAAGACATTTAAATCGAATAAAATAACACAATCATTCCTCCTTTGTAGACATGTTTTAAGAATTAGAGAGAACACTGTTTTTCAGTGATTCTAAGACAGTCATTTCCTGTCATTTTAACATAACTGGCATCGGGATGCTATTATTTTATTTCATGATGCATTACAACTATAATTGGCATCATTTTAAAAATCTCATTGAATTGAAATAAATTTAGTTTCTAAAAGTCCTATGAGAAAAGGGCCAAAATAATTTTTTAAAAAATTTTAAAAAAGTAATTCTACAATTTCCAAGAAATGTTAAACCAAAAGCAACCCTGGGTTCAAATGAACAGGAATTACTTATCTTATTCAACACAGAATGTATGCAAATCAAGAAGCTGGCTCTGTGGCATAATAGGTCAAGCCTATGCCTGTACTGCCAGCATCCTATATGGGTGCTGGTTTGTGTCCCAGCTGCTCTACTTCTGCTCCAGCTCTCTGATCATGGCCTGAGAAAGCACTGGAGGAGCCTGTGAAAGCTCTGGAGGATGACCTTAATGCTTGAGCTCCTGCACCCACATGGAGCTCCTGGCTCTGGGCTTCAGATAGGCACAGCTCCAGCTGTTGAAGCCATTTAACGACAGAACCAGAGGATGGAAGACCTCTCTCTCTCTTTCTCTTTCTCTAACTCTGCCTCTCAAAAAATAAATATTTTTTGACAGCCAGAGTGGACAATGAGAGAGAGAGAGAGAAAGGTCTTCCTTTTTGCCGTTGGTTCACCCTCCAATGGCCGCCACGGCTGGCACACTGCGACTGGCACATCGCACTGATCTGAAGCCAGGAGCCAGGTGCTTCTCCTGGGGTCCCATATGGGTGCAGGGCCCAAGCACTTGGGCCATCCTCCACTGCCCTCCCAGGCCACAGCAGAGAGCTGGCCTGGAAGAGGGGCAACCGGGACAGAATCCAGCGCCCCGACCAGGACTAGAACCCGGTGTGCCAGCGCCGCTAGGTGGAGGATTAGCCTATTGAGCCGCGGCGCCGGCCAAATATTTTTTGAAAAGAATATATGTAAGTCAGTTATTTCCATGGATTAATATTTGTATTTAATGCTGTTATATATTTTCAAAGGGGTAGTTAAAGTAGGAGTTTTTTTTTTTAAAGATTTATTTTATGTATTTGAAATAGTTACAGAGAGAAGGAGAGACATTCACTCTCTAGATGGCCACAATGGCCGGGGCTGGGGCAAGCTGAATCCAGGAGTCAGGAGCTACTTCGGATCTCCCATATGGAAGAAATGGCCCAATCACTGGGGCCATCTTCTGCTGCTTTCCCAGGTGCATTAGCAGGGAGCTAGGACAGAAGAGGAGCAGTCAGGACTAGAACTGGCACCCACATGGATGCCAGCATTGCAGGCAGCAGCTTTACCCACTACACCACAATGCCAGCCCCTGAAGTAGAAGTTAACAAGATATAATGGTCTGGGCCGGCACCGTGGTTCACTTGGTTAGTCCTCTGCCTGGGGCGCCAGCATCCCATATGGGCACAGGGTCCTAGTCCCAGTTGCTCCTCTTCCACTCCAACTCTCTGGTGTGGTCTGGGAGTGCAGTGGAGGATGGCCCAAGTGCTTGGGCCCTGCACCCGCATGGAGACCAGGAGGAAGCACCTGGCTCCTGGCTTTGGATCAGCATAACTCCGGCTGTGGTGGCCATTTGGGGGTGAACCAACAGAAGGAAGACTTTTCTCTCTGTCTCTCTCACTGTCTAACTCTGTCAAATAAATTTAAAAAAAAAGATACAATGTTCTTTGTCACATTGTGACGTGTTGTTTATTTCTGTGACTGTTTTTTCTGTGGAGTCACTCTGGATGCCCTTGAAGTGTGTATATGTTACATGTATGATCCATATAAGAGGCAAATTTTTTTTCCTGTATTCATAGTTGTGTGAGTAAAACAGGAATCAGGATTGGTAAGGATAACAGGATGCAATTTTTGTTTCCAGTCTATTTCTGCTGGTGATTTTTTTGGAAAATCTGTAGATCTATAGTGCAGAGTGCTGCAGATACAAGATAACTAGCTGGTAGCTTTAGCGTGATTTTTATATGTTCTGCAGGTGGTCTCAAGCAGAAATTTTCAAAGAAAATTTGTAAGACCAGCTAGATAATAATCATATTTTTATCATTAAAGATTGTAATAGTATTAGTTCTATTATAATCTATTGGGCAACCACCTGAAATTGGAATTCTGTCTCCTGTTGCTCCGAAATTTGTGTAAATATATGGAAAGGAGTGGTCACCTCAGTTGTCAATTCCCTCCAGTTCCTCTTATTCACCACATACCTGATACGAGGCTTCCACTGCTGATCAGTACCAGAAATCATACCAAGTACTTGTAAAAGATCTCTATGATCTTGTGATCTTTTTCATATAAGTAATATTTTTTCCAGTTACATAAGGTTCAATTTGTGGAATTACTGCAGTTGTGATATTTTAGAGATTTTAGTACATGCCAATTTGTTTCATAACCATATCATATATCTATAAATTGTGAGCGCAGTTCATTGATTAGAGCTAATATTAAAACTTGGTTAAGGGACCGGCGCTGTGGCATGGTGGGTAAAGCCACTGCCTGCAGTGCCAGAATCCCATATGGGCACTGGTTCGAGTCCCGGCTGCTCCACTTCTGATCCAGCTCTCTGCTATGGCCTGGAAAAGCAGTATAAGATGGCCCCAAGTTCTTGGGCCCCTGCACCCACATGGGAGACCCAGAGGAAGATCCTGGCTCCTGGCTTTGGATTGGCCCAGCTCCGGCCGTTACAGCCACTTGGGAAGTGAACCAGCAGATGAAAGATTTCTTTCTCTCTCTCTGCCTCTCTGTAACTCTGCCTTTCACGTAAATATATCTTAAAAAAAAAAAAACTTGATTAAAAGTACAAAATTTGGTTTCACATCTATTCATTCTGTCTAGGCATTCATGTAAGGTGTATTTGGTATTTGCAAAAGTTTTCCATATGAAACTTTAATTTAGATAGATGTATAGGAGGCTCTTAGACATTGTTTAGAATCAAGAGAGTAAGAGCAAAAGGGTCATAAAGCTGCTTAGGCTAATCTACTACCTAATCAAAGTATGCTGTTATCTGTTAGGATATAAACTGGAATGTGTTCTGCCAATCCTGGTATGTTTGGATGTGTTGTATTAGACTGTGGTTGTGTAGTTACATCTGATATAGGTGATTTCAGAGTGTAAGGTCTCAAGGCAGTCCTCATAGTAGTAACAGTAGTAGTAGTAGTGGTGGTGTGATTAGCATTTGTTATAGGTATTACTGTTACAAGAAGGAAAAACATTTTCATCTTCCCCATTTGGAAAGCTGAGGATGGCTCCCAGGAGTGCAAAACCTTCTTGTGGAGGTAAAGGACCACGTTGTAGATTAATTGTCTGGTTTCCAGACATTCTGACTGGCCTATATTTACATATGCATGCAGCAGGGTGTAATAACAAAGATGCTAAGGGGCTGTTACATAATCATAATCCTCACAGCATCCTGTCTACAGCGGCACACATTTCCTCCAAGACTGGAATGGAAAAAATTGTGGCTACACCTACCTCTAGCCATATCTGGATTATGTGATACAGATCTTTGGGGGAAAAAAAGATTTTTATTTATTTATTTGAATGGCAGAGTTACAGATGGAGTGAGGGAGAGACAGAGTAAAAGGTCTTCTTATCCACTGGTTCACTCCCCAAATGACAGCACTGGCCGGAGCCAGGCTGATCTGAAGCCAGGAGACAGGAGCTTCTTACAGGTCTCCAATGTGGGTGCATGGCCCATCTTCCACTCTTTCCCAGGCCATAGCAGAGAGCTGGATAGGAAGAGAAGCAGCCAGGACATGTACCAGCACCCATATGGGATGCCAGTGCCACAGGCAGAGGCTTAGCCTACTATGCCACAGTGCTGGCCCCGTATCATGGCTCTCTTATCCAAGGTGGATAGTAATCAACATTGTGAGTTCTTTTCTGTGGTACTGTTGGGACTGGGAGATGTTAAGATGTTTGTGTAGCGTATTCTGGTGGACCAGATCAGGGAATTTCTCAGGCATGATAGGTTCCTGAGGATCCGGTGGTCATTTTCTGGTGAACTTGGAATATCTAGAATACTACATTATTTGATATTTAGGAGTACATGCAGCATCCATATTGTACAATTAGCACATCGTCTACAGTCAAGCGTTAAGTATGGTGGCTGGCGCCGTGGCTCACTAGGCTGGCTAATCCTCCACCTTGCGGCGCCGGCACACCAGGTTCTAGTCCTGGTCGGGGCATGGGATTTTGTCCTGGTTGCCCCTCTTCCAAGCCAGCTCTCTGCTGTGGCCAGGGAGTACAGTGGAGGATGGCCCAAGTGCTTGGGCCCTGCACCCCATGGGAGACCAGGATAAGTACCTGGCTCCTGCCTTCGGATCAGCGCGGTGCGCCGGCCACTGGAGGGTGAACCAACGGCAAAGGAAGACCTTTCTCTCTGTCTCTCTCTCTTACTGTCCACTCTGCCCGTCAAAAAAAAAAAAAGTTAAGTGTGGTGTCATTAGTACTGCAAATAGTTTCATGACAAGAAAAGTAATAGCAAGTGATCTGAGCAGCAGTGTAGGCGAGGATGATATGAACTGCATAGCAGATTTTACAAGGCAAGGAACACATGCCTGTGGCTTTTTAGAATATGCTTATGCTGGATAGAAGCCATTTTACAGTACCATATGGAACAAGCAATTAGGATAAAACTGAAAATCGAAAAATTAAGTATATGTTGTTTCTAAGAAATGTTTTACTTTCCAAAAGCTAATTTGTACTGTCTTGATTATAATGTTAACATAAAATGTAAAAACTAATATGCATAAGTACCAATAAATAATTAATAATTATTATCCTAGCAGTGTTCTAATCTAGGAGAAAGTGTGGAGAACATATGAAGCTGTAACTATCCGTTTGTTCCCATGGTCCAAAACATGTTGCTACCTCTGTATGCCACAATAGAATCTTTCAATAGAATCTCTTTTTTTTTTTTGGGGGGGGGGGGCAGGATGAGCTAGACAGTGGGAGAGACAGAGAAAAAGGTCTTCCTTCCGTTGGTTCACCCCACTACGGCTGGCACTGCACCAATCCAAAGCCAGGAGCCAGGTGCTTCCTCCTGGTCTCCCATGCAGGTGCAGGGCCCAAGCACTTGGGCCATCCTCCACTGCACTCCCGGGCCACAGCAGAGAGCTAAACTGGAAGAGGAGCAACCGGGACAGAATCCTGTGCCCCAACCGGGACTAGAACCCGGGGTACCGGCACTGCAGGCGGAGGATTAGCCTAGTGAGCCACAGCACTGGCCCAGAATCATCTTTTTTTAACCAGTACTTCGTAAGGTATGATGTTCTTATCTTCCAAACTGGTAGGCATATTTAGAAACAAATGTGGGCATCCCTTTGTTAGTCAATCAATATCTCTCTCTGTCTCTGTCTCTGTCTCTCTCTCTCTTTGGTTTAAATTAAAACAGGATGGGGCCATTGTGGAACAGCGGGTTAAACCATCACTTATGATACCCACATCCCATCTGAGTGCTAGTTAGAGCCCCAGCTGCTCCATTTCCGATTAAAGATTCAATATCTATACTGTATTTCATCAGGTAATTCTGTAATGAACTGTAAAATAACCCAGTTAACTGAATCTTGGTTTTAAATATTCATGTTAGGTATGACCATTTCTGTTAACTACATCAAATGTGGCAACATAAAGACATTAAAGTTATTATTTCCACGCTATAAAATAACATTGATCTTTGTCTATAAGAATTAACAATTTTTAACTTAACCTCAAAATTTCATAGATGACACAATGTCTTTACTCAGTGTAAAGCAGTTCTCAGGCTAAACTTTATTTGCTGAAAACAAGGTATGTTTCTAGCTGATATAACAAATATATTTATCGTTTATATATTTTTATAGATTCAGTATTTAGTCAAATATGACTGAATTTTCTTGCAAGTCTGAAAAATATATTTCTTACACTTTCCTACATTCTCATTTTCATATTGATACAGTCTTTCTTTTATATGATGGCATTGGTTAACTCCTTATTCCTCTCCTTTCACATTAGTTTTTTACTCTTAGAATAAAGTTGTTTTCAGTATCATGAAATTTGCCTTGGATATGGCTTTCAGCATTTTCTTTATTTTCTTCCTTGTTTTGGCATCAGCTGGTTGCTATCAAAGCAATATAATTTCCCTTTGTGATACTCTCTCCTTTAGAGAGTCCTGCTTTTCAAGGTATTTATTCATTTCACCTTGTTGTTTGCAGTTCATTTTTTCCATTTCCTTCATTTGACACTGTGCTAGGCTTAGGTCTCTTTGGACATGTTCCTAAACCAAAGTCTCTTCTCTGAAAGTATCTCTTGTATCATGGTGCTTAGTTTCTAGGCTATAAAATTTCGTCTTTAGAAAGTTTGTGACAAAGAACCCCAATATTATCTTTTAGGTTATACCCATCAAACCATCTTATGCTGTAAATAAAACCAGTCATCTCTTTCTCTCTGGAAAGCAAATTCTATGCCTCACCTTGATGTCTGCCTTTGATCACAACTATGTATAGCAGCAATCTAGTATGGATGACTCAACTTCTGATTCCAGTATTTGTTTCATTTTTCATTCTGTAGTTTAGAATTCATCATTGTATTCTCAGCTACCAGATCATGAAGATGTCTACTATACTGGAATATATTTTGTTAATATTTCCTTATTCAATATTATTCTTTTTTGAAATTTACCATACTTTTATTTTATAATTTCAATGTTCTCAAGATGTTTATTTTCCTTTGACTCATTCTGGCTTTTTATTGCATCTGCTTCCCAGCTTAGCATGACAGATTCATCCTGCAACATCTGAGTTTTATACAACAGATATTTTCCATTTTATGGCTTTCAAAAACCTAGGTAAAAGAAAAGACACCTTTAGCTAGTCCTCAATAAAATGACATGATGCATTCTGAAAATACAGAACAACTGTTATATTTAAGCAATGAAAACATACCAAAAGTAAATATACAAGTGGAAAAAGATCTAAACTTCAAATCTTCTAGAAACAGAAATTTCCAAAATTTAACAAGTTTAATGGAAGATAATGAATCCATGAAAGTAAAAAAGAAACTACAAGATACTTTAAAACAATCTCAGAATTGGACAATGCTTTCTCTGAATTATAGGAAACCAAAAACCATAATATAAAAGACTAGTAAGCTGGGTAACATTCAAAAGTTAGGTTTACACTCTAATATCTAACTCAGACAGCCATCATATTGTAAGAGCCTTACCTCGGCGTAGTATTTAGACTGATAAAATTTCTAACTATTTTAATTTCCTTTTTCCTCAGAAGAGTTTACTAATAGCTTAGTTTTCCAACCTTTTTAGAGACAGCTATAAGAATTATATTTATTTGTAAATGAAAGCACTTTTATATACATCAGTGAATTCATTTATCACAGTTCTGAAAAAGGAAATGATAAAAATTTAGAAAGCCACAGGATCTCCCCTAGGTCTTCTGACTCTACTTCTAATGCTCTTCCAGCAAACCAATATTACTTCTGTAGTATAAATATATATATATACATATATATATATATACACACACACATAATAAAGCTTAGGTTTCAAAACACTAATAATACATAAAGTAAAATTTATAGAGCCTTGTTAGAAATAACAAGATTATTTGCTGTTGGGGTAATTTATTTTCCACTTCATAATATTTGAAACTGTGATAAATGTGAATAGGGAAGAGTACACTTTCACTATGAATAAATTACTTATCAACAAAAAAATAGATGCAAAGTAGAATCAACATAACGTGGTCTGTACATAGACATTCTTCACTCACAATTAATTAATTCCTCTCCAGGACTGGCCTAATCTTCCTTATATCCCTAGTTGTGTCCTATTGTGGTTCTATGGCCACGGATACATGAGATTTGCCATAAAACCTTTGGTGGTGAAAACAAGGTACTGGTTACCACTGCCAGTTGTCATATAGAGATAAGCTTTTGGAGTAACCAAGCTTCTAACTCTGGTTATTAACTGTTCTTTGTGGATTGTAATTCAGGGTATCTCAGCTATTTAGTAATTGTTAACTAAACTCGTTTCTAAATATATCATTCAATTAGATTACATAATTGCCCATTATTGAGTGAATCATAAGGATAAGGGCAGAAAATTACTAGATGCCAAGACCTGACCTGAACTATTCCTTCTCTACTTCCTCAAACTCTGAGCTGCAGCTCTTTGTTAGAACGATGCTTAATCTCCATTTTCAACTCTAATATGGAAGATCAAATCCATTTCTACATGGACACTGATGAGTTATGGATTGAGGCTTAACTAACTTAAATCCAACTAATCTTTTAGATTCAGAGAATTCTGAATGGCTTCCTTGTGAGGCAGAAATTAAAAGTATTTTGAAAACTTGAGATCAAGTACTCATAATTTGCAGTATTTTAATTTTTTTTTTGACAGGCAGAGTGGACAGTGAGAGAGAGAGAGACAGAGAAAAAGGTCTTCCTTTTGCTGTTGGTTCACCCTCCAATGGCCGGCGCACCGTGCTGGTCTGATGGCAGGAGCCAGGTACTTACCCTGGTCTCCCATGGGGTGCAGGGCCCAAATACTTGGGCAATCCTCCACTGCACTCCCTGGCCACAGCAGAGAGCTGGCCTGGAAAAGGAGCAACCGGGACAGAATCCGGCGCCCCGACCGGGACCAGAACCCGGTGTGCTGGGGCCACAAGGCGGAGGATTAGCCTAGTGAGCCACGGCGCCGGCCCAATATTTTAATTATTACAGGAAACAGATGACTTGAGGGGCCAACTAAAATTTGGTGCCTCTACCAGGGGTGGGTAACATCTGGTCCAATAGGCTATATAAGCCTGGTGACATCATTTCATCTAGCAGTGGGAAACAAAATTCAATAAATATTGCAGGCTAATTTTTACATTGATAATTTTGTATGGCCCATGATGACATAAAGATCCAAATGGCTCTTGGCAGAAGAAAGGTTCCCCACCCCTGCACAGGAAAGATGACATGGGACATTCTATAATCTAAGGACCTGCACAAGATAAAAGTGACCTTTGGGGTACAGATCTGGTAGCAAAGAAATAACATCATTTGAAATGCTCTGACAGTTTAGAATGATCTCAACCATATATGTGCTAGCAGAAAAGAATCAATGTCAAGGGAAAATTTACCATGGAGATCTAAGCTGAGATATGGACTCCACACAAGGCTTTGAGCATACCAGGGTCAGCTGCCCAATATGTGTGTGGTTAAAGCTAGGAGGCCCAGCTGCCAGAGCAGGTTCTGCTGCACTGGAAGCAAGGGCTGAGCAGCTAAGTGCATGTGTGTGAACTAATGTTCTAACTGTGAAGTCTGAGTAGGGGTAGTCATGAAGACTGAGGGCCCTGGATTAGTAAGGGCATCCTGGAAGCAAAGGTCAATGCTTACCTGAGTGCAGGAGCAGTTTCAATAGCAACTCTGCAGAAACAAATGACAGAAGGATTCAAATATCTCCCCACCCCAACACCTAAACCCACACTCTGCCACCAAATCTGACTTGTGAAACAGGATGGCCTTCCTTGAACTTAAGGCACCCCTTAGGTCAATTCAAGAAGAGTATAGAAGATAGCTCCAAGTGGGGGAGGGGTGTACAAAATTCCTTGCTAAACTAGACATTTCAAGACCCAATTGACTAATTAGAAAAATCAAATATGTGGCACTATTTGTGCCCCACGTCTAATGAAAAGGATAATATTCAGATAACTAATTTCTGAGATAAAGAATCCTGCACTCACTGCTACCTCTAAATAGTCCACCCTTTTGCTTGGTTTATGAGGCTCCAGCTTGGCTCAGCCTAAGTTGTTGAGGCCATTTGGGGAGTGAACCAGTTGGATGGAAGATTTCTTTCTCTGTCTCTTCCCTCTCTGTAATTCTGACTTTTAGACAAACAAAATAAATCTTTAAAAAAAAAAAAAAGAAACACCACAACTTTGTTTGTCCTTGGTTTATCTAAAATTGATAAACACAGGGAAGAGGCTGTAGCATAGAGGGTAAAGTCACCGCCGTTTGAGTCCTGGCTGCTCCACTTCTGATCCAGCGCTCTGCTGTGGCCTGGGAAAGCAGTAGAAGATGGCCCAAGTGCTTGGGCCCCTGTACCCATGTGGGAGACCCAGAAGCTTCTGGCTCCTAGCTTCGGATCGGCGCAGCTCTGGCCGTTGTGGCCATCTGGGGAGTGAACCAGCTGATGGAAGACCTCTCTCTCACTGCCTCGCCTTCTCTGTTAACTCTCACTTTCAAATAAATAAATAAATCTTTAAAATAAAGTGATAAACACAGAGCTCATATTTTGAGAAAAATGAATCTTCCTATTGAAGAACACAAAGTTATCTTCCCATTCTGCTTTCCTTCCACGCTGTTCAGTAAAGATCATCCACACTTAGATGTGTACTGATATAAAGCAGATATGGTGGCTACTCAAATATTTTTTCTTCAGTTTTTAAAAACTTATATAAGGTGAACAAATTTCATGTATTTTATATATACAAATTTAGAAGCATAGTAATGCTTCCCATCCTGCATCTCTCCTTCCTTTCTTATTCTTTCAATTTTTATAATAATGTACTTTCCGTTTATTTTATAAGCTGATTTTTCCATTTTTTGTCTTCTATTTCTTTAACGTTCTGCAATTTTCATTTAAAAAAATTTTTTTACCTTGTTAAATTTATTCCAATGTATTTTTTTGTAGCTATTGTGAGTGGGACTGATCTTAAAGTTCTTTCTAAGCCATGGCATTGTTTGTGTATACAAAGGCTATTGATTTTTGTGTCAATTTTATATCCTGCAACTTTACTAAACTTTCTTATGAGTTCCAGTTCTCTCTTACTGGAGTCTTTCGGTTCTCCTTATATAGAAAATCATGTCATCTGCAAACAAGGGTAATTTGACTCCCACCCTTCCAATTTGTAACCTGTTGATTTCTTTTTCTTGCTTAATGGCTCTGGCTAAAACTTCCAGAACTATATTGTATAGCAAGGTAAAAGTGGGTATCCTTGTCTGGTTCCAGACCTTAGTGGGAACGCTTCCAACTTTTCCCCATTCTAGGATGTTGTCATATATTGCCTTGATTCTGTTGAGGCATATTCCTTCCATACCCAATTTGCTTTAAGTTTTTATCATAAAAGGATGTGGTAGTTTATCAAATGTTTTCTCTGCATTATGATAATCATATGGTTTTCATTCTTCAATTTGTTAATGTGATGTATCACGTTTATTTATTGGCATATGCTGAACAATCTTTGAATACCAGGGATAAATTTCACTTGGTCCAGGTGAATGATCTTCTGTTATGTTCTTAGATTCAATTAGCTAGTATTTTGATGAGGATTTTTGCATCTATGATCATCAGTGATATTGGTCTATAGTTCTTTGTTGTATCTTCTGGTTTTGGAATTAAGGTAATACTGGCTTTGTAGAAGCAGTTTGGGAGGATTCCCTCCCTTTCAATTGTTTTGAATAGTTTGAGAAGATTTGGAATTAGTTCTTTAAAAAATCTGGTAGAATTCAGCAGTGAAGCCAAAGAATTATTAGCCCAGATGTTGACATATGCAAATTATTTTTCTCATTATGCACTTTTCTATAATGTACACAGCAAGACAGTCTTTAAAATGCATATATTATGCATGGGAAAGCCACACCGCCACTCATGTGGAGGACCCAGATGGAGTTCCTGGCTCTAGGCTTCCACCTAGCCCAACCCGGCCTACTGTGGCCATTTGGAGAGTGAACTAGTGGATGGAAGAGCTCGCTCTCTCTCCCTAATCTCTCTCTCTCCCTCTCTACTGCTTTGCCTTTCAAATAAACAAATCTTTTCTTTAAAGAAAATTAGATGTGTACATTAAAAATAAATTGCTATAAACACACAATTCTGTTATCTAATCCCTTTTCAGTAGTCAGTAAAGTTCTAGGGGGAATTATTAGTCAGTCGATGGGTTTGAGTTTGCTCCTCTGAAAGACCCTCCATGCCCCAGTGCTCACCCGCTGGTCCTGTCCCGGTGTAGACGGAGCATGCTCGGTCTCAGCACAGTGCGCAAGCTCGCACTCCTCCCACCTCAGCCGGGGGCCTCACCGGGCAGCCACTCTACCAGGCTCGCAGCGGCTGTTCCCTGTCCGCCTGGTCACCACCATTCACACCACTTTCCCAGACCAACACAAACTGCCCTCGAGTTACCTCCCCCACGCGGGACTCGAGACACTCCCTAGACCCTGACCTTGGATATGGTCCCCGCACCCTGACTTCATCTACGGCACTTCTTCTCCTGGCTGACGGAGGAGCCCGAATGAGGGACAGACCCTTCGTGGCTGGAGAAACAAACTCGTCCTCACTGCTGAGGCAACCGGCCTCACAGACACCTCACCTCACCAACGCCTCGCCCCTCAGCTTACCTCTCACAGACTTATCTCCACAGTCCCATTACCGGCGCTGCCGTGGGGCCAGCCGCTCTCCTCACAAAGCTCCAGGGATACCTCCCTTCGGCTCCCACAGGCCATAGCCTAGCGACCCCGGAAGACAGGCACTGGCGCATGCGCATGAAAACCAGGGTCCGGGAATGCGCAACACGCATGTGCAACCCAACGGCCAAACCCAACGGCCGTTGGCGTCAAACGGCTGAGGTGTTGGGTGTTTGCGAAGCCGTTGAGGCCACCCTTGCCCAATGAGAGCGGTGGCTTCGAGACCCTTCTCTGCTCTGCCTGGGCTGCTGGGAGCATTAGGGGAAGGAATGGTGGGCGGGAATTCTACCTCTTACAGTAAACAGCACCAGTTAAAGAAACGTGGGCGGGGACACTTGGAAGGCAGGCCTCTGCTCTGATGTGTCCCAGAGCAGCAGGAACACCAGGATGTAGGCCTCGTCCCAGACGAAACTCCCCCAAAAACTCCGTCTCCAGATTTCCTCGACCCTCATTCTGTTTCCTCCCCGCTCCTCCGGACCCCAGCAGATCTCCCTGGAAATTTAGCAGCAGTAACACAAGGCAAACCATGGTTTCAGACTGTGGCAGTGTGTCATCCAGTGCAAATTTTATTAAAAAGGGGAAACTACTGTGTATTTTCCATTCGAAGTGAAAAAGCATTTATGCAGGCCTCCTCTTTGGTTTATTTTACTTCCATAGACTCTATTTGAATCCTTAATCCATGCTGCATTTTGGAGAAATAGTGTACTAGTTAACAATTTTTAAGAATGTATTTTATTTGAGGGTCAGAGAGAGAAGAGAGCTTGCATCTCTCTGTGGCCTCCCCAAATGTCCTGGAACCAGGAACTCCAGTCTCCCACGTGAGTGCCAGGGACACAACCACTGGACCCATGATCACCGCCTCCCAGAACGGAGACCAGCAGAAGTTGAGCCAGAACTCAAACCCAGAGCGTGCAGGCATCCTAACCCACATCCTAACCACTGGGCCAAACCTACCCAGTTTAAGGCATGTTTTGTGTCTTTAACATTTGGTAGGTTTTTGTTCTTGTGTAAATCGTTACACTGTTCTTTATATATGTATCTTTATATATAATATATATTTCCTGGCTGTTTTCATTTTTATTGTGATGGCACACTTTCCCATTTTAATTTTGAAAGGTTATTCTTTTGATACCTGTGAGTTTGTTTTGCAACCAGAATGAAGAATTTTAAGCTACTATTTTGTAACCAGAGAAGAGTTGACAATTTCTAGCAAGCACTTATTGGAAGATGAACTGGACAGTAGCAACTTCACCAGAAAGTTGTGCTGCTGAAGATGCACATGAAAGAAAATCAAAAGTCAGACAAATGGGCTGTTTTTATTGAAGGGTAAGAGAATTACAAAAATGTGTAAATATATATTATAGCTATGTTTTCCTCAAATCCCTTTAGCTGGGTTTGTCAGTAATTAATAAATAGGATTTTTTTTGTTTCCTCTTCATAATTTATCTGTTCCTTTGCTTCACCCTCCTAAATCCTTCCCCCCTCCTAATCTACTCACATACCGACTTTGTGATGTCTGTTGTGTTAATTTCCAGAGAAGTTTACTGCAAATATTAAGAGCAGAAAACAATCAAGCCACCCACATACCCCTGTTTGCCAAAGCCTTTGCTTATGCAAAAAGGAAAAGCAATAAAGCACAGCAAAAAGCAAAAGCCAGGGCAGATCTGAATGTACTGGCAGGCCCGCATACAGATCCAACAGCAGAGGGTGGAGGCCTGAATGGAAGAACTTCAGACAACTGTTGACCAGTCTTTGACGAACTGCTAGCCTATGCAGACACAGCAGCCACCCCTAGAAACCCAGACTGAAAAATAAGAAAAAACAGAAACCTGAGCAGAGACATCAGTGGCTTGGCACAGCAAGTGAAGATAGATTTCACAGGCTTAATGGAGACAAGTTACTCCTATATACAGAGAAATTTCTGGAAGTTCCTTTATTCTATCAGAAGTAAATTTGTATTAGTTTGAAGTAGATTGAGCTAAGATATATATTGTCACCTGTTCAGATGTAACTAATAGCAGAAAATTCAGAGTAATTAAAATGGTACTGAAAAAAGTATTTATTTAAAGCAAAAGGTAGTAAAAACAGAAGAATCTCTTTAGATATGAGAATAAAAATAAATAGTAAAAGGTATAAATTCAACTACATCAATAATATTAAATATGAATGGACACACAACTTAAAAGGCAACAATTACCAGATGGAATAAAACAAAATATCCATCTGATAAAGGGCTTTCCTTAAAATGTAAGATATACAAATGGCAAATAAGCACAGAAGATGGTCAATATTATTATTCACTACAGAAACATAAATTAAATCCAAGATGACTGCATTAAGGTGAGATTAATTTGGATGAGTGGTGTGAGACCACTTCTTATTGAGTAGAATGACCATCAAAAGGTCATTTAAAAAGGTAGGAAATACTGTAAAAGGGAGAAGCTGTAATTCCCCTACATTCCTCATTAGAAAATTTGTACATTCACTTTTAGTACAGTTCATTAAGTTCTTAAAATGTTCACCACAAATCTGCAAGGTAGAATTTTGAGTGATAGAAATGTTCTAAACCTAAATGTGGTGACGACACACACAAAAAATCTTCAAACTACATACATACAATGGATGAATTTTATAGCGTGTAAATTATATATCAGTAAATCCATAAAAATGTAAGACAGAATAGGGGAGACAGGTTTAGGATTATCAGTGTTTTATATATATATGTGTGTATTTGCATATAATTAGAGAAAGAGACAGGGAGGGAACACAGGCAGTGATAAAAAATGAAGAAAATGAAAACTGGTCAGTTTTGACCAGTGTTATTTTGGGAGTTTCTTCTATTATTCCAGCAACATTTCTATCAGTTTAAAATTAAATCAAAATTTAAGATTAACCAAAAAAGGTAAAGATATCCTGATCCTGTAACAAGCTTCCTCTCTAACTATAACCATCTTCTTCAATGAAGACCATATGCAGCTTAATTTACTAGAAAATTGTAGGTAGTTTTAATAAAGTCACTTCAAGAATATAATATTGTTGTAAAACCAATACAGTGCACTCTAAAATAATTTTTATAGAGTCAAATAAAAATTATTTAACAACACGTTCATATCCACAAAATTGGGATGAAAAGTAAATACAATGTTGCATTTCTTTTCTAGGATAATTCAGAAGCACACTTTGAAGGGGACTGAGTTTTGGCTTTTCCTTTTGAAAATAAGCATAATTACACAGGTACTCAGAATGAAATCTGTTACTTACTTAACAAAATACTGTTGCTCTGAAATAAACTCCATTAGAGTGACAGTATTGTTAACATGAAAATGCATGCTGCATTTTTAAAGGAGTACAATTGCTTAAATTCTGATTGTATCTCTGTATTTCCAATTCCCTACTTAGATTTTTCTTAAAAAAAAAATGTGTTATATATGGTCAATTTGGAGCATAATTAAGTACCTAATAATGAAATATCCAATGGTACATGAAGAAATAATAGGATTTGCCAGATATCAAACAGTATTATTTCTTTATCAAAGAGAAAAGATACTAACAAGAGATAATGGTAATTTTTCAACAGTTGCAACCTGCAAATTAAAAATGCTTCCCAGGAGCAAAAGGCACAATTTTTACTCACAACTAGTAACCAGCCATAAAATGATTATTTACTCAACTTAATAACTGATCAACATTTCTCAAGTTGTTTCAATCCTGATTTATTTTTTAAAATATATTTGCTATGGGTGCCTAACTTGCAATAGGTGTCATGAGAAGAACCAAAATTAGATAAATGAGACAAAAGATTGACAAAGTTTTTCACACCCTTGAGTTGTACCAAGTCAAGAAAGGGAGGAAGCATTGCAAAAGGAAACTACTGCAGTGCTACTTGTATTCTTGTGATAAAACCAGCAGCAGAGTTATTATCTCACTTCCAGCTTCTTCCCCTCCAGAACAATTTGAATCTCTTTGGCATCCAAAGTCTCATAGGTCAGTAAAGCTTCTGCTAGATTCTTATGCTCTTTTGCATGAGTTTTCAAGATATGCTTTGCTCGTTCATACGACTCCTGAAATAGAAAAACAGATGTATAAGAAGTGGAAGATGTAGGGGAGGCAAAATCCATAGGCAATAGGACAAGAAATAAGAACTTTATGTATGTTAAGAGATGTGCATTTTTTTGATTTATAAGTACTATTTTTAAATATTTAAAAGCTTGGTAATTTTGTATCAACAACATAAATAGTAAGGAAAAGAGAATAAATATTCTGTGAAGGCAGAGACTTCTTCTGGAACACTTTCTAAACTTTTATATTAAACAGACTTCCCAAAACATTCTTTCAAACTCCTTGAGTCAATCAAAACCTGCCTCTTTCCTATAAAGACTGCTTTCCCAAGGCCTCTCAAGTGTTGTTTATTCCTCTTAGCCCAGATACTTCTGGGTAAAGAGATGAGGTCTTTGTTCACATCACCACTTCTAGAACATTACTAACCTACCCTCTTGAGTGAAGCACCATTCCTTTGAAGTAAAAAATAATTTGAAGGACTGCCTTTCCAATACCATTATTGTGCCTTAGGACAAACACTGAATTAGATTCTGCATTCACTCAACTTTGGCACTCAGCTTATTCTTCCTCTCCATTCAAAGACTTGCCTTAATAGGCAACTTCAACATCCAAATAGAACATATAACCAATGTTTCCACTAAGTTACAGACCCATATATACGTCCAACTTGAAAACTACATTAAGATGCCTTACATTCAATACGTACAAAATTGAATGATCTACCCAATTCCCAGTCCTAACCCAGCCCAGGTTTAGTCCCGAGTTTCTTCAGTGAATGTCATAACTAGATGACTGCAAGAGACAGGAATCTAGAAAACAACTTTGACTATTCTCTGAACCCTCACATCCAAAACATCACAGAGACATACTATCAAATTTTTTAATTAAAAAAAAAAAATTTAGGCTGGCGCCGCGGCTCACTAGGCTAATCCTCCGCCTTGCGGCGCCAGCACACCGGGTTCTAGTCCCGGTTGGGGCGCCGGATTCTGTCCCGGTTGCCCCTCTTCCAGGCCAGCTCTCTGCTGTGGCCAGGGAGTGCAGTGGAGGATGGCCCAGGTGCTTGGGCCCTGCACCCCATGGGAGACCAGGAAAAGCACCTGGCTCCTGGCTCCTGCCATCGGATCAGCGCGGTGCGCCGGCCGCAGCGTGCCGGCTGCGGCGGCCATTGGAGGGTGAACCAACGGCAAAGGAAGACCTTTCTTTGTGTCTCTCTCTCTCTCACTGTCCACTCTGCCTGTCCAAAAAAAAAAAAAAAAAAAAAAAAAAAATTTACTGCAATTGAGAGGCAAAGAGAAAGATACAGAGATCTACAACTGCTTGAGAGCTAGAAATTCAATCCGAGTCATCTACATGGGTGGCAGGGACCCAACTACTTGAGCCATCCATCATCTGCTGCCTCTCAGGCTGTGCAAGTGGGAACAGAACTGGGACTTGAACACAGGCTCTCAGATATGGGCAGTGGGCACCCCAGCTGGAGTAACTACTGCACCAAATGCTCAAGCCATCAGCTATCTCTTGAACTTGCCTGCAGTTCTACATTAATCACACTGAGCCAAGCATCCCCTGTGTCATGCCAGATTACTACAAGAATCCTAACTGATCTCATGGGATTTCCTCTTATACAGTCCTCTACTTCAATCTACTGGACATAGTAACCAAAGAGACTTTTGTATTTGCTTATTTCTTTTGATATTCTTAGCAAATGTACACTGCTGGGCACAAAGAAAGTAATATTTGCTGAATAAATCTATGTCAGAGGGGCCAGCACTGCAGTGTAGTAGGTTAAGCCTCGGCCTGCGGCGCTGGTATCCCAAATGGGCACTGGCCCCGGGAGCTCCACCTTCTGATCCAGCTCTCTACTAAGGGCCTGAGAAAACATTAAAAAATGGTCCAGGTGCTTGGGACCCTGCATCCACATGGGAGGCCTGGAAGAAGCTCCTGACTCTTGGTTTCAGATCAGCTCAGCTCCAGCCATTGCTGCCATTTGGAGAGTGAACCAGCAGATGGAAGACCTTTCTGTCTCTCGCTCTCCTTGTCTGTAACTGTACTTGTCAAATAAAATCTTGAAAAGATCTGTATAAGAGTAGGGGAAAAATATGAGTCACAAGACTCAATCAATATCTGCTGTTCATTTTCTATGGTTGTGTAGCTAAAGGAGAAATGACAAGGCAGGTGCTGTGGCATCACAGGTTAAGCTACTGCTTGGGATGTCCACATCCCCTATCAGACTGCTGATTTGAGTCCCAGCTACTTCGATTCTGATCTAGCTTCCTACTAATGTATCCTGGAAGACAGCAGGAGAGGGCTTAAGTGCTTGGGCCCCTGCCACCAATGGAGTTTAGCCTGGCCCAGCCCAGGGCATTTAGGGAATGAACCAGCACATGGAAGATAGTTTCCACCTGCCTTTCATTTAGATGAATAAAAAAATGCTTATTATAAAAGATAAACATTAAAGGGGCCAGCACTGTGGTGTAGTGGGTAAAGTGGAGGCATCACATATGGGTGCCTGGCTGCTCCACTTCCAATCCAGCTCTCTGCTATGGCCTAGGAAAGCAGTAGAAGATGGCCCAAGTCCTTTGGCCCCTGTACCCGTGTGGGAGACCTGGAGTAAGATCCTGTCTCCTGACTTCAGATGGGTACCACTCCGGCTATTGCAGCCAATTGGGGAATGAACCAGCAGATGGAAGATCTCAATCTCTCTCTCTCTCTGCCTCTCTGTAACTCTTTCAAATAAAATAAATCTTGGAAAAAAAAAAGATAAACATTAAAAACCAAAATATCCTTATATGTTAGTCAAAAACATCAAGTAGAATTACATTTTTAAAACCACCAAGATCCAGTTCCTGACCAGAGGTATAACATATGTCGAACATGATTGCAATGATATATCTATTATCTTATAGAAAGAGATTTCTAGTGAACAAAGATGTTTTAGTTGTCACTTTTGTTGTTGTTTTTCTTGCAAGGAAGAGGAACAGGGAGAGAGTACACTAACATGGGTGAGCAGGCTGCTATCCTCTAGCTCACTCACCCAATGCCTGCAATGGCTGGCACTGTGATTAGGGCTGGGACTCTGATGAGATAAAGCCAATAACAGCAACCAGGACTGCAAACACGATCCTCATCTAGTGGATGGCAGAAACCAACTACCTGAGCCATCACTGGTGCTTTCTAGGGTCTGCATTAGTGGGAAGCTGGAATCAGGAGTCAGACCATGGAATTGAACCCACACACTTCAGTGTAGGGCCTGGAATCTTAAACACTGGGCTAAACACCTGCTCCTCTAGGCACAGTATGTCAAGCAATGAGCACAGAAAAATATGATCATTACCCTTAGAAGGATTCTTATTTCTTGTTCGATGGCAGATTGAGTTTCAGGACTCAGTTTCCCTGTATCACTGTAAGTCATAACTCCAAGCTAAAAGCAAAGAGAAGAAAGTAGTTGAATAGAAAAATCCATAAACATCAAGAAATTTAACAGAAACTACTTTCCTATAGATCAGGACAAAAATATGGGGGCAAGAAAAATATACAAATGCTCTTGAAGAACAGAAATTTCATCATTCTTATGAAATTATGAAGATTAGAACAAAAGAGAAAATCATTTTAATTCTGGTTCTGAGTATTTTCTTAAAGAACCTTGCCAGCTATTCCAAAGCCAGACATGCACAATTCAGAGTACAAAAGTGCTTCAAGGAGTCACAGGATAATATGGAAATATAAAAACATGGAAAAGGTAAAGAAGGAAGCTCAGAAAGCAGGCTTATTTATATCATCAAAAGGCTCAAGAATTTATGTTGTGTAATCACTTCATTAACTCATGAAGTAATAGTTTCTGAGTAGCTGAGAGAACAACATTCAGAATTAAGTATTTAGAATGAAATGGGGAAAGGAAATGCTATCAATTTATAATCAGAACATTAAAGTCACATATGACACATCATTTGATATATGAAAAGGATTAAAATAATGAATACCTTTTCACTCATCCCAAATTTGGTGACCATCCGTTTAGCTATCTTAGTTGCATTATCAAAATCACTGGAAGCACCTAAAATATAAAAAGCACAGAACTCAAATTTTAAAAATATCTCGAAACCAACAAACACAATTTGAACTAAAGACATTTTTTAATACAAACCTGTTGTTATATGGTCAGTTCCAAATATAAGCTCCTCTGCCACTCTCCCTCCCATACTGACATCCATTTGTGCAAGCAACTGGGCTCTTGTTTCATTCCACCTGTCATTCTCAGGCAACAGTGACACCTGAACAATTGAAAAATACTTCAGTTGTAACTAAAAACATTCTCATACAGTTCTGTAACTAAAGACATCCTGATACAGTTCTGAAATAGTTCTACAAAAAACCAGAATTATCATCTAGCTCTCACTATAGTGTTTTAACCCTATCATACTGAAGGCTGAAAGACATTTAATAGTGATGGTAATCAGGTGATTGATGACAAATCCAGCAATTTAGAAAGGAAAGAGTCTTTAAAAAACAAATGGACAACAAAAGGTGGGGTTGGAAGCGCCGTGGTATAGTGGTTAAAGCTGCTGCCTGTAGTGCCGGCCTCCCATATGGGTGCAGGTTTGAGTTTCAGCTGCTCCGCTTCCAATCTAGCTCTCTGCTATGGCTGGAGAAAGCAGCGGAGGATGGCCCAACTCC
Source organism: Oryctolagus cuniculus (assembly GCF_051225735.1). Lineage (NCBI taxonomy): Eukaryota > Metazoa > Chordata > Mammalia > Lagomorpha > Leporidae > Oryctolagus > Oryctolagus cuniculus. The sequence continues at coordinate 104,942,228 of NC_142879.1, forward strand.
TTGGGCCCCTGCACCTGTGTGGGAAACCTAGAAGAAACTCCTGGCTTCGGATCAGTGCAGCACCGGCCGTTGAGGCCACCTGCGGAGTCAACCAGCAGAAGACCTCTCTCTCTCTCTGCCTCTCTTTAACTCTGCCTTTCAAATAAAATAAATAATTAAAAAAAAAAAAAAAGCAAGTACACATTTCATGAAGAATAGGTGGGTAATGCTGGAATAGGACTGTTTTTTCCCCAGCTGCATAAAAATGCTTAAAATACCATATATTGGAAAAGACAAGATGAAAACTTGTACTAAATGAGAGAATCTTAGAAAACTATGGAACCAGTACTCATTTTGGCAGCACATATACTAAAACTGGAAAACTATGGAATCAGTCACTACAACATAGAATTTCTCTTTATGGGTAGTAATATAATTAGGCATTTAAATTTCATAATACATATAATATCTGAAATACCTAAATATTCTTTATCAGAAAAATTTCACAAGTGTCTGATTTAAAAATAGCTCAGAAGCAAAAACAAGAAAAGTATCCTAAAGCTTAGGAAAGGGGAGCCAGCACTGTGGCATTGAGGGCTAAGACTCTGCCTGCATGCCAGCTTGAGTCTTGGCTGCTCTTCTTCTGATCCAACTCTCTGCTGTGGCCTGGGAAAGCAGTAGAAAATGGCTGCATCCACACGGGAGACCAGGAGGAAGCTCCTGCCTCCTGGCTTCGGATCAGCTTAGCTCTGGCTACTGCAGCCATTTGGGGAGCAAACCAGTGGATGGAAGAACTTTCTGTCTCTTCCTTTCTTTGTTTGTAACTACTTCTCAAAGAAATAAAACTTTAAAAAAAAAGCCACTTGGGATGCCCATATCCCACACTGGAATGCTTGGTTCAAGTCCAGGCTACTCGGCTTCCAATCCAGCTTACTGCTAATGGCTCAAGTGTTTGGGTCTCTGCCACACACATGGGAGACTCAAACTGAGATCTGGGTTCCTGGCTTTGGCCTGGTCTAGCCCTGGCTGTTGCAAGCATTTCAGGAATGAACAGCAAATAGAACTCTCTCTCAAATAAATATTAACAAATAAAAATTTATAAAAGCAGAGAAAAAACTTAGAGAAATTTACATGTCCCAGTGTTGGCCCTCGTGGCATGATTGTAGCCTTGTTGATAGGCATCGCGTCTTTTGTGTAATATGCAATGATAGCATGACCTGATTCGTGATATGCTGTGATCGTTTTGTTTTTGTTGTCAATTTCCACACTTCTTCGTTCAGGCCCTAAGATAAAAGTTTAAGTAAAATATGCTATTAGGAAGGTGTCAATAAATACCATTCTCTTTTGCCAAATATCTGGTATGGGATTAACATAAAAAAAGAAGGAACAAAAAACTAATCTCCTTAAAAGTCATTCTTAAAGTAACATAATGTTTGCAAGAAATGAGAATTCACTCTATAACACATAAAAACTGTAATAATCTCTAAGTTGCCAAACCAAAACTGCCAACTTAATCCTTTTATCAAAAAGGGAAAGCTTAATTCTATTTCTAGAAAATAATTTCCAATTTAATAATAATGTCATCACTAATATTTATAAGCCAAACCTAGAATTAAAATTGAACACAAAATAAATAAAACGTGCTTTTCATCAACTCCGTAAAAGAGGAATCGCATGAATGTTCTACCGCCACTACCAGAGTAATCAAACTTTAGGACAAGTTTAGTAGTATGCCAAATTTTTTTGCTATTTCGCATATATATATTTTTCATGCTCCTCTAAACTTATCTTTACAGTAACAAAAACATCTTCTAAGAAAAAGAAAAAATACTAATGAATGTATTACATATAAACTTGAGTTCTATATCACTGAAAATATGGATATTGTCAAGAATATGTTGTATTGGCATTTGGCTCTTAAATTAGGAACTTGTACACTTAATTAACTGCAAATCTTGAATACCTAGATATTCAAGTTTTAAAGTAAGGTTATATTAATCACAGCCACAGGCTTTAGTTGTCTGAATACATTATTTCCAAAAAGAAAATTTATTCTCTAACACATGAAAAGTATAAAATAGATAGAACATAAAGAGAACCTACCCATCAGAATTTTATCTTTGGAAAATTCTAGTTCCTTCATGGTAACCATTTCTTTTCCATCAACAGCTGCCTTTAAAGCAGCTTGGTTCACAAGATTCTCCAGCTCTGCTCCAGAAAAACCAACAGTACCTCGAGCTATGATTTCTGGATCAACAGCTATGTAAAAACAGAACACAGTACTAAAGTCCAAAACAGCTATAAGGAAGGTCTTCACAAAGACTCACATTCCAAATGAAGAGGGGAAAAAAAAGCATTGATTATTCTAGACTATAATTTAATATATTTATCTAAAAACTCAAAATAAATTTAAATTTACCAGAATTCTTAGAGAAAGTGCTAAAACATGCCACTGGAACTGGCATTGGGACAAATCACAAAAATTTTTAAATTTGAAAAAACTGTGAAAAAGAAAGTAGTTATTTGATATGAATTAGAAATTTCAAATATGACCTATATTCTTACTAGCGTAACCATTAACAGAAAAGTAATACTCAAGACAACATTCAGTTCCCTGAAATTCATCTTCCAATACTTTGGACACAAGAGCTCCTATAGGAAACAAATGTAGCTTTGTGAACTGATTCAGTTATCTTTGAAAATACGCAGCTTCAGTAGCTTTATTAACTACTCAAGTTGGGACATAAGAGTTCCATGTATTTTGCTTTAGAGTTTGCTTTCCTCCCTTTTGATTTCAAACTGACATTAAATTATTGTTTCTGGAGCTTTTTCTGTTACTTTGCATTTTCCATTCATCTATATAAAATCTATAAATACATTCATCTTCAAATATTACGCATGAATAAAGAAAACCTTCTTGGACTCAGAATTCAAAATGATAGATTCTCCTGGATATGCAATAGTTATATAAAGAAAAAGACACATAAATGAATTGGTCTTTCAAGACATTCACTAAATGAATACTATAGTAGATGGATCTATTACCAATTTATAGAGATAAAATATTTGTATTACAGAATTACACTTACACTGATCAAACTTGATCTTATTGAGATACCATTTCAAAATTTCTGTTCGACCTTTCACATCTGGCCTTGGAACTGTAACTTGCATGTCAAAACGACCAGGACGTATTAAGGCACTGGAAGAAGAATGCAGAAGGAAAATATGTGTTAATAAGCTGACTATGCAAAAGTTGAAATTAACCAGGACTGACACAGAAAACATTTGATGGGAAGACAATGGCAGTCATAGATTAGATTGGAGTTTTAAACATAAATGTTGAGATGGTTTATTTTAAAACATGGCTTCAATAACAGTCTCCAAAACCAGAGGGTATAAGAAAGATCCATTTAGATATATGAGTGTGCACTTAGGTAGCATACACTCACAGAAAACAAAGCATGCAAGCAAGTAAAGTCAACCAAGGAACAAGCAACATCAGACTGTCAGAAGAACAACATACCCATCTCAATATTTAATTATAAGCTAAAACTAATTTTAACAATGCACTAAATTTTACTTTTGTTTTTAACTTTTATTTAATGAATATAAATTTCCAAAGTACAGCTTATGGATTACAATGGTTTTCCCCCCCATATACCTTCCCTCCCACCCACAACCCTCCCCTTTCCCGCTCCCTCTCCCCTTCCATTCACATCAAGATTCATTTTCAATTCTCTTTATATACAGAAGATCAGTTTAGCATATATTAAGTAAAGATTTCAACAGTTTGCACCCACATAGAAATACAAAGTGAAAAATACTGTTTGAGTACTAGTTATAGCATTAAATCACAATGTACAGCACATTAAGGACAGAGATCCTACATGAGGAGTAAGTGCACAGTGACTCCTGTTGTTGACTTTACAAATTGACACTCCTGTTTATGGCATCAGTAATCACCCGAGGCACTTGTCATGAGCTGCCAAGGCTATAGAAGCCTTTTGAGTTCACTGACTCTTATCATACTTAGACAAGGTCGTAGTCAGAGTGGAAGTTCTCTCCTCCCTTCAGAGAAAGGTACCTCCTTCTTTGATGGCCCCGTTCTTTCCACTGGGATCTCACTCACAGAGATCTTTCATTTAGGTCTTTTTTTTTTTTTCAGAGTGTCTTGGCTTTCCATGCCTGAAATACTCTCATGGGCTTTTCAGCCGGATCCGCATGCCTTAAGGACTGATTCTGAGGCCAGAGTGCTGTTTAGGACATCTGCCATTCTATGAGTCTGCTGTGTATCCCACTTCCCATGTTGGATTGTTCTCTCCCTTTTTTATTCTATCAGTATTTTCAGACACTAGTCTTGTTTATGTGATCCCTTTGATTCTTAGTCCTATCATTATGATCAACTGTGAAAAGAAATTGATCACTTGGACTAGTGAGATGGCATTGGCACATGCCACCTTGATGGGACTGAATTGGAATCCCCTGGTATGTTTCTAACTCTGTCGTTTGGGGCAAGTCAGCTTGAGCATGTCCCAAATTGTACATCTGTTCCCTCTCTTATTCCCACTCTCATATTTAACAGGGATCACTTAAATTATACTTTTAAAATGTTCTCCACCTAAATATATATATAATATTTTAACAGCTTTATAGAGATTTAGTTCACATGATGCAGATTTTTAACTGGAGCATTTTCTAATATATTCAGAGATGGGGCTGGCACTTTGGCATAGAAGACTAAGCCTCTGCCGGCAGTGCTGGCATCCCATGTGAGTACCAGCTCAAATCCCAGTTGCTCCAGTTCTGATCCAACTCTCTGCTAATGCACCTGGGAAAGCAGCAGAGGATGGCCCAAGTACCTGGGCCCCTGTACCATGTGGGAGGCCCAGAAGAAGTTCCTGGCTCCAGCCTGGCCCAACCCCAGCTGTTGTGGCCATTTGGGGAGTAAACCAGGGAGCAGAAGATCTCTCTTTCCTTCTCCGTATCTCTGCCTTTCAAATAAGAAAATCAATCTTAAAAAAAAAATACATTCAGAGATGTGCAAACATCACCTTAATCTAATTTTAGAATATTCTTATCCTCACAAAAAGAAATTCAATACTTTTTGTTAGTCACTTCACATTCTCCCTAGCCTCTGGCAATCAGTAATTTGTCTTTGTGGATTTGATTGCCTTAGACATTGCCCATAAGTAGATTTATGTGAAATCATACAATGTGATTTTTTCTGATGGACTTCTTTACATGATATAGCAAAAAAACAGTACTTGGCAAAAATTTTCTCTTAATACTTACTTATCTAATGCCTCTGGGAAGTTTGTAGCTCCTATGATGATAACCCCTTCATTGGGTTTAAAACTATTTAGGGAAAAAGAGAAGCTCTTCACTGAAAATTGAAGTGTAGCACACATAGTCACATAACAATAATCTATAGAAATCTGTTTATATAATTAATCTGAATAATAGCCAAGGAAACAGATAAATCACTGATTATCTGTGATAATCACCTTCACAATCTCTTGATCTGTTTAGGAAAAACCAACTTGATAAAAAGCTTGGATGTTAGATTAAGTTTTTAAAAAGTATTTTCAATTTTACAAAGTGAAATTATTTGCTCCTAGAATCCTATTTGGTTCCAAAATATCTTATATTGACTTTACAATAATACTTCACTCAAAGTGATCTCTTATTTTTGTTACAAGCTGATGTCAGTTGGCTGGCGCCGCGGCTCACGTCGCTAATCCTCCACCTGCGGCATTAGCACACCGGGTTCTAGTCCCGGTTGCTCCTCTTCCAGTCCAGCTCTCTGCTGTGGCCCGGGAGTGCAGTGGAGGATGGCCCAAGTGCTTGGGCCCTGCACCCGCATGGGAGACCAGGAGGAAGCACCTGGCTCCTGGCTTCGGATCGGTGCAGTGTGCCGGCCGCGGTGGTCATTTGTGGGGTGAACCAACGGCAAAAGACCTTTCTCTCTGTCTCTCTCTCTCTCACTGTCTAACTCTGCCTGTCAAAAAAACAAAAACAAAAAACAACAACAACAAAAACACACACACACACAAAAAGTTGATGTCAGCTTTAAATCTATCACAATACTCAAAACCTGACTATTCATATACCATGCAGGGACCAGCATATTCCTATTTCTTTAAGTAAATTACTAATTTCAGCTTAAACCATTGCTTTACTCTTGTAAGTATAATAACTAAAGAAGGTATAAATATCACAAATTAAAAAGCTGAGTGATACATCAAATATCCAATTAGTAAATGGTAGCAATACAACACTGAGAGAAAAGGTTGCCTTGACTGTTTGCATAAGAGACTACTCTGTTGCTCGTACACATCAAGTTCTCCTACTTTGAGATGTTACCAAATGCTTTATAGGAATGATTTGTACAAGATCAAGTGTACATGTAACAAATGCTGGGAGGCATCTGTTATTACAAACAATTTTTAAAATTTTTAAAAATCCTTATTTTTAAAATGTATCATCATATTCCACAGATATAGAAATATACATTTACCCATCCATTTCAGCAAGAAGCTGATTTATAGTCTGCCTTGAGTATGGATGCATTGGAGATTCAATTCTCTTCCCACCAACAGAATCTAATTCATCGATAAATATAACACAAGGAGCATTTGCTTTTGCTTCCCCTAAGAAAATGGGAAAGATGGCAAGAAATCAACATTTTTAAACAAAATCATAGAAATACTGAAAATGTGTAAGACTGTCAAAAGCAAAAAATAAAAAAATAGGTCCTGATTTAAAGATCAGCCTGGATGCAGGAGAAATAGTATCAAAGAAAATGATATAAGATATAAATAATTGGGCATTTATTCTCCCTAGCTATAACAAATAAATATAAATAATCAAATTTGAACATAATTACTCTTTAATTATATAACATAGACTTGGTGAATACAATGACAAAAATGAAGAACTTTTCGGCAGCCTTCAGTTCCTCTTGCACTTCCACTAGCTCTTCTCCTGACTGCATTTGGAAAAAGAATATTTTAAGTCACACATTAAATCACCTGAAATCACAACACCACAATGGCCCTTCCAGCTGACTATCACAAGCAATTGGCAAAGCTGGAGTAGAAAACAGTCTTCGCCTAAAATTGATGAAATTTAGTATTGTACGAAAGATACATCAAAACTTACTAAAAAGGTTTCTGATACGGCTAGCTCCAACACCCACAAACATTTCATCAAATTCTGATCCAGAAGCATAATAAAAAGGAACATCAGCTTCTCCTGCCACAGCTCGGGCAAGAAGTGTCTTTCCTGTCCCCGGTGGTCCAACTAAAAGAATTCCTAAAAGAAGAAGTAAACAAGAAAAATTCAAGTTTTGGCTAAAAAATATCACTTGCTTTGAATCTAATAAAATAGTTATTTATATAATTTTGAGGCTGAAGGAACACCAAAGATCAGTATATTTTGAAATACAGCAAGGGCCGGTGCTTGGCGTAGTGGGCTAAGCCTCCAGCTGCAGTGCTGGAATCCCATATGGGTGCCGATTCAAGTCCCGGCAGCTCCTCTTCCAATCCAGCTCTCTGCTATGGTCTGGGAAAGCACTGGAAGATGGCCCAAGTGCTTGGGACCCTGCACGCACATGAGCAACTTGGAAGAAGCTCCTAGTTCCTAGTTTCAGATTGGCCCAGCAACTGGCCACTGCAGCCATTTGGGGAGTGAATGGAAGTGATGGAATGGAGTGGATGGAAAACCTTTGTCTCTCCCTCTCTCTGTCTGTAACTCTACCTCTCAAATAAATAAATAAAATATTAAAAAAAAGATAAAAAAAGAAATATAGCAAAATATATTTGTCTCTGCTAATTTTCCAATATCATTTATGTGTTGTCTACACATCAACACATACAGGAAGAAAGAATCTTGGGGCCAAGCAATATAATCCCACTTATCATTAAATAACTTAGACAAAATTCACATAAAAAAGATTAAAAGACAAGCAAATGCCATGCATGTCTGACTTGTTGCTTCCCCACAGAAAAACATTAATAACAAAATTCTAGACACTTTTGGTTAAAAACAAAAAAAGTCTGGATAGTACGTGATATTAAAGAAACTTTTCTTTGGTGAGATAAATTATCGCTTACGTTGTTTTCTTAAGACAATGTTCTTATTCTTAAAAGATGGATTGCGAGCCGGCGCCGTGGCTCAATAGGCTAATCCTCCACCTTGCGGCGCCGGCACACCGGGTTCTAGTCCCGGTCGGGGCGCCGGATTCTGTCCCGGTTGCCCCTCTTCCAGGCCAGCTCTCTGCTATGGCCAGGGAGTGCAGTGGAGGATGGCCCAGGTGCTTGGGCCCTGCACCCCATGGGAGACCAGGAAAAGCACCTGGATCCTGGCTCCTGCCATCGGATCAGCGCGGTGCGCCGGCTGCAGCGGCGGCCATTGGAGGGTGAACCAACGGCAAAGGAAGACCTTTCTCTCTCTGTCTCTCTCTCTCACTGTCCACTCTGCCTGTCAAAAATAAAAAAAAAAAAAAAAAAAAAAAAAAAAAAGATGGATTGCAAAGTATTTAGGCAAAAAGTAGTTGCTGTATAGTGTCCTTTTAAATGTTAGGGCATGAAAATACATGCACACACACACATACAGAGAAAAGCAAACATGAGAATATATTAACAACTATTGTGCTTTAGTGGACAGTAAAATGGCACTTAAAAAGATAATTAAAACTGGAATTGAAAGATTTTAATTTGTTGCAAAAACATTTTGAAATCCATGCATGTAAGTATATGGACATTTACATACTACTCTTTCAAGCTTTTCCAAATGTTTGGAATTTTCCTGATGCCCCTAAATTTTTCACAATAAGTAGGACAAAGGAATTCCCTGATTTATGTAACTTTTTTGTAAATGTAGACTACATTTAAAAAGGCAATAAAGCTTTTTCAATTACAACTTTTTTTTTTTTTTTTTTCCAGGCAGGGTAGACAGTGAGAGAGAGAGAAAGGTCTTCCTTTGCCGTTGGTTCACCCTCCAATGGCCGCCGCGGCAGCCAGCGCACCACGCTGATCCGATGGCAGGAGCCAGGTACTTATCCTGGTCTCCCATGGGGTGCAGGGGCCAAGCACCTGGGCCATCCTCCACTGCACTCCCTGGCCACAGCAGAGAGCTGGCCTGGAAGAGGGGCAACCGGGACAGAATCCGGCGCCTTGACCGGGACTAGAACCCGCTGTGCTGGCACCGCAAGGCGGAGGATTAGCTTAGTGAGCCACGGCGCCGGCCCCATTACAACATTTTTTTAAAAAGCTCACAAAAAGCTTTAAGACTATCCTAGGATTGCCATGTTCTAGTTACATTTAACTGGCTTTAGTCAATACAAATCATAGTATTAACTTCTGTAGATTGATTATATCCTGGATTTTTCTACAAACTTCAAGTTACTACTTGTGAGTAGAAAAAGGAAGAGTATCACTACTTCTGTGGTTTATAAATACTCACTCTATGACGTTATATATGGATTTAATAAATGCACCCTAAATGAGCAAAGGTTCATGCTGACATTCTGCTGAACTCTCAGTAGAGATAATTGGCAGTATAAAAAAAAGTCTTAAAAAGGTGTACTTCTCTGTAACTCAGCAATTCCCTTTCCAGAAATATATTTTAAAGAAACAAAATGAAGCCTTGAGTTAAGATGATCACAGTGCTATTTTTAATAGCAAAACACTGCAAATCACAATAAAGTTCAATAAATGGTTAGACAAATTATGATACTTTCAGAAAACAGGACAGCAAGAAGTCATTTAAAATCATGTGTAATACCTTGAGAAAAAAATCAAAGTCAAACTGAGGAACAGATCATAAATAATTAGCTATTACTCTTCACAACTGTAAAGAATACAAAAGATTCTCTATTTTCACTCTCTCCACAAAAAGGAATTTCTTTCTCTTTCTCCCTCTATCTCTGTCACTTTGCCCTTTAATAAATGAAAAAACAGGGGCCGGCAACGTGGTTCACTAGGTTAATCCTCCGCCTGTGGCACTGGCATCCCATATGGGCGCGAGATTCTAGTCCCGGTTGCTCCTCTTCCAGTCCAGCTCTCTGCTATGGCCCGGGGAAGGCAGTGGAGGATGGCCCAAGTCCTTGGGCCCCTGCACCCACATGGGAGACCAGGAGGAGGCACCTGGCTCCTGGCTTCGGACAGGCATAGCTCTGGCCGTGGCAGCCATTTGTGGGGTGAAGCAACGGAAGGAAGACCTTTCTCTGTATCTCTCTCTCACTGTCTAACTCTATCTGTCAAATAAAAAAATAAAAATAAAAATAAAATAAATGAAAAAAACAAAATGCTTTGTGTGATCCTGGATTGGAGCCTGCAGAGGAAGCAACACTGGACAGACACTACCAAGAATCTATTGGAAAAAATGCTGAAATTTGGAGATGATATATAAATTAGATAATAATAGATAATAATTTTGTATTCACGTTAAATTTCTTGATGGTTAGAAAAAGACATGTACGTAAAGAGATAAAGTAAATAAAAAATGGAACAAAATGCTAGAAACTACCGAGTCTAGGTTAACATGGTACGAGAACAGTCTTTGTACTATTCTTACAACTTAAAGTTTCAAATTATATACAAATGTTAAGTTATAAAAATGTTACAGAACTATATGTTGAGAATGAGTACATATTTTGAAAATTAGCAATTAAAAAACAAATTTGGATCAGTTCAGATCTGATGAAAATTGAATGAGTAATATATTAATAATTTTTTTACATTAATTCCTGATAAAAGAAAGTTATCTTACCTTTTGGAAGTTTACCCCCAAGCACAGTAAATTTTTGTGGATTCTTCAAGAACTCAACAACTTCCTGTAATTCTTGTTTGGCTTCTTCCACCTATAGTGACACAATTAAGCAAATAATTTTAAATAATGACTTGAATTGGTTAGATTATCCAGGATTCCTCTTTGAAAATCATAAATTTAATTTGCATATTAACTTGGCCTTCTTTTTGTTCCAGTGATAAAAGTGCACAAAAATGACCCATTATAAAGTTTTCTCATAATCCTTGTTTCCAGTTCTGCAGAATCACCATATGCCAACAAAAATCACTGTAAAGCAACTTCTCAGTGAGAAGAGAAGTACTTTGGGCAGAATTAAATATGAGCTACTGGAGAGCAACATGGTAAAACATGAAGCAGAGGTGGGCGTTGTAGGAAGCAGATCAAGCTATTGCATCCCTGTGAGAGTGACATTTTGCATCCCGGCTACTCTACTTCCAACCCAGCCTGACAAGAGAAATCCTCTCTTGAGGAATATAGGATCTACTGAGAGGGGTGGGCATTTAGCCTAACAGAAGCTGGCTGGGCTGCTCATCTCCCACCTGGGAGTGCCTTGGTTCAAATCCTGGCTCTGTTCCCAATTCCAGCTGCCTGCTAACGTGCACCCTGGGAGCCAGCAAGTGATGGCCCAAGTAGTTGGGTTCCTGCCACCTATGTGGGAGACCTGGATTGAATTTCCCAGATTCTGGTTTTGGCCTGATCCAGCCCCAGGCACTGCAGGTATCTGGGGAGTTAACCAGTAGATATGAGGCAGTGGAAGAGAGAGAACTCCTTAAAAAAAAAGATATTTAGCTGACATTGTGGTATAGCAGATAAAGACACTGCCTGTGATGCCTGCATGCCATATGGGCACCAGCACAAAACATTTTTAAAGTCCATGCAGTTTTCCCACTATATGTGCATTTTCCCATGAATTTTAAAGATCTCTCATATGCCTGAATTTCAATTTTTTTGCACCAAATTTATCTTTTAATTCCATTTTGAAATGCCCTTATATCAAAAGAAAAAAGTATATGTAAAGAATTAGAGCAGATGAAACATACAATCAGCCTCTTCAGTGTTTGCAAAAATCCTTTGCAAAAATCCAAAAAAGACTTGTACTTCAAGTCTTTCCTGCAGGAGCAATTTCTTCCAAAACATCCCTGAACAATTTACCTAGCCTGCATAGTTCTCAGAATCAAATATAATGCAGCAGATATAGTCGTAATAATATCAAAGCATAGAGAACAGATAAGAACACAGTGTGTTCTTATTTGAAAGAGATAAAATGATTAGGACAAAATATGTGTGTCGACTAATTCCAAACTTCAAGTGGGCCCATGGGTCACATTTTCCTAATCACCCATTCCTATACAATTTCATCATAACTTCTCCACAAAGCACTCATCCTCCTCTTCCATTCATAAAATCAGCAGATGATTTTGATTCTGAATATCAAAATCAAGTAACTTCCGTAATCCTCCACCTACCAGTTTCCTAACATTTTTATTTTATTTCCTGTTATGATACAAATTATCTGTGCTCCCCCTTTCAAATGAAATTCAAGAATTGCTTGTAATCACCTATTCCATTTCATCTCCTTCCACTATATTCCACTGCATTCAGGATACTGTGAAATTTTCTTTATCAAGAACACCAGTGGCCTCCCCAGTAATATATCTAATCTAATAATGGTCAATGTTCACTTGACCCATCACATAAGCATTTCACTGTGTCAACATCCAAATATTTTCTTCCATTACACTGTCCTCACCTATCTCTCTGGCTGCTCCTCCTCATTCTTCCTACCTGGTTCCTCTTCTCTATCCTGTTATCCTTAGAGTGCCCTAAGCTCAGCACCTAGACCTCTTCTCGTTTCTGGTTACACAAACTCCTTTGGTGATTTCATCCAAACACATGAACTTAACATACATAAAATGTAAACTTAAATTTTTAATTCTAGTTCTCACCTCTCCATTAACTCCAAAATGATATACCCAAGGGCTTACTCAACATTTTCATTTGGATATCTCACAATTTATATACCCTAAACTAAATTTCTAAACTTTGTCCTCCACATCTGCTGTACTCTTGGCCTTTTTTATCTCAGAAAAGGGCAAGTTCATTCTTCTATTTGTTCAGACTAAAAATCTTGTGGTTATTCCTGACTCTTCTTTCTCCCACACCCTACATTCTACTCAGAAAATCCTGTTGGTTCTAACTTCAAAATAGGTATCCAAAATCTACCTACATCATACTGACTCCACTGCAACAATGTCAAGCTAAGCCTCCTCTTTTGCTTGGACTACTGTAACAGCTTGTTATCTCTCAACCAAACTGTTCTCATTAAATTCTAAGTTAAATCATCTTGTTCTTCTGTTCAAAATCCTTTCTCAGAGTAAAGCCAGTCTTTATTATGGCGTCTAACATTATGCACTCCCTGACCTCATCTCCCAGTATTTTTACTACAATCACACCCTAAACACCACTGAAAAGTGAATGCCCAGTCCTCTTTATCTTGCACTCTTTTATCCTACCACATTTTTTATTACCTTTTAACATACTCTTATTTTTTAATATATCATCATCCAGTTACTGCTTTTAGAATTTAAACTTCACAAAGACAGGAACTTATTCTACCTCAGCACCTAAAATAGGGAACTTAGACATTTAGTATTGTAAAACGAATTAATTAAGGATAAACTAGCACATTCTACTCATTAAAGAAATAGACATTGTCTGATATGTTTCAGATGCTAGAGTTATGAAGATCCCTAAGAGGGACAGTTTCAGTAGTACCAATTATTAAACTATCTACTATATGCCAAGCATATCGATCACCTGTCAGTCTAAAGTAATTTGCTCAAAGTCACAGAGCCAGTAAGTACAAAGATGAATCTGAAACCTTAGTCTGGTTGATTCTGAAGTTTGTATTCATTCCACTACAGCACAATGTTCCTCAAACCAATACAAACTCCCATTATGAAACAAGATTTGATCTTCTACAACTATCATTTACCCCAAAATATAAAGTCTCTAATACTTTTGGATGTGATGATGAAATTCCAGAATAACCATTAAACCGAAATGTTGACCTTCTGTAGAAATTCAGTTATATAATGTGTGAAGTGGGAAAAGAAATGGTCACTTACTCCTTTAACATGTTCAAAGGTGACATTTTTCATCTGAACGGGATCTACTGCAGAATCAAGCCCTGTTGTTGTCCGGAAGCGGACTAAAGAGAAGAAAAGAAACGTTGTTTTCATAGATTAATAAAATCCTAACCACTCTAGTTTTTAGATGTAAGAAATTACAACCTAGGAAAATTAAATATCCAAGAGATTTAATAAGTTCATACACATCAAATCAGAGTGAGAAGTAGAAACTACATCCTCTGGATTTCTAGACTATGGTCACAGAATTATCAAAGTTTTAGCTCACATTAAAAAGATACACCTGGGGCCGGAGCCGTGGCTCACTAGGCTGGCTAATCCTCCGCCTTGCGGCGCCGGCACACCAGGTTCTAGACCCGGTCGGGGTGCCAGATTCTGTCCCAGTTGCTCCTCTCCCAAGCCAGCTCTCTGCTGTGGCCAGGGAGTGCAGTGGAGGATGGCCCAAGTGCTTGGGCCCTGCACCCAATGGGAGACCAGGATAAGTACCTGGCTCCTGCAATCGGATCAGCGCGGTGCGCTGGCTACAGCGTGCTGGTGGCGGCAGCCATTGGAGGGTAAACCAACGGCAAAGGAAGATCTTTCTCTCTGTCTCTCTCACTGTCCACTCTGCCTATCAAAAAAAAAAAAAAAAAAAAAAAAAAAAAAAAAAGGATACACCTGAACTTTCTAGTTAAAATTAGGAATTGTTTTCCTCTTCTTGTAAGATCTAATGATAGAAATCTTAAATCAATGTTTCTCAAACTTCAGTGTGGATAAAAAGCACTGGGTAGTGTTAAAAAATGTAAGTCCTCAATCCAATGGCACAGGAACACAGATAATTTGCATTCTTTTTTTGTTTTTTTTTCCCAGAGTTATTTATTGGGGCCATCCCTGTAGCATAGTGAATAAAGACGCCACCTGCAGTGCCAGCATCCCATATGGGTGCCAGTTTGAGTCCCGGCTGCTCCACTTCTGATCCAACTCTCTGCTATGGCCTGGAAAAGCAGTAGAAGATGGCCCAACTCCTTGGGCCCCTGCACCCATGTGGGAGACTAGGAAGAAGCTTCTGGCTTCGGATTGGCCCAGCTCCGGCCATTGCGGCCATTTAGGGGATGAACCAGCAGATGGAAGAGCTCTCTCTCTGCCTCTGCCTCTCTGTAACTCTGCTGTTCAAATATTAAGTAAAAGAAATCTTTAAAAAAAAAAATGATGCTTATAGGGCCAGTGCCGTGGCACATCTGTGGCACTGGCATCCCATATGGGCACCAGTTCATGTCCCAGTTGCTCCTCTTCCAATCCAGCTCTCTGCTATGGCCTGGGAAAGCAGCAGCAGAAGGCCCAGGTGCTTGGGCCCCTGCACCTGCATGAGAGGCCCAGAAGACGCTCCAGGCTTCTGGCTTCAGATTGACTCAGCTCTGTCCATCATGACCATTTGGGGAGTGAACCAGCAGATGGATGGAAGACCTCTCTCTCTGTGTTTCCCTCTGTCTGTAACTCGACCTCTCAAATAAATAAAGTGTTACTTAACAGATTATTCTACTTTAAGATAATCTTCTTCCTGTGATATGTTACTACTTGCCCTCAAATGATACATCAATAATGAGATCATTACATATAAGAAAGACATAAAAAGTGTGATAGGATAGTAAAATATTTGAGATCAACTTTGGGGAACAATTGTAAGGTTCTTAAATTGTTTCTGCTTGTGTAAAAGCTTACAAACTAGAGCCGTTATACGTAAGTAAACAAAGCAATTTCTAATTTCCTCAGAGGAGGCCAAAAACACTGTCATTAAGATAGAGTGAAATTTATGTATTTGGAATGCAGAGACAGAAAGAGATCTGCCATCTGCCTGTTCACTCCTCAAGTATCTGCAACAGTCAGAGCTGGGCCAAGCCAAAGCCAGGAGCTGAGAACTCAGTACAGGTCTCCCATGTGCGTGGCAGGGACGTAACGACTTGCACCTTTACCTGCTGCCTCCCATGTTGTACGTGAGTAGGAAGCTGGAATCAGGAGCAGAGCTGGGACTAGAACCCAGGCCCTCTGACATGTTACGCAGGCTTCCCAAGTGGTATATTAGTGCTATTCCAAATGCATAAGTAAGTAGAAAATATACAGGGATAAAAAGAAATGCTTAACACATCAAAAACATACTCAAGTCAAGAGAACAAAATTTAAAACATTAGTTGGGGAATGAATGGACAATAGTTTTAGCCTACTAACTCAATTTTAAAGAATAAATATAGATTTTTTAATCATAAGAATGCAGAACACAGGGTAAAGCAAAATTATAGCTGAAAAAGTAATTCAGACCACTTAAACCTGATATCATTTCATTTTAGAGCAGCAACATGAAAAAAATGGGACTCATTTAAAGTAATTTTAAGAGAAAAATTCAAATTATTAAGCTATCTTTGAAACAGGATTTTTTCACTTTGTATTTCTATTTTAAGACTATAATTTTTGAATTTTATAACTGGAAAAGTGTCATTTCCTAAAAATCTGATAAATAAATTACTACTAGGAATCAAAGGCCTAGATTGTAAAACCATAAACATTAATGTTCTCTTTCTCTAAATCTTACACTAAACATGAATAGGAAATGAATATTTAAAGAAATTTATCAACAAATGTTAGGGCTGACATTTGCCCTAGCACTGAAGATGTCAATTAGGATGCCCATGTTGCGTGCCTGGATTTAACCCCCAGGCATGGCTCATGATTTCGGTTTCTTGGTAATGCAAACTTGAAGGCAGCAGTTGACCTAAGTAGTTGAGTTCTTGGCTCTTGGCTTCAGCAACCCCAGCTTCTGCAGGGACTTGGAGAGTAAGCCAGTGAATGTGAGCTCACTTTGTCCTCGCTCGCTCTCTCATAAATCAAACAAATTAATAAGTGAGAAAAAGTTTTAGAAATGTTAAGTCTGATAAATAAAAAAACAGCCTTTACCAGATAAAAATGGATTCTTTAACAGTCCATAAATGCCAAATAGCAGCAGAACAAAGAGAATCAGGCGAGTTCGCCTGAGGGAATCTGCAAGAGAAAGAAAAAGCCTTCAATCAAATGACACTGAGATGTGACAGCTCAATAAAATGCAAATATTAATTACTGTTGATGATTATATTATATCACACGCAATTTTGGAATCTAGCATTCTTTTGCACAATAACTATAATATTCTTTCAGCACCCTGCTCCATAAGCCAAGTAGTCTGTCCTTGACTTCAGTTTCTTTCTTGAGAAAATGAAACTGCCAAAAATGTTTCCATTTCCACACAGCTTAAGTTACAAATATAGCAGAATACAACCAATGGAAAAAAAACAGACTTTCAAAAAAGTACCTACACTAAGCTAACTAAAGGACTATGACTTCCATTCAGTCATTCTCCCCAGAGAGGGACAGTGTCCAATCAACTTACCATTGGTTTTCTGAGTCAGCGCTTGAGCTTTCAGAAAACCCTCCGCAAAACCTGTTTTAAATGCATCCTGGTGAGCTTCAGGTATGTTTTTGGTTTTCATGAGTTTGTCCAAACTTTCAACATCTGATCCCCTGTCCCGCAAAAGAAACCCCTAAGTACACAAACAACACATCATTATTGGTTGACTTCTTAGATAGCAACACTCTACAACAATATTGTGACCACTCATACACAAAAAAATCCACGGAAAACCTCAAATTTAATTTTTATTGTCCAAATGAAGAAGCAGATTAACATTCAATGAATTACTTAATAGAAGGAAATTAACACTGGATCTTATACCTGCAACAATCAGTAATAATATAAAGAAAATGGCATCACTCTGTAAGAAAACTACAGTATAATGAAAACAGTTATAGACCACATGTTATCTAAGGGTTCTAATGGTTCAATGTTCACATAACCTTTATCTTTGGTACAGGAATAACCTTATTTTGTTAAATGCTTCCTAAATACCTTTCATACACTTGGCCTTGTGTACATGCAGAAGATGTAAAGATAAATAAGTGACCTGCCTAAAAGTTTTCAGCCTACTGGGGAAAGATAGATAAATAATTAAGGTTTTGAAATCACTGTGACATTATACTAGAAGTATTAAGTATAGTAATAAGTGCTATCTAACAAACACAAGAAAGGTCTTATAGAAAATGGGACATCTAGGGGCTGGCACTGTGGCATAGCAGGTAAAGCCGCCGCCTGCAATGCCGGCATCCCATATAGGCACCAGTTCGAGTCCTGGCTGTTCCACTTCCGATCCAGCTCTCTGCTCTGGCCTGGGAAAGCAACAGAGGACGAGCCAAGTGCTTGGGAGACCTGGAGGAAGCTCCCGGCTCCTGGCTTCGGATTGGCACAGTTCTGGCCATTACGGTCATCTAGGGAGTGAACTAGCAGATAGAAGACCACTCTCTCTCCCTCTGCCTTTATGTAACTCTTTCAAAAAAAAAAGGGGGGGGGGGCATCTAAATCACACACAGGGAACAACTGCCATGAACAATTTGACAGAGGCACGAAACAACAACCTTCAGCACTCGAAAACTACAAGCAACCTTTTATGACAAGACATCAATGCCCAAGAAAACAGAGGAACAGAGTGGGTGGAAAAAAACAGTTGGTAGAGTCCAAATGATGAAAAACTCTGAGTATCACTTTATTTCTTAAGAAAATAGAATACACTTGGAGCAAAAGACTGGTGGGTGGCAGACTGAAGACAGCAAGCTGAGAGGCAAGGAGACTAAATGAGTATTCATTAGAAAAAGCTAGGCAAGAATGGTTAACCATGGCAGTGGAACTAGGGATTAAGAGAAAAAGAGATTTAAGTAATATTTGGGAGGCTGGCTCAATAGGACTTTAATGATTAACAGACATGAAGGGGAAGAAAGACTGACAAATTTAGGTTCATCCTCAGTTTTGTATGAGTGGATGCTGCTACTTAGAATAGGGTATATATAAACAGGTAAAGACTGGTAGAAAACTGGGGAGAAATGTCTAATTAGCAAGTGGAAAGACAAGTCCAGTAGCCAGAGAGCAACAGGTTTCACTACTCTCTTCTCAAAAGTGGAAAGAAGGAAGAAAATCAGTTGGCCAACAGAATGGAAGGTTCTTGTTTTAATAACTTGAAAATGATTGTTTTTTGGAACATAGAAAAAGGTCTAATTACCTTTACAAATGAAGGTGCTATATTCTGTGTTTCTGCTAATCTTTCAGAGGTGGACTGTAGACGTCGTGTCCTTGATTTCAAAGTTTTAAAACCCCGAGACTGTATGAAAACTAAATAAAACAGTACCATTTACTATAGAAAAATGCCTATGACTTTGAAAGTCTGAAACTCTTACCTATATAAACTATATCTACTGTTTTTGAGTTTTTGACCCAGTTCTTTTGCCTGACATTTAAACATGATTTACAAGTTTTTCCATCATCCTTTTGAAAAGATAATTTAAACATTCTATTTCATGTTGACAAGAGAAAAATGGTAATAGAAGTCAGAAAAATTTACAATGTTAAGTCTGACAACAATATAGCATCCCTAATAAATCACAATTTCCAAAAAAACCCTGTTATTCAAAATGGACTGAATTTATAGAATTAATTTTTTATTTTCTTGATAATAACAATTTTTTAAAAAAAAAAAGAATAGCAAATAATTCCCCAATTCCCTAATCCCACTTCCCAGAAGGTAATCAGTCAACAATTCCAAGACTATCTGGCCAATAAGCATGCACACTCATGCACTTTTTATAAAAATTATCCTAGATTAGCACAATTTTTTTCCAATTGCCTTCTTTCATTTAACAATATTCCAGGGACATTTTTCACAACAGGACTGACAGGGCACACAGTTTAATGGCTATTATAGTTTCCAAATTTATCAGAGTATAATTTATTTAACTTTCTCCCTATTATGGACATATACTGCAGTGAACATTCTTGTACATTTATCCTTCAGCAGAGAAAATTCCTAAAACAAAAGCTATGAGGATAAAACTGCAACAGTAAGAAAATGCCTTCTAAGAAAGCTGTTAATAATAATGTAGCACCCAATGAAAGTAAGTCTTTTTTCTCTATACTTTTACAAACACAGGAGAATATAATTTTACTTGTGCAAATCTCATAGAAAAAGTACTGCTTCATTTTACATTCCCCAGACTACAAATGAGGGAAATTTCTGAAAAGAATCATTTTTATTTTATTCACTATTTAATTTCTTAAGTAGGTTGACACCATTCACATCCTTCGCAAGTTTTCCTAGTATTGTAATTTGTACAACATGGACATTATGCAGAGTATAGAATATAAATACATAAAAATATACACACATATATGTAAACATTTTAGTGTTTTTGTCTTTAAATTATGTGATACAATAACTTATAAGGCTAGTATAGCTATACCCTTAACCTGTAGTTTTTTTTTTAATTTTAAAGATTTTTTAATTATTTGAGAGGCAGAGCCAGAGAGAGAGGGAGAGACAGAGAAAAAGGTCTTCTATCTGCTAGTTCATTTCCCAAATGGCTGCAATGGCCAGGGCTGGGCCAATCTGAAACCAGGAACCAGGAGCTTCTTCCAAGTCTCCCACATGGGTGCAGGGTCCCAAGCACTTGGGCCACCTTCCACTGCTTTCCTAGGCCATTAGCAAAGAGCTGGATTGGAAGAAGAGCAGCTGGGATACAAACTGGTGCCTGTATAGGATGCTGGCACCACAGTCAGAGGCTTAGCCTACTACTCCACAACGCTGACTTCAACCTGTAGTGTTTCCTACATTTTGTTTTGATGAGATTCCATTCCCAAACTAAGATTGTAAAGGTAGACTACTTTCTTCTAAAACTTGCAAATTTTTAATTTTTTGTTTTCAGATTTTTAAAGTATTTGGGGGGGATGGCTAACATTGTGGTGCAGCAGCTTAAGCCACTGTCTGTGACACTAGCATCCTCTATGAGCACCAGTTCAAGTCCTGGCTGCTTCAATTCTGACCCAGCTCCCTGCTAATGCAACTGGGAAAGCAACAGAAAATGGCCAAAGTGCTTTGGTCCCTCTCTACCACCCACGCAGCGGACCTGGAAGGAGTTCCAGAATCCTGCTTTTGGACTGGCCCACCCCTACCTGTTGGGGCCATTTGGGGTATGAACAAGCAAATGCAAGATCTTTCTCTTTCTCTCTGTACTTCTGCCTTTCAAATAAGTAAACCTTTATTTTAAAAAATAAAGTATTTGGAGCTTATGTTTGATGTAAAGAATTTGATTCCCTTTTTCCAAAATGAATGGCTAATTACCCTAATAACATTTATTGATAATTCACTGCATACTAATTTCAAATTCTTTATTTTCTTGATGTATGACAGAACCCGGCTGCTCCTCTTCTGGTCTAGCTCTCTGCTGTGGCCCGGGAGGGCAGTGGAGGATGGCCCAAGTGCTTGGGCCCTGCACCCGCATGGGAGACCGGGAAGAAGCTCCTGGCTCCTGGCTTCAGATCAGTGCAGCACCAGCCACGGTGGCTATTTGGGGAGTGAACCAACGGAAGGAAGACCTTTCTCTCTCTCTCTCTCTCACTGTCTAACTGTATCTGTTAAAAAAAAAAAAAAGTGAGAAATAAGCAAATGTGCTTAGTCAATCATTTTGTAACAGGTATAAGCAAGCTGCCTAGAGTTTGATTACTGTGGCTCCTATTATAAATTTCTACATTAAAAATTATACAGAAGTACCCAAACAAATGAATTCCAAATACCCTTAAAGTCTTACAGTGAATTGCAAAGGAATGTTTGTAATCATTAATACCATTAAGGAAGACAAGTCTTAACATACGAAATAAATCTTTTTTTTTTTCACTCAAAATGCAATTACTGCTTCATACCTGGCCAGTACTGAAGATCTGAACAAAGGCTTTGAAAAGTTCTTGGATGATGTCTATACAAGCATGAGGAACGTAAAGCACTAAACATGTCTAAGGAACCTGGAAGGAAATTGCAAAAACGTAAATTTTCTAATTAAAAACTAAAACTAAAAATCATGTGAAATACAAATAATTTTATCAAATATTAAGAAAATAATGAATCTTACCTTTTATTTGTCCATAATACAACTTGGCTTTTATAAACATCTAAAGCATTGTTAATTACTTTAAATCTCACGGTTCTTCAGTTTACTGTCTAACACTTATTGGCTAGAATATCTTTTTTATTTAGTACATAAATATAGCGGCCAACAAAACAAATTCAAATCAAAAAAGGTAAAAGATAGGACTGTTTAGGCTAAAATTACTTTTAATTACGAGTAAAAAAGAGATAAAAGTTGATATTTCTTACTGACATTTTCAAAAGCTCTGAGGATGTGATAAAATACTGCAAATCCCAGCTCTGTTAGCTTTTCCTCTTAAAGTTTCCATAGCCAATGAGAATGAGGAAAGTTTCTTGCATAGCTGTTGAGTCATCAATACTCAAAAAAAAAAAAAAATACTACTCAAGTGACACTTCTTAACTCCTACTCTTGACTACACACCCATGCTACTTTACATCCAGGATCCCAGGGACAGGACTGGTAACGGCAACAAAAGAAACAAAGGCTATTACCTATCTGTGTGTCTCACCTAGAATATAGAGATTCTTCAAAGAGTCCTTGGAGTCAAGAAACTCCTTCCTAATACCAAACCTAGTAAGCAGCTGGCATATGAGGACCAATCTTTTTATTTTTTTTTGGACAGGCAGAGTTAGACAGTGAGAGAGAGAGAGAGAAAGGTCTTCCTTTTTCTGTTGGTTCACCCCCTGCCACTACGACCAGTGCGCTGCGCCAATCCGAAGCCAGGAGCCAGGTGCTTCCTCCTGGTCTCCCATGCAGGTGCAGGGCCCAAGTACTTGGGCCATCCTCCACTGCCTTCCCGGGCCACAGCAGAGAGCTGGCCTGGAAGAGGGGCAACCAGGATAGAATCCAGCGCCCCAACCAGGACTAGAACCCGGTATGCTGGCGCTGCAGGTGGAGGATTAACTTAGTGAGCCGTGGCGCCGGCCACATGAGAAACGATCTTAAAAGTAAATTTAAATATGTAAATTATAACAGTAGTAGGAATAATAACAATAAAAGTTTTACTTAATTGAATCCTTCTATGGGTGAAGTACTTTAGAAGGAGGTATAGAGACAACAGAAGCGAACTGTTAGTCTAAGCCAAGTTCAGGAATATTTTTTCTCTATCTTGCTTCTTTCACATCTTTTTTTTTTTTTTTTTTAATTTATATATCTGAAAGTCAAGAGTTACAGAGAGAGAGAGAGAGAATGTTCCATATGCTGGTTTGTTCCCCAGATGGCTGCAGTGGCTAGTGAAGCCAGGAGCTTCATTCAGATCTCCCACATGGGAACAGGGGCCCAAGCACTAGGGCCATCTTCCACTACTTTCCCAGGGCATTAGCAGGCAGCTGGACTGGAAGTGCACCAGCTAGGACACAAACTAGCACCCATATGGGATGCTGGAGTTGCAGTCAGCAGCTTCACCAGCTACGCCATAGTTCCAGCCTCTCATTATGTCTTTATATGAAATAAAGACAAAGGAAGAACAAAAAGAACTAGAAAATGAATTGTTTGTCAAAGTACAATTTTAAATCAAACTTTCCCATAAATTATTCAAAATTGCTCTTTTGTTCCTGGAATGTTATCACTTGTACTGATTTTAAAAATTTGTTCCTGGCCGGCGCCGCGGCTCACTCACTAGGCTAATCCTCCACCTTGCGGCGCCGGCACACCGGGTTCTAGTCCCGGTCGGGGTGTCGGATTCTGTCCCGGTTGCCCCTCTTCCAGGCCAGCTCTCTGCTGTGGCCAGGGAGTGCAGTGGAGGATGGCCCAGGTGCTTGGGTCCTGCACCCCATGGGAGACCAGGAAAAGCACCTGGCTCCTGGCTCCTGCCATCGGATCAGCGCGGTGTGCCGGCCGCAGCACGCCGGCCGCGGCGGCCATTGGAGGGTGAACCAACGGCAAAAGGAAGACCTTTCTCTCTGTCTCTCTCTCTCTCACTGTCCACTCTGCCCGTCAAAAAAAAAAAAAAAAAAAAAAATTTGTTCCTGGGGGCCCTGGTGTAGCAGGTGGGGCCGCAGCCTGCAGTGCCAGCATCCCATATGGGTGCCAGTTGAGATCCGGCTGCTCCACTTCCGATCCAGATCTCTGCTGTGGCCTGGGAAAGCAGTAGAAGATGGCCCAAGTCCTTGTGCCACTGCACCGGCGTGGGAGACCCGGAAGAAGCTCCTGGCTCCTGGTTTCAGATCAGCGCAGCTACGGTTGTTGTGGCCATCCGGGGAGTGAATCATCAGATGGAAGACCTCTCTCCCTCCCCCCCACCCACCTCTCCTCTCTCTATGTGACTGTGACTTTCAAGTAAAATAAATCAATCTTTAAAAAAAAAGATTTGTTCCTGGCGATGAGCGTTTAACCTGGCCTAATTTGCCCTTATCCCTATCAGGGAGCCTGAGCTCATCAAAGCGGGAATCCAACGGCTTCAGTTTCTGACTCCACCTTCCTGCTAATGTAGACCCTGGGAGGTAACAATGGCTCACGTAATTAAAAAAACAAATGGAAGCTTTCTGTCTCTTTACCTTTTAAATAATTTTTTTTTTAATTCTTTTAAGGGAGCTGGCGCGGTGGCACGGTAGGTTAATCCTCCGCCTGCAGCGCCAGCATCCCACATGGATGCCGGTTCTAATCCCAGCTGCTCCTCTTCCAATCCAGCCCTCTACTGTGGCCTAGGAAAGCAGCAGAAGATGGCCCAAGTGCTTGGGCCCCTGCACCCACATGGGAGCCTGGAAGAAGCATCTGGCTCCTGGCTTCAGATCAGCACAGCTCTGACTGTTGTGGCCATTTGGGGAGTGAACCAACGGAAGGAAGACCTTTCTGTCTCTCTCTCTCTCACTGTCTGTAACTCTGTCAAATAAATAAATAAAATCTTTTTTTAGAAAAAATTCTTTTAGGGGCTAGCGCTGTGGTGCAGCAGGTTAAAGCCCTGGCCTGAAGTGCCAGCATCCTATATGGGCGCCGGTTTTAGTCCAGCTGCTCCTCTTCCGATCCAGCTCTCTGCTATAGCTTCGGATAGCAGTAGAAGATGGCCCAAGTCGTTGGAGCCCTACATCATTATGGGAGATCTGGAAGAAGCACCTGGCTCCTGGCTTTGGATCACCCAGCTCTGGCCATTGTGGCCATCTGGGGAATGAAGCAGAGGATGGAGGACCTTTTTCTCTGTCTCTCCCTCCCTGTAACTCTACCTCTCAAACAAATTGATAAACCTTTTTAAAAAAAAAAAAGTCAAGGAGTTGGGTATTGTGGCAGGGCAGGTTAAGATGCTGATTGGGATTCTTGCATCCCATATCATAGTGCCTACCTTCAGCTTCTGAGACCTTCCTACTAATGCACTGGAAGGTAGAACATGATGGCGCAAGAACTCAGGTTCCTGCCACCACATAAAACACTCAGGTGGTGTTCTGGGCTCGTGGCTTTGATCTGGCCCGGCCCTGGTATTTGTGGGCATCTGGGGAGTGAACCAACAGACAGAAGATCTCTCTCTCTCTCTCTTTCTGTCACTCTGCCTTTCAAATAAATAGAACTTTAAAAAAAGAAAAAAAGACAATATGTCAACGTTCAATACAACGACTATGACTATTTCTTCATCAAGGTATTCTCAGAGCTTAGTATATCACCCAGAATCCAATAAATATGTGTCACCTAAAATTAAAACAACAAAAAAATTTATAAATGAATGTGGTATGCTGAATTAGATCCTAGAACAACCAAAAAGAACATTAGGAGAAAACTAGTGATTTGGTAAAACCAAATTGCTGAAGTCCAGGTAGTCTGTATTTAGTTATAAATATTGGCTGAATGCACCATGTTGTCATAAAACAGCAACACTAAGGGAAGGGAAGCAAAATGAAGGTCACATGGAAATTCTGCATCATCTGCAACTTTTTCTGTAAATCTATTTCTATGACTACTCCAGTATGAAAAATTATAAAAATAAGAAAGAAATAAAGAAAATAAGTCAGGAATGAATTTGTCCACAGTAAATGATATCTATTGTAATAATTACTGATGGTATTAAAATGACTTATTTTAAGTGGAACTAAAAATATATAACATACCATATTTATTTTCAAAGAAGGACTGTGCAGAGACATGGGATGTACGCCAATGGGAAGAAATGTTTTTGCCTTTGCAAAATCCAGGAAGTAGATTTCCGACTAGTTGATCAATCTGCCCAATTTTTAATTCAGATAATCCAAGGTCCCTTAAGTTAAGTGCGGGCTGTAAAAGATGAGAAGGCAATCAATTAAGATTATCAAAACATTCAAGTTAAAGATAATTTATTATCAGTTGAAACAATATGGATTTAAAAAAATTTGTTTGAGACAGAGAGAGAGACAGAGAGCGAGCGAGCATGAGTTCCCATGCCTCCCACCCCCAATCCAGTGGTTCATTCCCTGAACGCTTACAACAGCCAGGGGCCAAAGCTAAGAACTAGCAGTTCCATCCAGGTCTCCTACATGAACTACCGGGCCAGCACCACTGCCTCCCAAGGTCCACATTAGCAGGAAGCTAGAACCAGGAGCTGCACCTAGGACCCAGAGCTAAGCATTCTGATGGAAGACTCAGTTATCTTAACTACCAGGCCAAATGACCACCCCATGGATTTTTAAAATATCAGAAACATATTTTATTTCTCTTTTTTAATATTTGAAAAGTAAGTTGATACAAACATTGTTACAGTACTAGTTTTACTGAGGTCATACATGTGATCCTGAAAACATTTTTTTTTTTTTTTGACAGGCAGAGTGGACAGTGAGAGAGAGAGACACAGAGAAAGGTCTTCCTTTGCCGTTGGTTCACCCTCCAATGGCCGCCCACCGTGGCCGGCGCACCGCGCTGATCCGAAGCCAGGAGCCAGGTGCTTTTCCTGGTCTCCCATGCGGGTGCAGGGCCCAAGCACTTGGGCCATCCTCCACTGCACTCCCAGGCCACAGCAGAGAGCTGGACTGGAAGAGGAGCAACCGGGACAGAATCTGGCGCCCCGACCGGGACTAGAACCCGGTGTGCCAGCGCCGCAAGGCGGAGGATTAGCCTAGTGAGCCGTGGCGCCGGCCCCTGAAAACATTTTAAAAATTATATTCCCAGAGTAAGCATTCAGCTTATCAGTTAAGATGCCCACATCCTACACCGGAGTACCTAGGTTTAATACCTGGCTCTGGCCCCCAATTCTAGTTTCCTGCTAAAGCAGATCCTGGGAGGCAGCAGTGATTACTCGAGTAATTGGGCTCTTGCCAACCTCTTGGGAGACCTGGGTTACATTCCTGGCTCCTGGTTCCTAGCTTTTCCCTGGGCCCAGACCTTACAGGCTTTTGGGTAGTGAACCAGCATATGGCAGCAATCTTCCTCCATCCCCAAATAAATTTAAACAAAGAACTTTTTTAATTATAGCCAATTTTATTCTTGATATATTTTGGCATTAGTGAAGAAAAAAATTAGTTTTTCATTCATAACCAAATGAAGCATTATGATTCATAAAATCGAGTCAAAATCTTGACAGATTTCTCACTTTCTTCAGAGAAGGTTCTCTCATTTACAGCTAAGCTGTCAACAATCAGTCAAACATTTATAGTGGTAAGACTGTAAGAAAAACTACTTGCTGGATTAAAAATATTATTATGGGGCTGGTGTTCTGGCCTAGAGGGTTAAGCCTCCACCTGTGACACTGGCATCCCATTTGGGCACCAGTTCAAAATGCAGCTGCTCCACTTCCAATCAACTCCCTGCTAATGTGCCTGGGAAAGCAGGGGAAGATGGCCCAAGTCACTGGGCCCTTGCATCCACATGGGAGATCCAGAAGAAGTTCCTGACTCTTGGCTTCAGCCTGTTTCAGCCCCAGCTGTTGCAGCCATTTGGGGAGCAAACCAGCAGATGGAAAATCTCTGTCTCTTCCTCTCTCTGTGACACTCTTTCAAATAAATAAATAAACCAAAAAAAAAAAAAAAAAAGGTTATTATGTAAGTTGAAGGGAACTTTCCTCAACCGTGCAGAACTGATTTGAGGTCAATGGTAAGGCTCTTGAACAGGGAGAATCATTTTCTACTTCACCAGTCCATATAAATTTTATTTATTTATTTATTTATTATTTTTGACAGGCAGAGTGGACAGTGAGAGAGAGAGATGGAGAGAAAGGTCTTCCTTTGCTGCTGGTTCACCCTCCAATGGCCGCCGCGGCCGGCGCACCGCGCTGATACGATGGCAGGAACCAGGTACTTATCCTGGTCTCCCATGGGGTGCAGGGCCCAAGTACTTGGGCCATCCTCCACTGCCTTCCCGGGCCACAGCAGAGAGCTGGCCTGGAAGAGGGGCAACCAGGCAAGAATCCGGCGCCCCGACCGGGACTAGAACCCGGGGTGCCTGCGCCACAGGTGGAGGATTAGCCTAGTGAGCCGCGGCGCCGGCCACCAGTCCGTATATCTTTAAAGCTTCTTCTATGTTCATAAACCAAAGTCCACTTGATAAAGAAATGGTATGCTCTGTAACCACAGGACATCCCATTCCTACAGCTTCACACTGAGATCCTTCTTGAACTGATTAAGTTCTAAGTTACCTGTATCTAACTTGTAATAAGGAGGAAAACTGAACAGGTAAAAAATGTGTGAAAATCACAAAAACTTGTCAAAATATGCTCACCTTTAAACCATAAACAGTTTAGAGGTTAGTTTTCTTATCCACATGGGCTGACAGGTAGACACTGAAGTAAAACTACATGTTCTTAAAGCCCAAAACAGCTAAATCTTAAAAGGAAGGGAAGGAAAAACAAACACAGCAGGTGAAGTACCAATTTTTATGACTGATGTCAAGTAAGATCCATGGATGATATATATAGCTCTTGATTAACGTCCAGGGGTTAACTAGCTATGTGATACATCATTCATACTCCTATAATCCAGTTCCCCATTATTAAAATGACTATAAAATGTAGCCCATTTCAAAACAGTAAGGATCAAAGGCAGAGATCACACCTTACTCAACTACATATCCTGGCATAGATCATGCTGGTACACAGTAAAAGATAGTTAAAGACACGATCAAACAAACCACTTAAAATTCTTTCTTAAACTATTAAAAATGATGAAGGAGGAAGGCCTAGGGAGAGGGGTGAAGAAAAAGTCATCCAAGGGTCTGGAATGTCTCGAAAAATTTAGTGAAGGAAGAAGGGACTAGTAAGATGGGCTATGGTCAACCCATGGAGAGCTTTGCTTGTATTTAATTTTAAAAGTAATACAATTGGTTTTTTTTACTGGTAGAAAATAGAGGATTAAAGAAAACAGACTGGACCAGGAGAAGACTGATGGATGGTAAGAGCCAGAAGTAAGCCCTAAAAAGGACAGACACAGCAAATTTTTGACGATACAGAAAACCAGTAGGAGACAGGGAGTAGAGAGAGGAATTCTGGATAGATGTGACAGTTTCAACTTGTTTCTTAGCTCCCTTTCAACCTTTTTGCTGGCTGCATGAACACGGATCTATATCATTTGAAAATTTCTCCTTCGCCAGCTGGTGTAACATTAAGTTTTGTCAGTAGAGGCCACTGGAAACACACGTAGAAGGAAAGGTTTTCAGTTCCTGGTCTGGTTTGCAGGCCCTAGTCTGCAACACCTCTGGTTTCTGCAACAACTGGCTCCTGCCACGTATGCAACTTGTCCAAACCCTGGCATCTGGAGTCACAGCAGCCAGCAGTACCCAGAGCTTCCCCTGGCTCCACTCTTGTAACAATTTCTCTAGCAGGACACAGTCCAAGATACAGCTTTCTCCAGTACACTAGAGGACAGGTTTCCCACAAGCAGGTATGATAAAGCAATGATTCCTTTCTCATTTAGTGAGCCAGGGCCATGCCCGCCTCTCCAACAAGCTAACGAGGTCAGGCTCTCAGGTTGGGGGTGGAGAATTCTTCCTAGATAATTCTTCTATCTCAGTCCTAGAAATATTAGTTGCTGGGACCGGCACTGTGGAACAGTAGGTTAACACCCTGCCCTGAAGGGCCAGCATCCCCTATGGGCACCAGTTCTAGTCCCGGCTGCTTCTCTTCCAATCCAGCTCTCTGCTATGGCCTGGGAAAGCAGTAGAAGATGGCCCAAATCCTTGGGCCCCTGCACCCACGTGGGAGACCCAGAAGCAGCTCTGGCTCCTGGCTTCGGATTGGCGCAGCTCCGGCCGTTGCAAAAGTCATCAGCATGTACACATATACAGATGTTAACTGAAGATACGAAAATGGGTAACAAAACATGGAAGAATGTAAAGAATGAAAATTAGACTGAGGATCGATTAACTATGTACGAGGCTGGCAATTTTTAAAACCGGCAAAACAGAGAAGACCATGATCAGAATCATATCACTCAACGCAAGGGAGTACTTTGAAAGTAGCTGACATTCTGCCAGGAAAACTGGAAATGGTAAGTTAAAGATGTAGAGTTTTTCAAAAAAAAAAAAAAAAGGTCTGTATTTAGCACCAAGGAAATCATCAACTTTAGCAAAAAAAAGTCTGTAAAATGGCAAAACTACAATGGGATATGGTGTGAATCAAAGAAGTACAGACTATTCTTTTCAAGAAGTCTGAAAAAAAAAGGAACATAAATCAGTAGCTTGATAGAAGTGTTTGGAGTGGATGTTTGGATGAACAAGACGATGAAAGCAAGAAGACGTAGAGGTAGTCAGAGCAAAGATGAGGTAAAGATGCTTAAGGAAAATGACTAAGTTTTGTGATACAATAGAGATACTTGTTAAACACAAATAGAAGAACTACTGAGGATGTATCAGAGGTTAAGAATATAAATTCTGAGGCCGGCACCCTGGCTCACTAGGCTAATCCTCCGCCTTGCGGCGCTGGCACACCGGGTTCTAGTCCCGGTCAGGGCGCCAGATTCTGTCCTGGTTGCCCCTCTTCCAGTCCAGCTCTCTGCTGTGGCCCGGGAGTGCAGTGGAGGATGGCCCAAGTGCTTGGGCCCTGCACCCGCATGGGAGACCAGGAGAAGCACCTGGCTCCTGCCATCGTATCAGCGCGGTGCGCCGGCCGCGGCGGCCATTGGAGGGTGAACCAACGGCAAAGGAAGACCTTTCTCTCTGTCTCTCTCTCTCACTGTCCACTCTGCCTGTCAAAAAAAAAAAAAAAAAAAAAATATATATATATATATATAAATTCTGGGGGTTGGCACTGTGGTGTAGCAGGTAAAGCCACCACCTGAGTGCCAGCATTCCATATGGACGCTGGTTCAAGTCCTGGCTGCTCCACTTCCGATCCAGCTCCCTGCTGTGGCCTGGGAAAGCAGTAGAAGATGGCCCAAGTCCTTGTGCCACTGCACCTGCGTGGGGGACCTGGAAGAAGCTCCTGGCTCCTGGCTTCAGATTAGCGTAGCTCTGGCTACTGCAGCCAATTGGGTAATCTGTGTAACTCTTTCAAATAAATAAATGAATATTTAAAAATATATATATATATAAATTCTGCACTTGACACTATTAGGCCTAAACTGAACACTGAACTTCTAGGGTTTACTTTCTTTTTTTTAACTTAATATATGTGAATTTACAAAGTGCAACTTTTGTATTGTTGTGGCTTCCCCCCCGCCAATCTCCCTCCCTCCCGTGGCCCTCCCCTTTCTCACTCCCTCTCCCATCCCGCCCTTCATCGAGTTTCATTTTCAATTACCTTCATATACAGAAGATCAACTTAGTATATACTAAGCAAGGATTTCAACAGGCTGCACTCACACAACCACACAAGGTATAGGGTATTGTTTGACTAGTAGTGTTGTCTTTAAGTTTCATAATAAAACACATTAAGGACAGAGATCCTATGTGGGAAGCATGTACCCAGTGACTCCCGTTGTTGATTTAACAATTGGCACTCTTATTTATGGCGTCAGCAATCACCCGAGACTCTTGCTATGAGCTGTCTAGGCTACGGAAGCCCCTTGAGTTCACCGACTCTGAACTTGTTTAGTCAAGGCCATATGGCAGTGGAGGTTCCTCCCTCACTTTGGAGAAAGGCACCTCCATCCTTAATGGCCTGTTCCTTCTTCTGGGGTCTTGTTCACCAGGATCTTTCATTCAGGTAGTTTTTGCGACCGTGTCGTGGCTTTCCATGCCTGTGAGACTCTCATGGGCCTTTTAGCCAGATCCGAATGCCCCAAAGGGTTGATTCTGAGGCCGGAGTGCTGTTTTGGGCGTTTGCCATTCTATGAGTCTGTTGTGTGTCCTGCTTCCCCCGCAGGATCATTCTCTCCCTTTTAAATCTATCCTTCATTATTTGCTTACACTGGTCTTGTTTGTAAAATCTCTTCGACACTTACCCTATCTTTTTTGATCGGTTGTGTACTTATACTTTTTTTTTGGACAGGCAGAGTGGACAGTGAGAGAGAGAGACATAGAGAAAGGTCTTCCTTTTTGCAGTTGGTTCACCCTCCAATGGCCGCCATGCCCGGCGCACCGCGCTGATCCAATGGCAGGAGCCAGGTGCTTCTCCTGGTCTCCCATGGGGTGCAGGGCCCAAGCACCTGGGCCATCCTCCACAGCACTCCCTGGCCACAGCAGAGAGCTGGCCTGGAAGAGGGGCAACCAGGACAGAATCCGGCGCCCCGACCGGGACTAGAACCTGGAGTGCCGGTGCCACAGGCGGAGGATTAGCCTAGTGAGCCGTGGCGCCAGCCATGTACTTATACTTATCACTTTACCAAGTCGCTGGCATTGGTACATGCCTCCTTGATAAGATTGAGTTGAAATCCCCTGGCACATTTCTAGTTCCACCATTGGAGGTAAATCCGAGTAAGCCGGTGCCGAGCTATATATCTCCTCCCTCTCTTATTCTCTAGGGTTTACTTTCCCAGCCCCTAAAATATTCTTCATCACTGAATCAGCAATTTCACTTGATGAAATAATCAAAGATTTAGGTACAAGGACAGTAACAACTGTGTTGTTGGGGATGCCAGCATCCCCTATCTTTCAGAGTGCTAGGTGGTGTCAGCTCCTCTGTTTCCAATCCAGCTTTCTGCTAACACACTGGAAGGCAGCAGGTACTGATGGTTCAAATACTCAGGTTCCTGCCAACCCACATGAGAGACTCAGATGGAGTTCTTAGCTCCTGACTTCAGTCTGACCCAGCCCTGGTTTTTGTGGGCAGTTGGGGAGTCAACCAGTGGCTGGAAGATCTCACTTTCTCTGTCTCCATCACTCTGCCTTTCAAATAAAGAAATCTTTAAATATATATATGGTATGGCATAAAACTATTAGATGAGCAAAACAATCTAAATCAGCATGCACAGTATAATCCAATTATCACAAAGAAGCAAAGGAGAAAAGATATGAAATATACATAAAAAATGTTAACAGCATTATTTCTGGAGAACAGGATCACAGATGAATTTTATTTCAGAAACTTACATTAGTATTTTGTAACATTTCCAAAATGGACGTAAGTTTGCTACACATAGCAATTTTGTTATAGAATGCTGGTCCCCCTGATTTTCAGTTTTTTCTGTCTCTGGCCTGTTACCCACCATCAATACAAAGTTAGGTGGTTACAGCACAGTATTTTGAGAAAGAGAAACCACATCCACATAATTCTCATTACAGTTTATTATTATCATTGCTCTATTTTATTATGATTTGTTGTTAATGTCTTGCTGTTCTTAACTGATGAGTTAAGCTTTATCATAGGTATGTAAGAATAGAAAAAAAAAATAATAAACTCATATGGTTTGCTACTATCCAGCATTGTAGGCATCCACTGAAGTGCTGGAATTTATCCCACACCAGATAAAGGGGAACTACTAAATGGCATATTGTTAGTAGTCAGGCTCTCTCTCACTATAATTTGAGAAGAGTGTCAGGGAGTAGAAAAATAATGGATTATCTATAGAAAAAGGCAATAGGAACTAGACAAAGAGTTTAAAAGGAAAGTGTAGAGCCGGCGCCATGGCTCAATAGGCTAATCCTCCACCTTGCGGCGCCGGCACACCGGGTTCTAGTCCCGGTTGGGGCGCCGGATTCTGTCCCGGTTGCCCCTCTTCCAGGCCAGCTCTCTGCTATGGCCAGGGAGTGCAGTGGAGGATGGCCCAGGTGCTTGGGCCCTGCACCCCATGGGAGACCAGGAAAAGCACCTGGCTCCTGGCTCCTGCCAGGATCAGCGCGGTGCGCCGGCTGCAGCGGCGGCCATTGGAGGGTGAACCAACGGCAAAGGAAGACCTTCCTCTCTGTCTCTCTCTCTCACTGTCCACTCTGCCTGTCAAAAAAAAAAAAAAAAAAAAAAAAGGAAAGTGTAAAAGACAAGCTTTTCATTTAATTAAAATTTTATCCTAAAACTGATCCTATAGCCTCACAAAAATGAATTCTAATCCTTTGCCATTGTTCTTGACATCAGGATCGACAATAAAAGCCATTCATGGATTACAGAGTCTTCTGGAAAACCTAATCATAGATTATAACATCTGTTCTACATAAAATGTATTCTGAGGGCCGGCGCTGCAGCTCACTAGGCTAATCCTCCACCTTGCGGCGCCGGCACACCGGGTTCCAGTCCCGGTTGGGGCGCCGGATTCTGTCCCGGTTGCCCCTCTTCCAGGCCAGCTCTCTGCTGTGGCCCGGGAAGGCAGTGGAGGATGGCCCAAGTACTTGGGCCCTGCACCTCATGGGAGACCAGGATAAGTACCTGGCTCTTGCCATCGGTCAGCGCGGTGCGCTGGCCTCAGCACACCGGCCGCAGAGGCCATTGGAGGGTGAACCAACGGCAAAGGAAGACCTTTCTCTCTGTCTCTCTCTCTCACTGTCCACTCTGCCTGTCAAAAAAAAAAAAAAAAAATGTATTCTGAGGTTGTAAGCAACTATGTTATTAATGGCCTTGTAAATTTGAAGGTTTAAGTTCATAATTCCTTATATCCTAGGCATTAATGGCTTTATAATCACATGAATACAGAAAATATAGTTTCCTCGCTTATACATTTCACTTAATTGTTCAATTATACTGAAAGCCCCTATAAGGCAGTGGCTTATACTTCTTATATTATTTCTTACCATTCTGTCTTCCTTGAGACCTGAGAGGTAATTTATGGTCAGTTACCTGTAGGTTCACTGCTATTGTCGGGGTACACAAAAGAATATCTGACTGGTATCAAACAAATAGTAATCCAGGAGGTGAATATAAAATACAACACCACCTGAAATTTTTTTTAAAAATGACTAAATAAAACAGAGATTTTTCAATATGTATAATACGTACAATGAAAGCGAGAATTATCTTTAATTATAAAGGCAATTAAGCTAAAGGCAGAAATCATCTCAGAACAAATGCCTAAAGAAAGCTATTTCATCAAACATGATGAAAACATACTATATCAACAAGGCTTTCTCAAACAAACAGGGTGACCACTATTACCTCACTGCTGGGAGCCTCATGCTCAGGAACTGCATCTCGATGGTGGCTTTGGGAAAACGATGCACTGACAGAGACAGATGTGCTTTTTGGTGAATGGAAGGCATTGATGAGATGACTCAGAGGAACTGTAACCTAGAAAGAGATCAAAGTTAAAATTAAATCATTTTTTTAAATGAGCAGACACACACAAACACAGAAACAGAGAGAAAGAGCTGCAACCTGCTGCGTTTACTCCCCAGATGCCTTAACAGCGGAGAGTGGTTTAGACCAAAGCAAGGAGCCAGGAACTCAGTCCTGTTCTCCCATGTGATTGGGAGGGACCCAAATGCTTGAACCATTACCTACTTCATTCCAGGGTCCATATTAGTAGGAATCTAGAATTGGGAATGGGGTCAGCTCTAGAATCCAGGCACTCTGTACCTGCCATGAAGGTGTCCCATCCAGTGGCTTAACTACTAGGCAAAACACCCACCCTAAGTAGTATGCTTTTAAAAAACAAAACAGGAACAATCTTTACCTTGTCAGGATTTGGAATTCATTGAAAGTTAAATATATACTGCATATCAAAACTATATTAAAATATTATGTATTCAGATTCATTGCTGATAGATTTTTTCCATGATACTATCATGATCCTATAAATCAAAAATATTAAAAACAGGGGCCAGCACTGTGATATAGCAGGTAAAGCCACTGTCTGCAGTGCTAGCATCCCAAATGGGCACTGGTTCGAGTCCTGGCTGCTCCACTTCTGATCTTGCTCTATGCTATGGCCTAGGAAAGCAGTGGAGGATGGCCCAAGTCTTTGGGCCCCTTCACCCACGTGGGAAACCCTGAAGAAGCTCAAGGCTCCTGGCTTCAGATCAGCCCAGCTCCGGCCATTGTGGCCATTTGGAGAGTGAACCAGCAGATGGAAAACCTCTTTCTCTCTCTCTATCCCCCTTCTTCCCTCTTTTTTTCTCTGCTTCTCTGTAAGTCTACCTTGCAAATAAATAAATACATCTTAGAAAAAAAACTGTGCCAATATAAAAAGCGAACTTTTAAACTGAAAAAGTGCCAATCTCAAAGCATATTTTGAAAATAAATTTTTTCAAAGAAATAGGTAGATAATGCTTACATATATCTTCATAAAATTTGACTCCTAGAGTTTTAAGAGCACTTACTCCTTTCTGACTCAAAAAGTACTGCACATTGTTAACCCAAACTGCCGAAAATAAAATATAAGTAGGGGGGCCGGCGCTGTGGCACAGCGGGTTAATGCCCTGGCCTGAAGCGCCAGCATCCCATATGCACGCCGGTTCGAGACCTGGCTGCTCCACTTCCCATCCAGCTTTCTGCTATGGCCTAGGAAAGCAATAGAAGATGGCCCATGTCCTTGGGCCCCTGCACCCATCTGGGAGACCCAGAAGAAACTCCTGGCTCCTGGCTTCGGATTGGCACAGCTCCGGCTGTTGTGGCCAATTGGGGAGTGAACCATTGGATGGAAGACCTGTCTCTCTCTCTCTCTCTCTCTCTCCCGCGCTCTCTCTCTCTCTGCCTTTCCTCTCTCTGTGTAACTCTGATTTTCAAATAAAAATAAATAAATCTTTAAAAAATATATATATAAGTAGGAAAACAAAGGTCACCTATGATCTCATTACTCAGAGAAAAACACACATTTTAGAATAAATTCTGTCATACTATTTTCTCTTCTACACAAACATGGTACACCTATTTTATTTATTTATTTATTTATTTATTTATTTGAAAGGCAGAGTTACAGAGAGGCAGAAGAGAGATCGATCTTCCATTCACTGGTTCATTCCCCAAATGGCTGCGACAGCAAGAGCTGGGCTGGTCTGAAGCCAGGAACCAAGAGCTTCTTCCAGGTCTTCCACATGGGTACAGGGGCCCAAAGAATTGTCCCTTCTTCTGCTGGTTTCCCAGATGCATTAGCAGGAGCTGGTTTGGAAGATGAGCAGCTGGGACTCCAACTGGCACCCATATGGGATGCCAGCACTGCAAGTGGCAACTTTACCCATTATACCACAGCACTAGCCCTGGTATAACTACTTTTAAAAAGGTGGTTTGATAGTCTACTTTATTCATGTAACAACATATCATGAATTTATTTTTTCTAAGTATACATGGATGAGAAATCTTTAACAGTGTAAAATTCCGAGTCAGATTGTCTGGGTCAGAATCTTTGTTCCTATACTTACTATCTTTTTGACCATGGACAGGCCACTGAGCTCCTATTTTTTTAAAAAATCGTTTTTATTTATTTTTATTTACTTGAAAGGCAGAGAGAGAGAGAGAGAGCAAGCAATCTTCCATCTACTGGTTCACCCCCCAGATGCCTGCAAACAGTCAAGGCTGACCCACACTGAATCCAGGAACTCCATCTAGGTCTCCCATGTGAGAAGCAAAGGACCCAAGTGCATGAGCCATCACCACTGCCTCCCACAGTGCACATTAGCAAGAAGATGGAATTAGAAGCAGAGCTGAGACTCAAGCCCAGACATTCCAATATGGATGCAGGCATCCCAAGTGGCGTCTTAAACCTTGTGCCAAACAGTTGCCACCGCCCCGCTGCCCCGAACATATTTTAACCCTTGCTGTCTTTGTTATAACATGGGAACTTCTTTCTCCTAATTTTATGCTGCCACAGTAAAATACTTGAGATGGGGTAATGATGAACAGAAATTTATCTGCTCTTCGTTCTGGAAACTGAGAAGTCCAGAATCAAGGTGCCGGCATCTGTCAAGGGCCTTCTTGCTGTGTATCACACAGTAGAAGGGCTAAGAGAGAACCCATGCCTGAGACAGGGCACGAGGCCTATTGATGAAGGCAAAACCCTCAGAATCTTAAAGGACACTTCTTAAAGGTCCTGCCTTTTAATAGTTACAATGGCAACTGAATTTTAACATGAGTTTGGAGGGGGCAGACATTCCAATAATAGCAAGTATACTATTAACTAAATTTTATTGCTGTTTGGAGAATTAAATGAGATAATCTAAGCAAAACAAAATAAAAAACCTGGTATTTACTAATAATCCATTTAGTTTGCTTATTTGTTCAAATATTTATGTAGTGCCCATTATGTGCCCTGTTATACGGTGATACAATATTGAACAAAATTACAGAAAAATCACTTGCCACAGGGAGCTTACTTTCCAGTGGAGAGTATAGTCTAATAAAAATTATTTATTTCTTGGTCTTTGTCTTCAGTTCCTGGCATGGCAAAGAGCTCACAGCCTTGGCACTTTTTGAATCATTCACAATTCATAGGCACCTTTTGGTCATATCTCAATTATATGCTCAGTTATTTGATCATATCTCAGTTATATAAGAGGTGACTTAGCATAGGGTCCATGAATATCCCCAAGATGGGACAGGTCACCTGAGAGACCAACTGATTATAGAGAACCTACTTTCCCATATGCTTGGGGGGGTGGGTAACAGAAGATCAAGCTCCATTATAAACTTTTTTTTCAGATTTATTTATTTGCAAGGCAGAGTTACACAGAGAAGGGGGCGGGGAGAGAGAGACAGAAAATCAAGTAGACAGAGAGAGGTCATCCATCTGCTGCTTTACTCCCCAAATAGCTGCAACAGTCGGGGCTGGGCCAGGCCAAAGCCAGGAGCTAGGATCTTCTTCTGGGTCTCCTATGTCAGAGCAGGGGCCTAGGGACTTAGGCCATCTTCGGTAGCTTTGCCAGATGCATCAGCAGGGAGCTGGATTGGAAGTGAAGCAGCCAGGACTTGATGGTAGTCCTGCAGGCAGTGGCTTAACCTGCTACACCACAGCACCTGCCCCCATTATAAACTCCCAAACAAGGTGACATAGTAAGCTTCTCCGTTGGTGACTACATGCTTTCACATGCAGGAGTCTATCACATCCTACAACTGGGAGGTGAAATTCCTGCCCTAGAGACCCTATCAGACCTTACCATCTGTAGCCTCTTCATCTAGTTGTTTATTCTATTTTTTAGTACGGACAGGTGAAGTGTTTTCCTGAAGAGGGGGTTCTAGGATTTATAACTAGCTGGTCAGAAGTGTGGGTGGCCTAGAACTTGTAACCTGCATCTAAAGTAGGGACAGTCTTCCAAGACTAAGCCCTTGTGGGGTAGTGTCAGAACTGCTGTTAACCACCCAACTACTTGGTATCAGAAAACACCCTAAAAAGAGGCAGATAATAAATAAATGGTTTTTAAAAATATTTTATTTATTCATTTGAGAGGTAGAGTTACAGACAGAAAGAGGGGAGACAAGGTCTTCCATCCACTGGTTCTCTCCCCAGGTGGCTGCAACAGCAGGGGCTGAGCAGATTGGGAGCCAGCAGCTTCTTCCAGGTCTCCCGCATGGCTGCACGAGCCCGAGGACTTGGGCCATCTCCTACTGCTTTCCTAGGCCATAGCAGAGAGCTGGATCAGAAGAGGAGCAGCTGGGATACAAACCAGCACCCATATGGGATGGCAGCACTGCAGGCAGAGGCTTAGCCTATCAAGCCACAGCACAGGCCCCATAAATGAATAATTTTAACTAGGTATATAAAGTGTTAGTGAAAAATGTCAAAAAGAAAATAATAACAGAAATATTTTTAGGGTAAGATTTTTTAAAAAGTATCTATATGAAAGGGGGAGAGAGAGAGAGATCTTCTATCTGTTAACTCCCAAATGCCCACAAACAGCCATGGCTGGGCCAATCCAAAGCCAGTGGACTGAAATCAATCTATGTCTCCCATGTGGTAGCTGGAACCAAAGTACTTAAGCCATCAATTGTTGTCTCACAGGGTAAGCATTAGCAGGAAAACTGGTTTGGAAGCAGTGTCATGACCCCAATCCAGGCACTCCAATAGGGGATGTGGGTGTCCCAAGTGACATCTTAACTACTATGCCAAATGCTCTCCCCAAGAGGAGAGTTTTTGAAATGTTAGGGTAGCTAGGGAAAGGACTCTTATGACTTGAACAAAGAACTGAAGGGAGTGTAAAAACAAGTTATGTTGGTAACTGGGCAAGTGGGAAGAAATGATAGAAAGGCCTTGAGGTAAGAGCCTACCATTTGTATTCCAAGAACAGCAAGAAAGCAGTGGGGCTGAAACAGAGAATGAAGGGGAGCATAGTAGAAGGAGTTTATACAGAAGTTTTTTCCTAGGGGAGGGTCTTTGCAGGTCACATAAATGTTAGGACTTGGGTTTTCATGTAAGTGAGAAGGGAACCCATTGGACGGTTCTGAGCAGAGGGGTGATGTGAACTGACTTTAGTTTTAATGTGATCACTGCTATCTTATGCTGATCCTATGCTATCCTATGCTAATCCTATGCAGCCAGATCAGGGCAGAAACAGAGTAGTTTGGTATTATAAAAATCTGCTTATGGATGGTGGTGATTCAGAACAGGATGATGAGGGCTGGCATTGTGGTGCTGGTTTGCATCATGGCTACTCTGCTTCCAGTCCAACTTCCTGCCAGTGTCCCTGGGAAGGCAGAGCAAGATGGCCAAGATACTTGGGCCCCTGCCACCCATGTAAAGAACAGGATAGCCGGCGCCGCGGCTCAATAGGCTTATCCTCCGCCTTGCGGCGCTGGCACACCAGGTTCTAGTCCCAGTTGGGGCACCGGATTCTGTCCCAGTTGCCCTTCTTCCAGTCCAGCTGTCTGCTGTGGCCAGGGAGTACAGTGGAGGATGGCCCAAGTGCTTGGGCCCTGCACCCCATGGGAGACCAGGAGAAGCACCTGGCTCCTGCCTTCAGATCAGTGCGGTGCGCTGGCCACGGCAGCCATTGGAGGGTGAACCAACGGCAAAAAGGAAGACCTTTCTCTGTCTCTCTCTCTCACTGTCCACTCTGCCTGTCAAAAAAAAAAAACAAAAAAAAAAAAAAACAAAAAACAACAGGATAGAGTTCCTGGCTCCTGGCTTCAGCCAGCCCAGAACTGGGTGTAGGAGCCATTTGCAGAGTAAACCAGTGGACAGAAGATCTCTCTTTCTATCTTTCCCTATCTCTCTTTGTGCCTCTCAAATAAGCAAATCTTAAAACAAAAACAAACAAACCCATGATGGTGGCATTGGTGAAATTGAGAAGTACAGAATTCCAGATATATAGTTATTCTTTTTTAAAGTGTCTGTGAAGTATTTCACTCTGTGGTAGTATCATTGCCATTTCCCTAATGGTGGACATTTCAGCTTTCAACTATTTAAAAAATGTCGTCATGCAAATTGGCTTCTAAGCATTTGTCAGACTATTTTTTTTAAATTTTATCTGATCCGACATTCTTTCTTTTTAAAAAATTTTTTTAAAAAAAGTTTTTGGTTATTATTTTTTTAATTTGAAAGAGTTACACAGAGTGGGAGAAACAGAGCATGAGATCTTCCATCTGCTGGTTCACTCCCCACATGACCACAACAGCCAGGGTGGGGCCAGGCTGAAGCCAGGAGCCAGGAACTTCTTCTAGGTCTCCCATGTGGATAGCAGGAGCCCAAGCACTTAGGCCATCTTTTGCTTTTTCTCCAGCCATTAGTAGGAATCTGGATCGGAAGTGGAACAGCCAGGACACGAACCCACACCCCTATTGGATGCCAGTACTGCAGTCTGTAGCTTAACCCACTTGCCATGATGCCAGCTCCCGGACTATTTTCTTAGAATAAATTCATAAAAGGTAGATTGCCAGGGTAAAAAAGACATGGGGGTGGCATTTGGCATTATAGTTAAGACTCCAGTTGGAACATCCACATCCCATATGGGAGTGCCTGGGTTCAAGTCCTAGCTCCACTTCTGTTTCTAGCTTCCTGCTACTGTATACCCTGGGAGACAGCAAGTGACAGTCCAAGTTCTTGGGTTCCTGCCACCCATGTGGAAGACCCAGATTCAGGTCCAGAAAGAGAGAGGCAAATGCAGAGAGAGAAAAGTCTTCCATCCACTGGTTCACTCCCCAGTGGCTGCAACAGCCAGGGCTGGCTGGGCCAGGCCAAATCCAGGAGCCAAGAACTTCACCCAGGTCCCCGACATGGGTACAGGGTCCAAGCACTTGGGACATCTTTTTCTGCTTTCCCAGGCGCATTAGCAGGGAGCTGTATCAGAAGTGG
Source organism: Oryctolagus cuniculus (assembly GCF_051225735.1). Lineage (NCBI taxonomy): Eukaryota > Metazoa > Chordata > Mammalia > Lagomorpha > Leporidae > Oryctolagus > Oryctolagus cuniculus. The sequence goes on from NC_142879.1 coordinate 104,984,598, forward strand.
AGTAGCTGGGGCAGCTTAACCTACTATGCCACAGTGCTGCTCTGGTATCGTCCCTATTTTTACCACTTCGATTCAAACAATTAATCAACCATGAATTCCAAGTGTGTTTACATCTTTCATAGAAAAAAAAAATGTTTAAGGGCATTATATTTGAGCCAGTTAAGATTAACGTCATAACAAAAACCTTTCTTCATCACTAGCAACTACCAACATCACATACCATTAACTCTCCATCCAGCTGATGGTGAATTCTCTTAAAACAAGGCCTTCTAAGGAGTTCCGTTTCAAAAAGATTAAAACTATACTCAATAATCATGTCATATTTCTTTCTCAAGCAATTACTAGATCTCCACTAGGCATTGCCATCTGGCTAAACAGCAACTTCATGCATCCAGCTATCAGGCTGGAAACTCCTCTCTCCAGCCCTCGGATCTAACTTGTCATGAAATCTACTTTTCTTCAAAATAAATCCCCTTCTTTCTATAATCATTGCCATCACTTTAGAGGAGCAGTATCTCCTGAATTCGTGCAAAAAATAGCATCTTCAGCTGATAACACTTCCACCTCTCCCCTCTCATATACTTCAAAATGAAAGAAACCAGAATGGTCTATTGAAAATAAAAATATGAGGGGCCAGAATTGTGTCACAGCAGGTTAAGCCATCCCAACACTGGCATCCTACATGGGAGAGCCAGTCTGAGTTGATACCCCGCTTCAGATCCAGCTTCCTGCTAATGCCCCTGCCAAGGCATTGGAAAATGGTCCAAGTACTTGAGTCCCTGGCACTCATATGTTAGACCAGGATGGAGTTCCTAGCTCCCAGTTTTAGGCTGCTGCAGGCATTTGGGGAGCGAAACAGTGGAAGGAAGAAGGACTCTGTCTCTCCCTTTCTCTCTCTGTCACACTTTCAAATAAACAAATCTTTAAAAAATAAATTAAAAAAAAAATCAGGGTGCAGGCATTTGCTGTAGTGGTTACGATGACTGTACCCTCTATCAAGGTGCCTGGGTTCAAGTCTCTGCTCCACTCCCAATTCTAGCTTCCTGCCAATGAGCAGTTTGGGAGGCAGCAAGAGATGGCTTAAGTAACTGGGTTCCTGCTACACACAGAAGAGATCTAGATTGAGCCCTTGCTTTGGCCTGGCTCAGCCCCTGCCCCTGTAGGCAGCTACAGAGTGAGTCAATAGATGGGAGCACTCTGTCTTAAAAACAAAAACAAAAACAAAAAAACACCTGATCCTGTCTTTAAACCTTCAACAATTCCTAACACCCTTAAAATGAAATCCACACTCCTTCATACAACCTTAACTCTATGCTCTGCCTGAAGGCTTTTCTACGACCCCATCTCTGGCACTGGTCCCTTTAATCACTAAGCTGTAGCCACACTAGCCAATCTATTGAACTCTTTCCTATCTCAGGACCTCCAAATACTCTTCTGTCTTCCTGGGAAACCTGCTTACTCTTCACCTGGATAACACCTATTGCGCTTCAGTCCATGTTATCTTTAAGACAAAATTATATGTTTGCTTTGTATATACCCGATGCTCAATACATAACAACCAGTTCATTTTCATAAGTCAGCTAGTACTGTACTAGCACACACACACACACAAAGGAGGAGGAACAGAGATTACACAAAGGGACACAATCATATGCTTAAACCAAGAAGCTAAGGGTCGATTTTTAAAACATTTTTAAAGTCTGAATGTTCTCAAAGCTGTTTATTTGCAGAACTATGAGAACTTTCAAAAAAAACCCTATCAAATGCTTAAAAAACAATTCTTGTAATGAACCAAGAACATAATACTGACACAAAATATACAAACGATTACCCTAAAAAAAAAGTAAATCAGAAACCCTCCCAGTCGTCCTCCACACTCCTGTTTTACATGAAGATGGGCTTAGGTCCAAACAAAATTTGAACTGCAACAAGCGAACGATTCGAGGAGGAAAAAATACAGATCATTCCTGATCAAAAAGAAAATGACACTCATGGTGGCTATTCAGTTATTCCAGCACGTTTAATTCCCACGTAAAAGGGAGGGTAGTGGGGTCGGAAAGAGAACGGCGGAGAAGGAACTTCACTCTGTTCCCATCCCATCTGCGGTGGAGACATCCCCCCAACCCCGACTGCCGGACGCTGAACAATGCCTGACACTGAACAATGCCTGGCGGACTCCAGCAAAAACCGGACACTATCAATTCGATCAGCCAAGGTCTCCATCAACCTCCGATCATGCCTCCGCCTCCAAAAGCCTCGGGTCCTCCTCTCAGCGTCGCCTCCCATCCACTTCGGGACTCGTGTCGCTTAGTCGATTCCCTCCCAGGGTCCCTCCCGAGAACGCAAGAGGCCAACAGCTGCGGGCAAAGCCACACACACAAACAAAAAAAACAGGGGGCCGAGCGCCGAGCTCACCTGGGGCTGCACCGTGCTCGACAGGGAAAACATCTCCGCCGGGCCCTCAGCGACCTCCCCCGCGCGCCGCAACGGTCCCCCGGTCCACGGCCCGGCGGGGAGGCGCTGGCCGCTCTTCCTCTTCCCTTCTGGCTCTCTCTCCCGGCTCCCCTCCTCCGAGAGGCGGAAAATGGCCTCCCCTCCCTACAGCCGCAGCAACGCCAGCCGAGCCGGCCCGGAAGGCGAAGCGCTAACGCCACAGCACTTCCGGGCCGAGCGAGCGCCATCCCGGAGCCGCGCGTCAGCACCCCGCCTTTTCCGGGGCGGGCGTTTTGACTGGAGTCTCCGACCGCCGCTCTGGCGCGGGTCTTTGGCGGCGATGTATGGTGTCCCCGGTCTCCCTTCGATCTTAATCTCTCTCAGGTGACAGTGTATGAGAGCGGCAGATCGCCAGGCCGGCCTCCCGTTTCTCCACAGCTTCGGGCTTCCCTCAAACACCCTAGCGCCATTCCCGGCCATTGCTTCCACTCAGCTGCTTTCTGGGGTTCGCGTGGGCGTGAAATAACTGCCGGCCCTGACAGGGAAGAAGACGGGGGTCCAGCGGCTTTATTTGGAAAGTGGCGGCTCGTTCTGTCACTGTCCGCGTTCGCCGGGCTCCCGCACAAATGACGTCAGGGGCCGCCGGCGCCGCCCTCGTGGAGTCTGCGGCGGCAGCTCCCGGCCGCGCGCCGGCGCCTGGACCCCTGCGGCGCCCGCGGAGGGGCGGGGCAGCGCGGCGTGGTGACGTCACGCGCGGCGCGGGCGGAGCCTGACTTTGAACCCAGTTGGCGGGAGTGGCGGCTGAGGCTGGTCCCTTGGCGGCTGGCCCGCGGCAGTCTTCCGTCGGCGCTGTCCAGCCATGGAGCCCACCGCGGCCAGAGAGGATGAGCGTGGAGGGAGCGCGGCGGCAGGGGAGTGCGTGGATAAGATCCCGGTGCCACGGCCGCCGTCCATTGAGGAGTTCACCATCGTGAAGCCCATTAGCCGAGGCGCCTTCGGGAAAGTGTACCTGGGGCAGAAAGGCGGCAAGTTGTATGCTGTGAAGGTAGGACGCCTGGAAGGGGTCGCGGAGGGGAGGGCGCTGGCCGGAGCGAGTTTCCTATGTTCTTTTCCTCGGCTCAGTAGACAAAGAAAAAGCCAGGAAGCAATTTGTAAAAAAAAAAAAAAAAAAAAAAAAAAACTTTTATTTCATTGACAAGCGACAGTGAAGCGTCAGGTCCGAGAGGAGACCAGGCGGAGTGACCGACTGGGACGCTGGCTTGGAGGAGGTGCCCAGGGTTTTTAGGGCATTCCGATCTGTTCATGGAGTCATTCTTTGGGGGTGCGCATTGGACGGGGAGGGCGGGTTCAGCTGCTGTGTGTTGATTGGCTTGGAGCTCAACCGAGGTAGCGGTTGGGTCTCTTGAGACAGCCGGATTCTCCCTAGGGGCTCAGCCCCCTCCTCTGCTAGCTCTGGGTGGGAGATTGCAAGGGACTGATTTAAAAGTGCATGGTCCCACTTGCAGCACACGAAGCTGTGGTGGGGGAGACGCCGGCCGTCGGGCAGCCTGCTTGGGGAGGACATTCTACCTAGGTCTGCTGACTCCCTCAGCCCCACTGGACTGCCTCGGGTGCAGAAAGGGCGGCTTCAACCCTTCAGCCCTCATTCCTGTCCCATCGCACCTGTGGAATGCCTTGTCGGGGTGGCTGGGCTTGCCGAAGCCTGCCGAGAGCTAAAATTAAAATGTCAGCTACTGGGGCTGACATCCGGTGATCCAATCAACACTCGTTCCTCTGCCTTCCGGATCTCTGAAGTCATTCCTGAGTGCGAACAGCAAAACTGGCCACTCCCTGGCTAGTGGTAGCCAATGAGGAGACCCAGACCGAAAGCAAAGAGATTTTGGTCAGGTGGTTACGTCGTCCTTAGTCCAACAGGGCCTTCAAAACAAAGCTGTGAGTCACAGCCTAGACGTGACTTGAGTCCTGTTTCTGCATCCTACAGTTTTAAGTAGTTGGTGATTTTGTTTTCCCTGTGTGCGCTGACATACAGAATTGTTGAGAATTTTCTAGCACAGAAAAATGATTAATTTGTGCAGTGATTGACACTTTGGCTGTAACAGGAGGAAGCTTTTCTGATAAGTATGTTATGAAATTTTAAAATGTGTTACCTATGCATATTTTTGTGTGTCTTCTGGATCATTTTTTACTAATTTGGTCTTTACCAGGATTAAGTTTGGAACTTTCATTAAATTTTTAAATCACTTCCAGATTATATTTTAATTTATCCATTTGATATAGATTAAAACCTGACCTATAAAAACAAGAATTTCATTTAGCAAGCCTCTTTTTTTTTCTCTTCAATCTTTCCATTGTGGAATCTGTAGCATACTAATATTTAAAAAGCAATCTGAAATATGGCCTAAGTCAATTGCAGCAGTATGTGTCATTCTACTTAAAACATTTAAACCTGTATCTGAAGCTGTTCTGTCCACTTTTGATATTCATCGATCCCATAGTCTCAGGTGACTCAGATTTCAGCACTGAGGGAAGACATAAAGGCAACCAGAAGCCTGCCGTCTGTCCATGCCATTCCAACTTCCTGTTGGACATCGACAAGTGTATATCTAGGCCAGACCTCTGAACTGCATTGGCCTAAGCTTACGCCATCCTCTCCACCTGACTGCATAAATTCTGAGCCACCTGTACGTCCTCTGTCCATATAATATCACCACCATCATCCTTGGTCTTCACGCGAGAACCTTGTCATTTTAACTTTTCTCTACTTGATCTGTGTATCTCTCAACTATTCCTATCAATTCCATCTCTTCTGTCCTTTTTAACCCCTTCCTTTTCATTCCCAAGTCTGTCCAATGACAGGCCTTGTTTTCAAACTTTTTGATTTAGAGTGATACAACTCAGTACTGTTTAGTAAATTAAATAGCTGTATAACCTTTACTCCAGTTCAGTTGGAATATTTCTATTGCCACACTCCAAGTTCTGACTCAAGGTTTCCACTGTATCTTCCATATACCTTACACTGTAGCCACATCAGCAAGTGAATAATCTCTCAGTGCTGTGTGTTTCCCTGCCTCTGAGCTTCTGTTTCTGCTGGTTCCTCCTTAAGTACTTTTCTTTCACCTTTCTCTGTTTTCCTCCACCTATCATAATCATCTATTAAGGCCCCTCTCAGCTCCCCTTCAAACCATCCCCACCTTTCAGACCAGTCCCATTGGAATCCTTACTTGTTTACATGTTTCCAAGATTTGTGTTTCTCCTTCTACAGTGCTTACAGTCATTATCAGTTGTTGAAATGAAAATACCAATTCATTTGTTGAGTAGTCTTTGTAGCAGTGAACAGAACAACAATCCCTCACAGTGATTCCAAAATCCAGGAGAACGATGGGTGAAATCATGTTTCAGGGTTCTTTTTTGTTAGTCTTCCTCAGTATTTTTAAGTGAGGCAAACTTCCAACATTGTTCTTTCTGATTCTATTCCTATACAAGAAAGAATCAGAAGAAAAAAGTATATTTATACTTAAATATTAAGTGCCATTATTTCACACCCAGATTCTGAAGACTTCTTAGGAACATTAATATCTTGTGACTTTGTTATAAGAACTGCAAAGTAGAACTTTTTTCTTCTCAAAAATGATGTAAGAGCTGGCATTGTGGCACAGCAAATTAAATCGTCCCTTAAATCACATAAACCAGACTAGTGTCTGCTAATACTTATTGATAGAATTAAAAAGGAGAGAACAATAGGGATACACAGCAGATTCATAGAATGGCAGGTGTCCTAAACAGCACTCTGGCCTCAGAATCAGCCCTTAAGGCATGCGCATCTGGCTAAAAGCCCATGAAAGTATTTCAGGCATGGAAAGCCAAGACACTCTGGGGGAAAAAAAAAATAAAACAAAAAACTAAATGAAAGATCTCTGTGAGTGAGATCCCAGTAGAAAGAATGGGCCATCAAAGAAGGAGGTACCTTTCTTTGAAGGGAGGAGAGAACTTCCACTTTGACTGTGGCCTTGTCTAAATAAGATCGGAGTTGGTGAACTCAAGAGACTTCCATAGCCTTGGCAGCTCATGACAAGAGCCTCGGTTGATTACTGACATCATAAATAAGAGTGTCAATTGTTAAATCAACAACAGGAGTCACTGTGCACTTACTTTCCATGTAGAATCTCTGTCCTTAATGTGTTGTACTATGTGAATTAATGCTGTAACTAGTACTCAAACAGAACTTTATACTTTATGTGTCTGTGTGGGTGCAAACTGTTGAAATCTTTACTTAATATATACTAAATTGATCTTCTGTATATAAAGAGAATTGAAAATGAATCTTGATGTGAATGGGATAGGAGAGGGAGTGGGAGATGGGATGATTGCAGGTGGGAGGGAGGTTATGGGGGGAAAAAGCCACTATAATCCAAAAGTTGTACTTTGGAAATTTATATTTATTAAATAAAAGTTAAAAAATAAAATTAAAAAAAAATTGTCCCTTAAGTCACTGGCATCCCAGTAGAGTGCCAGTTTTAGTCTTGGCACTGATCCAGCTTCCTACTAACGTACCTGAGAAGGCAGCAATTGATGGCCCAAGTAATTAAGCTCCTGCCACTCTCTGCCCAGGAAGGCAGTAGAGGATGGCCCAAAATCCTTGGGCCCCTGCACCAGAAGAAGCTCCTGGCTCCTGGCTTCGGATCAGCGCAGATCCAGAGAGCTGGATTGGAAGTAGAGCAGCCGGGTCTCAAACCAGCACCCATATGGGATACCGGTGCTTCAGGCCTCAGGCCAGGGCATTAACCCACTGCGCCACAGTGCCAGCCCCTAAATAAACAAATATTTTTAAAAAGGAGGGAGGGCGGCGCTGTGGCTCATGGTGCCTGTGGCACCGGCATCCCATATGAGCGCCAGGTTCTAGTCCTGGTTGCTCCTCTTGCAGTCCAGCTCTCTGCTGTAGCTCGGGAAGGCAGTGGAGGATGGCCCAAGTGCTTGGGCCCTGCACCCGCATAGGAGACCAGGAGGTAGCACCTGGCTCCTGGCTTCGGATCAGTGCAGCACTGACCATAGTGGCCATTTGGGGAGTGAACCAACAGAAGGAAGACCTTTCTCTCTCTCTCTCTCTCTCTCTCTCTCTCTCTTTCTCACTATCTATAACTCTAGCTGTCAAATAAAAAAAAATAAAGCTTTAAAAAAAAAAAGAATTGATTCTTTTGCCATATACAAAAGTAAGTAGCTTTACCTTGAAATAGTGTTTTTGTTTGTTTTACCATATTAGCTGTTTTTCTGACAGTTTCCTAATGGCAATATGAGGTCCAAATGCCATCTACATATTTTCTCTTCTTGGAGTCTTTATGATGGTAAATTTGAAACCTGAGAATGCTTTGTAATAAAAAATAAAATGTAAGGTTTTATTATCATGTGTGATCACAGGTTGTCAAGAAAGCAGACATGATCAACAAAAATATGACTCATCAGGTCCAAGCTGAGAGAGATGCACTAGCACTGAGCAAAAGCCCTTTCATTGTCCACTTGTATTATTCCCTGCAGTCGGCAAGCAATGTCTACTTGGTAAGTAAATACTTTCACATTTTTTCTTTGTTTATTCAGTAATAACAAGTGCAATGTTTTTTGTTTGTTTTGTTTTGTTTTTATTTGACAGCTAGAGTTATAGAAAGTGAGAGGTAGAGACAGAGAGAAAGGTCTTCCTTCCGTTGGTTCACTCCCCAGATGGCCGCTACACTGTGCCAATCAGAAGCCAGGAACCAGAAGTCTCTTCCTGGTCTCCCATGGGGTGCAGGGCCCAAGCACTCGGGCCATCCTCCACTGCTATCCCAGGCCACAGCAGAGAGCTGGACTGGAAGAGGAGCATCCGGGACTAGAACTGGCGCCTACATGGTACGCTGGCACCGCAGGCGGAGGATTAACCTAGTGTGCCACGGCACCGGCCCCAGTGTAATGTTTTAAAAGCACACTGTTGAGGAAAGTACTTGGCCTAGCAGTTAAGACTCCCACATCCCATATCAGAGTGCCTGGGTTCAGGTCCTGGCCGTTGCTCCTGATTCCAGCATTCTGCTCATGCAGGCCCTAGAAAGCCAAAGAGGATGTTCAAGTAGTTGAGTCCCTGCCACCCATGTGGGTGACCTGGATTAAGTTCCTAGCTCCCAGCTTCCATCTGATCCAGCCCCAGCTCTTGCAGGCATTTGGAAAGTGAACCAACAGATGGAAGTTCCTTATCTCTGTCTCTCTCACTCTGCCTCTCAAATAGTTGTTTTTTTGTTTGTTTTGTTTTGTTTTGTTTTGTTTTGTTTTAAAAAGACCATGTCGTGGCCAGCGCTGTGGCGTAGTGCAAAAAGCTCCCGCCTGCAGTGCCAGCATCCCATATGGGCGCCGGTTCAAGTCCCGGCTGCTCCACTTCCAATCCAGCTCTCTGCTATGGCCTAGGAAAGCGGAAGAAGATGGCCCAAGTACTTGGGCCCCTGCACCCACATGGGAGACCTGGAAGAGGCTCCTGGCTCCTGGCTTTGGATTGGCGCAGCTCCACCTGTTGCAGCCAATTAAGGAGTGAACCATCGGATGGAAGACCTCTCTCTCTCTCTCTTTTTCTCTCTCTCTCTCTCTCTCTCTCTCTCTATGCCTCTCCTCTCTGTATAACTCTGACTTTCAAGTAAGTAAAATAAATCTTAAAAAAATAAATAAATAAACATGTCAAGAGGAGGCATATAGCCTAGTGGTTAAGATGTCTGCATCCTGGGGCTGGTACTGTGGGCTAAGCCTCCACCTGTGCCACCAGCATCCCATATGGGCACTGGTCTGTATCCTGGCTGCTCTTCCAGTCCAGGTCTCTGCTATGGCCTGGGAAAGCAGTAGAAGATGGCCCAAGTGCTTGGGCCCCTGCACCTGCATGGGAGACCCAGATGAAGCTCCTGGCTTCTGGGCTCAGATCAGCTCAGCTCTGGCCGTTGGGGTCATTTGTGGAGTGAACCAGCGGAATGAAAGACCTTTTTCTCTCTGGCTGTACCTCTCTCTGTAACTCTGTTTTTAAAATAAATAAGTATTTTTAAAAAATATGTACAATAGAACTAAAATTTGGCATAAACAAGGAATGATGGGTTTGGGATAGATGGACTTTGAGAGGTGTTTTCCTTTTATTTAAAGCAGCTGCTCACACTCAGTTACTACTTTTTTTGTTTGTTTGTTTGAAAGGCCACAATGGCCAGAGCTGAGCTGAACCAAAGTGAGAAGCCAGGAGCTTCCTCCAGGTCTCCCATGTGGGTGCAGGGGCCCGAGCACTCGGGCCATCTGCTGCTGCTTTCCCAGGCCATAAGCAGAGTGCTGGTTAGGAAAAGGAACAGCCGGGACAGGAACCAGCACACATATGGGATGCTGACACATCAGGCAGAGGCTTAGTCTACTATGTCACACCATCAGCCCCCCCCCTTTTTTTTTTGACAAACCACAGTTGGTTAACTATATGAAGAAATGTGAACTTACTATAAATACTGCTCTTCTGTCTCATCTTTTTTGATGGCTGCATAGAATTCTGTGGAATTAATCATTAATTCCATTGTTTCTAGGTTTTTATTTTTCTAAGCAATGCTGCAGTGAATACCTAAGTATTCGTTATAATACCTGGTTGTAATAAACTCGTCTATGCAGCAAGATCCTAGGAATAAGGATCCGGAGTGAGGATACAAATTTGCATTAGGATTCACCGTCAAAGCAAGGTTAAAGAGAGCCACCCCAGGAGATCCCTAGGTCTTGATTCTGAGAAAGCACAAGATAGCAATCTGATTTCTAGGATATTTGCTGTCTGAGTGAGTCAAAAGACATATATGTATGTAAGTATTTTTGCCATCTTGGCAAACTGTGGCCCATGGGCCAAATCCAGCTCACTGTCTATTTCTTTGAAGACCCCTTAAATATAATAAATTCATACATTTCAGTGGAATATTATATAATTTAAACTTGGTATCTTTGGGGGCCAGTGTTGTGGCACAGCTGGCATCCCATATGAGCGCTAGTTCAATTCCTGGCTGATCTGCTTCTAACCCAACTCTCTGCTAATGTACCCCAGAAGGTAGCAGTGGATGGCCCAAGTACTTAGATCCCTTGTACCCATATGGGAGATCCAGATGGAGTTCTAAATTTCAGACTTGGGCCTATCCCAACCCTGGCCATTGCAGCCATTTGGGGAGTGAACCAGTGAATAAAAAATACTTCTCTTTGTCTCTCCATCTCTCTGTAACTCTGCCTTTCAAATAAATAAAATCCTGTCTACAGATATTGACTAACCTGTATGTACCAGAGGAACTACTGACCTGAAAAGGAAAGAAATAATCTTGTTTTATTAAGTTGTTAGAAGACAGTATGTCTTCTCACCTTTTAAATTTTAAGCAAGAATTACTTATTTTCATTTTATTTGAAGGACAGAGAAAGAGATATATCTTCCATCCGCTGATTCACTCCTGAATTGCCCACAACAGGCAGAGCTGGACCAGGCAGGGGCCAGGAACCCAGAACTCTGAGTCTCCCAGGTTTGTGCAGGGACCCAACTTCATGAGCTGTAATCTGCTACCTCCCAGAGTGCACGATAGCAGGAAACTGAACTGGAAGCAAAAGAACCAGGACTGAAACCCAGGTACTCCAGCGTGGGATGTGGACATCCTAAGTGGTATCTTAACCACTGTGCCAAAACCCTGCCCGAGAGGTGGTACTTATAACTTAAAACTATTAGTGGCTGGCATTGTGGCACATCCCATATCAGAGTGCTGGTCTGAGTCCTGGGTACTTTGCTTCCCATCCAGCTTCCTGTTGATGCCCCTGGGAAGGCAGCAGAAAATGGTTCAAGTATTTGGACCTCTGCCACCCATGTAGGAGACCCGGATGGAATTCCTGGTTCCTGGCTTTGATCTGGCTCAGACAGACCTGACTATTATGGCCATTTAGGGATTGAACCAGCAGATGCAAGATCTCTCTCTCTCTCTCTCTCTCTCTCTCTCTCTCTCTCTCTCAAGTAAATAAATCTTTGGGGGGGGGGGGACTATAGAATACCTTAGAGAATAAACAACTGTAATGCATACAAAGAATAATAAGATATGAATTCAGGTAGGAATAGTGGTCATATAATGCCCAATCTTCTTTGAAAGTTTGTTAAGGAACAGCTTATTTATATAGCCTCAAAATACAAGCAATGGTTTCCCCGATTCCATGACAGATACATATATCTATACACATATACTATGCTTATTCCTGTACATACATACCTGTAACAAAGGTTACTTTATAAGTTAGGCACAGTATGAGATTACCAATAATAAGTAATAATAAAATAGAACAGTTATAGCAGTATACTATAATAAAAGTTATGTAAATGTGCTCTCTATATCAAAACATCACATTGTGCTGTTCTTACCCTTGTGATGCTGTCAGATGACAAAGTATTTACTGCTTGTCTTTGATGTATCTGAATTGCCAGCAATACTACTCTTGACATTAGGGTCATTACTAAGTAAAATAAGGGTCACTGGAACACACCATACCACTATGGTCCAACTGACAACCATAATGGCTACCGAGTGATTAACAAACAGGTGGTATATACAAGGAGTATTTGCCAAATAAAGGGATGACTCATGTCCTAGATGGCATGAGATTTCTTCATGCTACGCAGAATGGCACTTCTTTCACAACTTATGAATTGTGTATTTCTGGAATTTTATGTTTTCAGACCATGGTCATCCTTCACTAACTGAAACCTTGGAAAGTACATCTGTGGGTAGGAGGGTACTAATGAGTCTCCCTACAGATTACTCATTAATTACAAAGGGAGAAAGGTACTGCCTCAGTGGAGAAATCCAGGAGTCACCACCTTAAGCAAAGGATCAACTAATGGGACAAACTGCCATTAGGTGCCTTCTCTGGTGCGAGTCACCCAGAAGGACTCACCATCATTTATGTAGCACTTCTACCAAGACGCATAACTTGAGTCAAATGGAGAAGTAATCACACAACACCAAACTGAAGGATTTCTATACATAGGCCTACACTCTTCAAAAATGTAAGAAACACTGAAAAACTTCCCCAGATTAAAGGATACTAAAGAGACTTAACAACAAAATGCCATGTGTGATCCTGGCTCGGGAATAGGATATGAGGAGGACAAAAAGGTAGAAAAAAGGTAGAACTCTGAGATGGTCAGTAAAATTTGAAACTGGATATATATTGAGTGTTAGTTTCATATCGGTGTTTTCACTCAATTTTTTGTACTATGAAAAAAAAAAATCTAGGACTGGCGTTGTGACACAGCAGCTTAAGCCACTGCTTTTGATGCTCACATGCCATATCTGGGCACCAGTTCAAGTCCCAGCTGCTCCACTTCTGATCCAGCAACTTGCTAATGCACCTGGGAAAGCAGTGGAAGATGACCCAAGTCCTTGTGACCCTGTCACCCTTGTGGGAGACCTGGAGGTTTGGCCTGGCCCGGCCCTGGCTGTTGTGGGTGTTTGGGGCAGATGGAAGATCTCTCTTTCTCTCTTGTCCTCTGTCACTCTGCCTTTCAAATGAATAAATCTTTAAAAACAAAAAAAAAAGTTAGGGCAGTCATTAGGCACAGCAAAGACACCACTTAGGACATCTGTATCCCATATTGGAGTACCTACTTCAAGTACTGGCCTCTCCGCTTCTGATGCATCCCTTGCTAATGTGCACCCTGGGAAGCAGCAGGTGATGGCTCAGTTATTTGGGTTCCTGCCACCCATGTGGAAGACAAAGGTTGAGTTTCAGCTTCCTGACCTAGTCCTGCCTGTTGCATGTAATTGGGAAATGAACCAGCAGATGGAAGCTCTCTCTCTGTAGCATCTCATTCTCTATCTCTCTGCCTTTCAAATAAATAAAAATACAGTTAAAAATTTTTAAATGTTGTTAGAAGATACATGAAAGAAAATGTAGTAATGGCGACCGGCACCGCAGCTCAATAGGCTAATCCTCCACCTGCAGCGCCAGCACACCGGGTTCTAGTCCCAGTCGGGGCGCTAGATTCTGTCCCGGTTGCCCCTCTTCCAGGCCAGCTCTCTGCTGTGGCCAGGGAGTACAGTGGAGGATGGCCCAAGTGCTTGGGCCCTGCACCCCATGGGAGACCAGGATAAGTACCTGGCTTCTGCCATCGGATCAGCGCAGTGCGCCGGTTGCAGCGCGCCGGCCGTGGCGGCCATTGGAGGGTGAACCAACGGCAAAAGGAAGACCTTTGTCTCTGTCTCTCTCTCTCACTGTCCACTCTGCCTGTCAAAAAAAAAAAAAAAATTAAAAAAAAATAAATAAAAAGAAAATATAGTAATGGCAAGTGGTAACCTTTTCAACTTTATTCTCAAATTATTCAACAAAAATTTTAAATTTACATGTCATTACTAGGTTTGCTAATGTTACTTGTTTTTGAAAATTAAATATTTTAACCTAAACAAAATATATATATAAAATAAATAATAGTTGTGTTGGTTTATAATGTAAATATACTAATATGTAAAGATTAAAGATTTTATTTGCATACTTGTGTATGTGGAAAAGAAGAAAGCAAATGTGGAAAAATGCCAACAATGGGTGCATTTAGATAAAAGGTCAGGGCTGGGCCAGACCAAATCCAGAAGCTAGAAGCTAGGAGCTTCTTCCTGGTCTTCTGCATGGGTACAGGGGCCCGAGGGTTGGGCCATCCTCTGTTGCTTTTCCAAGCACATTAGCAGGGAGCTGGATCAGAAGTGGAGCAGGGGACCGGCGCCCTGCCACCCTCATTGGAGACCCAGATGGAATTCTGGGCTCTTGCTCTTTGCCTTGTCCGGCGGCAGCAGTTGTGAGCATTTGGGAAGTGAACCAGTGGATGGAAGACCTCTCTCTCTGTCTCTCTGTGTTTCCTCCTGTCTCTTTGTCACTTTGCCTATCAAATAAATAAGTAAATCTTTTTTAAAACATTATATGGCAATATGAATAAGCCTGGTATTCATATATAATGAGCGATAGTGACAAAAATATGTATTGCTATAGAACCATTAAAATATATATCTGCAATACCCAAATATTACAATCTTGTTGTCACAACCTTAAATTCCTTTCACTAGGTAATGGAATATCTTATTGGTGGAGACGTTAAGTCCCTTCTACACATCTATGGTTATTTTGATGAAGAAATGGCTGTGAAGTACATTTCTGAAGTAGCACTGGCTCTAGACTACCTTCATAGACATGGAATCATCCACAGGTAAAGAACGACTGCTCTCCAAACTGTTGCTTAAAAATATAATCATTTGAATTACATATTTACTCTCAAATGTCTGTTGGAAACACTTGCCTATGTTTCCAAAGATGTTTTATTTTCATGGTTATTTTCTGCAGTTTTCAAAGTCACTAATGAGTTCTTTTATTTTACAGGAGTTAAATAAGAGTTTGCCTCTTTTGAGTCTGTGTGTCTGTCTGTCTGTCTTCTTCCATCTCTCTTGCCACAATAGTCTAGCAAAACTAGCACTTTATAAATGACTTACTCTTTGCCTTTTACATGCAGGGATCTGAAACCAGACAATATGCTTATTTCTAATGAGGGTCATATTAAACTGACAGATTTTGGCCTTTCCAAAGTTACTTTGAATAGAGGTAAGAAAAATTGCAGGTAAGTGCCTTTCAAAAGTCCAGCACATTTTAGAGACAGAATTTTATTATCTAACATTGTTTTGTTGGTTTTTAGTAAATAAAATATGATAGTTATTTATTCTAAAATATGTTAGAAAGGTATCATAGTTTTTCTTCCATTGAAAATGAAAAATGGGATTGATTATTCGTGAATTCTTTTCTAAAGATTTAATTATTTTTATTTGAAAGTCAGAGATACAGAGAGAACAAGATCTTCCGTTCACTGGTTCACTCCCCAAATGGCTGCAATGGCCAGGGTTGGGCCAGACTAAAGCCAGGAGCCAGGAGTTTCTTCTGGGTCTTCCATGTGGGTGCAGGGACCCAAATATTTGGGCCATCTTCCACTGCTTTCCCAGGCTATTGCAGAGAGCTAGATCAGAAGAGGACCAGCAGGGACACAAACTGGTGCCCAGATGGGATGTCAGCACCACAGGCAGAGACTTAACCCACTACTCCACAGTGCCAGCCCCGCAGCATTATTTCTAATAGGGAGGAACTAATAGTTACTTTAAAAAAAAAAAAAAAAAAGATTATTTATTTGAAAGAGTTACACAGAGAGAGGAGGAGCAGAGAGACAGGTCCTCCATCCAATGGTTCACTCCCCAACTTGCTACAACGGCCAGAGCTGTGGGATCTGAAGCTAGGAGCAAGGAGCTTCTTCCAGGTCCCCCACATGGATGCAGGGGTCCAAGGACTTGGGCCTTCTTTTACTGCTTTCCTAGGCCATAGCAGAGAGCTGGATTGGAAGAGGAGCAGCTGGGTCTCCTGGGACTAGAACCCGTGCCCATATGGGATGCCGGTGCTTAAGGCCAAGGCATTAACCTGCTGCGCCATAGCACCAGACCCTCTAATAGTTACTTTTAAAAGTTCATCATAGGGGCCAGCACCATGATGCGTTAGGTTAATCCTCTGCCTGTGGTGCCGGCATCCCATATGGGCGCTGGTTCTAGTCTGAGTTGCTCCTCTTCCAATCCAGCTCTCTGCTGTGGCCTAGGAAAGCAGTAGAAGATGGCCCAAGTCCTTGGGCCCCTGCACCCACGTGGGTGACCTGGAAGAAGCTCCTGGCTTCGGCCTGACCCGGCCCAATGTGGCCATCTGGGGAGTGAAACAGCAGTTGGAAGTCCTCTCTGTCTCTACCTCTCTCTCTTTCAAATAAATAAAATAAAATTTAAAAGTTCATAGAAACATGGATATATGAAAGTGTTGGTTTAGGAGTTTATTGAAGTCTTTATTTAAAAAGAGAGATAAACAGTAACCTACCATTGAGATTTTAAGTTATAATTATTGGAATATACATGTAAGTTTGCCATTCTTTATTTGGGGTACAAGGTTTAAACACTTGTAAATAGCTAAAAGTTTTCTCTAAGTTTAGTGAGCTAATGTGGGAGCTTTTGGAGTCTTAATTAATCTCATGTATTTCACTGCAAAAATACTAATAGTTGAATACAAATGATATGAGATGCCACTAAGTATGTTCATTAATTTATCATAAATTCTTTTTAAATTAGCTTCCTAAAATCTAAACATTTATGAATTGTGAAACAAATCTGACTCTATTGTAATATCACAAATGAAGAAATATTTGTATTAGGATACTGTTGGTAAATTTAAATTTATTTTAAGTTTTATTTGTAAAATATTTTTGAGATTATTATGACCTGTTCTTGTTGCTTTATCATTGTGATCAAGAAATAAAATCCAATACATTTAATCTTTCAGTATGCTTTTTAAATTCCTATGCCACATACAGAATATTAGATTTTTGTTATCATTTTTGATATCTAAGAATAGTACAATATATGTGTCACTGTTGAATTACTTTAAAATATACACTGAAACATGCTAATAATCTGTTAAAATAAGTCTTGACCTAGGCTTAAACATAATAATTAACATGAAAAGCCCATAATTTGAGTTAATTCCTTACTGTCTTCTTTTGCAATATTTGCTTTACCAAAAAATAAAACTCATTTTTTTAGTAACCAAGTACTTCTTGAAAAGCTGGTAGGATTTGGTATCATTTCTCTATGTTCTCTTCATTCCAGAGCAAGATGGTGTTCCACCAAATGTTTAAATTATTTTAATACATTGATGAATTGCATATGCTTTCTCTGTGGTGTATTTTTCCTATACAAGCCAGTTTTTGTAGGTGATGGGCAAAGTTCACAGTACATGATTATTGTCTGAGTCAATGACAATTACAGATTTTAGAGAAGTATATATGTTGTTCTTTGAATGCGTAGATATCAATATGATGGATATCCTTACAACACCTTCAATGGCGAAACCTAGGCAAGATTATTCAAGAACCCCAGGACAAGTGTTATCTCTCATCAGCTCTTTGGGATTTGTAAGTATTTGCTAAAAAAAAAAAAAAAAAAACTCTCATAAACTAGCATTTTATGGTAACTATTTAAAATATAGCCTTCCCCTTTAAAAAACAAAGTTATTAAAATCATGGCAGATGATGCTCTGATATGGGCTGCCAGCGTCACAAGTGGTGGTTTACCCTGGCTCCACTACAACACCAGCCCCCAAATATCAAGTATGAGCAGTCACTTTGATTGTTTGTCTGCTTAGGTGGTATAACAGTCTATATTCTTAGGTCTTTTGTGAAGGTAAATCTTTCAGCATTTGTTTTTATTTTTCTCCATTCAATAGTGCACACCAGTTGCAGAAAAAAACCAAGACTCTGCAGATATCCTTTCAACCCATCTATCTGAAACATCACAGCTTTCTCAGGGATCAGTCTGTCCTATGTCCACAGACCAAAAGGATACAGCTCCTTATCCTAGCAAGCTACTAAAATCATGTGAGTATAAAAGGAAAGATAGCTTGTTGAGTATAAAAGCAAAGATGGTTTCTATAAAAGGAAAGATCCATTATGTCTTTGGAAGAACAAAATATTTTGAATTTTTTTAAAAATCTAATAACCAGTAATTTTAAAACTGTAAATATTTTATCAGTCTGTGGCATTTCTCTATTTCATTATGTAAATGCCATTTCTGACTGACTGTGGCAGATCCCTAACAGAATAAAATGTCTAGCATATTAGATATCCTTCAGTTACTTATAATATGGAATAATCATTGGATAAATTTCATTGTACAAAGTCTGGAAATCTCGTATCATCTGGAGAAAATGTAGTACCTGCAGTATATGTGTCTTTAAAAGTTATCTCCAAAATATTTTACACAGCTTAAATTAAAAAACTTGAAGTCATGATATTTTTTACATACAATAAATGTCAATTGCCAAATAATGAGGAAGACAATAGAACAACTTAATTAATATAGCATGTGACTTTACCTTAATAATTTAGTGACAGTGGACAATCTAGTTCTCTTGGTCTTTATCTTAGGAATGTGAATAATGCTTTGAAGGATGACCAATATTAGTTGTTTTCATAGATGTGACCTCATTTTCATTTTGATCCTCAACAAATCTGAACAGATCTAGGAAATATAAAGTATCATCTCCTTTTTACAAATGAAAGTATGTAAAAATATTTAATTACTCACGGATAGATGGGTAGGCTAAGTCCTGAGTGCAAATATAATTCCCTTTCCACTGAGCCTTTCTTCTAAATTTGATATGTCTTACTTCTTCTGTCAGATGTATGTGGCTGACCAAAAATATATAGCCAAGATAAACAGATGACTGTTAAAATATTAAGTATACAGATGTTCTTTCTAGCATTATTCTTCACGTAAAATAATTCCATCTCTCTTGCATTTCTCTTTTTGGGAAGGAGAATATATATGGAATCTTTCTATCCCTATATTATGTTCTTGACACAGTTGTCATATTGGGTCTCATGAGCTGAGGGGCAACCATTTTTAGCACTATTTTATTCACTTACCTACTTACATGAAGTAGGTATCATGTAAATGGTGCTGTCTTATTGTATTGGCTCACTGTTTGCCAATTAACCATTGCTTATTGCTATATACAGTAGTATTAAGGAAATCCTTTACAAATATGTATAATTCACATTTGTAAGCATATAAACTTCACTATTATAATAAAGCCTTAGTTTTAATTAAATACAACTGGAATTTAGTAAATTCAGTCATATTCTTTCCTTATGTTACATCAATAATGTTATCAATAAATCAACATTGATCAAGTATAGTTTCAAATTGGATCATATATACTCAAAATTGATATCTTCCTAATTATGAATTAATTCTCTTGTCCTGAATTTTACTTTAGCAGTGTTTAAGGGGGCTTTGTTTTGTTCTAACTTTGAGAGAAGTGCTTACATTGGTGACTGTTTACATATCCAAACATAATGGGAAACTTGCTGGAAACACCTGTAGCCATCTTGTGGCCTGGGTAGTGTTTACAAAGAAGTAGTTTTGATATGCAATACCTAATACCATTGCCTAATTATCTGGAAAGATTCAGGTTTAGTGAACTAAGAAAGCAGTAACATAATCTTCAACAATTTTTTTTCTCTGCAGATCTTGAAACACTTGCCTCCAACCCAGGAATGCCTGTGAAGTGTCTAACTTGTAATCTGCTCCAGTCTAGGAAAAGGCTGGCTACATCCAGTGCCAGTAGTCAGTCTCACACTTTCGTGTCCAGTGTGGAATCAGAATGCCACAGCAGTCCCAAATGGGAAAAAGATTGTCAGGTAAGAGGGAAATGTCTCTTACCCCAAACCAATTAGGTATGTCCAGTGAATGCTGGAGACACTATAATTTTTCAAATATATTCCATAGGAAATTGTTCCATGAATGACTGTCAAAGTATTATCCAGAGTTCTTCATTTGCTTCTACATTCTGTCAAATTTGTCTGAAATGGTTCACTTCTTATTCAGTTGGGAACTTGTTCTTGCTTGGTATACAATGAGGTTCTTGCATTAAATGGACAGTGATTGTCCAGCTTCTAGGCATCTAGGTGGGTTTTCTTTTTAAACTCCCTAAAGTGATACAGAACTTAGCTTGTTTTCCTATGTGTCATTTTAAAACTTGTATTACCTTCCTCTATACTGTTTTCCACCAGCTTCTCATTTAATAGAAAAATAACACTTAAGAAGCAACACTACAAAGGTCATGTGATTTAGCCCTTAAAAAGTTGTCTATTCTGAGGAGATTGCTTACCAAATTAATAGATTTAAATTATTTAAATTTATTTGTATATTCTATATTTGGCGTTAAAGGTGATAGGGACTGAAAGTGAAAATAATAATAAAATCTCCTTCATAGAATGCTGGTAAAAACAAGTTTTGTTTAGAATTAAGCTTGCTTTTGATAAAATAATTTGGATTATTTTTGTTTCTTATTCTCAGTAATATGATTTTCATCATTATTGTTTTATATGGTATGATATGACCAAGATCAAATTCATTTTGGTGAAGACAGGATTTCTTGGTATTTTTTTGACTCTCCTTACAGACTGTAGTATAGGATTTATCAACAGATTTCCATTCCTAGTACCATTCTACCTTATCCAATTCTTATTCATTCCATTATAAGAATAATTCTTATTCTCATTCCATTTTTATTCAAAAACATATTACATACTATTTCAAGCGATCGACAGTCTTTGAAAAATTCAAGAAAGATGAACTTATGTGAAGTGATACAATTTATATTAACAGGATTTTTAGCCCGTAATTTTGTATTGACCAGACTTCAAGCTCTGCATTTGCATTTTGCATCAAACTGCATTTTGCTCTTCAAAATAGAATTTTCCATACCCCCATTGCAAAGCAGCTTTATAGAATGTAGCCTAGTTATTGAGTCCAAGTTCTTTGGCTCATTTGCAAAAAGAAATGAGACCTCTGTGCAGCCCACATAAGTTTTAGTGGAGGGTCTATGCTTAAGCATAAGGGGGACAGCACTGTGGAACAGCTCAATGAGAGGAGCTTGGCAGGGTTTTTTTTTTTTTTTTTTTTTTTTTTTGACAGGCAGAGTGGACAGTGAGAGAGAGAGACAGAGAGAAAGGTCTTCCTTTGCCGTTGGTTCACCCTCCAATGGCCGCTGCGGCCGGCACGCTGCGGCCGGTGCACCGCGCTGATCCGATGGCAGGAGCCAGGAGCCAGGTGCTTTTCCTGGTCTCCCATGGGGTGCAGGGCCCAAGCACCTGGGCCATCCTCCACTGCACTCCCGGGCCACAGCAGAGAGCTGGCCTGGAAGAGGGGCAACCGGGACAGAATCCGGCGCCCCAACCGGGACTAGAACCCGGTGTGCCGGCGCCGCTAGGCGGAGGATTAGCCTAGTGAGCCGCGGCGCGGGCCGGCAGGGGTTTTTACCCAGGTGTGGTAGTTTCCCCACAGCACATGGCACTTCAGTCTGTTCCTAGATGGGAGTTCTGGCTCATTCCACTCGGCACATGCGACTTTGGTTGGCACTGGGTGTTCTGTACTGCCTGCTGGGGTTTTCTGCATACAACACACTCAAAATAGCACTGTTGTTCACTCCCACCACCCCACGAAGATCACTTGTCCGGTTGCATTGGGGCTACTGTGGGCATGCATGCAGGTTGGGGAAGTGTCTAACAGGGCAGTAGGTGATCTTTTGTGGTTCTGGTCTGGCCACTTCTTTGTTCAAGATTTTGTTTAGTGCCAGAGATGGACACTTGTCAGGTCAAGAGGGTCTTGATTTAGTGAGTCCTATTTATATCGTGCCTCAGCAAACTTTGCTTTATATTTTGCTTATATTGCCTGTTTTGTCCTATTTAAGTAACATGTAATATATTAACAAAATAAGTATTACAGGGTAATAGATTTAAATTTTAGACCAGTATTTCACTCAAAATATTATGTATAAGTTTACATTACAAGTATTTATATTTCTTTCTGATTATGTTATCATTGTTCTCTTGTTCCATTTTAAAGTGGGAATAGATAGCATAGTAGTTTAAGGAGCCATTTATTCCACCCAAGTGGACAAAAGTTAAAATGTCAAAAAAGTGGCCGTCATTGTGGAGCAGGGTGTTAAGCCACTGCCTGCAGCTCTGGCATCCCATATGAGCACTGGTTTAAGTCCTGGTTGCTCTGCTTCCAATCCAGCTTCCTACTACTTGGGCCCCTACACCCATGTGGGAGACCCAGATGGAGTTCCAGGCTCCTGGCTTGAACCTGGCCTACCCACTATCTTTGTGGCTATTTGGGGAATGAGCCAGTAGATGAAAGATCTGTCTCTCTTTCTCCTTCTCTCACCCTTGCTGTAACTCTGCCTTTCAATAAATCTTTTAAAAAGTTTTTTTTAAATGTCAAAGAATATCAATTTTATATAACTAAAAAAAGTATGTTTTCCCTTTTTAGGAAAGTGACGAAGTATTGGGCTCTACAGTCATGAATTGGAACACTGCTGAAAAGTTATGCACAAAATCTACAAGTGCTATTGATCTTGAGTTAGCGCTTTCTCCTATTCATAACAGCAGTACCATTCCTGCTGCTGAAAGTTCTTGTGGAAACCTTGCCAAAAAAGGCATCTCCGAGGATGTTTCTTGGGAAACAAGAGAACTGGATGTCTGTAATATAGATATGGCCTCTGACACAAGGCAGTCTGATTTCCATCAGTCAGATCAGTGGGCTGTGGATTCCGGTGGTCTCTCTGAAGAGCACCTTGGGAAAAGAAGTTTAAAAAGGAATTTTGAGTTGGTTGACTCCAGTCCTTGTCAGGAAATTATACAGAATAAAAAAAATTGTGTAGAGTATAAGCACAGTAGTGAAATGATAGATTATTGTACAAATCAAAGAACAGGCTTAACAGCTGAAGTCCAGAACCTTAAACTGTCGGCATATAGAAATTGGCAAAATGATTGTGCCAATAAGGAGAACATTGCCAATTCTTACATTGATAAACAACAAACACCGGAAAGATTACCCATACCGATAATAGCAAAAAATCTGATGTGTGAACTGGATGAAGATTGTGAAAAGAATAACAAGAAGGACTATGGAAGCTCTAATTGTCTGTGCTTAGATGATGATAAAACTTCCAAAAGTATTTGTATGGATTCTGATTCATCTTTTCCTGGAATTTCTGTAATGGAAAATTCATTGGAAAGGCAGTGCTTAGATCCAGATAAAAGCATCAAAGAATCCTCTTTTGAAGAGTCAAATATTGAAGATCTACTTACTGTATCACCAAACTGCCAAGAGAATACTTTGCCAAAAGGTGATGAGGACATGACTGTCCAGGATGGTAACCAAAAAATGCTAGCTCCTTCTTCCGAGGTGTTGAAAACAGTAACCCTGTCTAAAAGGAATGCTGTAGCTTTCCGAAGTTTCAACAGTCATATTAACACGTCTAACAACTCAGAACCATCCAAAATGAGCATTACTTCTTTAGACACAATGGATATTTCATGTGCGTATAGTGGTTCATATCCCATGGCTATAACCCCTACACAAAAAGGAAGATCCTATATACCATACCAGGTAGGGTGTAACTTTGTACTCTGTATTTTTGCAAGCTAAACTTTTAAGATAAACATTTGCCTCTCAACTAGACTATGTGACATTAGTTATATAGTTCTCCTTGTTAAGAATCTATGGATTGTTAGAACTTTTCGTGTAGAAAAGTAAAGCTAGTGGTAATAATGTTGTTATTAACTACATAATAATCTATATAGCTCTATACACTTTTCTTTAAAAAATATGATCACATATTTGCACTTGATCCCAGTAGAGCTCTAAGAGTACTTCAAAAAGTTCATACTGGGGCCAGCGTCATGGGCACAGCAGGTTAAGCTGCTGCCTGTAACACCAGCATCCCATTTCTGCACCGATCTGAGTCCCAACTGCTCCACTTCTGATTCAGCACCTTGCTTATGTGCCTGGGAAAGCAGCAGAAGCTGGTACAAGTAATTGGGCCCCTGCTACCCACATGGGAGACTTGGATGGAGTTCCTGGTTCCTGGCTTTGGCCTGGCCCACCCCCAGCCTTGCCCAGTCCTGGCCATTGAGACCATAGCAGTGAATCAGAAGACAAAAGATCTCTGTCTCTGTAACTTTGCCTTTCAAGTAAATAAGTAAGTCTTAAAAGAGAGTTCATAGAAAATACATATTATGAAAAAAATTATGCATAGATTATAAGATTTTTTATACCAAAATAAATATGTTTTAATTACATTTTCAGTGAACTTTTTGAAGTACTTTTGTATGAGGTACAACATTTAAGTCCATTCTACCTTACTGCCTGCCAAGGATATTTAGTTGTCCTTTTATAGAAAAAAGTTGAAAAACATATATTTCAAATCTTGTTTGTTTCTATTTTCTATACTTAGATTTCTATAAACCCATAGTTTCTTTCATTTCTTCCTATGGAGAGATGTAATATAAAAACTATAAACCCTGAATTTAAATGAAGGGACTTAGAAGTCCCTTAACCTCAGAGACTTTGTTTTTCCAACTGTGTTTAGGGGTAATGGTGCCTGTCCCTGCAGGTCTCTCAAGGTAGTGAAACCACAAATTATTTTTTTAAACTGTCCATTTAGTACAAGAGGAGGTTAAGATAATTTGTTTTCTCTTAAACTCTTTTTGAATTGGCAGACCCCAAATCAGATCAAGTCAGAAACTCCATATCGAACACCAAAGAGTGTGAGAAGAGGGGCAGCCCCCATGGATGACGGGCGCATTCTAGGAACCCCAGACTACCTCGCACCTGAGCTGTTATTAGGCACAGCCCACGGTAAGGCATGCAGGTCTTAAGTTTTTGAAATGTTACCTACCACTATGTTATCTTTTAAGGTGAAATTGTTTTGTGTTTCTTTGGTACTTAGATTACCTAAAGTAAAGGAAAATGAACTTATGCCATACTCATTTGTCAAACATATGGCTTTTATTATAGAAAAAGAAAGAAATGATCATGGCTAGCTCATGTATCTGAATGTAAAAGAATGAACACTGAAGGCTACCTAGCCACATGCCCTCTGCCTTCGATGGTTTCGTCTTTGGTTCAGTCTCAGTGATTCCGAGAAGCCCTGACTTCTACTCAGTGTCTTGTCTATGTTCTCGGTTCTTCAGGTCTATTCTAGTTGGGGCTCAGGACCACAATGCTATGCCTATAAAGAACTTACTCTCACGTAGGTCCTCACCAGAAGGGTCAAATCAGAAAGCAACCATCCTTGAAAATAGAGGATAGTTACATATAAGGTGCTGTTTCTCACCTGTCTTTTCTTTCCAATCTCTGAGGAATTTTGCCTTCCTACGTTCTGAGGTGAACTTTGTTTCCTCAGGATGCCATAACAGAGACATAAACTAGGTGGCACAAAACATCAAAACCGAATGTCTCACACTTCTGGATGCTCCAAGTCAGGAATCAAAGTGCCCACAGGGCCAGGCTCCCTCTGAAGCCTGGATCGGGGTCCCCCCATGCCCCTTCCAGCTTGTGGTTTCAGAGCACTCTTTGGTGTTCTGGACCTGCAGGTGCATCATTCCAGTTTTCCCTTTTCATATCGTGGTGGCTCTCCTTGCAACTTGTCACACTGCTGACAACTTTTTTTTTTTTTTCTTAAAGACTTATTTATTTGAAAGCAGAGTTACAGAGAAGCTGAGGCAGAGATAGAGATAGAAAGAGGTCTTCCATCTGCTGGTTCACTTCTCAGGTGGCCACAGTGGCCAGAGCTGGGCCAGTCTGAAGCCAATAGCCAGGAGCTTCTTCCAGGTCTCCCATATGGGAGGACTTGAGCCATCTTCTGCTGCTTTCCCAGGCCATAGCAGAGAGCTGGATCAGAAGTGGAGCAGCCAGGACTTGAACCAGCAACCATATGGCATGCTGGCACTGCTGTATAAATAATTATTCTGTCTTGTTTAGGAAATAGTGATTCCCCTCAAAAGTCTACTCATGAAAGAGAGAAGAAAAATGTTCTCGAATATTTCCACCTGTGACCAACCGTGGATGTAGAGCCCACAGATACAGAGGGCCAACTTAACAGTTCGAGATTCTGTCCTCCGCCCTTTTGTTCTTGCATGTATTCCTGGTCATCTCATTCCTGTGACTTCAGTGGTCACCTCCATGTTGATGATCCCCAGATCACTGTTTCTACTCCTGCCTTTCTCGAAGCAGCAGATATGGCCCAACTGAGTATCATGCTAGTCTTTGAAATGTTGCACGCCAAAACTGCACTTGGTATCCACTCGCTCTTCCTCTACTGCTACTCTGCTCCCTATATCCATTTCCCCATCTTTGTGATGACACCGTCATTATCCCCACACTCAGATATTTAAATACAAATAAATAGATCTTACAGCATTTCTCCTTTCCTTTTCATCTCTGCCACTAAACTACATACAAAGTTCATCTTTCTCTTTCATTACAAGGGAGCTTCAAAAAGTTCTTGGAGGGGCCAGTGCTGTGGTGTAGTGGGTAAAGCCACTGCCTGCAGTGCTGGCATCCCATATGGTTACCAGTTCAAGTCCAAGCTACTCCACTTCCAATCCAGCTCTCTGCTATGGCCTGGGAAAGCGGTAGAACATGCACCCACATGAAAGACCCAGAAGAAGCTCCTGGCTTAGGATCGGCACAGCTCTGGCTGTTGTGGCCATTTGGGGAGTAAACCAGCAGATGGAAGACCTCTCTCTGCCTCTCCTCTCTCTGTGTAACTCTGACTTTCAAATAAATAAATAAATCTTAAAAAAAAAAAAAGTTCTTGGAAAAGTGGAATTAAAAGATGTTCATTTTGTTGCAAAAATTTCTTTTTAAAACCATGATAGCTTTTTCATAATGTGAAGGGTCTTCCATAAGTTCATGGGAAATGTATATAATGAAAAAAAAAAAAACTATTCAGGGTCAATTTTTTCACACCAAGACGAACATCTTTTAATTCCATTTTTCTGCGGAGTTTTTGAGGTGCCCTCATATATTAATGGCCTTCCATCTGGTCTCCTCAACTTCGCTTTAATGTTTGTCATCATGGCCAGAACCATAATATAGTTCATTCTACTCCCTTCCTCAAAAACACTGGTGGCTGCCTCTGAGCTACTAAATAAAATCCAAACTCCCGATGCAGACATTGGACAACCTAAGTTCTCCTACTAGCGTCAGCTGTCATTGGTTCTCCTTATAGGCCTTGTGTTCCCATTGCATTTCTTAAATAAAGCACATTTAATTTTCAGATCTTTATTTTACATGTGTATAAAGGGGCTTCAAAAATTTCTTGGAAAATGGAATCCTCTAAGATATACAAAATTTCCATGAATGTATTTTTGTTTTCATTCTATTTTAATTGCAGAGAGATCTTCCATCTGTTGATTTATTCCCCATATGCCAGCAACACCCAGTACTGGGCCAGGCTGAAGCCAAGGGCCCCAGACTCAACTCAGGTCTCCCTGGTGGGTGGCAGGGATCCAAGTACTTGAGCTGTCATCTGTTACCTTCCAGGGTCTGCATATGCAGGAAGCTGGAGTCAGGCAGAGCAGAGCCTCCAACCCAGGCACTCTGGTTGTGGGTAGCCCAAGCAGAGTCTTAACTGCTGTGCCAAATGCCTACCCCCTAACCTTTTTGAAACACCCTCAGATTTTGCTACAGTTGAGAAAAGCCACTCTCCAGTCATCTTCAAGGCAAGTCTCTTCCCGTATCATCAGCAGTTCAGATATCACCTCTTCCACAAAGCACCCTTTGATCAAATATCGAGGAGAAACTGTTTAAAACTTAGGTTATTCTGGCCGGCGCCATGGCTCACTAGGCTAATCCTCTGCCTGCAGCACCAGCACCCTGGGTTCTAGTCCCAGTTGGGACGCTGGATTCTGTCCTGGCTGCTCCTCTTCCAGTCCAGCTCTCTGCTGTGGCCCGGGAAGGCAGTGGAGGATGGCCCAAGTGCTTGGGCCCTGCACCCACATGGGAGACCAGGAGGAAGCACCTGGCTCCTGGCTTTGAATCGGCGCAGCGCACCGGCCGTAGCAGCCATTTGGGGGGTGAACCAATGGTAAAGGAAGACCTTTCTCTCTGTCTCTCTCTCTCACTGTCTAACTCTGCCTGTCAAAAAACAAACAAACAAACAAAAACTTAGGTTATTCTGCCCCTGTTTAATTAGCTGTTAGATTTGTCTCCATTAAAAAAAAACTTTAAGAAAAATTTCCGAAGAGCAGAGTGTGAATTTTCTGTCTTCTACATTGCACTGTAGTATTCCTTGAAAGCTGTCAGTAACAGTTGCTAATAACCTGGAAATGTTTAATATTCCCCCCTTGCTCAAGTCACAGTGTTTCAAGCCAGTTTCCTATTGTAACTTGCAACATCACTAACTTAGAAAACGGTATGAAAATAGGCTTCAGATTTAAAGCTTTTATAGGCGCTTGCCAAATGTTTTAGAACGACCTCAGCTAAAACAGATGCTGAGGCTCACCTCCGACCTCCTGATGTTCTCCATGGTTTTGCCCTCAGCCACACTGATTTATCTACCTCATCCTGAGCTTCCCATGAACATCTTGTGTATTTTGTTCAGTTCTTTTAACACTGTATTAAGATGATCCATGTTGTTTCTCCCAGAAGAGGCAGTTTTATCCCTGGACAGAAATGTTTTCTTAATGATATTTATCTCTCTATAGATAGATAGATAAATATAATATAGGCATGATACCTAGTGCCTAGTTCAGTGAACAATGAGGGGATGAACTGACCTTTTTAACGTGATGTACCTAACTACTGTTTTCTTACAATGCAGGGTTTCTGACTTCAGGTAAGTAAACCTCTCTATAAGGTTAATATGGCAAAGCACATTAAACTGTATAGTCAAAGCATAACTAGATCACATTGCAGAAAAAATTTTCTCTCGGCTCACTTAGGAAATACAAAAAGGAGCCTTCTTCTGTATTCCGAACAGGAAGGCATTTAGAGAAGTGATTCTTCTCTGTAAAAAAGAAATGCAGGCGTGTGGCATTTTAAAATAACTTTTTAAAAATGCAAAGAGTGAAGGCACAGCATTTTTTATTACAACAGAGGACACAGCCTTGATAAAGATGTGTGTTTAAATGAGCATCTATAAAAGAGCTTGATCTGCCTGAATCTTTAATGTCATAGAGAGGTAGAACAATGTCAGTGTATCCCTACAAATTGCAGGAGTATGTTGCTGAATTAGAAAGCCAGTAAAATATTTTCACTGGCTAATGCTGCATAATTGCTCTTACTTATCATGGCATGTGATCTCATTAGACTTTGACTGAAGTATATGGGTATATGTGACATACCTGTGGAGAAATCATACACATTTTAACATGAATACTTTTTGGCTGAGCTGGGAAGAGGGTCCTGATTTCTAACCTAAGTAGAATAAATAAATTTTTTTCTGGTTTCTGCCTACTTTTCTTTATTTGGTTTTATTATCTAATCCATGGGAATAATTCTCTGGCAGTGCTGAGAAGTTCTACTAACTGAGGTGGTCTGGATGTTTTTATAGTCATTGCCATAGAAATAAAAGGGGCTATTTGCATCTTGTTTTCCTTCAGTGGAAGACAGGATTATGTGGGCTTATGTGCTTTAAGTGCATGCAATTATTTTCCCTAATAGCAGATTCCACAATGCTTTACTGCTTTTTTTTTTTTTTTTTTTTTTTTTAGCACACATTGAATGAGGACTTTTTTTTTTTTTGGACAAGGAAAGCGAGAGCCCCCATCTGGTGGTTCACTTTCTCAAATGCCAGAGAGCCAGGAATTCATTCCAGGTCTTCCATTTGGGTGATGGAGCTACAACTACTTGAACCATCACCTGCTGCCTCCCAGGGTGCACTTGAACAGAAAGCCAGAATAGAGAGCAGAGCTAGGACTCAAACCTAGGTACTCAAATATAGGATGTGAGCATCCCAGCCAGCAATTTAACAGCTACACCATATGCCCACCTCTTCTACTTTGATTGTGCTTAACCACAATCATAAATTTCATGAAATTGTCTTCTTTTTAAAATATTTATTTTGTTTATTTGAAAGGCAGAATGATGGAAAGGAGAACAACACAGAGAAAGAGAGATCTTCATCTACTGGTTCAGTCCTCAAATGGCTGCAACAACCAGGGTTGGACCAGGCCAAAGCCAGGAGCCATGAATTCCATCCTGGTCTCCCTCGTGGGCGGCAAGGGTGTAAGCACTTGGGCCATTTTCCATTGCTTTTCCAAGCATGTTACTAGGGAGCTGGATCAGAAGCAGAGCAGCCAGGAATTAAACTAAGCAGCTCTGAAATTTTCTTTAAAGAGTTATTTGGTTTTTTTTTAAGGTTTATTTATTTATTTGAAAGTCAGAGTTACACAGAAGGAGAGGCAGAGAGAGAGAGATCTTCCATCTGCTGGTTCACTCTCCAAATAGCTGCATCAGCCAGGACTGGGTCAGGCTGAATCCAAGAGCCAAAAACTTCATCTGGGTCTCACAGAGGTGCAGGGTCCCAAGCACTTGAACTGTCTTCCACTGCTTTCCCATTAGCAGGGAGCTGGATGGGAAGTGGAGCAGCTGGCACTCAAACCAGCGCCCATAAGGGATGCTAGCCTCACAGGCAGTGGCTTAACCTCCTATGCCTCAACTCCAGCCCAAAAACTAAACTTAACCTTTGCTTAGAAAACACTTTATTTATAGACAGAACTGAACAAAAACTCTAAATTGGCCTAAGTTTGTATTTAAAAGAATCATTAAAAACATCTTTGAACAGAAACATTATTTCCAGTAAAGATGTTGTTTAGGAATCACTTTTACTTATTCTAAAACTTACCTCCTAAATATCTTTTAAGCCACTGCTTAAGTGAATATTCTTTGCTAAACTAATGTGTCCTCTATGTTCTTAAAAGAAATGAAGTCACACTAAAGCACTCTGTAATTAAGGCTTTCCCTAGAGCCAGGCTATCGTGTTGTACTTTAGGTGAAATAAATGATATAGAAGAATCATCCAAGTGTTATTATTTCCTAATTTAAAATTGAGAAGTATCCTATTTTAAATAAGAATTTTTAGTTAATAAATGAAGATGACTTACCTTTTATCCACCTAGCTATGACACTTATAATCTGAAATTGAAAAAGGGGAAAGTAACTGTCACAATACCTTTGTGAAGGCATTTTGGGTTTCAGCTTATAAACACAGAAGAAAGTAGGCAATGAATGCCTTGATTATGCCCCAATATCCATGCAGTAATGTCTCAGCTGATCAAATAGTTGTAGAAAATGCTTGCAAGCTCAGCTATTTCCTCTTAAATTCCAGGTCCTGCAGTAGACTGGTGGGCACTTGGAGTGTGCTTGTTTGAATTTCTAACGGGCATTCCCCCTTTCAATGATGAAACACCACAACAAGTGTTCCAGAATATTCTGAAAAGAGGTGATTTCTTTTCTCCTGTTAAGATAGATCGGCCTCTCTGTAAATTTTGAACAGTGATTAGCAAACTTCTCTGCATTTTTGTATTTGTAGATATCCCTTGGCCAGAAGGTGAAGAGAAGTTATCTGAGAAGGCTCAAAGTGCAGTAGATATACTGTTAACCATTGACAATACAAAGAGAGCTGGAATGAAAGGTAAGGTTTTGTGTTCACAAAATCTGTTACCATTGATTGATGCAGGTGGTGCAAATACCTAACATAACAGGTTCCAGTATAATGGCACAGATAATCTGACTGCTAGATTGGTAAAAACATGCCTCATTTTATTTCTGATCTCTAGGTATGCACTGATACATTTCTTTTTGTTCTACATTAAAATTCATTACAATCAAGTTGCAATATTTATCACTGCATTTTACTCATCTCAAGGAAGTGTCTGAAAGAATCTTATCTTAGCAGTGTCAGGTTTTTTTAAAAGCCTATTAAAGTTAACCATCGACTAATACAGGAAATTGTCTTAGGAAGACCTTCTGTAATTCTTATTCCTTTGTTTCTGATACCATTATTTATTGGTGAGTGTATTGGATTATGGGTTGTCCGACAAAGGAGACAAACATGGTACATTATGAACCATTTGAGGGTTTTCGTAGGGGCTTTTATGCCAGCTCATTACTGTACAGCAGACAATGACTTATGTAATTAGTCTCAAGCTGAGTAAATATTTTATTATTAATAGGACTCTAGATATCAACCTGCCTTATTATACCACTGGTTGGAGAAAGAATTACATCAGAATGAAGAATATTGGGGCAAAAGTAATCAGCTTAAACAAAAGAAAAATAGAGGAAATGAATAATAGTCTAAGGCACCTTCAGCCATGGTCACAGCTGCAATAGTTTCTAAAAGTGAAACTTTCAGGCTGCAGCGATATTTTAATAATATATTGTACATTGGAAGTTTTATTTTAAAATAAAAGATTTATGTATTTATTTAAAAGGCAGTTAGAGAGGGATCTTCCATCCATGTTCACACCCCAGATAGCCACAATGGCCAGGTCTAGGCCAGGTCTAGGCCAGGTTGAAGCCAAGAGCTTCATCCAAGTCTCTCACATGTGCGGCAGGGCTGGGCCCAAGCACTTGCGCCTTCTGCTGCTGCTTCCCCAGACCATTCGCTGGATCAGAAGCAGAGCAGCCAGAACATGAACCAGGGCCTATAAGCGTTACGGGCATCATAGGTGATGGCTTTACTAACTTGCTACACCACAACTCCAGCCCCCTGGAAGTGTTTTATGTGCATTTAAAGAAGCAGAAAGCTCATAGCAGTGATTCTTCATCTGTGTTATCTGGATGTGATAGGAAGCTTTATGACTCTCAACTTTAAACATTTCCATTTAAACTGAACCCACAAAGGATTCTGAGTTTGTTAAAACAACTGGTTTTTAACTGAAGAATGCTCCTGTAATCTGCTTCACTGTGTAAATTGATCATTAAAGAAAGAAACAAAAATCTGTGGTGCTTTTCTTACGCCCCATTTACTTTCAGCAAATTACATTAATAGTAGTGGTTTTCTAAAGAAAGGTTTTTCAGCTTAGACACAACTGACACAGTTCCTTACTGTGGGGACTTTCTTGTACATTGTAGGATGTTTAACAGAATCCCTAGCCTCTACCTAGTAGATGTCCCCACAGTTGTGACAATCAAATGTGTCTCCAAATAATGCCAGATGCCCTCTAGGGGCAAAATCACATCCGTGACAACCACTGTCCTAGAGTAAATTTTGAAGTATCCATTGCTCAGTTACTTATTTTGAACATTAAGAGACAAATCGTCTAAATGTGAATTAGTTTTGCTATATTATCCCTCTTCATTACCATTCTTTTAGTGTTAGGGAAAACCAACTAATATATACGATTCCCCAACCCATCACCCCCAGTCCAGGTACATAATCCTTTCCTGCATAATCAACTTGAATATCTTCCTCAAATTTGGGTATTTTTTCTCCCCCAGAACTGTTCCCTGCCTTGTACTTTTTTGCCAACATCTTCATTACTGCCTCAAGAACTGAAGGATTGGAGTGGGCATTTGGCCTAAAGGGTAAAGATTAGTTGTGAAGATACTCATGTTGCAGATTCGATTATCTTGGGTTCAGTTCCTGGCTTTGACCTCTGACTCCAGCTGCATATCTAGAGAGGCAGGAGGTGATGGCTCAAGTGATTGAATGCCTGCCACCCACATGGGATACCTGGATTGAGTGCCTGGCTCCCAGCTTCAGCCCAGCCCAGCCCAGCCCTGGCCATTGCAACCATCTGGGGAGTGAACAGCAGATAGGAGTTCTCTCTCTTTGCCTCTCAAAAAAGAAAAAAAATAAATAAAGGAGTTAAGAAAGTGAAGAGTTGAGAAGTAGTATGTGTCTAGCAAGCAAATGTCACAGTGTCGTCAGACAAGCATATTTCTATTTTAGTAGGTACAAGGAAATAGGAAGGGTTACAGGTAACAAAAAGGTAGTTAAACAAGTAAGCAAAGCTTGACATCTTGAAAGTAGAGCAGTGCTGTGATATAGATTATGTGTATAGCCATACTTCTAGTTAGTCACTATGCTGTAAAGTTGCAAGTCAACAAAATCAAGGGCATCAAAGAACCATGAAGAGAATGTGTTAGAAGTGTCATCCATGTGTATATTGAAATCTCTATGAGGAAGGTGAAGGGAGGAGCAAAGGGGAGAAAGTAAGGAAGTGGAGGGTAAGCTTCATGCTCAGGTTATCCAGGGCAATAAACAGTGCTAAAGATTGCACAGGTAGTAAGAATTGGAAAGAACTATAGCATTAGTTATGCAAGATCCAGTGGTATGGGAGACTGTCAGGGAGCAAGAAGAAGGCTAACCTTTCAGTTCTCTCAAGTCATGCATCGTGTGAGAAGATGCAGCAGTGTGAAAGGTAGGTTTCAGTTAGGACAAATCAGCCATTCACTTGGGACAAATACAAACCAGTCACCAGTCATGCCAAGTGTTGTATAAAAGGACACAGGGTGGACCTTTGT
Organism: Oryctolagus cuniculus; assembly: GCF_051225735.1. Taxonomy (NCBI): domain Eukaryota; kingdom Metazoa; phylum Chordata; class Mammalia; order Lagomorpha; family Leporidae; genus Oryctolagus; species Oryctolagus cuniculus. The sequence goes on from NC_142879.1 coordinate 105,018,956, forward strand.
GGAAGTATGTGGCCTAGTAGACAGGTAGACATTAATCAAACATCTGTGAGACTGGGATAATAAAGCAGGGCAAGATATAAGGGTGCTTCAAAAAGTTTGTAGAAAACGGCATTAAAAGGGGTGGGCATTTAGCCTAGTAGTTAAGACACCTGAATTCCACATTGGAGTGCCTGGGTTTCTTTCCCAGCTCTGGCTCTTGACCCCAGCTTCCTGCTAATGCAGACTGATGGGAGTGGTGATGGCACAAGTAATTGGATTCCTGCCATCCTGATGGGAGACCTTGGTTGGTTTGCTGCCTCCCAGGTTCATCCCAGCCCAAGCCATTGAGAGCAGTTAGGAAGTGAACCAGTGGATGGAAGTGCACTCTGGCTCTCTGCCTCTCAAATAACTAAATAAATTTTCTTTTAAAAAGGCAGACTTACTTTGGTGCAAAAGATTTTGAATTCCATGCATAGTTTTTTTCATAATACATATTTTCCATGACCCCTTGTATGCACAGATTTTAATTTTTTTGCACCTAAAGAAACTTATCTTTTAATTCTATTTTTCCACAACCTTTTTGAGGTACCCTGGAATATTTGAGGCATTCTCTGTAAAGCAGTACTTACCTAGGTAATGGTGTCATAATATTCTGTTTTATTTTAAATTTTTCCCAAGAGCTGAGACTTCATCCTCTCTTCAGCGATGTGGACTGGGAAAATCTTCAGCATCAAACTATGCCTTTCATCCCCCAACCAGATGGCGAAACAGATACATCTTATTTTGAAGCCAGGAATAATGCTCAGCACCTGACTGTATCTGGATTTAGTCTATAGCACATTCACTCTCCTAAGGCTAACCTGTGTTATAGAAGCAGCTCGCATAGTTATATACTCCTTAATACTAGGCTGATCGACATGTGGGAAAAAAGTCATTACGTTACCTGGGTCAGTGACCTTTAAATGTATGTTACAGCTTTCACAAGAGTTAAAAAACTAAGGAATATAATCTGTAATTTATCTCGATCTCAGAACTGTATATAAATCTTTAAAACTTTCTTCATCTTATTTATTTTGTTGACTGCACTTTACGAAAAGCACCAATAAAATTAGAATGACACTACCATGGTATAGAGAAAGTCATAAATTCGATTTTCTTTCTCTTTAGCTGATGCTTTCAGTCCTCCATTCAGCTTTATGTTAAAATAATGGAGGAAAAATCATAATTTCATTTGAAAGCAACTTATTGCACATGGTTGCCTGCAAATGTTTGGTCTCCAGGGCAATTATTTAAAGGCCATATTTGAGACCTCAAATGCAGCTGTAAATTCCTTTGTGCTGCAGCCTAACTCCTTTAGAGAATGAGGAATGAGCAAGGCTAATGTCTTCGTTTACCTTACTACATTTTTGCTGCCTTGACTGATTTTTAGTGCTTCCTCTACAATGTGTGTTTAAAATAGCACTAAAAGGGTTAGGTGTGACATACTGTAGCTTGCTCAACATGCATAGAAAATTAGATACTTCTTATAGTTGTTTGTTTAAAATGTACACTATCAGGGGCAGAATATCTTTAAAAATTTTATTTTGCTTAATAGGTAGAGTGAGTGTGAATATCATTCTGTTAAGATACAGACAGACAGACACACAGGTCATACCCTAGATTCATGGAGAATTTAATTAAAAAGAACAAATCTAATTGCACTTTAGGAAAGTTTTTTGCTAATGGTGTCATCTATTAAATACTATTGTTTCTTTTGCACATTGGCTTTTGTGTTTTTACTTTCCATTACCGTTCCGGTCAGAGCACTGCCATAATGTAGTTGACAAGGATAATACAAGTATAACACCGTTACAGTGAAAGACACACCATTATAGCCTGTGCTATGTAACTGAACCCATGGGTCAAGTTTCACTGAGCTTGTTTCAGTAATAACTCCTTAGATTTAATGCTCATAATAGTCACTCCTTCTGATAGTGTTGAAAATACAGATGTTAAAACTTCATTTAATATGAATTATAGCTTTCCCTTGAATTCACGGAAGCCTAGAATTTTCTGTTGTATTTCCAAGCAGTAGAAAGAAAAAGGGCTTTGGAGTCCCACACAAATGTTCAAACCACTGCTCTGCTGCATTAAAAAGCCCTGTGGGTGAGTTTACCTCTGAGCACCTGATGGCGCACCTGTAAATTGGTTATTAATAATGGTTACTCAGGAGAGTTCGAATGAGTGAAGCCAGATTAATGGATAAACCAGTTTGGTTGCTGCCTAGGCTATCCATCTCATCAGGGCCATAAAACATTACTGAGTAATCAGGGAAATGTGCCGTGAGCCTATTTCCAATGCAGAAAACTGTTCCTGCATGGAAAGTTATAAGCAGTTTGCTATTATAGACCTAGCACATGTAACTACAGTCACTTGAAAGTGTGCCACCAGGTAAGGCATGTTCTAATGGTATTTACTGGGAACAAGAGATTCACTTTCTAAATTTACCCCTGTTAAGATGTAGGTTCAGACACTTGCTAAGGAAAATCCTTGAGAAAGAACAAGAACAATGAGGAAATGGAAGTGGTTTTTGACAGTTGTGTGTGTGTGTGTGTGTATGCACTTGTGTATACAGGCCTTTAAAGACCATTGACTGCTACCAATAGAAACCTATGGATCTTTGGCCATGAAGGAAATCAATGTGTCATCCCAGAATATACCTCTTTTACCTAAGAAGTTGTTTCTGTGCTAACAACCAGTGGAGCATAGCTGTCTCCTTATCCTGCTTTTCTTTAGAATACAGCATTTATATCCTAAAGGCAGGACATAAATTCTTTTCTGGAGACAGCTCGAGAGTCCTAGCCCAAAGATAGCCCTAGAGGAATCTGTGAACCTTACTTCATTGGTTTTCCTCCTGTGCTAGTTCCCTGCCTAACATTTCCTACCTCTCAAAGCTTAAAATCATTTGTCTTTGTCCTGTCATTTTTCTCCAGATTTATTGTCCTGTGTGGAAGTTTCTGTATGCACCAGAGTTCTAAGCCTCTGCTTTGGGTGGTTTTTGCTGAGGTTCCTTGCACTATGTGCCCCCGTACATTAGCCTACTAGTCAATCTATTGTTATGGGGGGCCATCCCAACTAAGAAATCATGAGAGTTCATAAAAAATTGTATTTCCTCCTCCATAGCAGCCATATACAGTTCTTGTCCATGGGAAATAACTCTCCCCACCCCTACTAAATGTTAAATACAGAAAATATTTTTTCCAAAAAGCTACCAATGTACCTTATATTTGAATTAATTGCAGGTTTGAAAGATGGTAATTAGGAGAAACCGTATCATTATGCTCAAAACATCTAGAAGGACATTGAGGTCCAATAATTTTTCCATTGGCCAGGAAAAAATTATTTTTAGCCAATTACAAACCTGCTCAGAACCCAGAAAACTGTATAAACTTTTTCTGTTTATACCAGATTTTTCCATTAATAACAGCCCAACCATGGATGGGTTATTCTTTTAACCATGTGAGAAATGGATGGGCAGTAATTGAAGGAAGGAGAGTGTGTTATGAAAGCTATTGCACCAACCTTCCTGGATTCAAGAAACAGTCCAGGGACAGACTCAGCAGGACTTGCTAATGAATGGAATGAGGAGCATGCGAGGATGGGAGAACCAAGTTTAACACCTAATTTCTGGCCTAAGCAACTGTATCGTTGTGGTGTATGCCCTGAAACGGAACGATGGACAGGGTGGGTAGGCATACCAAGACTGAAATGTCTGTGAGACACCCAAATAAAGAACTCAAAAAACCAATTGGAGAGTTCATAAAAATGGTGTATCTTCAAATTCTTTTGCATCTCCATAAAATACGGAGTCTAATTCTCCTCCCTTGAATATGGGCCAGTCTGAGTGACTTCTTTCTAATGAAGAAAGTGGTAGAAATAACTCAGCATAATACAGCTTTCTACTTCTTCTTGAGACATGCATCTCGGGAGCCTGAGTTGCAGTCCTGAAGCCGCTGTGCTGGAAAAACCACATGGAGACGCCACATGAGAACAGATGTCCAGAGGCCTCCAACTATGCCAGCCTCCAGCTGTCTTGTGTTATCACAGAAGCAACCACCAGATGAGTGAGCATGAGTTCAGGTGACTTGTGAGGCCCTCAGTCCATGAGTACAATAAAAGCTATTGCAGCAGCCCACTGAATTTAAGATACAGAGTAGACTGAACAGGACTTGCTAATGAATGGGATGAAGCAAATGAGAACTGGAGGAGCCAGGTGTGACACCTAATTTCTGACCTGAGCAACTGGGCTACTTTCTGCCACAAAGCTTTGGTGTAACTGGTTATCCAACCATAGTAACTAGAGCAATCACAAGTCTAAAGAGAATAGGAAAAGAAAAGACGAAAGACTTCAGAAAACTAAATCACTGGTGAGTCATGAAGAAAAGTCAATTATTGACAGAACTTACACTATGAAAATCCTCTTAAAAGGCTTGAGAGTTGGCACTAGAGACATCTCTAAGGATAGAAGGGAGAAGTTAAAATAATTAGTTTGATTGCATTTAAGAAGCAGACTACTAGATCCACTTTTCCTCTGAATACCCCTGCCTGATCCTTGCCAAATGTAGCCCCCACCCCATATAGCGTCAACATGAGGGATGCCAGGGACAGGTGCAGGCAGAAGATCGTCTGCCCATTCCAGATCCGCTTCACCCTTCTCAAGCCTTGGGAATCTGATCTGAGTGGATGTCAACACACTTCTCGTCTTCTCAATTTCAGATTGGCCGGTGGGGGGAGGGAGAGTATTGGGATATCAGTGATAAATCCAGTAAGATAGAAGTGAGGTAGGAATGTTGATTCCCACATTTTCTTCCCTGTGGGTCCTGATCGGCTGATAGAAGATGTCAGCTCCTAGGTGGCCCTCTTCAGGCCCCATCTGTCTCTGTACCTACTACTGCTCATTCCTCTCAAAATAAGACCTGAGTAGGTGGCAACAGAGTTTCTGTTACTACCTCCCCAGGTATTTGTTATGGGCTGAAATGTGCCCCCCACCAAAACACATGTAGAAGTTCTAACCCCCAGTACCTCAAAATGTAGCTGAATTTGGAGATTAGGGTGTTAGAAGTGGTGACTGAATTAAAATGGGATCACTGGGGTGGGCCCTAGTCCAACATGATTGACACCTGTATTAGATTATAGTCTACAGGTGCCCACACACACACAGGGAAGCCCATCTGAGGACACAGGGAAAAGACCATCATATCTACAAGCCAGGAGAGAGGCCTCAGAAGTTATCAGCCATGTTGATAATTTGATTTCAAGTCTAGACTTGGGCCCGGCACTGTGGCACAGTGGGTGAAAGCCCCAGACAGCAGCATTCGAGTCTTGGCTACTCCACTTCTGATCCAGCTCTCTGCTATGGCCTGGGAAAGCAGTACAAGATGGCCCAAGCCCTTGAGCCCCTGCATCTGCACGGGAGACCTGCAAAAAGCTCATGGCTCCTGACTTTGGATCTAGACTCCACAACTATGAGAAAATGAATTTCTGTTAAGCTGCCTAGTCTATGGTACTTTATTACAGGAGTCCCCAAAAAGTAATATTTATAGTACAAAACTATTCCTTATGGTTCCCTTGCACCCTACCCATCCCTTCATAAATAGAGACCCTTACCACACTCTTCAAAGTATCCAAATAAAGTTGTCACCTCAGTAATACTGAAAATGGGCCTTAAATACCTTTTAAGGGCCTTATTATATGCACTCCAAATGCTAAGACATCCAGTTTTCCACCCACAATCCTGTCAGCTCCCAGAATGTTGACAGCAAAAAATAAACTCTAGGCAAGAGACTGGTAGTCCCAAGAATTTCATCACTCTGGTACTTTAAAATTTGAGAGGCAGAGAATCAGAGAAAAAAAGACGAGAGCTCCTATCCATTGGTTCACTCCGCAGTTGCCCTCAACAGCTGGGACTGGGCCAGCCCAAAAGATGGGAACTCCAATCAGGTCTCACATGGGTGGCAGCAACCCACTCAAGCCATTATCTGCAGCCTCTTGGGGTTTGTATTAGCAGGAAGCTACAAACGAGCAGAGCTGGCACACAAAACCAGGCCCTCCAATATGAGATGTGGGTGCCCCAACTGACTGCTTAACCATCAGGCCAAGTTCCAACCCCAGACTTTAGGGTTTAAACATCTGCATGAGTTTAGGGAGGCAAATCTTACTCAAACTGGAATGCAGCACGCCCCACTCATATCTTAAATGATCCAAATAAGTAGCATCACATTTATCACTATGTAGGAGTTACAAGTTACAGATGTATATTAAAAACAAAACCCATTTCCTAAGACCAACGATATATATTTAAGATGGCTGAATAAAGATTCAGTGGCTGTGGGGAGCTATTTATTTGGTATAAAAATTGAAACCTGGAGTGGGCATTCAGCCTAGTGGTTGAGATGCCCACATCCTACATCAGTTACCTGACCTCAGTTCCTGCCTGACTGCCCCCCCCCCGACCCCCGCACACGATTACAGCTTCCTACAAATGCAGCCCGGAGAGGTAGTGGGATGGCTCAAATAACTGCACTCCTGACACCCACTGTGAGAGACCTGGTTCTAGTCCTAGCCTAGCTCTTGCAGTTGTAGGCATTTGAAGAGTGAACCAGTGGATGAACGTTTACTGTATGTATCTCTCTGCCTCTCAAATAAATAAAAAAAATACTTGAAATGGAGATTTTGATTGGATCACTAATAGTCTAAACCAGATAACTAATTAATATAAATTCATCCATTTCTGAATTTTGTCAAATTATATGTTAATAACATGGCTTCTTTTGAAAAGGTCATGGTTATTTTAGATAAATTCCCACTATTTATTCTCATTTAATCTTTAGTACATAATCAATGAACTAAAAGTAACAATAAATACCATTTTATTTCTCATTAACCTTTTATTTTTAACTTATTTTTACAATAAACAGAAAAGAAGTTGGTCATTAAAAAAATACCATAGCTGTCCAATTTAAATGTAAAATGAGGTTGTCATTAAACAAAGCAGAAACACTATACCCGATAATTACATCTTTACTTTTATATACAAGAACTGTGTGCAAAGTGTTTTTCAAACTATAAAATAAGACTTTGGAACAAGATACAAATGGTTAACCCTAGGAGTTAGTTACCCCTGCCTGCTTGTAATGAATCACAACTGCTTACATTCTTAATTGCATTTTGTTTACTTAAATACTAAAAGAAAAGCTACCACTTTCTAATACCAAATTGGTATCTAGCTTTTGAAAATAATCCCTGATCCAAAGTTCTAAATTTTACTTTTACATATAATTCAATTGCTTGCTTCATTTTTTTTTTTTTTTTGGAATAAGTAGAGGGCAGGTTTTTAAAAGCAAATATCAGTAGATCCCTTTAGACAAACATATTTTAATCAAGCTGAGATTTAAAAATAACCACCAAGTCACATGAAAGAAAAAGAACTTGGGCAAAGCAAACTGTATCATACCTTCTCTTCAAGCACACACAGAGGCAGCCTGTGTGCTGGAGATGGATTTTTTCCCTCTCACTCAGAACTCTGACTACATGATGCCAAACCCAACACCATACAAACCGAGATTGCTTAACAATTATTTACAACAAAGCCTTTGAATCCAGGAAATCGTTAAAGCACAAGGTACATCTAAGTGAGCAGGAAGTTTTGAAAGGTAAACAGGAAGAAATGACTTTCTAAACAAAGTCTTCAAGAACCTAAATTAGGTATTTGGTCTAAATGTGGGAGATGAGCAGAGACCTACATTTCCATTAGTTGGGCATGCCTTATTCCCTTGGAAACATGCAGCCTGTTAGCTTGCAAAGCCTTCCAATACCCCTGTGAAGCAGGTACATGTGAAATATTATACCCCGAAGGAAAATCTGAGGCACTAAGAGGTTAAGAGTCCAGTCCATATAGTTCGCCAGTTGCAGAAAAGTGATTTTCATGTGTCTCCTTTTTAACCTTTGTAAAAACAGTATAAATAAGTTTTCATTTTGTATTTTAAAGCACCCTATGAAGCAGACACTAGATATCAGTGAAAGAAACATGATTAGAAAGTAATAAATGCATATGAATAAAAATCTTACTCATCATCTGCAGGCATAGAACCCACCGTGAAGCCTCCAGGAAGCCCAGGCTTCATCATTTCCATCAGCAGGTTGTGTCTCTTTGAATCCATTGTAAAAGTTAAGTCTAATACATGAGACTCTACTCCTCTTTGTAATAATTAACAAATAAAGAACACCAAACTCGGAATTGTGAATGCCCAAGATAGATCAAGGACAGCCCGCAAAATGAATGTGAAGATTCTCCCAGCAATTCTTTACTACATGGCAGGGCAATTAAGTGACTAAGATACAAAGTGATTTAATCTCACTTGAAATTCACGCCTGGTTTGCATTCCTTCTTATATATTTAACTTAGAAAATTAAAAATATCCATTTATAAATCTGTTCTCATCACAACTATACCTTGGAAAAGCAGCTTATATTTCTCTATGGGAGATAATCAGGTAAACATGTTACCAAACAATAATTAATAATTTAATGTCCTTCAAGTTCAAGTGCAGGGCAAATCTATCTATATATGCTACTTACAACCTAGTAGAGATTGATTATTCAAGTATCAGCAATGTTAGTCCTTAAAACATTATCATTTGTGTAGTGCAAAAAATATATATATATGTACACAAACCAAACTACTGGACAACAAAAAGAAATGTAATCATTACAACTAGATTTTCTTGTGAACTCCACAATCCATTTCATTCTCAGGTGATCCAGGCCCAGCAGTCTTCTTGGGTAAGACACCACTTTCTTCAATTCAGTTTTCTTTAAAAAGAGAGTAAAAAATAATTTTCTGTCATTATAAGAGAGCAACCTGAATATGAAACACATCCAAGGAATTCTCACATTCAAATTCAAGAGGAACAGCCGGCGCCGCAGCTCACTAGGCTAATCCTCCACCTTGCGGCGCCGGCACACCAGGTTCTAGTCCCGGTCGGGGCGCCAGATTCTGTCCCGGTTGCCCCTCTTCCAGGCCAGCTCTCTGCTATGGCCCGGGAGTACAGTGGAGGATGGCCCAAGTACTTGGGCCCTGCACCCCATGGGAGACCAGGAGAAGCACCTGGCTCCTGCCTTCGGATCAGCGCAATGTGCCAAAGGCAAAAAAAAAAAAAAAAAGGAAGACCTTTCTCTCTCTCTCTCTCTATCCACTCTGCCTGTCAAAAAAAAAAAAAAAAAAAAAAAAAAATTCAGGAGAAAGCCACACAATGACAAATGGTCCTCATGAAATTATTTTATGTTGGGGTTAGCGCTGTGGCGCAGCTGGTTGAAGCCCTGGCCTGAAGCGCCAGCATCCCATTAGGGCGCCAGTTCAAGTCCCGGCTGCTCCCCTTCCAATCCAGCTCTCTGCTGTGGCCTAGGAAAGCAGTGGAGGATGGCCCAAGTCCTTGGGCCCTGCACCCACGTGGGAGATCTGGAAGAAGCTCCTGGCTCCTGGCTTCAGATAGGCGCAGCTCTGGCCATTGCGGCCATTTGGGGAATGAACCAGCAGCAGAGGACCTCTCTCTCTCTCTGCCTCTCCTCTCTCTCTGTATAACTCTGACTTTCAAATAAATAAACCTTAAAGAAAAAGAAACATTAAAAAAAAGAAATTATTTTATGTTAGATAGCCCAATAGAAAAGATCAACTGCAGGGATTGAAATTACCAAGCAATTTAATAATTTAAATAATCATTTCTCCTCTCTTACCTTCTAGATTATTTTCTATGATTAAGATTTTGGGAGGCCAGCATCTGGCATAACAGTTTAGTAAGATGTAGTATGGGATGCGCATATGCCATATCAGAGCACCTGGCCTCAGGCCCTGCTCTGTTCCTATTCTTACTTCCCTCTACTGTGTCTCCTGGGAGCAGCAGGTGATGGCTAAAACTTGGGTCCTTGCCACCCACATGGGTGAGCAGGATTGAACTCCAGTTTCTTTTTTTTTTTTTTTTTTTTTTTTTGGACAGGCAGAGTGGACAGTGAGAGAGAGAGGCAGAGAGAAAGGTCTTCCTTTGCCGTTGGTTCACCCTCCAATGGCCGCCGCGGAAGAGGGGCAACCGGGACAGAATCCGGCGCCCCGACCGGGACTAGAACCCGGTGTGCCGGCGCCGCTAGGCGGAGGATTAGCCTAGTGAGCCGCGGCGCCGGCCTTCCAGTTTCTTGGGTTTGGACTGGCCCAACCCTAACTGTTGCAGCCATTTGGGGAGTGAACCAGTGTTTGGGAGTTCTCTGTGTGTCTACCTTTCAAATAAATAAATGAATAAATCTTTTTTAAAAATACTTATGGCTAGTCCTTTCTTGGGGCCCTCCCTCCCCCTGCTACTGTGGCAGGAGGTTTTTGTTTTATTTTGTTTTTCAAGATTTATTTTAGGGGCTGGCGCTGTGGTGTAGTGGGCTAAAGCTTCTGCCTGTGGTGCCAGCATCCCATATGGGTACCGGTTCAAGTCCTGGCTGCTATACTTCCAATCCCATTCCCTGCTAACGGCCTGGGAAAGCAGCAGCAGATGATCCAAGTGCTTGGGTCCCTGGACCCATATGGGTCTGTAACTCTACCTCTCAAAATAAATAAAATATTTAAAAAATAAAAAAATATTTTATATAAAAAAGACTAAAAGGAATTACTCATTTTTCAAATTTTATCAAATGTTTTAGCTTTGTGAAACAAAAAGCTTAGTAGACATCTAAGGGGTTCCCAGGTTACAAAATGGACTATTTAATCAACCCATACTATGTATCTACGACATTCCAGGCACTGTGCCAAGCACCAGGGATTCAAAGATAAATGAAGCAGTTCTCAGACTCCAGAAGACCTCAGTTTGGGTGCCAGGGGAGAGGGAGTCTCATAAACTGAAAGCTTAGATCCATAATAAGGTTTTCATGACAGCAGAATGAATGAGCTTCCAGGAAGGGGCAGGCTCGTTAGCTCAAGATAATGCAATCACACAGGACCGATTCTGCGAAAGGTTCCGCTGCAGTAAAGGCTCCAAGGCCTCCCCAGCACTCGGGACGCCAAAATGCCTGCCACTCATTAGTCAGCGCTCGCGGTAGCAATGCTCTGAGGCAACCCCCCTGGCAGGAGTGACGTTACATAATCAGATCCTTCCTTATCCCCTGCAGAAATCCTCTTGTGTACACCTCCTTGGCAGGAGTGACATTTTAGATAATCAGATCAACTGCACAGAAGGAGATCTGGCAGCAAGAAGGAGATCTGGCCCCTGGAGGAAGGGAATTAAAATGGTTAACAAAGACAAGACAGACGTGGGTGGTTCTACAGACAACCTGCCAGGAGTGAGCTTTTATCAGAAATGCTAGCTGTGGGGTACCTGAACAGTCTGCAGCACATATCAAATTTCCTGTGAAGCAGATCGCTGTATAAGGTCCCTGCACATTTTAAAGGGCAGACAACTTGGCCTCTGATTCTAAGAGAATAAAAGTAAATCACTGTCTTCAGAACTTCAGGATTTTTTTTCCAGGTTCTTAAAGAGATCTTTCTCCACTTTTTTTCCCTTTTTTTTTTTTCCAATTAATTGGCAAACAGAAGGGAGGGTGCTGTATGATAAGTCACAGAAAAGGACAGGAATAAGTTCTGTCTGCTCCCTTACGCAGCTGAACTCTGCTCGGAGACACCACTAAGACTGGTTCGTGTCCTCAGACCCCTGGTCTGACTTCTGTCAGCACCATCTGCGCCCCGGGGTGAACAGAGACCATTCCTCCCGAGAGCCCCTCCAGTCTCAGTCAGTTTCTATTGATTATCTGTGGAAATCTGAAAGCTCAGTGTCCCCACGGAAACTACATCACAGCAAATTTAGGAGTCTAGATAGTCTGATAAAGAAAAGTGGTTACCTCCAAGGTAAACACTTTCAAAAGAGCAGTCCTTTGTATAAAAAAGAACAGTCATTTATATTTTCTTTTTTTTTTATTTCACAGAGTTATAGACAGTAAGAGAGAGACAGAGAGAAAGGTCTTCTTTCCGTTGGTTCACTCCCCAAATGGCCGCTACGGCAGGCGCTGCGCCGATCCGAAGCCAGGAGCCAGGTGCCTCCTCCTGGTCTCCCATGCGGGTGCAGGGGCCCAAGCACTTGGACCATCCTCCACTGCACTCCCGGGCCACAGCAGAGAGCTGGGCTGGACAAGAAGCAACCAGAACTAGAACTCGGTGCCCATATGGGATGCCGGCTTTGCCCAAGTCCTTTGTATTTAACAGCCCTCCTTTCCTTATTTAACGTGTGTGTGTGTGTGTGTGTGTATGAGAGAGAGAGAGAGAGAGAGAGAGAGAGAGAGAGAGAGAGGAAAGATAAAACTCTTATCTTCTTCACTCCACAAATGCCTGCAACAGCCAGGATTGGGCCAGGCCAAAGCCATGAACCAGGTACTCAATCTGGGTCACCATATCAAATAAGGCTGTATCTTTAGCTCCAGTTAATCTGTCATATAAATAAGGAATAAAATATAAAAACTTTAGGCATCATCAAAATGCAGCTGCCTGGTACCAAATAATTTGTAAGGATTAAGCACTTAACATACAGTGAAAGAACTGGTAAGGATTCAACAACAAGGTAGAAAATGAAATTAGCAGTTTCTCTACTCAGAGACATCTGCTAACAACTAAAAAGGAATACTTAGGAAAAAACCTTATACCATACCAGTATGGAACACCTGTGGTGTATAGCAGGTAAAGCTGCCACCTGCAGTGCTGGCATCCCATACAGGCGCCAGTTCAAGTCTTGGCTGCTCTGCTTCGGATCCAGCTCTTGGCTATGGCTTAGGAAAGCAGCAGAGGATGGTCCAGGTACATGGGCCCCTGCACCCACCTGGGAGACCTGGAAGAAGCTCCTGGCTCCTGGCTTCAGATTAGCCCAGCTCCAGCCATCGCGGCCACTGGGGACTGAACCAGCAGATCAAAGACCTCTCTCTGTTTCTCTGCCTCTGCCTCTCTGTAACTCTGCCTTTCAAATAAATAAATAAATCCTTAAAAAATTATTCATCTACTATCATAGGTATTTCAGACTACCTACTGTAAAGTATTACAACTGAAGTGGAGCTCTGCTTATCACTTTTATGCAAAAGAAGGGTAAATTTTATTACCAAATATAATAATTAGAAACATGTTCTTTAGTAAAGAACAAACATGCCCCTCCAAAATTTAAACTTGTAACTTTTTGAAAATTCTGACATCATTATCAAATGCCCTATTTCTTTCCTTTCCTTGTTGTTATTTAATGAGAAATGATGACAAAACAATGAAGACATAATGAGGCTATCAGTGAGGTATCTGCCCATCCATCCATGGGAGATAATTCACTTTACAATATATCCAAAAAAGGATGCTTATTGGATTTAAGGATTTCCTTGAACCCAAGGAGTTTGGCCTCAGGGTTATTCCTAACACAGACAGGCTCAGGGCACGTTTGGAGATTTTAGTCTCTTATTCTGCAACTTGTCTGAGGTATCTCCTGTCAATGGACTTCTGTCCTGGAATTCTGGCTCTCCAATTAAAGTAACCTCTAGTTCTAGAGATCCTTAACCACCAGGCTTGACATTTTTTGAAATGTCCATAGACACAGAAAGCAAGCAGGCATTCTGTTTACCTGTCTGCTGTCCTCTATATTAGCAAAGGGCCCAAAATAAGTATCAGATGTTAAGAGCATTATTTCCTTGTAAGCCATAAAACTGAGGAAGTACACAGTAATTTTCTTGTTAATGTCTAAATCAAAACACAATTCTATCAGATGCTCTCAAATAAAAACATTTGAAGTCTAACAAGTACCTAGATACTGACAAGATAATGTTTTCTAATAGTTTCAGTCAGAGGATCAGTATAGAATATTCAGTATGACAGTGGCCATGAAGTATGCCTCTCCTCCTAATGGCCACTGAAAGCTCAGTCTATTGCAGATTCTAAGAGGTTATATACCATTTCAAATTATAAAACTACAGTATTACCTTCTCCTTCTCTGATAATATAAATGCACCAGCCACTGGGCAATAAAAGGCCATATGATAGCAAAAGTTAATGCACCAGGAGAGATCTCGAAGGGCCACCAAGATGGTCTCTGAGAAAATAAAAAAGCTTGTTACCTTTCTATAAAAGATTACATACATAAGCTGGAAAACATACATAGGTCACAATTTTGAAAATACAAAACTACTAATAAATCTCCCCCTTGCTAATGGGAGAGAGAGGCCCTGCATCTGAGAGCTGCATGTACACGCAGACTTTTAGACTTACACAATCACAGAGCCAATCTTTTGTCATTTTTTGGTCAACACTCTCCGGGACAGATTTCATTCAGAACGCTTTAAGATCTCATTTACTGCGAATATACTGTCACACTCTGAAATCCTTACACTTAGGTTTAAGAAAACTTCCTTACCTGTGAGGAGGGCTGAACGCTGCTCTGCAGTTCTGATGATTTTGCCTAAAAATACAAATGAAAGTGATTTAGCTTTCATAAAATGAAAACTGACATTTTTCTATTTCCTCTTTTATTTTTTTAAAAAAAAAAGCTGAAATATTTGCTTATTCTCTGTTATTCCACTAATTATGCTATTAGCCAAAACCCATCACGACTATAGGACAAGGCCCCTAAAATTGTAAACTCAACAAATACCTTTGAAATCTTATATTTTCTAGACCCAGTTATACAAAATTATCAAACTAAAAACTCAAATCAATTTAAACTCTTATGTCTTTTATATTAGGTTACCTCACCAGCTTTTCTTAATGGATTCCTTAGTTTCCATACAAACTACCAATTTACAAACGCATCTGAGAACAGCTTTATTAATTAAAACAAAAAGACTTTGTAAACAATATCCAAAGATCCATTTTGGAAGTTCTTCACAAGCTATATCAGAAGAGGTTTAGAACAGACATAAGAAATGATCTTTTGGGGCAGGTGTTGTGGATCAGCAGGTTAAACCACTGCTTGAGATGCCCACATTCCACATTGAAGTGCCTGGTTCAAGTCCAGGCTACTGTGTGCTTCCAACTCATCTTCTTACTAATGCAGTGGAAGATGGTCCAAGCACTTGGGTCCCTGCCACCCATGAGGGTGACCTGGATGAAATTCATGACTCCTGGCTTTGGTCTGGTCCAGCCTGGAATGTTGTAGGCATTTGGGGAGTGGACCACAGGATGGCAAATCTCTCTCTCTCCATGTTTCTGTCACTCTACCTTTTAAATAAATAAATCTTAAAAAAATACATATGATCGATAAGTGTTAAGTTTTAAAATGAGAGGTAGTCAAAAACTACCCAGAAACATTTTCAGACCAATTATGAAACTCATCCAACGACAAGATTGTTATGCTAGTTACTAGAAGCTTATTACTCTATAAGTTGAGAAAAATTGTATGAAGATTACTGAGATCATTCACTCATTCAATAAATATCTCTATTTTTTTCAATAAATATCTCTATTTACCAGTCACTTTTCTGGGCCAGAGATACAGGAGAGAGCACAATGACAAAAATCTCTGCCCTAATGGAGCTTACACTCTAGTGGAAGGGTAGACATAATAACAAATAATGCAGTAAAATATTCAGTGTGTCAGATGGTGATGTGTGCTATACAAAAAAGTAAAAACAAAAAGAAAGATGAGACATGTCATCATCTTTCTAAGGCTTGCAAGCAACTGGAAACAGAGTGGACGGGAAAGGCTCAGAATTATGGCTAACTAGACAACCAGATTTCTTTCTGTACAGAAGGAGCAGTACGTTTAAAGACCCAGGCTGGGAGGGAAACTGCCCGCAAGTTCAAGGAACAGTTAGAGGCCAGTGGGCTGGGTAGAGCTGTGAAAACAGCAGGGAACTCTTAACTCTTCTCTGGCTTTAAAATTTCAACTGTAGGGGCCAACACTGTGGCATGTGGGTAAACTGTCTCCTGCTGTACTGGCATTCCATATGGGTGCCGGTTCCAGTCCCAGCTGCTCCCCTTCCCATCAAGCTCTCTGCTATGGCCTGGGAAAGCAATAGAGGATGGCCCAAATCCTTGGGCTCCTGCACCCACGTGGAAGACCTGGAAGAAGCTCCTGGCTTCGGGTCGGCCCAGCTCCAGCTGTTGCGGCCATTTAGGGAGTAAATCAGCAGATGGAAGACCCATCCCTCCTTCCCTCTCTCGCTCTCTGTAACTCTGCGTTTCAAATAAAGTCTTTTTAAGATTTACTCATTTATTTATTTATTTATTTGAAAGGCAGAGAGAGAAGCAGAGAGAGAGAGAGACAGGTCTTCCATCCGCTGGTTCACTCCCCAGATGGCCGCAAAAGACAGAGCTGCACTGATCTGAAGCCAGAGCCAGGAGCTTCTTCCAGGTCTCCCACGTGGGAACGGGGGCCCAAGAACTAGAGCCATCCTTTGCTGCTTTCCCAGGCACATAAGCAGGGAGCTGGAACGCAAGTGGAGCAGCAGAGACTTGAACCAGTGCCCATACGGGATGCCAGCACTGCAGGCCAGGGCTTTAACCCACTGTACCATAGCACCAGCCCCAATAAATAAATCTTTTTTTAAAAATTTCAAGTGTAAAAGCAATGTAACTTAATGTATTACCCAATCAGTACTTTTTAAAAGAATTCAACACAGAAGACAATGCTAACTGTAAAACAATGACTGCCTAATGACAAATTTTAATGATGTTGGGATTGGTAAAGGTTAAGTCCCTGAAAACCCATTTAGCAGCAGTTATCTTTCTGGGTTTGTTTGTTTGAATTTACTTCAAAGGTAGAGAAAGGAAGGGGGGTGGGGAGAGAGAATCTTTTATCCACTGATTCACTCCCCAAATGGCTGCAATGGACTGGGCTATGTCAGGCTGAAGCCAGTAGCCCAGAGCTACCTCTGGGTTTTCCATGTGAGTGCAGGGGCCCAGCTGCTCCACTAGAAGCCATCTACTGCTGCCTTCCCAGGCCATTCACAGGAGCTGGATCAGAACTGGAGCAGCAGAGACATGAACTGGTGTCCACATGGGATGCTGGCATCACTGGCAGTAGCTTCACCCACTAAGCCACAACACCAGCCCCCATCCAGTTATGTTTCTAATACAAAGTGCCCAAGTGCTACCTCCAACATAGTACCACTAATTTTACACTATGAAAATTTTCTAGCAGTCCTTAGCTTCTGGGTCAGACTTTTCTGTTTTCCTTTTTTTTTTTTTTTTTTTTTTAAGATTTATTTTTATCTCTTTGAAAAGCAGAGTTTCAGAGAGGGAGAGACAGAAAGAAAGAGATCTTCCATCTATTGGTTCATTCACCAAATGGCTGTAATGTTCCGAGCTCAGCCAGACTGAAGCCAAGAGCCAGGAGTTTCATACAGTCTCCCTCGTACAGGGGCCCAAGCACTTGGGCCATATTCTCCTACCTTTCTAGTTGCATTGGCAGGCAGCTGGATGGGAAATGGAGGAGCTGGGACTCCAACCAGCTCTTATGGGATGACAGCATACCAGGCAGCAACTTAACCCACTGTGCCATAATACTAGTCCCAGGGTCAGTCTTTTCTCACACAATATTTTCAAAATTAGGTCCTTCTTATTACAAGAATCAATGAAAGTTGTGGGAAATCTAATCAACACTTTTGTTATGGCTTGAACAGGACCCAGCTCCCCAAATTCATGAGAAGTTCAAACCCCAAAGTCGCACATTAACAACTGAACTAAGTAAGGGTGGAAAGCTGACCTAATTATGATGTCTAAGAGATGGCCCTGGTGGGAGGTACATAGATCCTGGGGGCCTTGGTCTCAGCAGGTGGTTCTCATGAGAAGGTTGGGTATACAAGCACAGCCTGCCTTCTGTGCCTCTCTGTTTCCTGACTCAACATAGGATTGTTCCTCTGCTTATGCTCTGCCACTGCCACCAGAGAGCAGACTAACGGTGCCACTTGATCTTGAACTGTGAACTTCCAAACTGGGAGCCGAAATAAACCTCTCCCATTGCAAGTCCTACTTTCAAGCATTTTAGTTAAAGCAATGAAAATCGATAAATGTAACAGATTACACACTGCTTTACAGGATCGGCAAGTAGAAGGCAGTAAGACAAATTCAGAAGCTTACCTGGGAAGCAGTTAGTGTTTCCAGTTTATGCAGTCTCTGAAGGACATTCTGCATGTCCTCTTGCAACCTCATGAGCACCAGAGCAATCTGCTCATTGATGCTGCCTCGGGACCCTCTGTCCGAGCCCCAGCGTTCACCGTCACCGCCACTTCCCACTTGCCGACTTTTGGCTCCTTCGCTCAAATGCTGCATCCTATGACCTATTTTAAGAAAGCAAATTCGGCTGGTTTTAAATAATCCCTATAAAAAGTAGAAATAGTGTGTTATATTCATTTTTATCTATTACGTTCAGATCTAAATCTCCAAAGTGGAGTAGAAAAAAATTAAAAAATATATAAAGTAATTTCTTGAGATCACATAAATATATAAACCTTTATTTAAAGAAAAAAATTTTTTGCTTAAGACACAGAGAGAAAGTCCTTCTGATTGAATCCCAACCTGCGGACGGTGTAAGGCCAGTAGCAGCCCCCGGTGCACGAGGCCTGGGTCTTCCCAGAGTCGAATTGCTTGAGAATGCAACCCAAAACAGATGGTAAACTCCATCTAAGGCTAAATACCAGCACAAGACCGAGACCAATAGTCAACAAGTACTGTAAGGGAAGTTCAAAGAACATTGAAGAGAGAGTTCAAGAAAAAAAAAGAAAGAAGAGGCAGAGAGAGAGAAAGGAAAGAGAGAGGGCTTCTCCATCTCTGGTTCCCTCCACTAACGCCTGGATTGCACTAGGCAGAAGCTAGGCATCACAAACTCAATCCTGGTCTCCTTTGTGAGTCTTAGGAATTCAACTATGGGAGCCACTATCTACTGTAAACCATATTAGCAGGAAACAGGAATCTGGAGTCAGAGCCAGGAACTGAACCCAGGCACTCGGATATGTGACACAGCAGTCCTAATCAGCAGCTTAATCATGGTCAAACATCTGCCCTAAATTTCCATTTATATTAATGTAGTCTTAAATTCTTTGGCTAATGTTTTATAAAATACAAGTATATGTTATATATGCATATAATTCACAAATAGTATATATATTTAGAGTGAAGCTCAGAAGTTCTTTACTAATAAGGAAAAAGATTGAAAAAAATTGAAAACCACTATTTTGGAAAAAAGTTACATTAGTGGCCAGCAGTGTGGTATAGCAGGTAAAGCCACTGTCCGTGACACCATCATTCCATATGGGGTCTGATCTGTGTGCCAGCTGCTCCACTTATAATCCAGCTCCCTGCAAATGGCCTTGGAAAAGGAGAAGATAGCCCAAGTCCTTGGGCCCCTGCCAACCATGTGGGCGACCAGATGAAGCTCCAGGCTCCTGCCTTTGGCTTAGCCCAGCTCTGGCCATCTGGGGAGTGAACCAGCAGATGGAAGATCCCATTCTATGTAACTCTGACTTTCAAAATAAATAAGCCTTTAAAAAAGTTTTTTAAAAGTTACATTAAATAGTGATGCTTTTCTCTTGGTCATGGTAAACCTCACAAAGTGGTTTTTTTAAATTAATTTATTTAAAAGTCAAAGTTACACAAAGAGAGAGAGAGAGGCAGAGAGAGAGAGAGAGAGAGGGAGAGAGAGGTCTTCCTTCCACTGGTTCACTCCCCAGTTGGCCGGAGCTGCGCTGATCTGAAGCCAGGAACAAGGAGCCTCTTCCAGGTCCTCCACGTGGGTGCAGGGGCCCAAAGCCCCGGGCCATTCTTCACTGTTTTCCCAGGCTATAGCAGAGAGCCGGATTGGAAGTAGAGCAGCTAGGACACAAACTGGCACCCACATGGGATGCCGACACTGCAGGTAGCGGCCTTACCCACTATGCCACAGCACCAGCCCCACAAAGTGTTTTTAAATTTAAATTTATTTTTAAATTTAAATTTTATTTTTAATTTCTTAGTAGAAATTGCATATACCTCATAGATACTGAATTCTCAGCATTAAGATTTTGCTCTATGTGGGGAGCAACTCGGACTAGACTAAGTTACTGGAATTAAGACTTATTCTATGCATCTGCTCTCCCACAATATGGCACTGGGAGAGGAGTAAACAACTTTTACACAGCTGCCTCCAGTTCAACCAGTAACCTGCAGGAGCTGATCCTGCTCCTGATTGGAGGAGAGCAGCGTACTCGGCGTGTGGGTAGCAGAGTTGGGATTGGTGGAAGAGGACTATAAAGGAGGAGAGAGTAGCCAGCGCCGCGGCTCACTAGGCTAATCCTCCGCCTAGCGGCGCCGGCACACCAGGTTCTAGTCCCGGTTGGGGCGCCGGATTCTGTCCCGGTTGCCCCTCTTCCAGGCCAGCTCTCTGCTATGGCCAGGGAGTGCAGTGGAGGATGGCCCAGGTGCTTGGGCCCTGCACCCCATGGGAGACCAGGAAAAGCACCTGGCTCCTGGCTCCTGCCATCGGATCAGCGCAGCGCAGCGGCCGCGGTGGCCATTGGAGGGTGAACCAACAGCAAAGGAAGACCTTTCTCTCTGTCTCTCTCTCTCACTGTCCACTCTGCCTGTCAAAAAATAAAAAAATAAAAAAATAAAAAAATAAAAAATAAAAAAAAAAAAAAAGGAGGAGAGAGACAACATGCACCAGGGAACATCTATCTGAAGGAACACCTGAGCAGCCCCCGAGAGAGCCGGCCGGTGGTGTGCCGCTCCCCTGTGGAAGTGGGGAAAGTGGCAGGGGGCACCGCCCTTCCACGGAGGTGGAAGGACGGCAGCCAACCCGGGAAGAACCAGCAGCAAACCCGGGAAGGGCCGAGCAGACAAAAGAACAGCGCAGGGTTTAGTGTCGTTCCTCCGCGAAGAGGGGGAGCGACAGCTCTATATCCATCTATTCTTTTTCTATGCAAGTATTTACAAAACTAGTATTGCCCCTAACATGATTTTGTGTCCTGCTTTTAAAATGTCGGGGCCAGCACTGTGGCGCAGTGGGTTAACACCCTGGCCTGAAACGCCGGCAGCCCATATGGGCGCTGGTTCTAGTCCCAGCTGCTCCTCTTCCAATCCAGCTCTCTGCTATGGCCTAGGAAAGCAGTGGAAGATGGTCCAAGTCCTTGGGCCCTGCAACCATGTGGAAGACCCTGAAGAAGCTCCTGGCTCCTGGCTTCGGATCAGCGCAGCTCCGGCCGTTATGGCCATCTGGGGAGTGAACCATCGGACGGAAGACTTCTCTCTCTCTGCCTCTCCTTCTCTCTGTGTAACTCTGACTTTAAAATAAATAAATAAAATCTTTTTTAAAAAAAATCACACTGTCCACATCTACCTGGATCATTAAGCTTTATTCTAAGAAAACTCAAGTGTTATATAAATTCTATATTCAGGCCATTAAGTAATTCACTTAACCATTCTCTACTTTGGGATAATTAGGATGATTCTAAATGTTTGCTATTATTAATAATTTTGCAATGAATGTCTCTACATATAAATTCTTGTCCAACTTATGCTGATTTCTTTAGGACATATTCCAAGAATTACTGGATCAAAGCCTGACAACTTTGCTGAGGTCCACAATGAGTGTTCCCAAGCTATTTTTCAGAAAGGCTGAAACAGTTTTATAAGTAATATATGAAAGGTACACACTGTGTTACCCTACCCTTGTGGAAAAGGAGTATTACAAGTTTTTAAATGTTTTCCAACAGAATGGTTCAGTTCTATTTGTTTTAAAATAGTAGAAAATCGTCTACCTCACTGTACCTCAGTATCCTAGAATCCCACAGCAGCAAGGAGCCCATAGCTGAACTTACATCAAGGAGGCTGGAAGGTTTGCAAACTTAAACCACAAAGAGCAACTGAGCTACCTGATGCTATTTTTAAGACTTAAAAAAATTTATTTATTTATTTATTTGAAAGGCAGAGTTACAGAGAGAGAGGTGGGACCAGCACTGTGGCATAGCGGGTATAGCCACTGCCTGCAGTGGCCAGCATCCCATATGGGTCCCGGTTCGAGTCCTGGCTGCTCCACTTCTGATCCAGCTCCCTGCCAATCTGCCTAGGAAAGCTGTGTAGGATGCCCCAAGTCCTTGGGCCCCTGCCCCTTCGTGGGAAACCTGGAAGTAGCTCCTGGCTCCTGGCTTTGGATTGGCACAGCTCCAACAGTTGTGGCCAATTAGGGAGTGAACCAGCAGATGGAAGACCTCTCTCTTTGCCTCTCCTTCTCTCTTTGTGTAACTCTGACTTTCAAATAAATAAATAAATATTTAAAAAATTAAAAAAAAAAAAAAACAAAACAGAACCAACCAAACTATTCCTATGTTCCTACATTATGGTAACTCCCACATCTACTCAGTCTTCCAATAACTCTGTTTTATGGTCTTCAGAGCACTAGTCACTATTCATTCTTTGGAAAGTCTCTTAATTGTTGGCTCATTCATTGTTGGCTGCTCTTGACTACAATGTAAACTCCAGGGAAGGACTATGTCTCGTTTTCTGTTGCATCGCTAGGATCCAGACCAGAACCTGACAAAGAACAGGTGCTCAATAACATGGTCAAGTCTTGAGGCTAACTAAGCTTACCCTGGAGATCCTGCCCCTTGGAAGGGCCCCAATAACTACTAGAAGTTGTAGGGGGCTGTAGGTTGGGGTTAGGTAGAGCAGTCAGGTTGTGGATGGGGTCTTCTTTATATAGATAATTTTGGTAAACCGAGTTTAGAAAGGGATCTAGGAATATGATAGATGATTTAGTTTAATACCCATAATTTTGTATTCTCTTAAAAAGAGGTCCCTCTGACACTTACACTGGAGGAAGACAAACTATCCCTTTTTGCAGATGACATGAATCTATATATAGGGGATCTAAAACACTACTGGAACTCACAGAAGAGTTTGGTGAAGTTGCAGGATATGAAATCAATACACAAAAATCAACAGCCTTTGCATTCTCAGACAATCCCACGGCTGTGAAAGAACTTTTAAGATCAATCCCATTCTCAATAGCTATAATAAAAATCAAATACCCTGGGGGCCAGCACTGCGGCACAGCAGGTTAAAGCCCTGGCCTGAAGCTCCGGCAGCCCATATGGGGCGCCGGTTCTAGTCCTGGCTGCTCCTCTTCCAATCCAGCTCTCTGCTAAGGCCTGGGAAAGCAACAGAAGGTGGCCCAAGTCCTTGGGCCCCTGCACCCATGTAGGAGACCCGGAAGAAGCTCCTGGCTCCTGGCTTTGGATCAGCACAGCTCTGGCCATTGTGCCATCTAGGGAGTGACCCAGCAGATGGAAGACCTTTCTCTGTCTCTACCTCTCTCTGTAACTATGTCTTTCAAATAAATAAAATAAATCTTTAAAAAAAATCAAATACCCTGGAATAAATTTAACCAAGGATATCAAAGGTCTCTACAATGAGAATTACAAAACATGAAAGAAAGAAATAGAAGATACAAAAAAAATGGAAAAATCCTCCATGTTCATGAATTGGAATCATCAATAACATCAAAATGTCCATACTTCCAAAAGCAATTTACAGATTCAATGCAATACCAATCAAAATACCAAGGTCATTCTTTTCAGATATAGGAAAAAATGATGTTGAAATTCATATGGAAACACAGGAGACCCCAAATAGCTAAAGCAATCTTCATCAAAAACAAAGCTGGAGGCATCACAAGACAAGATTTTAAGACATACTACAGGGCAGTTATCAAAACAGCCTGGTACTGGTACAAAAACAGATGGATAGACCATCAGAACAGAATAGAAATGCCAAAAATCAATCCAAGCACCTACAACCAACTTATATTTGACCAAGGAGCTAAAACCAATCCCTGGAGCAAGGACAGTCTCTCTTCAACAAATGGTACTGGGAAAACTGGATTTCCACATACAGAAGTATAAAGCAAGACCCCTACTTTACACCTTACACAAAAATCCACTCAAAATGGATTAAAGACATAAATCTACGACCCAACACCATCAAATTATTAGAGAACGTTGGGAAAACCCTGCAAGACATCAGCATAGGCAAAGAGTTCTTGGGAAAGACCTCAAAAGCACAAGCAATAAAAGGCAAAATTCACAAATGGGATTTTATCAAATTGAGAAGCTCTGTACTGCAAAAGAAACACTCAGTGAGGAGGCAACATACAGAATGGGAGAAATTATTTGCAGACTATTCAACTGCTAAAGGATTAATAACCAGAATATATAAAGAGATCAAGAAACCAACAACAAAGCAAACAGCCCAATGAAGAAATGGGCAAAGGACTTAAACAGACATTTTTTAAAAGGGAAATTCAAATGGCCAACAGACACATGAAAAAATGATCAGGATCACTAGCCCACAAAGAAATGCAAATCAAAACCACAATGAGGTTTCACCTCACTCCAGTTAGAATGGCTTTCATACAGAAATCAACAAACAAATGATGGTGAGGATGTGAGGAAAAAGGTACCCTAATCCACTGTTGGTGGGAATGTAAACTGGTAAAGCCACTATGGAAGACAGTATAGAGATTCCTCAGAAATCTGAATACAGACCTACCATATGATCCAGCCACCCCACTAGTGGGAATTTACTCAAGGGAAATGAAATCAGCATGTGAAAGAGTTATCTGCACCCCCATGTTTATTGCAGCTCAATTCACAAGAGCTAAGACATGGAATCAACCAAAATGCCCATCAACTGAAGACTGAATAAAGAAATGATGAGATATGTACACTATGGAATACTACACAGCAGCTTAAAAAAATGAAATCCAGTCATTTACAACAAAATGGATGAGTCTGGAAAACATCATACTTAGTGAATAAGCCAGTCTCAAAGGGACAAATATCACATGTTCTCCCTGTACTGTGATAACTAACAGAGCACCTAAAAGGCAATCTGCAGAAGTGAAACTGACACTTTGAGAAGCAATGAGTTGAAAAGCCCCCAATACTGTTGAGGAACAGTTTTGTTTTGTTTTTATACCATTTTTGAATTCTTTAATTAACAGAGTTAAACATACGTGTATAAAGTCAACTGAAAATACATCTCAGTAAAAAAATAAGAGTAGGAATAAGAGAGAGAGGAAAAAGAAGGGCTGGAAGTATGGGTAGGAAGGTAGGCATGGTGGGATGAATCACTTTGTTTCTATAGTTGTGATTATGAAGTTTATGAAGTTTCTAACTGTAAAACTGTATAGTTCTGCATACATTCCTACGGACTTACTTCTATGGGTACAGTTTAAAAACTTGCCATGGAACCCCAAATACCCTTAAGCTGGGTGGTAAAAAATACCATCTAAAGTGTTAAAGTGATCATATGGATAGGATTAAGGGTCAGGTAATAATAACAGATAGAATTAAAAAGGAGTGAATGCTCCAACATGGGAAGCAGTCCACACAGCAGACTCATAGAATGACAATCGCTTTAAATAGCACTCTGACTTCAGAATCAGCTCTTGGGGCATTCTAGTCTTGCTGAAAAATCCATAAGAGCATTTCAGGCATGGAAAGCCAAGACACTAAGGCAAAAAATGTCCTACATGAAGGATCTCAGTAGGTGAGACCCCAGTGGAAAGAAGTGGTCATCAAAGGAGGAAATACTTTTCTCTGAAGGGAGGAGAGAACTTCCACTTGGCTTATGGCCTTGCCTAAATACTGATGGAGTCTGTGGACTCAAAAGGCTTTCATAGCCTAGGCAGCTCATGTCAAGAGCCTCAGGTGATCACTGACATTATACAGAGTGCAACTGTTAAATTAACAACAAGAGTCACTGTGGGCCGGCGCCGCGGCTCACTAGGCTAATCCTCCGTCTTGCGGTGCCGGCACACCGGGTTCTAGTCCCGGTCGGGGCGCTGGATTCTGTCCCGGTTGCCCCTCTTCCAGGCCAGCTCTCTGCTGTGGCCAGGGAGTGCAGTGGAGGATGGCCCAGGTGCTTGGGCCCTGCACCCCATGGGAGACCAGGAAAAGCACCTGGTTCCTGGCTCCTGCCATCGGATCAGCGCGGTGCGCCGGCCATAGCAGCCATTGGAGGGTGAACCAACGGCAAAGGAAGACCTTTCTCTCTGTCTCTCTCTCTCACTGTCCACTCTGCCTGTCAAAAAAAAAAAAAAAAAAAAAAAAAGAGTCACTGTGCACTAACTTCCCATGCAGGATCTCTATCCTCAAAGAGCTGTATTATAACTATGTCTAAGTGCTCCCAAAAGATGTATCATTCTTAGGTGCTTCATTAAATTTAATTAAGCTTCTAAAGTTTTTTATGTTTTGTTTTACCATGAAAATTGCTGAACTCTCTACATGGTATATAGTTGCTGGTCTTTTGTGTATAAAGTTAATCGAAAATCGATCTTAGTGGAGAATGAGACTGGGAATGGGAGGGGGAGGAGGTGGAAGGGTGGAAGAGTGAGTAGGAGGGCAGGTATGGTAGGAAGAATCACTATATTCCTAAAGTTGACTTATAAAATGCATGAAGTTTGTTTTTCTTAAATAAAAGGTTTCTTTGGGGGGAAAATAAATTAAAAAAAAAAGAATGGGGGTGGAAGTTTGGCACAGCAGTTAAGATATCAGCATCCCATTTCAAAGTCCTGGTTTCAAGTCCCAGCTCTGCTTCCCACCCAGCTGCTTCCGGCTAACGGGCACCCTGGGAGGCAGCAAGTGAAAGATCAAGTCGTTGAGTCCCCACCACCCATATGGGAGACACAGAATGAGTTCCAGGCTTCTAGCTTGTGCCTGGCCCTATCCAGCTATTGCAGGTATTAGGGAATGAACTAACAAATATACGATCTCTCCTTTGTATCTCTGCCTTTCAGATAAATAAAAATAATTTTTTAAAAAATTAATAACCAGCCGGCGCCGTGGCTCAATAGGCTAATCCTCCACCTAGCGGCGCCGGCACACCGGGTTCTAGTCCCGGTCGGGGCGCCGGATTCTGTCCCCGTTGCCCCTCTTCCAGGCCAGCTCTCTGCTATGGCCAGGGAGTGCAGTGGAGGATGGCCGGGGTGCTTGGGCCCTGCACCCCATGGGAGACCAGGAAAAGCACCTGGCTCCTGGCTCCTGCCATCGGATCAGCGCGGTGCGCCGGCTGCAGCGGCGGCCATTGGAGGGTGAACCAACGGCAAAAGAAGACCTTTCTCTCTGTCTCTCTCTCTCTCTACTGTCCACTCTGTCAAAAAAAAAAAAAATTAATAACCTGAGGCCAGCGCTGCGGCTCACTTGGCTAATCCTCTGCCTTGTGGCACCGGCACACCGGGTTCTAGTCCCGGTTGGGGCTCCGGTTCTGTCCCAGTTGCTCCTCTTCCAGGCCACCTCTCTGCTGTGGCCCGGGAGTGAAGTGGAGGATGGCCCAAGTGCTTGGGCCCTGCAGCCCATGGGAGACCAGGAGAAGCACCTGGCTCCTGCCTTTGGATCAGCGCGGTGCGCCGGCCGCAGCACACTGGCCACAGCAGCCATTGGAGGGTGAACCAATGGCAAAAGGAAGATCTTTCTCTCTGTCTCTCTCTCTCTCACTGTCCACTCTGCCTGTCAAAAAAAAAAAAATTAATAACCTGCATTTTTTTTGCTGTTTCTAATGTGTTTATAGGTTCTACAAATACTACTTATGTGACAAATTTCCCCTTGTCTCTGCAATTTCCTTTTTAATCTCTGCTTGGATCTCCTATTTCTAAGAGGTTATACTATTTCTTTGGATCAGAAATATTGACTATCTAAAATGTTGCTCTCTTTTCTAAGACATGCATTCTTTCAAAACAGATCTTTTGTCTAAATATGTTCCTCATCCACTCCCCCTACCTTTTTACTTATCTGGAGAATTTCTGCTTAAGTTCCTGGATCTGTTTTGTCAGCTTATTTAAACTGTGACTTGACAGAGGCAGCTCTATCAATTATCAACCTACCTAAATAGTTTCATGCCAAATTTCATTGCCTCATTGGGATGTCTCTCAGATCCTGAGTTGAATGGTTTGATATTAATTCAAGTTGTTTCATGTTTATTTTTATTTTTCTGAAAGGCAGAGAAACAGAGATTTTCTATCTGCTGGTTCTCTCCCAAAATAGCCAGGGCTGGCCCTGGCCAAAGTCAGGAGCCTGGCTTTCAATCTGGGTCTTCCAATGTGTGGTGGGGATCCAAGTACTTTTCGCCATCACCTGCTCCCTCCAATGATATGAATTAGCAGGAAGCTGGATCAGAAGTAGAGGAACAGGACTTGAACCAGCACTTGAAGACAGGACTGGAGTTCCAAGAAGCATCCCGGCTGCTTTGCCAAATGCCCACCCTCACACATGGTGTTTCTGAATTAGGTCCTTCTGATTGGGACTGGCAGTAGGGAAGGAGGCAAGAAGGGGACCTTTTTCTATTCTCTTTTCTTGAATATAGTTAATGCCCTGCCTTGGGGTTTGCTCTCTAGTGAGTAATGTATATATTCAAGTGAGAGAGCCCTTGTGTTTCACATCTCTCTTCCTTAAGAGAAGCTGAAAGGTCTTTGGCAGTCACAAACAATTATCATCCTTGAGCCACTATTCCCCCTTACCTTTCCCAATGTCCTGCTTGTCCAAATTGGAAGTGGCAGATCAAGGGTGAAATCAAACCCCAGTTTCTTCCAGCTCTGGCTTGTCCACAGTGGAAGTAAGCTATTCAATTCCCCTATTGAATTTCTCTCTTTTTTTTTAAGCCTTTTCTGTGTGAGATAATCTGATTAATTCTATCAGATTATTCTTCCTTGTCCAGTTTCTCAATCACAAGTGGAAAAAAAAATAAGTCACCCTGTGGTTATTCTACTTATTTATCCAAAAAGGTTCCAAGAAGACACTACGATTCTTCAAGTTGCTATCACTTCCCACTAAATTGAGAGGATTTTCCAAAATCTTATTAATTCAACTACTCATGGTACTGCTTTCTACAGGGGATGAGGAAGAACTTATATATTTCAAAAATGATCCTTCAGTTTCTTTCTAACTGTCCTATTCCTCTGCTGACACTCTGCAAAGTTTATGGTATAAGAATGAGTTCCTTACCTAGTTTCAGGGTCATTGTCATCTACTTTGATCTTTTTCCTCCTTTTTATTCATTTAATTAGTTCCAGGGGAAGTGTGTTATAACCATACACACACCTGGCTACTTTTCTCTGAAAGCTGCCAGACCTTCTTTTAGCGTACTACTTATAGA
Organism: Oryctolagus cuniculus; assembly: GCF_051225735.1. Lineage (NCBI taxonomy): Eukaryota > Metazoa > Chordata > Mammalia > Lagomorpha > Leporidae > Oryctolagus > Oryctolagus cuniculus. The sequence goes on from NC_142879.1 coordinate 105,048,081, forward strand.
GTACTGCCAACATTTATGGAACATGTACCATATTTAGAGCACCAAGAAGTCCTAACAGAGCACTCTTTTAACTAAAGTTAAATGTGAGATACTGGAAAAGATTTCCAAAAGGAGTGTGCTTTAAGTTGAATTTTGAAAGAAGAGGTAGTGAAGTACTAACAAGGAGGAGGCAAAAGCCAGTCCCAAATAAGAGGAAAGGCAAATAGAAAAACACAGTAATGGAGGAGCAAACCAGACATGGACAGGGAAAGACGTCTTTTGCTTATCTGAAGGAGATGCTGAAAGAGAGTGAAAACAGGATGATAGAGTCAGAAACAGCAAAGAACAGGTCAGAATTTTCATAAGAAGCTGACAGATTAGGCGTCACAGGGAGACCACAAAGGCACTGAATACTCATGAACATGAACAGAATATATCGTATCTGACCACACACACACAAAAAGGATTATCCTAATCATTTTGAGAACCTACTGAAATAGTGAGAAAATAAAAAAACAGTCCTAAAAAATAAAGGTCTCTGCAATCAGTGAAAACCTTGGCCTAGGGGCCTGGCATTGTGGCCTTGTGGGTTAAGCCACTGCCTGAAAACTGTTATTCCATATAAGTGCCAGTTCAAATCCCAGTCTCTCTACTCCAATCCAGCTCCCTGCTAATGCACCTGGGAAAAGCCATGGAGGATGGTTCAACTACTTGGGCCCCTTCCAGTCACATGGAAGGAGAGACCCAGATGGAGTTGCAGGCTCATGGCTTCAGCCTAGCCCAGCCCTGGCTGTTGCAGCCACTTGGGGAATGAACCAGTAGATAGAAGCTCTCTCTCTCGCTCACTCTCTCTCTCTCTCTCCTTCTCTCTAACTGCCTTCAAATAAAATCAAAATAAATAGAAAGAAAGAAAGAAAAAAAGAAAGAGAAAGAGAGAGAGAGAGAGAGGAAGGAAGGAAGGAAGGAAGGAAGGAAGGAAGGAAGGAAGGAAGGAAGGAAGGAAGGAAGGAAGGAAGAAAGGAAGGAAACCAACCTAAAAAAACCTTGCCCTGGCTATCAACATCGGAAGGAAGACATGGAAACAGATTTTCAGGTTTATATGTTAGACCAAATGTAGGAAAGGAGAGAGAATGGTGATAATAAAGAAGAAATATAGCCCAAAGTGTCTTGCTTTGGCTGCAGAAGGGTAATAAAGGGAACACTTGAGTATCTAGACTTCTTAGATTACATGAGTATATTCATTATTTTATATCATTTAATGACTAACAGTAAGATTTACCAAACTTTGTTATTAATGATATGATGATCTTTGCTTATTTTTGTTCTTTTTTTTTTAAATTACTTGAAAGAGAAAACAGAAATAGAGACATCTAGCAGAGAGAGACAGAGAGAGAGGTCCTCCATCTGCTGGTTCACTACCCAAACGGCTACAATGGCCAGATCCAGTCTGATCTGAAGCCAGGAGCCAGGAGGTTCCTTTGGGTCTCCCACGCAGGTGCAGGGGCCCAAACCCTTGGGCCATCTTCTACTGCTCTCCAAGGCCATAAGAAGAGGGCTGGATCTGAAGAGGAGAAGCCGGTATACAAATGGCACCCACAAGGGATGCCGGCACTGCAGGTGGAGGCTTAGCCTACTACTCCACAGCACAGGCCCCTATTTTTTGTTCTTACAGTCAGATATAAATCAAAACAAGTACATTAAACTCTCCAACTACTAATATGATTTTCTCTATTTCTCCGACTTTCATCTGATGGTTTTACTTTTTGGACATTGATATTATAATCTTTAATAAAGATACTCATAACTTTATGACCTCATTTAACACTTTAACATAAGTGAAGTTCTGTGTCTTAAAGCTTCATGTCCTGAAATTAGTTTTACCTGATATCAAGATCACAAACCTTTCTTTAATTTGTACTTGTGTGAAAACTTTAGTCTATCCTTTTATTTGTGTCTCTTGTTGTAGACAACAGTATAGCATAAAAGTTGTGCTTTGGGGGCTGGTGTTATGGCATTGCAGGTAAAGCTGCTACATGCGATGCTGGTATCCCATATGAGCACTGGTTCAGGTCCTGGCTGCTCCACTTCTGATCCACCTCCCTGCTAATGTGCCCGGGAAAGCAGCAGAAGATGGCCCAACTCCCTGGGCTCCTTCCACCCACGTGGGAGTCCCAGAATGATCCAGCCCTAGTCATTGTGGCCATCTGGGGAGTGAACCAATGGATGGAAGATCGCTTTCTGTCTCCCTCTCTCTCTGCTAACTGTGCCTTTCAAAACTCCAATTTAAAATGTTTTAAAAGTTATGCTTTGCTGGTGAACCAATCTGAATTAGGTAACTATAGCCTGTTTACCTCTAATGCCATCACAAATTTAGTCTAAGATTTTTTTAAATTATGGAATGTTTTATTAATTTAAAAAATATTTTACTATGTGGCTGTGCTTTCATTCTTATTACAAAGTATTTATTCATTTTACTTATATCCAAGGCAGACTGATGAGAGAGAGAAGGAAAGAGAGTGAGAGAGAGATTGATTTTCTACCAACTGGTTCACTCCCCAAATGACCCTAACAGTCAGGGTTGGGCCAGGAGAAAGCCAGGAGCCAAAACCTCCATCCAGTCTCTCACATGGGTGGCAGGAGCTTAAACACTTGAGTCATTATGCACTGCTTCCCAGAAGCATTAGGAGGGAGCTGGATCGAAGTGAAACAGCAGGGACTGGAATCAGCACTCCAATATGAGATGCAGAAATCCCAAGGAGTGGCTTAACCTGTGGTGCCACAATGGCCACCTCCTTTTTTATCATTTTTTAAGTGTGTGCCATGTGTTTTTTCTGATAAATCAGGAAGGCTTATATTTTGTTCAGATGGTTATTGCTTAAATCATAACTGTTTATAATACCTTTAAAACTTTTTTAACAATATCCATTTTTATCACAAAGAATTATAAATAAATTTATTTACTTATCTTCCTCACTCAATTCCTGGCTCTAGTACTTTACCTCATTATTCTCCTTAATGTTTATCTCTGTTAGATTAGTAAACCACTTATTACTATCTATATTATTTATAATTTTATTATTGTTTAGTAGTAATATAAACTATTAATAATAAATTATTGTCAATTATTTTCAGATTTTTTTTATATGTATGACCTGGTTTTTTACCTTTAAGTGATGTCTTTTATCTAGGAGGGGAAATGTAGAAAAAAATATTCTGCCTTTTACTTACATGGGGGGTGGGGAAAGGCAGCAACAGAACTGTGGCAACTGATGATTGATTGAATGACAGAACATAAATTTGCCTATCATCAAAAACTGCATAAAAGATCTAGAAATAGGAATGTTTTCCTTTTTAACTTCAGGTAAAAGTGTCAAAGGTGAGACCATACATGAAGAAAAATGATCAGATGTTATATAAGGAAAAGTTTGAAACTTCACAGATGACCTTTGCGCACTGCTCCATCCTAGTGCCTCTCCTATCTACAACTTTTCCCTTTACCAGTGATATAAACCAATGTTTATAAAGACAATGGGACAAAAAAAAAAAAAAAAAAAAAAAAGACAAGGCATACCTCTGCCTCTTCTGACACCAGAGAACTCCTCGCTTTCTCCAGCTCGCTTCTCACGGGGTGGCGCTCCACTGTCACTTCTGCCATCTTCGCCTCCGTGCTTCACTTCACCTTTCCCTTCCACTGCTACCACCTGAATATTCCCAATGCCGCCATTTCCAGTTGACACTTGAACATCTTCAGGAAAACCACAGTTTTCCAAGGGTTTATTGAGATCACCATCCACGTAGTGTTGAAATGGTCCATTGTTTGACATAAAGCTGTCTAAAGACTATATATTTAAAATAATACTCAATTATAAGCAATAAATACAAACATGACAAAATTTTAATCATTAATAGGAAAATACTTTTTTAAAATGTTATTTTACATTATTATGGCAAATAATCTTCTCCTAAAAAATTTAACTGATATTATCCTTCCTATAATACAGGAAAAAAATCAGAAAAGAAATATTCATCGTTCAGCAAAGAACTGAGAAGTTTTGGCAGTACACTGGCCTTGTGAATCAATCACTCATCCAAGAAACATTTAAATCACTATGGTGGGGCCAGTGCCGTGGCTCACGTGGTTGGTCCTCCGCCTGCGGTGCTGGCATCCCATGTGGGCACCAGGTTCTGGTCTCAGTTGCTCCTCTTCCAGTCCAGCTCTCTGCTGTGGCCCAGGAGGGCAGTGGAGGATGGCTCCTGCACTGCATGGGAGACCAGGAAGAGGCACCTAGCTCCTGGCTTTGGATCAGCACAGTACTGGCCATGGTGGCCATTTGGGGAGTGAACCAACGGAAGGAGGACCTTTCTCTCTGTCTCTCTCTCTCTCTTTCACTGTCTATAACTCTACCTGTCAAATAAATTTTTTAAAAAATTTATTAAAAAAATCACTATGGTTATCTAAATAACCATGCTAAACTCTAAGAATACTAACAAGAAAGAGATAGAATCCTGTCTTCAAAAGCTTTAATCTTAATAAGAGTCAGACTTGCCCCAAATGGTGGAGTTAGAAACGTGCCAGGGGATTCCAATAAAATCCCATCAAGGTGGCATGTACCAATGCCATCTCACTAGTCCAAGTGATCAACTTCAGTTCACAAATGATCACACTGATAGGTCTAAGAGTCAAAGGGTTCACACAAACAAGACTAGTGTCTGCTAATACTAACTGATAGAATCAAAAAGGGAGAGAACAATCCAACATGGGAAGTGGGATACACAGCAGACTCATAGAATGGCAGATGTCCTAAATAGCACTCTGGCCTCAGAATCAGCCCTTAAGGCATGCGGATCTGGCTGAAGAGCCCATGAGAGTATTTTAGGCATGGAAAGCCAAGACACTCTGGGAAAAAAAAAAAAAAAAGAAGAAGAAGAAAAAGACCTAAATGAAAGATCTCTGCGAGTGAGATCCCAGTGGAAAGAATGGGGCCATCAAAGAAGGAGGTACCTTTCTCTGAAGGGAGGAGAGAACTTCCACTTTGACTATGACCCTGTCGGAATAAGATCGAAGTAGGCGAACCCAAAAGGCTTCCATAACCTTGGCAACTCATGACTAGAGCCTAGGGAGATTACTGACGCCATAAACAAGAGTGTCAAATTGTTAAGTCAACAACAGGAGTCACTGTGTACTTACTTCTCATGTGGGATCTGTCCTTAATGTGTTGTCCAATGTGAAGTAATGCTATAACTAGTACTGAAACAGTAATTTTACACTTTGTGTTTCTGTGTGGGTGCAAACTGATGAAATCTTTACTTAATATATACTGAATCGATCTTCTGTATATAAAGATAATTGAAAATTAATCTTGATGTGAATGGAATGGGAGAGGGAGTGGGAGATGCGAGGAGTGTGAGTGGGAGGGAAATTATGTGGGGAGGAAAGCCAATGTAATCCATAAACTGTACTTTGAAAATTTATATTTACTAAATAAAAATAAATAAATAAAAAAATAAGAGTCACAGAAGATTATATATCATTTGGTAAGTGTTAAGAAAAAGATGGGGGCCAGCACTGTGGCATACTGGGTAAAGCCACTGCCTGCATTCCGTACGGGTGCTGGTTCAAGTCCTGGCTGCTCTTCTTCTGATCCACCTCTCTGCTTGGAAAAGCCATAGAGGATTCCAGTAGAGGATTGCATAAGTCCTTGGGCCCCGTACACGCATGGAAGACCTGGCCAACTGGGGAGTGAACCATCGGATGGAAGACCTCTCTCTCTCTCTCTCTTTCTTTTCTTTTTTTTTTTTTTTACAGGCAGAGTAGACAGTGAGAGAGACAGAGAGAAAGGTCTTCCTTTTCCATTTGGTTCATCCTCCAATGGCCACTGCGGCCGGCGCATTGTGGCCGGCGCACTGTGGCCGGTGCACCGAGCTGATCCGATGGCAGGAGCCAGGTGCTTCTGCTGGTCTCCCATGCAGGTGCAGGGCCCAACGACCTGGGCCATCCTCCACTGCACTCCCAGACCACAGCAGAGAGCTGGACTGGAAGAGGAGCAATCAGGACAGAATTTGGCGCCCCAACCGGGACTAGAACCTGGAATACCGACACCGCAGGCGGAGGATTAGCCTAGTGAGCCGCAGCACCGGCCTCCCTCTCTCTTTCTCTCCCTATCCTCTCTGTGTGTAACTCTTTCAAATAAAAATAAATAAATCTTTAAAAAAAAGAAGAAAATCAATGGTTGACAATGGTCAAGAGAAGACAAAAAAGATGAAGATCTCCAGACAGGTGGGAGGAAATACAAAAGCAAAGCAGGGAAGAACATCACATCTACTGAGGTGGGAAGAAAGGTGGCAAGGAATAAGGAGATGGAGCACCATAAAGTTGACAGTTATAAAAAGTGTCAAGTCATGAAGTTGGCAGAAAAACAACCAGCTTCTATCTTCTCGATACAGTATGAGACAAAAGTGTTTGATGGAAGCAAGGGCAAAGGTGGGATGGGACTACTGGGAATGTGACCCCATGTACACCACCAGTTCTAGAACTGCGTGTGCTTTCAAATGCTTATCAAAGTGTGGTGTGTGGATGAGCAGCATTTGCATCGGCTGAGAGCTTGTTAGAAAAGCAAAGGCATGGATGGCACCCCAGACCTAGTAAATCAGAAACTCTGGGGTTAATGCCCAGGAACCCATGGCCTAAGAAGCCCCCTGGTAAGGTATGATAAGCACCGTTAAGACATAGAGGAATTGTTTAATACAGTGCAGAAGAAAACTCTAAAAAATTCTTTTTTTCTTAGAAATCTAACCTACCTGACAAAACTGCAAGTGTACTGGTCTGCATCAGTAATACCAGCTTGCTATCACACCAGCATATGTATGTGTGTAACAGTACTTCCAAAGCCATTATTTATTCCACTAAGTGATTATTCAAGACCTGGGTTCAGTTTTATTTATTTATTTATAATGATTTACATATATATATATATATATTTGAAAGGCAGAGTTACAGAGAGACAGACACACACATACACACACACACACACAGAGAGAGAGAGAGAGAGAAAGAGAAAGAGAGAAAGAGAGAGAGAAAGAGAGAGAGAGAGAGAGAGAGAGAGTTCTTCTACCTGTTGGTTCACTCCCCAAATGGCTGCAACAGCCAAGACCAGGGCAAGCCCAAGCCAGGAGCCAGGAACTTCTTTTGGGTCTCCCACATGGGTGCAGGAGCCCAAGTACATAGGCCATCTTCTGCTACTTTCTTAGTCACATTAGCAGGGAGCTGGATCACAAGTGGGCAGCTGGAACACGAGCCAGCATTCATATGGGATGCCAGTGTTGCAGGCAGTGGCTTAACCTTCTATACCACAATGCTGGCCCCCAGTTCAGTTTTAGATTCTGCAAAGTAATATGCATAATAACTGAGTCTTTCAAAATTTCTACCTTTTAGAAAGGGATCCATAAAGTGCTCAATTTATTTAAACTAAGAGCCAGCATTGTGGTATAGCCTTTAAGCCTCTTGTGACACTGACATCCCATGTAAGAGTGCTGGTTCAAGTCCCAGCTGCCTCATTTCTGATTGAGTTCTCTGCATGTACTTGGGAAAGCAGCAGAAGATGATCCAAATACTTGGTCCCTGCTACCCTCATGGGAGACCTGGATGGAATTCCAGGCTCCTGGCTTTGGCTTGCCCCAGCCCCAGCTGTTATAGCCATTTGAGGAAAGACAGATCTCTTTTTCTCTCAGTCTCTCCCCCTCTGTCATCTGCCTTTCAAATAAATAAAATATATCTTTTAAAAAACAAAACTTGGGCCAGTGTGGTGGTGTAGTGGGTAAACCCGCCACCTGAAGTGCTGGCATCCCATATAGGCGCCAGTTCGAGTACTGGCTGCTCCACTTCAAATCCAACTCTCTGCTACGGCCTGGGAAAGCAGTAGATCACATCTAGGGTACTCATTTGCATTACAGCTTAATATTGTTATGTGTTTTCCAAATGTGAGGAAACTAAGAAGTAGACTTAACTGCACTGTGAAATGAAAATGAAAAGTATGGAAAACATTAAAATATTATCATTATTATTTCAGGGAGGCAAAGATAAATGATTTTATATATAAGACACACTGAATTATATTAGAATAGGACTAGGGGGCCGGCACCGCGGCTCACTAGGCTAATCCTCCACCTTGCGGCGCCGGCACACCGGGTTCTAGTCCCGGTCAGGGCGCCGGATTCTGTCCCGGTTGCCTCTCTTCCAGGCCAGCTCTCTGCTGTGGCCAGGGAGTGCAGTGGAGGATGGCCCAAGTCCTTGGGCCCTGCACCCCATGGGAGACCAGGAGAAGTACCTGGCTCCTGCCATCGGATCAGCGCGGTACGCCGGCCGCAGCGCGCCGGCTGCGGCGGCCATTGGAGGGTGAACCAACGGCAAAGGAAGACCTTTCTCTCTCTCTCTCTCACTGTCCACTCTGCCTGTCAAAAAAAAAAAAAAAAAAAAAAAAGAATAGGACTGGGGAAGAAGAGTAAAAGGATGTAAAACTATCCAAGAGAGGGGCCAGCCCTGCAGCACAGTGGATTAAGCTGCAACCTGCAACACTGATATCCCACATGAGAGCAGGTTAGAGTTCCCACTGTTCCACTTCTGATCCAGCTCCTTCCTAATGCTCCTGGGAAAGCAGTGGAAGACGGAACAAGTGCTAGGGCCCCTGCCCCTGATGTGGTAGACCTTGATGGAGCCTGAGTCTCAGGTTCCTGGCTTTGGTATGGCCCAGCCTCAGCTGTTACAGCCATTTGGGGAGTGAACGAGTGGACGAAGATCTCTTTCTCTGTTTCTCCCTCTCTTTCAAATAGATAAATCTTTAAAAAACAAACAAACAAACAAAAACTACCAAAGGGAAACACAGCTGTCAAAACCACCCTTGTCAGTATCAGAAAAATTGCTGAAGAGAAAAAAATTATGGTGTTTCATAATTTTTCAATTATTCTCTTGAGACACAGCATCTTAACTGAAATTTGAAAAACAAATGTATTTGCTTCAAAATAATTCAATTTTATCAAACATCTGTGAATATTTCTAATACAGGTATTGGCATAAAGAATTTACCCTCAGAATGGCCATCCTAACTCTTATAGAATATGTAGAAATATGTTAATAAATTATAATAGAATATTTAAATAGTAATTTTTCTTCAAATATTCCAGAATTTTTTATATTTAGAAATCAGACAAAAAACAATTTAAAAAACAAATGTTACACTAATTCTAGAGGTATGTTTTCAAAGTGATGAGCAGCATGTACATCTGTTATTAACAGAAGTGATGCACTGAATTCTGACATACCACTTTGAAAACTTACCAATCAGAAAATGTCATTTTTACCTCTTCTTGTCCAAACTGCTCCATTGAATCACAGTAAACTTCACTATCTGAATCACTTGTCAAATGCTGAATTCCTGAAACATCTTCGACATGATCTTCATTTGTATCTAAAAATGAACACATGCTCAGATAGTATAATTATACTCTAACTCTAATCAAATAAAAATACATTTATTTCCAAAATTCATTAGCTCTGTACTATTTTCATCCTGAGAGAAAAGTTTGATTTACCAAGTCACTCTATAACATCCCAAAACTTTAAATTTGGTTGATAGTTTTTATTTCAAAAGATTACAAGTTATTTTATCATTGAATGCCACAAATACACAGTCCAAATAAAATCTTACAAAGTCTAACAACTTTATAGGAGGAAATCAGCTAAGTAGGCCTAAATTTGGAATGCAACTATCCAAGTTTGGTTGTTACATTAAGAAGTAATGTTTCTTGGTTTCTGAACCAAATTGCAGCAATGTCAATAATTTACCATATACCATGGACTCACTCCCAGGATAGGAGTAACTACATACTCCATATATTATAGACTCACTCCTAGGATGGGAAGATTATAACTTAGACCATTAATTGGAGAACAAAGGCATCATATAATCATAAGTGAAAAGAAACAACAGAGAAAACTGTAAAAATTTCAAAGATTTCATTTTAAGAACAAATACAGAAAAAAAGTCTCAAGAATATAAAACCTCTAACCCTAATTCACTCTGAACTTCAAAGCTATAAATCCTTATAATTTTAATAAACCATAAGCTATTACTAAGAGATTTTAAAATTCTAAACAGTTCCTAAGTATTTTAAAATTATTGAAAGAATATTGTACTCAGCGGAAAGGGATTAGACAAAGACTAGCTGTAGACCATACCTTGGTGAACACAGACAGTGGTTTTTCCAGGTAGCTCCAAGTGCTGATCAACCGGTTTGACTTCTTCAGTCCTTATGCCATTCAAGGATGAACTGGCATGAATGTCTGCCTGTATATCCTGAACAAAACTGTCTTTATCAGAGCCACTGGTCACAATGATTTCCAAGTTTTCATGGCCTGATGGTTTCATGACGATTTTCTTATCTTAGGAGCAAATTGAGAGATTCATAAAAGTTCACAGGCAGTCGGCTTCTGCATATATATCCCAATACCCACAGTCATTTCCCCAACCAAATATGATCATTTTAAACAGTTTAATACTTGCACCTGAGAGATGGGTTACTCTTCAAAAAAGGATTTTTTTTTTTTTTTTTTTTTTTTTGACAGGCAGAGTGGACAGTGAGAGAGAGAGACAGGTAAGAAAGGTCTTCCTTTTGCTGTTGGTTCACCCTCCAATGGCCGCTGCGGACAGCGCACTGCAGCCGGCGCACCACGCTGATCCAATGGCAGGAGCCAGGTACTTCTCCTGGTCTCCCATGGGGTGCAGGGCCCAAGCACTTGGGCCATCCTCCACTGCACTCCCTGGCCATAGCAGAGAGCTGGCCTGGAAGAGGGGCAACCGGGACAGAATATGGCACCCCAACCGGGACTAGAACCCGGTGTGCCGGCGCCGCAAGGCGGAGGATTAGCCTATTGAGCCACGGCGCCAGCTCAAAAAAGGATTTATTAACACTGAGAGCTCACCCCAAACTAAGCTGGCTTCAAAACTGCTTCATTTTACTAAGAATCTTCCAGAATCCCTTTTAAAAAAACACTGTCTGCTGGGGTTGGTGTTGTGGCATAGGAGGTAAAGTTGCCACCTGCAATGTCAGCATCTCATATAGGTGCCAGTTCATGTCCCAACCACTCCACTTCTGATCTAGCTCCCTACAAATGGCCTGGGAAAAGCGGTGAAAGATAGCCCAAATGTTTTGGCCCCTGCCACTCATGTGGAAGACCTCTAAGAAGCTCCAGGCTCCTGGCTTCAGCTACAGCACTGGCTGTTGTGGTCATCTGAGGAGTGACATATGGAGAAAGATCTCTCTTTTTCTGTCTCTCTCTCTCTCTCGAACTCTTTCAAATAAATAAAAATATATCTTAAAAAAAAAAAAAAAACCACCACTCTGTCAAAGTACTTACACTCTCTCATGCAAAGGCAAATTGCTCCATTGAGTGAGCAGTGTGAAAGGGTCCACTTAAGAAAGTGCTGTCATACCTTACTGGAAAGTGAAGGCAAAACTAAGTTGTGCGGTTTTAGTTTCTCCTTCTCCCCTTTTTCTAAAAGTCTTCCCACAAATCTCACTAACAAGGCCTCCATGATTCCAGTGTATCCTATTCTCTAGATTCCATCTGATGTAAGATAATCAGAGTTTCATTCACCTCCTGTCCTTTGTAACATATGCATATTCATATTAGAAACAATACCTTAAAATAATATATGTTTATAGCAACATTCCAGGTATCATGTTTAGAGTAGTAGCTTATTCTTGTCAGCCTTCAATTAGCACCTATTTCATTTGTGCATAGCACTGGCTGTCGTTATGCTCTGTAGTAGAGTCTTTTGGTTCACAGCAAACAGGTTTCAGGGCCATCAGCCCACATCCCACCACACGTACTAATCTCAGTAAGAATGCAGCCCAAATGTCTTCATACTCTTTTATCTTACTTAATGTAAAATTATTGACCCATCATGCAAAAATTACCATTATCACTCTGGTCTGCTGTTTTTATTTCTTCTTGGGCCTCTTCTTCCTCAGACTCAGCTCCACTATCACTGCTTTCAGCTTTGCCATTAACAGTTTTGGCATTTGGAGTAGAAGTTAGAACATTACCAAGATCTAAAACATGAAACAACCAGTTAATTATGTAAATGATAATATATAATAATGTAATTTACAAACAGCACGGTAATTTGCATATTATTAATAAACATTTATATTTTAGGATTTTATACATAATAATATATACATATACATATACAGACAGATCCTTCAAATACAACAAAGTGATACAGCTATCTTAAATCCTTTCTGAACCAAGGCAGAGGATAAGTTATTTTTAAGTTACCATCAATCTAAATAGATCATTCAGTTGAATGATCTTCTCTTCACACAAGGTAAATGAAGAGATATCTGCTATATGCTAGCATGCAGAAAATACTATTTTTGACCCTACCAACAAACTCAATACTATAGTGGGACTCCATTTAAGTACAAAAAAAAAAAAAAGTATCCCTTTATTATCTTTAAGGTTTCAGGTTCACAACTTATTATATCTTAAGTTTGAACTTAAAACATCAGTTAACAGGTCAAATGGCTATCCCTATTTTCTACTAGAATCATGGCAGCAGAAGTTTTTGAACCTCTCTTACTCTCCCCATGACAACCACAAAAACCAGTAACAATTTTTGAAAAACCAAAAAATCTACCATCCATGGGCATCTTCAACAAAACCACAGGAATCCCCTAAATGTTTTCAAACAGATGATTGGAGCAAAACTACTTGAGAGCAGCAAAAACAGCATCACTGAGTCCGGCACATTGCATACAGGTTCTGGTTTGAGCCTTAGCTGCTTCACTTCCTATCCAGCTCCCTGCTTATGGGCTTGGGAAAGCAGCAGAAGATGGCCCAAGTCCTTGGGTCCCTCCACCCACAAGGGAGACCCAGAGGAAGCTCTTGGCTCCTGACTTTGGATCAGCCCAACTCCAGCTGTTGTGGCCATTTGGGAAGTGAACCAGGGATGGAAGATCTCTCTCTCTCTCTCTCTCTCTCTCTAACTCTGCCTTTCAAATAAATAAATAAATCTTTAAAAACAAAGAGAAAAATGCATCACTGTAGTTCTGTGATGAGTAAGGGGAAGCAGATGGAATTACTGATGAGCCCTACCTAATATCTAAAAGTCAATATAATACACCAATTAAAAGAATAAAGGAAAAAGGTCACATGATTATTACAACAGATGAAGACAATACATTTAACAAAATCCAACACTTTCATTTTAAAAATACTAAAGAAACTAAGAATATAAGAGAACTTCTTCGATCTAGTGAAGGGCATTAATTAAAAAACTCACAACTAGCATATTATTATAAAAGACTCCTAAAATAAGTAACAAGACAAAGGTGTCTGCTGTCACCATCTCTACTTAATAATCTACTATAAATTTCAGCCAAGGAAATGAGATAACAAAAAGATATAAAAAGCATTCAGGGCCGGCACCGCGGCTCACTGGGCTAATCCTCCGCCTTGCGGAGCCGGCACACCAGGTTCTAGTCCTGGTTGGGGCGCCGGATTCTGTCCCGGTTGCCCCTCTTCCAGGCCAGCTCTCTGCTGTGGCCAGGGAGTGCAGTGGAGGATGGCCCAAGTACTTGGGCCCTGCACCCCATGGGAGACCAGGAGAAGCACCTAGCTCCCGCCATCAGATCAGCGGGGTGCGCCGGCCACAGTGCGCCAGCTGCGGCGGCCATTAGAGGGTGAACCAACAGCAAAGGAAGACCTTTCTCTCTGTCTCTCTCTCTCACTGTCCACTCTGCCTTTCAAAAAAAAAAAAAAAAAAAAGCATTCAGATAAGAAAGGAGGAAGTGAAACAATCTGCTTATAGATGACATGCTCTGGTACAGAAAATCTTAAGGAATCTACAAAGCACTTCAAATACAGGTTCAATGAGGATGTGGGATCAACATAAAAAAGTCAACTATATTTCAATAAGTTATAATTAACAATCAAAAATTAAATAGAAAACAATTTATAATGGCATCACAAGAAGAAAATGTTTAAGAATATACTTAACAAAAGAAAATTTATGACTTTATATAGTGCAAATGAAAAAATGATGTTAAAAGAAATTAGCAATCAAAATAAATGGAAAGACATCCTATGTTTGTAGACTGGAAGACAATATTGCTAAGATCACAATAATTCCCAATGATCTACAAATTCAGTGCAATCACTATCAAAATCCTAGCTGACTTTTTTGCAAAAACAGATTATAAAATTCATACAAAATGTGAAGTATCAACAAAACAATCTTTTTTTTTTAATTGACAGATAGAGTTAGACAGTGAGAGAGAGAAAAAGGTCTTCCTTCCGTTGGTTCACTCCCCAAGTGGCTGCTATGGCCAGAACTATGCCGAGAACTAGGAGCCAGGTGCTTCCTCCTGGTCTTCCACACGGGTGCAGGTGCCCAAGCACTTGGGCCATCCTCCACTGCCTTCTCAGGCCACAGCAGAGAGCTAGACTGGAAGAGGAGCAACTGGGACTAGAACCTGGTGCCCATATGGGATGCCGGCGCCGCAGGCAGAGGATTAACCAAGTGAGCCACTGGTGCCGGCCCCAAACAATCTTGAAAAATTACGAAATAGGACACTATTTCCTGATTTCAAAACCTGTCACATAGGTATATTCTACCCATGTGAAACTAATGCATTTGTTCTAACTGTGCTTAAATGGTTATTTTTCTTTTTTTTTTTTTTAAAGATTTATTTATTTATTTGAAAGAGTTACACAGAGAGAGGAGAGGCAGAGAGAGAGAAAGAGGTCCTCCATCCACTGGTTTACTCTCCAGATGGCTGCAATGGCCAGAGCTGCGCCAATCCAAAGCCAGGAGCCAGGAGCCTCCTCCAGGTCTCCCACACACAGGTGCAGGGGCCCAAGGGCTTGTACCATCTTCTACTGCTTTCCCAGGCTATAGCAGAGAGCTGGATCAGAAGAGAAGCAGCCAGGACTCGAACTGGTGCCTATATGGGATGCCGGCACTGCAGACAGCAGCTTTACCTGCTATGCCATAGCACAGGGCCCTAAATGGCTACTTTTCAAAAGATGCTTTGTGTGCTTTTGTTTTTTTTGAAAGGTTTATTTTATTTATGAGATGCCAGTTTAGTATATGAGACGCAGCTCAGAAGGCAGTGGCTTAACCCGTTAGGCTGCAACCCTGGGCCCCAAGATGGTTTCTTTACAAAAAAGTTATGACTGGAGCAGGTGTGTAGCACAGCAGTAAAAGTTGCCACCTGGGATGCCCACGTCCCAAACAGGAATGCCTGGTATCAAGTCCAGGTTCTTTCACTTCCTATTCAGCTTCCTGCTAATGCAGCCCCTAGGAGGCAGCGAGTGGTAGCTCAAGTAATCGAGTTTGTGAGAGACCAAGATAGAGTTTCAAGCTTTGGCCTGACCCAGCCGTGGCTGTTGCAGTCATTTCGGGAACACACCAGTGGATGGAAGATCTCTTTCTGTTTCTCTCATTTGGCTTTCAAATATAATGAAAAAAAAATTAAAAATTTTTTGAAAAGTCATGACTGCCAAGCGGCTTGTTAACTTGGCAATATCTTAGAAAATTATAAACTTCCTTCAAACACTTCTGGTTCCACTTCCAAATTATCTCTCCCAGATGTGTTTCCATAGATATAAAAGGATATATGTACACAGTTACAACAGCATTTTTCTGAAGATCTAAAAGAGAATCTAAGTGGTGTCTATCAGAATGGTTCAGATTAAATGTAGTACAGGTTCCTGATCCCTTACATAACAACCCTTGGATACAGATATGGTGTGTTGGTTTTTTTTTTTTTTTTAAGATTTATTTATTTATTTGAAAGACAGAGAGAGAAATCTTCTATCCACTGGTTAACATCCTGAATGTCCACAACAGTCAGGTCCTAGCTAAGCCAGGAGCTTGATTTGAGTCTCCCACCTGGGTGGGAAGGAATGAAGATTTGGGCAATCTTCCACTATCTTCCCAGGAGCATTAGCAGGAAGCTGAATCAGAAGCAGAGCAGCCAGGACTTGAACTGGTGCTCATATGGGATGCCAGCATTGCAAGCGGTAGCTTAATTCCCTTTCACTGTACCCCAACACAGGCCCCCTAGATATGTTTTGAAATCCCTAGTTTTCTAATTTTGCAAAGTCCACCTGTTACAAATACTATGTGGCATATTTGTAATCCTCCAATATAGTATCAGGCAGCACTCTTAAAAGATTTTTGCAGGGGCCGGCGCCGTGGCTCACTTGGTTAATCCTCCACCTGTGGCACTGGCATCCCATATGGGCGCTGGGTTCTAGTCCCGGTTGCTCCTCTTCCAGTCCAGCTCTCTGCTGTGGCCTGGGAAGGCACCTGCACCCGTGTGAAAGACCAGGAGGAAGCACCTGGCTCCTGGCTTCGGATCGGCATAGTTCTGGCCATAGCGGCCACTTGGGGAGTAAACCAAAGGAAGGAAGACCTTTCTCTCTGTCTCTCTCACTGTGTCTGCCTCTCTAATAATAAATAAATAAATACATAAATCTTAAAAAAAAAAAAAACACTCAAAAACAGTCTCATGTCACTTCACATCAGATTCTGCCCTTAACTGGTTCAAACAGGATGGGTTAACTTGCAGTTAAGCAAGTTCCAAACAACCTTTGGGTTTCAAAACTTTTTAGATTTTTAAATTATAGCTACGTGACAATGGACCTGCATCTTTATTATTATTACTTACTCTTCCTTGCTTAGTAATTAGCTGTTTAAATATCTTCCTCTGTCCAGAAAGCTGGACCACTAAAGCAGGTTCAGACTTACTCCTCTCTGGAATATGCTTGATAATATACTTAACAGAGACAGAATTTTTTTTCTGAACTGAATAAGCATAAACTATAAGGGACACTACTTGTTAATATTTGACTCTTCTAATCATATCAGATCTAGGATGGTTCAGTACAGAGGTATGGCCCATAAGCAGCCACTATCAGTTGAACAGGGTTCATTATTACCGTGAGAGATACAAACTGCAAGGTTATTATGGTGCAGGAAGATCACTGCTCTGA
Organism: Oryctolagus cuniculus; assembly: GCF_051225735.1. NCBI lineage: Eukaryota > Metazoa > Chordata > Mammalia > Lagomorpha > Leporidae > Oryctolagus > Oryctolagus cuniculus. The sequence continues at coordinate 105,065,122 of NC_142879.1, forward strand.
AAAGTTGCAATTCCTGTTTATTATTATAAGATGCCTTATAAACAGGAGTGCCAAAAAAGAGGGGAGGATGCATGCAGGCTGGTTTTTCTTTTGTTTCTTAATATGGAGCCTGGTATTGGCTGTTTTTTTATTTATTTATTTTATTTTTTAGAAACAGGAGGCAGAAAATGAGAGACAGAGATAAAGAATGAGCTATCTCATCTGCTGATTCACTCTTAAAATGCCTACCATAGCCTGAGCTGCACAGGGGACAAAGCCTGCAGCCAAAAAACTCAATTCAGCTTTCCTACATGGTTGGTAGGAACTCAACTCCTTGAGCCATCAGGTGTTGCCACCCAGGATCTACACTGGTGGGCAGCTGGAATTAGGAGCCAGAGCCAGGTATTATATGCAGGTACTCCAATATGGAACACAGGCATCTGACCTGTTGTAGCCACTAGACAAAACAGCTAACCCCACTCTCAGCTCTGCTGATTTTTATATAAAGTATACAGAATTCTCATTTAAACTAACTCATGTGGTCTCATTCACTGGGCTAAGAAAATTTTTTTAAAAAACATGTTTATAGGACCGGTGCCGTGGCTCACTTGGTTAATCCTCTGCCTGCGGTGCCAGCATCCCATATGGGTACCAGGTTCTAGTCCCGGCTGCTCCTCTTCCAGTCCAGCTCTCTGCTGTGGCCCAGAAGGGCAGTGGAGGATGGCCCAAGTGCTTGAGCCCCTGCACCCACATGGGAGACCAGGAGAAGCACCTGGCTCCTGGCTTTGGATCAGCGCAGCGCCTGCCGTGGCGGCCATTTGGGGAGTGAACCAACGGAAGGAAGACCTTTCTCTCTGTCTCTCTCTCACTGTCTATAATTCTACCTGTCAAATTAAAAAATTAAAAAATTAAATAAAAACCATGTTTATAGTTAACAGCAGGAAAACTTGTATTTTATTCAGTTTCTGCTAATATGCAAAATAGATCCATGTCAATCCTTTACTGAGAACATAAAAACAAAATTCTTAAAAAAAAATAGGTTAAGTGAACTCACTGATGTCCTTAGCTTGCTGTGCTGGAGTTAAACCATACTATAAACAAATTGATTAGCTAAATATAATTTAATCTCTGATTTAGCTAAAATAATCCATAAAGCAAAACAGACAACATGCTTTATTGGGGGGCATACATTTGGTGCAGCAATTAAAGGTGTTGCTTGGGACTCCCACATTCTATATTGGAGTGCTTGGGTTGGAATTCCAACTCCACTCTCAATTCCAGCTTCTTGCTAGTGCATACTCTGTAGGCAGGTGATGGCTCAAGTATATGGGTCCCTGACACCCACATGGGAGACCTGCACAGAATTCCTGACTCTGGCTTGGTCCTGGCTGTTGCAGGGGTATGGGGAGTGAACCAGTAGATGGAAGATCTCTGTCTTTCTTTCTCCTTTCAAATAAATAAAAATCAATTTTTTTCAAGAAAGGAAAAATGCAATCCATCATAATAAAAACATTAGTTCTATCAAAATTTTGTACATTATTAACCTGGCATATTTTAATAACTTAAAAATAAGAGTTACAAACTTGGGGCAGGGGCCAGTGTTATGGTGTAGTGGGTTAAGTTAGCATCTGCTTCCAGGTAATACACCCAGGAAAGTGGCAGAACATGGCCCAAGTACCAGGGACTCTGTCACCCATGTAGGAGACCAAGATGGAGTTCCCAGCTCCTGACTTCAGAATGGCCCAACCCTGGCTGTTGCAGTCATTTGGGGAGTGAACCAGTGAATGAAAGATCAGTCTCTCTGTCTCTTGCTCTCTCTCTCTTTCCCCCTGCCCAACCAATGTCACTCTGCCTTTCAAATAAACAAATCTTTAAAAAACAAAATTAAAAAAAAAAAATCAATTTGAGCAGGTTAAGAAACCTGCATCCTGTGTCAAAGTAGCTAGATTCAATACCCAGTTCAGCTTCTTATTCTAGTTGCCTGCCAATGCAGACCATGGCAGGCAACAGGTGATAGCTCAGGTAGTTGGTTCCCTGCCATCACATGGCGGAGCTGGATTGAGTTCCCAGTTCCAGGCTTGAGCCTCAGCACTGCTCAGCCATTGTAGGCATTTGGAGAGTGAACCAGTACATGAGATCACTCTTTCTCTGCCTCTCGAATAAATAAATAAGTAAATAAATAAAAATTTTAAGAGATAAAATCTTGGGACTAGAGTTATAGTGTAGCAGGTAAAGCTGTTGCCTGCAACTCCAGCATCCTATATGGGCACTGGTTCATGTCCTGGATGCTCCACTTCCAATCCAGCTCCCTGATAATGGCCTGGGAAAAGCAGTAGAATGGCCCAGGTATTTGGGCCCCTGCTACTCTCATGGGAGACCTAGAAGAAGCTCCTGGCTCCTGGCTTTGGCTTGGCCGAGAGCTGGTTGTTGCAACCATCTGGGGAGCGAACAAGCAAATGGAAGATCGTTCTCTGTTTTTCCTTTTTTTTCTGTAACTCTTTCAAGTAAATAAATAAATCTTTAAAAAAAGAGTTAAAACCTCATGTGATTATGCAATATTTTGAAATTTCACAAAATGTGATTGGAATGAAAATTCCTGGGTGACAAGCTCCAAAGTTATATAAATTTGTGCAAAATTCTTTTGGTGTGTAAATTTTAAACAAAGCTTTTATATGGATTTCATTATTCCTACCTTCTAAATATTTAGAGATTTTCTCCAATCGGACTGGCATGTGAAAGTAAAAATACAAATTAGATATTAAATATTAATGCATGTGTAATATCTGTTGCTGAATTTAAAATGATAAAATGGTCCAACCTGAGGTGAAATCAGAGCTCCTGCCACTCTTTTTATCCTCTACAATTTCATAAAATGGACCTATGACATGCAGCAGTTCTTCAACTTTCTCAGTCATCGGCATAGTTTCAAGAATCTGTAATTAGAGGAAACAAATATTGTGAAATCACAAAATACAAATTTCATCTACATTACTTCAAATAATCTACGAGCTCAAATTTCTCCAGCCTTTGAGATTTAAAATTCATTAATACTCTCCCAAAAGGACTTACATTAATTACATACTTAAATACATATGATGCAAGAAAGACTCCAGAACTCATATATTAAAGATCTAAAAGGAATCTCATTTTAAGACTATTTTACATAAGCCTCATTTAACACTTCACACAATAACCTATAAACTCTACATAAAAAGTTAGGGAATTTAATTAAATAGAATTGAATACCATGGGGTTAGCATAAAATTATGATGTCTGTTCTTTAGCACCACGGGTAGTATTTTTTAAAAGATTTATTTTTATTTATATTTATATTTATTTTTTAAAAGATTTATTTTTATTTTTATTTATATTTATTTATATTTACAGAGAGGCAAAGGTAGAGAGAGACACAGAGATGTCTTCCATCTGCTGGTTCATGCCCCAAATGGTCACAATGGCTGGAGCTGGGCTGATCTGAAGCCAGGAACCTAGAGCTTCTGAATACTTAAAATTTTTAATATAGTTTTGATATACAGTAAATATTTAACTTTTAATGAATTCCAAATCCTGATAAGAAAAAGATTGTTCCTGTTTTATTTTTTAAAAGCATACTACTGGCTGGTGCCGCAGCTCACTAGGCTAATCCTCCGCCTTGCGGCGCTGGCACACCGGGTTCTAGTCCCGGTCGGGGCGCCGGATTCTGTCCCAGTTGCCCCTCTTCCAGGCCAGCTCTCTGCTGTGGCCAGGGAGTGCAGTGGAGGATGGCCCAAGTGCTTGGGCCCTGCACCCCATGGGAGACCAGGAAAAGCACCTGGCTCCTGCCTTCGGATCAGCGCGGTGCGCCGGCCGCAGCGTGCCAGCCGTGGCGGCCATTGAAGGGTGAACCAATGGCAAAAAAGAAGACCTTTCTCTCTGTCTCTCTCCCTCACTGTCCACTCTGCCTGTCAAAAAAAAAAAAAAAAAGCATACTACTTATCGTATCATAGGTATTTTGCATAGTAGTGAAACCACTGGTTAGGACACCTTCATTCATGCAGGTACAGATTCTAGATTCCAGATTCCAGATTCTAGATTCTGGATTCTAGAGCTGACCCCATTCCCAATTCCAGATTCCTACTAATGTGGAGCCAGGAGCTTCTTCTGGGTCTCCCAGCAGGTGCAGGGACCCAAGCATTTGGGCCATCTTCTACTGCTTTCCCAGGCCATAGCAGAGAGCTGGATCAAAAGTAGAGCAGCTGGGACTCCAACCAGCGCCTATATGGGATGCCAGCACTGCAGGAGGCAGCTTTACCCTTTTGCCACAGTGCTGACCCCAGGGGTAGACTTTCTAAAAAGGCACAACAGTTGGACATGGTTACCACTTTTTGACACCTTCACAACTATGGGCCAAACTCAGATCATCAAATTGAAAGAGCCAGGTAAATAACTGAAAAAGCAGTCAACCCAATAAGCAGCAACTGGTGAATGAGCAGGAAATTAAAGAACTTTTACATATGAAGTATCTTTTAATATTTAAAGAATAAATTAGCTGTGTGTGTTAATTAAGAAAATATTTCTAATTTTTCTTTACAGGAAAAAAGGTAGTTGCTACACAGTATAATCGGTGTGATATCAATATTAGTTTCCTTTCTTAATAATAAGTATTTATTTCCTCTCTGAATACATTTACAAAACATGACTAAAAGTAATTACTACTACAGAGTGAAAAGAGAGGGAATGGGGAAGACCTTATATTCATTGTATACATGATTCTTTTTGCATTTATACATACATATTATTTTTATTATTAAAATAATCAAATCTATTTAAAAATTTTTAAATTTATTTATTTGAAAGGCAGAGGAAAGAGAAAGAGAACGAGTCCCCATCTGCTGGTTCACTCTCCAAATGCCTGCAACAGCTGGGACTAGGAAAGTCTGAAGTCTAGAGACAGGAACTCAAGCCATTTTTTTGACCCATGTGGGTGGCAGGAACCCAGTTATTTGTGCCATCTCCACTGCCTCCTAGGGTCTGCATTATCAGGAGCCCAGGTTCCCCAATATGGGAGATAACCATCTTAACAGGCATCTTAACTACTAAATTGTCTCCAAATTTCTTACTTTTAAGCAAGCAAAATCTTTTATTCTTCTTACATATTTTTCAACTTATATGCAGTTTTAAAGTGGCTACTTGTATCTTTAAAACTCACAGTAACCCTGGATTCGTTAGTCACTCTCCCTATTTTCCTGATTGTTTACTCCCTGTCTTGCACAATAGACTGTATGCTCAGTGAAAAGGGGCCTTCATCTGTTTTCATTCACTCTCTGATTTCCAGTGTTCAGAATACAGAAGACATTTAATAAATAAGCCAGCTTAAAACTCCAAAATTCTTGTACAAACAATGCTTTTATTTCTAAACCAAAGGCAGATAGATCATGAACAGTCGGAGATAATCAGAAGCTATGATATGATTTTGAGCTTAGATATGCACACAGAAACTATCACTCACACAATGTGCACATGTGGGTGAGGGGAAGGTTACTGAGAGAGATTATACAGAATGAACAAGATTTATTATAATTGGCTTTAGTGACATAATTTATTTATATAACTCATCATAAATTATCTAATTGCTGTATGAGTTAATGAGAGTAAAAAGAATGTTTTATCATAATTTTTTTTTTTTTTAACAGGCAGAGTGGACAGTGAGAGAGAGAGACAGAGAGAAAGGTCTTCCTTTGCCGTTGGTTCACCCTTCAATGGCCGCCGCGGCCGGCACGCTGCGGCCGGCGCACCACGCTGATCTGATGGCAGGAGCCAGGTACTTATCCTGGTCTCCCATGCGGGTGCAGGGCCCAAGCACTTGGGCCATTCTCCACTGTACTCCAGGCCACAGCAGAGAGCTGGACTGGAAGAGGAGCAACCAGGACAGAATCCGGTGCCCTGACCATAACTAGAACCCGGTGTGCCAACACCGCAAGGCGGAGGATTAGCCTAGTGAGCCGCGGCGCCAGCCTATCATAAAATTTGCCAAGGCAAATACTTGTTATGAGGCTAAGGCTATGGGGGCAGGGCATTTTTACAGATATCTGATTTATAATTCTGAGAATTAGGTTCAAATCCGAAACTGAAACCATAGGGTAATGTTTACTTTGACATAACCAAAGTCAGAGCAAAGAAATGGCAGAGACCATTCAAATGTAAAGTCAGCACCTTTTACACTACTCATTCAGTAGAACCTGGTAGGCCAACCACCATCTTGATCCCCATTCAATATCTTCTCTGATCCTCCTCCAAAACTGCTTTTAGTTCTATTTCAATTAAAGCTTATAAAAAAATCTTTCTCAAATTTGTCCTTTGTAGAGCTGCTTCATTCAGTGTTTGAGTTTCTGAAACTCCACAGAAAGGATTATGGACCTCCTGATGTCAGAATTAAATAAATGGATTATGTGAGAGCACTGTTCAAATATAAACAGAGTATTTATTTTTTCAGTAAGCTAGAGTTTTAATAGCAGACAGTACAAAAGTAACTGGGCAAGATATACCCAGAATTAGAGATTTCACTCTCTAAATTAGAGACACTTAAAAAAAATATGACCAAGAAGTTCCTAGCCATTTGCGAAGTTCTCACACACACAGAAATGTTGAAATACGGGAAATGGCATGCAGGTGCACACCCCCCACACCCACACAACATGATAAAGAGACAGAGACACACATTCAGACAAACCCAGGCAAACCTGTCTACTCACCCTCAGAAATCTTATCTGATGTTAATTAAGTTAATTAAATACATTATAACCTGTGCAAATGAAGAGTGGGTAACAAATATTTGGTAAATCATATATATTATAGAAAAATAGCATTGAAAACATAATAATGTTTTGGGTTATCTAGCACTTTTCCTTGATGACACACATTTTTAGATCATGAAAATGTCCTGGAAAAGTACCGATATATTCAGTTAAGGCAAAGACTAAATTCCTCAGTCTTTTTTGGTGCAGGATGAAAACACAGGTTTTTTTTGTTTTATTTTTATTTACTTGAAAGGAAGAATGACAGAAAGATGGTATAGTTTTAATATTTTGCAGGGGCAGGGATGGAATGCATATTATCTCATCGACCTCACACTTAAAACTGGTTATACCATTAGTTAATAAAATCAGATAGGAAAAATAGGGAAATTTTACTTAATGTTTCAATTTGACTTTATATTACAGAAATATATCCTAAGAATTAAAATGACACCTAAGGTGGCTGGCACTGTGGCATAGTAGGTAAAGCTGCTGCCTGCTACGCAGGCATCCTATTCGAGTCCCGGCTGCTCCACTTCCAATCCAGCTCTCTGCTACAGCCTGAGAAAGCAGTGGAAGATGCCCCAAGCCCTGGGCCCCTGTACCCTCACAGAAGAGCCAGAAGAAGCTCCTAGCTCCTGGCTTCAGATCAGCTCAACTCTACCCACTGCAGCCAACTGGGGAGTGAGCAGCAGATGGAAGACCTCTCTCTTTCTCTCCCTCTCTCTCTTTCTCTGCCTCTCTGTAACTCTGCCTTTCAAATAAATAAATCTTTCAAAAAAAATGACACTTATGTAAAGAAAAAACAATAATTAATGAAACCAAAAAGGCTTTGGGTTATCTTTCTCTGACTCTGAAAGGCTCCTTTGTTATTGATAGAGTTAACAGGAATTAAACTTTGCCCTTTGTTGTAGATAAAGTCCACTAAATAAAAATTGTGAAAACGTAACAAAGGGCACAACTTTCAGCAACACAAAAGAGGTTTAAAGAAGAAAACAAGAAAAAAAAATTGGTCTGATTACATCATATAGAAACTTCACAACTTCTGAACTATGTCTAAAAATGGTCCTTAATAAAAAGTCTTTCAGGTCATCTTTAAAATCCATGCTTTCTTAAAAAATTTATTTCTCAAAATGATGTGGTAGGCAGACCTGAAAGAGCTAGGTAATGAGGAATGCCTCCCCTTAGTAGTTAAGCAGAGAACCTAACAGTACCCTTATCTTACTCTGCTTCTGAAAGATCTATGCATTCACAGAAAATCTGCTGCGGCGGTTAAGATGCTCTGATGCCCACATCACTGTGAAGTGTCTGAGTTCCAGTCCCAGCTCTGCTCCTAATACAGGCATCCTTCTAATGCAGACCCTGGGAGGCAGCAGGTGATGGCTCAAGTGGTTGGGTCCCTGCCACCCACACTGGGAGACTTAGTAGCTGGCTTCCAGGCATTCGCCTCGAACAAGTGGATAGGAGGTCTGTCTGTCTGTGTCTCTCTGCCTCTAAAATAAACAATTTTATTAGAAAATAAAAACACTGGGGCCAGTGTCGTGGCACAGCAGGTTAAGCTGCCTCCTGCAGCACTGACATCCCATATGGGCTCTGGTTCAAGTCCTGGCTTCCACTTCCAATTCAGCTCCTTGCTGATGCACCTGAGAAAGCAGCGGAGGATGGCCCAAGTGTTTAGGCCCCTGCACCCACATGGGAGACCTGGAAGAAGCTCCTGGCTCCTGGCTTTGGGCCTAGCCCAGCTCCGGCCATTGGGGCCATTTGAGGAATGAACCAGCAGATGGAAGATCAATCTCTCTCTCTCTCTTTCTCTCTCTCTCTCTTTTTCAAATAAATAAATATTTTCAAAAAAAAGAAAGAAAATAAAAATACTTGTTACTGAAAAATCCAATAATGAGATTATATCAATTAACTGGTAAAAACTTGTATGAGAATATTACCGGGCAGTTTTGTTAACTATTTCTCTTAAATAAAAAAGGGCAAAGCAGGGCCGGTGCCTTGGCTCAATAGGCTAATCCTCCACCTTGCGGCGCCGGCACACCGGGTTCTAGTCCCGGTTGGGGCGCCGGATTCTGTCCCGGTTGCCCCTCTTCCAGGCCAGCTCTCTGCTATGGCCAGGGAGTGCAGTGGAGGATGACCCAGGTGCTTGGGTCCTGCACCCCATGGGAGACCAGGAAAAGCACCTGGATCCTGGCTCCTGCCATCGGATCAGCGCGGTGCGCCGGCTGCAGCGGCGGCCATTGGAGGGTGAACCAACGGCAAAGGAAGACCTTTCTCTCTCTGTCTCTCTCTCTCTCACTGTCCACTCTGCCTGTCAAAAATAAAAAAAAAATAAAAAAAAAAAAAAAAGGGCAAAGCAGAAATGCTTTCAAGATAGTCCAGGTACTTCCCAGATCCCTGAGAAAATGACATTGATATTTTTTTAAAGTCCTTTTCCTATACTGTCTCCAGAAGTCAACTATAGAGACAAGGAAAATGAAAATAAAATAAAATAAAATAAAAAACTGATAAATCCTAATAAATTCAATAATCTAGACTTTATAGTATAATATACTGTGGTCTCCTTGTTTAAAACAAAGCAGCTAACTTATCTGATAAATTAATGGCAACTGTTCTTAATATTGTTATTTCCTACTGTGAATTATTTTCTTACCTTTTTCATTTCTTCAACATATGCAATCATGGCTTCCTCTTTGGTCATATCACCCAGTGAACTCCAAGCATCCCTAGAAATGAAAATATCCAAATAAGAATGAGAGACATCTGGTTTTCCATTCCTCATATTATGTCTCCAAAAGATCTCTTTGAATGTGTCACCTTGAAGAAAACTATCACAGGAAATAAACAAGATAAACAGTATTTAAAACTAATAAATATATATCCTACTTATATTTTAAAAGACCACAAAGACTGTACACTATTCATGAATATTTTCTAAGAACTCTTAATATCATTGTAAGTAATAACCGAAATGAACATTTTAGAAGACTATGAACTATCACAGCCATGTTCTATCAGTTGTGGGAAACCTTTTTTATATCAAGGGCCATTTGGATATTTATAATATCATTCACAGGCCATACAAAATTATCATGCCAAAAATTAACCTGTTACAGATTTATTGAATTTCGGATCCCACTTCTAGTTGTGTTGGTAGTCCAGACCAAATGATTTCGTGGGCCTTAGACAATCCTCATCCCCAAATGATCACAAGTTTCACTTAGAAGTTTCTACTAATTGATTAATCACTAATTAATCCTAACTTACATATTTGGACTAAAAATGAAAATGGTTTCTCACTTCTAAAATAAAAATGTCAGGGACAGGAAAACTTTAAACCCCCAGGTAATAAGAACAGTCCTTGGAAATTTTTGCCTAACACAAAAACTGCTAAACTTTTTATGTTTTGTCCAGTAGGAGTATAACTCTACCAAAGATCAGTTCTGGGGAAAAAAAATGAAGCAGACAAATTTTCTCAAAATGGACATATCAAATAGCATATTACTATTTCATTAAACTATTACTTTGCTACTATTCATAAAGATCCTACTGGAAATGTATAGTACTAAAAGATCATCAAATGAATTGATAGTCCTTCCCATTCTCAAAGAAAAATTTAGCATGTAGGGGCTCTTAAAACATAATTCCTCAATTAGCATACTGTGCTGACAAAGTGTAGTCTAAAACTTCTATAAAGTCTTCAGTAATATGAAGGACCCAATAGTTCTAGCAGTTTAAAGAGATTTTCTGAAGTGCGCTCATATTTAAGGGTAACAAATATTAGTCAATTGGGAAAATGGCAGAGGTACCTCAATAGTTTATGATTCTTTCAAGCATATTAAAAATCAAATTTGTGTTCTAAAGTCAAGTAGGTTAAGAGTGACAGCTGAGATAAAAAGTTAATGTGGCAGCACCCGAGTCATAATCCTAGTTATTTATTATCTTAAAGTCTCAAAGCAAACAGTGTCACTTGAAAAGCAAGTCATTCTTTTTCTTGGCAGCTAAAAGAGGCAGAGAAGTTTGTTTCTTTAATTTAGTTTGGGAATTGGTCTTACTATTTTCCTGTCTTCCCCAGCATTTTCTTGTTTGTGTAAAATTCTATGACAAGAGCATGGAGAATAAAAATTACATCTGGGACAGTCTGTGTCCAGAATTAATATATAACCATGTAAATAAGAATTATAAGATCATCAGTTCATCAAAATGAAATTGTTTTTTATATCTCTATAAGTAAAATTACCATTTGTATCTTCCAATAGGATCCCAGAACCCAGGCCTTGAAAGTTTACAGGGTCCTTCAGTTGCCTGTTTGTAGAAGCTATAGAACTTGAGCATCATTTCATTTGTTGGCTGGAATGAACCTATTGGAAACATACATTAAATATACAGATCACTTGGGGTTACAAATTAGCATAGCTATACAGTAATAATAGTGATTTTATATTTCATTAATAGTTCGGATAATAATTTATTTCTACCTTATAAAAATAAAATTTGTCAGTTTTATTAGTTACGTTGCTAATTTGATTTTTTTTAAGTTATTTATTTATTTCAGAGGTAGAGTTACAGACAGTGAGAGGGAGAGACAGAGAGAGAAGTCTTCCTTCCACTGGTTCACTCCCTAGATGGCTGCAATGGCCGGAGCTGTGCTGATCCGAAGCCAGGAGCCAGGATCTTCTTCTGGGTCTCCCACGTGGGTGCAGGGTCCAAGGACTTGGGCCATCTTCTACTGCTTTCCAGGCCATAGCGGAGAGCTGGATTGGAAGAGGGGCAGCTAGGACTAGAACCGGCGCCCATATGGGATGCCGGCCCTGCAGGTGGAGGATTAACCTACTACGTCATGGCGCCGGCCCTGCTAATTTTATTTTTTAAAAACCCTGAGATTTTTTTGTTACAGCACTGCCTAACACAAATGCTCAATAACAAAAGATTACCTAAATACATATCCTATTAAGTATAACCAAAATAACCACCAAATATCACTTACATCACAAATGTATTAACATATAAGAATAACTTTATTATACATGGTAAAGCTATAAAAAATTAAAGCTGAGTAGCATAAATGAGAATAACAGTAAGTATAAAAATACTTACTTTGCCAAAATACATGTTGTATATTCTGTTTTTAAACTACTTTTTCTACCAAATTTTATATTATGAAACTTCCCATGCCATAATTTCTCTTTCTATAATTTTATTAGATTGTAATGATTTATAATTAAATGTATACTTTGGTTAATAAAATCACAACAGTAAAAATTCAATACCTCTTAGCCAAATTTCAATTTCTCAATACACAGAACTTTGGCTAAAGGCAATCATATGATGGTACAAAAAGAATCAATCTAATGTGAAATAGATTTCTTATTGCCTACTTCTGAAGACATCAGTTTCTTTAAAGATAAGCCTTCAGGGACAGTGCTGTGGCATAGAGGGTTAAGCTGCTGCCAAAAGTGTTGGCATCTCATATGGGCGCCGGTTCAAATTCCAACTGCTCTACTTCCAACCCAGCACCCTTTTAATGTACCTAGGAAAGCAGTGGAAGACGGCCTAAGTGTTCGGGGCCCTGCACCCACATGGGAGACCCAGATGAAGCTCCTGGCTCCTGGTTTCCATTTGGCCTAGCCTTGGCTGTTGTGGCCATTTGGGGAGTGAACCAGTGGATGAAAGACCTCTCTCTCTCTTGCCTCTGCTTCTCCCTCTCTATAACTCTGCCTTTCAAATAAGTAAATGAATCTTAAAAAGAAAGAAATAAGAGGGGTCAGCTCTGGGTCATAGTGGGTAAAGCCAACATCTGCAGCGCCTGCATCCCATATAGGTACCAGTTCAAATCCCAGTTGTTCCACTTCCAATCCAGCTCTCTGCAATGGCCTGGGAAAGCAGCAGAAGATGATGCAAGTGCTTGAGCCCCTGCACCTGCTGGGAGACCCAGAAGATGATCCTGGCTCCTGGCTTCAGATCAGCCCAGCCCTGACCGTTGTGGCCATTTGGGGAGTGAAACAGCAGATGGAAGATATCTCTCTCTTTCTCTTCCCCTTCTCTCTTTGTAACTTTTCCTTTCAAATAAGTAAGTAAATCTTTAAAAGAAAAAATGATGTCTTCATGTGAGTTTCTAGCATATCTATAACCCTTTTTATGTCCCAAATTTTCAAATTACATGAACAAGTATTATGAATTACAATACTTGAAATTGCAGTGAAAAACTGATGTTTTATAATAAATAGCTTGCTAAATAGACATATATATATAAAATATCTTATAATTAAAGCCCTAAAAAACATAGCACAGAAAAATGTAAATGGCAAGGAGTTTCATAATTCACAATATGAGAAAAACAGCACTATAAAACAGCAAATACAGTATCACCCATTTTTGCAAAATAAGTGTTCATATTCACAAAAATAAAGTAGGAAAAAGTACATCAAAAAGTTAAAAAAGGAGTGCTCTCGATATCAGGTATACAGATAATTTTATTTCCCTTTTTCTTGTATTTATAAAGTTTAACATCAATGTGTACTACTTCTAAAACAAAAATCATTATAAAAATAAATAAGTCTACAGAAGACATTTTTAAACTTGGTAGATTGAATAATAAACAGATAACGAGTAATCAAAAGCTAGTTGCTCATAAAAGCTGTAGAAATTAAGATACAGACAAGCAGAGAGCAGTGTTTCAGGTTTGGCCAAGGGTACAGTTCAATTCCAAAATCATGATAATTATCTATCTATCTATACAAATTTAGGAGTATCTATTAGATAAAGTGTATTAGTGATACGGTTCCTCTTTATATAGCAGAGGGAAAATTGGAGAAATCAAAGGTAAAGATGGTTACCTACTTATCACAAACCTAAATTTAAAATGTTAAAAGCAGAGCCGGTGCTGTGGCATAGTAGGCTAAGCCTCTGCCTGCAGCGCTGTCAGCATCCCATATGAGCACCAGTTCCATGTCCCTGCTGCTCCTGGACTGATCCAGCTCTCTGCTATGGACAGGGGAAGCAGCAGAAGATGGCCCAAGTGCTTCAGTTCCCACACCAGTGTGGGAAACCAGGAAAATGCTCCGGGCTTCGTTGTGACCATTTGGAGAATGAACCAGCAGATGGAAGACCTTTCTATCTCTCCCTCTCTCTGTCTGTACTCTCTACCTCTCAAATAAACCAATAATAAAATCTTTTTTAAAAAAATGTCAAAAGTTTCATTTCTCACAATATCTTCAGTAAATGAAACAAGTAAGATGTAGAAGTCTATTGGCTTAGGTGAATTAAAAATACATTGAAACAAAACCTGAGAATATTAACTGAATATATTCTGTGTATAAGGCAGTAGATAAAGTATGGTCTCTGTTCTCAAAGTGCAACATGTGGTACAGTTAGTATATGTTTCTGAAATACTAAGAATTTAAATTTCTAAAAGCCAAATTCACATTAAATATAGATGCCTATGCCTTAAAGATTAAGCAATAAGGAACACAAATACTACGAGATCTTACTCTTTGTAAAATATTTCAGGGCAGACCAAATTTTTTCAGTAGTATTATAAATAATTTAATAACTCACTTAAAAAAAAACCTCTTGGCTCAATTAATCTTAATTCAGTTTCAAGGGATAACAGTATACTGGATGTTATCCAATAAAAGTGCCATTTGGCAGAGTATCTTAATTTTGCAATAGCTTCTTAAATGTTATGTAAACACAGAATATATTCTTCATAAGTGGAATGTAATGTCAACAAAGATAATGGGCTGCAACTATCAAGGACAGCTTTAGCAATTTTCAAAAAAAATCAAAACATGAACATACTATCAACATAAAACTCTTAGATTCATGTCTTTCTGTAAGCTATCTTAACCGAGCATTTAAAAAATTAACAACTAGCCGGCGCCGAGGCTCACTAGGCTAATCCTCCGCCTTGCGGCGCCGGCACACCAGGTTCTAGTCCCGGTCGGGGCGCCAGATTCTGTCCCGGTTGCCCCTCTTCCAGGCCAGCTCTCTGCTGTGGCCCGGGAAGGCAGTGGAGGATGGCCCAAGTGCTTGGGCCCTGCACCCCATGGGAGACCAGGCAAAGCACCTGGCTCCTGCCATCGGATCAGCACGGTGCGCCGGCCACAGCACGCCAGCCGCGGCAGCCATTGGAGGGTGAACCAACGGCAAAAAGAAGACCTTTCTCTCTGTCTCTCTCTCTCACTGTCCACTCTGCCTGTCAAAAAAAATAATAAAATAAAAAGAAATAAAAAATTGACAACTAAATAATTCATATAGTGTGTCTACATTGTTTATTCTTTCTTATCTTTCAATCTTTCATATGTTCTCCAATGGAACATTTGAAATTACAAAACAAACGCTAGTTCATGTATATCTGCTTTGAAAATTTTTTGAATCTGCACTTAATAAATTTTATTGAATGAACTGTGGTAAATATGCGTTAGGCAAATAATTAATGGAAACAAAGAACAAGATATTAAATACTATAATAATATATTAATGTTACATCCAGTTGGCTTTGCAATTCTGGTACAGTAGTAGTACTTAAACACATTTAAAAACATATATGTTGATTGTGAAAAACAATTCTTGTATCACTTCTCAGCCTTTTGGCTAAGATCAAGTGTAAAAACAATTCTTGTAATGCAGAAGGATATGAATCGAAAGGTAAAAGTCTCCTTCCCCAAGCCTCTACACTCATAAAAAAAAATTAATAATGGCTGAGAACTTCCCAACATTGATCAAACACATAAAATTACAAATTCAAAAAACTCTGCAAACCATTAAACACTGGCAAACTGCTGAAAAACAATGATTAAAAGAAAAATCTTGATGGCAGCTAGAGAAACGACACATTAAATACAAGTAACTCAAACGACTTCCGTCAAGCTGCAAAGCAGGTCCAATGTAACAGAACACTAGTAAAGTAGAATAGCAAAAAAAGGAGGGGGGATATGTTTATGAAAAAAGGAACTATTTTGCAGATGAATGGAACTGTTTTCTCTATGCCTAACAAAAGTGGACAAAATGCATAAACCGTAGACTTGACAAGCGTGTGGCACGGGGCATCCTCATGCGAGATATTTTTTTAACATACCCAAATCCGCAGTCATTAAGTGACAAGACTTTTGCTCAATTACTTGAGATCTGGATAATCTGCAGGTAATTAATTCACATCCGACACGTCCCTTTCAAGTACACTCTTCTTGAAACGCATCAAAAAAAAAAAAAAAAAAAGTAGGCTACATAAGCAGGACTAGAACCAGAGAGAAGGCTGAGGGCGGCGAGGGTTGGAAACTAGGGCCTCAGGCCTCCACGGGAGGCTGCTTCCGAGGGGCGCAGCGCACCTACCATTTTTCGGCAAACTCTGGATCACCTTCACCGCCGCCTCGAACCTGGTTTCGTGCACCGATCTCGTGCCCGCCATCTCCAGCCGCCAGCGCCGGCCTCCGTCCCAA
This sequence comes from Oryctolagus cuniculus, assembly GCF_051225735.1. Taxonomy (NCBI): domain Eukaryota; kingdom Metazoa; phylum Chordata; class Mammalia; order Lagomorpha; family Leporidae; genus Oryctolagus; species Oryctolagus cuniculus. The sequence goes on from NC_142879.1 coordinate 105,081,314, forward strand.
GGTCTGTCCGCGGGGATCAGGGAGCAGCAGCAGCAGCACCAGCTTTCCCAGGAGCCTGCATGAAACTGGAACATGGAGCGCAGCCGCGGATCAACATGCCCCAAAGGGAGGAGGCCCGTGAGCGCGGCTGGTCAGTTCCCTTTGCCCTGCCCCTATCCAGGCCACTCGGGCCGGGCTGGCCCGGCTCCTTCCCTCCGCCCCGGGGCGTGACCAAGGCCGTGAACCCGACGCGCCGATCGGAGGAAAACAACTCACGGAGAGGAACAGCATCTCCAGGAGCAGGCAGGGCGGGCCCGGCCACCGGCGGTCGCGGAGCCGCTCTCCCACCCGGTGGACCCTGGCCGAGCAGCCACACCCCCCATGCCCGCGGAGACCGTCTGTCCGTCCGCGCCCTGCCCACGCCCCGCCCCACCGGCCCCGCACGACCCACTCGCCGCCGCCGCCGCCGCCGCCGCGCAGCAAACCCCACCTACCCGCCCCGTGGCCGCGGCGGCCACGGCCACGGCCACGGCCACGGCGCGCGCGCTCCGCCCGTCCCCTGGCAACCGAGGAGAGCCGCGGGGAGACGGCGGCCCCGGCGCGGGGCTCGGAGAACGCGGTGCGCGCCTTTGTTCAGGGCCGAGGCCGGTCGGCTGCCCACACGGCGCGCCGGGCACGCGGGGTCGCGTCCCGGGCCTGGGCCCCAGGCGGTGACAGTGACACCGCTGACAGGGCCGGGGGGTGGTTAAAGGGTTGGGGGCGTCTTCAGGAGATGCTGAGCAGCGCTCGGCCCGCGGGTCTCCACAGCTCTCGGGGCGCAGGAGCCGTCGGCGAGGGGCGTGCGCCCGCTCCGCGGCTGGGCCGGGAGGAAAGACCCCTTTCCCCGCACCCCTCTCTCCCTCGAGCCCCAGGGCAGGGCCTTTAAAAGAGCGTTTGGGAGGGTCGTCGAGGAACTGTTAGGGACCGTCCACCCGAGGAGGGGCGCCCTGGGCCGCCCCCTCCCTGGCGCAACCTCTCGGGTCCTTAAGCATTAGGGGGAGCGCTCCTCCACGCCCCAGGCCCCTCGCAGGGGGCAGGGGCTGCGAGGGGTGGAGCCGGCCCCCGGAAATCCTGAGTCCCGCCCCCCAGGTTGGGGTCGTGGTTTTTGTCAGTTCGGGGTGGGTTAGGCGGGTTACGAGCTGGGAACGAGGCGCGGACCCTCAGGCGCGCCGCCCTCAAAGCCGCAGCGCCGGCGTTTACCTTAGTATCGCCGGGCAAGGCCTGTCCCGCACTGTCGCCGACGCCCGGCCCCGCAGACTTGTGGGAAATGTAGTTCCCGGCCGCGGCGCTTCCGCACACCTCCCGTCGGCGGCCGGCGTAGCTCGCCCCGGTTCCGGTTCGGCTCCCGGGGCCCGCGGACGCAGCGGGCGTGGGGCGGAAATCCCTCCTCCCCGCTGTGCTCGCTCCGAATACCACATCCGCTCCCCGCGGCGGGACCCTCGGTGGCGGGTGGCGGGAGGCGGGTGGCGCGTGGCGCGTGGCGCTGAGCGTGGCCCCCTGAGACCGACACGGGTGTCCTCGTGCGGCCGGGCTTGGGTCCAAGGCCTGGGGTCGTTTCTGACCCCCGGGGTTGGCCGACTCTGAGGGCTTGTGTGAGATGCCAAGGGTGCTGTTTACGGAGAGCCTCGTGTTGGCTAAGCGTTTGATGCGTATTCCAGAAACGCCCAAGGGTGTTGACCAATGAGGAAATCCAGCCTTATTAACTGATTTGCCCAAGGTCCCACAGTTTAGTAAGGAGCAGAGCCAAGAGTCAGGCCGGAAAACGCTGGCTGTAAGTCTTCGACTCTGCCCAGCACACCAAAGGAAGACTGACAGCTTCTAATTTACGCAAACCGAGACTTTGGGTTCAAGGTATATGTTTCCTTGCCTTTTTATTGTAGACTTTCCAGTTCCAATCTACTCATGCGTTTGTATGAAAGCATTTTGGGTGCTTATTTTTAAAGATTTATTTATTTATAAGAATTACGGGGGAGGGGGAGATAGAGAGAGGGTTTATCTTCTATCCCCAAATGGCTGGAACAGCTAGGGCTGGGCCAGGCCAAAAGCTAAGAGCCAGGAGCTTCTTCCGGGTCTCCCACAGTGCAGACAGGGGCCCAAGCACTTGGGTCATCTGCTGCTGCTTTCCCAGGCACGTTAGCAGGGAGCTGGATCAGAAGTGGAGCAGCTAGCCGGCGCCGTGGCTCAATAGGCTAATCCTCCACCTTGCGGCGCCGGCACACCGGGTTCTAGTCCCGGTTGGGGCGCTGGATTCTGTCCCGGTTGCCCCTCTTCCAGGCCAGCTCTCTGCTATGGCCAGGGAGTGCAGTGGAGGATGGCCCAGGTGCTTGGGCCCTGCACCCCATGGGAGACCAGGAAAAGCACCTGGCTCCTGGCTCCTGCCAGGATCAGCGCGGTGCGCCGGCTGCAGCGGCGGCCATTGGAGGGTGAACCAACGGCAAAGGAAGACCTTTCTCTCTCTGTCTCTCTCTCTCACTGTCCGCTCTGCCTGTCAAAAATAAAAAAAAAAAAAAAAAAAAAGTGGAGCAGCTAGGACTCGAACCCTTGCCCATATTAGATGCCAGTGCTGCAAATGACAGCTTAACCTGCTGTGCCATAGCACTGGCCCATAGCTGCTTATTTCTAATCTAGGAATAATTCATTTCGACAATATCTAAATAAGCTTATGTAGTAACCTAACTTACGGTATTTTTTTTTTAGGTTTAATGACGAATAAGTATTTTCTGCCAGTGATTGCTATTGAATTTCCACGTGCTGGTGTATGTATTTTCAGTAGAGGGGAATAACATAAGGATAAAGAACATTGAGGTTATTCAGGTAAATGAAGTTAAAAGGTAGCTTTTCATACAGCTGTGCTGTTTTAAATGTGGTAATTTGCACCGCCCCCCCAACATGCACACACAAATGTTAATGGATTTGATAGATTGAATCAGTTCCCAAGATGCCTCCCAATTACATGAATCTGTAATTCTGCCTAAAATATGATTATCTCATTAGACACTAGTTAATTTTGGTAATTTCAGTACATTGCCCAATTTGATGCATTCTTGTTCATGTATTTCTCAAGATATTTTAATTTAAAATGAGCCTACGTCTAACACCTGACCATCACAAAGGAAAAATAATATGTTTATGGATTTTTAAAGATATATTTATCTATTTGAAAGGCAGAGTTACAGAGAGGCAGAGACAGAGAAAAACAGAAGTCTTCCATACACTGATTCACTCCCCAGTTGACCACAACAGCCAGAGCTGCGCCAATCCAAAGCCAGGAGATGGGAGTTTCTTTGGGTCTCCCACACAGGTATGGGAGCCCAAGGACGTGGGCCATCTTCTACTGCTTTCCCAGGCCACAGCAGCCGGGGCTCGAACCGGCGCCCGTATGGAATGTTGGCACTGCAGGCGGCAGCTTTACCCTCTCTGTGTGACTCTTTCAAATAAAAAAATCTTTGAAAAAAAAAAAAAAAAAAAGAAGCAGGAAAGAAAAGGCAAATTCAAGGGAAGCTATGACAGTTTTTTTAAAGATTTTATTTATTTTATTTGAGAGGTAGAGTTACAGACAGTGAGAGGGAAAGACAGAGAAAGGTCTTCCATCCGCTGGTTTACTCCGCAAATGGCTGCAACAGCCGGAGCTGCACCGATCTGAAGCCAGGAGCCAGGAGCTTCTTCCGGGTCTCCCACATGGGTGCAGGGACCCAAGGACTTGGGCCATCTTCTGCTTTCCTAGGCCACAGCAGACAGCTGGACTGGAATTGGAGCAGCCGGGACTAGAACTGGCACCCATATGGGATGCCAGCACCGCAGGCAGAGGATTAACCTACTGCACCATGGCATAGGCCCCAATTATAACAATTTAACAAGGTTACTGAGCATAAGATAAATTAATAGTGATTCTTTAAACCAATAGTAATCAATTAGGAAACAAAACAAAATCATTTTCACAATAATAATGAATGCCAAAGTACTAAAATAAATATGCATAAAAATATATAAGATTTTTGTGGAAAAAAATAAAATATTATCAGCAAACTTGCTGATAAATAATATATAATATTATATATTATATAATAAAAATATCTGAATAAATCGAGATAAACTTATAGTTGTACTCAGTTTTACAAGGATGTAATTTCTTTGTAATTTAATCTGTAAATATAACTCCATTTGTAACCTACAGAGGATTCAGAAATTTATGCACAAACACTAAAAATCCTACAAGAGTCCCAGAATAGGCAAGATGATTCTAGAAAGAACACAATGGGGATGGGAGGGTAGCAGTGTGGCGCAGTGGGTTAAAGCTCTGGCCTGAAGCGCAGCATCACATATGGGCGCCAATTCTAGTCCTGGCTGCTCCACTTCCAGTCCAGCTCTCTGCTGTGGCCTGGGAAAGCAGTAGAAGATGGCCCAAGTCCTTGGGCTGCTGCACCTGCGTAGGAGACCTGGAAGAAGCTCCTGGCTCCTGGCTTCAGATTGACATAGCTCCGGCCGCTGTGTCCATCTGGGGAGTGAACCAGCAGATGGAAGACCTTTCTCTCTGTCTCTGCCTCTCTCTGTATCTCTGTCTTTCAAATAAATAAATCTTTAAAAAAAAAAAAAAGAAAGCTGGACTTCGTGAGCCAGTACCAGTCTCTGCCATAAAGGAACAGCCCGGCCAAATACCACAGTTATGATTTATTTGTCATTAATAACAGTGATATTGGGTGAAGAAAAACTAGTTTAATGGAACAGAATACAGTACCCATAGAAGTTAGTGGAGAAAAGATGAACTATTTAATAGGTGATAATAGGACAATTCTATATAGAAAGCAAATATAATAAAATCCTTACCTCACATACACGAAATAAATTCAACATGGGTTAAGGCTCTTAGGTGTAAACTTGTTAAAATCATTGCAAGAAAAACAAAATAGCTGCTGTATTGCACATATCTAGAAGTGCTATTCCTATTGTAACATTAATTGATAAAGTTGTAAGACACAGTGGTCTTGGTTACAGCTAAGTAAAAAAGGAAGGCTTACTGAAGAACCAAAAATATAATTGCAAAAGGAAAATATGGATATATGTCTTTCTCAGCTCGGGCTGCTGTGACAAAATTCCATAATTTAGGCAACTTGAAAACCTGTCCTTTATTTTTCTCACAGTTTTGGAGCCTGGGAAATTCAAGATCATGGTGCCAGCAGGTCAGGTTCTTGGTGAGAGCCCTCTTTCTGGCTTACAGGTGACTGTCTTCTCACTGTATCCTCCTGTGTGTGGGTATAGAGAGAGAAATCTCTGTGCAGGGGCTGGCATTGTGGCTCAGTGGATTAGGCCTCTGTACTGGCATTCCATATTTGAGGGCTGGTTATAGTCCTGGCTGCTCCACTTCTGATACAGCTCCCTGCTAATATGCCTAGAAAAGCGACAGAGAATGGACAAGTACTTGAGCCTCTGCCACTCACAAGGGTGGCCCAGTAGAGTTCCAGGCAGTAGAAGATGCCAAGTCCTTGGACCCTTGCACCGGTCTGGGAGACCCGGAAGAGGCTCCTGGCTTTGGATCGGCCCAGCTGTGGCCATTGCAGCCATCTGGGGAATAAACCAGTGGATGAAAGATTTAAAAATATTTATTTATTTGAAAGAGTTACAGAGAAGGGAGAGACATCTTCCATCTGCTGGTTCATTCCCCAGATGGCCCCAAGGGCTAGGACTGGGCCAGGCCGTAGTCAAGAGTTTCATCTGGGTCTCCCAAGTGGGTGGCAGGGGCTCAGGTACTTGGGCCATCATTCACTGCTTTCCCAGGCCATTATCAGGGAGCTGGATTGGAAGTGGAGCAGCCAGGGCCTGAACCAGTGCGCATATGGGATGCTAGCATTGCAGGCAACCACCTTACCCGCTACACCACAACTCTGACTCCTGGAGAAAATACTTTCAATGTATACATTGGGTGAACAATGTCCATTCCCAGTTAACTCTCCTCACTCATCTCTATGGAGGTTATAAAAACTGAAGACTCAATTTTCTAGGCTCTTAGAGCTGGAGGAATTCATGTTCTAGTTTTTGAGGTTGCTATATGGGAAATTCATGGATAGTGTTTCTGCAGGTTTTTTTGTTTGTTTGTTTGTTTTTTGTTGTTTTTTTTTTTACAGGTAAGTATTTGGGTGGCACACCTGTTTGCTCTTTGCATTTTACTCTTGTGCTTCTCCTTCAAAGTAATTGAAATTGATGGAGGTGTAGCAGATATCTTGCCCCCATAATGACAAAAGCCATGTACCAAGTAGGCCAAAAAAAAAAAAAAAAAAAGAGGAACCTGCTTCTTTGATAATGTCCTTGATAGTTGCATGCTCTAGTACGAATCTCCTACCCCAAGAAGATACAAACCCCTGTCTTACTTTAAGGCTTTTCATTGTTTGAAGCAAATTGCAATTTCTGATGGAAGTAGTATGTAGCAAACAAAAATTTTTTTCTGAGAAGAAATACAGAACTCTTAAAATTAATTAAAAGCAAAAGACAGAAGAAAAATTAGTTGACCAGCAATTAAAAGTAGAGTGCCTGGTTTTGAATACTAGCTGTGACCTGATTCCAGCTTCCTGCTAATGCATACCCTGGGAGATGTGCATATGAACTGGCATATGAGAGAACTGGACTGAGTTCCCTGTGCCTGTCTTAATCCTGGACCTGCCAAGGCTGTTGTAGGCATTTGGGGAGTGAACCAGTGGATCGGAGCTTTCTCTCTCTCTCTCTCTCTCTCTCTCTCTCTGTCTTCCTACTTCTAAAATAAATAAATAAAAATTATAAAAATTTTAATATTTTATTTCAGAAGTTTTAAAGTTGCAAAAACAAAAAATATGAGATAGTAATACTAAGAGTTCCCCTATACTCCTCACTCTATTTTATTATTTCCACGGATGGAAGTCTCTCTTCGCTCGCTCTCTCTGCCTCTCTTTCTCTGTGCAACTCTGACTTTCAAATAAATAAATTAATTCTTTTTAAAAAAAAGATAAATGCATTAACATGATCTGGTATATACATACAATGGAATGGTATTCAACTTTTAAAAGGAAAGAAATTATGACTCATGCTAAAACGTGGATGAAACTTGAGGACTTTATGCTAAGTGAAGTAAATAAGGGCAGGCGTCTGTGGCACAGCATGGTAAGCAGGTGCTTCAGAATCCTCAAGGGGCTGACCATGTGGCGCAGCAGGTTAAAGCCCAGGCCTGTGGTGTCTGCACCCCATACAGGATGTTGCTCCCCGTCTTCGTGGAAGAACGACACAGGACCCTGCGCTGTTCTTCTGTCTGCTCGGCCCTCCCCGGCTTTGCTGCTGGTTCTTCCCGGGTTGGCTACTGTCCCTTCCACCTCCGTGGAAGGGCGGTTCCCCCTGGCCACTTTCCCCACTTCCGCAGGGGAGTGGCACACCGCCGGCCGGCTCTCTCGGGGGCTGCACAGGTGTTCCTTCAGATAGATGTTCCTGGTGCATGTTGTCTCTCTCCTCCTTTATAGTCCTCTTCCACCAATCCCAACTCTGCTACCCACACGCCGAGTACGCTGCTCTCCTCCAATCAGGAGCAGGTCCTGCTGTTTATTGGTTGAACTGGAGGCAGCTGTGTAGAAGCTGCTTCTCCCTTCTCAGCGCCATATTGTGGGAGAGCAGATGCATAGAATAAGTCTTAATTCCAGTAACTTAGTCTAGTCCGAGTTGCTCCCCACACAGGATGCCGGTTCAAGTCCCAGCTGCTCCACTTCCAATCCAGCTCCCTGCTTATAGCCTGGGAAAGCAGCGGAGGGTGGCCCAAGTCGTTTGGCCCATGCACCCATATGGGAGACCCGGAAGAAGTTCCTGGCTCGTGGCTTCAAATCAGCTAAGCTCTGACTGTTGCGAACATTTGGGGAGTGAACCAGTGGATGGAAGACCTCTCTCTCTTTCTCTACCTGTCTCTGTAACTCTTTATAAATAAATAAATAAAATAATGAATAAAAAAAAAGGAAGTCCTCAGTGTGGAGTGCTTAGGATAGAGTCCCATCTTTGCTGCCTCTCCAGCTTCCTGCTAATCTGTACGCTGGGAGGCAGCAGATAATGACTCAAGTACTTGGGTCCCTGCCACCCATGTAGGAGTTCTGGGCTCCTGGTTTCAGCCTTGCCAGGCCCTGAGTGTTGCAGGCATTTGGGGAGTGAACCAGTAGATGACAGATCTCTCTCCCTTTCTCTCTCTCAAATAAACAAAGAAATAAACCTTAAAGAAATAAGCTAGTCATGGCCAGTGCCGTGGCTCACTAGGCTAATCCTCCACCTTGTGGCGCCGGCACACCAGGTTCTAGTCCCGATCGGGGCACCGGATTCTGTCCCGGTTGCTCCTCTTCCAGTCCAGCTCTCTGCTGTGGCCCGGGAGTGCAGTGGAGGATGGCCCAAGTGCTGGCACCCTGCACCCCATGGGAGACCAGGATAAGTACCTGGCTCCTGGCTTTGGATCGGCGCGGCACACCGGCCATAGCGGCCATTTGGGGAGTGAACAACGGAAGGAAAACCTTTCTCTCTGTCTCTCTCTCTCACTGTCTAACTCTGCCTGTCAAAAAAATAAAAATAAACTAGTCACAGAACAAAAAACCATATGTATGATTCTAGAAAACTCAGAATCATAGAGATGGAAAGTCAAATGGTGGTTGTCAAGGTTTATAGGAGGATGACAATGGGGAATTATATGTTTAATGGGTACAGAGTTTTACTCTGGGAAGATGGAAATGTTCCGAAGATGGAAGGTGGTAATGGTTGCAGGATAATGAATATATTCAGTGTCACTGAACTGTACATTAAAAATGTCTACTTAAAATGTAAAATTTCATGCTCTGTATATTTTACCATAATAGCAAAAGTCAGTTTTTTGGAGTTATATGTCTTTGGAAAGTCTGGAAGTGGGGAAGGGAAAAATCCTATTGCATAAAAACTAATTCTAGAATGCAAATCACGTTTTTTAATAATTCTTTATAGTTATTTCAATAAAGCCAAATCCAGTAAGCTATTTTCAGCCAGAATTAGTCAGAACTAAAAGGCTGGACTATTTTCTTCCAAAGGCTGAATTTGTTTCCTGCTTGCAATAGACCAATGTGTTCAGAGTAAGTAGAATTAGCCACTCACCCCCAAAATACTAGTTCTCTTAAATTTGGGGGCCTGTTTCTGGATCCTCTATTCTTTTCCTTTTATTTCTGTATCTTTTCATGTGCCATTACCAAGCAATTTTAATTATAGTAGCATTTAAGCACATTTTAAAGATACAAAGGGCTAGATTTGCTGATGTAAAAGAAAAGCTGTTCATTGCAGTATTATGGTGATGGCCAAAGATTAAAATAAATTTAAATATCTGTCTGCATGGGAATGACTGAATAATTATTACTCATCTACTCAGTGGAATACCATCAAGGATAACAGGGAGATTTTAATGTATGATACAGAAGAAAGCACAAGGTGATATGTAATTTATGTAAAAAACTGTGTGTGCTTGGAATAACCACAAGGCCTGTAAGTCAGTGATAACATTTTCAGGGAAAAGGTGTTCAGGTTTGGGAGAAAGTTTTTGAAAGCATACTTTAAAAAAAATTATTGAGTATCAAACCATACAAACACATGACTAAATACATAAATTCTGGAAGAGATTAGGGGACAAAAACATATTTCCGTCTGCTGAAAGCACTGTTGTGATCTATTAGAGCTACATTCCGGTTCCTGACCTCGAGGTGATGTGTGGACTGCCCTTGTGTGGACTTAATATTTTGACTTGATAGTTCAAAGTCCAGGTGTCTTTAAAAACTTTTTGCACTATATTTCAGGGTAAGAAACATCTTTGCCATTACCATCAGGTACTCATGTATATATGTATGTGTGTGTGTGTGTGTGTGTGTAATTTAAATAAAAATTGCAGGAGTGGGTGTTTGGTGCAGCAATTCAGCTGCTGGTTGGAATGCCCATATCCCCTATTGGAGTGCCTGGTTTGAGTCCCCATTCCTCCACTCCCAGTCCTGCTCCCTGCTAATGCACATCCTTCCAGGCAGCAGATGATGGCTCAAGTATTGGGGGCCCTGCCTTCCATCTGGGAGATCTGGGAGATCTGGGTTGAGTTCCAGGCACCTGGATTCGGCCTGGCCCTACCTTGGCTTTTGTGGGCAGTTAGAACCCAGTGTAGCAGCATATGGGAGGTCTCTATCTCCATCTCCCTGCCTTTCAAATAAAATGAAAACAAGCAAATATTGCATTAAAAACACTTATATGAGCATTATTATTAAGATGCTGGATAGATGACTCAAATCCCAAGTTAGAGTGCTTGGGTTTATTCCCTGGTTGTAGAGGCTGATTTAGCTTCCTACTAATACTGACCATGGGAGGCAATGGTGGTGGCTCAAGTAATTGGGTTCCTGCCAATCACCTGAGAGAACTGGGCTTGAGTTCTTGGCTGGGCATTGGCCACAAGAGGGCACCACTGTGGAGACTGGGGGAATGAACCAGTGGATGGGGGCTTTTCTGTCTGTCTCTGTCTCTCTACCTCTCAATTAAAAAAAAAAAAAAAAAAAACTTTAAAGAACACTTATGATTTGTTAAGGACTCTGGTATTGTCTCTACTTAATTTTATTTTTAATATATATTTTTAAGTTGACACAGTAATTCTACATATTTATGGTATACATTTCTGGCATTTCAATACAAGTATACACTCTGCAATCATCAGATCAGGGTAAATGGCGTTTCTATTACTTCAGACATGCATCATTTCCTTGTGCTGGGAACATTAAAAATCCTTGCTATTGTTTTGAAATATTCAACTACTTGTTTTCAAGCACAGTTATCCTACTGTGCTATAGAACACTACAAGCTCTTCCTCCTACCCAACTGTACCTTTATACCGGATAAACATCTGTTTTCTGTTTCTCCCTCCCCAACACACTTCCCAGGCTCTGGTAACCACTATTCCATTCTCTGCTTCTTTGAGAAAGAATAGCTTCCACATATAAGTGAGAACATGTGGTATTTATCTTTCTGTGCCTGTTTACTACCATTCATGTTGCTCTAGTTTTTCCTTCAAAAAAGCCTCATCATAACTCTTTTTATTGATTTTATGATCATGGTCAAAGAGATTTATATTTGAAAAACACTGGTGTTCTTTAGGGATTATAATTGAATCTTTGAAAATGTTTTATATTGTTCATTACTGATTTTCTTAGGAAAATGAAAAAAACATATAATACTAGTCATTAGTGGAATAGCTGATTCTAAATTCTTCTGCATCATATGTAGAGCATTGGCCTAAGACAGTCACATTTGCAACTTGCAAAAAGGAAATAGGTAAACAATCTAAAAGCAAAGCCCATTAAACTTATAGCTCTGTACTTTTTTTTTTTTTTTTTTTTTTTTTGATAGGCAGAGTGGACAGTGAGAGAGACAGACAGAGAGAGAAAGGTCTTCCTTTTGTCATTGGTTCACCCTCCAATGGCTGCCGCTGCAGCCGGCGCACCGCGCTGATCCGATGGCAGGAGCCAGGATCCAGGTGCTTTTCCTGGTCTCCCATGGGGTGCAGGGCCCAAGCACCTGGGCCATCCTCCACTGCACTCCCTGGCCATAGCAGAGAGCTGGCCTGGAAGAGGGGCAACCAGGACAGAATCCGGCGCCCCAACCGGGTCTAGAACCCAGTGTGCCGGCGCCGCAAGGTGGAGGATTAGCCTATTGAGCCACGGCGCCGGCTAGCTCTGTACTTTTGAGGAATTCAAAACTGCCAGTGGTAACAGATTGGCAAAGATTGACTCTCACCCTTAAATACCATTGGCTGGAGTGAAATTTTTGAATTGTTCTGGCAGTTTAGTCTTGAGTGAATAGTTTACTTAATTTTAGCTTATTTAAGAACACTGTTGGAGCCGGCGCCACGGCTCACTAGGCTAATCCTCCACCTTGCGGCGCTGGCACACCGGGTTCTAGTCCCGGTTGGGGCGCCGGATTCTGTCCCGGTTGCCCCTCTTCCAGGCCAGCTCTCTGCTGTGGCCAGGGAGTGCAGTGGAGGATGGCCCAAGTGCTTGGGCCCTGCACCCCATGGGAGACCAGGAGAAGCACCTGGCTCCTGCCTTCGGATCAGCGCGGTGCGCTGGCCACAGCACGCCAGCCGTGGTGGCCATTGGAGGGTGAACCAACGGCAAAGGAAGACCTTTCTCTCTGTCTCTCTCTCTCACTATCCACTCTGCCTGTCAAAAAAAAAAAAAAAAAAAAAAAAAGAACACTGTGTTGGGATGGGGTTGAGGTGCAGTGAGTTAAGACACTGCTAGGGATGCCTGCATCCCATATCAGATGGCTAGTTCAAGTCCTGACTACTCTATTTCCAATCCAGCTTCATTCTAATGTGCCTGGGAAGCAGCAGTGACGGCTCAAGAACTTGAGTTCCTGCCATGCATGTGAGAGACCCGGATGGAGTTCCTGGCTCTTGGCTTCAGCCTGGCCCACCCCCGGCTGTTGTGGCCATTTGGGGGAATGAACCAATAGATGAAAGATTTTCTCTTTCTCTTTCTCTTTCTCTCTCTCTCTCCCTCCCTCCTTCCCTCCCTCTCTCCCTCCCTCCCCCCTCTCCCCCCCTCCGTGTGTCACCCTGCCTTTCAAATAAAGAAGTAATCTTTCAAAACGAACACACACTTGTCCACAAAGGAGTTTACTTGTGGCCAGTCTAAAAACCCTTGGGTTTAGTTGTTGCCCTTTTTAACTAGTAGGAAGGAGAGCAGAGAGGCAAGTCCAGGGATGTGTCATTTAAGTGAATCAGAAATTTCATTTAGGGCTGATGTTGGGGTGCAGTGGGTTAAGGCACTGCTTGCAATGCCAGTGTCCATTTCAGTTCTCAGTGCTCCACTTCTGGTCCAGCTCCCTGCGAATGCTCTGGGAAGGCAACAAAAGATGGCTCAAGTACTTGGGCCGCTTCTACTCATTGAGGAGATCTGGATGGAGTTCCTGGCTCCTGGCTTTGGCATGGCCCAGCCCCAGCTGTTACAGCCCCTGGAGTGAACAAGTAGATGGAAGATCTATCTCTCTGTCTCTACCCCTCTCTCTATCACTCTGTCTTTTAAATAAAAGTATTTTCTAAAATAATTTCATACATCTCTTTCCCTCAGTTACATTGGTGAAAACTTTGTCCTATAGCCACATGTAGCCTCTAAGGAAGGTTGAGAAATCTATTTGGCCTGGCTGATGTAGTGACCAGTAGGAAGAGAAGAACAGATTTGTAAGGGTGGACAACAGCTTTCATGAAGAGCATTTGCTTTTGTCAAATGCTCACTTTTTATTTGGAGTTGTGCAGAGTACTTTGTGGTATTGTTTGTATTATCTCATTTATTACTAGCAATATAGTTACCAGAAGGTCATTTAATTTGTCAAGGGTCACGCAGCTGCTGGATGCCGCAGCTTGTATTTAAAACAAATGAGAGGGGGCCAGCGCTGTGGCACAGCGGGTTAAAGCCCTGGCCTGCAACATATGCATCCCATATGGGCGCCGGTTCTAGTCCCAGCTGCTCCTCTTCCGATCCAGCTCTCCACTATGGCTTGGGATAGCAGTAGAAGATGGCCCAAGTCCTTGGGCCCCTGCACCCACATGGGAGACCAGGAGGAAGCTCCTGGCTCCTGGCTTCAGATCGGCACAGCTCTGGCCGTTGCGGCCATCTAGGGAGTGAACCAGCATATGGAAGACCCCTCTATCTGTCTCTACTTCTCTCTGTAACTCTGTCTTTCAAATAAATAAATCTTAAAAAAAAATAAATGAGAGGTCGGTGTTATGGCATAGAGGGTAAAGTTGCTATCTGCAGTGCCGGCATCCCGTATGGGCGCTGGTTCTAGTCCCAGCTGCTCCACTTCTAATCCAGTTCTCTGCTATGGCCTGGGAAAGCAGTGGAACATGGCCCAAGTGCTTGGGCCCCTGCTTCCATGTGGGAGACCCAGAAGAAACCCCTGGCTCCTGGCTTCGGATCAGCACAGCTCCAGCTGTTGCAGCCAACTGGGGAGCAAACCAGCAGATAGAAGACCTTTCTCTCTCCTCTCTCTTTCCCCTCTCCCTCTCCCTCTCCCTCTCTGCTTCTCCTCTCTGTGTAACTCTTTCAAATAAATAAATAAATTTTAAAAAATAAAAAAATGAGAGGAGGCACTTTCAGAATAGTGGAGTAGGTACCTTCATTATATATGTCTGTATGTTTGCATGTGTGTGATTGTTTGAAAGACAGATAGACAGATAAATGGACAGAGATTTCTCATCCACTAGTTCACTCTCCTGATGCCCATAACAGCCAGGGCTGAACCAAGTTGAAGTCAGGATCTGGGAACTCAATGTATTCCACATTTTTAAAAACCTTTAAAAATAACCAAGGTTTGTAACAATTCTGACTGGGATGATTCAAGAAAACAACTTAACCTGAGGAGGAACAGCAAGCTCTGGGATGTTTTGACTTGCCTTATTCCCATCTCTCTCTCCCCAGCTCCACAGTAGTCTTGGAAATGAACTTGTGATCATGGGAGCTGTGAAAAGCAGCAACTCAGCAGTCAGCTGAGATAGAAGAACATGTTAGGAGTGTCCCATGAGACTCATTCCCAACAGAATTGTCACTATCTGATATGACTGACAGCTCTCAGGAAAAGTCTCATTCTTAGAACTTATCTTTATCTGACCTGACTCAGATATCAGTCTGTGTTAGGAGCCCTACACTTAGGGCATTTATCAAAACTAATCAGAGGCAACTATATACCACTGAAGTGACTGAGGCAGTAATACCAGTTGGGGAAAATAAAAGGGTGAATCAAGAACTTAAAAGAGACAGTGTTGTGGCAGGGTGAGTAAAGCCAATGCCTGTGACACTTACTTCTCATATGGGTGCCTGTTCATGTCCTGGCTTTTCCACTTCCTATGCAGCTCCCTGCTAATGGCCTCAGAAAAGCAGCAGAAGGTGGCCCAAGTTTTTGGGCCCTTGCCACCCACATAGGAGACCAGATGAAGCTCCTGGCTCCTGGCTTTGGATTGGCCCAGCCCTGGCTGTTCATTCCCACATGGGGAATGAACCAGTGGATGGAACATCCTTGTCTCTCCCTCTTTGTCTGTATCTCTGACTTTCAAATAAATAAATATATCTTAAAAGGGGGGGGGGGCAGGCATTTAGTATAGCACTTAAGATGCCAGTTAGGGTACCTATGTCTCATATCAGAGTACCAGGTTTGATACCTACTCCAGCTTTCTAATGCAGATCCCCGTAGGCAACAGTGACAGCTCAACTAGTTGGGTGCCTGTCATTCAGTTGGGAGACTTGGATTGTATTCCATGTTCCTGGCTTCAACCCCAGCCTAGCCCTAGCTGTTGCAGGCATTTCAGGGAATGAACCTATGGGATGAAAGTGCTCTCTGTCTCTCTTTGTGTCCCTTTCTCTGTGAGTCTCTGTCTCTCAATAAATGTTTTAAAAAGCTTAAAAGGAAAATATGGGAAATGAGATGTCCCTTAGAAGGCCTTGAAATGCATTGATATATTCTTGCCAATTAATTTTTATTTTGTTTTGAAGATTTATTTATTTGAAAAGCAGAGTGATCAAAAAGGGACACACACACAGAGATTTGTCTTCCATCCACTGGTTCACTTCCCAAATTCCGACAACAGCTGGGGTTGGGTCATGCCAAAGCCAGGAGTTAGGAACTCCATCCAAGTCCCTTAGGTGGGTGGCAGGGACTAATGTACCTGAGTCATCACTGCTTTCTCCCAGGTGCATCAGCAAGAAATTGGATCGGGGGTAGCATGAGAGTCTTGAACTAGGCTTTCCAGTATGGGCTGTAGGCATCCCAAAGTGTGACTTAAGCCACTGTCCCACAATACCCACTCATTTTCTGCAGAATATAGAAGGCCACATGCCTATGTAGGTTATCCACATGCCTAGGAAACACCTGAGAAAGCCCTGAGCTTTACTTCTGGCTGTGTTTGAAGCTCTACACAACCAGAATACGAAAGCTAAGGCAGAGTTGTAAACCGCCTACCAGAGCACTGAAGGCATGCCCTGACACCCTGTCACTCGGCACAGGCTGGGAGACTTCTTGGACGAGGTATTAAAGGAAATCTCTGTGTTATCCACATTTTGCTGACCATTAGACTAACTGAATAGATACTTCAATGGTCACACATGATGAATTATACAGACATTAGCTCAGAAATACAAGATAAACTCAGAAAAGCTTATTTTTATTTTTATTTTTATTTTTTAGATTTATTTTATTTATTTGAAAGAGTTACAGAGACAGGTAGAGCTAGGGAGAGAGAGAGGTCTTCTATCCGCTGGTTCACTCCTCAGATAACTGCAACAGCCAGAGCTGAGCTGGTCTGAAGCCAGGAGCCAGGAGTTTCCTCCAGGTCTCTCACGTGGATGCAGGGGCCCAAGGACTTGGGCCATCTTCTACTGCTTTCCCAGGCCATAGCAGAGAGCTGGATTGGAAGTGGAGCAGCTGGGACCCAAATATGGGATGCCAGTGCTGCAGGCTGGGGCTTTAACCCTCTGTGCCACAGTGCTGGCCCCCAGAAAGTTATTAAAACAAATAAAATATCCAGGTTCAACAAGAAGTTATGGGAAATGCAAACAAACCAAGAAATTTAGTAAGCAGAAATTGTCCCTGAGGGCATTCAGATATTTTATTTCCATGACAAGGACTTCAAATCAGCTGTTGTAAGGAAGTTCAAATAGCTAAAGGAAGCCATGCCTAACGAACCAAAAGAAAGTATGAGAATTATGGCTTCAGCTGATCTCCCACATGAGTGGCAGGAACTCAAGTGCTTGAGCCATCATCTACTGCTTCCCAGGCACATTAGCTGGGAGCTGGTTAAGCTTAGCCCATTGTACCACAACACCCACGCCCATTCTTCACATTTGGGAGCCTGGTCCAGACCTGGTTGCCCCACCTCCAATCCAGCTCCCTGCTAACACACCTGGGAAAGCAGTGGAAGATGGCCCAAGTGCTTAGGCCACTGAACCCACATGGGAGACCTGGAAGAATCTCCTGTCTCCTGACTTCCGTCTGGCTCAGACCGATCTGCTGGGATCATTTGGAGAATGAGACAGTGGATGGATGACCTCTCTCTCTGTCTCTCCCTCTCTCTCTCTGTAACCCTGCCTTTCAAGTAAATAAAAAAAAATTTAAAAAGTAACTACATAGGTAAATATAAAACTAGTATAATGGTATTTTTTTTACAACTGTTAGTTTTTACTTAGAAGACAGTTAAAAAGAGCAGTGGTTATAAAGCTGGGCTGATGGGCTTTCAGTGTTGATAAAGATGTAATTTGTGACAATAATAGCATAAAATGGGAGAGGGAGTGGAGCTATATTGGAACAAAATTTTGGAATAACATTGACGTTAACTTGGTGTTAATTGGAATTAGATTGTTTTAAGCTGTTTACTGTTATCTCCCAGGAAAACCATTAAGAAAGCAGCACAAAAAATACAGAAAAATTAATAAGGGGATTAAAGTGGCACACTAGAAAATACCATTTAACATGAAAAGTGGCATTAATAGAATAGAATAAAAAAGACATTAAAGACATAGAAAAAAAGGAAAGCACAAGCCCTACTTTATCAAAAACTAAATTAACTATAAAAGGAGAGAGAAAAAACTCCCATCTGCTCAGGCTGAGGTCAGGAGCCAAGAACTCAAGCCAGGTTTCCCACACAGGTGGCAGGGATTCAAGGACTTGAGGCATCACCTGCTACCTCAGGGTATGCATTAGCAGAAAGCTGAAATTGGGAGTGGAGCCACGGTTTCAACTGGGACACTCTGATAAGAGATGTGAGCAATCAAACCAGCGGCTTAACAGGTGCACCAAATGTTCGCCCCACAAAGAAGACTATTTTTTTTTAAAGATGTTTTAATCTATTTACTTGAAAGGCAGAGTTACACATCAGGTTAAGCTGCCACTTAGGACATCTGCATCCCATGTTGGAGTGCTAGGGTTTGAGGCACAACTGCACGTCCGATCCATCTTTCTGCCATGTACACCCTGGGTGGCAGCAGACGATGAATCAAATACTTGGGTCTCCACCACTTTCATGAGAGACCTAGGTTGACTTCCAGTTTGCTGGCTTGAGCCTAGCCCTGTCTTGGCTGTTATGGGCATTTGGGAAGTGAATCTGTTTATTTAAGATCTCTGTCAGTCTTTCTAATAAAGTGAAAAATATTTTTAAAAACCAATTGTATTTCTATGTGCTACTAATGAATAATCTGAAGATTACATTTATAACAACAACCAAAAGAATAAACTACTTTGAGGTAAATTTAACAGAAGAAGTGCAAGGCTCATATACTGAAGATGACAAAGCACTACAGAATGGAATTAAAGGCGTGAACATCCCCCTCTTCCTCAACTCTGCCTATGGAGGTCAGCCTTCTGCTCACGTTATGGCTATCCTCAGACCCCTTGTAAAGTCCAGGATCATCAAAAAGAGGACCAAGAAGTTCATCCAGCACTGGCAAGACAGATACGTCAAGATTAAGCATAACTGGCGGAAACCCAGAGGTATTGACAACAGGACATGGAGAAGATTCAAGGGCCAGATCCTGATGCCCAGTATTGGCTACAGGAGAAACAAGGAAACAAGGCACGTGCTGCCCAGTGGCTTCTGGAAGTTCCTAGTCCCCAATGTCAAGGGGCTGCTGATGTGCAACAAATCTTATTGTGCTGAGATCGCTCACAATATTTCCTCCAAGAAAAGAAGTGAAATATTCCAGAAATAAGAAATTCCTAGGTTTTAAATGACGCATACACACACACACACACACACACACACATCCTTCTGAGCAGCATGATGAAATCTTGTGTTGTTTAGCTCTGCAGGTTGTGAGTCATCCCTCCATCTAGCATATCTATGTTCTATAAACTACTTGCCTGGTTGTCACATAGTAGGGTATGTACTAGGTCATCAGATCAACTGTCATATCATAGAATGACAGTGCTTGTATGTAGGGTTTGGTATTAACTGAGGCTTCAGGCATCACTGGGTGTCTTGGAATATATTCCCGCTGGATAAGTCAAGACGACTCCCATGGAAAAATAGATCAATCTTCTCCAGTTGAAATGTAGTGGTTTTTTTTTTCCACATCATTTGGACTTCTTTTTGGTAGATGATAAACCTATTTAAAGTCCAAAGTTAAATGAGGTTGCCTTTCTCTTTGAAAATGCCTCTCTCCCCCAGCCTCCTTCCTACATGCCAGTAGTGGCAGGGAAGGTCATGCTTCCTTAAAGCAGTGTAGAAGAAAAGCGTTCATTCCGGTGCCAAAGAAGAGATGTGGGACAATGGAACTTAGATATCCTGGGCCTTTACATCTGTGCTGGAGGCCACAGAAGTGTGGCTTGTCAGCACTGAGCGTTTTAGGCACTATGTCAACACTGGCTGCTACATTCCGTGGTCCTTGTACCTGTGTTGTAGGGTCCACACGGCCCACATATTCCGCCCGCTGACTTGCTTGGGACCTTCAGTTCCAAACCCTCCACCGAGGCTTGCATAAGTTTTTATTATTATTATTTTAAATAAAGATCTGCAGTCATTAGGAAATGCAGACACTAGCTTGGGACTGTTAGCTAGAAACTTCCTCAACCATTTCTGAACTAGCACTTGGGTACAGTCATGTGGCTCTGGCCATTGCTGAATGAGCAGTGCTTTCTAAGGGACTTTTGATTTCCCAGATTATGCACTGAGAATTCAGGAGAAAGCAACTTTAGATGGAAAGTCCTTAAAACTCGTGTGGGTGTTTCTCCTGAAACCCTCAAGTCTGCCTTTTCCCTCTCTTGCTCTTCCATTCTTTGTCTGAGTCTTAGAATTGCTCCTTGGGTCTCCTCTATTCACCAGCTTCATCTAAGCTTTGCTTTTTTTTTTTTTTTAATTTTTTATTTATTTATTTATTTTTTTGACAGGCAGAGTGGACAGTGAGAGAGAGAGAGACAGAGAGAAAGGTCTTCCTTTGCCGTTGGTTCACCCTCCAATGGCCGCCGCGGCCGGCGCGCTGCGGCCGGCGCACCGCGCTGATCCAATGGCAGGAGCCAGGAGCCAGGTGCTTTTCCTGGTCTCCCATAGGGTGCAGGGCCCAAGCACCTGGGCCATCCTCCACTGCACTCCCTGGCCACAGCAGAGAGCTGGCCTGGAAGAGGGGCAACCGGGACAGAATCCGGCGCCCCGACCAGGACTAGAACCCGGTGTGCCGGCGCCGCAAGGCGGAGGATTAGCCTAGTGAGCCACGGCGCCGGCCTAAGCTTTGCTTTTGATATATGCAAGGATGTTTTTCTTTTCTCACAATAAAGTCTGACTTTCCAAACTATTGTCTCAATATAAGCTTTAAAATCTTATTTTGCTATTATTATTATATTGTTATTGTGTAAAATCTGAATCTGAAAGTTGACTCTTTTTTTCATTCTTGAATAATAATCTAAATTCACTCAAGAGCAACTTGACCCTGCAGATTTTAAAAAAAGGATTGAATCCCATTCTATTCAGCAGGAAAAAGGAAAGCTCGTGCACACACACACACACACATTTGACAGGTAGAGTTAGACAGTGAGAGAGAGACAGAGAGAAAGGTCTTCCTTTGCCGTTGGTTCACCCCCCCAAGTGGCTGCCATGGCTGACGCGCTGCACTGATCCAAAGCCAGGAGCCAGGTGATTCCTCCTGGTCTCCCACGTGGGTGCAGTGCCCAAGCACTTGGGCCATCTTCCACTGCACTCCCGGGCCACAGCAGAGAGCTGGCCTGGAAGAGGAGCAACTGGGACAGAATCCGGCGCCCCTAGCGGGACTAGAATTTGGGGTGCCAGCGCCGCAGGCGGAGGATTAGCTTAGTGAGCCTCGGCGCCGGCCCACGAGCTAGTTTTTAAAAGGCACTTCTTCCTCTGAGTGAACTCAGTCCATACGTTGGCTTCCAGCTTGGGGCACCAAGCTCAGATCCTATTTACCTTTCAACATGCTCTATGCTGTGTGTGTGTATGTGTGTGTGTGTGCAACCTGCACATCCATACATGGTAGTCCTGGAAAACACCCTGGTACAGATGTACGTATAGAAAAATTCTCCCCAGTTGTGGTGGACTCCTGATGTTGTTATTTTCTTGCATTATTTTTCCCTCTGGAAACTTCCCACGCTGACCTCAGGTGGTTCAAACAGCTCTGCTACTGTTGTTGGAACATGCCTCCACTGCAAAGGCAAAGGGGAGGTGAAATTCTAGTTGGACTAATCAGATTTCCTTATTGAGGAATGCAGGTTTTGAGGAATGAAGGATTTCAATCTCAGATTGGGCTTTTAAACAGAACAGATGAAAAACTTGGGGGCAAATTTGCCACACTTCTCACCATTTAGCAAGGGCAGCAAAAGCCTTTTGGCAAACAAACAAGACTTTAATTCAGAATACTGCCTGGGTTTCCTACCTGCCTTCCAAATGGTTTTCACTAATATTTTCTTGGGACTGATTGAATTTCTACTTTTGGGTTCTATGCGTAAGTCTGAATTTTTATAATAAAATCTTTTTTTCTTTTTTCTTTTCTTTCTCCTTATACTAGCTTGAATTGTTTTCTGTAATTTCCCAACTAAAGAAATACTAACTTTAAACGGACTTGTCATTTGTCCTTTGAACCTTTACATGTGTTTTGTTCAGTTATATTAGTTACATGAGGAAAAGAGAAATTACTCTAGATACTCCAAACAGTAAGGGATTTGTTAATCCATTAGTAGGCGTGGAGGGACAGGGGGCACATTCAGGGAAGGCCATCCTTGGCACACAGTTCACCCCTACATTCAGAGAATGAAGTACTTGTTACCATTGGCCAGGGCAGCTGCTCCAGAAACCACTCTGATTGTTATCCCCTCTGCGGTATCTACTGATGTTGAGAAAGACAGGTATAGGGGACTACATTGATTCAACAGCTTCCAAAATTAAAAAGAGGTAAATTCATCCAAACCGCATTGCAAAGATTGCAGTTTCTGGAAACAATAATAACAGCAGGACATTTCACTTGAAGACTGTGTTCTTCTACAAGGACCTGAAGCATCTTCCATATTTAGCCTTTTACTAATTTATAAGTATTTCATGATAGTAGTTTGCTCCATACTAAAGTAACACCGGCAGTTCTACAGGGTTAAGGTTTGGCTTAAGGTTTCTGAGAAAGATATTTTTCCCTATGTAGAATTAAGAATTAGACCTGCCTGAAAATTGATCCTTGACTCTTTTCTGTTACAAATATTATGACTGTGTATAAAAGGCCCCTAACATCAGTTAAAATAAAATTTAAATGAGGGTTCATAATTCATTCCAAATTTATAATTTGTTCTGTCCTTGGAAATCTTTGTCATGTATAGGTTTTGCTAAACTGGACAGAGTGCTTCATTAATTTTCCTTCTTTGGGGATTCCTGGATGGTAATGTTAATTTGAAAAGAAGCAAAGAGAGAAATAATTGAATACTGAGTAATCCTAGAATATCACTTAATTACCTGCTGGTGAATGAACTGTATCCCTCTAAAATTCCCATTTTAAAGTCCTAGACCCCCACTTTATTAGAATGTGATTGTACAAGCGTACTCCCAAATGATCATAGAAAATGGAATTGTAAGTAAGTTCATTTTGTTACAAAAAAAATTTTTTTTGACAGGCAGAGTGGACAGCGCACGAGAGACAGAGAGAAAGGTCTTTCTTTTGCCGTTGGTTCACCCTCCAATGGGCGCTGTGGCCGGTGCGCTGATCCGAAGCCAGGAGTCTGGTGCTTCTTCTGGTCTCCCATGCGGGCTCAGGGCCCAAGCACCTGGGCCATCCTCCACTGCACTCCCTGGCCACAGCAGAGAGCTGGCCTGGAAGAGGGGCAACCGGGACAGAATCTGGCACCCCGACCGGGACTAGAACCTGGTGTGCCGGCGCCGCAGGCGGAGCATTAGCCTAGTGAGCCGTGGCACCGGCCAGTTACAAATTTTTTAAAATCCATGTAGATAATGAATCTTCCAAACAGTGCAAGAAAATGCATATTATGAAAAAACTATGCATGGATTTCCAAATACCAAATGTCAAAAATTAGTAGATTGAACATTAAGAGTACTTACTTGGGTTGACAGAGTGTGGTAATACTGAAAAACAGACTTCAAGTCTCCTCACTAAGGAATGAATGATTAATGGTCAGTGATCAAGTCGGGGTAGGTGTTTGTTCTAACAGTTAAGATAACAGTTAGGAGTCCAACACTCTGTAGCAAGGTACCTGGGTTCTATGCCCGGTTCCAGCTCCTGAGTCCAGCTTCCAGATCATGTGCAACCTGGGAGGCAGCAAGTGATGGCTCAAGTACTTGGATCCCTGCCACCCACATGGGAGACTTGGCTTTAGCTACAGACTCCTGACTTTGGCCTAATCAGGCTCAGCTATTGCAGGCATTTGGGAAATGGATGGGAGATGTCTGTCTCCTCAAATAAAATAAATAGATAAAAGTTTGAGTAATTTTTCACAAGAATGGAATCATGCAGTCTTTTGTATATCTGGCTTCTTTCACTTAGCATAACTGAGATTCATCCATATCGTTGCATACAGCAATGTATTGCTTTTTAGTGCTCAATAAATTTTCCATTGTATGATTATAGTACAATTAGTTCATCCAAATGAATACATGATTCCTTATTTTTGCAAAATATAATCTAGTTAAACATTTTTAAAAATTTACTTGAGAGATACACACACAGAGAAAGACAGAGATAGAGACAGGGAAAACATAGTCCCATCCACTGCTTCACTCCCCAAATACCTTCAATGGCCCCAGGCTGGATGGTGAAGCCGAAGCTGGGAGCTAGGAATTCAATCCAGGTCTCCCATAGGAGTGGCTCAATCACTTCAGCCATTATCACTGCCCTGACCCCCAGAGGCTGCATTATTATGAAGCTGGAGTTGGTTGCCCCGCCAGGAAATGAATCCAGCTACTCTGGCATGGGATGTGGGCATCTTAACTACGAGGCTAAATTCTGCTTCTGGCTTTAGTTATTTTGGATAATGCTCAATGGACCTTATTTATAACTCTTGGTGTGGACATGGTTTTGTTTTTCTTGGGTAAATACTTAAGAGTGGGATTGACATAATAATAAGTTAGGTATGTATTTTACTTTGTAAGATATCACATACCAGGGCTGGAGCACTGTGGTGTAGTAGGCTAAGCCTCTGCCTGTGGCACCGGCATTCCATATGGGCACCAATTTGAAACTCAGCTGCTCCACTTCCAATCCAGCTCTCTGCTTATGGCCTGGGAAAGCAGTAGAAGATGGCCCACGTCCTTGAGCCCTGCACCCATGTGGGAGACCCAGAAGAAGCTCCTGGCTCCTGGCTTTGGATCAGCCCAGCTCTGGCTATTGTGGCCATTTTGAAAGTGAGCCGGTGGATGGAAGATCTCTCTTGCTGTCTCTCCTTCTCTCTGTCTGTGACTCTGCCTTTCAAATAAATAGAAAGGAAAAAAAGGAAGAAAAGAAGAAAAGAAGAAAGGAAGAAAGGAAGGAAGGAAGGAAGGAAAGAAAAAATAGATTTCGTGTCCACTGTTTCATCCCCCAAATGCCCACTACAGCTGGAGCTGGGCGAGGTGAAAGTCAGGAGCTGGGAACTTAATCCAGGTCTCCCACGTGAGAGGGAGACCATCACCGCTGCCTCCCATGGTGCCCATTAGCAGGAAGCTAGAGTCAGGATTTGGTGATGGGCATCAAACTCAGGCACTCTGATGTGGGATGCAACATCTTAACCATTGGGCTAAGTGCCAGCTCCATGATCATCCTTTGAATGACATTTACTTGCATTTAAATTCTAGGTTGAGAGTTGTTTATCTTCAATGTTCTAAGGATATAACTCCTTTATATTCTGTAGGGCATGAAGTCAATTTAATGATCTTTACTAGTGTTACATGAAATAGAATAGGAACTATCAGAGTATATCATTTAGTTTTGTGAAACTTTTCTATCTCATACATTTTATACATATACATATATATATATTATAGGTCATTGTACATTGTTATTTCTTATTTTGAATTGTGTCAAATAAAAGTTGAAAGCTGTTAGAGAATGGTACTGTGCTTTATGTATTTTTTAAAAAAGGTTCGTTTATTTATTTGAAAGGCAGAGTAACAGAGAGGCAGAGACAGGGAGAAGAGAGAGAGAGAGTCTTCCATCTGCTAGTTCACTCCTCAAATGGCCACAATGGCTAGAGCTGGGCTGATCTGAAGCAAGGAGCCAGGAGCTTCTTCCAGCTCTCCCACATTGGGTGTAGGGGTCCAAGGACTTGGGCCATCTTCTACTGCTTTCTCAGGCCATAGCAGAGAGCTGGATCTGAAGTGCAGCAGCCGGGATTTGAACAGGCACCCATATAGGAAGCCGACACTGCAGGTGGCGGCTTTACTTGCTATGCCATGGTGCCGGTCTCTGTTTGTGGTTTTATTCCTACAAACTCATTTATTATTGGATCAAATGAAGATATACTGTTTTATTTATTTTTAAAAAGATTTATTTACTTGATAGGTATAGTTAGAGAGAGAGAGAGAGAGAGAGAGGCAGAGAGAGAGAGCGGTCTTCCATCCATTGGTTTACTCCCCTAGTGGCTGCAACAGCCAGAGGTGAGCCATTCTGAAGCTAGGAGCTTCTTCCAGATCTCCTTCGTGGAAGTCAAAGACCCAAGCACTTGGGCCATCTCCTACTGCTTTCCCGGGCCATCAGCAGGGAGCTGGATCTGAAATGGAGCAGCCAGGATTCAAACTGTTGCTTATGTGGGATGTTGGCGCTGTAGATGTGGGCTTAGCACACTAAGCCGTCCCAGAAACTTTTTAATTTGGTTGAGTTATATTTACTACTCTAGATATTGTGGTTCTAAGTGTCTTCATAGAGACATGAAAATATGGATTTTCACATTATCTTCGTTTCGTTTTTGGCCTCTGGAAAACACTTTTCTTGGTCCATTATGTCAAAAGCATTTATGTACTGACTGTACTGAAATATAGGGCCGTTTGAACTTTTCCAAAAAAAATTGATGATAAAAACAAAAATGACTATGTGCAACCAAAAGAAATAAGGAACGGATGAGTTTAAAAGTTTAGGAAGACACAGGCAAAGGAGCGTTAGAGAAAAAACCGAGGAGTGCAGGAGAGCGCTACAAGTGATGTACGTTAATATAAAAATTGTGAGTTTCCACAGGAACACAGTAGCTTCCTCCCTAAAGTCGCACCCTCAAACTGGCAATCAATGAACGTTTGCTAAGTTTTAAATGAATTAGTGGAGGAGGAAGTTTAGGAAGGAAAGCCCGAGTCGCGCGCTATTTCTAAGGAGACAGAGGAAATAAAGACTTGGAGTTTCCTCACTTAAACGGATATCTCCGATTCACTGACATTTCGTAATTGACCAAATTCCGCCAAGTTTCACACAGCCCGGCTCTGGCAAACACCCTCGCTCTCAGGCGCCACCGTGCGGAGCTGTGAGGAAATTCTGGGCTTCAAACCACCACGCCCCGACGGCGTTCTGGACGTTCCTCGGGGTTGGCGGTCCGGGATTCCCTGGACGCATGCGCTCTTGGCGGGGAAGCCGAGCTGACGGGACTACAACTCCCATAAGACCGTGCGAAAGAAACCCCGCCCACGGTGGTGGTGGTGGGTGGTACGCAGAGAAATGAAAGCTCGCGAGACGTGGAGGCGGCTGCGCGCAGTGGGCGGAGGGCGGGTGGAGAGAGTGAGGAGGAAGAGGCGGTGGTGCCGTCCCACAATACCAGGCGGGAGGGCGGGTAGGCGGTGTGTATCCGGGCTGTGAGGTGCTGCGAGCCTCGGCGGACCCTGCTGCCCCTGTCTCTTTCACGCGCGAGGAAGCGATGCGGAGGGGTGGAAAATGGCAGAGCTGCAGATGTTACTAGAGGAGGAGATCCCGTCTGGCAAGAGGGCGCTGATAGAGAGTTACCAGAACCTGACCCGGGTGGCGGACTACTGTGAAAACAACTACATACAGGTGAGGAGCGCGGGCGCTCGGGGGGCGCGGCGGGGGGGAGCTGCCCTCCCCTCAGCCCCCGACCTCAGCCCCGACCTCAGCCCCGGCCCGGGGGAGCGCGAGTGGCCGGCCTGAGGGAGTCGGGCTGCCATACAGGAAGTGGCTGCAGCCCGAGAGAGAAAATGGGCGAGGGAGCCGGGAGCCCGCCGCCGCCGCCGCCGCCGCCGCCGGGCGTCCCCCCGGGGGTCGCGCTGTCCCCGCCGGCGGGCCCCCGGCTGCCGCGGGGAAGGGAGAAGCCGGGTGTGTGTGTGTGTGTGTGCGTGTGTGTGTGTCGGCCGAGGGTGGGGTGGGGGCGGTTGTGTCAGGCCGGCCCAGAGGGTGTGTCTTTTATTTATTTATTAAAAAGGGGAAAAAAAAAATTTTGTCATGAGTCACAGTACGCAGAGCTCCCCGGGGGAGCGGAGGAAGCGGGCGTGGGGGGCAGAGAAGTGGAGCTTCAGATTCCTTTAATCGACGGCCGCCCGGCGCTTCTCCGGTGGGGTTCGTCCCCCGCCTCGGCCCTTCTCACTTCCGCCTCCCCGGCGTGGGGCGAGGGCTCGTGGGGGGCCGCCCGTCGCGGGGAGACCCGAGTGGGGGAAGCCACTCGGGGGAAAATGTCTCCTGATGCTCGCTCTCTTACCCACCCCCCCGCCACCCCAAAAAAGTTCTTCCGCTGCGGGTTCCGTGAGGGACTGGACGAAGCCGGGTGTCCCCGGCGGCCGCTGCCTCGCCGAGGGTTCTCCCTGGCCAGCCGGGAGGCGGACCCGCCACCGGGCAGACGCCAGTGTCTCAGGAAAGTCTCGAGCCTCGTCAGTGACACACGCTCGTCTGGGTTGACGTTAACGTCTGGGCGTGCGGTGGTTCGGTGTAGGGATCGGGGTGAACCGGCCGCCTGCTCGGAAGCTCCTAAAGTAGCAGAGCCCTTTGTGTGGTTGTAATGGGACCCAGAAACGCACTTGGTATCGGTAAGGCGAGACCAGAACGTGCTTCCGTGAGGGCAGGGTTACTGCAATTCCGAACGAGAGCATGTATGGGAATAGCTGCCGTGTAAATTCATCATTTTTAAGAACCGGTAGCCCCAGTGTTAGCAAATGCTTTGCCTCTGTGTTTTGGAGAGAGAGAGAGAAACTGTTTCCAAAATATTTTGAATATTTCGCAGTTTTCATATTAGTGACATTGTATCTTCAGTAGCATTGCTAGGAACTTATCTTCATCATTTTTCCCCCAAGCTTTTACTTTGGGAATTCTGATAAATGCAGTTGTTGAACTCCTGCCACGTCTACTTTATTACTTATTTTTGCAAACTTTATGTTCAGTCTTTAATTTTTTTAAATCTATTAGAAATGTGGTTATAGTTTGCAAATAGAAAGGTGATTTTGTCATTTGTTGATATTAAAAATATGTGACTTTCATTCAGTTTAATGTGAAAAGAATTGAAAATGAAGTGAACCTTCATTTGCTGGAAGTTTGAGAGATTTTGAAAGTCAACGAGAGAGTCCAGGAAGTTAGATGGCTCTTTTGCTAGAAAAGGCATTTCTTTTCTGTGAGACTACAGCAAGTCCTTCATAAAAGGGTGGTGTAGTTTTGTTTTGCATGTTGGGAAATCTTACAAGTATATGGTGTGGTAACTGCTAGGTGTTGGCAAGTGTTGGTAGCTGTAAACCTGTTTTAACCTGTCTGTTGACTATTTCTTTTTCAGGTAGTATATGTTCTCATGCTTTCTGCCCCCCCTTGCTATGCTCAGCGTGTAACTTTGAAGTACCTTAGAACTTCATTGCTAGCTTTCCTCCTTAAGATCAAGCTACATCATTTCTCATGTAATTTTTCACTTTAACAAGTATAGTACCCTGGTGTCAAGAGGCACTGTCAGTGACCCTAAATTTTCTTGGTGCTCCTAAGGCTGACAGCAGTGAGGTGTTCTGATTTTACTGTTAAACGGGAAATTCTCAATACCTTGTAGCCTTTAGATTTGGGCTGTAGAAACCAGGCCACTAGTTGCCTTCTGAAGTGTTTCAGAGTCAAACTCACACAAGTAAGGAAATGATGTAGAAGTTGATGTGGTTGATGGTGCTGCTGACTTTGGTGCTATGGGGGAACAAGTATTACTAGAAATACTCATTCGACTGTCTATTGAGATCTTTTATAATCTTTCCATGGCCCTAACTGTAACCAAAACCTTGTGTAAATATGAGGAATCTTCATGAAACAGTTATATTTTAGAATTTAGGATTTTAGAAATTTAGAATTTTTTTGCACCAAAATAAAATTATCTTTTCATTTCTTCACAAACCTTTTGAAGTGTCCCCATCTACTGCCTCTCAGGACAAGTATGTGGTCACTTGCGTTTTGAGCAGTTTTTAATACCCAGTTGATGTACAGTTACTATGGTGATTTCTCTTACCCTGAGAATTCAATTTTCATTTTGTTACTTTTCCTCCAGTTTGAAAGTACAGTCCAGTTCAGTTAAAACGCTTAGCTGGAAGTTCTTTTGACTGCAGTACAATTGAATCTTTGGAGCAGTTTATTAGCTCTTTGGATTCTATTGACTCTAGCTGCTAAATTGTATTATTAATAGTAAAATTTCTCAAAAGACTCTACTATCTTAAAAAGGACAAAGTTTTATTTATTTGAGAGGCAGAGAGACAGAGCAAAATAGAGCTTCCATCTGCTAGTGTCCTTTCCATGCCTGAAATAGCCCTGGGCTCAGGACTGAAGCTGAGAGTTGGGGACACGGTCCAGGTCTCTGAGGTGAGCCATCACTGCAGGAAGCTGGAGACAGGAGCCTGGCCAGGTGTTGAATCTAGGCACTCCACTGAGGGGTGTAGACACCTCTACCAGAGGTGACCTGCTGGGCCAGAGGGCTGCCTCCAAGGACAGGATTTAAAAATTGTTACAAGGCAGATTCCTTCCTTCTCTATCTCTGCCTTTCAGATAAATAAATACTTATGAAGCAAATAGAGTACTAAGAGTAGAAGTGTTTTTATAGGAACATTTACATAGACATGGAGAAAGTTTTTTCCTTTTTTCATCTTTTGTTTGATATGCCCAGACTGAGTTTTTCTGGTGGATTATGTCAAGGATGAGTATCATCTAGCCAGTTCTCCTTGCTCTACGAAAGTGTTCATACCACTTTTTTTTATTTTTTAATTTTATTTGACAGAGTTAGTGAGAGAGACAGAAAATTTTTCCTTCTGTTGGTTCACTCCCCAAATGGCTGCTACAGCCGGTGCTATGACAATCCAAAGCCAGGAGCCAGGAGTTTTCTTCCCTGTCTCCCATGCGGGTGCAGGGCCCAAGCACTTGGGCCATCCTCCACTGCCTTCCCGGGCCACAGCAGAGAACTGGACTGGAAGAGGAGCAACTGGGACTAGAACCCAGCGCCCATATGGGATGCCGGCGCTGCAGGCGGAGGATTAACCAAGTGAGCCACGGTGTCAGCCCTCATACCGCTTTTGTTACGGGAAACTATTTGGGAAACAGGAAGGAAAGCTAAGAGAACAGGAGTAGAAGCTGCTTAAGGAAGGTTTCTCAGTATGTGCACTGCCAGGCTGGCTAAGGACAGGAGAATCTTCATTGATTGACTTTTAAATTTTATTTTTCTGTTTGTAGTTCCATCAACAGGAACTCATTTGGATTAACAAGTAGGTTCTAAGGTTTGGGAGCATAAAGTCACATGCTACTGTGAGCTACCTAGTTTATTTTTATTTTTATTTTTTTTTTTTTGACAGGCAGAGTGGACAGTGAGAGAGACAGAGAGAAAGGTCTTCCTTCTTCCTTGTCCGTTGGTTCACCCCCCAATGTCCGCTGCAGCCAGTGCACTGCGTTGATCCGAAGCCAGAAGCCAGGTGCTTCTTCTGGTCTCCCATGGGGTGCAGGGCCCAAACACTTGGGCCATCCTCCACTGCACTCCCTGGCCACAGCAGAGAGCTGGCCTGGAAGAGGAGCAACCGGGAGAGAATCCGGCGCCCCGACCGGGACTAGAACCCGGTGTGCCAGTGCCGCAGGTGGAGGATTAGCTTATTGAGTGTGGCGCCGGCCCTAGTTTAGTTTGTTTTATTCTTCCTGTGACATTTGCTTGATTTTCCACATTAGATCTTGGAAAGCAGGTAATTTTTGAGCAGCAGCACTTTGGAATAGGTAAAAGCTAGCATTTCTGGTTCTGTGCAGTTTAAGCCACTTTATAACAATAAATTATGATTTTTTTTCCCTAAGAGGTGAACAATCTGAGATTTAGAGATGTTAAATATCTAGCCGAAAGTTTAATATTTTTTTTTTTTAATTTATCTATTTGAAAGGCAGAGTTAGGGAGAGGTAGAAGCAGAGAGAGTGAGAGAAGGTTAGAGAGAAAGTCTTCCACCCATACTGGTTCACTTCCCAAATGGCTTCAATGGCTGGAGCTGGGCCAGTCTGAAGCCAGGAGCCAGGAACCTTCTCTGGGTCTCCCACATGGGGGCAGGGGCCCAAGGACTTGGGCCATATTATACTGCTTTTCCAGGCCATAGCAGAGAGCTGGATAGGAAGAAGAGCAGCCAGAACTTGAACCGGCACCCATGTGGGATGCTGGCACTGCAGATGGTGCAACAGTACAGCACAGCACTGCCCCTAGAGTTCAATATTTCGTAGGCCTGGATTCAAACCTCTGTTATTCTTTCAAAATAAATTTTAAGATTTTTTTTTTTTAAAGACATCTGTTTCTTAATAAAAATAAAGAATGTGGGGGGAGGGTAATAGAAGAGTAGAGGGTGGTATAGTTACTTCTGTTACTGAGCATCTACTGTGTTACTGTCTGCTGATTGTACCTTTTTTTTTTTTTAAAGATGATAAGCCTTTTTTTTTTTTTTTCTTTTTTAGGATTTATTTGAAAGGCAGAGTTACGGAGAGAGATTGATTGTCTATCTTTTGGTCCACCCTCAAAATGACCGTAACAGTCTGAGCTGGCCAGATTGAAGCCAGGAGCCAGGAGTTGCTTCTGGGTCTCTCACGTGGGTGCAGGGGCACAAGCACTTGGGCCATCTTCTGCTGTTTTCCCAGGTGCATTAGTAGGGAGCTGGATCAGAAGTAGAGCAACCAGGACTCAAACGAGTGCCCATATGGGGTGCTGGCATCACAGGTGGTGGCTTTACCTGCTGTGCCACAGCACCAGCCCCAAAAAGATGATTTTTAATCAGAAATGAAATTTACTAGTGAATAAAAAAAGAAAAGAAAAAATCTTTGTTTGGTCCTATAGTAATTGGCAATCAGGAATTGTATCTCACTTTTTTTAAATATTTATCTATTTGAAAGGCATTTTTAAAATATTTATTTATTTGAAGGCAGAGTTACACAAAGAGAGGAAGGGAGAGATGGAGAGAGAGATTAGTTCCATCCATGGGTTCACTCCCCAAATGGCATCAGTGGCCGAACCTGGGCCGGTCTCAAGCCATGAGCCACGAGCTTCATCTGGGTCTCCTATGTGGGTGTGGGAGCCTGAGAATTGGGCTCTCTTCTGCTACTTTCCCAGGCCATAAGCAGAGACTGGATCTGAAGAGGATCAGCTGGGACATGAACTGGCGCCCATATGGGAAGCTGGTGCTTCAGGTGGAGGCTTAACCTGCTACACCACAGCACCAGACCTGTATCTCACTGACAGAATCCATGGGTTATAACATACTATTTCTACATAGAAGAGTTGTAGAATTAATAGAAGTTAACAAAATCTTTCCTGAAATATTTTGGGTAAATTTGATTTCCAGGTTTGGGGAAAGACAGTCAAAATGATTGAAGAAATTAAGACAGGCTGGAAGATTAGAATACTTAGAATTGCACTTTGCAATTTAAATAAAACATTTGCTAGCAAAATTAGATATAGAGGTTGGAAATGTAAATTAACTAAGTAGTGGTTTACATAACTGAGGGAAATCCTCAGTTAATTGTTAAATTGCCCTATACCATTTCATAACATGCTTGTAAATGTTGCTGTCAAGCATGATACTGGGTTGAGTAGACCAGGATCTGACTGAATGTATCAGTTTTAGGAATGTTTATACCATGTAATAGTAGCAATAGTATCCGTTCTTGCCAATAATAGTCTCAGAGAGAATGCTGACTATTTTTAAGGCTGTTATGTGAACATTTGTATTAAAACTAATGTCCTCTCTTTTTCCTTTTGTGATTTTAATATTTAGTCCTGGTCCATTTATATCTTTAGTTTTAGCTTGTTTCTGTCTTTGGGAGGGTTTTTAAAAAATTGCTAGAATAATCCCTTAGGATACTCGAATTCTTTTTTTTTTTTTAAAAGATTTATTTATTTATTTGAAAGTCAGAGTTACACAGAGAGAGAAGGAAAAGCAAGTCAGAGTTACACACAGAGAGAAGGAGTAGCAGGGAGAGAGAGGTCTTGCAATCGCTGGTTCACTCCCCAGTTGGCTGCAACGGCTGGAGCTGCACTGATCCGAAGCCAGAAGCCAGGAGCTTTCTCTGGGTCTTCCCATTCGAGTACAGGGGCCCAAGGACCTGGGCCATCTTCTGCTTTCCTAGGCCATAGCAGAGAGCTGGATCATAAGTGGAGCAGCTGGGTCTTGAACCAGTACCCATATAGGATGCTGGCACTGCAGGCCGCAGCTTTACCTGCTATGCCACAGTGCCAGCCCCCATTTTATACATAAGATAAAACATTAGTGAATGTTATTACAATTTATTTGTTATAAAAAGGCATGTGGAACTTTAAAATGGTTAGTATATTTTTAATTTACAGCTAGTGATTCCTGCTGCAGGTTGATTAGAATAAACTGTATTATTTGTTTCATGGTAGAATTTTTAAAATCGTGGTGAATTCATATAATACAGAATTAACCATTTTACTCACCCCTATGGGAAACCCTGTATCCATTGAGCAGTTAGTCCTCATTCCTTACTTACCTGTCCTTCAGCACTTTGCTTTCTGTCCAGTGGATTTACGGGTGCTATACATTTCATGCAAATGGAATCATATGTTATGTGACCTTTTATTTCACTTACATTAGCATAATACTTTTTTTAATTTAAGGAATACAAACTTCATGCATTTCATAAGTACAACTTGAGGAGTATGACGATTCTTCCCACCTGCACTCCCACCCCTTCTCCTCCCTCTCCCATTCCCAGTCCCATTTTCAACTAAGATCCATTTTCAATTAACTTCATACAAAGAAGACCAACTCTGTACTAAGTAAAGAGTTCAACAATTTGCATAAACAAAGCAAAACTGTTCCTCAACAGTCGGGACAAGGGTTGTTCAAAGTCAAGCATAA
The DNA here is from genome assembly GCF_051225735.1 of Oryctolagus cuniculus. Classification (NCBI taxonomy): domain Eukaryota; kingdom Metazoa; phylum Chordata; class Mammalia; order Lagomorpha; family Leporidae; genus Oryctolagus; species Oryctolagus cuniculus. The sequence goes on from NC_142879.1 coordinate 105,115,578, forward strand.
TACTTTTGAGGTTTGTTCTCCATGAAGCATGAATCAGTATTCTTTATGCCTGAAAAATACCACATTGTATGTGTATACCACATTTTGTTCATCCATTCATCTATTGATGGACCTTTGCATTGTTTCTACCTTTCGGCTCTTGTGAATAGTACTGCTATGACATTCATTTAGAAGTATTTGAGTATCTGTTTTCAGTTATTTCAGTATATACCTGGGAGTGGTTCATAATGGTATTTTGTGAAATATGTAATTGTCTAAGTGTGCATTTACATAGTTTGAATTGCTACCACTGTGCCACACTGTAATGAAGGAATCTCAGGAATTAACATATACTTAGAATGTCAGTGTGAATCGATAGAAATTAAGCCTTGCTGGGCCAACATCGTGGCGTAGTGGGTTAAGGTACCAACTGTGACACTGTCATCCCGATATGAGCTTGGTTCAAGTTTCTGTTGTTCCACTTCCAAACCAGCTCCCCGCTTAATGCGCATGGGAAAGCAGTGGAGGATGGCCCAAGTGCCAAGTGGGAGACCCAGATGGAGTTCTAGGCTGCTGGCTTTGGCCTGGCTTAGCCCCAGTCATTGTGGGCATTTGGGGCGTGAACCAGTAGATGAAAGTTCTATTTCATCCTCTTCTCTCTGTCTCTCTAATTCTGCCTTTCAAATAAATTAGAAAAAAAAAATTAATGCTTATAGCCTAATATTTCACTTTATGTGTAAGTGTTTCCTCTCTGATTGCCAAAGTAATATTTAAAATGGCAATTTCACAGATTTTAGAAATGTATGGCTTAGATAATACAAATTCTTGTATGAACAGCTTTTTTTTTTTTTTTTTTTTTTTTTTTTTTTTTTTTTTTTGGGACAGGCAGAGTTAGACAGTGAGAGAGAGACAGAGAGAATGGTCTTCCTTTTTCCATTGGTTCACCCCACAAGTGGCCGCTACGGTCTGTGCGTTGCGGCCGGCACGCTGTGCTGATCCAAAGCCAGGAACCAGGTGCTTCTCCTGGTCTCCCATTCGAGTGCAGAGCCCAGGGACCTGGGTCATCCTCCACTGCACTCCCGGGCCACAGCAGAGAGCTGGCCCGGAAGAGGAGCAACCGGGACAGAATCCGGTGCCCCAACCGGGACTAGAACCCGGTGTGCCGGCGCCACAGGTGGAGGATTAGCCTAGTGAGCTGCGGCACTGGCTGAACAGCTTTTATGAAATATATTGGTAAACTCAAATTGCTATACCAAGGCAGAAACTATCTTTGCCATATACATTTTTAATGATTAAAAATATTTCTAGTAATTCTGTGAAGTTTTTTAATTATTAAATCAAATGTGAGTTCTTGTTCAGAGCTTAAGTGAAATAGCATGCAAGCTTTATTTATTTGTTTGTTTATTTTTATTTTTATTTTTGACAGGCAGAGTGGACAGTGAGAGAGAGAGACAGAGAGGAAGGTCTTCCTTTGCCTTTGGTTCACCCTCCAATGGCCGGCACACTGCGCTGATCCGATGGCAGGAGCCAGGTATTTCTGGTCTCCCATGGGGTGCAGGGCCCAAGTACTTGGGCCATCCTCCACTGCACTCCCTGGCCACAGCAGAGAGCTGGCCTGGAAGAGGGGCAACCGGGACAGAATCCGGCGCCCCGACCGGGACTAGAACCCGGTGTGCCGGCGCCACAAGGCGGAGGATTAGCCTAGTGAGCTATGGCGCCGGCTGTTTGTTTATTTTTTGACAGGCAGAGTGGACAGTAGAGAGAGAGAGACAGAGAGAAAGGTCTTCCTTTTTTGCCTTTGGTTCACCCTACAATGGCTGCCGTGGCCGGCGCACCGCACTGATCCGATGGTAGGAGCCAGGTACTTATCCTGGTCTCCCATGGGGTGCAGGGCCCAAGCACTTGGGCCATCCTCCATTGCACTCCCTGGCCACAGCAGAGAGCTGGCCCGGAAGAGGGGCAACCGGGACAGAATCCGGCACCCCGACCGGGACTAGAACCCGGTGTGCCGGCGCCGCAAGGTGGAGGACTAGCCTAGTGAGCCGCGGCGCCGGCCGCATGCAAGCTTTATAACTTGCCTTTAATTGGAGCAGATTATTATTTATCATCTTGAAACTTAAAGAGAACAAAAATCCCATGTCGTAACTCTACCTCTCAAATAAAGAAATAAAATCTTTTTTTTTTTAAAGGGCAGTTGATAGGATACATGCTTTTGATTTTAATATCATAATTGCCACTCAAGAGTGAGCTCTCCACATAGCCCAGTGATTCTGCTATTTTCCTCATCAGCTGATTCTTCCTCTCACCATAAACTATTTAAAATATTTGTGGCATCTTCCACCCCTTTACCAGGTGCATTAGCAGGTCTGGGTTGGTAGTGGAGTAGCCAGGACTTAAACAGGCATTCCACTATGGGATGTCAGTATCCCAGGCAGTGTATAGGATTAACAGGTAGGAAGACTTATGTATCAAAGGATAGGTAGAATCAAGATTCTAGAGTAAATAAATTGCCACAAATAAAAGTTGGACATTTAGAATGTGGGATTTTTTATAATCTCTTAGACTTTTGGAAATGGTATAATGATCATGGGAGCTTTTTGACGAGTAAAGAAAAAATTGATTTTAAGGAGACAAGTGACTGAGGGGCAAAGGTTTTGGTGGATTATCTGAGTGATTGACACAGGGAGGAACAGTGGTGGATGTGGTGAGTTAGTGATCCAGAGGCTGGAGTCCTTAGTGAATGAGAAAAGTGGTAGATAATGGTAAAAATGAGGTTACTTCCCTAGAAACTTCTTCCCTGTCCCACAAAGTCAGCTTTTTTACCTTGTTAAATGCTCAGTAGAATCCTAGATATTTTTTTGTGCCACTTTTTTAAAATATTTATTTATTTATTTGGAAGGCAGAACTACAGAGAGGCAGAAGGAGAGAGTGAGAGAGGGAGGGAGAAAGGGAGGTCTTTCATCCGCTGGTTCACTCCCCAGATGGCTGCAACGGCAGAGCTGCACCGATCAGGAGCCAGGAGCTTCTTCCGAGGCTCCTATGCGGGTGCAGGGGCCATCTTCTACTGCTTTTCCAGGCCATAGCAGAGAGCTGGATTGGAAGTAGAGCAGTTGGGACTTAAGCCAGTGCCCATATGGGTTGTGGGCACTGCAGGTGGCAGCTTTACCCACTACAGCACAATGCCAGTCCCTCTCTGTGCCACTCTTAGCACAGGCTTGACATTTACTTGATGCTAGTGTCCAAGAAAGACAGACCATAGTTTTGTCTTGTTTGTTCCTGTATCAACAGTGCCTGGTATGTATGCTCTTTTTTTTTTTTTTTTTAATTTGACAGGCAGAGTTAGAGAGACACAGAGAAAGGTCTTCCTTCCATTGGTTCACCCCAAATGGCCATTACGCCTGGCGCACTGCGCCGATCCAAAGCCAGGAGCCAGGTGCTTCCTCCTGGTCTCCCATGTGGGTGCAGGGGCCCAAGCACCTGGGCCATCCTTCACTGTCTTCCCGGGCCACAGCAGAGAGCTGGACTGGGAGAGGAGCAGCCGGGACTAGAACCTGGCGCCCATATGGGATGCTGGCGCCGCAGGCAGAAGATTAACCCAGTGAGCCATGGCGCTGGCCCCATGTGTGCTCTTAAAAAGTATACATGAGGCGCTGCTGCTGTGGCCTAGCAGGTAAAACTGCCACCTGCAGTGCTAGCATCCCATATGAGTGCCGGTTCAAGTCCTGACTGCTGCACTTTTGATCTAGCTCTCTGCTATGGCCTGGGAAAGCAGTAGAAGATGGCCCAAGGGCTTGGGCCCCTGCACCTGTGTGGGAGTCTTGAAAGAAGCTCTTGGCTCCTGGCTTCGGATCGACGCAGCTCTGGCCATTGGGGCCATCAGGGGAGCGAACCAGTGGATGGAAGACCTCTCTTTCTCTCTCTCTCTGCCTCTCTGTAACTCTGCCTTTCAAATAAATAATAAATAAATCTTTAAAAAGAAAATATGCATGAACTATACAAGAAGTCTGGAAGTTTGCATCTAGTCCTCATTCTGTCACAAATTACTTGTATCTAAATCAGTTTCTAACTCTCTTTTATCTTCTTTGAAAGGATGACTTTGAACTAGATTATGGCTAAAGTGACATTTCTGATGATTTTTCTTCAGGCCTATAATTTTAAAATACTTTTCTTAGAATTTTTTTCAAAGTTGGTTCTTCACTTTCCTCTGGGGGGGGGGTGGAATCTGATTTAGTTACATCTATTCTTTCTGTTTTATTTACTTATTTTTATTTTAAGTTTCTTTAAGATTTTTTAAAAGATTTTTAAAGTTTTTTTTTTTTTTTAAGATTTATTTATTTGAAAGAGTTAGAAGCAGAGACAGAGAAAGAGAGAAAAAAAAAGGTCTTCTATTCACTGGTTTACTCCCCAAATGGCTGCAGTGTTTGGAGCTGGGCTTATCCAAAGCCAGGAGCCTGGAGCTTCTTCTAGGTCTCCCATGTGGGTACAGGGACCCAAGGACGTGGACCAGAAACAAAGAACTCCATCTAGGTCTCCGCGTGGTGGGAAGTGTCCTGGTGCTTGAGCCATCATCTGCTGCCCTCCTGGGTTGCACATTAGTTGGAAACTGAAGCAGAGCAGAGCAGCTAGGACTCAAATCGTCTCTCTGATATGGGATACCTTTGTCAAACAACAGCTTAACTTGCTGTGCCACAGTGCTGGCCCCTCTTTCTCTCTTCAGCAGGTTTTTTTGTTGTTGCTTTTTTAAAGATTTATATATTTGAGAGGCAGAATTACACAGCGAGATCTTTCACCTGCTGGTTCATTTCCCAAATGCCAGAACGGCCAGAGCTGGGCTGATCCGAAGCCAGAAGCCTGGAGCTTCTTCCAGGTCGTCCATGTTGGTGCAGGAACCCAAGCACTTGGACCATCTTCTACTGTTCTTGCAGGCTACTAGCAGAGTTGCATTGGAAGAGGAGTAGTTGGAACGCAAACCAGCATGCATGTGGAATGCTGTTGTGGTAGGCCAAAGTTTAGCCTACTCCATCACAGCGCTGTCCCCCACAGCAATTTTTTACAGTATCAATCAACAGTACTTAAACTTACTGTGTCAGTACCCCTTTATTCTCTTAAAAACTCCCGAGGAATTCAAAGAACTGGTTTTGGGTGGTATATGTCTTTTTGTATTTACTGTATTAAAAGCAAAAACTGAGAACTTTAAACATTAAAAAGAATATCTAGTTAGTTTATGGTTAGTGTAATACATTTTATGAAAAGTAAACATAGTTTTCCAAAACAAAAATATTCAGTGAGAGGAGTATAATAAAGATTTTTACAAATCTCAGGTACTGGCTAATAAAAAGGCTGATAGGGGCCGGTGCTGTGGCGTAGCAGATAAATCCGCCGCCTGCAGTGCCAGCATCCCATGTGGGCACTGGTTCAAGTCCCGGTTGCTCCACTTCCGATCTGGCTCTCTGCAATGGCCTGGAAGAGCAGTAGAAGATGGCCCAAGTGCTGAGAAAGTAGTAGAAGATGGCCCAATACTTGGGGCTTCCACACCCATGTGGGAGACCTGGAGGAAGCAGCTCCTGGCTTCGAATTGACGTAGTTCTGGCTGTTGCGGCCAGTTGAGGAGTGAATCAGTGGATGGAAGACTGACTTCTCTCTCTGCCTTCCCTTCTCTCTCTGTGTAACTCTTTCAAGTAAAATAAATAAATCTTTAAAAAAAAAAAAAAGGAAAGAAAGAAAAATGCATGGTATTAAAAAAAAGATAAATTCTCACATTTCCTTCTATGTATAATCTGTTGTTATTTTATTTTGGTTGAAGTATTTGAAGAAAATCTGACCTCACATAGGTAGTTGGAAAAGGGATGAATGTCCTAATAGCCTGTACACAACAATTGTAGATAATTTTCTTTGATAACTACATTAGAACTTAACATACGTATTTGGCCCAGTGGTTAAGACGCCACTTGGAGTGTGTACATGCCATTTAAGAGTGCCTGGGTTTAAGTCCTGGCTCCACTCTCAGCTGAAGCTTCCTATGAGTTCACACCCTGGATGGTAGCAGGTGATGGCTCAAAGTAGTTGGGGCCTGACTGTTGTGACCAGTTTGGGGTGTTACCCAATGAATGGGAGGTGTCCATCTATCTCTGCCTTTCAAATAAATAAAAGTATAAATAAAAATGAAAAAGAGAAAACTTAGCAGATGGCAACTTCTTAAAGAGCAGTTGCAGTGTGAATTCTGAAGTCGTATCAGTGAACATTTTATAATCCATTACATTAAAGCTGATTGCATGGATCATTCGGGAAATATTCTCTGAATTACTTAGGTCTTCTGAATGTTGATACATTTCATTATACACTATGAAAATAATCATATTTACTTATAGTACCATAGATCTCATTAGAAGAATCTTTAAATATTAAAAAATTTTCAAAAAAAATTTTCAAGCTCATACTGATCGTAATGTTTTCCAAAATTCTGATTTTTTTTTCTTGAAAGCTCTAATATTTTTTAAGAGATTTATTTCTTATTTGAAAGAGTTATACAGAGAAAGGAGAAGCAGAGAGAGGGAGGTCTTCTATCCGCTGGTTCACTCCCCAGATGGCTGCAATGGCTGGAGCTGTGCCAATCCGAAGCCAGGAGCCAGGAGCTTCTTCCGGGTCTCCCACAGGAGTGCAGGGGCCCAAGGACCTGGGCCGTCTTCTACTGCTTTCCCAGGCCATAGCAGAGAGCTGGATTGGAAGAGGAGCAGCCGGGACTAGAACAGCGCCCATATGGGATACCGGTGCTTCAGGCCAGGGCATTAACCCGCTGCCCCACAGCGCCAACCCCGAAAGCTCTAATTTTATTACTGGCAACAAATATTGCATTTATTTTCTTTGAGATACTAGCTTCATTTCATTCATTTTCGGGAAAATGTCTGCCAAATATCTAAGTCAATAATCAAAATTTCTATCATTTTTTAAAGTAATGATGATATTCTATGAAAAAATTGAGTTATTCAGCTTGCAAAGAAGTTTCACAAGTACTTTTTAAAAAAGATTTATTTTATGGGTGTGGTGTTTTGGTATAGTAGGCTAAGACTCCACCCACAGTGCGGGCATCCCATATGGACAGCAATTTGAGTCTTGGCTGCTTCTCTTCTGATCCAGCTCTCTGCTATGGCCTGGGAAAGCAGTGGAAGATGACCTAAGTGTTTTGGCCCCTATGTGAGAGACTGGGAAGAAGCTCCTGGTTCCTAGCTTCGCAACAGCTCAACTCCGGCCGTTACAGCCATTTGGGAAGTGAACCATTGGATGAAACAGCTCTCTCTGCCTCTGCCTCTCCCTCTCTGTAACTCTGCATTTCAAATAAATAAGTAATAATAAAACTTTTAAAAAAGATGTATTTATTTGAAGAGCAGAGAGAGAAAGCACTGCCATCCAGTGGTTCACTCCCCAAATGGCTACAAAGGTAAGGGTTGGCTGGGCTAAAGCCAGGAGCCAGGAGCTTCATCTGAGTCTCTCTTGTGGGTAAAGGGGCCTAAGTACTTGGGTCATCCACTGCTTTCCTCCGTGCTTTCCCAGGGAGCTGGAGTGGAAGTGGTTGGAAGTGGAGCAGCCAGGGCTTGAACTGTGCCCATACGGGATACTGGCATCTTGGGTGGTGGCTTAACCCACGGTGCCACAATGTCGGCCCCAACAGGTTTGTTTTTTTTTTTTTTTTTTAAAGATTATTTTATTTGAAGCCGGCGCCGTGGCTCAATAGGCTAATCCTCCACCTTGCGGCGCCGGCACACCGGGTTCTAGTCCCGGTCGGGGCGCCGGATTCTGTCCCGGTTGCCCCTCTTCCAGGCCAGCTCTCTGCTATGGCCAGGGAGTGCAGTGGAGGATGGCCCAGGTGCTTGGGCCCTGCACCCCATGGGAGACCAGGAAAAGCACCTGGATCCTGGCTCCTGCCATCGGATCAGCGCGGTGCGCCGGCTGCAGCGGCGGCCATTGGAGGGTGAACCAACGGCAAAGGAAGACCTTTCTCTCTCTGTCTCTCTCTCTCACTGTCCACTCTGCCTGTCAAAAAAAAAAAAAAAAAAAAAGATTATTTTATTTGAAAGGCAGAGAGAGAACGAGGTCTTCCATCCACTGATTCACTCTCCAGATGGCTACAACAGCTAGAGCTGTGCCGATCCGAGGCCAGGAGCCAGGAGCTTCTTCCGAGACTCCCATGTAGGTGCAGGGGCCCAAACACTTGTGCCATCTTCTACTGCTTTCCCAGGCCATAGCAAAGAACTGAATCGGAAGAGGAGCAGCCAGGACTCCAACCAGCGCCCGTATGGGATGCCGGCACTGCAGGCAGCAGCTTTACCCGCTATGCTAAAGCGTCCCACCTCCCCACAGTAAAATTGCCTATTGTGTGGAGGATTCTCTGCCAGTTACCATGATATGGTGTTATGTTGTCCATAGTCTTTATATTATAAATATATAGAAAATATTGAATCGTGATATTTGATCTCTAGGGTTTATATTAAAATGAGGAAATATTCTCTACAGAAGAATACTTGTTATTTTTGAAGGGTTTTTATTTTTTAGCTTTTAAAAAAGATTTTATTTATTTATTTACTTGAAAGAGAGAGACAGAAAGTGACCTTCCATCCACTGGTTCACTCCTCAAGTGGCCAAAGCCAGGAGCCCAGAGCTTCATCTGGGTCTCCCACCTGGGTGGCAAGGGCCCAAACACCTAGGCCATCTTCTGCTTTTTCCAGGCCATTAGCAGGGAGCTGCATTGGAGGTAGAGCAGTGGGGATTCCAGCTGGCACCTATTTGGGATGCCAGTGTTGCAGGTGGCAGCTTTACCCACTGTATCACAATGCTGACACCTAATTCTAGTTTGGGCAGTCAAAATTTTGCTTATAGAAAATGTCAAGCAGCTTTTTTTTTCTTAAAGTGACCTAGGTAATTAAGTTCCTGTAAATGAGAGTGACTGGGTGGAAGGCTCTAAGTTTATCTGAGTGTAAAGAATATCTTTTGAATGGAGGTAGCTATAGTAAGATTGCAAATGAAGATAGGACTCAGAAAGGCTTGGTGAAGGAGATATGGGTGATAGAGGAGAGGTCAAACTGAAAAGATGACTTATTTCACCTGTATCCATTCTCCAGTATAAAGCCGACGTGCTACAGAATGTAATTTGCAGTCATAGAAGTAAATCTATAGGCCTTCTCTTTTTTTGCCATTAGTACAGGGTTGTTTCTTGACACTTCCCAGCTTTTACTCCTCCACAGTGAAATTGATTGGCAGAGCAGTGGGTTGGAGAATAGGGATAAGGCTTGTCTGTTAGCTGGCTGTGTGGGCAGAAGGGGGAAGGGGTAGGAAGGAGAGAAAAGGAGCTACAAGGTCTCTGAGGGCTCTGGCTGTATACTATTGTGTCATGAGATTGAGGTTTACATTTTTCCTTCTAACGTTGGTTTTGGTGTTTTGTTGTAATCTGTGTTATAGGTTGTTGGCATTTTTATATGTTTAGAGTATTTTTATAAATAATTTCAAAATCATCAATGGATTGAAAAATATCCCTCTATTTATTTTAAAGTTTTATTTATTTGAGATGCAGAGTTGCAGGGAGAGGGGAAGAGAGAGAGAGAGAGATCTTCTATCTGCTTTCTCACTCCCCATGGGCCTCAACAGCCAGGACTGGGCCAAGATAGAGCCAGGAGCCTGGAACTCCATGTGGGTCTCCTATGTGGGTGGCAGGGGCACTGCCTTCCCAGGCACATTAGCAGGGATCTAGATGGTAAGCAAAGCAGTGGAACTCAAACCAGCACTCATACAGGCTGCAGGCAGTGCTCTAACCTGCTGTGCTATAAGAATCGCCTCATCTCTCTTTTTAAAAAGATTTTTTTTTTTTTTAATCTATTCTATCCAAATGTAATGAGACAAGAGAGAGAAATGCGAGAGACAGGAGGGCTAGAAGTGAGAGACAGGTCTCTTATCCCTTGGTTTATTCCCCTAAATTTCTGTGACAGCCAGATCTGGGCAAGACCAAAGCCAGAAGCCCAGAACTCAAATCTGGGTCTGGTGTCCCCACCCTCCCCCAGCCAAGTACTTCAGCTGTCATTTGTTGCCTCAGGCTGCTTATATTAGTGGGAAGCTGGAAATAGGAGTAAAGGCAGGACTTGGGCCCAGACACTCAGAAATGGGACACTGGTGTCCCAAGCAGTATCCCAATGACTGCACAAAATGCCTGCCTCCCAATACTCTTCGTTGAAAGGAATTTTCAGAGAGACTTCCAATGAACAGTGTACTGTTTGGGTGGGTCTCAGGGAGAGCTAGTCATACAGAATTAATTGAACTGAGTCATGAACTTAAAGGGTTGAAGGTAGGGAAGATTGGGAGGCCAGGGATATAGGAAGTGAAAACAGCAGGATGGCAAGGCATATTTGAGAGCTGAGTGCTGTGAGTGAGTGTAGTGGAGGAGATGAGGTCTTAGTATATACTGTGCTGTCACAAAACTTGACAGCTAGTTCAGTGTTTCCCACATTTAAAAATAGGGAGAAACCCATGTTTTAAATTTGACACTAGTAAGATGAAACTGTTTTTGCTGTGTCCTGAAATACTCTGTTCTTTTATCTAGAAATATTTGGCATAATCAACAGAAACTATTGGATTAATGGGTAAATGCAGGAAACGAACAGGTGTGAATACATCACTGTTGTATGAGCTAATTGTCATAACTTGTGGACTGCCCGCAATGTGGATTTACTGTTAGTGTTTACTAATATCTCATAGTATTTAAAGCCAGTTATTCCCAATTCAGTGTGTACTTTTCAACCCATCTTTGCACACCTAACCATTTCTCCTCTCCTGTCTCAAAATGCAGAAAGGCAGCATGGTGTATATACTATATATATAATACAGAAAACTATCCATATTATTAAACTTATATTACATGTATTAAATGCTTTATTATATGTAAAATATATAATTTATATATATATATATAAATCCTTTCAGTTATTTTTTGTTTTTGGGGGGAGAATGTGATGAGGTGTGATGTAAGGTGGGATGGATACTACATGATGTATTTACATTACTCAGAAGAATTGGATTAAAACATTTCTTTTGCAGTCAGACATATCTTAGAAAAAGGTTTGCTTTCACTAAGATTTGACCTCATGAATACTATAAATTGCATAATATTCTTGTTTGTCCTTGTTGATTCATACAGATCAGAGCCAAACTTACAGCTCTAATTTATTATTTAGTACTGTGGACTCCAGTCTATGTGTTATCTTGCCTTTATCTTTCATACTATTGAATATCCTGATTTTTTTGATCATGTGTATTTTTCTGTTTTATTGTATACATTTTTGTACTAGTATAATAATAGCTAATGATCTTACCCCAGACCAGTGAAAAAAAAAAATTTTTTTTTTTTAAAGAGGGTCAAGGTTGCATGGGGTCCTAGGCTCTGGAATTTTTTAGAAAAGCTCACCAGATTTGGATACCACACTAAAACATCAGGCTACAAAAGCAAAATATTTACAAAAGTTTAATGAAGTTATGTTAAACAAGCTTCTGCATAGCAAAGGAAACAACAAAATGAAACACAGCAACCTATGATCTGGGAGAAAATATTTCCATATTATTTAAGGGATTAATACCCAATATTTATAAAGATCTCCTGCAACTCAGTAGCAGGAAAACTGATAATAGGTAGGCCCTGAATAGACATTTCTCCAAAGATATACAGATGACCAAAAAGTGGCCTGCATTGTGGCGTAGCAGGTAAAGCTGCTGCCTGTGATTCTGGTAATCTCATATGGGTGCCCATTTGTATCCTGGCTGTGCTCCACTTCCCATCCAGCTCTCTACTAACAGCCTGGGGAAAGCAGCAGAAGATGGCCCGAGTGTTTGGGCCCCTGCCACCCCTGTGGGAGACCCGGAAGAGGCTTCTGGCTTTTGACTAGCTCAGCCCTGCTATTGGGGCCATCTAGGGAGTTAATCAGTAGAGGGAAGATGTCTGTCTCTGTCCTCTCTCTCTAACTCTGACTTTCAAATCAGTAAATCTTTTTTAAAATTGCCAATGAATATATGAAAAGATGTTCAGAATCATCAGGGTAATGCAAATCAAAGCTATTATAGTGCTGAGTGCCTAGTATTTAAAATGCTTAATAGGATGAGGCCTGCACTGTGGCGCAGTAGGTTAATCCTCCGCCTGCAGCGCTGGCATCCTATGTGGGCACTGGTTCTAGTCCTGGCTGCTCCTCTTCCGATCCAGCTCTCTGCTATGTCCTGTGAGGGCAGTGGAAGATGGCTCAAGTCTTTGGGCCCTTGCACCCACCTGGGAGACCGGAAGAAGCTCTTGGCTTTGGATCAGTGCAGCTCTGGCCACTGTGGCCATTTTGGGAGTGAACCAGCAGACGGAAGACCTTTCTGTCTTTCTCTCTCACTGACTGTAACTCTACCTCTCAAAAAAAAAAAAAAAAAAAAAATCTAAAAAAAAAAAATTAAATTGCTTGATAGGATGCTTTTATCTTATACCAGAGTACCTGGATTCAATTCCCAGCATCCTGCTAATGTGCACCCTGAGAGGCAGCAGTGATGGCCCAAGTAACTGGGATCCTGCCACATATGGGACACTTGAATTGAGTTTCTGGCTACCAGCTTTAGCCCAGCAAGCCCAGCCTGGGCTGTTGCAGGTGTTTGGGTTTGAATCAGTGGATGGGAGCTGTGTGTGTGTGTTTGTGTGTGTGTGTGTATATGTCTGTCTGTCTGTCTGGATCCCAGATGAACAAACTAACCATTCTACCTCACATACATTAAAATGGCTATCATATTTGGAAATTTATATTCATTAAATACAAGGTAAAAAAAAAGACCCAGAAAAAAAAAATGGCTATCATAAAAAGTCTAAAAAAGGAGTGATAAATATTGGTGAAGGTGTCTAGAAAAGGAAACACATGCACACTGTTAGTGAGTTTGTAGATTTGTGGAACCATTAGGGAAAACTGTCACTCCCCCTCTTCGCGGAGGAACGACACAGGACCCTGCGCTGTTCTTTTGTCTGCTTGGCCCTTCCCGGGTTGGCTGCTGGTCCTTCCCGGGTTGGCTGCCGACCCCTCCACCTCCGTGGAAGGGCGGTTCCCCCTGCCACTTTCCCCGCTTCCGCGGAGGAGCTGCGGAGGAGTGGCACACCGCCGGCCGGCTCTCTCGGGGGCTGCTCAGGTGTTCCTTCAGATGTTCCTGGTGCATGTTGTCTCTCTCCTCCTTTATAGTCCTCTTCCACCAATCCCAGCTCTGCTGCCCACACGCTGAGCACGCTGCTCTCCTCCAATCAGGAGCAGGACCAGCTCCTGCAGTTTATCAGTCAAGTTGGCGAGAGGCAGCTGCGTAGAAGTTTACTCCTCCCCAGTGCCGTATTGTGGGAGAGCAGATGCATAGAATAAGTCTTAATTTCAGTAACTTAGTCTAGTCTCAGTTGCTCCCCACAGAAAACAATATGGAGGTTCCTAGAGAAACTAAAAATAGAACTAGATTGTGGTCCTGCAATCCCTCTTCTGGGTATAGAAACCAAGGAAATGAAACCATCACCTTGTGAAGATACTTGCACTCTCATGTGCACACACACAATGGAATATTCAGCTTTGAAAAAGGAGGTCTGTAATTAGCTATAAGATGGATGAATATGGAGCACATTGTGCTAAGTGATAAGATAGACAAAGAAAAGTATTTTATGACCTCTCGTATGTAGAATCTGAGGGAAGAAATAGTGATATATACAGAAGCAGAGTATACAACAGTGTTACCAGGGGTAAGTGGGTAGAGTAAAGAAAATGGCAAGATGTAGGTCAGTATTTACAAAATAGCAGATACATAGGATGGAAAAGTCCAGAGGTGGAATTTGCAATACCAGGACTGTATTTAATAAAATTGTGCAGTATTTGAGGTTCCTGCCATATGAGTAAATTTTAGCTGCTCTTGCTACAAAATACCAGAAAAAGGAGGGGGGCAGGTATAGCCCTGTTAGTTGATGGTTCTGTTAGTTAGCTTCATATAGTAGTAACCATTTTACTACCTACCTATCTATATGCACAAGAAAATTTATTAAAAATATGTAGTTGTCATAAAAAAAAAACTTATTAGTTGATGCTGATGTCCACCTAGGGTTGAAGATCACTATTCTAGAAACTGGAGTAAGGCCGGCGCCTCAGCTCACTAGGCTAATCCTCCACCTGCGGTGCCAGCACCTTGGGTTCTAGTCCCTGTTGAGGTGCCAGATTCTGTCCTGGTTGCTCCTCTTCCAGGCCAGCTCTCTGCTGTGGCCCGGGAAGGCAGTGGAGGATGGCCCAAGTGCTTGGGCCCTGTACCCGCACGGAAGACCAGAAGGTAGCACCTGGCTCCTGACTTCGGGTCGGTGCAGCGTGCTGACCTTAGCGGCCATGGTGGGGGTGAACCAGCGGAAGGAAGGCCTTTCTCTCTGTCTCTCTCTCTGTCCACTCTGTCAAAAAAAAAAAGAAACTGGAGGCTGGCGCCGCGGCTCGATAGGCTAATCCTCCACCTGCTGTGCCGGCACACTGGGTTCTAGTCCCGGTTGGGGTGCCGGATTCTGTCCCGGTTGCCCCCGCTTCCAGGCCAGCTCTCTTCTGTGGCTCGGGAGTGCAGTGGAGGATGGAGGATGGCCCAAGTGCTTAGGCCCTGCACCCCATGGGAGACCAGGAGAAGCACCTGGCTCCTGCCTTCGGATCGGCGTTGTGCGCCAGCCGCAGCGCACCAGCAGCGGCGGCCGTTGTAGGGTGAACCAACGGCAAAAAGGAAGACCTTTCTGTCTCTCTCTCTCACTGTCCACTCTGCCTGTAAAAAAAAAAAAAAGAAAGAAAGAAAGAGAGAGAGAGAGAGAAACTGGAGTAGGCAGATGTTTTCTGTAATGAGCCATATAGTGTATGTTTTAGGCTTTGCATGTCATATGGTCTATTAATAACTATTCAGCTCTTCTCTTGTAGTAAGAAAACCACAAATGTAAATGAGTGAGTATTGCTGTGCTCCAGTAACTCTTTATTTACAAAGACCAGGGAAGGAGAGATGCTGTATTTGACCTGAGGGTCAGTTTGTTATCCTTTGTTATATAGCCTGATTTTTAATTAATTGCTATGGTATATTATAATGGTAGTTGGTAATGGAACAAAAGTATTTGAGCTACCGTAATGGGCTGAATCTTTCTTTTGAATACTATTGTATCTCTCTCTCTCTTTTTTTTTTTTAAGATTTATTTATTTATTTGAAAGAATTAATAGAGATGCAGAGACAGAGAGTGCTTCCATATGCTGGTTCATTCCCCAGATGGCCTCAGTGGCCAGCATTGGACCAAACTGAAGTCTGGCACTTCATCTGGGTCTCTCACATAGGTGGCAGGGGCCCAAGCACTTGAGCCCTCTTCTGCTACTTTTCCCAGGCCATTAGCAGAGAGCTGGATAGGAAGCGGAGCAACTGCGGCACAAACTGACACTCATATGTGATGCTGCCATCACAGCGGCAGGATTACCTACCAAACCACGATGCCGGCCCCTGTTGTATGTCCTCAATCGGTACTTAGATCTCTCTGTGATTAAATTATCTATTTGCTTGGGATTTGATATGGTAATTTGTTGATAAAATATTTTTTCTCTAATCTCTGCTTTTTTCTACTTTAGATGAAACAATATGAAGAGAATATCTCTATGTTCATGTCTCAGGATTTTTGGAGTAGCTATAATTTAGAAGATTCAGTAGATTACAGTAAAAATTTTTAGTTCTTACTTTTATAGGTCTCATACTTTTTTTTTTTTTTTTTAAGATTTATTTATTTGAAAGTCAGAGTTACACTGAGAGAAGGAAAGGCAGAGAGAGACGTCTTCCATCTCTGGTTCACTCCCCAATTGGCCGCCTCAGCTGGAGCTGCACCGATCCGAAGCCAGGAGCCAAGAGCTTCCTCCAGGTCTTCCCTTGCAGGTGCAGGGACCCAAGCACTTGGGACACCCTCTACTGCTTTCCCAGGCCATAGCAGAGAGCTGGATCGGAAGTGGATCAGCCAGGCCTTGAACTGGTGCCCATATGGGATGCCAGCACTGCAGATGGTGGTTTTACCCACTACGTCACAGCGCTGGCCCTGGTCTCATTCTTTAATAGAATATATTAAAACTTATAATAAAAGAATCTTGTCAGATATTATTGTGATTTTTGGTTTGGCAGATGTGATTAATGAATCTCCAGGCTAAGGATAGTAAAAAATGATTTTGTGGAACTGTATTGTTAGTTGATTTAAATGAGGAAATAGGCAAAATCAATGGTAAGACAAGATACTTTTCTGATAATTATAGAACTTTATTTTCTTTAGACAAAATTTCTGTATTTTTCTTGTAACAGTGATGCTGATTGTGATAGTTTTTAACTACTACCCTACCTAGTAGTTTTATTAAGAGATACATTATATAATTTAAGTAATTATTTGGGTATAAAATAGTGTGTTTGTTACTTCAGAAAGGAATAACTTAGAAAACCTTAAGTTTCGTTCTATTTACACAGAAATCCTATACCAGAATGTTGGTTTTTTTGTGTATCAAAAACATTCTCAGATATCTTACTGTCTTTCTCCTTCCAGTGAACTAAATATCCTGTGATATACAAATTAGTAAATGTGACTTGGAGTGGTTCATTGTAAGGCAATACTTCAGTACTTTCACGTTGCCACATTAGAACTATACCTTGTTCACTTTTAGAATTGTAGATAGCATGGCATAATGAAGATATAGTGGCTCTGTTGCTTTCTAGGAGTGTTACTTTAACCTCTCCAAATTTCTTTCTCCTCATTTTTAGTAAGGCCAAATGTGGTATTTAATGTAAAGAGGCCGTTTGTGTGTGGCACAGAGTGCATTTTGCAACAGAACTCCATTCTTGTGTCCTCATTTCAGTTCCCCATTCCAGTTTACAAAACTGCAGCTGAAGTGACCCTTTTTCTCTCTTTTTTTAAATGATTCATTTATTTGCAGAACAACAGAGAGAGGGAGAGACAGAGGGAGATTTCTATCTGCTGGTTCACTCCTCGGATGTCTGCAATGGCCAGAGCTGAGCCAGGCTGAAACTAAGAGCCGGAAACTCTCCCTGCCATGTGGGTGGCAGGGGCCCAAGTACTTACGTCATCTTTCTCTGCCCTCCTAGGTGCATTAACAGGAAGCTAGATTGCTGGAACTCAAACTGGCACCCCTCTGTGGGATGCCGGTGTTGCAGATGGTGGCTTAACCTACTGTACCACAGTGCTAGTCCCTGAAGTAACCTTTTTTCTTCCTTAAAGTCCCTCAGTTTCTCTGCATTAGCTTCAGGATGAAATCCACGTTCCTTAACGTGCCCTGAGGACCTGTGAGTTTTCTCTAGCCTTGTAGTATATACTGTTGGGCCAACTTCTGTTCACTCACCTCCAAGCTAACATCCTTGTTGATCATTTCATTCTGCTTGGAACCCTAACTTCTGCTCCTTGCCCTTTCCCTTCCCTGCCCTCAAGGCTGTTTCTGTTGTTCAGAATATTAGTTGAAATAACATGCGCATACCCCATGTGCACATGACCAGATTGACAGCTATGTAAAGACCATTAGACTTGGGTTCAAACCTGGGTTCCAGTCCTAGCTCTTGTGTTTACTAGTTAGGGAGTTTTTGGACAAATTAGTGTCTCTGAGACTTTTTTAGCGTCTTCATCTGTGAAACCAGGATATTTGATTAGTTTACTATATAAAAATGCATTAAGGGGCTGGCCCAGTGGCATAGCAGATTAAACTCACCACCTACAGTGCCAGCATCCCATAGGGGCACAAGTTCAAGTCCTGGCTGCTCCATTGCCAATCCAATGCTCTGATAGAAAGCAGTAGAAGATGGCCCGAGTCCTTGGGCCCCTGAACCCATGTGGGAGACCTGGAAGAAGCTCCTGACTTCAGATCAGCCTGGCTCTGGCTATTGTGGCCGTCTGGGGAGTGAACCAGTGGCTGGAAGACTCCCCCCCCCCCCCCCATAACTCTGCCTTTCAAATAAATAAATAAATCTTTAAGAAATTCATTAACAACAAAACAATTACACATAGGTGTTAAAATATTACTATCACATGTGTATTTCAACTATTTCTAAGATGATAGTGTATTGTAATATTTGATAAAGAATATGCTATGGACTGAATTCTGTCACTGTGTCTCTGCCATTCATTGAACCATAGAGCCATTAGGGAGGTTGTGGAGCTCTGATCCATAGCACTGATGTCTTTATCAAAGAAGGAAATGACACTAGATACTGGTCTTTTTCTACCATGTGAAAACAATGGGAAGATAGCTGTGAGGCAGAGAGATCTCTTACCAAAATTGTAACCCGGCTTGTATCAATCCATTTCCTGTTGCTAACAAAATACCTGAGGCTGTATAATATATAGGAGATTTATTTAGCTCACAGCTTTGTAGACTGAAAGTCCGAGATCAGGTGGTCCCCATCCCTTTGGTATCTGATGGATGGCATCATGGTGGAAATGCCTGTGGAGGGGAAGAAAGTGTTTACATGGGGAGACAGGAAGCACTAGGGATCCATGCTCAGGGATGACCCTGTAACAGTGGTGAAGGGAAGTTCTCCCAGTGGGTAAATGCTTGAGCAGTTCACCTAGTTAGTTATTTTGCTTAAAAGTGATGAGAGATTTGGATCTACTCTTGACTCATTGCAGTTGCTAATAATTTGCTGCATCTTTGTGGACTCAGAAGGATTGTGATTGAAAGTATGGAAAATAGATGTGTGAGTATATTTCTGAGTGGACATTGAGTAGCATCTGAGTTATTTGTGAATGTCTTCTCAGCAAAGCTGGATCTTAGGGCATACATTGTGTGCCCTCTGGATTTTAGTCTTTTCCTCAAGCCACCTCTGTCCTTGCCCGAGTTTATGAAAAAAAAATGTGATGGTGACAAGCTTGGAAGTTATGCACGTGCTTAGCAACATGGACTTTACTCACCAGTGCTGACCAGGCTACCACTACTGCTGAGTGACTAATGGGCCAGTAGCAGAGAGGCAACATGGATCCCTGGTGTCAGGTTGCTTGCATGACAGGACCACTTCTATCATGGAAAGAGGAGCACTGTGTTTTTGCTGGAATAAGTAATTACTCTGGGTATAGATTTACTTTCTCTGCCTATATTGCTTTTGTCAAAACTGCTTGTGACTCACAGAATGCCTTATTTATGTCATGGTATTTCATATGATGAACCAGGAGCCAGAAACTCAGTCCAGGTCCCCCACATGGGTGTCTGAAACCCAATTACTTAAGCCATCCTTGCTGCCTCCCAGGGTCTGCAATAGCAGGAAGCTGGAATCAGGAACCACAGCTGGGGATGGAACCACTCCACTATGGGATGCAGGTGTCTTGACTGCCTTCTGAACCACTAGGCAAAATGTCTGCCCTGGGATTTAGTATATTTTTAGGCATATGAAGGATTGTTGTATCATGTTAGACCAAAACATGATTCTGTTGTTTTCTTTATTCGGGAGTTAAATATGATTAAAATAGATGTGTATGTGTACTGTATTGACAGTATATAGTAGTGGTTTGTACTATGTTGGTTTACTTAAATTGGAGCTGTGTGTTTCATAATTTGCTTTCGTGGCCAGATATACAGGGTTAGAATTAGCCAAAAGAGGAATTTGCGTAAGTAACAAATTCTACCTGCTGAAGGGTTTTGTGGTTAGATGCAGTGAGCAATGGAGAGGTGTTAGTGAGTTCCGGCTTGACCTGGCTCTCCATCGCTCTGTATGCAGCTCTTTTCCTCATTGCTGACAGTTTGGTCACCAGCAGCATCAGGGTCAGGTTCAGAGGGATAACTTCTCAGATCTCTCCATGAATCTTTCCTTTGCAGCCAGATGTTCAGTTTCTTAAATTGACTGGTTTATGACTCTTCTCTTTGAACTTTCAACATCACCCTTGGACCTTGATAACTTCCCCAACTATTCCCATAATTTTCAGGCACATTCTAGAATAAATTATTTCAGAATTCATAGTGAAGTGACTCTGCTTCCCAGTTTGAATCCTAACTTGATACACATTCCTTGTTGATCAATATCTATATTATTTTATTGACTGCCTAGTATTCCATTATATGAATTTTTAAGAAATAACTTATTGGCATTTAGACTGTTAATATTGTTTTTTTTGGGTGTTATAAATATTTATTTATTTATTTGAAAGGCAGAGTTATAGACAGGGAGAGACAGAGAGAGGTCTTCTATTCGCTGGTTCACTCACCAGTTGGCCACAACAGCTGGAGCTGTGCTGCTCCGAAGCCAGGAGCCAGGAGCCTCGAGCCTCCTCGGGTCTCCCACGTGGGTGCAGGGGCCCAAGGACTTGGGCCATCTTCTACTGCTTTCCCAGGCCATAGCAGAAAGCTGGATGGGAAGTAGAGCAGCCAGGACTCCAACTGGTGCCCATATGGGATGCCAGCACTGCAGGTGGTGGCTTTACCCGCTTCGCCACAGCACTGGCCCCTTTTTGATGTTATAAGCAAAGATGACATGAGTATTCTTGAAGAAAACAAGATTTGTTTTTCACATTTGGCTTTTTCTTGTTTTGAGAAAATTCTTAGAGAAACAAATATATTTTCTTTTTTAAAAAGAAGGCAGAGTTAGAGAGAGATATTTTCTGTCCCCTGGTTCACTCCCCAGAGGGCTTCAGTGGCTGGAGCTGGACCAGGCCAAAGTCAGGATCCAGGAGCTTCTTAGGGGTCTCCCTCCTGGTTGCAAGGACCCAAGCACTTCCACTGCTTTCCCAGGTACATTAGTAGGGGGCTGAATCTGAAGTGGCCTTTCTGGGACATGAACTGACACCCATTTGGAATGCCAGTGTAGTAGGCTGTGACTTGACCCACTATGCCTCAGTGCGTCCCTGAAACATACATATTTTCAAGCAATATGATACATATTATCTGAGTGCACTTTAGCAGTGAGAGTATTTGCCCAAGCTATACTCTTATCATTGTTTTTACTTAAGAATAAATTTTCTGAGAGGATAATTAGTTAAAATGGAAAAAATTAATGGAAGGAGGCGAATGTCTTGGACTAAATATTTGCATGAGACATTTTTGGTCAATATAAACATTTTACTAATCATGTACTTAAATGTAGTCAGTCTTTCTTGAACAAGGGTTTTTTGTTTTTTTTTTTTTTTTTAAAACAGATTTTACATGAAACTTTTTAAAATATAAATCTTATAATATGGTGTGGGATGGTAAAGAAATTATTTTGGGAAAAGTGTTGTTGACTTAGGCTGTAATTATGGTAGAACTTAAAATTTTAGAGGCTAATCATGTAGTTATTAGAAATGCCCTGGGGGGTATAAAATGACTTAGAAAGGATTAAAATGTTTTCTACATTATGGTTACGTTTAGAGTTATGTAAGTATACTAGGAGTTGATTTTGTGTTAATGCTCCAATAAAAGAGGAGAGTGTGCCGCAGCTCACATCATTGTCCATCAAAACTGTGTGACACAACAGGCAGCAGAGACTTCCCTAGATGTTGCTGCGAATGAAAGGGCTCCTAGGCCTGAGTGGGAGGTAGTGCAGAGGAGCTGTGTTAAAGCCAGTTCTGAAAGACCTCAACCTAAATTGTTATGCAAAACGTTTATTCTTTTTGCTGGATACTTGCCATAACCTGGCAGGATTTCTTTTTATTTAGTTTTCACTTTTATTGAAATGAGGATTCTATTGGAGAAAAATCTCTGTGACTTACTTGGTTTGTCAATAATCAACTGGCATTTGTCCTGCGTGCTCATTTTTCCCCCTAATTCTTTTATTCCTCCTACCCATAAAGTGATTATAAATTCTTCCTGGAAGGTTTTCAGTTCTCAAACCAACAAAACCTTTTTTGGGCTTCAGCACAGTAGATGTTTGTTTTTCTGTATTTTATATAAAACTCTTTCCTGTTAAAGGTATTAGAAATTGAAATTTTAAAATCTTCCCATTAGCGTTGACAGACTTCTTTTTTAAAAAGGCCCCAAAGGCAAGAAGTGTTTGTTATGTGGGTGGCATATCCCTTTCTGAAAATTCTTGGGATTGGAAGTATTTCAGATTTTAAAGTTTTTGGATTTTGGAACATTTGAATAGACTTGGTTGAATATCTCTGATAATCTGAAATCCAAATACTCTAAAATCTGAAATTTTTTTAGCCTGACAAGGTGCTCAAAACAATTCAGATTGGAACATTTTGAATTTCAGATTAAGGTTGCTCAGTCTGTTTACCATATTTCATCAGATCTAAGAATTAATATGTCAGGAATTGGTGTGCATTTACAATTAGTAATATCCTTAAAAAGCTGTCAACTAGGCATAGTTGTCATTGTTTCCAGTTCTGTGAATTTGGTTGTTTACTTGGTGACTTAGATTATTGAAATCCTGATGTTTTGGTCAACAAACTACTTACACAATTCAAGGAAAGGAGAGAGTCCTAGCCTTTGTATGAAAATTGCTTTTTCACATCTTCTGGTAAAATCAAGAAGATACCAATATCAAAATTAGCAGAATTGGAAGACAATTTGGAAAATAATTGTGATGTTTTTATCCTAAAGATGTTTTGTTGCCTGTAGACATTTGCAGCATTTCCTGTGTTGTATTCTTGCCACTATGTTAAATCTAAATTTAACTATGTGGAAACAATCAGATAAATCTGGATTGTATGTAGGACTTGGAAAAAAAAGCAGTGGAAGAAGGCTTAAGTGCTTGGGCCTCTGCACCCATGTCAGAGACCCAGAAGAAGCTCCTGGCTCTTGGCTTTGGATTGGCCTATCTCCAGGCCTGGTGGCCATTTGGGGAATGAACCAGAGGAATTAAGACCTCTCTCTCTCTCTCTGTCTGTAACTCTGCCTATCAAATAAATAAATAGATCTTTAAAAAAAAAGATACATGGCTTAAATTTTTAAAATAATGTCTATGTATTGCAAGGGACAAAGTATCAAGGTTGAGTATATGTCCTAGATTTAATGAGATTAAATACACATGATTATCAACAGCTGTGAACCATCTCTGATTAGATATTGGGTCTTATAAAAAGAGATATAACAGATATAAAGGCTTTCTTTTTTTAAAGATTTATTTTATTTATTTGAAAGTCAGAGTTAAACAGAGAGAGGAGAGGCAGAGACAGAGAGAGAGAGGTCTTCCATCTGATGGTTCACTCCCCAGATGGCCGCAATGGCTGGAGCTGTGCCGATCTGATGCCAGGAACCAGGAGCTTCTTCCTGGTCTCCCATGCGGGTGCAGGGGCCCAAGGACTTGAGCCATCTTCTACTGCTTTCCCAGGCCATAGCAGAGAGCTGGATCTGAAGAGGAGCAGCCAGGACAAGAACCGGTACCCATGTGGGATACTGGCGCTTCAGGCCAGGGTGTTAACCTGCTGGGCCACAGCACCGGCCCCATAAAGGCTTTTTTTACCTTAGAGAAATTTGAATATAGATTTGGATTAGAGGTTTATTAAAAATTCTAAAAGGGGGGGGGGTCAGCAGTATCATAGAGGTTAAAACCACCACCTGCAGTGCTGGCATCTCTTTTGGGCACTGGCTTGTGTCCTGGCTGTTCCTCTTCCTATCCAGTTTCCTGCTAATGTGCCTGGGAAGGCAGCAAAAGATGGCCCAAGTCCTTGTGACCCTGCACCTGCATGGGAGACCTGGAAGAAGCTCCTGGCTTCAGAATGACCCAACTCCGGCTGTAGCGGCCATTTGGGGAGTGAACCAGTGGATGGAAGACCTCTCTCTCTCTCTCTCTCTCTCTCTCTCTCTCTCTCTGCCTCTCTCTAACTCTGCCTTTCAAATAAATATATAAATCTTTAAAAAATTGTAAAAGATTGGTAAGATATGACAGATAATCACATTTCTAGAAAGAGTGGAAAGAAAGTTAAAGAAGCAAGATGATGGGACCAGTGCTGTGCTATAGTGGTTAAAGCTGCCACCTGTGTTGCTGACCGGGTCAAGTTCTGGCTGCTCCACTTCCAATCTAGCTCTCTGCTGTGGCCTGGGAAAACAGTAGAAGGTGGCCTAAGTCCTTGGGCCCCTGTACCCACATGGGAGACCTGGAAGAAGCTCTAGGTTCCTTGCTTGTAGTCGGCCCAGTTTCGGCTGTTGCAGCCATTTGGGGAATGAATCAGCGGATGTAAGACCTCTCTTTCTCTTTATCTCTCTTTTTCTCTCTTTCTCTCTCTCTCTCTCTCTGTCTCTGTCTCTGACTGCCTCACTACCTCTCTGCCTCTGCCTGTCTGTAACTCTGCATTTCAAATAAATAGATAAATATATTTTTTTTAAAAAAAGAAGATAACAGAAACCTTTTTTCATTACTGCTTCTTTTTTCCCTCCAGAAAACTTTAAAAAAAGAAGTTTGTGAGACCCATTTTGTTACCTTAGCAGAGTCACAGTACTGTAGGTTAGGACAGAGACATTATTTTTACCTCCAAAAGCAAATTGTATTTCAGTACTCTAGGCAGAGTTAAGATAAGAAACAAATACTTTAAACCATATTTGCACAGGCTGGAACTACAGTATGTATGTTAGGTATAGGCTTTGATTTTTGTGTGTGTGTGTGTGATACCAAAAATCTTTATTTTTAAAATTTCTTTTTTCTTTTTTTTTTTTTTTTTTTTGACAGAGAGTGGACAGTGAGAAAGAGACAGAGAGAAAGGTCTTCTTTTTGCCGTTGGTTCACCCTCTAATGGCTGCCGCGGCTGGTGCGCTGCGGCTGGCGCACCGCGCTGATCCGATGGCAGGAGCCAGGAGCCAGGTGCTTTTCCTGGTCTCCCATGGGGTGCAGGGCCCAAGCACTTGGGCCATCCTCCACTGCACTCCCTGGCCACAGCAGAGAGCTGGCCTGGAAGAGGGCCAACCAGGACAGAATCCGGCGCCCCGACCGGGACTAGAACCCAGTGTGCCGGTGCCGCTAGGTGGAGGATTAGCCTGGTGAGCCGCGGCGCCGGCCTAAAATTTCTTAAGTAATACAAATTTCATAAGTACAACTTTAGGAATATAGTTATTCTTCTCACCATACCTGCCCTCTCACCCACACTCCCACCCTTTCTCCTCCTCCCTCCCCTTCCCAGTCCCATTCTCCATTAAGATTCATTTTCAATTAACTTTGTACACAGAAGACCAACTCTATACCAAGTAATGATTACAACAATTTGCGCGCACACACACACACACACACACACAAACCTGAGAACCAAGTTTACAGTTAACTCATAATACAACTTATTAAAGACAGAGGTCCTGCATGGGGAGTTAGTGCACAGTGACTCCTATTATTAATTTAACTGTTAACACTCTTATGTATGACGTCAGTGACCACCTGAGGCTCTTAACATGAGTTGCCTAGGCTGTGGAAGCCTTTTGAGTCCACAAAGTCTGTCAGCACTTAGACAAGGCCATAAGCAAAGTAGAAGTTCTCTCCTCCCTTTGGAGAAAAGTACATCCTGCTTTGATGGCCCCTTCTTTCTCCTGGGGTCTCACTCACAGAGATCTTTCATGTAGAACATTTTTTGTCTCAGTGTCTTGCTTTCCATGCCTGAAATGCTCTCAAGGGCTTTTCAGCTAGACCAGAAAGCCTTAAGGGCTGATTCTGAGGTCAGAGTGTCATTTAAAGCTATTGTCACTGTATGAGTCTACTGTATGGACTGCTTCCCATGTTGAAACATTTTCTCCTTTTTAATTCTATCTATTATTATTACCAGACACTTGATCCTATTTATATTTGTTATCTATTAATTCATTTTAACACTTAATATGATCACTCTAACAAGTAAGTGGCATTTTTACCACCAAATTAATGGGATTTGGAGTCCCATGACAAGTTTTTAAGCTACCCTTAGAATGAAGTCCATATGAGTGTATGTAGAACTATACAGCTTTACAGTTACAAACTTCCTCCTCCCTCTCTTATTCCCACTCTTAATTTTTACTGAGATCCATCCTCAGTTGACTTTATACACATATGATTAACTCTATGTTAAGTAAAGAGTACGCAAATAGTATGAAGAAAAAAAAAACCAAAACTGTTCCTCAACTGTCAAGAAAAGGGCAGCTCAAGTCATCACTTCATGAGGTGTCAACTTCACTTCCAGAGATTTTGTTTTATGTGCTCTGTTCAGTCTCACAGATCAGGAAGAACTTACGGTATTTGTCCCTTTGGGATTGGCTTATTTTGCTAAGTATAATGTTTTCTAGATTCATCCATGTTGTTGCAAATGTCTGCTTTTCTTTCCTTTTCTTTTCTTTCCTTTTCTTTCTTTCTTTCTTTTTTCTTTTTTATTTTTTTTTTATTTATTTTTTTTTTTTTACAGGCAGTGTGGACAGTGAGTGAGAGAGACAGAGAGAAAGGTCTTCCTTTTTTCTGTTGGTTCACCCCCCAATGGCCGCTGCGGCCGGTGCACCGCGCTGATCCGATGGCAGGAGCCAGGTGCCTCTCCTGGTCTCACATGCGGGTGCAGGTCCCAAGGACTTGAACCATCCTCCACTGCCCTCCCTGGCCACAGCAGAGAGCTGGCTTGGAGGAGGGGCAACCATGACAGAATCCAGTGCCCCGACCGGGACTAGAACCCGGTGTGCCGGCACCGCAGGCTTAGGATTAGCCTATTAAGCCGCGGCACTGGCCTGCATTTCACTTTTTTAACCACTGTGTAGTATTCCATAGGGTACATATACCATAATTTCTTATTCAGTCTTCGGTTGATGGGCATTTATGTTGATTCCATGTCTTAGCTATTGTGAATCGAGCTTCAGTAAACATGGAGGTGCAGATAACTCTTTTATTTACTCATTTTGTTTCCCTTGGGTAAATTCCAAGGAATGGTATGGCTGCGTCATATGGTAGGTCTGTATTCAGATTTATGAGATATTTCCATACTATCTTCCATAGTGGCTTTACCAGTTTACATTCCCACCAACAGTGGATTTAGAGTACTTTTGTCCCCACATCCTCACCATCATTTGTTGTTTGTTTATTTTCGTATGAGAGCCATTCTAACTTAGGTGATGTGAAACCTCATTGTGGTTTTAATTTGCATTTCCCTGATGTCTTGTGATCCTGAACATTTTTTCATGTGTCTGTTGGCCATTAGGATTTCCTCTTTTGAAAAGTATCTGTTTAAGTTTTTGGCCCATCTCTTAAATGGATTGTTTGTTTTATTATTGTGGAGTTTCTTGATGTCTTTGTAGATTCTGGTTTTTAATCCTTTATTAATTGTATAGTTTACAAATAATTTCTCCCATTCTGTTGGTTTTCTCTTCATTTTCCTGAGTGTTTCTTTTGCAGTACAGAAACAACTTTTTTTTTTTTTTTTTAATATTTATTTATTTGAAAGGCAGAGTTACAGAGGCAGAGGAAGAGAGAGAAGTCTTCTGTCCATTGGTTCACTCCCCAAATGGCTGTAATGGCCGGAGCTAGGCCGATGTGAAGCTGAGAGCTTGGAGCTTCTTCCGGGTCTCCCACGTGGGTGCAGGGGCCCAAGACCTGGGCCATCCTCCATGCTTTCCCAGGTCATATCAGCGAGCTGGAATGGAAAGTGGAGCAGCCAGGGCTAGAATCAGTGCCCACATGGGATGCTGGCACTACAGGCAGCGGTCTTATCCGCTACACCACAACATGTGCCCCAGAGACTTCTCAATTTGATATAATCTCATTTGTTAATTTTGACTTTGCCTGCCTGTGCTTCTAGGGTCTTTTCCAAGTACTCTTTGTGCAAGTGTTGTAGAGTTTCCTCAATGTTCTCTAATAATTTGATGGTATTGGGTCGTAGATTTAGATCTTGAATCCATGTTGAGTCGATTTTTGCGTAGGGTGTAAGGTAGGGGTCTTGCTTCATACTTCTACAAGTGGCAGTCTGGTTTTCCAGCACCATTTGTTGAAGAGACTTCCTTGCTCTGGCGTTGGTTTTTCGCTCCTTGGTCAAATATAAGTTGGTCGTAGATGCTTGGATTGATTTCTGGTGTTTATATTCTGTTCCATTGGTCTACCCATCTGTTTTTGTCCCAGTACCAGGCTGTTTTGATTATAACTGCCTTGTAGTATGTCTTGAAATCTGGTATTGTATAGGCCTTGGTTTTTATATAAAACATTGTTCAGTACAGTAGGGCTTTAATTTAGAAATGGTACTGTTAAGCTTGTGAGTTGATATTTGAAATTTAGTATGTGACTAAAGTACTATTGTGAAGATTTAAAAGAATGATTAGTTTTATTAACTTTATAAATTGATATGTAAAAAATTTAGTTTTTTAAAATTTAGTTTTAAAAGCTAAATTTTAAAATTTAGTTTTTTAAAAAAGATTTCTTTTATTTATTTGAAAGAATTACAGAAAGAGGGGAGAGGCAGAGAGATAGAGAAGTCTTCCATCCGCTGGTTCTCTCCCCAATTGCCGCAATGGCCAGAGCTGTGCCGAACTGAAGCCAGGAGCCAGGAGCTGCTTCTGTGTCTCCCACATGTGTGCAGGGGCCCAAGGACCTGGGCCGCCATCTACTGCTTTTCTATGCCATAGCAGAGAGCTAGATTGGAAGTGAGGCAGCTGGGACTCGAACTGGCGCCTATATGGAATGCCGGAATTTCAGGCCAGAGCTTTAACCCGCTGTACCACAGCACCAGCCCCTGTAGTTAGCTTTAGCTCTTCCTATAAATGGCCTTAGATGGTGTGCAAAAATGGTTCAGTATTCGCTTGACTCAGAAAACCCCACAAAATCATGCAGATCAAGAGATTGAAATTTTCATATTCACTTTAAAAGTCCCAAGAAACTGCCCAGGCCATCAAGGGTATGCATATCCTAAAAGCCACCACATATCTGAAAAATGTCACAGTTAAGCAATGTGTGCCTTCTGCTGTTACAGTGGTGGAGTTGGTGGGTGTATCCAGGCCAAGCATTGGGGGTGGACACAGCGTTCATGACCCCAGAAGAGTGGTGAATTTGTGTTGTATCTCCATTTTTCTCTGTCTCTCTGTTGCTCTGCTTTCAAATAAATAATCTTAAAAAAAAAAAAAGAGAGAGAGAGAGAGAGAGAAGGCCTTTTAAAAAACAAATAGCGAGGACCAGCGCTGTGGCTCAATAGGCTAATCCTCCACCTTGCGGCGCCGGCACACCGGGTTCTAGTCCCGGTTGGGGCGCCAGATTCTGTCCCAGTTGCCCCTCTTCCAGGCCAGCTCTCTGCTGTGGCCTGGGAGTGCAGTGGAGGATGGCACAAGAACTTGGGCCCTGCACCCCATGGGAGACCAGGAGAAGCACCTAGCTCCTGCCATCGGATCAGCGCGGTGCACCGGCCGCAGCGGCCATTGGTGGGTGAACCAATGGCAAAAGGAAGACCTTTCTCTCTGTCTCTCTCTCTCACTGTCCACTCTGCCTGTCAAAAAAAAAAAAAAAAAAAAAAAAAAAAAAAAAACTTTCTCTGTCTCTCACTGTCTACTCTGCCTATCAAAAAAAAAAAAAATAGCGAGAGTAGGCAAGGAATAATCACTGCCATAATTGTGAAGCTATTAAAAGTTTTTTCCTTCTAAGGATGCTAGAGAAGAACAATATAAAGAGATATGTTCCTGATACATTACTAAATGACAAAAACAGAATATGTAATTTTATGGTATGATGTCATATTCATGTATACATACACATACAATTGACTTTTTTTTTTCTTTTTTTTTTTTGAGATTATTTATTTGAAAGCGAAAGAGAGAGAGAGACATTTCTCTATCTGGTGGTTCACTCTGCAGCTGGCTACAACGGCCAGGGCTGGGCCAAGGCAAAGCCAAGAGCTTCTTCCAGGTCTCCCATGTGGGTGGCAGGGGCCAAAGTACTTGATCCATTTTCTGTTGTCTTTCCCAGGCCGTTAACAGGGAGCTGGACGGGAACTGGAGCAACAAGGACCCTAACCTGCATCCATATGGGGTGCTGGTGTCACAGGCAGTGGCTTTACCTGCTATGCCACAATGCTGGTCCAACAGTTGACCTTTTGTATCCACTGATTCTGTGATTCAATTAACCATGGATTATAAAATAGGTGGAAAAAGTTCTGTGTGTACTGCACACATGCCAGCTTTTTCCTGTTGTTCTTTTTCCTTAAACAATATAATACCACAACTGCTTACATAGAATTTATATAGTAATTTGGTATTATAAGTAATCTAGAGATTGTTTAAAATACACGGGAGGGAGGGCATAGTTAGGTATTGTGTACAAACTATTTAGAATTTGACATCCGATGGAGTCCCAAAACCAATCCCTCATGGATACCCAGGAAGGACTGTAGTGTTTTGAAGATATATTCAAATATGAACATAGTCTATATGGATAATAAATGATACATATTTTCATTTGCCTTAATATTTTTCTCTGTTTGCAATTTTTCTGTAATTAATACATTCAAAGTTGGAAACTGGAGTAAGTTAGAAAAGTATTTAGCTTTTGTTTTCATTTAGAATATGATCACTTTTTAAGCATGACCATGACAAAACTGTTATCTCACTTTTGGGATTCAGGTGTTTACACATAATAAGTAAGTAAATAAGAGTGGGGGAAATACTTTTCCTGTGGTAATAGGTGAAGATTGAAGGAGTGAAAGGAGAAAATATGAGTTAAAGATAAATATATAGGTATGAGAGAGAGGAATTGGCTATAGCTAGTAATTTTCACTTTGAGTAGTGAAAAAGAAGAGATTAGTTTGCCAGTATAGTCACCTTGAGCAGCAAGAAAAGGACTTACGGAATGTAGTGGTTATTTCTTGAAAAAGTTCTGTACTCCAGCCAGGAGATACTGACTTAGTAAAGCTTGGTTTCTACAGGTGAATAAAGGAAGAAGATAGCTAGTTTCATATGTGAGATATTCAGAAAGTTCAGTTATCTAAGGAATTTTTTCTTTAGTTCCTGGCTATATTGTTTATTTTAAGTTCATCTATTTTAAATAATTTTTTTAGTATCTGAATTTGTTTCTATTTTCAATAGACTTCACCAACGGTGTAAGACACAGTGGCAGCCGAGTTTCATAGCTTGTGTCAACTCAGAGCAGTTAGTTAAGAGTATTTAGATTTTCTGGAGAAGGTTGCTATAATCGATTAAAATGATATTTAATTCCTTGGGAAAATGCTGACTAATTGTTTTAGAGCTTATCATTCATTCTGTGTAATCCTTGGAACATACTGAGGCTTCTTGTTAGTTATATAGTAAAAGATCTGAGAAACACTCACTTTTGGCTACTAAACTAACAAATCCAAAATAAGTAGCAACAGTAGTTTTTGTTTAGGTTTAACTTTTGAATTCATAAGATATTAACTGATTAGAACTGTGCTTCCCAGTAGACATAAATCCACAAGTGGCTATTAATTACTTGAAATATCATAGTATGGAGGCTGGCACTGTAGCACAGTGGGTTAAGCCTCCATCTACAACACCAGCATCCCATGTGGATCTTTGCTGCTCCACTTCTGATCCAGTTCCCTGCTACTGTGCCTGAAAAAGCAACAGAGGATGGCCTAAGTGTCTGGGCCCTACAGCCATGTGGGAGACCTGAATGAAGCTCCAGGCTCCTGGCTTTGGCCTGGCCCAGCCCTAGCCATTGTGACCACTTGGGGAATGAACCCATGGATGGAAGATCTTGCTCGCTCTCTATCCCTCCCTCTCTGTAATTCTGACTTTGAAGTAAATAAATAAATCTTAAAAAACAAAAAAAGAACTATGATGGTGTGACTGGGTAAATGAATCATAAAATTTTATTTAATTTTAAATTTAAAAATATGAGTGTAAAATACTATTTTCCTTTAAGCTCTAATTCATTATTTTAATAGGTACTTTATTAATTGCTTTTGTCTTTCATTTGTTGGGGGAGGGGAGTTATCACAGTGGCTTTGGGCTTGTTACCATCTTGCTTTACCTCTTCTGTATTTTACTTTGTTGCACTGGAATATGAATGGGGATTTTTTTTCATATCCAGGCCTGGAAATAACCCCTGTTTTTGCTAGCATTTCATTGACAGTATTTAGATAAATTATCATACATTAAGGGAAGCTAGGAAGTACAATGTGAATTTATGCTTCAGAGGAAAGGAGAAATAAGTGTTAGTTCAAAGCTGCTGTTTCTCTCACTATTGAAAAATAATAAATAATAATAATAATAATAAAGTGCTTCCTGTACACTGAATACTAAAAAATAGGCAGATAAAATTCTAGAATAGAGTGGATGACTGAAAATGACCAAGTCTCATTCAAGAGTAAATCTACCTATCGCTTCTCAGCCTTTGGCTAAGGTCAAGTGTAGTAGAGTAAGTCTGGCTAGCTGAACAAACAGAATAGAAGGGAATTTCTAGAAATTCTTAAAAGGGGCTCTCTGGAAAACCTTTGTTCTGTGTTTTACTGATAGAAGACTAAATGCTTTCCCTTTAATGTGGGAAAGCTACTTGTATTCAGGCTTGTACTGGAATTCCTAGCCAGTGTGATAGGTTAGAGTGAGAAAAAGAAATAGATGACTTAGACATACGTACTGGAAAGGAAAAAATAATATCATCTTTATTCACAGCATGATTGTCTACGTAGAATATCTTAAGGAATCTACAAGAAGTGACTAAAACTAAAAAATGAATCTAACATTGTTACAGTATTACAAAGTCAGTACTTAAAAATCAGTTGTATATCTATAAACTTGAATAATTAGACATTGAAATTATAAAACAGTACCTTTTATAATAGCATCAGAAAGTGTGCAATACTTAGAGATAAATTTAGCAAAATTTCTGTAACTAGTACATAAAGACTGAATTTTGCTGCAACAGCTAGGAGTAGGCCAGGCCTAAGCTGGGACCCTGGAACTCTATCTTAACCTCCCATATGGGCGGTGGTGGTATAAGCACTTGGGCCAAGTTCCGCTGTCTTCCTAGGCTCATTAGCAGGAAGCTGGATTGGAGGTGGAGCAACTTGGACTTGGTTGTGCCTTGTTGGAAGCTGCTTAACCTATTGTGCTACAAAGCTAGCCCCTGCTGAGAGAATTTAAATAATAGAATGTGTTCATATGTTAAAACATTCAATTTTGAGCCAGCGCCGTGGCTCAATAGGCTAATCCTCCACCTTGCGGCGCCGGCACACCGGGTTCTAGTCCCGGTTGGGGCGCCGGATTCTGTCCCGGTTGCCCCTCTTCCAGGCCAGCTCTCTGCTATGGCCAGGGAGTGCAGTGGAGGATGGCCCAGGTGCTTGGGCCCTGCACCCCATGGGAGACCAGGAAAAGCACCTGGCTCCTGGCTCCTGCCATCGGATCAGCGCGGTGCGCCGGCTGCAGCGGCAGCCATTGGAGGGTGAACCAACGGCAAAGGAAGACCTTTCTCTCTCTGTCTCTCTCTCACTGTCCACTCTGCCTGTCAAAAATTAAAAAAAATAAAAAAAATAAAATAAATAAAAAAAACATTCAATTTTGTTAGAATGAGTTTTTCCTCAAATTTGTCTTCAGAGTAGCCAAATCCAAAATTTCAGCAGACTTCTTTGTGGAAATTGGCAAGCATGTTCTAAAATTTATAAATACAAAAAACTTACCATCAATAGATTAATGGAACCAAAAACAGCCTCTGAAATAGACACACGCTTACATGATCAATTGAATTTTGAGAAAAATACCAATACTTTTCAATGAGGAAAGGTCAATCTTCAACAAATGATGCTAGAACAATTAGATATCCATATGCAAGAAAAAGTTTTGAGGGACCAGCATTGTGACACAGTGAGTTAGGCCACTGCTTGGAGTTCTGGTTTGAGTCTTGGCTGCTTTGCTTCTGGCCTAGCTTCCTGCTAATGCATCTGGGAAGGCAGAGGAGGAAGCCCAAGTATTTGGGCCCCTGCTTCCCGTGTGAGAGACCTGGATGGAGTTCCTGGCTCCTGACTTCAGCCTGGCCCAGACCAGGCGTTTGCGGGAATGAACCCGCAGATGGAAGAGATACCCCCCATCCCGGTCTTTCTCTCTCTGTAGCTCTGTCTTCAAATAAATTAATAAAAAAATCTGACCATTATCTTACCTCACACAATCTGCAAAATAGTTAATATGAAATAGATCAGAATATGGAAATAAACATGGTAAAACTTCTAGAGGAAAACATGGAAGAGAAAATCTTAATAACCTTGGGTTTGGCAAAAATTTTAAAATTAGGGTATAAATATGTAATATAAAAGCTGGTAAATTGGACTAAAATATAAATATTTTCTCTTCAGAAGACACTTAGTATAGTGAAAAACAAGCTACAGAGAGAAATAATTGCAGCACCTATCTCACATAAGATTTGTGTTTAGAAGATATAAGGAATATAATTGTGTGGAAGGTTTGAATGGACACTTTATTGAGGAGGAGATGGATGGATGATACCTAAACACTTGAAAAAATTATGATTTGATAGTGAAATGGAAGTGCAAACTATAATTCCTATGTACAATACTATATATAGGATGGTTAAAATGAAAAAGACTGTCCATAGCAGGTGTTGGTAAGGGTGAGGAGCAACTAGAGCTCTCATACTTTCCTACTGGGAATACCAAATAATGCTTTTACTTTGGAAAACGTTGTCACATGGTTTTTTTTTGTTTGTTTGTTTGTTTTTAAGATTTTTTAAGATTTTATTTGAAAGCCAGAGTTACACAGAGAGAGGAGAGGCAGAGAGAGAGAGGTCTTCCATCCCTGGGTTCACCCCCCAATTGGCTGCAACGGCTGGAGCTGCGCCGATCCGGAGCCAGGAGCCAGGAGCTTCCTCCGGGTCTCCCACTTGGGTGCAAGGGCCCAAGGACTTGGGCCATCTTCTGCTGCTTTCCCAGGCCATAGCAGAGAGCTGGATCAGAAGAGGAGCAGCCAAGTCCAGAACTGGCGCCCTTATGGGATACCGGTACTTCAGGCCAAGGCATTAACCCGCTGTGTCACAGCACCGGCCCCTGTTGCAGTTTTTTATAATATTAAACATACATTTAATTTAACATGTGACTCAACAAAGTTGTATTCTTAGGTGTCTTTGTAGGTATTGCCCAAGAAAAATGAAAGCATATGTCTATATAAAGACTTACCTTCAGGCCAGCACCGCGGCTCAATAGGCTAATCCTCCACCTTGTGGCCCCGGCACACCAGGTTCTAGTCCCGGTTGGGGCGCCGGATTCTGTCCCGGTTGCCCCTCTTCCAGGCCAGCTCTCTGCTGTGGCCAGGGAGTGCAGTGGAGGATGGCCCAAGTGCTTGGGCCCTGCACCCACATGGGAGGCCAGGAGAAGCACCTGGCTCCTGGCTTCTGATCAGCGCGATGGGCCAGCCGCGGTGGCCATTGGAGGGTGAACCAACGGCAAAAAAGGAAGACGTTTCTCTCTGTTCTCTCTCACTGCTCACTCTGCCTGTAAAAAAAAAAAAAAAAAAAAGACTTATCTTCAAATATTCATAGTAGCTGAACTGGAACAGCTTGAATGTCCACCAACTGATGAGTAGATGAACTAATTGTGACATATCCTTACCATGGAATACTACTTAGTAATAGTAATAGCAAGGATGAATCTCAGAGGTGCTGTGCTAAGTGAAAGAAGCCATATACAAGATATTGTGTACTTTTGATCCCTTTATATGATACTTTAGGAAAAGGAAAAACTGTGATGACAGAAATGAAGTCTGTGGTTTTCAGGGTCCAGAGAATGGCAAAGGAGTTGACTCTAAAGGGTGTCATCAAAATCTTATTTATAATTGTCATGCTGATTACTCTTTCCATTTGCTAAAACTGTACACTGTAAAATTTTGAAATTTATATTTTGTACTTGCATAATGTGGACTCCTTTACCCTAGATCTCTGGCTTATTCCAAATGTAGCCAGTGACTTTTTAATAGATTTATTTATTTTTAAGTATTGTTACTCACGATTTAAACATTTTCAGTGTTTCATTCCATCAAAGTTATTGTTCTCATTGAAGCTTATATTGCTCTATCTTTGATCTGTGATGGCTTACTCAAATTGATTCCCAAGTTCACTTCGACATGACCTCAGGGGTTGTCCTTGGTGAGAAAATTATAGTAACTTTGGGTTTGGCAAGGATTTTTTAAATTATGGTACAAAAATATGAAATTAAAAATTAGCAAATTATCTATATTTGTAGCGTTTATGATGATGTTTTCTAGTATTTATACATGTGAAATGGCTAAATCAAGCTATTTATATATTGCCTCACATGCTTACCAGTCTTTTATAGTAAGAACCTGAAAATTTACTTAATCAATTTTCAAGTATCCAATACATTGTTATTGACTATAATCAATATATAACTATATACTTTTTGATACAAAGGTTGTCCAAAATGCATCCTGACCTAAATCGGTAGCCAGCTGGCAGTCCTGGTTCTTTCTCATGGAGAGTGGTGTAGAGATCATAATCTGGATAATAATAGGTTGGGCTCCAGGACTACAGACAGTCATTATTTTGGGTCCTTTTTAATTGGACAGAGCTAGGATATTAAGATACGATAAATACATCTAGATTAAAACTGATACTTTGAGTTTAAAACCAGAGCTGCAGGATTTTTTTCTTCATTCTGGTTCTTTATATATCACAATCTCTTTTAAGCCATGCCAAAAATACCAGTTTTCACTGTCGTGTACCCAATTAGTGATGTGCCATATCCCACTCTATACACCCAAAAGTCTTAGACTAATAATTTTAGTAATGCTGACAAACAGCTTAAATTTTCCCTACACCTACCTTTTTCAATTATTTCTGTGCTAAGGATAAGTCTCAGTTAGAATGTACAAATTTTGAAGTCACTTTTAGAGCAGTTTCTCTCTGGTAAAACTATTAACTAGATACACAGACTAATTTTACATTTAATTTGGGGAAACTCCTTTTGAAAATTCAGTTTCATATAGTAGTTATATAAATTATTTACATAGTTCCAAAGACAAGTTGGGGTAACAAGATATGTTGAAAGAATTCTGTTTTGAGGTCAGAGCTGTAGCGTGTGCTTTGGTCCCTACACCCATGTGGGAGACCCCAGGAAGCTTCTGGCTCCTTGCTTCAGCATGACCCAGCCCTGACCGTTGTGGCCATTTTGGGAGTGAACCAATGAATGGAAGATCTCTCTCTTTCTCTCCCCTTCTCTCTCTGTATTCCTTCCTTCCTTCCTTCCTTCCTTCCTTCCTTCCCTCCCTCCCTCCCTCTTTCTTTTCTTTTCTTTTCTTTTCTTTTCTTTTCTTTTCTTTTCTTTTCTTTTCTTTTCTTTTTTTTCTTTTCTTTTTTTTCTTTTCTTTTCTTTTCAGGCAGGGTGGACAGTGAGAGAGATAGAGAGAAAGGTCTTCCTTTTGCCGTTGGTTCACCCACCAGTGGCCGCCACGGCCGGCGCGCTGCGGCCAGCACACTGCACTGATCCGAAGGCAGGAGCCAGGTGCTTATCCTGGTCTCCCATGGGGTGCAGGGCCCAAGCACTTGGGCCATCCTCCACTGCACTCCCTGGCCACAACAGACAGCTGGCCTGGAAGAGGGGCAACCGGGAGAGAATCTGGCGCCCCAACCGGGACTAGAACCTGGTGTCTAGTCCAGCACCACAAGGCAGAGGATTAGCCTAGTGAGCCGCGGCGCTGGCCTTCAGTACATTTTATTTACCTTAGCAATATTTTGGATGTCATGTAATAGTGGTAATAGAGATACTCTTTGATTATTCTTTTTGATAGTATAGTGTGGCATTGTGTGGTAATATAATAATTAATTCAACCAATCCCCTATTGATGATTGTATGAGTTGTTTCCAGTCTTGTGCTATTACAGATAGTGCTGCAATGAATAACTCTAAGCAGGTCTTTTTGTATTTTTGTCAGTGATTCTATGAGATATAGTCCTAAAAGTGGCCTTACCTATACAGAAAGTAAAGTTATATCCAATCTTGCTGGAGATTAGTGTGTCAGAGTTTTTCCTAACAATTTTGCTGAGTAGTTTTTCAGGCTTGTATATTTGCTATTTGGGTTGGTGATAAATAGAATTTCGTATTGGTTTGCATTTGCATTTCTTTTCCATAGTTAGCAAGATTGAATATTTTTTCAAATGGTTAAGAGTGGTTGCATTGTGTTTTTTGTGAGTTATTAGATCTGCATTCCATTTTTTTCTATATATTATTGGATTTTTTCATCTTTGGATTATATGTTAATGATACTGA
Source organism: Oryctolagus cuniculus (assembly GCF_051225735.1). NCBI lineage: Eukaryota > Metazoa > Chordata > Mammalia > Lagomorpha > Leporidae > Oryctolagus > Oryctolagus cuniculus. Next base: position 105,153,675 of record NC_142879.1, read on the forward strand.
CGGATTGTAATGTAAGTTGCTGATTTCCTCCTCTTCCCCATATGTAATTGATTTGTCACTTTTCTGACTTTGTTCTTTTTCAAAGATACTTTTAAGTATTTGAGAAGCAAGGAGAAAGAGAGACAGACATGGAAAGATTTTCTGTCCGCTGGTTTACTCCAGATACCTACAACAGCCCAGTTTGGGCCAGACCAAAGCCGGGAGTGAAGAACTCAATCCGCTCAGGTAGCAGAGACTCAAGTCCTTGAACCATCACTGCCCTGCCAGGTGTTAGCAGGAAGCTGGAATTGGAAGTGGAGCTGGGACTCAAACCCAGACACTTAATGCCCATTCCGACTTTGGTGTTTGAGGACTTCTTGCTACTTGATCAAGTTATATACCAGAGTTTAGGAACTAGGAGGAGTAAGGGACTGGGGCATAGGATTCACGATAGTTTTTGTGAGGATGGGAAGCTTGATCACAATAGATAACAAGGAATTTGGATTACTGATGGGGATTTAGTGGGAACAGAAATAGAAAAGGGGGTTGATTTAACTCCTGCCATTGTCATTGTTAGTGGCTTGAGAGTTTGGGGCTGTAAAGAATTAATGCATTGAACTGGTAGTTGGAGGGGGTTGAGGCATGAGAACCAGCTGTTGCTGTATACTTTGATTATAGTCACCTTTTTTCAGTGGATCTCAGTGGGTGGGCTGTTTAGGAGGGCGTTGTTCCCAGCTAGCAGATAGAGATTTTTGCATGCTTTAGTTCTGTCTTGAGACTATCTTCGATTGGTGCAATGTGTTTTGTCTTTTAATTTCAACTAGACTTTTCTATTATAAAAATTAATTATAACCTTGCCTTTCTGTAGATTCTATGTTTGAGTGTTAACTTTAATAAATATTGGTTTATTTTCTTCTTACTCTTTCAGGCTACAGACAAGAGAAAAGCTTTAGAAGAGACCAAAGCCTACACAACCCAATCTCTAGCTAGTGTTGCTTATCAGATAAATGCACTGGCCAACAATGTACTCCAATTGCTGGACATTCAAGCCTCCCAGCTTCGGAGAATGGAGTCTTCCATTAATCATATCTCACAGGTATGTTTGTAAACAGTTTTAAGTTACCATTTGATCAACTGGCAGTATATATTGTAGTAGGTTGCCTGGAGATCTAGATTCCTTTCTCATGTTCTTAACTAATTATACTAAATATCTTGTTTAGCCTCAATTTTGAGTTAATTTTGTTTTTTTCTTATTGTGGTAAAATAAAGAAAAAGTTGGCCATTTTGACAGTTTTAACCATTTTTTACTGTACGGTTCATTGGTGTTAAATACATTGTTTTTCAACTGTAACCACTATTCTTCTTTTCTATGAACTTTTTTTGAGGTAAAATAAATGGCACATAATTAAAGCAAACATTTTTAAAAAGCTTTGACTCACATACCTACCCAGAGTCTAGTAATACATTCAACATAGTGAGCACCCTCCAGTTTTTCCCCATGCTCCTTTTTTTTTTTTTTTTTTTTTTGACAGGCAGAGTTAGACAGTCAGAGAGAGAGAGAGAGACAGAAAGGTCTTTCTTCCATTGGTTCACCTTCCAAATGGCTGCTACAGCCGGCGCAGTGCGCCAATCAGGAGCCAGGTGCTTCCTCCTGGTCTCCCATCCTCATGCTACTTTGTAATATCCCTCTCACTTATCCTCTGCATTCAGACTTTGTTACTATGGGTAGTGTACATTTTCTAGAATTTTAAATGAATGGAATCATACAGCATGTACTATGTTTTGGGATTATAAGTATGGTTTCTTTTACCCAATATAGTTATTTTGAGATTCATTCAAGTTGTATGTAAAAATAGTTTGCTCCTTTTTATTTTTTTGTTTTTTACCCTTTTTTTTAAAGATTTATTTATTTATTTATTTGAGAGGTAGAGTTATAGACAGTGAGAGGGAGAGACAAAGAGAAAGATCTTCCGTTCGCTGGTTCACTCCCCATATGGCTGCAGCGTCTAGAGCTGCGCCAATCTGAAGCCAAGAGCCTCTTCTGGGTCTCCCATGCGGATGCAGGGGCCCAAGGACCTGGGCCATCCTCCACTGTTTTCCTAGGCCATTGCAGAGAGCTGGATGGGAAGAGGAGCCGCCAGGACCAGAACTGGTGCCCATATGGGATGCTGGCGCTGCAGGAGGAAGATTAACCCACTGTGCTACAGTGCTGGCCCCGCTACTTTTTGTTGTTGAGTAGTTTCCATTGTTGACACATTTTGTTGATCTGGCCGCAAGTTGAAGAAATTTGGATTGTATTCAGATTTTCAGTGTTATAAATAAAACTTCATGGATATCTGTGTACAAATGCTTTTATTTCTTTGGGGTAGATACCTTTGAATAGGATAGTCTACATAGTAAATGTCTGTTTATAAAAAAATCACCAAATTGTTTTACAGAGTGATTATATCATTTTATATATATATATATATAATCATTCAGTTCCTATCTGAAGTGGATGGTGGATGTTGTCAAATATATTTTTGTATCTGTTTAAATGAGCATGCTTAAATTATGATGCAGCAGGTTAAACTGCTGCCTGCAACACTGGGCGCTGGTTTGAGTCTCGGCTGCTCCATTTCCTGTCTGGCTCCCTGCTAATGTGCCTGGAAGATGGCTCACCTGCCACCCACATGGGAGACCCAGATGAGTTCCAGGCTCCTGGCTTCAGCCTGGTCCATCCATTGTGGCCATTTGGGGAGTGAACCAGTGGATGGAAGATCTCTATGTCTCTTGCTCTCTCTGTGTAACTCTGCCTCTGGTTCACTTTTGGAAGTTCAGGGCCAATGTCAAGAACTGGGAACTTATCCAGGTTTCTCATGTTTGTGGCAGAATCTCAATTACTTGAGCCATCATCTCTGCCTCCCACAGTCTACATTGCCAGGAAGTTGGAGTCAGGAGCTGGGTATCCAACCAGGCACTCCAATGTAAGACACAGATGTCTTAACTACTAGGCTGAACATTCATCCAGATAATTTTGAAAAACCTGTTAATATGATGAGTTAAATTGATTTTTTGTTTGTTTCTAAATGTTAAACTGGCTGTCTTTCGTGGGATAAATCCAACTTGATCTTGATATATTATCAATTTTATTTGCTCGAATTTTATGGCTCCCCGTCTTCGTGGAGGAACGACACAGGACCCTGCGTTGTTCTTTCGTCTTCTCGGCCCTCCCCGGGTTTGCTGCTGGTTCTTCCCGGGTTGGCTACTATCCCTTCCACCTCCGTGGAAGGGCAGTTCCCCCTGGCCACATTCCCCACTTCCGCAGGGGAGCGGCACACCGCCGGCCGGCTCTCTGGGGGCTGCACAGGTGTTCCCCTTAGATGTTCCTGGTGAATGCCGTCTCTCTCCTCCTTTATAGTCCTCCTCCGCCAATCCTAACTCGGCTGCCCACACGCCGAGTACGCTGCTCTCCTCCAATCAGGAGCAAGTCCTACAGTTTATTGGTTGAACTGGAGGCAGCTGGGTAGAAGCTGTTTTCTCCTCTCCCAGGGCCATATTGTAGGAGAGCAGATGCATAGAATAAGTCTTAATTCCAGTAACTTAGTCTAGTCCGGTTGCTCCCCACAGAATTTTGTGATTTTCTATACTCTGTGCTCTTGAGGGTTATTGGTCTGTAGCTTTCATGTAATGTCATTATCTGATTTTGGTGTCATTGTAATGTGATTTTATAGAAGATACTGGACAATATTATATTTAGATTATATTCCATTTGAGAATTTTCTTAGGGAGATTCTTAACTGTGTATTTAATTTCTTTAGTAGAGATACAGGTCTATTCAATTTGTTTTTTCTTGAATGAACTTTTTGTGTTTATAAGAATTTAGCCATTTTATAGAAGTTTTCAGGTTTGTTTATATAAATCTGCTTATAACATTCCCCCTTGCCTTTATTATTTGTAGAATCTGTAGTGATGTCACTTTATTTATTTATTTATTTATTTAAAGATTAGTTATTTGTTGAGAGGCAGAGAGAGAGAATCTTCCATCCACTGGTTCACTCTAAAAATGGCCACAACAGCCAGAGCTGGGCCGATCCAAAGCCAGAAACCAAGAGCCAGGAGCTTCTTTCAGGTCTGCCACGCGGGTGCAGGGGCCCAAGGACTTGGGCCATCTTCTACTGCTTTCCCAGGCCATAGCAGAGGGCTGGATCAGAAGTACAGCAGCTGGGTTGCAGACTGGTGCCCATATGGGATGCCAGCACTGCAGGTGGCAGCTTTACCTACTGCTCCATGGCTCCGGCCCCACATTATTTATTCTTTTTTTTAAAAAAAAGATTTATTTTATTTATTTGAAAGAGTTACAGAGAGAGGTAGAGACAGAGAGGTCTTCCATCCACTGGTTCAATCCCCAGATGGCCGCAACGGCCGGAGCTATGCCGATTCAAAGCCAGGAGCCAGGAGCTTCTTCCAGGTTTCCCACGTGGGTGCAGGGGCCCAAGGACTTGAGCCATCTTCTGTTGTTTTCCCAGACCATAGCAGAGAGCTGGATTGGAAGTGGAGCAGCAGGACTAGAACCGGTGCCCATATGGGATGCCAGCACTTCAGGCCAGGGCTTTAACCTGCTGTGCCACAGTGCCAGCCCCTATTTATTCTTGATATTAGTAATTGATGTCTTCTTTTTCAGCTTGTCAGTATGGCTACCTGATTAGTTTTATTGGTCTTTAAAGCAAGCAACAGCTTTTGGTTTTATTGTCTGTATTTTTTTTTTGTTTTCTGAGTTTTTTTTTCATTCTGATCTTTAGCATTTTTTACTTATTTTGGGATTAATTTGATCTTAGTTTATACCTTCTTAGGATGAAAGTTTATTGATTTGAGACCCTTTGTCTTTTGTTTTTTTTGACAGACAGTTAGACAGTGAGAGAAAGACAGCTGGAGCTATGCCAATCCGAAGCCAGGAGCGAGGTGCTTCCTCCTGGTTTGCTTTGCGGGTGCAGGGCCCAAGCACTTGGGCCATCCTCCACTGCCTTCCTGGGCCACAGCAGAGAGCTGGACTGGAAGAGGAACAGCCAGGACTAGGACCCAGCACCCATATGGGAAGCCGGTGCTGCAGGCGGAGGATTAGCCAAGTGAGCCACAGCACTGGCCCGACCCTTTGTCTTTTCTAATGTGGGTGTTTGGGTCTGTAAATTTCCCTTTAATGTGCTGGCTGTGTCTCATAAATTTGGTTAATGTTACACTTTCATTTTTATCCTCCTCAAAATAATTCCTAATTTTTGAAAATTTTCTGACTCAGGTTATCTGGAAATTTGTTATTTAATTTTCAAGTATTTTGGGCTTTTACTAAGGACATTTTCACTATTGATTTCCTATTTAAAAAGTCTCCAAGAGTGGTTTTTTTTTTTTCTTTTTTTTTTTTTTTTGACAGGCAGAGTTAGACAGTGAGAGAGAGACAGAGAGAAAGGTCTTCCTTCCATTGGTTCATCCCCCCAAATGGCCACCACGGCTGGCGCGCTGCACTGATCCGAAGCCAGGAGTCAGGTGCTTCTTTCTGGTCTCCCATTCTGGTGTAGGGCCCAAGCACCTGGGCCATCCTCCACTGCACTCCGGGGCCACAGCAGAGAGCTGGCCTGTAAGAGGGGCAACCGGGAATGAATGCGGTGCCCCAACCAGGACTAGAACCTTGCGTGCTGGCACCGCAGGCGGAGGATTAGCCTAGTGAGCTGCGGTGCTGGCCTAATTCCGAGAGTTTTGTAATATGAAGTTTGTCAGACGTCCATTTGTCAGTAATCTTTTTTTTTTCTTTAGCCACTTTGTTCATTGGCATGTCTAGAGTTGTTCTAGTGACTGTAGTATATGCATTCCCGTATTCAACTATTTCTCCTTTAAGCCTGGTTACATTTATTTTGAATTTCATTTCTGGCTTTTTGTGTTGGCCAAATCTCTCTCTTATTCATTTTTGTAAAATATCACAGTGGCTCAAGATTTTTTTTTAAGAGTTATTATTTGAAAGGCAGAGTTACAGAGAGGCAGTGAGAGAGAGAGAGAGAGAGGTCTTCCATCTTCTGGTTCTCTCCCTAGATGTCTGCAATGGCTGGAGCTGCTCTGATCCAGAGCCAGGAGTCAGGAGCTTCTTCCAGGTCTCCTACGTGGGTGCAGGGGCCTGAGCACCTGGGCCATCCTCCACCATTTTCTCAGGTCATAGCAGAGAGCTGGATCAGTAGTGGAGCAGCTGGGAGTGAAAGTGGCACCCATATGGGATGCTGGCACTGTGGGTGGTAGCTTTATCTGCTATGCCACAGCGCCAGCCCCAAGATTGGGTTTTAAGGAAGTAGCACAAACACACACTTGAATAGTGTGAATGAACCAAATTATATCTGTATAGTGACCAGTAAACCTTAAAACAGTGGCATAATTGGTCCTGCATCTTAATGCTCATGTGTTATTTATGTGGTGATTGGTAGACTGAGGAACTGGCAGTAAAGTTCTTGTGGTAAGAAATTTGAACCGTGTTGTTGGGGGACTGGTATAATTTTCATAAAATCTGGTGACTGATATTCAGGCATGTTGGAACTGTACAAAGCACGTACTGCCTGTGTTTATGTTTCTCCAATAGCAAAACCTTTGCTTCCTCCACCTTTAATTATGAATGGTCTTTGTATTCCTCTGAGTCTATTTTTTTTTTTACAAAGAAATTTGTTTTTTTTTTTTCCAGACTTTTTTTTTTTATAATTTATTTATGTTGATTTGAAAGATGCAGAGAGAGAAAGATGGAGAGACAGAAAGATGTCTTTCATTTACTAGTTCACACCAGCAATGTCTTCCACAACTGGATCTGGACCAGGGCTAGCCTGGGGCTGTACCAGGCTGCATCCATGAGTCCGGTTCCCAGTGCGGCTCTCTCACATGGATGGCAGGGCCCCAAGTACTTGAGCCAACACATGCTGCTTCCCAGGGTTTGCATTTGCAGGAAGCGGAAATTGAAAGCAGAGGTGGGGCTTGAACTCCAGCACTCTCCTACAGGATGTGGGCATCCCAAGCAGTGTGTTTACCACTGCACCAAACACTAACCCCTGCTGATTCTATTAAAGCTTACCACATCCAATTTTCTTTCTGTGGAAGATATTTTAATTTGTATAGATACAGTTATTTCAGCAGATTGAAAAATAAAGCTTCTATCAGTTGATTTCTGAGACAAAGTTTAAAGTAAGATGAATTTTTTTTATAGTTTATCTATTTATTTGAAAGGCACAGTTACAGAGAGAAGAGAGACAGAGAGAGAGATCTTCCATCTGCTGGTTCATTTCCTAAATGGCCACAATGGCTGCGTGGGGACTGGATGGCTGGGGCGGGGCTGGAGAGAAACCAGGAGCCAGGAGCTTCTTCTGGTCTCCCAAGTTGGTACAGGGGCTCAAGGTCTTGGGTCATATGCTGCTTCCTTCCCAGGCACATTAGCTGGCAGCTGGATCAGAAGTAGAGCAGCCAGGACTTGAACTGGCAGCCATAGGAGATGCTGGCGTTGCAGGCAGTGACTTTACCCTCTAGGCCACAACACTGGCCCCATCAATCAAGTTGTTAAAGGTAGTCTATGAATTTTCAGATCAGGCATAATACTCTTCTTTATCTCCTGTTACAGACTAAGTTGTGTCCCATTCAATTTCATATGTTAAAGGTGTGCTTCCCTATAATTCATGTGTTGAAACCCTAACCTCAATAATGTGACTGTCTTTAAAGAGGTAATAAGTTAAAATGAGGTTACCAGTGTGGGCCCTAATCTGTTACGATTGATGTTCTTAGAAGAACAGATCAGTACACAGACATACCTGGCGGGAACATACACAGAAAAAATGGCCCTCTATAAGTCAAGGAGCAAGGCCTTCCGAAGAAGGCAGCCCTCTCAACTTGCTGATCTTTGACTTATTTTTTTTCTTTTAGATTTTTTTTTAAATGTATTTATTTGAGAGGTAGAATTATAGACAGTGAGAGGGAGAGACAGAGAGAAAGGTCTTCCTCCCATTGGTTCACTCCCCAAATGACTGCAACAGCTGGAGCCACACCAATCTGAAGCCAGGAGCATCTTCTGGTATCCCATGTGGGTGCAGGGTCCCAAGCACTTGGGCCAGCTTCCACTGCTTTCACAGGCCACAGCAGAGAGCTGGATCGGAAGAGCAGCAGCCAGGACTAGAACCGGCACCCATATGGGATGCCAACGCTGCAGGCAGAGGATTAACCTATTCCATCACAGCACCAGCCCCAATCTTGTGTTTCTGACCTCCAGCATTGTGAGAAAAGACATTTCTGTTGTGTAAGCTAATCCATTTGTGTTACTTAGTTAGGATTGTCCTGAAAAACCATTTGCAGTGCTTTCTCATCATCTTTGGCACTATGACTTTTATACTTTTTTGTCAGCTCATATGGCTATAATCTTTGTAATGGAACATTCAGTAATGCAGATTGATGAGTGTCATTCAAAAAGAAAGACAAGATATGATGAGTTAGAGTGCAAAAGGTAGAAGCATTCAGCAGTACTCACTTAGTCAGCTGGTTTACCATGAGAAAAATACACTAACTTCATCATTCAGTACTCTAACAGATTCATGTGTATGTCGGCTATATCTAAGATAAACTATGCTTTGCTAGGCTGTGAAATAGCCACCAAAGATATCCAGGTCCTGATCTCTGGAAATGGGAGTGTTACCTCGTATGGCCAAAGGAGCTTTGCAGATATAAATTAAAGATCAGGAGATAGGGAGATTATCCTGGATTATGCAGTGATCCATAAATATAATCACACATGCCCTGAAAAGAGAGAGAAAGAGGAGGAACTGACACAGAATAGAAAGTGATAGGGAAACAGGAGCCGAGTTTGGAATGACGTAGTGACAAGTCATAGACTGTCAATTGCTGCCTGAAGCTGGAAGCAGCAAGAAAACATTTTTCCTGGAGCCTTCCGAGGGCATATGACCTGGCTGACTCTTTGCTTTAGTTTTGTGAGACTTAGTTCAGATTTTTGGTCTCTAGAATTGTATGATGATAAATTTCTGTAGTTTTAAGCCACTAAATTTATGAAAATTAGTTAAATGAAAGTGGGAAAATAATATTGGTACTTTAATAAAATCACCTATAAATGTGCTATGACTATATTTGTATGAATATTTGGCAGATGTAGATTCTTTGTCATCTTCATGAAATAAACTAAAATTGTATTTTTAAAGGATTTAGAATGGTATAATATTCATGGGGCTGGCACTGTGGCTCAGTGGGTTAAAGCCCTGGCCTGAAGCACCAAATCCCATATGGGCGCGGGTTCTAATCCCGGCTGCTCCTCTTCCAATCCAGCTCTCTGCTATGGCCTGATAAAGTAGTAGAAGATGGCCCAAGTCCTTGGGTCCCTGCACCCACATGGGAGACCCTGAAGAAGCTCCTGGCTTCGGATCGACGCAGCTCCGGCCATCGCGGCCATCTGGGGAAGGAACCAGTGGATGGAAGACCTCTCTGTCTCTACCTCTCTCTGTAACTCTGCCTTTCAAATAAATAAAATAAAATTTTTTTAAAAAGAATTGTATAATATTCTTTTTTAAAAAATATTTATTTATTTTGAAAGAGTTACAGAGGGAGAGAGGGAGAGATCTTCCAACCACTGATTCTTTCCTCAAATGGCCTCAAGGATTAGGGCTGGGCCAGGCTGAAGTTAGGAGTCAAGAACTTCATCTGGGTCTCCCATGTAGGTCCAGAGGCCCAAACACTTGGACCATTTTCCACTGCCTTCCCAGGCCATTAGCAGGGAGCTGGGTTGGAAGTGGAGCAGCTGGGACACAAACTGGCTGGTGCCCACATGGGATGCAGCTATCACAGCTTTACCTGCTCTGCCACAGTGCTGGCCAGTGTGTAATATTCTTAAAATGATGAGGAAAGCATTTCTTGCCAAAGGGTTTTTTTGAAATAGTATTTTTTAAATTTACATCTTTGTTATTTTAAGATTGATATCGAACCTAAACTATTTCTAGCTTTCCTAATTTCATTGTAAAAGTATTGAGAACAAACAATAAAATGAGGTAGGGCAAACTTCCTTCTTCTGTAGAGGGAACAGAACTTTTATAAATTTAAATTAATTAAGCATTCTGGAAAAATTATTTTTATTTAAGAAAGAAAAAGAGAATGTTTCCATCCACTGGTTCACTCCCTAAATGGCTACAGTGGGTAGGACTGGAGCAGAATGAAGCCAAGAGCCAGGAACTCCATGTTGGTCTCCTACATGGGTGGCAGTGGCCCAAGTACTTAGGCCATCTTCTGCTCTTCTCCCAGGTTCATTAGTGAGAAGCTGGATTAGAAGCAGAACATCCCGGACTTGAATTGGCACTCTGACATGGTATGCCCGTGTTGTAAGCAGCTGCTTAGCCCATTGTGCCACCACTCTGGCCCCCCATTCTGGCATACTTAGCAGAGTTATTAAGAAGGCAAATTTAGGGGCTGGTGCTTTGGCATTAAGTTGCTCCAATTTGGATCCAGCTCCCTGCTAATGTTCCTGGAAAAGCAGCGGAGGATGGCTCAAGTGCTTGGGCCCTGCACCTACCTGGGAGACCCGGAAGAAGCTCCTGGCTGGCTCCTGGCTTCAGCCTGGCCAGAGCTGGCCATCAGAGCCATTTGGGGAGTGAACCAGTGGATGGAAGACTTCTCTCTGTAACTCTGCCTTTCAAATAAAAAAAAAAAAAAATCTTAAAAAAAAAAAGAAGGCAAAATTATAGATGAACAAACTGTAGTAGAGAATAATGCATTCCTCTCTGAATGTAAATATGTGTTATAGAACATATAAATGTTTATTGGGGTTATCAAAGGAATAAACCTTGTCTTGGCGCTAAACCTTATCATAGCTTTATCTAAAATAAAATTCTGGTTATTAGTGTATTGATAAGTAGTTTCAAAATTAATTATTCATCTAGATGTGTTTGTAATACCTAAATTACTGGAGTCTGGTTTTTAGTATTTTTTTTATATTGTGGAGGTTTATGAATGTTAGTTTTTTTTTTTTTTTACATATCTGGAGATATTTGAAGTAAATAAAAGTACTCTAAAATCTAATATTCGTTTCTGGTATCTGCTTTTCTTCCTTTTGTAGCTCTGTCCCAATCCCTCTCCCCTCTTCTACTTGTCCTCCTTTCTTTCCCTCACCTCCTTCTTTTCTTTCAACATTTCCTGCCAAAGAAACACATTTTTGGCTAACATATACTTCTAAGTTCAGTTTATTTATTTTTTTAAAGAACAGATATACTAAACATATCTTTTAGACTTTTTTTTTTTTTTTTTAAGATTTATTTTATTTACTTGAATGAGAGTTACAGAAAGAGAGACAGAAAGCAAGAAACTTTTCCATCTGGGGCTGGGCCTGACTGAAGCCAGAAGCCTGGAACTCCATCCGGGTCTCTAAGATGGGTGGCAAGGGCCCAAGCACTTGCGCCATCTGCAGCTGCTTCCCAGGTGCATTACCATGGAGCTGGATTGGAAATGAACTGGAACTGGCACCCAAATGGGATGCTGGCTTTGCATTAGAATGCTAGCCCCTGGGGCTGTTAGTTATTTATACAGTACCAGAGATTCATGGTATCAGAACAGTTATAGACTTTATTTGAATAATCATTCAGTGTGCAGTGCTCAGCGAGTTCATTTGTGGCTCATTGTAGGGCTGTGTGCCAGGCCTACCTCCCCCATTTTAGTCAATAAAGTTTTATTGGAACATAGCAGTGTTCCTTTGTTTGCATATTGCTGCTACAGTGGCAGCATTGACTATTTATGACAGAAACCTTATGGCTTGCAGAGCCTAAATATTTACTTTTGGCCTTGTCCAGGAAAATATGCCAACCCCTGATGCAGTGTTACTGAAACATTTATTTCCAAAAATTTTTACAATAATCTTGGGATTTGACTCCAACTACTTACACCAAGTAACATGTTTTAAAACTTTTCAGGTGGCCTGTGCTGTGGCATAGCGGGTTAAAGCCCGGCTTGCAGTGCCGGCATCTCATGTGGGTGTCAGTTCACATCCCGGCTGCTCCACTTCCGATCCAGCTCCCTGCTAATGCACCTGGGAAAACAGTGTAGGATGGCTCAAGTTCTTGGTCACCTGCAGCTACGTGGGAGACCTATAAGAAGCTCTTGGCTTTTGCCTGGCTCAGCCCAGGTTGTTGTGGCCATTTGGGGCTGAACCAGCAGATGGAAGACCTCTCTCTGTGTAATTCTACCTTTCAAATAAATAAACTAAAACATGTTTGGGGCCGGTGCCGCGGCTCAACAGGCTAATCCTCCGCCTAGCGGCACCAGCACACCAGGTTCTAGTCCCAGTCAGGGTGCCGGATTCTGTCCCGGTTGCCTCTCTTCCAGGCCAGCTCTCTGCTGTCGCCCGGGAGTGCAGTGGAGGATGGCCCAGGTGCTTGGGCCCTGCACCCCATGGGAGACCAGGAGAAGCACCTGGCTCTTGGCTTCGGATCAGCGCAGTGCGCCGGCCACAGCGTGCCGGCCACGGTGGCCATTGGAGGGTGAACCAATGGTAAAGGAAGACCTTTCTCTCTGTCTCTCTCTCTCACTGTCCACTCTGCCTCTCAAAAAAAAAAATATATATATATGTTTAAAAATTTTTTTTTTCAGGAGATTGATTTGCTGAAATTTATAAAGGAGCTGGAAATTGTGAGGAATAGGACTTGGGTCTTGTGCAGATTATATGCTGATACAAGTTGTATGTGTTTATAGCTTCTTTCATACTATATTATACCCCACATATAGAGGTGAGCTTGTTTAAGTAGAGATGGAAGAAGCTCCTTAAGGCGATTGGTATTGTTCTGACATCAACTGGAATACTACAGTGTACTTTTTACACTGATCGCCAGGGTTAATGCAGACCCACAAACCCACTCCAAATTTGATTCCAATAGCATTTACAATGTATTCTTTTGACCCACTGGGTACAAATCTGGATGGGTTCCCACAACCTACCTCAAGGTTCATTATTTATTAGAAAGACTCACAGATTTTGGGGAAGCATTATATTTATGATTACAGTTTTATTTTAAAAGATACAGATTGAGAATAACGAAATGAAGAGATTTATAGGTCAGGGTCAGGGTGGAGCCAGTAAATAGTGTTTGTATGTCCTCTCCTTGTAGAATATGGCCTTGTAACCCTACTGACAACATTAGTGGATTCACCACCCAGGAAGGAAGCTCCACCAGGCCCCACCAAATGTGTATTACAAGTTGGTAAAATATCATCAGAGTAGCTTACATTTTCCCTTTTAATTTTAATTACTTAAAGATTTATTTATGAAAGGCAGATTTTAGAGGGAGAGACAGGGAGAGGAAGACCTTCCATTCACTTGTTCACTCCCCAATTGTCCACAACAGCCAGGGGCTGGGCCAGGCTGAAGTCAGGAACAAGGAGCTTCATCTGGGTTTCCCTGTGTGTACAGGGGCCCAAGCACTTGGGCCATCTTCTGCCACTTTCCCAGGCATATTAGCAGGGAGCTGGATCAGAAATTGAGTAGCTGGGACTCGAACTGGCACCCATATGGGACACTGGAATGCAGGTACCTGCTTAACCCACTGTACCACAGCACTGGCCCCCAGGCTGCAATCTGAAATTATTAGATCTGGGAAGAATCAGGAAAATGTGACCAAACTTGAACAGAAAAAATAATCAAGGGAGATGAAAGTTGAAGTGATGCCCGTGTTGGACAAATGACCAGCCCTTTATTCAAGAACTTAAAACTTTTTGTGCTCGAAGGGAATTTCAAGATGAAAATTCTGGTCTCACTCTTCAGTGTTGTTCTCATTCTGTAACCTGTGTTTAACAGTTTGCTGGGTTCTTGCTCAGGCATTACTCACTGTCTCCTTGGTCTGCTTCCTCCCTGGCAATGTGTTGCTTGTTCAGTTAATTCACGTGTTGCGGTCTGAGAAACAGAAACCATTCTAGCTGTTAGTATAAGTTAGATCTCCCTAAATAAATCACATAACTTGCAAGAACAGAAACTACAGACACTGGTAGTGTTATTGAAATTACCAAGTTTAAGAACTTGATTCAGATTTCAAGCCAAGGCTTAGAAAGCATCTATAACCGTTGCTCCCTGAACTTCCTGTTGACACTCTCCAAGCTAGTTACTGGGTATGGTGCCAAGAGCCTAGCTGTTGCTACAAATGCAGTTGCCTCTGAGCATCTAAAGAATTGGAGAACGGACACCTTGAGTACCACTTCTGTAAAAAATCTTACTTGCTTGTCCATAGAAAGTAATATAAAGGGATAGTAAGAGATCTCCGTCTCACTTTAAATTTCCATATCTCATGAAAGTCTGTCTTTCATAGATCAGGAGTTGTATCCAGAAGCCTAATGGTGAGAGTAAGTGGAAAAATGTTGCTTTTAGCTTTTTAGGCACTACAGACAAGAAGGCGCTCTTGATGGGCTGACATTGTGGCACAATGGGTTTCCACCGGCACCTGTTTGTGTCCTGACCATTCCACTTCTGATCAGCTCTCTGCCTATGGCCTGGGAAAAGCAGTGGAAGATGGCCCAAGTGCTTAGTCTCCTGCCACCCATGCAGGAGACACAGATGAAGCTCCTGGCTTTGGCCTGCCCTAGTGTTAGCCATTATAGCTGTCTGGTGATTAAACCAGCAGACGATAGATCTCTATCTCTTGTCTTTTCCTCTCTCTCTCTCTCTAACTCTGACTTTCAAATTAAATAAATAAATCTTAAAAAAAAAAAAACACTTCATTTTGGAGGGGCTGGATGTCTAATATAAATAGAGTACAGGGAAGCTTTTAGTGAATTCTGTGTTGAATGAAAAGTACTTTGGGCATACAGTTTGGGGAGAACTGTAGAGGTAACATTTGAGTTGGGTTTTGAGGTGTATGTGTTTTTATGTTTTGTTCCTGGAGTACAGATACATCCTGTTATGAGTTAAGAATGTTAGACAGAGACATGGGTGGTCTTTTCAGTGTGACTAGGATGGAGGGTGTAATGTTTGAATGAGGAACATACCTGTAGGTTAGTGTGGCAAAAAAAATCTAATTCAAAATTCTATTTCATTTTCTTTGAGGATGAATGATGGTTGATGTCGGGGAGTGGATGGAATGCTTTTCTTTCTTCCTACTTCATGCTGAAGCTGTGCAGCTCCTGATTAAGAGCAACACGCTCAGCAGGAATAAAGCAGATCCCAGTCCTCCTGAGAGCCGTCAGCTGCAGAGTGATGGGAGGAAGTCCGAACCCAAGGAAAGACCGAGTCTCTTGGAGATTAGAGATTGTGCTTTCAAAGTAAACAGCAGTCTGTCCTGCCTCTGTTCAATGTGGTCTTGGATAACTGAATCACTCAAGTCCACATTGTGCCTCAAGTAAGCTTTTTATGGTGCCAGGGAAGCAACCCTCCAATGCTCTCCCTGTGGATTACAAAGTTTAGGCTGAACCATTTCTTTGTGTCCCAGCTAATAGTATAGCCAGGTACCTTCTCATCTCAGAGGTAAAGTTGCTTTATTTTCAGAAAGGAACTTTGGTACCATCCTTCTAACTGACCAGTTGTGACCAACAGCCAGTTTGGGAGTCTCCTTCCAATTCTCATGTCCTTTTGGTTGTCGCCAAGCCATTCACCAGACTACTGTTCAGACTTCCCTATCAGTTTGAGTCTTCACGGCAGCCTAATCCTGTTGAAAGCCAGGAAATCGGTTTTCACTTTGTATAGTTGTCTAAAGTTCTTGATTCCTTAGCATGATTTCTTAGCATGTTTTCTTGTAGCTTTCTGTGATGCTCAGCTTTTCTCTTTTCTTTTCTTTTTTTTTTTTTTGTAATGTTCTTTTTACTTAATCTGATTTTCATCTTTTTTTTTTTCTTCTTAAAGATTTATTTATTTATTTGAAAGAGTCAAGGCAGAGAGAGAGGTCTTCTATCAACTGGCTCACTCCCTAGATGGCTGCAATGGCCGGCATTGCGCTGATCTGAAACCAGGAGCCAGGAGCTTCTTTTGGGTCTCCACCGCGGGTGCAGGGGCCCAAACATTTGGGTCATCTTCTTTCTCAGGCCATAGCAGAGAGCTGGATCGAAAGTGGAACAGCCAGGACTCAAACCAGCACCCATATGGGATGCCGGCACTGCAGGTGCCTGCTATGCCACAGCGCTGGCCCCATTTTTTTTTTTTTTAATTAATTTATTTTTATTTGAAAGGCAGAGAGAAAGAGAGAAAGGAAAGATCCTCCATCTGTTAGTTCATCCCCTGGATAGTCTCAGCAGCCAAGGCTGGGCTGATCTGGAGCTAGGATCCAGGAGCTTCTTCCAGGTCTCCTACATGGGTGTAGGGGCCCAGGGGCTTAGGCCGTCTTCACCTGCTTTCTCAGGCACAGTAGCAGGGAACTGGATTGGAAGTGGAGCAGCCAGGACTCAAACCAGCAGTGCCCATTTGGGATGGTGCCTCCTTGGTTTTCCATAATCTGTTTGGCTACTCTGAAATATTTTTAAAGGATTTTTTTTATTTATTTGAAAGAGTTACAGATAGAGGTCTTCCAACTGCTCGTTCACTCCCCAGGTGGCTGGCCGCAACAGCTGGAGCTGCTCCAGTTCAAAGCCAGGAGCTTCTTCCATGTGGGTGCAGGGGCGCAAAGACTCAGGCTATCTTCTACTGCTTTCCCAGGCCATAGCAGAGAGCTGGATTGGCAGTGGAGCAGCCAGAACTAGAACCGGCGCTCATATGGGATTTGGTGCTTCAGGCCAGGGCATTAACCCACTGAGCCACAGCGCCAGCCCTGTTCTCTTTCTATCTGCTCAGCACAAGCACCATCTGAAGTCTTCACTGACCAGCTCAGGGTAGAGTTTCTGGTGCTCTCTGTACAGTACCATCTAACTTGTGCGGGTGATGATTGAGTGTGTATGTCTCCCCTACCTTACTTAATCTTGTAAGGACCATGGTTTATTCATTTCTGTATCTTCAGTCATAGTACCTGGCCCATAAGTGTTTTGGAACATATTTGTTGAATTGTTATTGCAGCAGTGTGATAAAGTGTTCTGTGAAATCGTAAAAACCTGTGTTTGAGTCCCTGTTGTGCCACCCTGTGACTGGTTCACATTACTTAACTTCATTCAGTTTCGTTTCCTTTATGCAAAATTGGGACAATTGTGCTGACCTAGCAGATTCAATAAGGAGTTGTACGTAGAGCATTTAGCCTGGCACCTGGTTATAAAGTGTTGGCATTAATAGTCATTATATCCGTCACTCCTCCTCTCTCTTTTGTCAACCTCCCTGGGGCTCCAGGCAGCATTTAAGAATGTTCATGTTTCCTAATCATGCCCCTTTAGTATGTTTCCATCTTCTCTGCCAAACACATGTATGGATCAGACCATTGTTACTGAAATTTGTTTCCTTCCACTCCCGGGACGTTGCTTCTCTGGGCTCATCAATGATATCTGTGTTCCAGATCTAATAGTATTTGTTGTTGTTGATGTTTCTGTTACCTCATCCTTGTTGCTTTTATTTGTAGTAAATACTAAAGTTGTAATTATGTTTGTTCATATGCATATTTAATTAAACCTCTTCTTTCATTACAGATAAGCTGAATGATGACAAGTTTAATCAAGTTTAATAATGACCTGTTTTGTGTTTCACTGTGTTTCTATTCTCTTCTGGCACGGAATAGATCAGAAGCCATTGAATTACTAGCACAGCACTTGTGAAGATCCATAGCCTTTTGCAAGGAAGGCATTATTATCAGTATTTTTTTTTTAAGATTTTATTTTATTTATTTGACAGGTAGAGTTACAGACAGTGGGAGGGAAAGACGGAGAGAAAGGTCTTTCTTTTTTTTTTTAATTTTTATTCATTTATTTATTTTTAAATTTTTTTACAGGCAGAGTGGACAGTGAGAGAGAGAGAGACAGAGAAAGGTCTTCCTTTGCTGTTGGTTCACCCTACAATGGCCGCCGCGGCCAGCGCGCTGCGGCCGGCGCACCGCGCTAATCTGATGGCAGGAGCCAGGTGCTTCTCCTGGTCTCCCATGGGGTGCAGGGCCCAAGTACTTGGGCCATCCTCCACTGCACTCTGGCCACAGCAGAGAGCTGGCCTGGAAGAGAGGCAACCGGGACAGAATCTGGCACCCTGACCGGGACTAGAACCCGGTGTGCCAGCGCCGCAGGCGGAGGATTAGAGAAAGGTCTTTCATCTGCTGGTTCACTCTCCAAATGGCAGCAACAGCAGAAGCTGAGCCGATCAGAATTCAGGAGCCAGGGGCTTCTTCCCAGTCTCCCATGCTGGTGTAGAGGTCCAAGGACTTGGACCATCTTTTACTGCTTTCCCAGGCCGTAGCAGAGAGCTGGATCAGAAGAGGAGCAGCTGGGACTAGAACTGGAGCTGCTATGAGATGCTGGCACTGCAGGCAGAGGATTAATTTCCTGTGCCACAGCGCTGATCCCTGTCAGTATTGTTTTAAGAAGATTCTCCACGTCAAAGTAAAATAGTAGCACACTGTTGCACCATTTGGATTATCAATTGTTTGGTTTAGAATCTTGAATAGGTTATTTCATGTGGCCATGAGAGGTATTTTTGCCTGCCTGTTCCCTGAAAAAGTCACAATGTGGAGAATTTTGGCCCCGGCGCTGTGGCATAGCTGGTAAAGCTGCCACCTGCAGTGCTGGCATCCCATGTAGGCGGCAGATCAGGTCTCTCTCTCTCTCTCTCTCTCTTTTTTTTTTTTTTCCCACAGGCAGAATGGACAGCGAGAGACAGACAAAAAAGGTCTTCCTTTTTTCCGTTGGTTCACCCCTCAATGGCCGCTCCGGCGGCACAGCACGCCAATCCAAAGCCAGGAGCCAGGTGCTTCCTCCTGGTCTCCCATGGGGTGCAGGGCCCAAGCACTTGGGCCATCCTCCACTGCACTCTCAGGCCACAGCAGAGAGCTGGACTGGAAGATGAGCAACCGGGACAGAATCCAGCACCCCGACCAGGACTAGAACCCGGTGTGCCAGCACTGCATGCAGAGGATTAGCCAAGTGAGCCGCCGCACCGGCCCAGATTGGGTCTTGCTTGATCTGGTGGTGTTTCTGTAAACACTTGACAGTCTCTTAGGGCCACCTTAAAGATGCAGGTCACCACTTCACTGGAGGAAGACCAGATAATGTCTGAATTCCACACAAGAAGTACTCCCAAGGCTGTAGTTTGCTTATGGGTAGGGCTTGTGCTTCTATAAAGAATGTGGTGTTGGGGCCCGGCGCTGTGGTGCAGTGGGATAAAGCCCTGGCCTGAAGCGCCAGCATCCTATGTGGGTGCCGTTCGAGACCCGGCCGCTCCACTTCCGATGCAGGTCTCTGCTATGGTTGGGAAAGCAATAGAAGATGGTTCAAGTCCTTGGGCCCCTATACCCACGAGGGAGACCCGGAAGAAGCTCCTGGCTTTGGATTGGCCCAGCTGTGGCTTTGGCAGGTAATTGAGGACTGAACCAGTGGATGGAAGACCCCTCTCTCACTCTCGCTCTCGCTCTCTGTCTCTCCTTCTCTCTGTGTGATTCTGACTTTCCAATAAATAAATTTTTTTTTTCAAAATGTGGAGCATCTAAAGAATGCATGTAGTAGATCAGAATGTGTAATCATTACCAGTATATTCTACTCTTCCACGATTCCTTGCCATTTTTGTGAAATGACCAGGTGAGAGTTATTCAATCAAGAAATAGACGAGGGCTGGCGCTATGGCATAGCCGGTAAAGTCACTGTCTGCAGTGCCGGCATCCCATATGGGTACCGGTTCCAGTCCCGGCTGTTCTGCTTCTGATCCAGCGCTCTGCTGTGGCCTGGGAAAGCAGTAGAAGATGTCCCAAGTCCTTGGACCCCTCTACCCACATGGGAAACCCAGAAGAAGCTACTGACTTCTGGCCTCAGATCGGCCCAGCTCCAGCTGATGTGGCCATTTGGGGAGTTATCCAGTGGATGGAAGATTTCTTCCTCTTTCTCTCTATACCTCTGCTTCTCTGTAACTCTGCCTTCCAAATAAAAATAAACATAACTTTTTAAAGGTAAAAAAAAAAAAGTAGTAGACAGGTGAATTGACTTCTACCATTAAAAAACAATTCCCAGGGCTGGTGCTGTGGCATGATGGGTTAAAGCCCCAGCCTGCAGTGCTGGCATCCCATGTAGGTGCGTTTTTGAGTCCCAGCTGCTCTACTTCAAATCATGCTCTCTGATATGGCCTGGGAGGGAGGGCAATGGAGGATGGCCCAAGTACCTGGGATCCTGCACCGGCGTGGGAGACTCTCAGGGGGCTCCTGGCTGCTGCCTTGAATCAGCTCAGCTCTGGCCATTGAGGCCATTTGAGGAGTGGGCTGGTGGATAGAGTACCCCTCTTTCTCTTTGATTCTGCCTCTCTCTGTAACTCTTTCAAATAAGTAGAATAAATCTTAAAAAAAAAAAAAACCTATATCTACAAATCACATTGCATATGTAAAAAAACTAATTAAAAAAGTTCTCTATGCCTATTACTTATATTAAAAATACTCATGTCAGATAATGTCATATCCGTCCTTAAACTTTGCTTTCAGGTTAAGGCCGGATGGTAAGCATGGTGTTGAAGCAAGTCTAACTTTGCTTTTCCTTGCCTTTATAGCTTTCTTTCTTTTCCTGTGTTGCCTCAAACTCTAAAGGCATCCTCATTTATTTACTGTTTCAGCTGCATACCTTCACATACTGGCAAAGGTCTGCTGGAATGTTTGCCCCTCCCCCCCATTTCCTTTGACTAACCCCAGCTTACTCATTAGGCTTCAGCTTGCCACTGCCTCATGAAAGCTTGTTCTTCATCCCAGAAGGCTAGGTTAGATCTTTTCACGTGCTGCTGTGTATCCCTTTGTGTGACAGATAACTTCTGTTTGATCTTGCTGATCTGTCTGCTCCCTCTCCCTGGTCCTTGCTTTGAGAAACTTACTTGTATGGCTCACGCCAGTGAGACTGCGAGACTTTGGCCTTTGTAGTTCAGCCAGTTAGGTATAGACAGTTGGAAAGAGGAAGGAAGATAAGCTCAGAACAGTACTTTTCCCGCGTTCTTCCCTGTGAGATTGCTGTGGACTGCAGAGTCCCAAGAAAGCTCCCTGCTACTCCCCAGGGGCCTCTGTATGTGACTTTGTTTCCAGGTTCTAGGCCTCTTTGCTGCTGGATTTAGAGGTAGTGGTGGTGGTCCTGCTGCCAGCACTCATTCCTGGATCAGCCTTTGTGGTTCTCCTCTCCTGCATTCCTTTGTGTTTAGGTCCTCTGTCTGGAGTTCCCTTCTCTGACTAGAAGTCTGATTAATATATCCCGCCATGTATTATTATATGCGTTCTGTCTCTGAATTCATTTTACTTTGTTTGATTGATTGGAGCCAGAGGCACATGGAGAGCCAGAAACCTAATCCGGGTGGCCTGAATGTAGTAACTCGAGTCTTTCCTGCTGCCTCCTGAGGCCTGCTTTAGCAGGAAGGTGGAGTCAGAGCCAGTCCAGGAACCCTGGTGTGGGACACAGATGTCTTACCACCAGGCCACACACACTGCTCTCAGAGCGTTTGGATTCCATGTCTCCTTAGCCTTCTTCATTCTGCATCAGCTTCTCAGTCATTGTCCTCCCCACGCCCCCACCTTTGCTTGAAAAGCAGAGTTACAGATAGAAAGATCTTCCATCTGCTGGTTCACTCCCCAGATAGCCACAATGGCTGGAGCTGCTCAGATCAGAAGCCAGGAGCCAGGAGCTTCCTCTGGGTCTCCCATGCGGGGGCAGGAGCCCAAAGACTTGGCCATTTTCCACTGCTTTCCCAGGCCATAGCAGAGAGCTGCATCAGAAGTGGGGCAGCCAGGGCTTGAACTGGGACTTGAACTAGTGCCCATTTGTGATGGTGGCATTGTAGACCGGGGCTTTAACCCCCTGCACCACAGTGCCGGCCCCTCTCAGTCTTCTTTTAAACTTCCTTTAAAGACATCACCTGATATTGACACTTGAAAACTTATAGTCCAGTTATTTTGTAGAACGTCTCTTAGAATGATTATATTCGGGTGATAATATCATAGTGGACTTCTTAGAGCTTCCTGTTTACAAACTCATTTTCCTATTTTTTTTACATTCTGAATCTCTAAATGGTTTTAGTTTGAAGACTTGAGAATCTGATTGTTAGGAAAATGGCACAGTTTTATCTATGGCGTGATCTACACCCTGACACCATCGTAGGCTCTAGCCCTGCCGCCATTGCTGGAAGCCAGGTGGGCACATGGCCCAACCACTGGTGTTGAGCTCCACCCCCATCCTAATTGGATTCGCTGCTCCTACTTCCCTTCCCTGCCCCCTTGCAAAGTTTTGAAAGGACCTGTTCCTGAACATGTGGTTCCCTCCCTTCTCCCTCTGTCTTGTCTCCTCTCCCTCTCCCTCTCCGCTCTCTGCTCTTCTTTCCTCTCACTTGTGCTCTCTCTCCCTCTCCATCTCCTAAACTCTGTTTCTGTCTCCTTTTCTCTTTCTCCTTCCTTGCCTCTTCCCTCCGGTCTGCTGGGTTTTCCCCATTAAACCCTTTCCCTTACTTCAGTGTCTGGTGTGTTTTGTGGGGACCTTACACTGATAATCTTTAAAGTTAGAGGAAACCTGTAAAGAACGTGGCATGTACATCAAGGTATAGCGTCCCTAAATATATATTTTGTGAGAGATTGCCAAAACCTACTGTCATAGAAATTTTTTTTCAACTTACCAGAAATAATTTAATTTGGTGTTGGCGCAGTGGTGTAGTGGGTTGGACAGCTGCCTGCAATGTTGGTATCACATGTGGTTGCCTCTTGAACTCCTGGCTTTACCATTCCTAATCCAATTCCCTGCTGGTGCACCTGGGAAAGCAGTGGAAGATCGCCCAACTGCTTAGGCCCCTGTACTCCTGTAGGAGAACCAGGGGGAGTTCTAGGCTCCTAGTTTTGGTGTGGCCCCGCCCCAGCTGTTGAGGCCTTTTGGAGAATGAACCAGCAGGTGGAAGATCTCTCTCTCTGTCTCCCTCTCTCTCTCTCTTTCAAATAAAGTAAATAAATCTTAAAATAACATTTCCTTTGCTATAATTAGATCAACTCTAATTGAAACATTCTTTGTCTTCAGAATTCTGAATAGTTCTTGGGAACTTAAAAGGCATAAATAAATACAATTAATTGTGGCAGAACGTGTTTTTAAAATAGCCTTCAGAGTTAAAAACTGTACACATTTCGTCTTTCAGTTTTAGTGCTGAAATACATTGAAAATCCTAAGGAAGGCAGTCAGAATCACTCTTCTAAGCTATTTTTAGAGTCCCCCCCCAAGCTGGTTTCCTTTCTAGCCACCTGCAGCTCTGTGTGCAATTGCACATGTTTATTTTTTCAGATCACACCCTGTCCATCCTTGGCATGTGACTAGCTTCTCTT
Organism: Oryctolagus cuniculus; assembly: GCF_051225735.1. Lineage (NCBI taxonomy): Eukaryota > Metazoa > Chordata > Mammalia > Lagomorpha > Leporidae > Oryctolagus > Oryctolagus cuniculus. Next base: position 105,177,020 of record NC_142879.1, read on the forward strand.
ATGCTTTTGGCTTGTTCTTTTTGAAGGCCAAAGTGTAAGTCATAAAGTCTTCATTAAGTATTTAAATTCATTTAAAGTATTTAAAAAATAAAATACAGCATCATTGTGGAATAAAAAGCTCTGTGCTTCTAGGACTCTTTTCATTATGGCTTATGTTGATACTAATATATAATATACTAATATATAGAATACTGGCTTATCTTTTCCATTTTGTAACTTCTTTCTGGTTTTAGGATTTATCTCTTATAATATATAACAATTTTTAAAAAATACACTGGTATTTCTTTTCAGGAGGCATTTCATGTGGTTATTGACAAATTTAAATGAATCACTTTTAATTAGTGTTTTTTGCTAATGTCATCTGTTTCTTTATTCTCCTTCCTTACCTTCTTTTGGATTCTGTGTGTATGCCCACTTTTGCTTGTGGTGAACCATTTCCTTCTGGGATTTGTACATTTGGATGGTGGTCTCATCTCTGAGATCTCTGTGCAGCCTAAGGGAATGTCCCATCAGTGAGCTAAGTGTCTGGGGATGCTCTCAGAAGCCTGTTCTGTCAGGTGTTGGAGGGACACCGTCAGTCCAGGACTGTCCATTATGTTTGCACCTGACAGCTTATGGGAACATGTGACACTTGGTAGGCTGCTTGCCTCCCCTGCTGCCTGTATGCTGCACACAGCTCTGACAAGTTCTGGAGATGAGAAGTCTGACATGGATTTCACTGGGCTAAAATTGCTATGTGGGTGGGACTGTGTTCCTTCCTTCTGGATGTTCTAGGGAGAATCTGTTCCCTTGCCTTTTCTCAGCTTCCAGAGGCCTTCTGTGTTTTTTGGCTCATGGCCCCTTCCTCTGTCATTATGTCAGCAGTGGCCACTTGAGTGTCTTTCATGTTGTGTCACCCTGAAGAGTGCTGTCTTGCCTCTCTGTTTCACGTATGAGGATCCTTTTCATTTTGTTGGCCCACCACGATAATCCCAGATAGCTAGCCAATCTCAGTACACTTAATTTGATCAAATCGTTCAGTCCCTGCAGCCATTAAGTTCCTTTAGTAAGCATGAGAGCGTTCTGTTTTATCCCCGTGTGACCCCTTTGTTAGTGACCAGCCAGTCCCTAGGGTAGCTGTGTCCTTATTGGTGTTTTCTAAGTGTTAGTCCTCTCATCTTTCTGCTCTCCTTGGGTTTTCTTTCTTCTTTTTAGCATTTAACAATTTTCTAAAGGTGCTGCCACAACATTTTCATGTAGTCTGTAGGGAGATAACTTCAGGTTATCTAATGTGCCACATTGCCCCAGTTGGCTTTTAATATTACTAAGGTGTTTATGAGGTCAGTTAGATGTAAAGTTGGTGGACTTTGTTTTCTTCTTATTTTTTTAAAGTGTAGGATTTTTTTTTAAAGATATTATTTATTTTACTTGAAAGGCAGAATTAGGCAGAGGCAGAGAGAGAGGTTCACTGGTTCACTCTCCAAATGTTCTCAGCAGGCAGAACCGCACCAATCCGAAGCCAGGAGCTTCTTCCAGGTCTCCCATGCAAGTGTAGGGCCCCAAGGACTTGGGCCATCTTCCACTGCTTTCTTAGTCCATAGCAGAGAGCTGAATTGGAAGTGGAGCAGCCGGGACTCGAGCAGGCACCCATATGGGGTGCAGACACTGCAGGCACTGGCTTTACCCGTTACACCACAGCTCCAGCCCCCCCCCCCCATTATTTTTTAGTTTAAAAAACTGTCAATTTAACCTGAGTGAAGATCGAGGTGAATCTGATCTTTGAATAGATGTATCTGTTAACTTGTGGTTAAAGCTGTTACTCTGTCAGTCTGCCCCCACTTGTCCTGTCTTAGGCCCTGTCCCTGCTGCTCAGCCAGAAGGGAATCTCTCACCATACCCTGCTTCTTTTCTCTACTGCTTGTGACATTGTTTCCTCCTTTGCTGCCTAACTCATCTGAGAGAGGCATGCGGTTATTCCGTGCCAGCTCTCACCAGCTCTCACCGCTGGGCTTAGGTTCACAACTGCTTCCCTCCCTCCCTTTGATAATGCATTGCCACTTCAAAAGGTTTGTGGGGAAATTCAATTAAAAATCAGTTTGATGGAAAAGCTTTGAAATCGTTGCAGAGTTTTCTTCAGTATACTTTTTCCATGAAGTTTCTGAAGACCCCACTTAGGTGAATGCAGTTAAAATCCATTCAGAGCCGACCTAAAGAATTACAATGGAAAGCCAAATTCTAGAAGGCCCCCTGGTCTTGCTCTCTAGAGCACTTACATACAGTAAATACGGTATCCCAGGCTTTTTATACATGTGACCGTGTATTTATGTATCCTAACTCCCTTCCCCCACCCCCTTTTTAAATTTTTTATTTAATTTATATTTATATTACCCCCCTCCTTTTTTTCTTGAAGATTTGTGAGACAGGGAGAGACAAAGAGGTTTTCCATCCACTGGTTCACTTCCTAAATGGCCGCAATGTCTATCCAGAGTCTGTCATGCAGGTGCAGAGGCCCAAGCACTTGGGTCACCTTCTACTACTTTCCCAGGCCCATTAGCAGGGAGCTGGATTGGAATTGGAGGAGCAGGACTCCAGCCAGCATCCATATGGTATGCAGGCACTGCAGACAGTGGCTTCACTCACTATGCCACAGGTGCCAGCCCCGCAACAATCCTTTTTTACAGATGAACCAACTGATTCTCAAGGCTTGTGTGACTTGTTCAGGATTATACAGCCTTTAAATGGCATTATTTGATCCAGACCATTCTGGTTTTAGAATCTGTTTTTTTTTTATTACTATTCTGTACTGTCCTTAGTTTTAACTTGAAGATTTTTTTCTCTTACTAGTAATCCATTTTTCCTAGTTCCCAGGACGGCCATTGAGTTGTCTGTTTTGTCTCTAATTCCAAATTCTTTGTATGTAACTTGTCTTTCTCTCTCTGGAAACTTTGGAAATAATCTGTCTTTTGAAATTTCACAGGGATATAACTTGGTCTTTTAAAATGAAGTGGTCCCAGCACTTGGGAAGATCTTTTCCATCTGAAGATAGGCTGCTATGTTTCTGGGATGTAATGTTCTTTCTTTGCTGATTGGTTTTCTGCTTTTTTCTAGATACTCCAGTCAGACATTAAGTTTTTTCTTTAGATTAATATTTTAGTATTCTTTTTCTTCCTAATTTTTGTCTCTTTGGGACATTGGGATACTTTGTTATTTTACATTCCTGCCAGCAGTGTATGAGGATTTTAGTTTTTCAACATCCTTACAAATTATTATTATTATTTTTAAGATTTATTTATTTATTTGAAAGAGTTACACAGAGAGAGGAGAAGCAGAGAGAGAGTCTTCCATCTGCTGGTTCACTCCCCAGGTGGCTACAACAGCTGGAGCTGCGCTGATCCGAAGCTAGGAACCAGGAGCTTCTTCTGGGTCTCCCACGCGGGTGCAGGGGTCCAAGCACTTGGGCCATCCTCTTACTGCTTTCCCAGGCCACAGCAAAGAGTGGGATTGGAAGAGGAGCAGCCAGGTCTCGAACTGGCGCCCATATGGGATGCCGGTGCTTTAGGCCAGGGTGTTAACCCGCTGCTTCACAGTGCCGGCCCCCTTCCCCCCATTTTTTAATAGATGATGATGATGATTATTATTAAAGTCATCTTAGTAAGTCTGAAGTAGTATCACATTGTGGTTTTGATGCTGGTCCTTCCTTTTTTATCATATAGAGCCTGGTGCTTTCAAATTCTAAAACTTGAGAAGGTTTTTTTTTCCTCTTAAAATAAATTGCATTGCTGTGTACAGGTGATTTTTTTTTTTTTTTAATCTTTATTTTTAAATGCTTAGCTGAGAACCCAGCCCAAGTCTCCTACATGGGTGGTGGGCACTCAGCTACTTGAGTGCTCACCTATTACCTCCCAGGACCCACACCAGCAGTAAGCTGGAATTGAGAGACTTGAACCTACAGTCTCTGATATGGTGTGCAGTGTGTTAACCCTTAGGCCACACGTGCAGGTGTTTTAGGTTCTGGTTTCTTCTCTTCTGCTTAGTTAGCTACCTTGCCTCCATTTGCTTTCTGTTATTCAGGGATTTGATGGGAGTTCTTGTCCCTTATCCTTCTTCTGTGTAGGGTGTTCTGTAGATTGTCTTAAGATCTTAAATAGGTAGGAAGGAGACAGAAAAACATTAATTACGTGTGGGTCAAAGTGTTAAACAAAAGTTCCAGTTTTTCCTGGGATAAAGTACTTTAGAATAATCCTGACCCAAGTGTTTTCTGTTTTTTCCATCAAGAGTCTGATTTTCAGCTCACTTTCTCTAAATAGACGTATTCTACAATGTGTATATATAGGTCATTCTGAATGAAGTTAACTAGGAAATGAGTGGGACCTTGTTTCAAGCTTATTGAACAAAGCTCTGTAACACAGAATTTTGGGCTTAGAGCCATTTTCAGAGTCTGGTCCAAATGAGCAGTGACAGAAGAGATTGTCTCTTTCTTGGCTGAAGGCTTCCTCTGTGTAGCCTGTCTCAGGATGCCTTTACACTTCTCATGCCCTTTTTATTCCCCTCTCTTATTTCCATTCAGGGCAAAAGGATTTCAGTTTTAATTCTGTAGTTATTTTTTCAGCAAATGTTTATTGTGTTTTTACTTATTTATATACAAGATTGTTAGGTTGAAACCCAAAATTTTTGTCCTCTCTGTAGTGGCGGTGGTAGAGATAGGCCTTCTAAATGATATTGCAGAAAACATGTGAAATGTTAAATATTGTTGCCAAGTCATGCTTCTTTCCTGTCTGCCTTTCTATTTTTGATGATAGGAATGGATTTTTCATTTTTTAAAGATCTTGAAGCATATGTATTATTTTCCTGAAAATGACAATGGAAAGGAAAGAGAACACAATTAAAAACAGTGTATTTCTAGATGGTAGTTTAAAAAAATTATATCCTAGAAGATAATTTTGAAATGTTGTCTGTTTGTGATACTTGTCATTTTGTTGCTGTGTTCTTTTTGGGAAATAATGTTTTCTTCTCTAAATAGGATTCCTTTAGGATATTTTAAAAATTTCTTTAGAACTTTTGCTCACCATGTAATTGAATTCCCAATCTGCTCATATTTATCAAAGGCTGGCTTGGCCATTTAAAAAGAAATTGTCAGGTTTGGCTTCTTAATTTTCATATTCTTTTCTTTAGCTTTTGTTATGAGTAGAGTTTGGCCAACTTTGATTTTTGCTGTTTACATTTTATCTAACCTGTAAGCGGTTGTATTTTCATGCCTCTTTGCTTTTGTTTGTGTTGCTCCTGGTACTTGGATTTTCTTCTTTTATTCCTCTCCTTTTTTTCTCTTTGACCTGCTTAATATGGCTGGCTAAAATGAGATTTCTTTTGATGCTGCTTCAGGAATATTAATCATTTCTCTTTCCTCTGTTTGCACTTTTATACAATTAAAGACTTTTAAAAAATTATCTGGGGGCCTTCGCTGTGGCATAGCGGGTAAAGCCACTGCCTGCAGTGCTGCCATCCCATATAGGTGCTGGAACGGGTCCTGGCTCCTCCACTTCCGATCCAGCTCTCTGCTATGGCCTGGGAAAGCAGTAGAAGATGGCCCAAGTCCTTGGGCCCCTGCATCCCTGTGGGAGACCTGGAGGAAGCTCCTGTCTCCTGCCTTCGGATCAGCACAGCTCCAGCCGTTGTGGCCATTTGGGGGTGAACCAATGGAGGAAAGACCTCTCTCTCCCTGCCTCTCCTCTCTCTCTGTGTAACTCTGACTTTCAAATAAATAAATCTTTAAAAAAAAAAAAAAGACACTGTCCCCCCCCCAAAGATTTTCTTACTCTTAATAAATTTAAAAGAGTATATGTAACATATATAATTAGATATATAACAATAAAACAAACATGTGAATATATTACCAAAGCTAAGCACTAGAAAATGATGAATTCTGTATCTTTTACTTGTGTGTTTCTCTCTGTGCCCAGAAGGAATGTTGTTTATTACTGTTTCCTTATTTAAAATTAATATTTTTAAAATTTTATCTTATTTGAAAGCAAAAGACAGATCTGTGCTCAGGCACTGTTTTGACACTGTGTCAAAAGTCTTAAAATTTTTTAAATCACATTTATGTATTCCTAAACAACACACTCTTTCATGTCTTTAGGATTACTAAGGTGAATTAATGCTGTGTGTGGTTTAGCATGGCTTAGTTTTTAAATTCAACTTATAATTTCTACGGTTTATCTGTATTGCATACAGTTCATAGTAGTTTTTTCATTCTCATTAATATATAATATTTCAAGTATAAAGATACCATTTATTTTCACTTGCATTTAATGGATCTGCAATTTATTTTTTCCTATAATGTATGGGTGGGATCCATTCTCAGAGTTTCTTTCTTTCTTTCTTTTTTTTTTTTTTAAGATTTATTTATTTTACTTGAAAGTCAGAGTTGCACATAGAGAGAAGGAGAGGCAGAGAGAGAGAGAGCTAGGTGTTCTATCCGCTGGTTCACTCCCCAACTGGCTGAAAAGGCTGGAGCTGCACCGATCTGAAGCCAGGAGCTTTTTCCAGGTCTCCACGAAGGTCCAGGGGCCCAAGGACCTGGGCCATCTTGTACTGCTTTCCCAGGCCATAGCAGAGAGCTGGATTGGAAGTGGAGCAGCCCGAATTCTAACTGGCGCCATATGGGATGCTGGCTCTGCAGGTGGTGGCTCTCCTTGCTATGCCACAGCACTGGCCTCTCAGAGTTTCTTTCTAACTTGTAAACTAGGTGATCTTATCGATCAGCATGAGTTCTCTTCCATTTATTTAACTCTGTTGAGAAATTTACTCTCTATTTACCATGTAGATTTGGTTTGTTTTTAGTACTTTTTCTGTCAAGCAATGTTATAATGGTTTTTTTTTTTATCCCTTCCTCATCTTATATAAACAACACAGAATTTTGGTGAGTTGAAGCTTGTGTAAATTTCACAACCAGGAAGTGAAAGAGTTGGTATTCAAATTTAGGTTTTCTGATTTTAACTTTGCATCCTCCCCCGCCCCCCGCTTCTTAAACCAGAGAGTCTAGAGACACTTGTAAGGTGATCAGTTGAACTTTCTCATCCATCTCAACTACAGTAAATCTAATTTTATCTCTAGATGAAGATTTAAAACTAATTTTCTTGGAGCAGGAGCTTGACATACTGGCTTGAAGCTGGTTAAGCCCCTTACCATTTTCTGATTACCTGTTTTGATACCCAGCTCTGGCTTCTGACTGCAGTTTTTTGCTAATGGTGGAGTCTGGTAGGGAGTGGTGATGGTTCAGGTAATTAGATTCCTGCCTTGTGGGAGACCTGGATGGAGTTTCTGGCTGCTGACTTCTGCCCTGCCCAACCCCAGCCATTGCAGGTATTTAGGGGAGTGAACCTAGTGGATGGGAGCCCCCCCCCCCCCATCCCTCCATTCTCTCCCTGCCTCTCAAATAAAATCTTAAAAGACCTACTGATCTATCTTTCTTTCTTGCTTTCTTTCTTTCTTCTTTTTTTTTTTTTTAGTATTTATTTGAGAGGTAGAGTTACACTTAGGGAAAGGAAGAGACAGAAAGGTTTTCCACTGGCTCACTCCCTAAAGTGGCCATAACGGCCAGAGCTGAGCTGATCCAAAGCCAGATATCAGGGTCGTCTTCTGCGTCTCCCACGTGGGTGCAGGGACCCAAGCATTTGGGCCATCTTCTACTGCTTTCTCAGACCATAGCAGAGAGCTGAATTGGAAGAGGAGCAGCTGGTACATGAACTGACACCCATATGGGATTCTGGCACTACAACCTGGCCCACTGCTCCATAGTAACGGCCCCACTACTTTTCTTTATATCAGACACCTTCTTTTGCTATCTAAAGATGAAGGGAAAAATATGAAAGTAAGGAAATGAAAGTATGAGAAGGAATTAGTCTTCTCAAAAAGCTGACTCTTGCTTGGTGAACATATGCGTACAGTTGTTATGCAAATGTTCCAAACCTTTTTCCCTCCTCCTATCCTCTTTATTTGTTCACCCTGCCATATGGAGAGTTGCGCATTACTGATGGGTTATAATTTCAATTTGATTCACTTTTGGGAGAATGTGGAGAGAGTAGACCTAAGGGAGAACTTTTCAAGTAATTTGAAACTGTCCTGAATAGTTTTGCAGTGGGTGAGAGCAATGGGAAGGGTGAAAAAAAATTTTTTTTTTTTAATTAGAAAGGCACACAGAAGTCCAGCAAAGATCTTCCATCCATTGCCTGTAACTTTGAGATGGGCCAGGACAAAGCCAGAAGCCTGAAACTCATTCTGAGTCTCCCACATGGATGGCAAGGTCCCAAGTACTTGAGCCATCACTTGATGGCTCCCAGAGTATTCACTAACAGGAAACTAGGATGGAGAGTAGATCTAGGACTCAAATCCAGGGACTCATATAGGATGCAGGTGTTAACAGTAGTGTCTTTTTTTTTTTTGGACAGGCAGAGTGGACAGTGAGAGAGAGGTCTTCCTTTGCCGTTGGTTCACCCTCCAATGGCCGCCGCGGCCGGCGCACCGCGCTGATCCAAAGGCAGGAGCCAGGTACTTCTCCTGGTCTCCCATGGGGTGCAGGACCCAAGCACTTGGGCCATCCTCCACTGCACTCTCGGGCCACAGCAGAAAGCTGGCCTGGAAGAGGGGCAACCAGGACAGAATCTGGCGCTCCGACCAGGACTAGAACCCTGTGTGCCGGCGCCACAAGGCGAAGGATTAGCCTAGTGAGCCGAGGCGCTAGCAACAGTAGTGTCTTAATCACTGCACCAAACACCCACCCTGGAAGGATGATTTTAAGGAGAGTTGTAGATCCTGTAATGTTTGAAAAAAAAATGAAGAACATTTTGAATTTATTTTCCCTTGATGACTAGAGACCACATTGAAATACCCTTTTCATTAGGGCTTTAGCAGATGCGATACACAATTTTTTTTTTTTTCATTTTCTTCCCTTCAAGTTTACATTTGTTCTAAAGATTGTCATGGTTACACTACAGAAATCAGATTAGAAAAAAGGCCAGATTGGATGCAAGTGAACCATTTAGAAGGGTAGTGCAATAGCCAGGGTGAGAGATGATAGTAGATTGGCTTGTATCAAAGTATTGGAAACACATTTCTAGTATTTTATTTATTTATTGGAGATAGAGTGAGGAAAGAAATCTTTATTCTGCTGTTTCACTCCCCGAGTGTTTGCAACAGCTGGGGTTAGGCAAGGCTGATGCAGGACATTGAGAACTCAGTTATTTGAGCCATTCTTGCTACCTGCTGGGGTCTGCATTAGTGAGAAACACAAGTCAGGAGCCAGTGTCTGGTATAGAGCCCAGGTACTCTGATGTAGGATGTAAGCATGATAGCTTCTAGGCTAAATATCTGCTCCAGATTTCTGGTATTTAAAAATAATGCTAAGATATAATGATACTGTGTATGAGGTTAAATGATAGATGTTTGGCTTATGTAATAGAGAACTGAAATAGAAACATTAAATTAGGATTAAATAGATTTATGTATTTGATTTGGGGTGCCATTGAAGTGTCTGAGAGGAACCTAAGTTTAATTTACAAGTTTGCAGTTAAGAATAGAAGTGTTGAATAAAGAAAATTTTATGTGTGTCTAATGGTAATTTAAGCATGAATGTGGATGAGTTTGCCAAAGAGAGTCTGTAAAGAATAAAGGATCTGAGACTAAACATGGAGGCGCTGCATATATAAGAAACCCTTTTGAAGGCGGTAGAATGTTCAAGGGGATTAAAAGCAAGCCAAGTTGAGTGTTGGTCCATCTTTTCACCTTTCAAGGAAATACCAGTATTTTTCCTTGTCTGGAATTTCAGATTTCTAAATTTCTGTGTGAGGTAGAATTTAGCTGAAATTTTTACTAGTTAAACTTGTGTTGGGCCTATTAGAAAAGGAAGGAGTTTATAAAATGTATACAGGCATTCTAAATATACATCCCCCCACCACCGGAAACTGGCACAGTTTTACCTATGGCACGATCTACATCCTAGGCCCTGGCTCCCACGGCCATTGCTGGAAGCCAGGTGGCCACATGGCCCAGTCGCTGTTATGAAGCTCCACCTCCATCCTAATGGGATTCGCTGCTCCTGCTTCCCTGCCCGCCCTCAGGCAAAGTTTTAAAAGGACCTGTTCCTGAACCCGTGGCTCTTTTGGCTCTTCTTTCTTGGCTCCTCTCTCTTGGCTCTTCTCTCCTGCTCTCTTGGCTTCTCTCTTCTCTCCTGCTCACTCTCTCTAGCCTTCTCTCCTCTCCTCTCTCTCCTCTCTCTTCTTTCTCTCCTTCTGCCTCTTTGCCCCTTCCCTCCAGTCTCCTGGGTTTTCCTCCAATAAACCCTTTCCCTTACTCCGGTGTTTGGTGTGTTTTGTGATGGCTACCAGAAATATATAACCCCCCCCCCTTTTTGAGATTTACAAACAAAATTTATTAGAGTCAAAAACCTCCTGCCACAGTGGCATGGAGGGGCTCTCCAAAGAGAGGAAAAAGCCCAGAGGGGCCAGTGGTACTGGGGTCTTTAAGCACAATTTTGGGAAAGAAAAACACTTGACATTCAGTTACAAGGTGGGGACAAAACCCATCAAAAGATCTGATTTTCAGTCTTTTCTCCTATCTGGCTTGCTCATGGTAAAGCAGAAAGAGCCATCAGAAGGGTGGCATATCTAGTACTTTACAATACATGGGGAGCTCAGAGGGAATCACCACTCCCTTGTTATTCTCATGATAAAACTGGATGCTTCTGAGGAATGGGCAGGCAGGTACTTTTGACCTTGCTAAAGATTTTGCACTTCAGTTTCCACTGAGACCACCCAGACTGCCTGTTAACCCATCTGACTCCTCACATACCACCACCACCCCCCAAGAAAAATGGACACTAACTTGTGTTAGGGGAACTGGATGATTGCTTTGACTGCTTCATGTGGAAAGGGGCATCATTGGGAATGGCAGTCACACAGGGTTCCAGCAGAAGGTGGATTCTCAACAAGAGGTGTTCTCGAGGGGGTTGCAGTGCCCCTTGCAGAAACTGCTTTCCTCAGAGGTTTCATATGCATGGCCATCTGGAATTGCACTTCCTCAAGTTTGGAGAAAACGAATCTAACAAGCAGATTAAACTCATAGGGTCTAAAACAAAGGACAGAGTCATTATTAGAGGATCTAAGAAGGGTGCTGTCTAAACCACAAGCAGGTTTTCCCATTGAGAGGCAATGATAATAATCAGGTGGGCCTTAAGGCGTAGCCAGGTATGAGACCCAGACCTACCTATCTCTTCACATGTGGTACCAGAAGAGACATTGTAAGGGAGGTGTGAACCTCCTTAGGGAAGACACCCTGTTGACATTCATTACCTAGCTGGCCTGGGAGGAGAGCTGGCCTGAATAGAAGGCAGGTGGCATCTATAAAAGGAAATTTAAAATTCTGCCTGCAATATTACTTACCCTCCTTTGCTGGTCCCTCAACAGTGATGTTTACTTTGGAAGCTGGGCCGAGGGAAGGGCTTTTTCCAGCTTATAGTCAACCAGGTCTGTGGCTCTAACCCAGGAGTCCTTCAACCCCTAAGGCAGTTCCATTTCCAGTGACCCAACTCTTTTTTATTATATATATATATATTAAGGTTTATTTCTGCCACAATGAATTAGATTTTTTTTTAAAGATTTATTTATTTTAAGGCAGAGCCGCAGAGAGAGAGAGAAAGAGGAGTCTTCCATCTGCTGGTTCACTCCCCAGATGGCCGCAATGGCCAGAGCTGAACTAACACGAACTAGGAGCAAGGAGCTTCTTCCGGGCCTCACAGATGGGTGCAGGGGCCCAAGGACTTAATCTAGCTGTATTGCAGATTTGGCCTTGGTCTTGAGGAGGTGTTAGGGCTGCTGTATCATCCATTACAGTCCTGGCCAGTGAGTTGAGACTGGCTTGAATGCCTTGAGGGCCACAGTGATGCCATTGATTGCTTCAGCTAAAGACAGGAAGAAATTTCAGACTTAACTTGATGATTTCCATTGTAGGGATAAGTGCTTCAGAGTGCATGCAATTAACTTGTCAGTTTTTCTTCTGGGATTCAATCCCTCTGACAGTAATTAAGAATAGCCTCATTCTGGAGAAATCAAAGTTGTGTGAACTGCTTGATCTGGTGGTTTTCACCACTTCACTGGAGGAAAACCAGATAATGTCTGAATTCCACACAAGAAGTACTCCCAAGGCTGTAGTTTGCTTATGAGTAGGGCTTATGCTTCTATAAAGAATGTGGTGTTAAGCCCGCACCATGGCTCACTAGGCTAATCCTCCACCTTGCGGTGCCGGCACACAGGGTTCTAGTCCTGGTCGGGGCGCCAGATTCTGTCCCGGTTGCCCCTCTTCCAGGCCAGCTCTCTGCTGTGGCCAGGGAGTGCAGTGGAGGATGGCCCAAGTGCTTGGGTCCTGCACCCCATGGGAGACCAGGAGAAGTACCTGGCTCCTGTCTTCGGATCAGCGCAGTGCGCCGGCCGCAGTGCGCCGGCCGCGGCGGCCATTGGAGGGTGAACCAACGGCAAAAGGAAGACCTTTCTCTCTGTCTCTCTCTCACTGTCCACTTTGCCTGTCCAAAAAAAAAAAAAATGGTGTTGGGGCCATCGCTGTTGCATAGCGGGTTAAAGCCCTGGCCTGAAGCGCCGGCATTCCGTATGGGTGCTTGTTCGAGACCCGGCTGCTCTACTTCCGATCCAGGTCTCTGCTATGGCCTGGGAAAGCAGTAGAAGGTGGCCCAAGTCCTTGGGACCTGCACCCTTGTGGGAGACCCAGAAGAAGCTCCTGGCTCCTGGCTTTGGATCGGCCCAGCTCTGGCTGATGCAGGTTATTGGGGAGTGAACCATTGGATGGAAGACCTCTCTCTCTCTTTCTCTTTCTCTTTCTCTTTCTCTCTTTCTCTCTTTCTCTTTCTCTCTCTCTGCTTCTCCTCTCTCTGTAACTCTGACTTTCAAATAAATAAATCTTTAAAAAAGAGAGAGAGAATGTGGTGTTTACAATTGTTGGCTCCCCTACCCCCAGGTTGGATCATGTATACCTGAGTCAGGGCTCATAGGATGACATTTTCTCCAACTTGACTTTTTATATGACTGGTCTTCACAGGGGTCTCAGTTCACTTCCAATAATTGTCTTGTCCTAGTTTTTATAGAGACTACTTGAAGTCATTCAGTCCAGTATTTCTTGTTTATGCCATCAGTGAAGTGGCATCCATCTGCCCCTTGTATTGACTGAATAATAGGTAGGCATGGGTTTAGAAAAGACACCTTAGAAGTATGGGCAGGTTTCTTATATGGGAGGTACTTGAGCTATATGACCTGCTGCTTTCAAGAAGTATTTCTGTGAAGTTAGGGAAGATGGTGGTCAGGTTGTGACCAGAGCTGACTGCACGGTATGCACAGACCCAGCAATCAGTTAAATTTGAGACAGTTGCCACACCAGAGAATTTTCCTTTGTGAGAAAGTTTCCAGGAATAATTCTTAAAGACGACACCAGTGTCCCTGTTTTTGCCTTTTGATGTTTAAGGTGTTTCTCCTAGGTGTGCCAGAGTTGTTGGACTCCTTCTGCTGTAAAAATCAGCGTGTTTCATTCCCGTAGCTAACTGTACCTTTTTCCGGTAATCCCTGATTCACAAGTAGTCATTATGTTTTCCCATCTTGTTTGGGGAAGTGTTTGTTCAAGTCCTTTGCCTATTTTGAATTGGATTGTGTACTTTTTTGTTATTTTGAGGAGACTGTTTCAACACTTAGGAAGAAAAGATGCTTGTGGATTATAAAGAACGTGGACGGCCATCAAATATATTTACTAACAGTCCATAGTTGAGTGAGTCTGGTGATTAAAAAGCATTCTGTTGGGGGCCAGTGCTGTGGCACAACAGGCTAAGCTGTTGCCTGTGACGCTGGCATCCTATATGGGCACCTCTCCAAGTCCTGGCTGCTTTACTTCCAATTCAGCTCTCTGCTAGTGCACATGGAAAAGCAGCGGCAGATGGCCCAAGTGCTTGGGCCTCTGCACTCGCATGGGAGATCTGAATTAGGCTCCTGGCTATGGACTGGCTCAGCCTTGGCCTTTGTGACCATTTGGGGAATGAACCAATGGATGGAAGATATTTCTCTCTCCTGTCTCTCTAACTCTGCCTTTCAAATAAATAAAATAAATCTTGAAAAAAAGCATATTATTGTCAGATTGCAAATGGTGTATGTAGAAAATCAAAAACATGACAGAGTCTAGGGCTGGTCACAATGATGGGGCTAGAGTTAGCTGCTTGGATTAGAATAGCAATACCAGAACTGTAAAAGGTGTTAATGATGAGGCACTGGCCAGGGCCACGGCTCACTTGGCTAATCCTCCGCCTGCAGCACCGGCACACCGGGTTCTAGTCCCGGTTGCTCCTCTTCCAGGCCAGCTCTCTGCTGTGGCCCTGGAAGGCAGTGGAGGATGGCCCAAGTGCTAGGGCCCTGCACCCCATGGGAGACCAGGAGGAAGCACCTGGCTTCTGGCTTCAGATCGGCACAGCGTGCCGGCCATAACAGCCATTTGTGGGGTGAACCAACGGAAGGAAGATCTTTCTCTCTGTCTCTCTCTCTCACTGTGTAAATCTGCCTGTCAAAAGTAAATAAATAAATAAATGAGGCACTACTGAAACCCTGAAGCAGGTGGGTCAGTGGTAAAAGTCTGAGGTAACCAGTCTGCCAGTAGCATGTAGTGTGACCTCTCTCACCAGGAGACAAATGGGGCTTTTTCCAGGAGTCAGTCTGTGATGATGTAGCAGTCTGCATAAAAAACATGGCCTCCTTTCCTCTGTACCTTTCTGTATTGGGAGTTATGTTGCTGTCTCGGATGATAGCTCTGTCAGCAGTATTAGTCTGGTCAGAGAAATCTTGAGCAATAGCTTGATTCCAGTTGGATTCAGGAGACAACAGTCCTCTAACTGAGATTCTTTATGTTGGTGACCCAGATGGCTCCATCAACTGCAACTAACATCCACAATTTATGGCAGTCTGTAGTATGTCATCTGGTAGTTTTCCAGACCAAACAGGTTATAGCCCAAGAGTCAATACCAATATAACAGGGTCTTCAAGGAGCAATTCCGGCCGTATCTATGAGAAAATCTTTGGTTTCTGCCCACAGAACAAAGCTCTGTAGCTTTGTAGTTGGCACTAGGGTTGAACAGCACAACCACTGGCCACCACAGAGCTTCAGTTTAGGTGAGTCATCAGTGAATCAGGTCAAGTCATTTAAGGAACCTCTGTGAATCAAGGGCCTCGCTGAGCGAGGGCTGACAGAATGGAAGGTCAGTTTTCCCGGAGTTACTGTGCTGCTTTTTCATGTAAAGTTGAGGTACCATGGGGGTCGCTAGTGATAAAAGAGCCTTGTTGGGTTCTTCCACCTTGTTAATCCTTGAGTTTGAGTTCATCTATCCTCAAATGGAATTCTCTTTAAAAGAGGCCTGCATACCTAGTAGCTGTGTCAGGGATGCATTAAATTCCAAACACAGGAGGTGTCTCCAGTGGGGGCTGCTCCTCTTGCCAGTGAAATTTTCTGTGCACAGAGACATGTATACAAAGGGATCTTAAGAACTGTGGGACCCTACAACTGTTAGTGTTTTCTTCCCTCCCTCCCTCCCTTCCTTCAAAGATTGATTTATTTATTTGAGAGGCAGAATTAAAGAGGGAGAGACAGAGGTGGAACTTGAATCAAGGCTTCCTGATATGGGATGTGGGCATCTCAAGCAATTTTTTTTTTTTTTTAAGATTTATGTATTTGAAGGCAGAGTTCCAGAAAGACTGAAGCAGAGAGAGAGGTAGAGAGGTCTTCCATCTGTTGGTTCACTCCCCAAGTGGCTGCAGTGGCTGGAGCTGGGCTGATCCAAAGCCAGAAGCTAGGAGCTTCTTCCGGATCCGGGTGCAGGGGCCCAAGGACTTGGACCTTCTTCCACTGCTTTCCTAGGCCGTAGCAGAGAGCTGGATCGTAAGTGGAGCAGCCAGGATTCAAATCAGCTCCCATATGGGAGCTTTACCTGCTAAGCCACAGCCCCTGTCCGCACCCCCAAGCAGCTTCTTAACTGCTTTGCCAGATTCTTCCCCAAGTGAGTTGTTGTAAGCTAGTGGAACACTTGTATAGTAATTTAACTTAAGTTGTACATGTTTTACTATAGTTCTATCTCATGTTGTTGTAAATACTGATATTTTTTCTTGTCTTCGTTTCTACTGTATAAAGTGTATATGCTATTCAGACCACCAGGGCTCTTGTGCTTCCACAGACACCAAGCCACATTTTCATATATATTTTAGGGGGTCCATTCCAATATCATTTAGGAAAGAAAATTACTTACCTGGAAGTTATTTTAGAATAAAATCCATTAAATGAGTTGGTGCTTTTAATCTTTAGACATTCCCTGCCTTTGAACCATGAGGATATTAATTTCTTTAATTTTAAAGAGAAAGATAAAGTATGTATTGGAAAATAGACTTGTGTACATTCCTGTTGTCTAACCTGTGATTACTCTAGTTTATATTGACTTCATGCGTATTATTTGTTACACCAAATATTTTCTTCCTTTGTTTAAAATAGACTGTGGATATTCATAAAGAGAAAGTGGCTCGAAGAGAGATTGGTATTTTGACAACCAATAAGAATACATCAAGAACTCACAAAATAATAGCACCTGCAAATATGGAGCGCCCTGTAAGGTATATTCGGAAACCTATTGACTACACAGTTTTGGATGATGTGGGCCATGGTGTCAAGGTAGGTATTTTATATTACATTTACTTGAACTAATTTGAACATCCAGTCAGTATTTTGGATAGGAAGTATGATGATAAAAACTTCTGTTAATTAACAGTTTCTCATGAGCTAATGCCTATCATTATAATTTTCATAAAATATTTACTCTTAATTATGTATTTTACTAAACTTGGGAAAGATTTTTACCTGTGGAATAGGATATATTAAAGCAAGATATTGAAAACATGAAATGGCTATTTTTAAATAAGTCATTTCAACCCTTGGTTAGTGCTTAAAATTTATGTTGTAAATTCCATGTGTTGCTTTAACTATTGAATAAAGATTTGTTTATTTTATTTATTTGAGAGGGAGGGAGCAAGTTTCCATCGGCTAGTTTACTTCCCAAATGCTTACAACAACCAAGGTGGAGCTAGGCTAGCTCTGGGAGCTGGGAACTCAGTCCAAGTCTCCCAAATAGGTGGCAGCAACCAAACTACATGAGACATCAACTGTTGCCCCTAGGTGTCCACAAGAGCTTGAAGCCAGGCACTGCAGTATTGGATGTGGGTACCTTACTTGGTACCTGGTCTTCCATGTCAAATGCTTGCCCCTAAATAATTTTAAAATTTTAAACATTTATGTGATTTTCAAATTTAGTTTAGGAAAATAAATTATAAATACTTTTGTCCTTTTGTTCCTAAATATATGTAATATTTGTACAATTGTCTATTGAAAAAGTTCCAGCAATTTATTAACCAAAACAAAACAAAACAAAACTGTGAGTTTGTTCTGTGTAACCCCTTTTGCCCCTGAGGAAGAACCCCACAGTGGCTTTAAGAAAGAGATTATTTGCTAGCGATGACCATTTTCAAACATGACTGTGCCCCTGGTCTTGAAGGACAGTGGTAGTCTGCCATTTTCTTGTTTATTCGTGGGCCATTTTGCAAGCATCTGGAATGCCCGTAGCACTGCCTGCTCAGGATAGTTCATTCTTAAGAAATGTGGCAGTCCCTCTCCCAGAAGACCAGTGTTCGATTTTGTTTCTGGTCTTGAGAGTATTTTATAATACATTTGTAAGGATTCAGCAAGAATCTTGAAGGTCTTCTAGCTTGTTGATCTGACTAAATGTTGATATTTTATTTTACTCTTTTATAGAGTATTGGAATCTCCACTTTGATGCTTACAAGTTATACATAAAAATGCAATGCTTTGTAAATGTAGAAGAGACTACTTATTTATTGAGTTTTTGTCCAGGAATGTGGCTAGGATTTTTATAAGAACATAAATTCTTACATTTTAGACTGGGTTTTTCTAAGAAGGTTGCATTTTGACAGCCTAGGAGAAGCTTCTTTTGTGATTGCCTTGGAATTACACACTTAAACACACATACATTATGTACCCTATATCCCTGACCCCACATACTTTTTTTCCACCTTTGCCTCATCTTAATATTTCTTCCTACTAAAGCAATGTTATATTCATTAAGCAATTCTGTCATTATGTTAGATATGAGCATCTTTCGATATTTTACATCTTCTCTAATAATTTTAACAGTTTAAGACACAGTACTTAGCATTGTAAATCCAAATTTTGAAATGAAGTTTTGAGTGAAAAAATTTAAGATTCATCATATATGAGGATACTTCAAAAAGTTCATGGAAAAGTAAAACTAAAAGATAAGTATATTGGTGTGGAAAAATTGAAACTCTTGCAGTTTTTCCATAATATGCATTTTCCAGGAACTTTTTGAAGACCCCTGTGTACATAGATTTCAGAATTTTCTTGTACCCAAGTTTATCTTTTTCTTTTTTTAATTTTTATTTATTTTTTAAAGATTTATTTTATTTATTTCAAAGAGTTATAGAGAGAAGTAGAGACAGAGAGAGAGGTCTTCCATCCGCTGGTTCACTCCCCAGATGACCACAATGACTGGAGCTGCACCGGTCCAAAGCCAGGAGCCGGAAGCCTCTTCTGGGTCTCCCATGCGGGTGCAGGGGCCCAAAGACTTGGGCCATCTTCTACTGCTTTTCCAGGCTATAGCAGAGAGCTGGATTGGAAGAGAAGCATCCGGGATTAGAACCAGCACACATAAGGGATGCCGGCACTGCAGGCCAGGGCGTTAACCCGCTTCGCCACAGCACTGGCCCCTAAGTTTCTTTTCCTTTTCCTTTTCCTTTTCCTTTTCCTTTTTTCCTTTTCCTTCCTTCCTTCCTTCCTTCCTTCCTTCCTTCCTTCCTTCCTTCCTTCCTTCCTTCCTTCCTTCCTTCCTTCCTTCCTTCCTTCCTTCCTTCCTTCCTTCCTTCCTTCCTTCCTTCCTTCCTTCCTTCCTTCCTTCCTTCCTTCCTTCCTTCCTTCCTTCCTTCCTTCCTTCCTTCCTTCCTTCCTTCCTTCCTTCCTTCCTTCCTTCCTTCCTTCCTTCCTTCCTTCCTTCCTTCCTTCCTTCCTTCCTTCCTTCCTTCCTTCCTTCCTTCCTTCCTTCCTTCCTTTTTTTTTTTTTTTTCCCAAAGCTTTATTTATTTATTTGAAAGTCAGAGTTACACAGAGAGAAAGAGAGAGGTCTTACATCTACTGGTCCACTCCCAATTGGCCGCAATGGCTGGAACTGCGCCAATCCGAAGCCAGGAGCCAGGAGCTTCCTCCAGGTCTCCTACATGGGTGCAGGGACCCAACGACGTAGGCCATCTTCCACTGCTTTCCCAGGCCATAGCAGAGAGCTGGATCGGAATTGAAGCAGCCGGGTTTTGAACCAGCGCCCATATGGGATCCCAGCGCTTCAGGCCAGGGCATTAACCCGCTGTGCCACAACGCTGGCCCCTAAGTTTATCTTTTTATTTTCTATGAACTTTCTGAAGTTGCCTACTATATATGAGTAGGAAATGTCTTTGTATGAGAAACAGAAAGATCATGAAAAATGTATATTATGAAAAAGACTGAATTACTTTTTTTTGCAACAAAGTAAATGTACTCTAATTATATTTTTCTGTTAAATTTTTGAAGCACTCTCATATGCTGAAAGTATATGGTTGTGGGCTTTGGCTGTCTGCATTTTTTTTTTTGTTTTTAAGAGTTATTTTATTTATTTTGAAAGACAGAGGAATTACAGAGAGAAGTAGAGCCAGAGAGAGAGGTCTTCATTCTGCTAGTTCACTCCCCAATTACCCACATCAGCCAGAGCTGGGCCAATCCAAAGCCAGGAGCCAGGAGCTTCCTCCAGGTCTCCCATGTGCAGGGGCCCAAGGACTTGGGCCATCTTCTACTTCCCCAGGCCATAGCAGAGAGCTGGATTGGAAGAGGAGCAGCCAGGACTCAAACCGGTGCCCATATGGGATGCCGGCGCTTCAGGTCAGGGTGTTAACCCGCTGTGCCACAGTACCGGCCCTGGCAATCTACTTTCTAATCATAATATCTATATATTGGAGACAAGAATCTTTCTGGTTTTCAAAAATTCTTTATTGTGGTAAGATATACATAACAAAATTGACCATTTAACTATTTTTAAGGGTACAGTTCTGTATCATTAAATACATTAATGTTGTGCATCCTATTCAAATTATTTTAGGCTAGGGTTAGGAGGTTAGGTTGTCTGTGAGAAAAGTATCTTGGACACTGAAATGTGTGGCATATTTCTCAACACTTTGTGATATACAAATACATACACAGAGACATACAAATACAAAATTGCTTTTTCTCAGTAGTCTTACTAATGTTTTATTGCCCTAGTTTTACAATTTCTTCATTATTGGCTTAAATATTTCTAGAAGATTATAGAAATGTGTGAGGGTTAAAAATTTGGGTAGTAGTTAAGAACAAATGTCAGGGCTAGAATTCTGAGAAAGAAAAGTTTAAAAAAATTAGTGTTGGGCCGGCGCCGTGGCTCACTTGTTGGTTAATCCTCCGCCTGCGGTTTCGGCATTCCATATGGGCACCGGGTTCTAGTCCTGGTTGGGGCGCCGGATTCTGTCCCGGTTGCTCCTCTTCCAGTCTAGCTCTCTGCTGTGGCCTGGGAGGGCAGTGGAGGATGGGCCCAAGTGAAAGGGAAGACCTTTCTCTCTGTCTCTCTCTCTCACTGTCTGTAGCTCTACCTGTCTCCCCCCCCCCCCCCAAAAAAAAAAAATTTAGTGTTTCATTATAAGGAGACTTTACTTTTATAGTGTCAGAATTCTTATTTTATTCTTTTTCCACTTCCTAGTTAGAAGTTTCACACTGGCTTCTAGGAGCCCTTTTTTTCTATTAAGGAAAACAGCCCTTAATACTTTAGCAAATATTATTTCCTCATATTACTGTTTGGCTTTTGACTCTGGAGTTTTTCTATTTATAAAAACATGCAAAATTTTAAAAGCTTATATCTAGGTATTATTAATATTATAGCTGTCAAGTTTCCACATGCCAGGATTAATATTCTATCATAATTTTTTTTTTTTTTGACAGGCAGAGTAGACAGTGAGAGAGAGAGAGACAGAGAGAAAGGTCTTCCTTTACCGTTGGTTCACCCTCCAATGGCCGCTGTGGCTGGCGCACTGCGCTGCTCTGAAGGCAGGAGCCAGGTGCTTCTCCAGTTCTCCCACGGGGTGCAGGGCCCAAGCACTTGGGCCATCCTCCACTGCACTCTCGGGCCACAGCAGAGAGCTGGCCTGGAAGAGGGGTAACCGGAACAGAATCCGGCGCTCCGACCGATACTAGAATCCGGTGTGCGGGCGCTGCTAGGTGGAGGATTAGCCTATTGAGCCGGGACACCGGCCTATCATATTTTCTTATTTTGT
This sequence comes from Oryctolagus cuniculus, assembly GCF_051225735.1. NCBI lineage: Eukaryota > Metazoa > Chordata > Mammalia > Lagomorpha > Leporidae > Oryctolagus > Oryctolagus cuniculus. The sequence goes on from NC_142879.1 coordinate 105,198,484, forward strand.
AAATTTTTAGTATTTTGATATTTGTTTTGTTTTGAACAGGCGAGTTAGTGAGAGAGAGAGAGAGACAGAGAGAAAGGTCTTCCTTTCGTTGCTTCACTCCCCTAATGGCTGCCATGGCCGGCACTGCGCCAGTCTGAAGCCAGGAGCTGGGTGCTTCCTCCCGGTCTCCCATGCGGGTTCAGGGGCCTAAGCACTTGGGCCATCTTCCACTGCCCTCCCGGGCCACAGCAGAGAGCTGGACTGGACAAGGAGCAACCGGACTAGTACTTGGTGCCCCAACTGGGACTAGAACCCGGGGTGCCAGTGCCACAGGTGGAGGATTAGCCTAGTGAGCCACGGCGCCGGCCTGATATTTGTTTTTAATATGCCTGAGTTTCATTTAATGACACTTAATATATTAATGCATTTTATACTACAAAATTTATAATACACATACATGTAGTGGGAATTTAAAAATATGGAAAAATTATCCCAGAGTAAGCCTGGCTTTATCTTTGGAATCACTGTAAGATATGTATAAGCGAATTCTAGCATAGAGAAACTACCAGAACATACTTTTTTATTTTTTATTTTTTTTTTAATCTTTTATTTAATGAATATAAATTTCCAAAGTACGACTCATGTGTTACAATGGCTTCCCCCCCCATACCGTCCCTCCCACCCACAACCCTCCCCTTTCCCACTCCCTCTCCCCTTCCATTCACATCAAGATTCATTTTCGATTATCTTAATATACAGAAGATCAGCTTAGTATACCTTAAGTAAGTATTTCAACAGTTTGCTCCCACACAGAAACATAAAGTGAAAAATAATAGATGATTTTTTTTTAAATGATGATGAAATCAGATCAGACCTATTGTCATGTTTAATCCCAGTGAGAGTCAAGTTGGGAATTGATAATTTCTTTCTTTCTTTTTTTTTTTTTTTTTTTTACAGAAGATCAGTTTAGTGTACATTAAGTAAAGATTTCAGTCGTTTGCACCCCCATAGAAACACAAAGTGAAATATACTGTTTGAGTACTCGTTATAGCATTAAGCCTCAGTGTACAGCACGTTAAGGACAGAGATCCTACATGAGGAGTAAGTGCACAGTGACTCCTGTTGTTGACTTTACCAATTGACACTCCAACTACCAGAACATACTTACATCATAAGATGATCTTTATAAGTGAGCACAAGGTTGAAGAGTAAGCTAGAGTAGAAAACTTAAATACTTAGTACGAATGTTTAAGTTTGTTTTTGAATAATTAACCACTATATAATATTGTTGATAATTTAAAGAGGATTTTTTTTTTTATTTTATTTGAAAGGCAGAGCTACAGAAAGAGAGAGAGAGAGGCCTTCCATCTGTTGGTTCACTCTCCAGATGGCCACAACGACCAGAAGTGAGCCGATTGGAAGCCAGCAGCCATTAGCTTCTTCTGGGTCTCCCATATGGGTTCAGGACCTAAGGAATTCGGCTATCTTCTGCTGCTTTCTCAGGCCATAGCTGAGAGCTATATCGGAAGTGGAGCAGTTGGGATTCAAACCAGCTCCCGTATGGGATACTGATAGTGCAGGTGGCAGCTTTACCTGCTGTGCCACAGCGCTGGCCCCTACAAAGGATTAGACATCTATTCTTATAGTAATGTTTGTATGCCTTTTTTTTTTAAAACTATTTATTTACTATTTATTTAAAATACAGAGTTATAGAGAGGAGGAGAAACAGAGAGATCTTTCATCTGCTGGTTCATTCTCAAATGGTTCCAGTGGCCATTCATGGGCCAGGATGAAGCCAGGAGCCAGGAGCATCTTCTGGGTCTCCCACTTGGGTGTAGGGACCCAAGCATTTGGGCCATCTTCTGCTGCTTTCCCAAACACATTAACAGGGAGTAGGTTTGGAAGTGGAGCAGCCAGTTCTTGAACTGGTGCCCATATGGGATACTGGCATCCCAGGTGGAGATTTAATATGCCACAACATCAACCCCTGTATGCTTGTGTTTAGACTTCAAAAAGGCCATGTGGTCTGGGAACTATGACATTTTATTAGTGATATCAGGGATATCAATGTTTTAGTTTTTTTTAATGGACTGTGATTATAGGACTGTGAGGGGAAGTCCAAGGAAGCAAGACAAAGAAAATATTTGATTGATTAGAGATGAGCTGGCAGTTTGTGATTGCCGAAGTCCCTACTTAAAGATTTGTTGGTGCTTTCTGATGGTTAAGTTTAAGCTTCACTTTCATTAAACAGTGGCGTGAGCTAATGGAATTATTTCAAACAAGGAATTGGCCTTCCTGATATTAGTACCTGTGGTGTGCAAGACTGTGATGTACTTGATAGAAGATAGGGAGGAATCCAGGAAAATTCTGTGTTCTCAACGTAAGATTCCAGGCAAATGGTAAAATTATTCACCTATTTATGTAAATATTAAGGAAAGGCAATGATTAAAAAAAAAAAAAGATTTGTGGGGCTGACGCTGTGGTGTAGCTGGTAAAGCTGCTGCCTACAGCACTGGCATCCCAAACAGGTGCCAGTTTAAATCCTGGCTGCTCTACTTCCAATCCAGCTCTCTACTATGGCCTGGGAAAGCAGTAGAAAATGGCCCAAATGCTTGGGCCCCTGCACCCACGTGGGAGACTCAGAAAGAAGCTCCTGGCTCCTGGCCTTGGATTGGCACAGCTGCAGTTGTTGACTGCCATTTGGGGAGTGATCCAGTGGTTGGAAGCCCTTTCTCTCTCTCTCTCCAAGCCTTTGCATCTATGTATCTCTGCCTTTCAAATAAATAAATAAATCTTTAAAAAAAATGTGTTCATTTGTTTGAAGGAGTGAATTGCTGGTAATTCCCCACATGGCTACAACAGCTGGAGGTAGAACAGGCTGAATCCATGAGCTAGCAGCTCCACCCAGGTTTCCTACCTGGGTGAAAGGGCCTAAGCACTTGAGCCATCTTCCACTGCTTTTCCAGGTGCATGAACAGGGAGCTAGAACTGAAGCAGAGCACCCAGGACTTGAACTATTGCTATGATATGGCCAGCATCACAAGTGGTAGCTTAACCTGCTGCACTGCAGTGCCAGCTCCTGAAGTGGTATCTTCAGAAAATTAAAGACAGCCTTGTTTTTGGTATATTTGGGGAAAGGTTTTACACTATGTTGAGCTGTAAGAGATTATTTCCTGCCAAACTTCCCAAACACATCTGCATACATGAATGTACTTAATATAGGAGGTCCAGGTGCATAAGAGGTTGAAGGTTGTCTTTATGTCGTAATTTACTTTCTTAATGGGGATGTGAAATGTAGTGGTTAGGTAGTTTCAGATCAAAGTGAACAATATATCATTTTAAAATCTCACATTTCTGGCACTGTTTCTGTAAATGAGAATGTATCTAAAAGAAAGAATTTCTTCCTTTAAGGTCATGTGAAAAATAATAGATACTTACTGAAATGGCAGATATTGTAAGAAGAACTTGAAACCCAAAACGTGTATTAAAAGTATTTTTTTCTTGTTTTTCTCAGTGACATAGTACAAATGGTGATGCCTTAAGACTGTAAACATTATTTGATATAGGTAGGCTAGTCAACTTTCATGGAAGTAACTTAGGAAATCAAAGCAGCTTTTTCTCCCTTTTGAATTTTGCCTAAACTGCTTTATCAGAAATCTTAAAATTGAAGTGACTTCCTGCTAGTGTGTTACCTGCTCAGGATTTCAGTTCATACACTGGAAATGAGAAGGCTTTCTAGACTCTCTTTATCCTGTTAGAACCCAGCTAAGCTGTTGCTGTCCATGAAAAAAAATTTTTTTTTTTTTGACAGGCAGAGTTAGACAGTGAGAGAGAGAGACAGAGAGAAAGGTCTTCCTTCCATTGGTTTACCCCAAATGGCCACTTCGGCTGGTGCACTGCGCTGATCCGAAGCCAGGAGCCAGGTGTTTCTCCTGGTCTCCCATGTGGGTGCAGGGCCCAAGCACTTGGGCTATCCTCTACTGCCTTCCCGGGCCACAGCAGAGAGCTGGACTGGAAGAGGAGTGACTGGGACAGAATCCAGTGCCCCAACTGGGACTAGAACTCAGGGTGTTGGCGCTGCAGGTGGAGGATTAGCCAAGTGAGCCGTGGCGCCGGCCGGTAATTTCATTTTTAAGCACCAAGGTGCTATATCCTTTTCTGACTTTGGAAGCAACTGTGATTTTGAATTTTAGTATTTGTTCTGTCAAAGCAAGTCCTGTGGCTTTGACTTTTAAGATTTGCAGTTTTATCATCTTGTAGAATATTGTACAACTGCTCAAATAATAAATACTCATACTTGGGCATTCATTATACAATAAAATTACAGCTCTTGTGCAATGATGTATTAAAATAGCTTTACATCTAATATGTTAGGGTATTTGTGTTTCCATGATTTATTTATTTTTCTCTGTGATTCAAATGAGTTAGGATGAGATACTCACCTAAGAAATCATTGGGCCTGAATGAGACTGGAATAATAAAGTGGTTGTTACCTTATGAATGTTTATTTTGAAAAATACGTGAAACAAACGAATATGTCCCAGTGCTAATGGATATACTTTTCTATAAAAAATATTGGAAATATGGCTAGGAAAAAGCTTAATTAAGTGAATTGAATAACTGTAAATGTAAACATTTCCTATTAGATAAACTTTGTAGAATTAATTGTTACTTTTTCCCCCTCTTTTTTTGCCAACGTAAAGTGGCTAAAAGCCAAGGTAAGAGACATTACTTATCGTTTGATCCACAGTATTCCCTCTATATTGATAGAGGCTGCAGAGCCACTAAAATTTGAAAACTCTTCTTATGTCTGTCTGCTTTTCCCTATAGGATTTATGTAGATTAAATATATTTAAGCTCAGTTTAAATCAGCAACATTTAGCTTGGCTGTGTTAATATATCAAAGATATATTGACATTTGCATTTATATAGGAACATTAATTTTGCTAACATTATTGCTTTGCTCATTTGTTGATAGTTGCCTTGCTTTCATTGACTTACATTTAGGAGGTTTCCCAGACATCGTATGTGACTTTGTTACTGAATTGTTAGAATAAAGTTAATTTTTTGGGTGAGCATTTTGGCAAATTGACGATGAGATCTGTTCATGCACCCATTTCAAATATTGTAGGAAATATTTGAATCTAGATAAGTATGAGCTCAGTGACCATGTTTCACAATAAATTAATATATAAAATCAGTAATCTTATCTGTAGTTTGCCATACATTGGTATAAAAGGCACACACACACAGAAAAAGAAAAACAGTGCAAGTGGTTCCTTGACTTTTAAAAATGTGGTACCAAAGTCTTCATTCAAACTGTCTGGGAATCCTTACTTTACATTCTGATATTAAAAAAAAATAAAAAAACATGGTGTTAAAACACCAAGAGAACAATTTGATATAAAAATAAAAGCTCTTCTTTCCATATTTTAGCATGGAAATAACCAGCCTGCAAGAACTGGCACATTGTCGAGAACAAATCCTCCTACTCAGAAACCACCAAGTCCTCCCATGTCAGGCCGGGGCACGTTGGGGTAAGAGTTCAGCTACATTGTACAAAAGAACTCCTGTTAAAGGAAAGATGTCTCTGTGATTTAAGTAAATGTATGGATCCTTGCCATCGAATACTCTGTATGATACACCTGTTACAGATTCATTTTATTTCTTATTTCCCTGAACCAAATCCAAAGTGAATTTGCTTGCTTTATAATATTCTCTGTAGATGGCTATACTAAACATATATTTTTATGTGTATATAAATGATCATTATTTTTTGTTTACTAATTTTTTAAAAAATATAGGCCTGACAGTTTATTTCAGGGCAGTTCCATGTGGTAACTAGACTTCAGATGTATGTGCAGGATCTGCATGTCAGAACTGTGGCTGGTCTGGGTGGTATAGTTTGCCATAGTGCTCTGGAGCTTTCTTGTCTCCTGTATTGCCTGGCACCTGAGGTTTAGGGACTGTCTGCCTGGAAAACGTCTAACTGTTCTGTTGCTGGTGGGCATAGGTCCCTTTATAATAGAGTAGCTCTGTGGGAAGGTAACAGCCGACGACTTCTTCCTTCCCATGTCTCAGTATAACTAAATACATTGAATATTTGCCAAGATATTTCTGAAAGATTGTCCATTTTAACAGAGGAAATGGTATGTTAAATTTGTTTCTGGTAGAGAGGTTGATAAAACACAACTTTTTTTTGAAGATTTGGTTTCCATTTTCATTCTTTAAGCCCTCTGCCCCTAAAAAAATATGAGGTTACCAAACAAAAATAAAAATCATCTACTGACAATTAGTCACATTACATCTAGCATCAGAATGTACTTCTCCATGTAGTTCCCTACTGAGGTAGGAATAAATTGCAAAGGAGATATTTATCTTCCTATGTATAGGACAGGGCCTTTGGGTTACTGAGCTGGGAATAATGTACATTTCAAAAGACTGAAATTTTAAATTTCCCTTTCCTATGGTTTTTGTGTTAAAGTAACAAAATTAGTATACCCCAGTTAAATAAATGTTATATTATGTTTGATCACAAAGGGACAATCACAGATTTGAGGGGAAAATACTGTTTTACTATTTTATTTATTTTTCCTTTCTTCATTATGCTTCTTTAGACGGAATACTCCGTATAAAACCCTGGAACCTGTTAAACCCCCAACAGTTCCTAATGACTACATGACAAGTCCTGCTAGGCTTGGAAGTCAGCATAGTCCAGGCCGGACAGCTTCTTTAAATCAGAGACCAAGAACACACAGGTAAAGCTGCACGTTGAGCATTTGAATGTTTATGAGGGGTGGTACTGATGGTGACAAGTTCCTTTAAAGGGACCAAGTAGTTCCTATAAATTTGTGTCATAATTTTTCTTTTTAATTTTTTAATCTATTTATACTATTAACAGATTATTAATATTTCTTGCTTTTGACAAATACCTACTTGGATCAGTGCTAAAGAGGTTGTTTTTCTTTTTTGTTTTTTGTTTTTTTTTTTTTAAGATTTATTTATTTGCTTCTGAGTCAGAATTACAGAGCAAGAAAGGAGAGACAAAGAATCCTCCAACCGCTGGTTTATTCCGCAAATGGCCACCAGAGCTGGGACTGGGCCAGGCTGAAGCCGTGAGCCAGGAGCTTTTCAGGTCTCTCATTTGGATGCATGGGCCCAAGCACCTGGGGCATTCTCTGTTCCTTTCCCTGGCATATAAGCAGGGAGCTGGATCGGAAGTGGAACAGCTGGAACTTGAACTGGTGACCATATGGGATGCTGGTGCTGTAAATTGTAGCTTAACCTGCTGTGCCGAAGCGTCAGCCCCAAAGCTAAAGAATGTTTTTAAAAATGATCTTTTAAAGCCGGCGCCGGGGCTCAATAGGCTAATCCTCCGCCTAGCAGCGCTGGCACACCGGGTTCTAGTCCCGGTCGGGGCACTGGATTCTGTCCCGGTTGCCCCTCCTCCAGGCCAGCTCTTTGCTGTGGCCAGGGAGTGCAGTGGAGGATGGCCCAGGTGCTTGGGCCCTGCACCCCATGGGAGACCAGGAAAAGCACCAGACTCCTGGCTTCGGATCAGTGCGATGTGCTGGCCGCAGCACACTGGCCGCGGTGGCCATTGGAGGGTGAACCAATGGCAAAGGAAGACCTTTCTCTCTGTCTCTCTCTCTCTCACTGTCCACTCTGCCTGTCAAAAATTAAAAAAAAAAAAAAAAAAAAAATCTTTTAAAAAAGTGCCTCAGTCTTTGTATAGGAAATACATGAAATTTATATACCTTCAATAAAATTTTTTGAAAGAGTGCAAGGCCACCACTCATTTTTGGAGAAAAGGCTAAATATCATGGAAGTTATACAACATGGATTTAAACTTTCAGGACAGTCAATATGTCTTCATTTATAGCTTTCTTTTTGGAAATCTCCATAATTTCAACTTGTAAAATTTTAAAGATTATTTTGCATTGTTTCATGTGTGTGACTTGGCTGATGGTAACAATGTTTTTGTAGATGTTTACTTGTACTTTCCTATTTAGCTTAATTCCAACGGTTTCATACTTTAATGAAATTGTAGTTCCAAACAGTGCAAAGAAAAAAATATTTTAGATATCAACTACCCAGTGGGACAAACATAGTTATGCTACCGGAGAAGCAAAGGGTCCTTGTCTTTGCGCAAGAAAGAATTCAGGCGTGAGACAAAGAGCAGTGGAAAGCAAAATAGCAAGGTTTAGGTTTATTAGGATAGGGACATCCGTAAGAACGGATGGGCACCTCTGCAGACAGAACCTGAGAGAGAGTGCGCAGTTCACATTCAGGCTGGGGTTTTTAAGGGGATGGGTCTTGCCTTCCCACCTTTTCTCTCCCCTCTCCTTCTCCTCCCGAACAAAGGACTTGTTGGGTGTAAATACAAAAAATTCCTTTCAAAAAAAAATTCCTTTCTGAGTTTTTCCCTGAAGTTATCAGACAGGGGGAAGCCTGGCTGGCGTCACCCCATCTTAGAGGAAGGATGTTTATCAGGCCAGGTAGAAAAGGCAGGACCCCCTGGAAGGTCATCAGGACCTGGGAGGGACTTTGTAGTGCAGATATTAGGCTGCACCTGGAAGGTTATCAGGTAGAAGGGTCAGGACTCCCTGGAAGGTCATCAGGAGCTGGGCAGGACTTTGAAGTGCAGATACTGGGCTTCTGGGGCTTCCTCAGTAGGTGCTGGTCTTCAGGCCTTTCCCATACACACAAAGGCTCAATTTCTGACTTCCTACCTAACAGTTATGGAACATAGCATACTCAGAAGAGTGAACTCTTTATTAAGTATATAGATTGATGAACAATAACAAGTTGAGGATACTCTTGTAACCATCACCCAGGTCAATAAATGGAACGTCACCAGCAAGTCCAAAATCCCCCTCATTTTCTTTTTCAATTATTGTCTCTGCCTTGTTCAGTTTTGGAGCAAATTTAAAACCAAATTATGTAAATTTGTTCTAATCCCAGTTTAATCTCTCCCTTAATTTGGGCAAAGAGGCCCAAAATTTCGGTTGTTAAGTTAGAGCTAATTTAGCAAAATTAGTTTTGAAGATTCAGCTAAATAAGGCATATCAGGTTGTTAGTATTAGGTAATTGGTATTTGTTACTATTACCATTGTTAATAAATAAACTGTTGGGGCCGGCATAGTGGGTTAAGCCTCCACCTGTGATGCGTGCATCCCATATGGATGCTGCTTCATGTCCTGGCTGCTCCACTTCCAATCCAGCTGCCTGCTAATGGCCTGGGAAAGCTGTGGAAGATGGCCCAAGTGCTTTAGAAGAGGTTGGGAAAAGCTCCTGGCTCCTGTATTCTGCCTGGCCCAGGCTTAGCTGTTGTGGTCTTCTGGGGAGAGAACCAGCGAATGGAAGATCTCTCTCCCTCCCTCTTTCTCTCTGACTTTCAAATAAATAAATAAATAAGTCTTAAAAAAAAAAAAAAACACAACAACAACTTGTTACTTTGCTATCTGCAGATACTATACCAGGTCAAACTCAATAAGAACCATAATTATTCTTTTCATGTTTGTCTTTATTGAATTATTGGACCAAAGTATGGTTTTCCTTTATAATGGAAATAGTAGTAGTCTAATAATATGTTACTAAGAATTCCTTCATTAGTGATCCCTATGAAAATGTTTTATTTCATTTAAAAGTGATGTAAAAAATGTACGCTATCCAGGTTACTTTATTCATTTAGAATAAAAATTGCTTTTGGCAAAGATTTCCAGTGGAAAGTAAGAAGTGAGATGGAATGCATTAATGAGCCAAAACAATTTTTTTTCAAAAAGGAAAAGTTGTTTCATTAGCTACTAGTCATGTATTAGTTAGGTGTAATTCTTTTTTTCAGGAGTGCATTCTATTAGAACAGGAATCAAACTTTTCTGTAAAGGACCAGATTGACAATATTTTAGAATTTTTGGACCATATGGTCTCTGTTGCAATTACTCAGTTCTGTCATTGCAGCACAAAAACATCCGTAGACAAGAATGAATGAGCATAGCTATGTTTCAGTAAAACTTTATTTATGGCATTGAAGTTTGAATTATTTTAATGTTTTAGAAAGTATCCCTCTTCTGATTTTTTTCCCCCAACTATTTGAAAATGTAAAAGACATTCTTGGTTCATGATTTGTAAAATGGGGCAAGTGGACCAATTTTAGCCCACAGGCCATAATTTGCCAGCCTCTGTGTTAGTAAAAAGGCATATAAGCCAGTAATAGCAGGAAGAATCATGAGTACAGAAATATCCATATGTCTATAATACAGTGGTAGCACAAGACTGCAGCATTGATCAGCTGGCTTGAGGGAGTTGGGAAGGCCTTCACGTCTAGACTATTTTTGTTACATAAATGGTTCTTTATCTTCTTTCCATTGACATGTGATAATCTAATTATAGACTGATCATACCACAGAAGAAAATAAAATTTTTTTTCAGACTTTGCAAATCTTATTTTCTTGGCTTCCTTGGAAGCAGTTTATGCTGATTTTAAAAGATAATATGGAGCCTAAGACTACACATAGACATAGGTATGTTTTCATCCATGTATGGGTATGCACACACCACTAAAAACTGAGTAGCGCACAGTGTGAACCTTACTGTAAACAGCTTGAGAGTCCCAGGCTTGTAGCTGAAAGGACAGTAGACCCACAGGAAGGAGATAGTAGGCAGGTGGCTCGTTTACCGGCAGCAGCAGTTCCAGACTGTCCACATTGAAACTTCACCACTGCCGTCTTTGTTGTTATGCTCATTTTCCAGAAAATTTCCATTTTCTTACCTTTCTATGAGATGAGTAGATTTCATATGAATTTAGAACAGCATTGGTTGCCCTTTTTATTTACTTCTATAACATCTTGTACATTCTCTTTTGTTGTAGCTATCACACTGTGTTTTAGTATCTGTTTTTCTTTGCTTACCATGACAATGTGGTTCACATCTGCTGTGTTCACCGCTTATCACAGCACGTTTTAAATAAACGTTGTCAGCTCACCATACTATCAGATGTTTTTTTGTCATCTGGTCATCTCTTTCTCACTATAATTAGTAGTTCTGATTATTATGTAGTCATTATGTTTGCATCAGATAGGTTAAGAAGTAGAGTGAGGGACTGGTGCTGTGGCGCAGTGGGTTAATGCATCCCATGGCATCCCATGTGGACACGGATTCAGGACCTGGCTGCTCCACTTCCCATCCAGCTCTCTGCTATGGCCTGGGAAAGCGGTGGAAGATGGCCTAAGTCCTTGGGCACCTGAGCCCGCGTAGGAGACCCAGAAGAAGCTCCTGGTTCCCAGCTTCGGATTGGCACAGCTCTGGCCGTTGTGGCCAATTGGGGAGTGAACCATCGGATGGAAGACCTCTCTCTCTCTCTCTCTCTCTCTCTCTCTCTCTCTCTCTCTCTTTCTCTGCCTCTCCTTTCTCTGTGTAACTCTGACTTTCAAATAAATAAAAAAAAAAAAAGTAGAGTGAAACAAAAGAACCACTTCAGTTATTAGCGTTAAGATTTGTAAGAAACGAAAAGAAAATATGTAATATATAAAAGATACAGGAGTACTTAGTGGCCTTGGATTGATTATTGCAAAGTTTGTTTTCCTGTAAATCTCCAAGTTTGCTTCTTTCACAATGTTTCTTTGCAGTGGAAGTAGTGGAGGAAGTGGAAGTCGAGAAAACAGTGGAAGTAGTAGTATTGGCATTCCCATTGCTGTGCCTACACCATCACCACCCACAGTTGGACCAGGTAAGTGATTTATTGTTTTGTGTTTAATACGTGGCAATATTTAGGAGCTATATTATGGAAGACTGAAATAATTTAGTCGTATTGATGAAACTGTCAAATTTACGATTGCTACTAGTTTAAAGGCTAATAACAAATTTAGCAGTATTTTTAGACTGTTTTTCACAAAGGCTTCAGGATTTTACCAGTTGTTATTCATTGCATGCAGTGCATGTTAACTAGCTTTGTTAAATTTTTGGTCATTTTACTTTAGAAATACTAGTCGAGAATGACTAAGTCAGTAGTGTATGGTACTCCATCCAAAGGATCAGTGTCTGAAAAGGTAAATGACATTTCTAAGAGTTTGTGGACTGGTATCTCCAGATGGTGGCTTGTTCTGTCCTTTTATCACTTTCATGTAGGAGATTGAATACATATTGCAGTGGTTGATATTAAAATAGGAAAAATTCTTTATTTTTTAAAAAGTGTAAAAATTTAAGAAATTCTTGGGAGAGCATTAAATAAATCCTTTGTATTAAATAAGACCCTTGGTTTTTAGTAAATAAAATTAATTATGATGAATGTTAGAGGAGAAATCTTTAGCTTTGCAAGCTTATTGTTGGAAAAAGCAGATAAACCTATTTATAAAAACAGGTGTATTTTATAATTAAAGGAGGAGTGAACTCTGGCCTTTCTTTACCTACTGAAATTCGTGTATATCAATATTTGACCATGCTTTACATTTAAGTATCATTCAGTTTTTTCTAATGCATTGTATTTTTCCTGCTGTTTCTGAATGTTTAGCTCTGTTTTCTTGCATTCTCACCTGAATTATAAACTATCTTATTAGAAAATATTTCCACCCCTCCCTCTGCAGTTCCACCAGCACCACCTCTGCCCCCACATCTCCCAGTGTACCCTGTGATAGGTGAGATTGCATTGCTGCTGCAGCCATTGGATTTACTTTTATAATCCATAGTAAACTCCTCTGTAGCTAATACACTGCTAGCTTTTATAGTTACTAGGTTGTAGGTGATAATACACAGGTTAAAGTATTAAATCTAATATAAACTAATTTCTTTTGGTAAAAATCCTCTGAATTTACACAATAAACAAATACAAAATAACCTTTTCTGTACTATTAAATGTTTCTAACCTTAGTTTATGACCAACATAATGTGATTTTCATTGTTTGTCTAGATTTTTCCTTTTTTTTTATTTTTCTTTTTTTATTTTTGACAGAGTGGACAGTGAGAGAGAGAGAGACAAAGAGAAAGGTCTTCCTTTGCCGTTGGTTCATCCTCCAATGGCTGCCGCAGCCGGCGCGCTGCAGCCGGCGCATTGCGCTGATCCGAAGCCAGGAGCCAGGTGCTTTTCCTGGTCTCACATGCGGGTGCAGGGCCCAAGCACTTGGGCCATCCTCCACTGCACTCCCTGGCCACAGCAGAGAGCTGGCCTGGAGGAGGGGCAACCGGGACAGAATCCAGTGCCCCGACCGGGACTAGAACCCGGTGTGCCGGCACCGCAAGGCAGAGGATTAGCCTATTGAGCCACGGCGCCAGCCCTAGATTTTTCTAAAAGAAATAATAATAGCAGTGATTGTTTAAAAAATGTTTTTAAATTAGTAATGTAATCTTTTCCCCCTCAAGTGAAACTTGGTTTGGGACTCCCTGGTTTATACAGCAATCAGGATTGGGTAAAGATGGAGACAGGAGGAGAAAAATGGAAAGGAGAATGATATGTGATGTAGGTGCTCCAAAGCTTCCTTGCGGAAATCTGTTTGAAAACCAGATAAAGGCCAATTTTTACAACATCTGAGGATGCTATAAAACAGTTTTCTCAATAAAATGAATTTAAATTGTTCCCATGTTGGGGATGATTACATTGAGCCTAAATGGTAATTCTAAATACATATTTGGTATAAAATCCATTCAGCCTAGAAACATACAATAAACAGTGATCTAGGAGGAAATGGATAATGAACTGTTTCAAAAATGAGAACACAGTTTCAGGTTAGGTGAAATAAAGCTAACATCTTTTCAGAACATTTGCACAGATGCACAAAGGAAAAGGGAGGACAGGAGGTAATTTAACAAAGAATCATCACAATCGAAAGTGTTGGTAAGAAGAAAATGTCTTTAACCTAGTGAATAATCAGGAAATTAAAATTAAAAACATAATGTGATGCTATTATATACCCACCAGGGAGGTAGAAATGCAAGTCAGCCATATCATTGTTGGTGAGGAGGGATGGAACAGGGTAGTGCTTTGCTGGTGGGAGTTTGTTAATTGATACACTCATTTGGGATGTGATTTGTTGTTGCCTACTCACGTTGAACATGTCCCTGCCCTAGATTTATCAGTTTCCTTTCCAAATATTTGCAATAGAATACTAGTTCTCCAAACATGGTGAAGGGACCCAGGGAATTTTTTTTGTCAAAACCATATTCATTATTTGCCTTTTCCATTTTCATTCTGCTGTATGTGTATATATAGTTGAATTTTCCAGAGAAGCATGATAAAGTTAATGTTTTGACAGCTAGTAGGTTATATATTTGTGTATTCATGTGTTAAAGACATACCAGTTTTAACTTCTAATATAATTACCCATAGCTATAACTCACATAAATGAAAGCTTTTTAGGGTTCTCCGATTCTTCAGAGTGTACCCTAAAACCAGTTTGAAAAGCACTGTCACAGAGCTGTGACTTCCAGAGTGATGTGCCCAGACCATCACATTCTCAGATCCTCTTGTAGACCTTAAAAAAAGTACATTATATTTTTATTCGTATGAGTGGACCTAAAAAATAGTATCAAGGGAAAAAACAGTTTAACAGAATACATATGGATTCATTCCATTATAGAAGTTAATAGATTTGTAAAAACTGTGTGTATCGATTAAGATTATATATCTGTGGTTAAAAAAAAGCTACACAGTAAAGAAAGAATGTTTAACACAAACCTTGGGTTAGGGGTCCAAGAAAATGGCATATGGGAAGCTATAATCATACCGTTAATATTCTGTTTTTTGATATTTGTATTATTTTTCTTTACAGTTTATGTAGACACATGAATATGTAAATTTATACATGAAACAATTATATATCATTCTTAAAACATTGGCATTATGATTTATTTCACAATAAGATATTAAAAGTAGGCATAGTTTGGAACAGTTGTTAAACAATTGGCTTTCAGTTTAAAATCACCAAGAAAAATAACTGGAATTTTATATGCTATTTATATAAGTCAGAGAAATATAAAAATCATTTTATAGACTTTAACAGTATTTTGAATAGAGTAAGAGTATGTAGCTGAGTCACATAATTAGTGACTGCCTATGGCTTGAGAGTTCCAAAATGTCACATTTCAGCACTTAAAATGAACAACCTCTGCTGTATGACTTTATCTAAAACCTTGTATGACCTCTCAGGGAGAGTAAAATAGACCACCGAGTGGAAACAAAACTAAGATACTTTTTACTTACTGTGCCATGATTTGGTGTTTGCATGGGACAAGAAGGTTAACATTAATCGTGATGTTAACTTTGGAAAGTATTATTGACTTTGAAATGTATTAACCTTTTAAATATTAAACTTTTGAAATGCTGGCAAAGATCACATTGGATGAAATGTTAAGTATTAATTATACTTGGTTCAAATGATAAGTTATATGAGCATATTTTATTTAATTTTGAGATAATGCATTTTTAATTTACATTATTGTCAAAAGCTTTAACAGCTCTACTAAAGAGTTCAACAAATAAAAAGTAAAAGGCCATAATCCAGCCAGAAAATAGGCAAGAGCTATAAACAGTAATCAAATAAAGATGGTCAACTTCACTCATACAAAATAAATTTTAAAATAGTCACTAGGCTGGCGCCATGGCTCACTTGGCTAATCCTCCACCTGCGGCGCCAGCACCCCGGGTTCTAGTCCCAGTTGGGGCGCTGGATTCTGTCCTGGCTGCTCCTCTTCCAGTCCAGCTCTCTGCTGTGGCCCAGGAGTGCAGTGGAGGATGGCCCAGGTCCTTGGGCCCTGCACCCACATGGGAGACCAGGAGGAAGCACCTGGCTCCTGGCTTGGGATCAGCGCAGTGCACCGGCTGTAGCTGCCAATTGGGGGTGAACCAATGGAAGGAAGACCTTTCTGTCTCTCTCACTGTCTAACTCTGCCTGTCAAAAAAAAAAAAAAAAAAAAAAAAAGTCACAAAAAGAGCATGATAATTTAGTAACCAAAAAGCAGATGGCTTTAAGGGTCACATGGAAAAAAGCCTTCCAAGCATGGAAAACGAGAATATATATTTCTAAACAAAGCTGCCTTATAAGAGTCTAAAATTTTTTTTGCCAGTTTTGTTATTTGTAAGAATTTAAGGGGCTGGCTGGCCTTGTGGTGCAGTGGATTAAGCTGTTGCTTGTGATGCCAGCATCCTGTATCAGGGTGCCAGTTTGAATCCCAGGTACTTTGCTTCTGATCCAGCTTCCTGCTGATGCACCTGGGAAGGCAGCTGAGGAGCCTAAGTGCTTGGGCCCCTGCACCCACATGGGAGACTGGGATATAGTTCCTGGCTCATGGCCTCCACCTGGCCCAGACCTGATCTGGCTGTTGTAGCCATATATGGAATGAATGAACTCTCTTTCCCCCTCCCCCCACTGTTTCTCTCTACCTCTCTCTGTTGCTCTGCCTTTCAAATTAGTTAATTTAAAAAATTTAAGGGATAGAACAATGTTTGTTAATCTTCAAAATTTGGAAGTATGCAACAAATTGACACTGAATGTAAGTGCTTTGAAACTAGAAATGATTTCTTTTAAGATAGATTCTACTATAATAGGTGTTGATAATATTAACTGCTAATGCATTAAAAATACAAACAAAAATACAATAGATGTGAAAAGATGCTTAACAGTTTAAATTTTATCATTTAACCTGAATTTGTTAATTCTTACGCAGTGAATCAAAATTCTAAAAATATTGACAGTGGGAAGGAAGTTTGTAAAACATGTAGGAATACATTTTAGAAGGACTGATGCTTTCTGCCTCACACCGTCTTTTGGTATTTACTATGTTGGAGAGGTAGTTTGCATAAAAATGCTATAGACAGTTGATCCTCAGTATCCATGGGGTTTGGTTCTAAGAACCCTTTTGGATCCCGACATCCTTGGATGCTCAGGTTTCTTAGATTAAAGTGGCATAGTAGTTGCACTTAACCTATACACTTGCCTCCCATATCCTTTCTGGCATCTTTAGATTACTTACAATAACTAATACAATGTAACTGCTATGTATATAGTTGTTACATTGTATTGTGTAGCAAATGATGACAAGGAAAAAAGTTTGTACACTTGAATACAGATGCAGATTTTTTTCCCTGAATATTTTCAACTGGATGGGAAACCCATGGATACGAGGGCTGACTGAATTCTAAAATAAAAAAAAAAAAAAAAAAAAGTTATACTAGCAAAATACTCTTTGGGATTATGTTTACTTGAAAGGTTTAAGAATGTTTCTTACTTATATTTGTGACTTTGTACACAGTAGCTCTATTTCCTTCTGTTTTTAACCTTAGAGATAGAGTTACTTGAATTTTCTCTTTATTTTGTGCTGGGGACTTTAAAAGTGCTGCATATTTCACCTGAGACTCCACCCTCTCTGTTCTGTCTTCTGAGGTGATTATAATGCTCAAGTCTCTTTGTTGGTTGCTTTTGACTAATGCTTTTCAGCAGCCCCGGGCTCAGCTCCTGGTTCCCAGTATGGCACAATGACCAGGCAGATCTCTCGACACAACTCTACCACTTCTTCGACATCTTCTGGTGGATACAGACGAACTCCCTCTGTGACTGCTCAATTTTCTGCTCAGCCTCATGTTAATGGAGGTCCACTTTATTCTCAAAATTCAAGTAAGCTTGTGTTTTGCAGGCATGCAGCACCAGTGGAGCTCCTTTTGAAGGAAATTATTTAAAACTTATTTTTAACAGTGATAGACAACAATTGAAATCATGCTATTTCATATTTACTTTTGCTTTAGGATGGTAGTCCTTCAATCATACCATTTTAAGAATAATTGCTTACCAACTTTCTCTTCCAAAATGTAGACTTAGTATACTAAAATTTGACTAATGCTTTAATGTGCTATTTTTATTACCCTAGTATAAAAGTAGAACCAGAGAACAAAACACCATGGAAATAAATTATGTTTGTATACAGTTCAGTACGGAAAACATATGGATACAAACATTGTGAAAATTTAACTTTAACAAAATGAAATTGCTGGCTATCACTTTTAAGGTGGTTAATGTACACCAAAATGAATTCAAAACTGATTAAGAATAGTTGTGATGCCTGTTGAATTATTCTGTCTCTGAATGATTCTAATAGTGGGGAAGGATTCTTTTGGTTTCTTTCTGTTCACCTATAAAATTGCACATCTCAACACTAACTGCAATCAGTGTTTAAAAGCTGAAGTGAAATTAGAAAACACTTGAAACATAAAATGTTAGGATGTTTGACTAGCTTAACTTAGTCATTAATATCACTGTCCATATTAAGATGCTTAATGAAAAAGGCAAAAATAAATTTAAATCCAGTATGAACCTATTGTCCATTAATTGTTGTTGGCTCAAAGTTGTTCCTACACTTTCCCATGCAGCTTTTTGTAGTTGTTTCCTCGAGCCATCTACGGTATTAGTTTACTTTACAAACACTGAATTCTCATTGAATTCTCTGTATTTACACGGGAAGTTGGTTATGTTGTTTTTTATGATGCATATCTTGAAATATGTATTTTAAGAAAGTGTTAAGGGGAGATTCTCTTAATAATTTTTTTTCTCATTTTAGAGATGAAGATTGTAATTATAGCAAAAAGCTCGTAAAAATTGAAAACCGCTTTAGCAGAAATGTCAAAATTCTCAGCTTATCTCAATTTTATATAACCTTTTTCAAGACTGAAAATTTCATTCAAGATAGTAAGAAGTATTAAACTTTACCATTAACCATTCTAGCTTACATTTCCCCTGGTCTCCTTTTGGTATTGTAAGGTAGACAGTGTCTGAAAATTGCACAGATAACACTTCGTCATGAGTTTTATGAACTTTATATTTTTTCATATTCTGCATTTTTAGACCCTATCACTATGTTCAATGTTCTTCTTTTTCTCACTTAGACATTTAAGTTACTCTGCAAATAAGTTTTCTTTTTTCCACCTAATATGTCTTTGTGTAGTTTTATTTTAGCAATATTTGGTGGGTTATTTTCAAACAAGACATTTCATTACTGAATGTCTATGGTCTTTTGAATTTTGGAGAGAAAATTTGACCTTGTTTTTTAAAATATGCTACTGTGTTTTGTCAAATTAATTATCCTTCAGTCTGAGTTACTGTTGGTGTTGTTTGGTAGTATGTAAATGTTTTTAGTGTTTTGATGTGCATATTTTCCCTTCTGTCTAAATGTGGTGGTAATGAGAATTATCTGCACAGCATAGCTTTCTCTTTACACACTAACCAGCATGTCTAGTAACTAAGGGTTGTTTCTAAAACATGTAGGTTTGTGGAAGTTGTTTTTTTTAACCAACCAAAACATATACCTTTTTATTTATTCAAGAGCCCTTTTTTTTTTTTTTTTTAAGATTTCATCTATTTATTTGAGAGGTAGAGTTACAGACAGAGAGAGGGAGAGAAAGGTTTTCAATCTGCTGGTTCACGACCCAGATGGCCACAGTGGCTGGAGCTGGGCCAATCCAAAGCCAGGAACCAGGAACTTCTTCCGGGGCTCCATGGGGGTGCAGGAACCCAAGCACTTGGGTCCACTGCTTTCCCAGGCCACAGCAGGGAGTTGGATCCGAACAGGAGCAGCTGGGACTAGACCAGCGCCCATGTGGGTTGCTGATGGGGACCACAAGCAGAGGCTTAGCCCACTAGGCCACAGCGCCCCACCCCCACCTTTTTTTTTTTTTTTTAAGATTTTCTTTATTTACAAGAGTGTTTTATATACGAAAGAGAACCAATTTTCTGGTGAACTAAATGTTTTTAGCCATATAATCAATATTATTGCACATATGTTGCTTTAAGTTGTTACTTATTTGAACACTGAACCCAGTAATACCTACGAACAAAATTAGACATTTATTTAACTGAAATAATTTTTTGTTCATCCCTGGAAACCAATACATTGTTTTTCTCTGTCAACTTAACATCACTCCCTGGTGACTACCAAGAAACTGAATTTTGCTATCCAGTCTTTTTGAGTTTTTCTGAACAATCTTTTTAGCAGTTACTGTTTTGTTAAAATGAGACAAAGGAGTAAGCACAGAATGTTTGCTTCTAATTTGTTACAATTTTTAAAACATTTGCTGTTCACATGAACATTCGGTATCCATTTCCTTTGAATTATGTACTTTGCAAAAGAAAAATCCTAATGTATTTCAAGTTATCTAATGATTTGTTAGGCATTTTTTAAATGCAGATAATTCATAATATAATATACCAGATATCAGATTTCCTTTTTTAGAATAGTGATTAAAAAAAGTTACCTTTGAGATATCTCATCCTGTGAAACACTGATTAATTAACGTGGGTATAGAGTACTTTTATTCCCTAGTAAATTTAGGAGGGATATCATTAAAAATAAAATTGCCAGTTTAAAAAAGAATAAAAACCTTGTTTAATAAACAGGTTTTTCCTGGGAACTGTATGTAAATTTAGGTGCATAATAAGAACTGTCTTAAGGAAGAAACCTATGATTAATTTATTTACATATGAAATAAGCTGCTGTTACATAATATGTCTTATTTGTGTTTGAATTTATAGCATTATCTTAAAGCTAGACAAACTTTTAGTTTAGAGTTATGGAAAACACAATATTCTGAAAACCTCTGTTGGTATTTCATTGTATATTTTAGAAGTTTTTCCTTAGAATTTGACAAGTTTATTGCACTAATGTGAATATTATGGTAAATTTAAATCTTCCCCAAACAACATAACATTAATATTAAATTACATAGATTTGTTCTTTTATAAAATTAACCAGTTGGCTGAGCACAGCTTGACTTTAAGTTTGCTTGGGGGAGATGAGGGTAAAGAAGGTTCTACAGGTTTTTTGTTTTGTTTTGTTTTGTTTTGTTTTGTTTTTGCTTTTGTTTTGTTTTGTTTCATTTGCAAACTGTTCTTTGCATACTTATGTTTGTGGTCCTTGTAACTGACTTCTGCTTTTTGTTTGTTTCCTTTTCTTTCCTTTATCTGTTTTACTTCCCCCATACTGTGGTGTTGCTACCAGTTTCTATTGCCCCGCCCCCTCCCCCTATGCCTCAGTTGACTCCACAGATACCTCTCACAGGCTTCGTGGCCAGGGTGCAGGAAAACAGTAAGTTTGGAAAAACTGAGCTATCAGAGTAGAGGCTGTCTCCTTATAGCATGCATGGCTGATGAGTCATCATTTTCCTTTTATTGAGAAGCTAATCTTATCTTGAAAATAGGTGCAGATATGTTGCTGAAACTGAAGAGTGCGGTCTTCAGTTTTTCTCGTGTGCATGATTACTGACCCATATAAATTTTCAAAACTAGAACTTTCTTATGTATGTCATGATCTAAAACATGAGATCTGATCTTTGCAGATTTTTGAGGAGAGAGAAATCAAACACAAAAATTCAAAATATATGGAAACCCCTACCTTCCAATAGTTTTTAGAAGAATTAGGAAACATTTTAACAAATTTATTAATATGTAGTTATACTGTAAGATTACATTTATTATGAAATTAGGGCAGTTTTTTTTTTCTCTTTAATTACACAAAAAAATTTTAGAGAAAGTTGTGTAGCCTCAGGTTTTCACATATAAATGATCCTGAATCTATATAATGACTCATTGTTAGGATAAGGTGGGATCTCCAAGGACAATGTTTTACATCCATGCTCCTCTGTTTAAGAAGCTAAGTGGAGCCCTCTTCGTATTTTGGTTCTATGCAGGCCCATGAGAATTCTTTTCTGAATACATAAGTTTCTCCATTTTCTTAGCTTTTCTCTGAATTAAAGTCTGGTTTAGTTAAAAATTCTTTTTTTAAAGATTTGTTAAATGTTTTAAATATATGGCTTTCATCAGATTAGACTAGTTTATATTACTACCTGGTTACTTTTGAGGTTCCAGAAGATGTGTTATCCTGACTACATGGTTCTAATGAGTGTGATAAGGCAAAATAAAAAGTACCATTTTAATCGAATTATATTATGTCCAAAAAGCTGTTGAGATTAAGATGGTGAAGTGATCCAGTTCTGATTCACTTCATTTGAGACCGTTATCATGAAAACGAATCTGAGAATGCTTTACGGAAGTGAAGAACCTGTCTTCCAGGAGAGTTGATTGTGATAGATCCCATTCTTCAGCCTTTGCTGATGCTGCTGTACCATTCTTCCCGTTCTCTCCCTTCTGGCCAAATATTTGCTCATCCAACATTGTGTGCTAGGCTCTGGGAAGAATAGAAATAATTTAAGACAAAGCCCCTTCCTTCACGAAATAGCTATTATAAGGTGCTTAATGTAAAACATTGTAGTTATAAAATGTTGAAGTTTCATAGTATAAGCTCGTAATTTGTAACATTTAAAAGTAAGTGAATTTTACTGAAAAACTTAAATGAATAAGAATAAAATAATTGATCCTCCATGCTATAAGACTTTAAAAACTGAGTTTGACTTCTGAAGTAACATATTGCTAAGAATTATTAATAAATATCTTAAAATAGCCACATTGTGATTATTGTTTAAATAGGCATCATTTTGTGGGTTAAAAGGTCATTTACTAGATTAAATAGCTTTTTAATATATAGAAACCCATTATTAATGTATATCATTCTAGGCACGCAAACTCTTTGCCACAGGGTCCTGTGGTGCTATTTTAGTTCTTTTTACCAAACATAAGAACCTCAATCCGTCAGTTATTCTCCTTGTGCCCCAGACTCCCCAGCTTGATTTGGTATCTGTTTTCTTTAAGAGCAAGTTAGGAAGATTAGTGATAAACTGTGTAACAGTACTTCAAGTATTTCCGGTATTCTTTTCTTAAATTCCTGGTTTCTTCTAGAGTGCAAAGTGGAGGGTAGTGAATGCATAGAGCAGTTAACTAGTAGTATATATTTCAGTTTAAGCTGTGAGTCTCAAAAAATGGCAACAGTGTGTGTACGATTAACATCAGAATGCAGTCTTTAACTAATTATGCATGGTGCTAAGACAGTATTTTTACAGAAAATTAGATTGACCACAGTTTGAAAATAAGCCAGTGTAGACTTCAGCAGATGAATATAAAAAATTATTAAACTAGTAAAATGTGCATAAATCAAGAGTAAATGCAGTTTAGATATGTAGTCCGCATATATAATTAAGTCACGTTAAAAAAATGATCTTTGGCTATTTGATGTTAGGAAGTATTCATATCCATTTTCCTCTCCTCTGTAATACTAAGTGGAGCAGATTTAGCAGAGAGAAAAATCCACACATGAGATGGCAAAATAAATTGTAGACCTGTTTGAGAGCATCAGAGTGAGCATTACCACCCAGAATTTGTTTTTAAAATATTTTTTAAATTTATTTTTGAGAGACAGAGATGTAGAACACAGGGAGTGGGAAGGAGAGAGTGAGCAGGCACTCTTGGCCACTGATTCACTCCCCAAATGCCCCCAGTAGCCAAGACTGAGGACCAAGTGGGAGCTGCTAACTCAGTCTGGTCTCCCTGGTGGGTGTCAGGAACCCAGTTACTTATTCATCATTGCTGCCTCCCAGGATCCGCATTAGCAGGAAGCTGGAGTCAGAAGCCAAAACTGGTTATTGAACCAAAATAAAATATTCCACAGTATGGAACCACAGGCATCTTATCCTTGTGTCTTAGCAACTAGACTAAATGCTGCTCAAGGATTTTTTAGTAGCCTTTTCAATCCCCCAAGAAGATAAAGTAGAATTGGAGTGATTATGGAACTGTGGTTATTGTCTACAAATATTTTAAATCTAGATCGCTTGGTTATATTTGTAACACACTATTCCATGTAGGGTGGAGTAAGCTTTAAAGTCTGTGTGACAAATAGTTTATGACTTGTTTTATTGATTATATAAATATTTCCAGAAATTGGCATTTGAGTTAGTATTTTTTGTACTATGAGCTTTTTCCCTGAAGGTATCACCTAATTCTTGTATGAGTTTTTATAAAAACATTTCATTTGTCTTTTAAGCTTTTAATGAAATTTGTGGGTCAGAAATTTAAATTCAGCCTGTTGTGTTACGGCTCTGAATTCCTTCCCATCGGGAGCATTTATTTCCTGGCGTCCTAATGTCAGAGCGACTGCAGTTCTAGCCTGACGTTTTCACACGTTACAGTTTCATCCTTGATTATTTAAAGCACACACACATGCATACTACGATTGTCTAGAATTTGAGGTGTGAGTCCTTTTTATTGTTTTGTTTGATATAAGTTCCTTTTTTATTTTTATTACATCTTCCCTCAGTACTTTATGTTCAGATCTTAATTGTGGATGAATTCTGAGAAAATTGGATCTCAAGGGTCCAGTCTTTCCCCCATCCCCTGCTTCTGTTTTACCAGCAATAACGGAAAATCTTAATATTGAGGTGTTTTTTTTAACTAGTGGAGAATTATTTTCCAGTTTTTCTTGTTAAAAATGTAATGAAAGAATAGAAAACTTATGTCCAGAAGCAGACTTAATACCACCAACTTTCCTTTTCTCTCCAGTAAGCAGTGCTGAACAAGCATCTGCCCCTTGGAGACTGAGTATCTAGGAAATTCAGTCTATTAAGAACCAAAATCAGGGTGAATGAGCACAATGAAACAAAGCAAACCATTCATACAATTCATAGTGTTACTCAGCTACCACAGGTCAGGGGACAGATATGGCATGAAGTTTATCTTAGGCAGGTAGGTTAACTATAGTCATTTGTCCTGAGCTGAACCTTAAAATCAGGAAATTAATTACTCCTGCAGTCCTTAAAAAAAAAGACATTATCTCCTAACCTCTTGCATTCATTAATTTTGTAGTACTTCTTGTTACCCTTATTTTTAGCTCATTTTATTATTGCAAAATTATTCTTAATATGTAGCATAAACTTAACACACAAGCTTTTATTTCTAATCATTGCATGTTTTATTGTAGTGCATGCTGTAGAAGAGCTAGAGCTTCCTTAAATCCTTTTAACTAAGAATTTCCACTTGTACGAGTTTCTGCCTCAAATTAACATTCTGAATCTTTTTAGTTGCTGATAGTCCAACTCCCCCGCCACCACCTCCGCCGGATGACGTTCCCATGTTTGATGACTCTCCGCCTCCACCACCACCACCTCCAGTGGACTATGAAGACGAGGAGGCTGCAGTAGTCCAGTATAACGATCCTTATGCAGATGGGGATCCTGCTTGGGCCCCCAAGAATTATATTGAGAAAGGTACGTATTGTCATCATTGGAGTGATATGAAGGAAGGTAACCTAGTTACAGAGTTTGAGAACTATCAAGAGCCTCTGTTCCAGTGTTGCTCAGCCACCTTTTGAAGTGCTTTACCATCCACAGTGATTGGCTTACTCTTGCACTGTACTTCATTCACCAAAAAAGGGGGAAAATTCAATTCTGTGCTATTTTCAAAATGTATTTCTGTAGATTTCTTCTGAAAAGTGCTTGTAATTTAGTTGAAAACCTTTGATTATCTTTGATATAAATTGCCTTCCATGGGCTTTATTGGGTTAACTGACTTCCTGCCCAAGTTTTGAATATGTAGCAAAGTGAATTTATTATTTTCTTTTCTTATACTTTTTAGCAGTAAATATTTTATATGTGAAGGAAGTTTTGACTACCTTATATTTAGATTTTTTTATACTTTAAAGATGTTATAAGTATGCGGATAACACACTTGAATAGTCTTTTTTTTATTTGAAAGTCAGAGTTATAAAAAGGGAGAAATAGATCTTCCATCTGCTAGTTCACTCCCCAAATAGCTGCAACACCATAGCCAGGAGCTAGGAGCTTCTTCCAGGTGTCCCACGTGGGTGCAGAGACTCAAGCACTCCGGCCATCCTCCACTGCTTTCCCAGATACCACAGGAGCAAGCTGAGGGCCTGGCACTGTGGTACAGTTAGCTCAGTCTCTGCCTACTCACGGCCATCTCATGTGGGTGCTGGTTTGTGTCCCAGCTGCTTCTCTTCGGATTCAGCTCTCTGGATAAGGCTTGGGAAAGCAGAGGAATATGGCCCAAAGTGCTTGGGCCCCTGCAACCATGTTGGAGACCCAGAGGAAGCTCCTGGCTCTTGGCTTCTGATCTGCCCAGCTCTGGCCATTGCGACCATTTGGAGAATGAACCAGCAGTGGAATACCTCTTTCTGTCTCTCCCTCCCTCTGTCTGTAACTCTCTCAACTAAATCAATAAATCTTAAACAAACAAACAAAAAAAGGAGCGTGATCTGAAGTATAGCGGCTGGGACTTAAACCAGTGCCTAAACTGGTGCCCATATGGGATGCTGGTGTAGCAGGCAGCAGCTTAACCAGCTACATCACAGTGCCAGCCCCTTGAATTGTGTTTGTACCTAGATTTTAATTTATAAAGCAATCTTTAAATAACTATGAAGTGGGGCCGGCGCCGCGGCTCACTAGGCTAATCCTCCGCCTAGCAGCGCCGGCACACCGGGTTCTAGTCCCGGTCAGGGCGCCGGATTCTGTCCCGGTTGCCCCTCTTCCAGGCCAGCTCTCTGCTGTGGTCAGGGAGTGCAGTGGAGGATGGCCCAGGTGCTTGGGCCCTGCACCCCATGGGAGACCAGGAAAAGCACCTGGCTCCTGGCTCCTGCCATCGGATCAGCGCGGTGCGCCGGCCGCGGCGGCCATTGGAGGGTGAACCAACGGCAAAGGAAGACCTTTCTCTCTGTCTCTCTCTCTCACTGTCCACTCTGCCTGTCAAAAAAATAAATAAATAAATAAAAAATAAAATAACTATGAAGTGGGAAAATGAGTTCATAAATTTGGGAAGATATGTTTAATACACTTGGCAGGAGAGCAGAATTAAAAGCATATTTTCACAAGTTGAGGTGCTGAGTCCTGAACCAGAGGTCAGCTTGCTGTTTCTTGGATAAGACCAGATAGTATTTTAGACTCTGTTGGCTGTATGGTCTGTCACAACTGCTGTGCCTGCACTTGTAGCACAAAAGCAGGCACAGACAGTATGTTAGATGTGGCCATGCTGCAAGGAAGCTTTAGTTAAAAACAAGAAGGCAGCAGCTTGGATATGTGTATTGAGTTGTTCATTTGCTGACCTGTAGTATAAATCAAAACTGGAGATTTAGTAGGGTTAGATTTAAAATCTTTTTGTCACTTGTATAATCACAAGGTGAATGAATCCTGGATTAATTGCATTTCAGTTGAGTGTATGATAACAGTTTATGACAAGGCTGGTTTTTTTGTTTTATATTTATTTTATTTATTTGAAAGAGTTACAGAGAGAGGTAGAGACAGAGAGGGAGGTCTTTCATCTAATGGTTCACTCCCCAAATGGCTGCAATGGTCGGAGCTGGGCCAATCAGAAGCCAGGAACCAGGAGCTTCTTCTGGGTCTCCTATGTGCTTGCAGGGGTCCAAGGGCTTGGGGCATCCTCTGTTGTTTTCCCAGGTGCATTAGCAGGGAGCTGGATCAGAAGTGGATCACCCATTCTCGAACCGGTACCCATATGGGATTCTGGTGCTGCAGCCTGAGGCTTTAACCTGCTGCACCACAGTGCTGACCCCAACATGACTGTTCTTAAAGCCATTTTTACTTACCTGTAAGCTAATTTAACTTTAGCCTAATATGTGCCAAATTGTATACTTTCCAATTAGACAGCTTTGGTTGTTACCTGGTTTACTGAATAAAAGTTAGCTTTGCCTAATAGTTACTTTGAAAATGGTACTTCCCCTATGATGGACACTTTGTAGATATAGGAGCAAATGGATTAAAATATCTTATAAATCCCTGAACCCTGAGATCTTTCTTAAAAAGATTGGTAGAACCTTTTGATTTCTTTCGTCTAATTAAACTGAAATTTGGCCCTAATATCACGCCAGTGATTTAGTCACATTGTTGGCCACTGATTGACCTATATTGAAGGATACAGGAATTAAGACTTTTCATGAAAATAGTTGGCTTTGGCATATTATAGTACAATTGGCATAAAATTTCAAAATTCAATTATATGTTGAGTATAGTATACTCATGTGCTACTCTGTCTCTTTTCTCCGTAGTTGTTGCAATATATGATTATACAAAAGACAAGGATGATGAGCTGTCCTTCATGGAGGGTGCAATCATTTATGTTATAAAGAAGAATGATGATGGCTGGTATGAAGGAGTCTGCAATCGAGTGACTGGTCTCTTCCCTGGGAACTATGTTGAATCAATCATGCACTATACTGATTAGATTTTTGCTTTTAAAGTAGGATCTTATTACTCAGTCATACTGTGGGACCATTACGGTTAACAGAATTGTCTTAATATGTTTTAAAATGTGCCCATATTTTCAGGACATGCTGTTTTATTGGTATAATTGAATGTCTACCTATAAGCATAAATCATTGAGGCAGTTTGTATATTGCTAAACAGCAATTTATACAAGAGGCTGTCCCTGATTATGCTTATGTACTTACTTACACAATGTTAACTTTATGACCAGCCTAAATATTCTGGGGAAGCGGGGTATAATATTTAATGAATTATATGATTCAGATTGTATCATTACATGTTTCAGTGAGCATGGTTACTAATGCTATGTCAAACTAATATTAAAATCAGAAAACTTAAATGCTGGTGCTGGTCATACTTTTTTGTTTAGATTCTCTCATTTAAAAAAATACTGTTTAAAGCATGCATAAAAATTTATGTGTTGAAATATACTGAAAAATTCCAAGATGCTTCCAATTTGTGTGCTATTTCCCTGGAGTATTCACACTTAGGTCTCCTGAAATGAATTGAGTCTCTAAGTTCCCCATGCAAAACAAACAAAAGGCTAATCTGTAATGTTATAATTTGTACCTAAGTTTTTTAATGAATGAAATTTGAATTATAAATTTTTTCCATTCATAAATATATAAGTGAACCAAAGGTCTTTGTCCTTTCCTTCACTGGTTTGCTTTAACAAAAAAAAAGAGAGAGAGAGAGAGATACTGATTTATTATAGAATTATGGTTCTATTTTCTCAATATATTAACTTGGAAAAAAATTTTAGCCTTAATCTGTCCCAACAGCAATGTGATGGATTTTTTGCAGATTTAAAAATCTGAGATGGTTATTTACAAGTCAATCTACTGAATTCCTTTTTGAAAGTAACTAACTTTTGAAGCTACGAAAATGTGTCAAAGTGTACACATTTATTCTGTAAGTAAAATTTTTAAGGATTGCCATACCTGTCCTTTACTTTTACAGTGGACTATTGTACACTGGTTTGATGAAAGGAAATTATAAGTATCTTTTACATATTGTAAAAGTAAGTGCGATTGATTTGTGAATAGGCACTATTTAATCCATTACCTGGCACTAGCAACATAAGATTTTAAAATACAATAATTTGGAAAGAAGGTGAGTCATGTATTATTCAGTGAACAGAGATATACTTAACCAACAGATTTGTATTGTCTTTTGACATAATTGAAATGCAACACATGCACTTTGTGTGTCTCCTCTTAATTTAAGGGAGGGTTAGAGGGATGTCTTCTCTTATCTTGTGTATAATTCTGTATTGCTTAGGATATTAAAGTAGAGCACTCAAGTGTGGGTTTCTGTGTATTGAGGATTTGTTTGAGTTTCAAATTACAGTTATGTATTGGGCGTTACAGACTTCTAACAGCATAGTGAATGGTAAGACTAGTGCAAAACATTTATTTCTGACAATTAAAGACCATTATTGCTACCAAATCAATGTGACTGTTTCATATACATTTTGCCTTTGTTAATTTCAAACCAAGTGTCATTAGTGATCAGCTAGCTACCTTCTATTCCTTTTTTAAGTGGAATGTTCTCTTAATTTGTATATAACCTGTTGTCTAAATTTTATGTACAGTCTTTTATAATAAACCATTCTCCTATGAGTTTTTCGATACTGTTAAAATACAAATAATGTGGATGTAAGTGCACACTTCACAATTTTCTGATCTTTACTCCTATGGTGAAATAATAGAAACCATTTGAATTTTAACATTGATTATTTATTTGTGTAATGGCTTTACATGTGGATATTAACAGTGTAAACAATACCACATAGAACCATCAAGATACCTCAATTAGAATTTATAAGACTACAATGACAGATTCAGATGATTTAAGTACATTGAAAAAGTTTTCTGAAAAACTTTGCCAATAAAAAAAAAAACCTGCCCATTAATAAGGTTGAAATTGTTTTTTAAAATGATTTTTGGTTATCTGCACATGAAGCAAACAACTTTAGGCACAGTCTGGTAAAGTAGCTGCCAGAAAGAACAGAAGGAGTTGTTATTTATCTCTCGTGAGTACAATTTCCGAGAGCTGAATGAGGGCATCTCTTTCTGGGGATGGTCGCAGTTTGCTGATCTCTCTGATGGCTTCATGGCAGTACCGCTGGGCGAGGTAGGTTGTCTGTTGCACACCATCACTCTACAGAAGTGGAACAAAACAGAACAGTCAGGGACTGGATCAGCCCTTAAATTTCTGCCAAAATGCATTAAAACATACTGTTTTTTCAACTTGTCTCTAACGATTTATTTATTTGAAAGGCAGAGTTAGAGACACGGGGGTGGGGAGGTCTTCCATCCGCTGGTTCACTCCCCAAACAGCCGTAACGTCCAGAGCTGGGATGGCCAGGAGCTTCTTCCGGGTCTCCCACATAGGTGGCAGCGGCCCAAAGGACTTGGAGAATCTAATGTTGCTTGCCCAGGCCATAGCTGGGAGCTGGATCAGATGTGGAGCAGGTAAGACTCGAACTGGCATCCGTATGAGATGCCAGCTTTATCCGCTACGCCACAGCACTGGCCCCTCCAACTTCCTCTGCCTACCTGTTTTAGGTCCTTTTCCAGACTGAAGCAGATTTTTATTTTATGAGCATGCAAAATTACAATAACATATCACACTAGGAAAGTATAGAAAGGGCTTATAATGAAAACCAATTGTTCCTTTCCCTCAAAGGCAGCTGCTTTCCTCTTAGTTTTCAGTATCTGCTGCCTTTCTGTGAAGGAAGATCAGGATTTAGCCCACCCCGAGCTGTGCCTCCTGATTGTCTTCCATTCAGAGTAGAACACTCCTAACTTTGTGGTTAAGGCCTCTGACTTTCTAGACTACCAGCAGCTCAAAATAGAGCACATTTTTGTTGGCTGCGCCTTATTGTGGAGGAGCCTCTCCTCTTTGACACATCTGACTGAAGTACATCTGCAAATAAGCAACCGAGAACGTGTGGTCAGGAAGTCAAGTTTTATAGTCAGTGTATGTGTGACTTTATTTTGTAATCAGATTTAATCATAGTTTGAGTAAAGAATTCTAGGTTTAAAATGTTTGTCATAATTTAGAAGGCCCTGCTCCAGTGTGTTCTAGTGTTTTTGCTATACACTGAGCCAATTTTGATACCTTTTACTTGCATAAGTGATTACTGATTCTCTTCCTGAAATATTTGTTAAATGATTATACCCATTTTCCTAGTTTTCCTGTTTCTATTTTTTTGAGTTTTGTTGTTGTTTATGAGAGAGGGAGGGGGAACACACCCCCAGTCTGCTGGCTTGCTCACCAAATGCCCACAGTGGTAGCAGACACAGACACACACCCTGGGGCAGGAGAGGGGGCTGGTCTGGGGGTGCTTCCCCGGGGCACCCATTCACTGGCTGCTTCCCGGAGGCCCACTGTGGCTGGAGTCAGGAGCCAGAGCTGGGAACCAAACCCAGGCACACTGCCGTGGGGCTCAAGGGTCTTTAACGGCTAGGTTAATGCAGGTGCCCCTGTTTAAAGTTCACATTTCCTCAATTTCATAGGGTAACCCTTCTTTGGAGTTCATTTTTCACCATTATTTAAGATTTTTAAAGAGCTCACGCTTAACTCTTTGAAGGTATTACCCTATTGTTTTTGAATACGGTATATTTTTGGACTCTGTATTTTCCTGTGTATTTCGTTTTCTTTTCTTGTTCCACTTGAGAGGGAGGGCAGAGAGAGGTCCCATGTGCCGGTTCATTCCCCAGAAGCCCTCAATGGTGGGACAGTATTAGAGCCAGGAAATGCCAGTTCAGTTTAGTACTTCCATATGGTTAGCAGGAATCCAACTACCTGAGCTGTCACTGTTCCCTTCCAGAATCTTCATGAACAGGGAGCTGTACTCTGGAGCCACAGCTGGGTGTCAAGCCCAGGTACTCCACGGTGGGAAACAGTGTCTGAACTAACCATTAGGCCAGATGCCTGCTTCATGGATCTTCACTTGTTTATTCTGGTCTACTATTTAGTTCAGCAGGCTAATCAACTCTTTAATGATACTGAATTGTCCATTCATATTTAATGTGGAAACAGGTACCAGAAGCTCTGTGGCAATACAGGGATCTGGAATATAGAGCTCTTTGGTGACTTCTGTTTAGAAAACATTACTGGGGATTTTTCTGTAAGCGTGTTTCTGGGTAGGCTTAGTGGGACTTTACTGTTTTATGTAACAGCAATTTCCCTCTTTCAGTCCCACTTCTCAATTCAGATGTCAGTAGTAACAGTCAGCCCTCCTCATCCATGGTTTCCACATCCTCAGACTTAACCATGATCAAAAATATTTGAAAAAAAAATGGCATCTATACCAAATATGTACAGACATTACAAAATCATTATTACTAAGCAATATACCTACTGCCCTATAAATAGTACATAAGTAGCTGTTACATGTAGCCTTTACACAGGAGTAGATATAAACAGTGCAGGGAGGAGTTAAGGTATGTGAGAGGACATGCATAGTTTATAGGTAAGTACTACATCATACATCACTGTATACAAGGGACTTGGGCATGGGAGGGGGTTCCTGGAACCAATTCCCTGATGGGTGCCAAGGGGTAACTGTTCTCTGACTTCTGAAGCCAGAACTTCTTCCAGGGACCGGAATTCTTTTCAGTTGCAATTTCTCATAATGAGTTATTTTCAGTATTGCCAAACTAACTTCCACAAAAGTGGTCACTTAGCATGATATGACGCCTAACAGTCATTTGAAAGAGAAATCCTTCGGAAGGGTGTTGGTTTTTGGAAATCTGAAAATGCTGAAAGGGGGTCCCGTGCAGTGGCACAACAGGTAAAACCACTGACTGCAATGCCTGCATCCCATATGGGTGCCGGTTTGAGCCCTGGCTGCTCCACTTCCCATCCAGCTCCTTGCTAATGCACCTGGGAAGCCAGCGACGGATGGCCCAAGTCCTTGGGCCTCTGCCACCCACATGGGAGATCTGGAAGAAGCTCCTGGCTTTGGCCTGGCCCAGCCCTAATTGATGTGGCCATTGAGGAGTGAACCAGAGGATGGACGATCTCTCAGTCTCTCTCCCTCTCTCTGACTCTGCCTCTTAAATACAATAAATCTTTACAAAAATGCCGAAAGGTAATTGTCTGCTCACTCCTCTTTATTCCCTAGATATGCTGGCTGTAGAATGCTTTGAATTGGGAAACCGCTTACTCTTAAAGACAGTTAGCAAAACTGGAAAGTAAAAAGCTCTGAAGATGCCATGACAATCTGTATAAACGCATAGCTGCCAACATTGACTTAAAATTTTAAAACAGAGAGATTGTCCACCTACTGGTTCACTCCCTAAATGCCTGCAACAGCCAGGGCTGGGCCAGGCCAAACCGGGATCCTCGAACTCCATACATGTTTCCCGTGGGTGGAACTAGAACTCTGTCCGTGTCATCCATGTGGGAGTGAGGGACCCAGCTACTTGAGCACCATCCACTGCCTCCCAGGGTGCACACTAGCAGGAAGCTGGAATCAGAAGTGAGCTGAGACTCAAACCTAGGCACACTCCACTACAGGATGCTAGTGTTCAAAGAGGTATTAACTACTGTGCCAGTTTTCCTGTTACTGCCCTCAGGTTTTATCTTTAAATAGCTTTAAAAGAAAAAGGGGTTTATATTGATTTCTTTAAAAGTCAGAGTTATGGGGTGGTGAGAGAGTGGGAGGGCAGAGAGAAGTCATTCCCTGGTTCTCTCCTGAAATGGCTGCAATGGCCAGGGCTGGACCAGGCCAAAGCCAGGAGTTAAGAACTTCTTCTGGGTCTCCCACATGGGTGCAGGGGCCCAAGCACCTGGGATGTCCCCTGCTGCTTTCCCAGGTGCATTACAGAGCCGGATTGGAAACGGAGCAGCTGAGAATCCAACTGGCACCCATGTGGGATGCCAGCATCGTAGGTAGTGGCTTTACTCACTACGCCACTATGCTGCCCCCCCACCTTTAAAAAAGATTTATTTTTATTTCTTTGAAAAGCAGAGTTGGAGGGAGGGAGGGAGGGACAGAATAAACGGCTGTTTATTTAGTCACACTCTGATAACTGCTGCACGGGATGGACTTGGAAAGCTCACCATGAGCAGGCGATTTTCACAGCCTCACCCTGGCAGGATTCCGAGGACACAGACTAGGCCGAAAGCAAGTGCGGGGGACTGGGAACACGGTGAGGCTATGATGGACTTGGGGGATGGGGCTGACTACACATCAGAATCACTGTGGTGACTGCTCAAATTTTTTTAAAAACATTAACATCTAAGTCTTACTGAACACCAATTAAATCAGTATCTTTTGAAAATATTCTAGAAGAATTAAAAGTGAGTTTTTCCTTCTCGAGTTTTCGTCATAAGAGTTGACTGCCAGGTGGGCGACTGGTTGAGACACCTGCATCCGGGGCCATCGCTGTGGTGCAGTGGGCTGGGCCTCTGCCTGCAACACCAGCATCCTCCATGGGTGCCGGTTCGTGTCCTGCTCTTCATCTGCAGCTCTCTGCTAATGCACTTGGGAAAAGCAGTGCAAGATGGCCCAAGTGCTTGGGACCCTGCCTCCTATGCAGGAGGCCTGGGTGAAGTTCCTGGCTCAGCTGTGGACATCGCAACCACTTAGGGAGTGAACCAGTGGTTAGAACTCTCTCTCCGGGGCTGGCGCTGTGGCGTAGGGGGTAAAGCCACTGCCTACAGTGCTGGCATCCCATATGGGTGCCAGTTTGAGTCCCGGCTGCTCCACTTCCAATCCAGCTCTCTGCTATGGCCTGGGAAAGCAGTAGAAGATGGCTCAAGCCCTCGGGCCCCTGCACCCAGGTGGGAGACCCAGAGGAGGCTCCTGGCTCCTGGCTTCGGATTGGCGCAGCTCCAGCCGTCGCGGCCAATTGGAGAGTGAACCAGCCGATGGAAGACCCCTCTCTCTCTGCCTCTCCTTCTCTCTCTGTGTAACTCTGACTTTCAAGTAAAATAAATAAATCTTTAAAAAAAAAAAAAAAAAAAAAGAGAGAGAGAACTCTCTCTCCTTCCCTCTCTAACTTTTTGAAGTAAATAAATCTTTAAAAAAAAAAAAATTCCGGCATCTCACACTGGAGTACCTGGGGTTTGATTCCTGGCTCCACTTACCAGCTTCCTGCTCATGCAAACCTTGGGAGGCAACAAGTGACTGGGTTCCTGCCACCCATGTGAGAGACCTGGGGTGAGTTCCCTGCTCCTGGTTTTTGTCCCAGCCAAGGGCCACTGGGGGCATCAGAGAGAACAGGAAGTTGGAAGTGTGCACTTTGCATGTGCGCTCTCCCTCCCCCTTCCTTGTCTGCCTGCCTCTCAGATAGGAAAAAAAAATGTCGATCATATTTGGTCTCAAAGGTAACATTTTTTAGTTAAAATTACATTGGCTTAAGGACTATGCCACACACCTAATGATGTTTTCTTTTAAAATAATCATACATGGGGCCTGCGTGGGAGATCATGAGGAGGTCCTGGCTCCTGGCTTCAGATTGGTGCAGCTCAGGCAGTTGTGGCCATTTGGGGAGTAAACCAGTGGTGGTGGGGCTTTTTCTCTGTCTCTCCCTCTCAAATAAATAAATAAAATCTTAAAAGTAAAAATAAGCATACCTGTAATACATACTGTCGTGCTCTGTCCACATCTCCCGGCAAACTGAACCGTCTCATTATCATGGCATTCATTTCTGGAAACTAACCGTAAAGAAAACTCTAGTTATTGGTCTTGGGAGAATCCAGTGGTTTAACACTCTAGGAAACACCAGCCAGGAACGTGACTAAGCGTTGAGCGGATGGGGAGCAGTAACTAGACTGGATGATGAAGAAGCTGAGACACGCCGTGTCTGCCCGGGCCTGTGGCCGTGCACAGAAGCAGCAGCCGCTGACCCGCAGCCCAGTGCTGAGCTGAGAGAGGCAGAGGAATGAAGACATCTATCTCTTAAGTCTCCTGGTCGTCTTCCCTCACTCCTGACAACCGTCCACTGCATCAGAATCGTCTGCATTCCCCACTGGCCCTCTCCCCTGAGGTGGGGACGGTGGGTCTGCGCGTGCGCTCCTACCAAATCCCTGGGTCAGGTGGACATGCTGGAAAACCGCTGTCCCAGAACAAGGCGGGAATTAGAGCGCCAGCTGAAACCTGTGCAAGTTTCTGAGCAGGGCTCTGCCTGCAGCACACACCCCAGAGTGAACTGGAGCGGCGGTGCGTGTCGGTTGTACGGTGCTAACAGTTAGATGTTTCAATACACTTGCCTGGATCCTGCTCCCAAAGGTTGTCATATATTGGCTTGGGGGTAGGTAGGCCTGGATAGTGGGGCTCTTAGGGTATAACCAAGGTGAAGAACCACTGAGTTCGAGGAGCTACAGGCAGAGGTTACCAACCAGGTTATTGACCAAGGATAAGCCAGTGGGTATGAGAGGAAGAAAGAAACCTGCGAAGGTTCTGAAGACAGAATCCATATTCCGCGACAGTAGGCGGCTGTTTGGGAGAACGGCCACTGTTAACGCACGCCGCGGCACTGAATTCTGCAGCTCCCTCCGTGCAGGCTGCGCTCGCCACGCTGCACGAGTGCTGTCACCATTGAGTCCCGGGCTCCCTGTCTGTCTCACGAGCTGACAGGCTTGAACTCAACAACTTCACGGCATCATGAACTGAGAGGGAAGATGCGCCTGGTCTTGGACATGGTCAGTGCGTATCGCAGTTGCCAGCTTTTACCCAGCACTGAGCCTGAAGAATGAAATGAGTTGTTCTATAACCTTCACCATGCTATTAATAATTCTAGAAAAGAAAATTGGGCACACACAGGAAAACCTCAACCAAATGATGGCAGATGAGTCGGGGTTCTGAACAGAGCTGCAAATGTGCTGAGGCTACTAACACGCTTACAGAATTTAAAGAGCCAGCAGTTGGTTAGTTCTTAAATGAAAACCAGTAATTTGCTTTACTAACTGGTCTTTTAAGATTAAAATAATGTAAGCTATACAGGAAACAAATCAGGGAGGCCTAAGTCCATCCATATTAGTGGTAAAAAGCCAAGTAGGCATTTGTTTCAGTTTTTAAATTTCATATCCTTAAGTTCATCCTTAAAGCTGGTGTGACCCTGCTCTAGACATCTGGTGCAACCACCTTGTTTACATGTATAAGCTTTTCCTGAAACACCAACAAGTGTGCTAAAATGTACTGACTTGGTGGGTTCTGCGAAGGCTTCTTTTTTTTTTTAACTATAAAAAGTATCAGAGAAAGCAAAATTTGAAAGAAAATATTTGCATTGAGTGAGACTATATCCTTCCTTGATGAAACATGTAGTGTGTGCAGTTTTGATATGCAAATATGAAATTCTTCCCCTAAGCACCGCTCCATGCCCTTCATGTGTGAGTGAGAAATAAGAAGCCTAACAGAACAGTTGCCTGCCTACAGGTTTAGGGAGGAGTAAGACAATTTGTGTTTGCGCAGGCTGTTTTTAAAAGTAGGAGCGACCTCCTGGGGATGAATCAGGTTTTCAAGTCTGTCTACACTACACAGGTGCTCTGTGAATTGGACTGAGTTTACCCAAACAGAGCCTGGGTAACCAAGGCACCAACTAGTCACCGCACTAGCGTAAGCCGCTGCAGAGGCTGGCGACGGCAGTGGGAAATACAGCTACAGGCTGGCATTTAGGTTTAGTGACTTAGCAGACGAGAGAAGCAGAACAAAGCTGGTTTTTTTTTTTTAAAGCTACTTAAAAACGAAGGGATCTCATTAAAGAAAGGAAAACACTTCTTTTTGTTTCTGAAAGTTTCAAGAACCAACCAATAACACCCTTTAAAGATTTAACATGAGGTTTCTGTTCCTAAAATAACACATACAAGAAAGGGCACTGCTGTCACTGGAAACTCCAGAAATCCCCGCTACCAACTGTTCTGAGAAAACCCCTTCAGAGATGTGAGAGACAGTGGAATCCCAAAAAGAGGGAGATTCTGTCTAAAAGTGCCAATTTCAAGACAGCCCACCATGCCAAGTTAAAAAGAAAAAGGTGGTTTCCGCAAGGCGGCTTGTCCTGGTCCAGCGAGTCCGTGTTCACAGGGGAGCGCCTCAGAGACCCTGCAGACAAAACTCGGCCCCTGCCCCGCCAGGACTGCACCCGAGACGCGCGGAGCCCTCTACGCCGCCGGCCACCGGCCCGGGGACACCAGCTGGCTGCTCCGTAGGAAGCCCTGCTGGTGCCAGGCAGGCTTGCCAGGGACTAACTCTGATCAGCTGTCAGTGGCAGTCAGAAACCCTGCTCCGGTTAAAATCAACCGTGCTCACAGAAGTCTTGGACCGTTCAATGGCCTTCTGTGCTGCTCACACATTTTAAATTTTGGCCAGGCGCAGCGTCAGTTTCTTTATTTGTGTAAGGGACATCAACATGTCTGTCACAAAGAGGAGCTGTGCACGGAATCCTTTATGAGCTAAAAATAACCCACTTTGATTAACGTGCAAATACTGCACATCCTGATGTTATTTTTGGAACCTGTTTTACCCAGAATTACATTAAGCTGCATAAATCTTTTGGTAATTTCTTGCTGATAATCTTTTTTTATTTGACAGGGTAAACCTTAGTAGAGCCTTAACGGGCTGTTTTATTTGAAAAGTTATAAATACCCATCTGACTAACCTCTGCCCGTGTGTCATGAGACGGACAAGTCAGCACACTTCTGAAGCGACTGCTGTCCAGTCACTTCTCGCTTGGCCTCCTTGTGTTCCCTTTTCGGGGGCTGTGATATGGCCTCGAACCCCCACCCCCACCCCATGGGCAGATGAGAAAAGTGCTGTCCGCAGTGAGCGGGTGCCTCGTGACGAGGGTTCCCAGTGGAGCACCCACAGAACTGGGGCTTGGGGCACGGGAACCTCCCGTTGGTTCCTGGTCCTTCCCCTCCACTTTTTTTTTACAGAAAGCTTTTATTTAATAAATGTGAATTTAATAAGTACAACTTTTGGATTACAGCGGTTCTTCCTCCATACCATTCTTTTTTTTAAACCAGAATTTTTCCTTCTCATACATTACTGTCAGATCAATATGTGGGAGGGGTCCATTCCCCCACCTAACGCTTGGTCCCCTTATGTCGGGAAAGTAAGTTTGTTTCTTTGGAAATAAGTTCCTAATGAAACAATCAGGGTATTCTCAGCCAGTCCCCTTAAGTAGCACTTAGCTGTTAATTTAACTAATCATGCATGGGCTGGTGACAATGAGCTATAAGACTACAGCTACCAAAACTTTATTTTTGAGGCAGGTCAAATCCAGATCCCGCTCTCACCTGAAAGCCGCCGGCTGTTCTTGGAGCCAGCCTTCCCGTCGGCCCTGCTGAGACACTGGTTCTGTGGGCCGCGGGGGCTTGGGGGACTCACCTGCTGGCAGGCAAAGAGGACAGGGCCAGTGGCTAGGCCGAGCTTCAGATCAGCAGATGTCGGCTTGCCCATCTGGTCAGAACACGAGGTGAAGTCCAACACGTCATCTATTAGCTGGCGAAAGGCAAACGAGGGCTGTCAAAGCGCCACCACTGAGGACTTGCTGTACCCACACTAGGACAAACAGGAAGCATACGAACCTGAAAGGCTATGCCCACGTTTTTCCCATACTGATAGGCTATCTCGTGCACCACGGGGTCCGGGCATCCTAGGACAGAGACCTGAAACACACAGAATTCAGGGGTGAGCTGCCAGGCAGGCAAGAACGGGCCCCGGCCCCTGGGTGAAGGGCCGGATAAACATTTCCTTAAAGAGGGGTAGTGGAGCTAGAGAGCAAAATACTGATTTCAGTGAAAGAATTTAAATCTTACATCCTTAAAGATTTACTTATTTATCTGAAAGTCAGAATTACAGAGAGAGAGGAGGGAGACAGAGAAATGTCCCACCAGCTGGTTCACTCCACTAGTGGCTGCAACAGGAGTGAGCCAGGCCGGAGCCAGGAGCCAGGGGCTTTATATCCAGGTCTCCCACAAGGGTGCAGGGCCGACTGCTGCGGCTTTCCCAGGCTATTAGCATCACAGGGGGTGGCCTGCCCACAACACCAGCCCCTGAAGTCTTAAATTCTAAGACAAGCAACTGTCTTCCCACCTTCCGCCTCTCTCAGGCAGGATAAGCAGTGCTTCCCACTGCTTCGGAAAAACTCAGTTACTGTGCGGGGACTTCTGCTCAGAATATGCCAAGTCACCCTTGCTGACCCGCAAGGAAAGAGATGCTCCACCGTGAAAAGCTGGCTTCCGGCACCAGCCTGGGCCCGGTGACTGTGGCCTTAAGTGACCTCGCTACTCATTTCTTGCTCACTTTAGGGTTAGATGTGTAATCTAATCTTACAGATGACATTGTCATGTACTTCCCCACCTGTACTCCCTCCTTTTAATAACCGCTGGGGACTACACTTCCTTCTAAGCAGTTCTTCCTGTCTACGGCAACCGAAGTCTCCGGTTTCAGATGTCCACCTTGCTCTCTCAGCATCAGAAGGCCCTTCCCTGGCCCTGCTGTTTCCAGACGTCAACCACCAGAGAGAGGCGAGCTCGGAAAGTCTTTTAAAACTCCCAGAACACGAGCTGACACTGGCCACTTGAGTGTGCTTCCCTCGGCTCTGCTAAGCATGCTAAACAGGCCGAGGTGAGCTTTCAGAAAACAAAGGCTGGGTACAGACCACAGAGGGGGTGGGGAGGAGAGACGCTGCTCCACCAGAGAGGAAGTGTCCACACTGACTGTCAATGAGAAAGCCAGCTGAAGAACTGCGCCCTGCCCTTCCGCTCCTATCAGCGGGCTCCAGCAGGGGCGGCTCTGCTTAGCTGGCCTGCCCCAGTTGGATTTATGACCTTGATCATTACAGTGTGACCATGGCATGCGACTTCATCTGTGTACTTGAGTTTCCTCAACAAAAATGTAGGCTCTCACCTAAGAAATGAGTGTGATGCTTCAGCTCAGCCCTCAGGAAGTGCCTGGCACCTGGTGAGGGTCCCCGCACCTCTGCTAATTCAAGCCAGATCACTGGTGACGCGTTAATGAAGTCTGTGACCGTGGGACTTCTGGCCATGGTGCGTGACAAACCCACGCTGGATCAGCGTGGCCACTTGTCTGGGGAATCATGAACTCCTAACTGCTTCCAGCAGAAGACCTGACCCATGGGCTGTCGGGAGGGGCTCCTCTTTTCAGCTGAAGAATCCAGGAGCCCATACAGGGGCTGTTTACAAACTTTGGAACACGCCAAATGATCCATAAACCTGGCTCAAAGACCAGCAGGGGGGCAAGCCGCTGCAGCCTGGGCTGGGCGGAGCCCCAGACTCAACAGCACTTCTGTTCTTAAGCAGCAGTAACTGGCTGTGACATGGTCTCCTGTTCACAAGGTTAATCTGCCCAGAAATACAAACTTTGTTCCTCCAAGATAAAAATCCGCTTCTGAAGTTCACCAGTTAGAAATTCACGAGCACAGGTGATTAGCGCTTTGCAGCATCTGAGTTAAGTCTCACAGCAGCCCACACGTACTCACGTGGTGGAAGGTAAAAGCTAATCACCCATTCGCCCAAGGTTCCTCCCATGGGCAGCCCTTCAGGAGGCTTATGGAACGCAGGCAGGGAGGGAGCCGTTTCCTGGCCAAGCCCGCTGCAGTCAGCCCCTGACTCCACACACTCTGGCGCCAGGGGCTGAGCTCTTCATCACTTCGCTGTGCTGCTGCTAAATGATGACAGAAGCGGAGCTCAAAGAGCTCAGGGAACAGGCCCAGGTGAGCCGACTGCCGGGAGCTCTGTGTGCTCCCCTCCCTGCTCACCCTGCGGCCACACAACTGGGCTGGCACAGGGGAAGTGCCGACAGCCACCTCTGCACGCAGGCCACCCCCAGGAGCCTGTTCTCTGAGCCCAGGAAAGGACCGCCAGCACCCATGGCACAGGAACAGAAAACAGCACCACACACACACAATGGCAAGGAGGTGCCGCCATCCGAGATGCCTGGATTCCTTCTGGAAGCGGGTGGAGTGCGCAGAACGATAAGGCAGAGGAAAGCAGAGCCTGACTCAGTGTTTATGGGAAGCAGATGCCACAGGCAGGCCGTGCTGTGCCTGTGTTTCCTGGGCTCACCCAGTTCTCATGAGTCTCGCCTCAGACACACAGCACAGCACTGCTTACACGGGAAGGGGCCACGCACCTGATATTTGAAAGAATTACAGAGAGAGGTAGGTAGATGGAGGGAGGGATGGATGGATGGATGGATGGAGATGGAGAGAGAGAGAGAGAGAGAGAGAGGGAGAGAGGGAGGGAGGGAGGGAGGGAGGAAGAGACACCCTCCATCTACTGGTCTACTCCCCAAATGGCTGCAATGGCCAGAGCTGAGCCAAGACAGGAGCCAGGAGCTTCCTCCGAGTCTCCCACCTGGGTGCAGGGGTCCAAGTATTTGGGCCATCTTCTGCTTTTCCAGGTGTATTAGCAGAGAGCTGGATCGAAAGTAGAGCACCTGGGACTCGAACTGGTGCCCACATGGGATGTCGGGGTTTTAACCCACTGCACCACAGCACTGGCCCACATCTCCATCTTTGAAGTATGGATTTGTGCACCCCAAAAGATACATTCTGATACGTGCCTGCATGTATTGCGGTGTTATTCACCAACAACAGCGGAGGGATGGGCATTCAGCCCTGATGACACTGACGCTGGGGTCCTTCCTCTCCCAGCTCTGACTCCTGATCTGCCACCTCTCGAGGTGGCAGCAGTGACAGCACAAGGAATGGGGTTCCTTGCAGCCACACATGGTAAACTTTCACTGAGTTCCTGGCTCCTGGCTTCAGCTGGGCCCGGCCCAAGCCATTGTGGGGCTTTGGGGAAGTGAGCCAGTGGATGCAACTCTCTCTTTTTATCTGTCTCCCTCTTGCTGCCTCTCAAATGAATAAATAATTTCAAATAGTAAAGAATATTGGAGCCCCACCATTACAGAAAGCAATATCAAAATAGGGTACTGTCCAAAACCAACAGAAAGTATTGGGAAAAAAATATACGCAACAGAGAGAACTAATATTCTTAATATATAAAAAGCTTTAAAAACTGAGGGGAGGTGGGAGTGTTGTGCCAATGGGTTAAGCTGCTGCTTGGGATGCCAGCACCCCGTACTCAAGTGCCAGTCTGACTGAAAGCTGCCTTGCTTTCACTCCAGCTCCCCGCTAGCATGCCTAGGTGGCCAGTACCTGGGCCCTTGCCACCCACATGGGTGACTTAGATGGAGTCCCGGGCTCCTGCTGTTGGCCTGACTAAGACCTGGCCATTGCAGCCATTTGGGGAGTGAACCAGCAGAAGAACATGTCCTAATAAATAAATCTTTAAAAAACCAATTAGGGGCTGGCGCTGTGGCACAGTGTGTTAAGCTGCCACCTGCAGGGCCGGCATCCCCTATAGGTGTTGGTTCGAGTCCCAGCTGCTCCACTTTGAAACCAGCTCCCTGCTAATGCCCCTGAGAAATTAGATGATGGCTCAAGTCCTTGGGCCCTGCACCCATGTGGGAGACCTGGAAGAAGCTCCTGATCCCTGGCTTCAGATCAGCCCAGCCCAGGTCATTGCAGCCATTTGGGGAGTGAACCAGCAGATGCAAGATCTCTCTTGCTCTGTAATACTAACTTTCAAATAAATAATAATTAAATCTTTTAAAAAATTAAAGATACAGGCCGGCGCCGCGGCTCACTAGGCTAATCCTCCGCCTAGCGGCGCCGGCACACCGGGTTCTAGTCCCGGTTGGGGCGCCGGATTCTGTCCCGGTTGCCCCTCTTCCAGGCCAGCTCTCTGCTGTGGCCAGGGAGTGCAGTGGAGGATGGCCCAGGTGCTTGGGCCCTGCACCCCATGGGAGACCAGGAAAAGCACCTGGCTCCTGGCTCCTGCCATCGGATCAGCGCGGTGCGCCGGCCGCAGCGCGCCGGCCGCGGCGGCCATTGGAGGGTGAACCAACGGCAAAGGAAGACCTTTCTCTCTGTCTCTCTCTCTCGCTATC
The DNA here is from genome assembly GCF_051225735.1 of Oryctolagus cuniculus. Classification (NCBI taxonomy): domain Eukaryota; kingdom Metazoa; phylum Chordata; class Mammalia; order Lagomorpha; family Leporidae; genus Oryctolagus; species Oryctolagus cuniculus. The sequence goes on from NC_142879.1 coordinate 105,242,550, forward strand.
CACTCTGCCTGTCAAAAAAAAAAAAAAAAAAAAATTAAAGATACAAAAGCAGTCTTTAAGCTTCAGAAAAGATACTCAGCTTCATTCAGAAAGAAACTAAAACGTCCGTGTGGTACCATTTCTCATCTGGTGGATGGGTGAAAATGTAGACATCCAATGCCACATCCAGTTGGTAAGTCTGTGGGTAAGAGGCAAGACACTCCTCTCACGCCAGCCACACTAGCGAGGGAAATTTGGTGGCGTGGGGTAAACACACCATGCAATGAGCCCTGTATTTGCCTTGCAGTTTACCTCCCATATAAAAATGCATTCACACGATGTTAGTCAGTGTAATATTTCTAACTGTCAAGCAAGGGAAACCTAAATGCCCACACACAGAAGAGTAGCTGAGTAACCACGCCACATTCATACAGTGGTGCATTGTAGGATATGATCCAGCTCTCCTGCAAAGTGATACAAACCAACACGGGCCCATTTTCACAATATACTGTTAAGAAAGCAAGGTATGGAGGCGAAATCAAAGCAGTGCAGTATGCTACATTAAAACCGCACACAGGTCTGCTCTCTTGTGCAAAAAAATATACAGGCCAAAGGATCCAGAAGCTAATGAGACTGGTTACACAGGGTACAGAGGACGGGGGAGTGAGAACAGGGGAAAGCAGATGAAGGGGAAGGTATATTTGATAGACTCAACAACAACAAAATCCTTAAAAGAAAAAATGACTTAGCAAGAACAGGAAGGAACCCCTAACGTGAAATAGCAATGAACCAACCTATATTTCAAGTAACATAACCTCAGTTAGGTGGGGAAAAGGTCACTTTTGAACAGTGTTTTGACTATCCTCAGGCTAAAGGCAAAAGGAACTGAAAACAAATATGACAACAGTTAATGGGTCTGTTCTGCACATACGCACTAGTTACCAATTTCAAAAGCCCTGTGGTGTATTCTAGGATTGAGCAGCTCAGTCTGTTGTGGAGAACGCTGGCCAGGTCTCTCACTGTTGGGGAATAAGTTACACATTCTGCAGGGAAACATGTGAACTATGAATTTGGAGCTATCAGTGACCATGGACAGACAGGAATACACAGAAGCTGGGGTGGGCACTGTGGTACAGCAGGTGAATCTGCCACTTCGGATGTCTGCATCCCACATCTGAGTTCCTGCTCCATGTCCAATCCCACTTCCTGCTAATATGCACACTGGCATAACCAGGCGATGGCTCAATCCTTGGGTCCCTGGCACTCACATGGGAGACTTGGATTGGGTTCCAGGCTCCTGGCTTTGACCTGGCTCACCTCAGCTGTTGCATCTGGGGAGTAAAACAGTGGACAGGAGAGTTATCTGTGCCTTTTGAATAAATAAAGCTAAATTCTTTTTTTTTTAATTTATTTTTTTACAGGCAGAGTGGACAGTGAGAGAGAGAGACAGAGAGAAAGGTCTTCCTTTGCCATTGGTTCACCCTCCAATGGCCGCCGCGGCCGGTGTGCTGTGGCCGGCGCACCGCGCTGATCCGATGGCAGGAGCCAGGAGCCAGGTGCTTCTCCTGGTCTCCCATGGGGTGCAGGGCCCAAGCACCTGGGCCATCCTCCACTGCACTCCCTGGCCACAGCAGAGAGCTGGCCTGGAAGAGGGGCAACCGGGACAGAATCCGGCGCCCCGACCGGGACTAGAACCCGGTGTGCCGGCGCCGCAAGGTGGAGGATTAGCCTAGTGAGCTGCGGTGCCGGCCAATAAAGCTAAATTCTTAATTAAAAACATTCAAATTTCTTTTTTTTAAAATGAAAAGGATGCAGGAGTCAAGTTATCTCTCCCATTATCCAAAATAAGAGACAATGGAGTCTTAAATAATGACAAAGGGTTATAATTCATAGGCTGAAATAAGAATCCGAGAGTCCACGCAGATAAGAGGTGCTTTACAACAGAATGCACACGTCATTGCGGCAAAGAGACAGAGGGAATGACAGACATTCCCACCAGCTGGCAACCATAACAGTAATCACCACCTCGGGGAAGGATCGTTAAGTCCTTGTGGATTCTAAAACCAGAGAGTGACAATTTGATGGGAAACAGAAGAACTGCATATTCCGGGAATACCTTTCCCACAAAGGGGAAATAAGGGCTGGACACCATGCTCACCAGGCGAGGGAGACGAGCCTTGCCAGCAATGGGGTGGAGACACCATGTGGCTCCTAGTGCCACAAGCTGAGAAGGCAGTGTGACTTTTGTGGGCTTCCTGCCTGCCAAACACTCAGAAGCAGAACCCCCATCTTGGAAAAATACCAGACAAACCCAACTGGAGAGGCTTAACGATGTAACTAACCCACACACCTCAAACTGTCAAAGTCAAGGAAGACTGCGAAAGACTGAGGAACTGGTTCACAGTTAAAAAAGACTAAAGTTTCATTATAATGAAATGCAACACGAGATCAGGGACTGGATCCTGAACCAGAAAATCTTCCCTTTTGTTGTAACAGGATCATCAAAACTGGTCACGAAATGTGACCCTTGGAACACCTTTCTATGGTGGCACTCTGGAGCTTTCAAAATCAGGTAATAGGAAGACAGCCCACTGATGTCAGCCCACGGGCAGCCCTGGAGAGAACAAAGTTCAGGAAGGGAAACCATAAGAAAAGCAAGATTACCATGCCCAATTCCCAGCTCAGCACTGACTGGCTGCAACACTGGACAGGCCGCCTGACCTCTCAGGTCCCATTCCCATTAGATTTTTCTGGGGCACAAGACAAAGCCCTCATGGGTAAGCTACATGATGCATTTAGCCTGATTATTCTATGTACGTAAATAAATAGCCAACCATAATTAACTATTTTACTATCAGAGTCATGAAGCCCACCCCATGATAACCCTGTCTTACGTGACACCCACTAAGCCTACAATGGGTGGTTTAAACAAGTGGGTGGGGGTAGAGGGGAATGGTATCCTTGGTAGAATGAATTACAAGGTGGTGAGTCTCTGTCAAATTCCCAAGTGTTTGGAATTCCAGGATAGGAATTCTGATGTTCAGATTTCCCTTCGCTCCTCTTTTTGGTCTAATTGGCTTTGCATGCATTCCTTTGGTGCTTACGAGGCTTTGCATTTGAAATCGCGAGAGCACACAGGGATAGCACTCTGACTACCTGGCACCTCCGGACCACTTGAGCCCACAGGCACTGAACCACAGACACGTGTACTGAGAGAGCTCACACTCCGCCTCCTGTCTCAGCAGCTCTGCAGCTGAGGAATCAATCACGTGTGAGCAGGTAGTTCCGGGATGATGCCAGCCTGCCTCCTAGTGGACATTCTTAATAAGGGGCGAGCCTTGGTCAGACATGGCCACTGTTTACCTGGTCTTGGAAGAAAGAGGTGCTCCTGAGACAAGAGGTGGGCACTCTCTCCAGCTTCGTAAGCAGAGGGGAGTGACCACAACGAATCAAGGCTCCTCCGTGGCGCCAAGGCCACGTCCCCAGACCTCTGGGAGGAGTCCAGCACTGAGTGAATTCGCTCCTGTGCCAGCCCTAAAGCAATGCTGCCCTCCCAGGAACAGTGACTCTTGGTGTTTCCAGCGCCACCAGCTGCACGTGCCTCCGAACTGCAGTGTCACAACAGTGCTGTCCCTTATTCTCGGGCCCTGGATCTGCCCGAGAGATTCTGGCCATAGAGGGTGTGATAATCCAGAGCCGCCTCTCGGCACCCGCTGAAGACGGGCCATTCTTAGCGATACTTAGCATTCAGTGCCCACCAGATTTCCATCTTCTCTCTCTTTTACACACACTTGGAAACACAAACATAATAGCCTTTTCAATGAAAACACAAAGACGCCCGAGATCGTGGCCAGCAAGTGCTACATGATTCACATTCCTCCGGGTGTCAGAGTAGATCCTTCCAGGAAGCCAACATTGCCCTCATTCTTTCCTGGCTCCCAACTGCACATGACTTGACCCTTTTCGGAACAGCGACACTTAGCGCCATAAGAAGCCCCAGGGAGAGCTCGCAGTCACGAGGACAGCCATTTGCACTTGACTCGCTCACTCTTCCTCACTTGCTGCTTTAATTACACGGGTCTACACTTACTCAGGTTTCCTGCCTGTGTGCCTGTTAGGCTGAGCAAAGTGTGCAGGTGGGCAGTCCCGTGGGTTAACGATCCACCCAAGGGCTGGCAATGAATACTGCACATTTTAGCCTACAGACTAAAGGCAATATGACCTGATTTTCAAAAAATACACATGTAGGGCCGGCGCCGCGGCTCACTAGGTAATCCTCCGCCTTGCGGCGCCGGCACACCGGGTTCTAGTCCCAGTCGGGGCGCCGGATTCTTTTCTAGGTTGCCCCTCTTCCAGGCCAGCCCTCTGCTGTGGTCCGGGAGTGCAGTGGAGGATGGCCCAAGTGCTTGGGCCATGCACCCCACGGGAGACCAGGAGAAGCACCTGGCTCCTGCCATCGGATCAGCATGGTGCGCTGGCCGTGGCGGCCATTGGAGGGTGAACCAACGGCAAAGGAAGACCTTTCTCTCTGTCTCTCTCTCTCTCTCTCACTGTCCACTCTGCCTGTCAAAAATAAATAAATAAATAAATAAATAAATAAATAAAAAACCACATGTAGAGAGGGCGGGCCAGGAGGAAGCCAGTTACAGTTCATACTCAGTGTATGCTCGGAAAACATGCGGCTTACTATGTTTCATGAGAAAATATTGAGGATCCATATGCATAAAACAGTACATACACCACCACCACCACCTCAACAGCTCAGTTTTCTGCCAAGCGATTATCAACATCTGAGAACACATCACTTAACTGTTCCAATGTAAAGTGCCGGGAGCAGTGCTCGCAGCAAGTCACGAGATAAATTATTTACGGTGAGTTGGTGAGTCGTTCAAAGTGTTAACAGCATTTGCAAATCAGAGTGGGGCAATATATTATAAAGCTTAGTCTCACTCAATTCTTAGGAGGCAAAAAAAAAAAAAAAAGCAAAAGTTAGTATCTGCATGCCAAAGAAAGTCTGCAAAAATGAAAACCACACAGAAGCTGCCTGTGTGGGGGCTGTCATTCCTTCCCCCTTGGCCTTCTGGGACTTGGGACGCTCTTTTTAAGGCTCTGCGGGAAGCGTCTCCTAGGACGAGCTCCCAGGACGGAGCCATGTGGCCGTGTGTAGCGTGCAGAGACAGGACGTACATACTGCTTTACAACTGTTGGCAATCAGGCTGGCCGTCTTCTTGAAGGTTTTTTCCAGGTAGTGTGCAAATCTCTCATTCTCATTTTCTTTCGACCCTAGCTGCAAAAATTCACCTGGAAAGAAGGAAACGGGGGTCACTGGAGATGCGATTTCACTGCCCGGCTAAACACCAGCGCTGGATAAAAGAGACAAGAAATCAGAACCAACCTACCACGCACCAGGTCTTCGATAACCTGCGTTAAAATAGATATGACAGCCGTATTTCCGATCCGTGCCAGCGCTATCGAAGCTGCAGACAGAATTAGATCTCCAGCAAGAACGGCCTGGAAGAAGAAGGGCAAACGCTCAGAGAAACCAGCAAGGCCAGGGAGCCCCAGGTGAGGCCAGGCACACAGAGCCAGCGGGGTTAGCCTGGCCCTGGGTTTCCCCTTTCCCCTTCCTCAGCACCGCTATGGAGGCACCAGCTACAGTCTGGGAACACTGTTGGGCCCAGGCTCCCTCTGAGACCACCTTGTCCCTCTCCCAACTCACAGCTGAAGAAACGGACACCTGGCTTCATCCTCCACCCCTGAGCCCCCCCCCCCCCCCCCCCGCCAAGAATGCAGCTGTCTACAGATGAGCTATTCTGGGACCACTTGTTCTTCCTTCAGACCATGTTGCTGTCCTTCCCACTTGCTGTTCCTTCTGCTCAAAAAGTCCTTGCCTTCTCCACTTAGTGCACAATTAGCTAAGACACCTCCTCCAGGAAGTCTTCTCTGATCCACCAGTCTGACTTCCCTTGTGTGTGAGTGTGACAGATACCTGTGCCCACAGCTGCCATCATACTCTGCATCCCAGCCAGTGACAGCCTATTTACCACATTCCTGAAGGGCACCGACTAGGAATCATCGCCACTAGTACTTAGCACGCCCCGGCCCCTAGCACAAAACATGCTTTTGTCGATGAGAACTAATCAGGAAATCTTGGCTCCAAGTTCAATGTTCCTTGTGCCATATTACACTGATCCTCATTCCTAGACAAAATATCTTTTTCATGGAACAATAGCAATCGGTATTTTTCCAGTCTGCTTTAGACTATGTACAGATGACCAACTTGTATTGCCAACTAGTTATAAATTAGACACAGTTATATCATAGCTGTAATAAAACCCACTGTAGGGGCCAGCTCGAGCATGGGTTTGTGTCCTGGCTGCTCCACTTGCAATCCAGCTCCCTGCTGGTGCAGCTGGGAAAGCAGAAGGTGGCCCAAGTGCTTGGGCCCCTGCTACCCACCTACCTGGAGACCTGGATGAAGCTCCTGGCTCCTGGCTTCAGCCTGGTCCAGCCCTGGCCATTGTGGCCATCTGGGGGTGAAACAGCAAATGGAAAACCTCTCTCTCTGTCTCTCCCTCTAACTTTGATTTTCAAATTAAAAAAAAAAAAAAAACAACCCACACACTATCTATACAGCTACATTAATTTGCATATTTAAAGATATACATATTATATGCTATGGTTATTAGTCATTAATGCTAGGCTTTACAGCAATTCATAGAAATTTCAAGATTAAAATTTAATAACTCTACTGTCTAATTTCTATAGTATTTTAAATAGTGATATATATTTTACAAATTAATCATTTTTCATGAAGGGACTTCACAACATTTACAGAAAGGAATTAAAAGATAAATATTATCAGAGATGTTTATTATTAAAGATAACTATTTATTTTGGTGCAAAAAACTTTTAATTCCACGCACATGACAGTCTCCCAAATTTCATACAAAAGTGCATTATGAAAAACTATACATTTCAAAAATTTCTCGTACTAAAATAAACTTCTTTTAATTCCATTTTCCTGCATATGTTTTGAAGTACCATTGTACAATATATACCTTACGTAAGGCATCCCATGGTAAGGGCACACATACGAAGCACACACCGTAACACACACGTGTCCATGGAGACCCACCTCCGGCCCCTGCATTATCAGCAGCCCAGCGCTTGGGACTCCTGGCCTCAAGGAGTCTGCAGGCCAAAAGATGCCAGCAAGTGAAGATGAAGCTCCCAGACTGTGGGCGAGGAGTGAAAGGCAGGAGGGGCTGAGAAATACAGGCCCAGAAGAGCCAGGGCCAGTGCAGACGGCTCTGTGTGAACGCATCTGTGCGTGGGGCCCTGGGTAGCTCTGGTGCTGAGGCGGAGAAGGGAGGCGAGGGCAGCAAAGCGCCCTCCTCATCTGTACTCGGATCTCTAGATTGTCTTCCCTGCCTAAGCGAGGGCTCCACACAGGGTCTGCTCCAGGCCTTGCCTAAAAGGAGCCCGCTGACTTCAGGGAGCAGTCACAGTCACTCCCGGCCCCAACAGCCCTCTCCAAAATGAAACGCCATCCTTTCCACAAACTGCAGGGGTCAAGTTCACAACCAAATCACCGGTCATGGTTGTTAAGCAAAGCCTGTTAAGATGAGGATGGGGGCCGGCACTGTGGTGCAGTGGGTTAACACCCTGGCCTGAAGCGCTGGCATCCCATATAGGCAATGGTTCTAGTCCCGGCTGCTCCTCTTCCGATCCAGCTCTCTGCTATGGCTGGGAAAGCAGTAGAAGGTGGCCCAAGTCCTAGGGCCCCTGCACCCATGTAGAAGACCCAGAGGAGGCTCCTGGCTCCTGGCTTCGGATCGGCTCAGCTCTGGCTGTTGCGGCCAATTGGGGAGTGAACCATCGGATGGAAGACCTCTGTCTGTCTCTGCTCTCTCTGTGTAACTCTGACTTTCAAATAAATAAATCTTTAAAAAAAAAAAAGATAAGGCTGATGAACAGAGGAGAATCAGATGCTAGGAGCAGTGGGGGAGGGAAGAGGGTGAGTTCGTCAACAGAGAGCCAACAGAGAGCCGGCTTTCCGGGCGGAGCGCAGGCGTGGGGGTGCCTGCCCGCCAGAGGCCTGTGCATCTTCATTTGCTTTTGTTCAGCCTGACCACCGTTCTTCAACAAATCAAAGCCCTAACTCTGCACACTCCCTTCAAAGAATGCTAATCAAACGGGAACTGTGCTTTAAAGTACACACACGTGAGGTGTGTACTTTTTATGGTAGAACAGTATCCCCAAGTTTTTCCTTTTTTTTTTTTTTTTTGGTTTAATTAATTTGCCTTGACAGTTGTATGAGTGGCCCTAATCCATAAATGTCTAAGGAATGACAGTGAATCTGAGTAACTCAAGCCCAGGAGCCAAATGCATGGTTCCTCATGAAATATACTTTTTGGCTACTCATGAAAACCCCTATCCTTATAACCAAAGGAACCCTATATGAAAGTGAACAGTGCAAAACACCAAGCTCTCCAATACCTGCACACATGGAAGACAACAGCTGAGCAAACATCTTTTACTTTTGAATGACAGAAAGAAATCTGGAGACCCCATGTGATCCAAAGATCAGATGATGTAGCAAGGAAGATTTTTTAAAAGTTAAAAAAAAAAACAACAAAGCACCTACCTTCTTTTCACCCCAGATCTTATTAACTGTGTGTTTTCCTCTTCGAGAGCTGGCATCGTCAATAACGTCGTCGTGAACCAGACTAGCAGTGTGGATCATTTCTGCAATTAAGGCTATGGAGCGCTGGCTGGCTTGCACATCTCTAGTTAACAGAAAGCAATGCTTTTTAACAGAGACGCCGCCTAGAACCTCCTCTGCACTCATCTTGTGAAAACGGGACATCGGATCTAGGATAAAGAATTTTATTTCTCTAAGAGAAACTGTATCAACACCTTGGCCTCCCTACAGAGCCACTCTGAGAATCTGGAGAACATCTAACAATGCAGGAGAGGACCTGGCAAAGACTCTATGCACTCCACGTTCAGAGGCGGGATTTGTACAGTTAACCGAAACAAACAAGCAAAAAAAGGTAAAATCTCCCACATGCCTGGCCACTGGGCTGAAGAATCACCTTTATGTCTTGCAGCTGTCTTGGTCAGTTGTCCAAATTAAAAATTAGGTTACAATAAATTTCAGAGGTGGATGGGGAACATAGGTGAGAGACATTTTTAAAAAGTATACTGGGGGGCCGGCACTATGGCACAGCAGGTAAAGCCGCTGCCTGCAGCATGGACATCCCACATGGGCGCCAGTTTGAGTCCCAGCTACTCTACTTTTGATCCAGCTCCCTGCTGACGTGCCTGGGAAGGCAGTGGAAGACAACCCAAGTGCTTGGGCCCCTGCACCCACATGGCAGACCTGGAGGAAGCTCCAGGCTCCTGGCTTCAGATCGGTCCAGCTCTGGCCACTGAGGCCATTTTGGGAGTGAACCAGTGGATAGGAGACGTCCCTCTCTGCCTCTGCCTTGCAAATAAATAAATCTTAAAGTATATCGGGAATGCCATTATGGTACAGTGGGTTAAGCTGCCATTTGTGACATTGGCAACATCCATATCAGAGCTGCAGTTTGGGTCCTGGCTGTTCCATTTCTGACCGTCTCCCCGCTAATGTACCTGACAAGGCAGCAAACGACAGTCCAAGTGCCTGAGACTCTGTCACCTACGTAGCAACCTGGCCCAGCCCTGGTTGTTAAGGTCTTTACAGAGTGAATCAGCGGATGGAAGAGCTCTCTTTCTCTTTCAAATAAACAAACAAAAACCCCTGTTTTTGAAAAAGTATATTAGGGAACTGTCATTATGCTCAAAGCTTTTTACATGGACTTAAATGTTTAGCATAGCAACTTCAGTAACCAAGAAAGGATGTTTACCTTTGCACTGGAAACTGAAATTTTTATTTCCCAAGTTTAACGCAACTATATGATAAGCTTTCTAAGGATTTTACAGTTAAAAGGCCAGGTCCCAGTTTTTGTTTGTTTATTTTTAAAATTTATTTGAGAAGCAGATACACAGAGAGCTGCTATCTCCTGGATCATGCCCCAGCTGTCAGCAGCAGCGCCCAGGTGAGAACCAAAGCTAGGAGCCGGGAACTCAATCTGAGTCTCCCACGTGGCGGGAGTACCTGACCCACTGCTGCTGCTTCCCAGGATCCGCGTAGCAGGAAGCTGGAGCCAGGCATCAACACGAGGCAGGCAAGCATTTTAACCACCAGGCCAACCACCTGCCCACTGCCCCTCCAGTTTCTTTTTAATCATCATTATCCACAGGGAGTATTAAAAACTAAATTTCAAGGAAGTAAAACTGGGGAAATAACCAACCAAACCTTTTGAATATAAAACATATGCCTGACTTAAATGCATTCTACCAAAACATTCCATGTATTCCAATGGCTTACTTTTCAAGTATTGTCAGGTTGTATCTCAAGAAGGGAGAAAAAGGGACAGAGATGCTAAAATAACTTTTTCTTCAAAAATCATATGTGAACATCGGAACAAACTGGTGCCCATTCTAATGCCTCAGCCTAGTAGAAAGCAGTACTGAAGGGTTAACTACGTGAAAGACACTGAATCAGCAAGTGACTACCTTCCAATCATGCTTGCAGCATGATGTTTATAGGACCACTGGCTGGGTCCTCTTACCCAAGGCCTTAGAAGTCAACTCAGCCCCTTCCAGAGGTGCGTTCATTATTTATTAACCTTTCACAAGAGTGAACAGTTCTTGGTACTTGCAGATGAGAACAGATTCTTCCGGGGGGAAGGACAGCGAAAGCTATGAAGAGGAGGGGTCACGTCACCACACAAAGCCACTCCAGCTCTGCTGGGATGCTCACATCCCACACCAGACTGCCAGGGCTAAGATCAGCTCTGCTCTGACTCCAGCTTCCTGCTGACGCACATGCTGGGAGGCAGAGGGTGATGGCTCAGGTGCTTGCTTCCTTGCCACTCCTGTGGGACACCCTGTGCGCTCCTGGCTTTGGCTGGGCCTTGTCTCAGCTTTTGGGAGGCATTTGGGAGAATGACCCAGCAGATGAAGATCTGTGTCTGTTTCTGTCTCTGTCTTTCCAATAAAATGGAAACAAATATAATTTAAAAAATTAAAGAGAAACACTTCAGTAGATGAGAAAACAAAAGGTTTGGATGACTTTTAAGAGCTTCCTCTGAATCCTTCTTGAAGATCCTTGGATTCTGCATTAGGAAGCTTAAATATTGTTTTCAGGTCAATTTACAAGGCTCTATCTTCTCTGAGTTGAATGCACAGGAAAAGATAGACTTTACAGTTTTTAGTCACAAAGGCCACCTTTTAGGATATTCTCTCAGTTGACTCTCCTCCCAAGATGGACACTAAGAGCTAGCAGCACTCATGTTAACGACGGTGCTGGCCTCTTGCCTTTCTCCCACATTCCTAAGGGGGCCCCACTGCTTGATCACAGATTACGGCAGCACACGGGGCTCCTGCCGGACGCCACAGGGATACGGCAGTGCTCGCTGACATTCTAGGGTCTGGCTTTGCAATCTGATGATATTAAATCAAAGGTTTCTTATGGTATTTTAGAATGTCATAGGCTACTACAGATGCATATTAAAATGTCATTTTGCATAGCCAAATTATGGACAGATAGACTCAGGATTCCTGCTGAGAACAAATGCTATTTGGCACTGACGCAGCCTCTTCCTAGAGTGAGCATCCCATTTTGGATGCTTCATAATTTTATTGGATGCATTGGATGCAATTGGGCTTTAATGTGTGTCAGCTTCCATCTGGAAAACACCACCACCGCTTATTGCCTAGTGTGGCATGCCGGTGGCACAGGTGACCAAACTCACAGATGACAGGACTGTCTCACACTCCCTTTAAGATGAAATCCTCAGCCTTCAGAAAGCTGGTCACCTTTCCACTTCCTCCCATGACATCACGGCTACGCCTTCCCCACTTCTGGGAAGGGTGACAGGCCAGGTGCCACGAGAGGCCCTCAGTCAAATACCTTCGTACAAACACCGGCTGCCGGGAAGAGTGTGTGAGGAGCTGGCAAGCCCCGCAGGACATTCTTCTCCCTTCATTACATTAATATAATTTTTCTTATAATTTAGAAAATGAAGCACACATAATAACAGATAGAATAACACAATGACCTCCCCTCAAACACCGAATGCAGCTTACTATTTTTTCAAAAAACTCTTTTTCCCTATTTATACCAATACAGAATATGAAGTCTGTAAAAAATTACAAGTGGGGCCAGTGATGTGGTGCAGTGGGTAAAGCCGCTGCCTGAGATGCCAGCACCCATACTGGCACAGGTTTGAGTCCTGGCTGCTCTACTTCTGATCCAGCTCCCGGCTAATGCACTTGAGAAGAGCAGAGGAAGATGACCCAATGCTTGGGCCCCTGCCACCCATGCAGGAGATGGATGAAGCTCCTGGTTTCAGCCTGGCCCAACCCAGGCTGTTGTGGCCACCTAGGGAGTGAATCAGCAGATGGAAGATCTCTAAGTCTTTCAAATAAACTATTTTTTTTTAAGATTTATTTATTTTATTTGAAAGAGTTACACAGAGACAGGAGAGGCAGAGAGAGAGAGAGAGAGAGAGAGAGAGAGAGGTGTCTTCCATCTGCTGGTTCACTCCCCAATTGGCTGCAACGGCCAGAGCTGTGCCGATCCGAAGCCAGGAGCCAGGAGCTTCTTCCAGGTATCTCATGTGGGTGCAGGGATCCAAAGAGTTGGGCCATCTTCTACTGCTTTCCCAGGCCATAGCAGAGAGCTGGAATTGGAAGAAGGGCAGCCGGGACTGGAACTGGCACCCATTTGGGATGCCGACGCTTCAGGCCAGGGTGTTAACCTGCTGGACCACAGCGCTGGCCCCTCAAATAAACTTTAAAAAAGTACAAAAAATTTTTTAAATTACAAGTAACCCCTGTGTGTGTGTGTGTGTGTATGCGTGTGCACGCATGTGGTGGGAGCTGGATGCTATTGGCATCAACATCAAAAGTGGCTTGGATCTCGGGAGCAGAGTGTGAGGGACGCCTGGGAGGTCAACCTGCAGGCCCTTCCCCTCTCACTGCCCGTTCTCCCTCGGGGCCTCAGGAGCACACCAGGCTCACAGAGAAGTCTCTCTCTTTGGTGGGAACAGTGGTTTTTGGTTTTTCTAAGAGCTTGGTTGTGCCAGTCATTAGGATTCACCAGCAGTTTTAATACCACAAGAAAAGAACTGACATCCAAGGGCAGCAGCTCCTGGAGTTTTCACATTTAGCTCCAGACAGGACAGATGCCCGCTAAGCTGCACTGTACGTGATACAGGTTCACGCTGCACTTTATTTTCTTGCCACTGAAGCCTCCGACCCAGGGAATATATGGGGAGTGATTCCTTGTCGATGTCCTGGATCTGTGGTGTTTCCAGGTGCAGGGAGACAGGGAGCCACACGTTCCCGCTCCTGACTACTACAGCGCAACACAGCAGTCAACTTTTCCAAACTGGACACGGGTATGAAAGTGTGAGGTTGACTGACCACAGACAGACACAGCAGCCTCATCCCAGCCTGCCTGGTGCGGGAAGCGCCTGTCGTCCCACGCTCACAAGCCCTGCATCCCTCCTGCTCTCATATTCTTACACTTGAACTTGAACTCACCAACCACGAACACCAGCTCATCAAACCTCCTCCCCCTTTGAAGCCTTCCATTACTACCGCCTTTACTTCAAAGACTCATTCTAGTACTAAGTAAGGACCCCTCCAAAGGGCTGCCTCCTGGTAAAGACAAGACCATTTCTTCAGGCACCAGTCTCCTTGCCTATCCCACACACAGCAGCAGCAGCGGCTGCTCGGGGAACCACAACACTCAGAAACCAAGGAAAGTTCCAAGCGGGACAGTGAGCTGACTGCCATCGCTCTGTGAGTCTTCCCAGGACAGTCTCCTGTCATCTCTGTTGTTATAGAAGCCAGGAAACCTACCACCTCTGGATGTAAGATTCTTATCACACCTGGGTTCTTAACCCAACAAATGATCTAATTACCCAGCTTAACAAATGTTTTAATTACTTGATGAGTGGATAATTAGCTACTGTTACAACTGTGTCATAACATTACTAACCATCTCATCATGTAGCCAGCTTTGGAAACTGGACTAGTTTCAACGTATCAACAGACGTGTCCACAACACACCTAGGGAAGCCCTGTTCTCCTGATCCTTGGCAGTGAGACGCCTCAGCACTGGGGGGAGCTTCCCACAGGAAGGCATGGTGCCAAGGTCAACGCGAGCAGGTGCCTGTCAATGAGGCTGCTGAGCAGGACTGCTCTGGCTCGTTTGAGGCTGAGGCAGACACCACAGCTCCACTATGTTCAGTGAGTTCAGCAATCCGATAGACATTTGCTTACTTATTTTTAATTTTGATTTCAGGCAGAGAGTGGGAGAGACAGGACAGAGAAAGCTCCCGCTCACTGGCTCACTTCCCAAACGCCCACAATGGCTGGGGCTCGGTCCAGAAATACAATCCAGGACTCCTTTGTTGTGGCAGGAACTCAACTACTTGAGCCATCGTCCCTGCCTCCCAGGGTCTGCACTGACAGAAAGCTGGGAATCAAACCCAGGCACTCCACCCTGGGACACGGGCAGTCCTACCATCAGGCTAACTGCCTGCTCCCAGAAATCTTGATAAGGCTCTTTGTTACTCTGGATGCTTTGATAAAGTAAGTGCTGCCCTACAGTTAGGGCGGGTTTGGCTGAAGGCTTTGAAAATTTTCTCAAATGTTTATTTGTAGCTGAAGTCGTTTTCTTCAAGGGGCAGATGTTAAAAAGTCTGGAAAAGGCAGATGCCATCAGCCAAGATCCCAGCGTGACCGGGCGGCTCACATCACAAGCTACACCTGACCAAGAGGCTCATTCGGTAGATGCTGCTGAGGGAACGGTAACCGTGGCACGGACACTTCCCAGACATAGAAGTCGACAGCCGCATGAGAGGGCGCCACTCACCGGGAGTTGTTGTGGTGAATGTTGCATGCTCGGGCCATCAGCACCACGATAACCGGCCGGAAAGCTTTGCCTTTCCCGTCAAAGTAGTACTCGGACATCTCCTTCAGCTCGGCGGTGGAGATGAGCAGCTCCTGAAATGAGGCTTCTCTGCGTCAGACTGGCATCGCAGCTGCACAGCAAGTCAACAGGATTTCTTTTACAAAGCTCTGGCTTGATTTCACTGTACTCATGTCAGCTGGGAAATTCAACAGTCAACTCTGCTGGACAAGACTCCACCATGAGCCATCATCCCAAGTGCCCTCCCTGCCTGCCGGTAGTTACACAACGCTTGGCCTAGCCTCCAGTGGGGGTCTCGGGGCTGGGGCAGGTCCCGGCACCTGCCTCACCACCTGTCTCTGCAGACAGTAGGAGGATGCACTAGGTGGCCCAGGACTCCAAGCTAGTGACAGATGGACGGAGAAAGGAGCAGAGGCTGGTGAGTGGCTTGGAAGATGGAGCACAGAGGAAGACAGACTGGGAGTCTGAACAGCAGCCTAGGGCATGTCCTCGATGGGCGGTGAAGCCAGGCACTGAGACAGGGAGACAGAGAACACTGCTGCTGGCTTAGACTTCAGGTGGCAAAAGACATCTCAGGTGAACACCACCACCCAGCAGCCCAGCATTAGTCCTGTTCACTGGATTCCTGACTCAGCGCCATGCACCGCGGCCCAGGCCATGGATGCAGACATAAGGAAGACAACCCTTGCCTAGGAGGAGCCCAGGGTCTAGGCGAGGGGAAGTGAGACAAGAACTGCAGATGCAACGACCTGTGACGGAGGTCGCACAGGGAGGACAGCAGCAAGAATGAAGGGACAAGAGACGTGCGGTGGCCGGACCAGCAGCGGGGGACTGATGGCGAAAGACAGACGAGAAGGATGTGGGGTGGGAATCCAGGTGTCCTCCCTGTCCCCAGGTGGTACCTTCGAGAAACAGGGAAAGCGGAAGAAATCATTTGTGGAGAGAAGGGAGACTGTGTGGAGCTGCCTGGGGAGCAGTTAGCTACAAGGCTCTGGGGACACAGTGCAATCTGGAGCATGACCGGGGAGGGCTAGCTATGGAAATGGGACAGACAGGTCACACAGAGAGGAGGGGCCGCCAGAAGCCCAGGGGATGCCCAAAGGAAAGGGCCTAGGTGGAGGTGACAAACTCAAGACATGGCCCAAGGATTAGGAGCACAAGGAAAGTGGGAAGCCAAGCGAACCGAGTTCCAAGGAAGGGGAATGGTCAACAGTGTCCTACGTTTGCTTTTTTTTTTTTTTATTTGAAAGTCAGAGTTACACAGAGAAAGGAGAGGCAGACAAAAAATGACCTAAATGAAGGATCTCTGTGAGATCCCGGTGGAAAGAACGGGCCATCAAAGAAGGAGGTACCTTTCTCTGAAGTGAGGAGAGAACCTCCACTGTGATATGGCCTTGTCTAAATAAGGTCAGAGTCTGTGAACTCAAGAGGCTTCCACAGCCTTGGCAGCTCATGACAAGAGCCTCGGGTGATCAATGACATCATAAATAAGAGTATCAATTGTTCAATCAACAACAGGAGTCACTGTGCACTTGCTACCCATGTAGGACCTCTGTCCTTAATGTGCTGTATTATGAGAATTAACGGTAAAACTAGTCTTCAAGCAGTACTTTGTGTATCTGTGTGGGTACAAACTGTTGAAATCTTTACTTAATATATATTAAGTTGATCTTCAGTATATAAAGATAATTAAAAATGAATTTTGGTGAGGAGTGGAATGGGAGAGGGAGTAGGAGATGGGATGGTTTGCAGGTGGGAGGTGGTTATGGGGGGAAGAGCTGCTATAGTCCAGAAGTTGTACTTTTGAAATTTATATTTATTAAATAAAAGTCTTCTATTAAAACAAACAAACAAACAAACAAACAAAAAAAAAACGAGAGGCAGAGAAAGAGAGACAGAAGTCTTCCATCCGCTGGTTCACTCCCCAATTGGCCACAATGTCCGGAACTGCACCGATCTAAAGCCAGGAGCCAGGAGCTTTCTCCTGGTTTCCCACACGGGTGCAGGGGCCCAAGGACTTGGGCCATCTTTTACTGCTTTCCCAGGCCATAGCAGAGAGCTGGATTGGAAGAAGCAGTTGGGTCTCGAACCGATGCCCATATGGGATGCCGGTGTCGCAGGTGGCAGCTTTACCGGCTAAGCCACAGCGCCGGCCCCCCTGTTCTTTGTTTTTAATGTTTATTTCTTTCAACTTGTAAGGCTGAGAGCAAGAAGAAGAGAAAGATCTCCCTCCTGCTGGCTCACTCTCCCAAAAGCCTGCCAATGGCCAGGGCTGGGCTAGGCTGAAGCCAGGAACCAGGACTCCATCCCAGTCTCCTACATGGGCGGCAGGAAATCAAGCACTTGAGCCATCACCTGCTGCCTCTCAGGCACATTAGCAGGAACCTGGATCAGAAGCATCAGCCGGTAGGACTTGAATGAGGCATCTGATACAGGATGTGGGCATCCCAAGCAGCAACTTAACCTGCTGTGTCACACACCCAGCTGAGAAGGTCTAGGAAGACAAAAAACAAAAGGCATCATGGGATTTGCTGAATGGAAGCTACTGGTGACCCAGACAGAAGCAGTGCCGGCAGTAAAGATGGGACGAGGCTGCAGTGGCGTCCATGTGAAGGGCAAGGGCATGACAGATGGTAGTGAACACTGTAATGGAAGGGAGGGGAGGAGGGAGACACAGGGTGAGGAGATGGTTCTTTTAAAAACCAAGATGGAGGGGCTGGTGCTGTGGTGTAGTGAGAAAAGCCACAGCCCATGAACCATCATCCCACATGGGTACCGGTTCAAGTCCTGGCTGCTCCACTTCCCATCCAGCTCCCTGCTAATGGCTGGGAAAGCAGCAGAGGATGCCCCAAGTCCTTGAGCCCCTGCACCTATGTGGGAGGCCCAAAGGAAGCTCCTGGATCCTGACTTTGGACCCACCCAGCTCCAGCAATTGTGGCCATGTGGGGAATGAGCCAGCAGATGGAGGATCTGTCTCTCCCTCTCTTTAGCTCTTTCAAGTAAATAAATAAATCTTTAAAAAACAAAATGAGTGAAAGCCTGTAGATGAAGGAAACAGGGCAGCAGTTCCCATGCAACTGAGAATGAAGCAAAGATGGGAGAGGCTGAGGAGTGACTCCTGAGCAGGAAGGGGCGTCCACGGAGGTGGGAGGAAAGGCAGCAAGCAGGCGGGGCAGGGGCACAGAAGCAAGGCCGAGGGGGCTCCTCCCCCTGCTCTCTGCTGCGTCCGTTACAGAGCACGTGGTGCTGCCAGAGACTGAGAGCCAGCTGCAGGGGCCCCAGGGAGAAAGTGGAGAACTCAGAGAGGGGCAGGAAGCTGACGAGGGGCCTGTGGACAGCTCCAGAACCACATGAGGTGCCCAGCCACTGCAGGTTTTCAGGGAACACAGTTGAATGAAGAAAGCCCTATCTGGGGCAGGCTAACAATGACCTCCAGAATGACATCAGGAAGACTGAGGGGCGGTGGATGTGAAAAGGGAAGGTTAGCTAGCGTAGGGGCCGGCACTGTGGCACAGCCAACTAAGCCTCCACCTGTGGTGCTGGCATCCCATATGGGTGCCAGCCGGAGACCCTGCTGCTCTTCTTCCAACCCAGCTCCCTGTGAATGCACCTGGGAGAGCAGCAGGGGATGGCCCAAGTGCTTGGGTCTTTGCATCCACATGGGAGACCTGAAGGAGCCTCCTGGCTCCTGGCTTCGGACTAGCCCAGCTCAGGCCATGGTGGGCATTTGGGGAGTGAGTTAGCATATGGAGGATCTCTCTCTAGCTCTTTCTGTAACTCTGCCTTTCAAGTAGATAAGTAAATCTTAAAAAAAATACTCCAGACTCCTAGCTTCGGCCTGGCCCTTTGCTTTTCACATAAAAAATAAATCTTAAAAAAAAAAAAAAAAAAAACCTTGATGATTCCAACTCATCAAGTTTGCAATGGCATCATCTCCATCTGAAAAACCTGTATTATTTTATAATGATGAAACTTATACTAAGTTTTAGTAAACTGAAACATTAGGATCAAAAACACCAACCTTTCTGATGTCCTCATACAGGCCTTTCAAGTCTCTCCACCCAAGTTTAAAAGGATCAGAGAATTTCTCACCACTCCGCGTTTTACTGCAGCAGCACACAGCCGGTGTCGTGTGCTGAAACCTGGGATGAGCAAAAATGCACATGACTTCATGTGTAAGTCCATATCATGTCCACATACATGTCACACGTATATCAGAGCACTTCAAAAGTTCATGGTTGAGGCCAGCATTGTGGTATGTGGGTAAAGCCACTGCTGTCTGTAACACCAGCATCCAATATGAACTCTGGTTTGTGTTCCAGCTGCCCCACTTCCGTTCCAGATCCCTGCTAATGCTCCTGGGAAATGCAGCAAAAAGATGGCCCAAGTGCTTAGGCCCTGCACCCATGAGGGAGACCTGGATGAAACTCCTGGCTCCTGGCTTTGGCCTGGTCCAGCCCTGGCTGTTGTAGCCATCTGGAGAGTGAATCAGCAGATGGAAGATCTGTATATCTGTCTCTCTCTGTGTAACTATTTCAAATAAATAAATAAATCTTTAAAATGGAATTAAAAGGCAAGTTTATTTGGGTGCCAATTTTTTATAAGGGGTCTTCAAAAAGTTCAGAGGAAATGATGTGTATTATGGAAAAAACTTCAAGTGAATTTAAACAAATTGTGGTCCCAAAATAAACTTATCTTTTAATTCCATTTTTCCATGAGCTTTTTGAAGTGCCTAGGTATGCAGTAGAGGCAGATGATACAAAATTAAGCCCAAACACCTGTTGGAAATTAAGCATGGCTCTGAGAAGGTCATTACATTTTTAAAAAAGATTATTTATTTGAAAGAGCTGGAGGGAGGGAGGGATAGAGGAAGGGAGAATGAGAGGGAGAGCGACAGAGAGGGAGAGAGAGGAGAGAGAGAGAGAGAGAGGAGAGATATCTTCCATCTACTGGTTTATTCCCCAAATGGCTGCAACAAGCCAGGGCTGGGCCAGGTCAAAGCCAGGAGCTTCATAGAGGCCTCCCTCGTGGGTGGCAGGGGCCCAAACACTTGGAACACCTTCCGCTGCTTTCCCCAGGCCATCAGCAGGGAGCTGGGTCAGAAGTGGAGCAGCTGGGGCACAGACTGACACCCACATCAGATGCTGGCGTCAAAGACCGTGGCTTTACCTGCTCCACCACAAAGTTAGCCCCAGGCCATTACAATTCAGAGAAACATTTGGCGGGACTCTATTCTTGCTAAGTGATATATCATTGATCATTTTTGTAAGCAAGATCCTGAAAACTGACAAAATCAAACAAAGACTGAACTCTGTTCATTGTGTTCTGGGTTGAGATCTCATTTTATTATATTCCTGTTTTTTCTAAATGGTAGAGATCACATAGAATGGACACTGTGGCACTTAAACAATAATAAACTTGTTGTCCTAACCCTCAACAATTTAGAATACAAATTTACCGGTGCCGCGGCTCAATAGGCTAATCCTCCGCCTGCGGCGCTGGCACACCAGGTTCTAGTCCCAGTCTGGGCACCGGATTCTGTCCTGGTTGCCCCTCTTGCAGGCCAGCTCTCTGCTGTGGCCCAGGAGTGCAGTGGAGGATGGCCCAAGTGCTTGGGTCTTGCACCCACATGGGAGACCAGGAGAAGCACCTGGCTCCTGCCTTCGGATCAGCGTGGTGCGCCGGCCACAGCGGCCATTGAAGGGTGAACCAATTGCAAAAGGAAGACCTTTCTCTCTGTCTCTCTCTCACTGTCCACTCTGCCTGTCAAAAAAAAAAAATTAAGAAAAAAAAGAAATTTACTGGAAATATGTTTAACAATGTAGGCAGTTCCAATATAGATTATATACTTACCGTGATATACCACACACATGTGGAAAAGCAGATGTGAGACTCTTCACAAGATTAAAACAGAGCATCTATAAAATAAAAGTACCAAGAAATTTATTAGACTATTCCTGAAAAACTTGTTTAGAACCCCACTTAAAAAATGTATTTATTTATCTGAAAGGCAGAGTTCAGTAGAGAGGGAGCGACAGAAGGGGAGCTATCTGCTGCTTTACTCTCCAGACGGATGAGGCTGGGAGCCTGGGACTCCACTTGGGCCTCCCACGTGGGAGGTTGCGGTTTTCTCAGGAGCATTAGCAGGGGGTTGCATTGGGAGTGCAGCAGCCAGGACTGAACTGGTGCCCACATGGGATGCCGCTTTACCACAGTGCTGGCCCATAAGAACTCCACAATCTATAATACATTTAATCTTTATATTTTAATCACCCACTTACAAGCAGACTGCAAACTTTAGAAAAAGGATAATTTATTCAAAAGCAATACTTGTCGTTACACAAAATATACAGAAAAGCAGAAAATAAAAAGCACCTACGGCCGTCACGGCGGCTCACTAGGCTAATCCTCTGCCTGTGGCGCCGGCACACAGGGTTCTAGACCGGTCGGGCCCGGATTCTGTCCCGTTCACTCCTCTTGCAGGCCAGCTCTCTGCTGTGGCCCAGGAGTGCAGTGGAGGATGGCCCAAGTGCTTGGGCTCTGTCCCGCATGGGAGACCAGGAGGAAACACCTGGCTCCTGGCTTTGGATTGGTGCAGTGCACTGGCCATGGTGGCTATTTGGGGGGTGAACCAATGGAAGGAAGATCTTTCTCTCTGTGTCTCTCACTGTCTGACTCTGCTTCTAAAAAAAAAAAAAAAAAAAAAAAAAAAAAAGCACCATAATCTATCCCCTTCCCCCAAAGAAAGCCAAAGTTCTCATATTCATATCTGTTTCTTTTTTAATTTTTTTTTTTTTTTGACAGGCAGAGTGGACAGTGAGAGAGAGAGAGAGAGAAAGGTCTTCCTTTTGCCATTGGTTCACCCTCCAATGGCCGCCGTGGCCGGCGCGCTGCGGCCGGCGCACTGCGCTGATCCGATGGCAGGAGCCAGGTACTTATCCTGGTCTCCCATGGGGTGCAGGACCCAAGCACTTGGGCCATCCTCCACTGCACTCCCTGGCCACAGCAGAGAGCTGGCCTGGAAGAGGGGCAACCGGGACAGAATCCGGCGCCCCGACCCGGACTAGAACGCGGTGTGCCAGCGGCGCCGCAAGGCGGAGGATTAGCCTAGTGAGCCATGGTGCCGGCCCATATCTATGTTTTGGCCCATATCTATGTTTTAAAGATTTATTTGAAAGGTGATTTACAGACAGAGGGAGACAGCGAGAACTGGTTCACTCCCTGAATGGCCGCAACGGCTAGAGCCAGGCCAGGACGAAGTCAGGAGCCAGGAGCTTCATCTGGTCTCCCACCTGGGAGCAGGGTCCCAGACACTTGGGTCGTCTTCTGTTGTTTCCCCTTGCCTTAGCAGGGAGCTGGATTGGAAATGGAGCAGCCATTGGAAGTGGAAGATGGCCTAACTGTCTGGGCCCCTGCCACCCATTTGGGAGACCCAGTTGAAGTTCCTGGCTCCTGGCTTCAGTCTGGTCCAGCCCTGGCCATTGCAGCCATTTGGGGAGTGAACGAGCAAGCAGACAGAAGATCTCTTTCTCCCTCTAACTCTGCCTTCCAAATAGATAAATCTTAAAAAATAAAACATCTCCCTCCCATTTAACTAAGATTGGTCAGAGAATAGTAAAGATTAGTTGCTGGTTCGACTCTTGGCTACTCTGCTTCCAATCTAGCTCCTCGCTAATGCATCTGAGAGGCGGCAGATGATGGCAGAAGTCTTGAGTTCCCAGGGGAGACCTGGATGTAATTCCTGGCTCCTGCTCCTGCCTGGTTAGTGCCTACAGTTGTAGCCATTAGGGGAGTGAAGCAGCAGATAGAAGAGGGATCTGTTTCTCTGTCCTTGTCTCCCTCTGCCACTCAGCCTTAACACAACAACCTCAACAGCACATTTCAGTATTATTAATCAGATTCAAGAGCAACAGCAGACAACTCCTACAAAACTCAGAGGTGGTGACAAATATGAATATTAGGCCAGGAATTGTGACAGGCACGGGGGACTGAAAGATAGACGGCCAGCTCTGAAGAAATCAGGGCTATAGAAACTTTTTAAAAACATTTATTTATTTATTTATTTATTTGAAGGTCAGAGTCACACAGAGAGAGGTTCACTCCCCAGTTGCCCATAATGGCTGGAGCTGCACCAATCCGAAGTCAGGAGCTTCTTGCGAGTCTCCTGTGCGGATGCAGGGTCCGTGGTCTTGAGCCATCTTCTACTGCTTTCCCAGGCCATTGCAGAGCTGGGTCTGAAGAGGAGCAGCTGGGACTCGAATTGGCACCCATGTAGGATGGCGGCACTGCAGGCAGCGGCTTTACCTGCTATGCCATGGCGCCGGCCCCTATAGGCATTTTTAAAAGTAGTAAACTCGGCCGGCACCGCGGCTCACTAGGCTAATCCTCCGCCTTGCGGCGCCGGCACACCGGGTTCTAGTCCCGGTCGGGGTGCTGGATTCTGTCCCGGTTGCCCCTCTTCCAGGCCAGCCCTCTGCTGTGGCCAGGGAGTGCAGTGGAGGATGGCCCAGGTGCTTGGGCCCTGCACCCCATGGGAGACCAGGAAAAGCACCTGGCTCCTGGCTCCTGCCATCGGATCAGCGCGGTGCGCCGGCCGCAGTGCGCCAGCCGCGGCGGCCATTGGAGGGTGAACCAACGGCAAAGGAAGACCTTTCTCTCTGTCTCTCTCTCTCACTGTCCACTCTGCCTGTCAAAAAAAAAAAAAAAAAAAAAAAAAGTAGTAAACTCACTAATCTAATGAGGTAGGGTCATTTGAAGAAAATATTTTGATAAAAAAAATTTAGCACAATGAAAAGAAAAACTAATCTAATTATTAGTAATAGTCTTTCAACATGCTTTGACACCACTATCCATTTTATCCTTACAACTTCCTGTTTTTTAAAGCTGGGGAACTCAAAGTCCAGAAAAGTCAAGCCTGAAAAACCGGATATGTAAATGTTTATGATCTATCATAAGGAAACTATATGCATGATGTGATCTCACTGAAAATGTAGACCTATGTACATAAAACACACAAAGAGAGAGCAGGGTTTGGAAGAACAGAAACTAGGGTGTTAAAATTAGCTAATCTGGAATCAAGAGTGTGGCATCAGAAGGAGATGAAATCTTGAACTTACAAGTTGAAGCAGAGGGACTGAAGTTTTGTAGCTTTTTGTTTGAAGTGACCCATAATTCTTATATTTACTCTAAAACATTGGATAAACTAAAAATTTGTGAGAAAATAGCTATTAATGTAATACCACCAACACATTTGTGCCTACATACTTTTTTAAAATTGATTTGTAACTTCTTTTTTTTTCTTTTCTTCATTTTTTTTACTTGACAGATAGAGTTTAGACAGTGAGAGAGAGAGAGACAGAGAGAAAAGTCTTTCTTCCGTTGGTTCACTCCCCAAATGGCTGCCATGGCTGGCACTGCACTGATCCGAAGCCAGGAGCCAGGTGCTTCCTCCTGATCTCCCATGCCGGTGCAGGGCCCAAGGACTTGGGCCATCCTCCACTGCCCTCCCGGGCCACAGCAGAGAGCTGGACTGGAAGAGGAGCAACTGGGACTAGAACCGGCACCCATATGGGATGCTGCCACCGCAGCGGAGGATTAGCCAAGGAAGCCACGGCACCAGCCCTGATTTGTAACTTCTTAGTATCTTTTAAGGTCATAGACACATAGTTAAAATAGGCAAGTGTAACCCTTTACCATTCTCCAAGTCATAATTATAACTTTAGTTGTATTGGATGTGAACCATTGGAAATAAGACACGGACCAGTACATTTCCAAACTATAATATGGAAGAGTCAAAGAGTGTTTTTGTTTGCTGGATAAACTGGATTAAAATCCTGTATGCCACATTTAAAAAAAAAAAAAAAAAAGAGTGTGGCAGTCTTGTTTCACCCCTCCCTGTCCCATCCATTTTCTGATTTCTCTCTAATGAGCCAGAATAGCTTTAGACATGTTAAAACAATAAATGTTGACTTTTAGCATTACGTGGTCATTAAATCAGCAGGAACATTTATGACATCCAGGCAACGACAATATCCCAGGGAAACAAGTGATAATCCTGCCCTTTGATTCTTACCATCAAAAGACAACCTATTTCTTTCAGACTTTGTTGGTAATTAATTCATACAGATTCAATATTTTCTTATACTACTTATAAAAAAGAACATCTTAATGGAAGAGCAATAATTATTCAGTTTGAGATCTTATGCTACTCCTCTAACCGGGGGTGAAAGGTTAAATCACACAGCTAATCCATACAAGGTGTTCTTTTTCATTAGACAGTAATAGCAGCTGTTAAAAGCAAGTTAGTTAGAGGATAGATGTGGTTCAAATCTCAGCACTTCCTGGTTGTGTTGTGACATCTTTGTGATAATATCTCCTCCTGAGAGTAACAGTACATGTAAAGCTGTGGCTCAGAGCCCAGACACAGTACACAATTAATACAGTTATCTTTTAAATCAAGCTTCGCTGTGCTCTGACAGCACCTTAGGGCCATGACTTTTGCAAGTGAGGTTGGATAGTCAGGTCTTCAAAGGAAGTTGTGAAATCAGAGTTGCGGCATTAGCTAGCAGTATCAACAAACACCTTTCCTTTCCAGCTTCCTTCCCTATCTTTCCATTATCCACCCAATCTTGCATCTCAAGGCTGTACCTTTTAAAATAAGAGAAAATGCCAGGTAAGAATCGAAGACATATTGACAAGTGGTTTGGAATGATCAAATGCGCACTGATGTTTATCCTGTTAGAAGATCTGTTTAACAGATCCCATGAATGGAGAAGTCCACAGCACATACCACGGGACTTCAAAAACCTCCTGAGGGCTGGCGCTGTGACTTAGTGGGCTGAGCCTCCGCCTGCGGAGCTGGCATTCCATGTGGGCGCTGGTTCCTGTCCTGGCTGCTCCTCTTCTGATCCAGCTCTCTGCTTATGGCCTGAGAAAGCTGCAGAAGATGGCCCAAGTGCTTGAACCCCTGCACCCTCATTGGAAAGCAGAAGAAACTCCTGGTTCCTGGCTTCAGATCAGCCCAGCTCCAGCCACTATGGCCATTTGGAGAGTGAACCAGCGGATGGAAGACCTTCTCTGTGTCTCTTGCTCTGTATGTAATTCTACCTTTCAAATAAACAAACAAATAAATAAAATCTTTTAAAAAGTTCATGAAAAACATGTTTTATGGAAATCTATTCATGGGTTTCAAGATTTTTTGGCACCAAAATAAACTTATCGTTTAATTCTTTTTCCACAAACCGTTCAAGTTTTCTCTTACAGAAATCAGGAAGTAGAAGTGTGTTGGGCAGCCAATTGCGGCTGAACCATCATTGCTCTTTGTCCCCAAGGACTATTACACGCTGAGAGACTCGAAGGAACTCAAATGCACATGCCCGAAGCACACACGATGCCAGTGTATTACCGATGCAAAAAATCAGACACACGGGTCAGAAATACGCTGTGCTAGCAACCAGAGTCAAGGAGCCAGCAGACAGGGATGCCATGAAACAGGCAAGCATTCTCTCCAGGGGAACACGTTTCCCCGGTGAGGCTGCTGGGTGGGCACAAAGTCAACACAAGTAAAAGAAAATAAAGAAGTATCTAGTGCCATCAGACCGGGGACGCACCCATGTTTTCGAATGCCTGCCGCTGTGGAACTAGAAAAACCTGAAGTCTGGCCAGGACAATACTGAAGTGAACCCCCACAGAGCTCCCACATGGTCCCCCATCCGCACACTGCTCTTCCTGCATTACAGTCCAGCGTGTCCACTGGCTGAGCTGCCGTATGCATCCGCCTGGACTCAAAGCAGACATCTACAAACGCCAGCTATACATCCCATCCTGGTAAAGGATCTCTGACCACCCGGCTGCCCCTCTTCCAGGCCAGCTCTCTGCTGTGGCCAGGGAGTGCAGTGGAGGATGGCCCAAGTGCTTGGGCCCTGCACCCCATGGGAGACCAGGATAAGTACCTGGCTCCTGGCTTCGGATCAGCGCGGTGCGCCGGCCACGGCGGCCATTGGAGGGTGAACCAACGGCAAAGGAAGACCTTTCTCTCTGTCTCTCTCTCTCTCACTGTCCACTCTGTCAAAAAAAAAAAAAAAAAAAAAAAGGATCTCTGACGAGCACACAGATTTCAGAAGCCTACCAAACCTGATGGGAACTGCAGAGTCCAAAATTAAGACAAACTTTTTTTTTTTTTGACAGGCAGAGTGGACAGTGAGAGAGAGAGAAAGGTCTTCCTTTTGCCGTTGGTTCACCCTCCAATGGCCGCCGCGGCTGGCGCGCTGCGCTGATCCGATGGCAGGAGCCAGGTACTTATCCTGGTCTCCCATGGGGTGCAGGGCCCAAGCACCTGGGCCATCCTCCACTGCACTCCCTGGCCAAGCAGAGAGCTGGCCTGGAAGAGGGGCAACCGGGACAGAATCCGGCGCCCCGACCGGGACTAGAACCCGGTGTGCCGGCGCCGCTAGGTGGAGGATTAGCCTAGTGAGCCGCGGCGCCGGCCAAGACAAACTTTTAAACAGGAGGTCCTGCAGACAACTGCGGTGTGGCTGAGACGCTCCCGATTTGACAGGGGGTCCCTAGGTTTTGCTCAGTTCCCTGAACCCTGAAAATGCAGGGCTCAAAGGACCCCAGAAACACACCCACTGACTAACGTGCAGGGGCCAGCGGAAGAGATGAACCCTGGGCTCTAAGGCAGCAGCCGGAGCCCCGAGGCATCATGGACATGGCTGAGATTCTGACCTTTATTTCCAGAAGCCACAGGGCCACTGTGCAGATGACCCCAAGGTGTCTCTCGTTGCCCCACCCGCAGGCCCTTTCTTCTTCCAGTGCCCTTGCAGCACCCCAGCCCTGCCTCTTCCCCCAAGACCTTGCCCAGCTATCCCCAAGGCCAACTGCACCCCTTCTTATCTTGGGGAGCTCGGGTGCACCTTTTGCTCTGGAACTCCAGGGCAGACCCGGCCTCCCGCGCGGCCGGCTCCAACTCGAAAGGAAACCCCTGCCGATGGCGCCCAGGCTTCACCTGTCCACAGCCCGGGAGGGGATCTGACCACACCTGCGTTTCTCGCGGGACCCCGGCTTCTCATCGCGTCCTCCCCCACCCCCGGGACCCCGCTCTGCGCCCCTGTGCGGGGCGCCCCTCCTCGAAGGCACACGCGCGGCTCCGAGTCCCCTCCGCCACGAGCGCCCCGCGCCCCGGCTGTCCCACTCAGGGCCACCCGCGCCCTCGCTCCCGGCGCACGTGCTCCCCGCGCCCATTCATTCCACGGCGCGGCTGTCATTGGCGCCGTGACCTCTGCGGCCACAGCGGGCGGGCGCCTCCCGGCCTCACCTGCGCGCGGCCGTCGGCGGTGGCGCGCGGTCCAGGCGGCCCCACGCTGGCGGGGGAGCTGGGCCCGGGGCTCCGCGCTGCTGGCCCCCGGGAGCAGCCGCGTAGCCACCGCCACCAGCGCGAGGCCATGGTCCGGCTCTGAAAGTCGCGGCGGGCCGGCAGCCCCGCCTCCGACCGGCGGCCCGCCTCCCGGGACCCGGAACCGGAAACCTGGCACCGGAAGCAGTTGGGCCGGAGGGCCCGCCTCCGCTCGCTCCTCCCGCGGCGGCTCAGCATCGAAGACGCCAGCTGTGGGCTGCCGGGAGCTGAGGCGGCCGCCGGGGACCAGGGCCTGTGGGCTTTCTCCGTGCTGAGGCGGACGAGGGCCGTCCGCTGCTGTGTGCTGAGGCGGCCGCCGCCCGGGGAGACTCCAGGCGCCGCCTCGCACGGCGCGAGCCCTGGGTCTGGAGCCCTTCCCCGAACGCCCTCGCGGGTGGGCGGGAGCGATCGCTGCCCCAGTCCTAGCCCGGTGTACCTTTGAGGGGCCCCGAAACAGCCCTGTTGACGCTGCGTGGCGAGGCGGAAGAAGTATGGCCCCGAGGCTCGGCTTCCCGGGCCGCTGCCTCACTCGGAGGCCTCGGTTTCCGCGTCTGCTTCTCTGGGGCGTGACCTGCCACGCCGTCGTCCGCGGCCTTTTGCAATCGGTCCTGGAAGGAAGGGCCGGCCTTGTGCTGCTTTCCAGAAACGAGTCAAGCCACGACCCGGGCTATTGTGAAACGGGAGCGAAGTCAGCCCTGGCTCTCGACTTTTGGACTCTCTCCTCTGAGGACCTTCTAGGTAGAGTTTGACAGTCTTGCTCGCATCGGGATCTGGGAGTCCCGCTCCCGGTGTGGAATGCTTGGAAGTGTTGGATCCACTTGTGCCCTGCCTGGGGGTCCCGGAGGACGCACAGGAACGGCAGCCGAGCGTGGGGGTAGAGGGACCTTGCTTCCTTGGCTCTGTGGCCACATCCACTCTTGTGCTCACGAAGTCGCAGAAATCCGTGACAGCACTCGCAGACACGCAGTGGGAGAGGGCCTAAGCATTTGTGATACAGAAGTAAAAGAAACTTGGTCTTCAAAAATTTAATTTTTTTTAAAGAAACATTTATTTGAAAGGCAGAGTTACAGAGAGGGAGATTCCACCTGCTGGTTCGCTCCCCTCCATGGCCATAATTGCCAGGACTGGGCCAGGACACAGCTAGGAGCCTGGAACTCCATCCCAGTCTCCCACATGGGTGACTGAGGTCCAAGTCCCCTCCCCTTGCCCCCACGGGGCCCATGACCTGCTGCCTCTAGGTGCATTAGAAGGAAGCTGGTTGGGAAGTGGAGCAGCCACCAGAGAACCTGCCCCCATATGGGATGCCTGTGTAGCAGGCAGCGGCTTATCCCACTGTGCCATGATGCTGGCAACCAAAAAATTCTTGTAAGGAAACACACAAATAGATAGCTGTCATTCTCTGATACAAATTTTTCTTCTTAACTATCCTACTTGCACTAAAAGTATGCTTTTTATTGATTGAAAGCATAATATAAAGACTATTAAGCCGATTTTATGGTGTTTTTAACATCTTGAAGAATAGCATGTAAGAACAGATGCTTTACAAGTTAAGGTGGTTGATATACACTGTGGTTTATCTTGATACAGATTAGGTTTATATATTAAGAAACATGCAATACACCAAAGTAACCAAAGTAAAATGTAGCAATCAACACTGCTACTCTACTTGTGACAATGCTAATATATCATCATCTGCCCCTTTCAGATAAGAAAACAGGTACCAAGGAATGAAGCCACATTGGCAAATGTAGCACTACACAATTCCACCAGGCCATTTTAATTTTCATTGCAATTTCCAGATTGTTCCATCAAAGCAAAAACTTTTAAAAAATGTTATACGACAAGGCTGACTAGGGAAAGAGGATGAAATTCATTCAGGCTTCCAATATTGTACAGCCAAACTCCTGAGGAACAGTGACCTCCCAACAGGACATGCAGAACTCAAAAGCAGTTCTTTTGACCCAGCTAGACCAAGCATGAACCTGAAAGGTAAAAACAGAGCTGTGCAAGTAACTGCTAAACAACAGACTAATCTTGTGCACAGTATCAGCAACTTCTTTTTTTTTAAATTACTCTAGTTATATGAATGAAACAAGTACTGATGGATACAAATGGACTGAGTGTCATTGAGAGCATTTTCAATTTGTTTCAAAGTTGTCATTTCAATATCAGAGGGTCAGTTACACAGTGAGAAGTTTTCTTACTATATTGATAATATTGTTGGAAACATTATGGTAGAACCAGATTTTATAGCCATGGAAAAATTGTAATACTTTATATATTACCATCTCTTGGTTCACAGTACTGTGTAAAACATCTCATCCTGATATTACCACTTTAATGAATTACCAGGCTGTCTAACATCTCTTGAGAGAAGAGGTTCAAATAGTTGTGCTGAAAGATTAGCAGATTTGTGGATTTTATAGTCCTATGCAAAACTGAATTCCAAAGAATTCCTATCACTGAATTTCCTAAGATGTTAAGGAATAGGGTGTCAAATATGCTTTTATCATTTTCTCTGGAGCTTTTAGTATGTGACAGTTGCTTCAAGTGTCGTAGGGTGAATATTGGATCCCCTTGAAGCCTTTATTTAAAAAAAAAAAAAAGCTTTGATTTAATGAACACAAATTTCATAGGTACAGCTTTAGGAATATAGCGATTCTTCCCCCCTTACCTGCCCTCACCCCAACTCCTGTCCCACTCCTACTCCCTCTCCCATCCCATTCTTCATTCAGATTTGTTTTTAATTAACTTTATATACAGAAGACCAGCTCTATACTAAATAAAGATTTCCACAGTTTGCACCCACACAGACACACAAAGTATAAAGTACTGTTTGAAAACAAGTTTTGCAGTTATTTCTCACAGTACAACACAATAAGGACTTACCCCCTTTCATGGGGTTAAGTGCACAGTGACTCCTAATGTTGATTTAACTACTGACACTCTTATTTATGACATCAGTGATGAAGCTTTTTCTGTTCACATGACCAGTGATCGCTGTATTGACTGGTCAACTACCTTGCCAAAATGTACAAGCATCACTGCAAAAATCATAATTGGGAAAGAAACATACTATCTGCCCATGCTGTACTTAAGTGCTACATCAGAGTGCACTGATGTATGGCTTAGTTCCAGAGAGAGACTGTCCTACAAGAGATGAACAAGGGTAATTAGATGTTTCACTCCTAATGCTATTGTCAGGTTTTCTGTTGTAGATGCTGAAGTCATCTGGTTTTTAATGGACTCTCCATTTGCTTTCCCGTGAGGCTGCCTGATTCACTACCTCCTTAAAGGAGAAGTGTAATGGGTTAACTCTGGCCTACATTTGCCAGGTTTTATGACTCAAAGAAGGAAGGTAGATTACTCTTATTGCTGTTAAAACCACATTTAAATTGGAATTAGTCCCAGCAGTTCAGCAAATTGTCCTTATGCCAGCTTTCTCCACTAAATAGGAATATAATTTTTATTATATAGAAAACTCCTTTATAACTGAGTTGCATCTGTGCTTTTTATTCAGTTCCATCGAGATCTATATCTATTTTTAGGATAACTTTTAATTATAAATTTTAATATAAGTATAATTTTTAATTTTAATATAAGCAAACTCTCCCATTTCTCTGCAAAAAAAATCTTATTTTTCTAGATTTGCATTTTAAATTTGCCTGTTTCGTCCAAAAATCTTACTGGATTTTCACCAGAATCCTGGAATATTTATGAAATAACTTGGTGATACATTTTGACAATGTAATCTCTGTCAAGAAACAGATTTTTGTGTTCTTTTTAAAAATAATCCCATTTAATATGCTCTTTTAAAAAAAAAGATTATTTGAAAGGCAGAGTTACAGAGAGGCACAGACAGAGAGAGAGGCCTTCCATCTGCTGATTCACTCCCCAAATGGCTGTAACAGCCGGAGCCTGGCCAATTCGAAGCCAGGAGCCAGGAGCTCCTTCCCGATCTCCCATGTGGATTCAGGGGTCCAAGGACTTGGGCCATCTTCCACTACTTTCCCAAGCCACAGCAGAGAGCTGGATCGGAAGTGGAGCAGCGGGGACTCGAACCAGCACCCATATGGGATGCTGGCACTGCAGGCGGTGGCTGTCACCTGCTACAGCACAGCACCAGCCCCTGTGTCCTTTATAATACACCTCCTCTCTTCTTTTATTTATTTATTTATTTTTATTTACTTGCTTTGGATTAGGAAAAAGGAGTTCTGAGTAAAGCATACTCAAAGCTAATTTTTCCCCTATATTTTTTAAAATAAAGTACATGTACCTAAACACGTGACCTTATAAAATGTGGCTTGTTTCTTTAGAGGCAGTTTTTAAACTTTTGCCTTGATATCAGGTATGTATGAAATATTTTGAAGTTTTTCATGAGATCCAGAGCAGTTATGTATGTCTAGTAAACCATGTGTGGCCTGAAGGCATGTGATTAAGATACATTGGTTCCACTGAATTGACTAGGACTATACTGCAACCCACTGCCATTATTAGTCCTACTTAGAAATACGTTGCACATCTGAGCTGTCTCCCATGAGTGAAAATCTTGGTTGACAGGGTATGTGTCTTGTTTTAAGCTTTTTCTATCTCCCATCTTCTTGGGACAGTTTCATATGTAAGGGGACTTCAAACAGTTTGAGGAAAAAAAATGAATCAAAAGATAAGTTTCTTTTGGCAGAAAAAAATGCTTTAAATCCGGGTATAATTTTTTTCATAAAATATTTTTTGTAAGCTTTTTGAAGACTCCTTGTACAGGTTGAATATCCCTTATCTGAAATGATTGGGAACAAAAGTGTTTTGGATTTGAGGATGTTTGCATGCACCTAATGAGACTGCTTAAGGATGGGATCCAAGACGAAACATGATGTTCCTTTATGTTTCATATATTACTTATACACATAGCCAGAAGGTAATTTTATACAGTATTTTAATGCAGCTGCATTTTACTGTGACCTGTCACATGAAGTCAGGAATGAAATTTTCCAGTTGGACCATCACATGGGTCCTCAAAAATATTTAGATTTTTGGAGCAATTGGGGTTTTAGATTTTTAGATTAAGGATACTCAACCTGTGCTACATGACTATTGAATTGACAGTGTTGAAAATTACAAAAAAAAAAAAATTCCACTAGTCTTCTAAATAATGAAATATGAAGGAAATGGTGATTTAAGTTGATTTTCCTATATTCTTTATAAGGACCATTTATAGTGTATTTGCAATAAATGAAAACATTAAGAATTATTTGGTTTGTCTTCCTTTTATCAGCTGTGTTGCCCGTTGACCCAGTTAAAGAAAATTATGTTCGTAAAGTGAAAAACTGCATTTTTTCAATTGCCTTTCCTACTCCTTTCAAATCAAGAGTACGGCTTGTAGCAGTTTCAAAGGTTAGACTTTGTTTTTTTTTTTTTTTTTTTTTTTTTTTTCACACCACAAATAATTAACTCATTAAACCATTTGTCTAAAAATAGGTAATTTTTTTTAGAGTTCATATTGGTTGTTTTGATAAATGACTACTCAGAGACTATCATTGCAACAAATAACTTTTTGATACTTATTCTTGGAACATAGTACTCAGTTGCATCTTAAAGTTATCTTCCAATGAAAATATACATTTACAAAAACAGGAGGGATATGAGTTAAATTCTTATCCTACATAACTTTTAGAAATGGTTTTTAATAAATTCTAAATTGTGGTGAGATAAAATAGGATATTTACTTTTTTCTAATGCTTTAAAAGAATTAATACTAGGAAAATATTATTTTGCCATGCACCAAAATAAATCCATGAAAATATAAGAATATCTACTAGAATTACCCTCATGCAGCAAAAATGATCATAGACCGTATGGTACAAATTTTAGAAAAAAATGTATTCTTGGAAGAGCTTTATTTTTTAAAGTTTTTATTGTATTTGAGAGGGAGAAAGGAGCAGAGAGAGGACTCTCTCTTCCACGGTTCTCTCCCTAAATGCTTGCAACAGCTTGCCAATGGGCCTGAAGAGAACCCAGGAGCTGGGAACTCAGTCCAGGCTCCTGTGTGGATGGCAGGAGCTCAGTCACGCTGCCTCAGCCTCTGCTTCCCAGGATCTGCACCAGCAGGAAGCTGGAGTTGGGAGCGGAGCCGAACATTGAAATGAGGCACTCTAGAGTGGGATGTGGACATCTTTACCACTAGCTGAAAGGCCCGCCCAGTTTATTCTTTTAATTGTCTTCCATTAGATCCCTTTCCTTGAAAATTTTTAAAACAGTTACTTACATGTGTAATAAGATATTTTTTCCTGCCTCAGAAAGTTCTAGAAGATATTTTGGACCTTGATTTATCTGTCTCAGAAAGAGATGAATTTATCCAGCTTGTAAGTGGTGAAAAGATCCCATTTGGATCGATTCCATTGGCTCATCGATATGGTGGCCACCAGGTAAGAGGAGCAAAACATCACTTCTCTTATGCAAATCAAAACATTTGATGGAATATACTGTCCTGTTAATTATTTTTGCATTAATTTCTGTAGTTAGTATATTGAAACTTCAACAAGATGTTTCTAAAAGACTGTGTCAATGTAAGATGCGTTTAGATTAGTGATTTCTTGCTGTGATGAAGCTACAGTTTAAACTTTTTTATTTGACAGGCAGAGATATACACAGTAAGAGAGAGAGACAGAGAGAAAGGTCTTCCTTCTGCTGGTTCACTCCCCAAATGGCCGCCACAGCCAGCGCTGCGCCGATCCGAAGCCAGGAGCCAGGTGCTTCCTCCTGGTCTCCCATGCAGGTGCAGGAGCCCAAACACTTGGGCCATTCTCCTCTGCCTTCCCAGGTCACAGCAGAGAGTTGGACTGGAAGAGGAGCAGCCAGGACTAGAACCCGGCACCCATATGGGATGCCGGCAGTGCAGGCAGCGGATTAACCAAGTGAGCCACGGCGCTGGCCCCCAGTTTAAACTTTTTTAAAAAAACTGAATTTGAAAACTGGAACAGACAGATGTAAAATTTCTGTAAATTATTGCCAGAGAACTCATTTCAATGTAGTTTCAGCAGGAGACCTAGGCAAAATCAGTAGCACAATGTGTCAATATAAAAGCCTCAGAAGGACAAATAGGTTATAATCTTGCCAGGAAAGCTGTAGAACTGGCAGAAAGGCAGTAAATCAGGATTTCTTGGGAGTGTTAATACTGTAGCAATCAGGAAGCAATTATGGCACATTCTAGAATTAAAGCAAGATGTTGAAATAAGTTCAGAGAATGGTATCTGATTAATAATAAACAATGGTAATAATAAACACAAATAATGGTATCTGATTAATAAACAATGGAACATTGGATCAACTGTTGAAATTACTGTGGCTTTTCTGTAAGTTTCTGTAATTTAGCACTCATTTATTTTGGGGCTATTCTGTTAAATGCTAGTTTACTCAGGAATAATTTTTAGGACAAGTGAGAGTACTTCAGAAGATTTATAGAAAAATAGAATGAAAAGATAAGTTTATTTTGGAGCAAAAATTTTGAAATCTGTATATGAGGGGTCTTCAAAAAGTTCATGGAAAAATGCATATTATGACAAATGATAAATGTTTAAGGTGATATGCTAGTTACTCTGATTTGATCATTGTATAGTGTATACATGTTTCAAATCATCATGTTGCAGCTCATGAACAGATCTGTATAATTATGTATCAGGCCGGTGCCGCGGCTCACTAGGCTAATCCTCCGCCTTGTGGCGCCGGCACACCGGGTTCTAGTCCCGGTCGGGCACCGGATTCTGTCCCGGTTGCCCCTCTTCCAGGCCAGCTCTCTGCTGTGGCCCGGGAGGGCAGTGGAGGATGGCCCAAATGCTTGGGCCCTGCACCCCATGGGAGACCAGGATAAGTACCTGGCTCCTGCCATCGGATCAGCGCGGTGCGCTGGCTGCGGCGGCCATTGGAGGGTGAACCAACAGCAAAGGAAGACCTTTCTCTCTGTCTCTCTCTCTCACTGTCCACTCTGCCTGTCAAAAAAAAAAAAAAAGTTATGTATCAGTGAAAAGTAAGTAAAAACTGCATGTATTTAAAAATTTTTTGCAGCAAAATACGAGCCGGCGCCGTGGCTCAATAGGCTAATCCTCCACCTTGCGGCGCCGGCACCCCGGGTTCTAGTCCCGGTTGGGGCGCCAGATTCTGTCCCGGTTGCCCCTCTTCCAGGCCAGCTCTCTGCTATGGCCAGGGAGTGCAGTGGAGGATGGCCCAGGTGCTTGGGCCCTGCACCCCATGGGAGACCAGGAAAAGCACCTGGATCCTGGCTCCTGCCATCGGATCAGCGCGGTGCGCCGGCTGCAGCGGCAGCCATTGGAGGGTGAACCAACGGCAAAGGAAGACCTTTCTCTCTCTGTCTCTCTCTCACTGTCCACTCTGCCTGTCAAAAATTAAAAAAAAAAAAAAAAATTTTTTTTGCAGCAAAATAAATGTATTTTTTAATTCCATGGTTCCATAAACTTTTTGAAGTAGCCTCAAAGGAATAAGGTTGGTGTAGGGTTTACACTAGGAGATTAAAAGGGCTTATTTGTTGGCTGTAATAATAATTCTGATAGCTTCAGGGTCTGTTGTGCTGGGTTGGTAAATTCCTTTCTTCTTCAAAGTCCTGTAGGCTAAATAGTAAATTAATACAGACCATTAGAATGGAAAAGGACTTTGTCATGTATGACAAACTTCACCCTCCGTTTCTTGATCTGTAGTGTGAGAGGGTTGACATAGATCATTCCAGAAGTTATGAGAGGTACCATGGCAAAGAAATATGCTCTTGTTATTTCATACACCAGTTCTGAACCAGGGTTTTGTTGTTTTGTTTTTAAGGAAAACTATTAACTATATTTGTCTGAAACTTCTGAAGAAAATGATCCTTATGGTCCTTTGTAGTACCAAATCCAGGGACTTATGCTTCAAAAGCAATCTCACATATGAGTTAAGTTTAAGCATTTTATGCCAGTGGTCACATGTGCTGTTTAAGTACAAATATAACCCTGAAGCCCTGCAGAGAGTTGTTGTTTTTTTAGTATAGCAAGTTAGGTTAAAGCTTTTTTTTTTTTAAGATTTTATTTATTTATTTAGTGAGAGGTAGAGTTACAGACAGTGAGAGGGAGAGACGGAGAAAAAGGTCTTCCATCCTCTGCTTCACTCCCCAAATGGCTGCATTGGCCAGAGTTGAGCCAACCCCAAGCCGGGAGCCAGGAGCTTCTTCTAGGTCTACCACATAGATGTAGTGGCCCAAGTGCTTGCGCCATCTTCCACTGCTTTCCCAGGCCATAGCAGAGAGCTGGATAGGAAGAGGAGCAGCCGGGACTAGAACCGGCACCCATATGGGATGCCTGTGCCAAGGCAGAGGATTAACTACTGCGCCACAGTGCCGGCCCCTAAGTTAAAGCTTTTTGTCAATTCCACATTCATGCCTTGCTTCTTCCTGATCTGAAATTACGTTATAAATATATTTTTTAAAAGGAGATGTTTGAAATTTCATGATTACAGTGTTGTCTATGATTTCTCTTTTGTTAAAGGAGACTTTAGCTTCTGGATTTCCCTCCCAACTCTGAGTTGTCATTCTTTCTCCTTCCTTTTCATAGTGTGGGATATACTTAGAGTATTGTCAGCTTTAGAAATTTCTAGACTATTCTGACTGTACTTGTGCTCTTCTAGCTATTCTATTGCTAAAATTAATTAGTGCCATATATTCCTGGTTAAGATGAAAAATTAAAATACTGGATAGATATTTTTCAATTTCATATTTATTCTAGAACTTCAGACATGATTTAAATATTCCACAACTGTTTACGGAAATCCCCGCATGTGCCAGGGGCTGTATAGGTGAATGAGACCTATCCCCTTGCCTCACATTTCTAATGCCCTAGGGAAGGTGATAGATGAATAAAGCGAGATTGTGAAAGAAGCAGATATGAGGGTTAAGGGAGCTTCAGGACCACCTTCCTACTCCTGGAATATCAGAGACACCGTTCTGGTGGAGCAGCATCTATGCTGGGAATGGAGCGATGTCTTAGTTCGGCAAGTGCTTGTTGACAATAAGAATGATCACCAATGTGGGGCACTTGGTAGATGTCCGACATAGCACGAGGTACTTCACATACCTAGTGTTCATTCTCACAGCAACCTGGCAAGGGGTCTCCCGTTTTACAGAAATGAAAGGTCCGTCTCAGTGAGATTAAGTAACTCAAACAAACTTCCACAGCTAGTAAGTGGCATAGTTGGGATAATAACAACCAGAAACTAAATTTTAAGTGAAAAATTTGAAAGCAGTGGACCATCCAAGTTCAAGAGCAATTTTTTTCAATTAAAGTATGTTCATAACTTTATATTACATTCCTATAAGTACTTCAAAGAGTTCATGGAAAGTGGAATTAAAAGACCAGTTTGTTTTTGTGCAAAAATGTTTTGAAAGCCACGTGCAGTTTTTTTCATAATACACATTTTCCATGAATTTTTGAGGTCCCCTTATAGTTAAGGCAAACTTTATACTTATAAATTGTTTTTAGTTCACATTATTCAATTAAATAGATCAATTCTGTGTTCTATTGTTCTACACCTAACATGCTTGAACTCAGCTCTAAGATAATGAATTATGTTTTTTTTTTTTATTTTTGACAGGCAGAGTGGACAGTGAGAGAGAGAGAGACAGAGAAAGGTCTTCCTTTGCCGTTGGTTCACCCTCCAATGGCCGCCGCAGCCGGCGCGCTGCGGCCGGCGCACCGCGCTGATCCGATGGCAGGAGCCAGGAGCCAGGTGCTTTTCCTGGTCTCCCATGGGGTGCAGGGCCCAAGCACCTGGGCCATCCTCCACTGCACTCCCTGGCCACAGCAGAGAGCTGGCCTGGAAGAGGGGCAACCGGGACAGAATCCCGCGCCCCGACCGGGACTAGAACCTGGTGTACCGGCGCCGCTAGGCGGAGGATTAGCCTAGTGAGCCGCGGCGCCAGCCTGAATTATGTTTTAAATTTGTATTTTATTAAGTACATTTTACTCATGTCTTATTGATTGAATTTATTTTCATTTTTATTCCAGTTGTTGATTATTATAATCTTGAAAATATAATACTATTTTCTTAATTTTGACAAAAATGACTGGCTATAAAAATTACTACAAAATCTATAAACATTAATAAATGTGGATGATTTTCCTTTTTATCTTTAGTTTGGGATATGGGCTGATCAGCTTGGGGATGGAAGAGCCCACCTTCTTGGAATTTATTTGAACAGGTATCATATGTTTTCTTGTATAAGAGATTTTCTTCTAAATATTAACCTGAATCTGCTAATATGTAGATTTTTTTTCAAGGCGGGGTGAAAAATGGGAGCTCCAGTTAAAAGGCTCAGGAAAGACACCATACTCTAGGTACAATTTGGTGATTTTTTAAAGTAATTCAAGTAACAATTGATGCTTAATTACATATGAAAATATTTTGCATTTTGTTTCCTGCAGAAATGGCGATGGCAGGGCAGTACTTCGTTCCTCAGTGAGAGAATTTCTGTGCAGTGAGGCCATGCACTACCTTGGGATTCCAACAAGCAGGGCTGCAAGGTAATTCCTCTTTCGTCTAAGCTATGCTTTAGGACTGCCTCGGGTTATATCCATAAACGTGTCAGGAAATGAAGCAGATAAATCTCTGATAGCGTGATTTCTTATAGTCTCTTCCCACTTCAAGTATTTCTGGATGGCTTGACAGCAACTGAAACATAACTTTAACTGTTGGATTCTCTCACCTTCCAGTCTGGTTGTGAGTGACGACGATGTGTGGCGAGATCAGTTCTACAATGGAAATATTACGAAAGAACGAGGTAACAGCTGTTGTAACAAAATACCTTACTTTAGGCCATTTACCAACAGCAGAAATGTGTTTCTCACGGTCTGGAGGCTGGGGAGTTCAAGATTCCATTGCCAGCAGATTGGATGTGCGGTAAGGGCCGCATTCCTGGTCGGTAGATAGAGCCTTCTTGCTGCACCCTCTCCTGGCAGAAGAAGGCTTTCTCTTGGGCTGCTTTCCTGAGGGTGTGGATCTCACTCATGGGGGCTGGACCCTCAGGACTTAATCTCCTTCCACAGGGCCCCGCCTTCTCACCTACCCTTTGCTGCTAGGTTCTAATGTATGAGTGTGGGAGTAGCATACAAACTTTCAGACCCTAGCAATATGTTTTTCCCAGTTATTAAATAATTATTTTATTTTAATCTTCTTTTTATACTTTAAATTTTGAAAATTGACACATAATATTTGTATGTGTTTAAGAGGTATAGTATGAAAATCCAATGCACATGTATGACATGTAATAATAAAATCAGGATAGTTAGCATTTCCATCTCATCAAACATTTGTCATCTCTAAGTGTTTTTCTAAGATTCATAACCAGTAGTCCTCCAGAAGTATTCACACTTAAAAGAATGAAGTGTTATATTTACTCTAATGATATCTTTCTCTGCTTGAATTTCCTCTGGATATAGTTGTACGTGACCCTGTAACAACTATTCAAGTCGTTTTTGTTTGTGGTGATTGATAAGAGATTCCAACTATAGAACGGGAATATTGTTATGTGACTGATACAACACTACTCACATTTGTGGCTGTGATATGTATATTTATATCCTTCAATGAGTGTGTATATGTGTGTGAGTGTGTGTGTTTATATATATCTATATATGTTTTCATGTGTGTATGTCTGATGTTGTTTATCTTAATTCTGATCCATGATCTTCCTGGTTTCAAATGGCCCCAAATAGTTTTCTGATTAGACCATCAAAATTTCCCCACTTAAGTCTTCACATGTATTCATATGCAGATACTTGGATTGTTCTTATGCTCTGACATTTGTGCAGTGGTAAAACAAGAATAGTGCTGGGCCAGACAAATAGAACATGTGAATGCTAGAACTGGCTTTGTGGCCTGGGTAAGTCACTAAACATTCTGGCCTTCAGTGTCTCCATCTAGAATGAGGAGGTTGGCCTCGATACCTGTGTGTCTTCCAGTGCTAACATTCAGTGATCTAATGACTATTTATTAGGTAAAATATTTAGAATAATTTATTGAGCTGTTACATAGTCGCAGGTCTTAAGAAATCACAGTCATTGTAGAGATAAGACCCGAACACATGGAACAAGTAAGCAGTCAAAGATCAGAGGTCAGTAAAATGGGATCAGTTTAGCTTTATGGAGGAAGCGGGGATTGATATTGAGCATGAGGTTAGGTAGGATCTCAAGACAGGGAGACAGGGCAGTGAGGTACATGGACAAGGAGAAGCTGGCACAAAGCCCAGAGGCGGCAGTGCCTGTGGTGGTCTGTTGAAGAACAGCACCCACAGAGCAGTGGCTTTCAGCACCCTGAGACAGACTTCATCTTGTCATTTAAACACATGCAAGGACAGAATTTGTAGGAGGCGGACACATTGTATCATTAATGTCTATAACCAAAACAGTAGGCAGTAGTAGAAGGCTGTAGGCAAAACGCATGGATTCATTTTATTTCTTGAGTCTTTACTGTGTTAACTTTCTTTTTTGGGGGAAGATTTATTTATGTATTTATTTTTAAAGAGATTTATTTATTTACGTGAAAGAGTTTCACAGAGAGAGGAGAGGCAGAGAGAGAGATTGGTCTTCCATCCGCTGGTTCACCCCCCAATTGGCCATAATGGCCAGAGCTGCGCAGATCAGGAGCCAGGAGCTTTTTCTGGATTTCCCATGTGGGTGTAGGGGCCCAAGGACTTGGGCCATCTTCTACTGCTTTCCCAGGTCCTAGCAGAGAGCTGGATCAGAAGTGGAGCAGCCAGGATAGAACTGGTGCCCATATGAGATGCTGGCACTGCAGGTGGCGGCTTTCTCTGCTAAGCCATAGCGCCGGTCCCTAGAAGATTTATTTATTTATTTGAAAGGCAGAGTTACAAAGAGAGAGGGGGAGAGAGAGAGAGAGAGATTTTCTGTCTGCTAGTGCACTCCCCAAATGGTCACAATAGCTAGGACTGGGTCAGGCCGAAACCAAAAGCCTGGAACTTCCATCCAGGTCCCCCATGTGGGTGGGAGTGGTCCAAGTACTTGAGCCATCCTCCACTGCTTTCCCATGCCCACCAGCAGGGAGCTAAACCCGAATGTGTGTCGAAGGTGGTGGCCTAACCTCCTGCACCACAATGCCAGCCCTCTATGCTTATTTTCAATTAAGTACCAAAACTGAAGGCATTTATAAGGGCCTGTGTAAAATAAATAATTCATGAATTTTCCCTGTTTTAGAATAAGGCCCAGGGGAAGGTCACAAGTGATGATCCTAGGGAACTTGAAGCGTAGACCCTAACAGCCTCTCACACTTCAGCTAGATCAGGGCATTGCTGTTTCCAAAACCATTGAGGCCGTGAACATTCTGGCTCAGGCTTAACGTCAGGGAGAAAAGTGTCTGATCCTACATGGGGTATAAATTTATTGTGATCAATTCAATGAGTGTATTTTTTTATTAAAACAATTTCATTTTTATGCACATGACTTAGAGTAGTTTTACACTAAAATAAATGTTTCTTTTGAAGGTGCAGTAGTGCTTCGGGCTGCAAAGTCGTGGTTTAGAATTGGATCGTTAGAAATTTTGGCTCACCACGGTGAACTGGATTTACTGAGGTTTGAAAATTATATATTTTAAAGCTGTGAAAGTGGTGTTTTTCTCAGCTTTATTCAGCTAGAATGGACATACAAAAATCATACATTTAAGGTGTACAGTGTTATGTTTTGGTGTATGTACATATTATAAAATGATTACTACAGTCAACCTAATTAATTATATTAATCACCTCATTTTTTAAAAATTTGTAATGACAGCACTTAAGATCAGCCCCTTAAAAAAAAAAAAGATCAGCCCCTTAGCAAATTTCGAATGTAGAATACACTGTTGTTAACTACAGTCTGTGCACTAGGTCTCCAGGACTGATCTAATACTTTGTAAATATCTTCCCATTCCTTTCACCACTGCCCCCAGCTGCTGTGAATCACTATTCTGCTTTCTGATTTTATAAGATTCTGTTTTAGATTCTATGTAGAAGTAGGATCATGGGGTGTTTGCCTTTCTGTGCTTGGCATCATATCCTTCAAATTCATCCATGTTGTTGCAAATGACAAGGTTGCCTTCTGTTTTAAAGCTGAATCTTGTTTTTGTTTCAAAAGTTTTTGCACCAAAATAAACTTATCTTTTAATTTCATTTTTATGAATTTTTAAAACTTATATCATTTTACTTCTTTATTTTGACTATTATAAATATGATCGATATATTTTACATGTTCATTTCTTAGATTTCTAGTAAAGAAAAAAATTATAATGTCCTAAAAATGTGTATATTTAATTTTATAATAATTATGCATACACATAATAATTATATATATAATTTCTAAAGTATATTTTCTTTATTCTTTTTAAATTAACAATAATTGAACATATTTATGGGCTATATCTTGGCATTTCATATATACATGCAATGTATACTGATCAAGTTGGGGTAGTCAACTTTTCCTCTTCTCTCTCTTTTTTTTTTAAAGATTTATTTATTTATTTGAAAGTCAGAGTTACACAGAGAGAGCAGAGGCAGAGAGAGAGGTCTTCCATCTGATGGTTCACTCCCCAATTGGCTGCATTGGCCAGAATTGCACCGATCCGAAGCCAGGAGCCAGAAGCTTCCTCCAGGTCTCCCACGTGGGTGCAGGGGCCCAAGGGCTTGGGCCATCTTCTACTGCTTCCCCAGGCCATAGCAGACAGCTGGATCAGAAGTGGAGCAACTGGGTCTCGAACTGGCACCCATATGGTATGCCAGCGCTTCAGGCCAGGGCGTTAATCCACTGCACCACAGTGCAGGCCCCCTTTTTCCTCTTCTCTGACATTACATTATGATTGCAGGCTTGGTGCTTGCTTCTTTCTTATATTTGCTCCAAAAAATCAGTACCAGGTTATTGTGAACTCTAGTCTCCCCACTGTGCCATGTAACACTAGGAACATACTCTTTTGATCTAACTCTGATTTAATACTTATTCTCCAAATTCCCACCCTGCCCCC
Source organism: Oryctolagus cuniculus (assembly GCF_051225735.1). Classification (NCBI taxonomy): domain Eukaryota; kingdom Metazoa; phylum Chordata; class Mammalia; order Lagomorpha; family Leporidae; genus Oryctolagus; species Oryctolagus cuniculus. The sequence continues at coordinate 105,286,994 of NC_142879.1, forward strand.
ATACCACTCCCAGCCCTTAGTCACCACCATTGTGTATTCAGATTATTTTTTAGCTTCCATATTGAGGGAGTACACATATTATTTGTCCTTCTGTGTTTGGCTTATTTCACTTAATATGATGTTCTCCATTTCCATCTGTTTTGCTGCAAATGATGGAATTTCATTCTTCTTTATGGCTGAATAATACTCTGTTGTGTGTATATATCTCTCTATACATATATCTCACATTTTCTTTTTTTAAAAAAGAGAAAATAGATTTTATTTAAAAGGCAGAAGAATCAAAAGGTAATTATAAAATGATAAAAGGGACAGTTCTCCAAGAATATATAATAATTATAAATAAACTAATTTTAGAAAAACTAAATATATTAAGCAAACACTGAGTGAATTAAAACAAAAAATAGATACCAATACTTTAGTTATAAGATATTTTAATATTCTATTCCCAATAGTGGGTAGAATATTCAGACAGAAAATCAATGAGGAGACAGTGAACTCGGACAACACTATAGAATAAATGGAACTATCAGACATAAGATTAGGAACAAGGCAAGGATACCCATTGCTACTACTTCTATACTCAGCATTACATTAGAAGTTTACCCAGAGAAATTAGGGGAAAAATAAAATGCTTCCAAATTTGAAAGTAAAAAATAAGATTTCATCTATTTGTGTGATGTGCTTTCATACAAAGAAACCACAAATACAAAACAACCAAGCAACGGGCTGGCGCCGCAGCTCACTAGGCTAATCCTCCACCTACGGCGCCGGCACCCCTGGTTCAGTCCTGGTCAGGGCGCCAGATTCTGTCCCAGTCGCTCCTCTTCTAGTCCAGCTCTCTGCTGGGGCCCGGGAGTGCAGTGGAGGAAGGCCCAAGTCCTTGGGTCCCTGCACCCTCATGGGAGACCAGGAGGAAGCACCTGGCTCCTGGCTTCAGATCAGCGCGGTGCGCCGGCCGCAGCGGCCATTGTCGGGTGAACCAATGGAAAAGGAAGACTTTTATCTCTATCTCTCTCTTTCACTGTCCACTCTGCCTGTCAACAAAAACAAAACAAACCAACCAAGCAAACCAAATCCATTAAAACTAAAACGCAATCAGTAAAGTCATAGTATACAAAATGAACATATAAAAAGCAGGTGTGGCTCTGAAGACTAGAACGAACTATTGGAAATGGAAATTTATGGAGGAGAGAGGGAGAAGGCATCACCCTTTGCTCAGAACTGCATATATAAAATATGTGAAATCTGTTCTCCCCACATAACAAAAAATAAACATTAAAATATCAAAAAAGAAAGGGAACATGTTCTGTTGGCCATCCTAAAATGGATATGTCTTACTGCTACTTGAAAATATAATTTTTAGTGATATATATAATGGAAAATTAAAGAAAATCATTTTATGTATAATATTATAAAAACCATTTTAAAAAGTCCCATTATGAATATAGCCAAAAAATTAAAGTACTTATTAAGTAACCACTTGGGATGTCCATATCTCATATCAAAGTGCCTAAATTTCAGTCCTGGCTACTCTACTTCTGATCTACCTTCCTGCTAATATATACTCTTGGAGGATCATATTGTCTTTATCCATCCATGATGGACATCTTGGTTGATGCCATATATTGGCTGTACTGACTATTGCTCCCATAAATATAGTGGAGCAGGTATCTCTAAGGAATCTTTATACTGTTTTCTATAGTGGCTATACTAAGTTATATTCCCATCACCTCTAATCCAGTTCTGTTTCTAATTTTTTAAAATGATTTATTTGTTTATTTGAAAGGCAGAATTACAGAGAGAGAGAGAGAGAGAGATCTTCCCATCCGCTAGTTCACTCCCCAAATGGCCGCAATGGCCAGAGCTCTACCGATCTGAAGCCAGGAGCCTGGAGCTTCTTCTAGGTCTCCCATGTGGGTGCATTTTTTATTGGTTTTGAAGAAATATTTCTCCCTGGCTTTTTTGGGGAGGCAAGGAAAATATTATTAAAATCTTTACATTTTAAGCCTGATCTCATGACTTAATAAATATCAAGGTTGAGCTTAGGTGCTTGTGTATTCAATATTGTATTCTGATGAACACAAATGCTGTCTCCTTTTTCCCTCTAGGACATTATTGGATTTCATCATTCGGGAATATTTCCCCTCAGTAAATGTCAAAGAACCTAATAGATATGTGGTAAGTTTTTTTTTAATTAATTAATTTATTTGAAAGTCAGAGTTAGAGAGAGGAGAGGCAGAGAGAGCGAGGTCTTCCATATGCTGGCTCACTCTCCAATTGGCTGCAATGGCCGGAGCTGTGCTGATCTGAAGCCAGGAGCCAGGAGCCTCCTCCGGGTCTCCCACGTGGGTGCAGGGGTCCAAGGCCTTGGGCCATCTTCTGCTGCTTTCCCAGGCCATAGCAGAGAGCAGGACAGGAAGTGGAGCAGCGCCCTTATGGGATGCCGACGCCTCAGGCCAGGGCGTTAACCCACTGTGCCACAGTGCCAGCCCTGATATGTGGTAAGTTTTTTTTTTTTTTTCTTTGACAGGCAGAGTGGACAGTGAGAGAGAGAGAGACAGAGAAAAAGGTCTTCCTTTTTGCTGTTGGTTCACCCTCCAATGGCCGCCGCACCGCGCTGATCCGATGGCAGGAACCAGGTGCTTCTCCTGGTCTCCCATGTGGGTGCAGGGCCCAAGCACTTGGGCCATCCTCCACTGCCCTCCTGGGCCATAGCAGAGAGCTGGCCTGGAAGAGGGGCAACCAGGAAAGACTCCGGCGCCCCGACCGGGACTAGAACCCAGTGTGCCGGCACCGCTAGGTGGAGGATTAGCCTAGTGAACCGCGGCGCTGGCCATGTGGTAAGTTCTTAAAGAGGAAATGCAATATAGGCACAAGTTGCTTAATGGACAGAGAGATGTTCTGAGGATTGCATCACTAGTATTGTTTGCACATTAGAGTGTGTGGACACATACCTGTGCTATAAGGGAATAACCTGTTCCAGGCTGCAAAGCTACACAGCATGTTACTGTACTGAATACTGTAGGCAATGGTAATACCATGAGAAGTATTTGAAAAAGATACAGTAAAACTATGGCATACTAAATAAAAGAGGGCCCCACTGTGCAAGGTCTGCAGGACAGTTGCTCTGAGTGAGTCAGTGTCAAGTCCTAGGACACTGCTGTACACTACCACAGGCTTTATAAACACTGCAGATTTTTTTTTAAGATTTTATTTATTTATTTTGGAGTTAGAGTTAACAGACAGAGAGAGGGAAAGACACAGAAAGAGGTCTTCCATCTGCTGGTTTACTCCCTAAATGACAACAATGGCCGGAGCTGAGCCAAACTGAAGCCAGGAGCCAGGAGCTTCTTCTGGGTCTCCCTTGAGGATACAGGGGCCCAAGCACTTGGGCCACTTTCCACTGCTTTCCCAGGCCATAGCAGAGAGCTGGATCAGATGAGGAACAGTTGGGACACGAACCAGTGCCCATATGGAATGCTGGCACCACAGGTGAGGCTTAACCTGCTATGCCACAGCACCTGTCTCAACACTGCAGATTTAGGGGACACTAAATTCATTAAATTTTTTCTTTCTTTAATGATAAGTTAACCTCAGGTTACTGGAACACTTTTATTTTATAAACTTTTTTAAAATTTATTTTTATTTTACTTTTTAAATTTGAGAGGCAAAATTTGGGCAGACATGCACACACACATGTGTACACACGCACATAGACACACACACAGCTCCCATCCACTGATTCACTCCCCAGGTGCCCACTATGCTGTGACTGGACTAGGCTGAAGCTGGAAAATCTAAGAACTCAATCCAGGTCTCCTATGTGGATGATAGGGACTTAACTACTTGCTGTCTCCCAGGGTCGACCTTAGGGAGAAGCTGGCATCAGGAGTTAGTGCCAGGGATCCAACTGGGGTACTCCTACATGGAATGCAGGTATATGTGTGTTCCACTGTTGGCCAAGACATCATTATGTGGCACATGACTGTACTGTCTTCTCTCTGTGGCCTGCCACCATTAGAAATTACTGCTTAGAATTCTAAAAATCAGTTAGAAAAGGAAGTGAAGAGCACTTTGAACATTTTGTTACAGGAAGATAAGATGAACCACTTCATAAACAGGACATCAACATGACAGTTGCTTCATTTGAAATATACTTGCCAAAAGAGGACAGGTGTTCCTGAATCCTAACTGCATACATTATGTTTTGAAAAGCATTTGTAACTTGGTCCCATATATTATTTTTTGCACATGAGGTTTGTAGATATTGCTATGTTAGCAATGTCAAATAAACATATTAAACATAATATATAGTATGAAAATGTGACTTCCAGTTTTTGTGAGAATTTTTATTAGTAATTTTATCTCTAAAATATTTTTCAGAGACATATAAAAATTATACATATTTATGTGCTACCGTATGATGTTTTGATAGTGTGTGCATTATGTAAGGTCCAGTCAGGGTAAATGTATCTCCTTAAACCTTTAACAATTCTTTATGGTAAAGACAGTCTTGCTTTCTAGTTTTTCTTTTTCTTTAGAGAACCATACAGTATACATTAACCTTACCTATTTTCAGCCTTGTTAGTACCTGTCAATCAACCTTTTTCTACTCTTCCCCCCTTGCCTCCCCAGCCTCTAGTAGCCACTATTGTATTTATACACATATACATATACATCATTATATTTTACATTGTACATATACACATACATTATGCATCTGCATCTCTTTATATTCCATATATGGGTGAGATCATGTCGTATTTATCTTTCTGTGCTTGGCTTATTTGAGTTAGTACAGGCCGGCGCCGCGGCTCACTAGGCTAATCCTCTGCCTAGCGGCGCCGGCACACCGGGTTCTAGTCCCGGTCGGGGCGCCGGATTCTGTCCCGGTTGCCCCTCTTCCAGGCCAGCTCTCTGCTGTGGCCAGGGACTGCAGTGGAGGATGGCTCAGGTGCTTGGGCCCTGCACCCCATGGGAGACCAGGAAAAGCACCTGGCTCCTGGCTCCTGCCATCGGATCAGCGCGGTGCGCCGGCCGCAGCGCGCCGGCCGCGGCGGCCATTGGAGGGTGAACCAACGGCAAAGGAAGACCTTTCTCTCTGTCTCTCTCTCTCACTGTCCACTCTGCCTGTCAAAAAAAAAAAAAAAAAAAAAAAAAGAAAAAAGAAAAAAGAAAAAAAAAAAGAGTTAGTACAGTGATCCCCCCAGTTGCATCCATGTGGTTGCCAATGACAAGATTTTACCCTTGCTTATGGCTGAGTAGTAGTCTGTTAGATATATATATATATATATACACACACACACACATACATATACATATACATATACATATACATATACATATACACACACACCACATTTTCTTTATCCATTTGTCAGTAGATAGGTACTGGGTTGTTTCCATTTCTTGGCTATTATGAATAATGCTGCAATAAACACAAGAGTGCAGATGTTACTTTGACAGATGGATGTCATTTCCCTTGGATAAATACGTAATGGTGGGATTCTGGATCATATGGTAGTTCTGTTTTTTATTTTTTAAAAGAACATCCGTACTGTTTTCTACTTTGTTGGTCTGAATTTATATTCCCGCCAACAGTTTGCAAGGGTTGCCTTTCTTCAGCACTTGTTATCTTTCATCTTTTTGATAATAGCCATTTTAACTGGAGTGAGGTGATACCTCAGTGTGGTTTTGATTTGCATTCTCCTGATGATCAGATGTTGAACACCGTACCTGGTGGCTATTTGAATGTCTTCCTTTGAGAAATATCTGTTTAAACCTTGCCCATTTTAAAAAATTGGGTTATTTATTTATTTATTATTTATTTCCTATTGAGTTGTTTGAGTCCCTTATAACTTCTGGTTATTAAGCCCTTCTCAAATATACAACTTCAAAATAATTTCTAGATTGTCTCTTTGCTCTGTTGAGCATTGTCTTCGCTGTGCAGAAGCTCTTAGTTTGATGAAATCCCATGTGCCTATTTTTGCTTTCATTTTCTGTGCTTTTGTGGCCTGATTCAAGAAAGTCTTGCCGATTCGAATGTCCTGAAGCATTTCCCCTAGTATTAGTTTCAAAAGTTCTGGTCTTACATTTACATCTTCAGTCTATTTTGTGTTGGTTTTTGTACATGGTAAGAGAGAGGAGTCTGGGCCAGCGCCATGGCTCAAATAGGCTAATCCTCCGCCTTGCGGCGCCAGCACACCGGGTTCTGTCCCGGTTGCCCGTCTTCCAGGCCAGCTCTCTGCTATGGCCCGGGAGTGCAGTGGAGGATGGCCCAAGTCCTTGGGCCATGCACCCACATGGGAGACCAGGAAAAAGCACCTGGCTCCTGGCTTCGGATCAAAAAAAAAAAAGAGAGAGGAGTCTGGTCCATTCTTCTGCATGTGAATATTCTGTGTCCCCACCCTGTTCCTTAAGAAGACTGTCCTTTCTTCAATGTGTGCTCTTAGCACTTTTGCCAAAGATCAGTTGCCAGTGATGCATGAGTTTAATCTAGGGTTTGTGGAAACTTTTAGTTTGTATAATCTCTTTTCATTCTTTGATAATCTCCAAGAAGGGAGTTCCTTTTTTGTTTATTTGTTTCTTTGGTGACATGTTTCAAAGTTAAAATTTTGTAAATCACAGAATTTAATTTCATTATGCTAGATTTTTGCTTTTACATTTCTGATTAGACATGAGACATTTGATCATAATACTGGATCTGAGCTTTATATTATTTCCGGATGAGTAATTTTTACCTTCTACTATTTTTCCTACAAGTGATCATTCCTGTTCTTTTAGTCATCTCTGACATACCTTTGAATTCCCATGTTCTGCCGGTGCCTTATCAGAGAATCCTAAGAGTATGCCATAAATCATTGGAAAATCTGAGAACTTCTAATTTCATTTTAGGATTTTTTTTCCATCGTGGTATCTGAGATGGCACAACTTATTGCCTTGTGGATGTCTGTTGGTTTTGCTCATGGTAAGTTATCTATTTATATTATAATTTGTTGAAGTAGAATAGAAGAAGTTATCTATTTACATTATAATTTGTTGAAGTAGAAGACTTTCTTGTGTTTTCAAAAAATATTCCTGCTCTTGACCTTCTTTTGTTTTTAATGTATAATTTTTTACAACAGAGAAAATTTTTTTTTAATGTTTGAAGTTGCTTTGGATGGAAAAGTAATAACAAAATAGGGTGATGTTACCTGTGAAGCTCTTGAACCTTAGACTTACATGTATGAGTATATGGGGGTACCTCAGAAAAGCTTGCGGGGGTTGGCATGAGGCCCAGCAGTTAAGGTGCTGGTGAAGATGCCTGCATTCCATGTTGGAGTACCTGGTTTTGACACCCAGCTTTGCTCCTGCTCCACCTTCTTAGTAATGCAGACCTTCAGAGGCTCAGAGATAGCTCAAGTAACTGGGTTCCCGGCACCCACATGACAGACTACCACATGACAGAGACCTAGATTGAGTTTCAGGCTCCTGGCTTCAGCTCAGGCCCTATCTGGGCTATTGCCAGCCTATGAGGAGTGGATCAGTCTATGGGGACTCTATCTCTGTGTCTGTCTCTCTCTTTCTCTCTGTCTCAAATTAATTAATTAATCAAATGTTTTTAATTTTTAAAAAAGATTTATTTATTTGAAATGCAGATGGAAAGAGAGAGAGAGAGAGAGAGAGAGAGATCCATCTTCCATCTTCCATCTCTTGTACACTCCCCACTTTTACCCACAACACCAGCCCCAGATGTTTTCAGTTTTTAAAAGTTTGTGGAACTTGTGTGTTATTAAAAAAAACTGCATGGGTTTCAATGATTTTTTGACCACAGAAACTATGTTTTAGTTCTATTTTCCCGTGAACTCTTTGGAGTACCTATGTAAATAATTTTTAAAAGTCTAGATGAATTGATTTGAAATGATTAACAGTGATTACCTTGTGCAGTGAAACTCCCACTCACTCTTGTGCATTTTAAATTATTTACTATTAAACATGTGGTAATTTTTTTAATTTTAAAATTTAAAAATATCTTTAATGAGATCTGAATATAATATATTAGAGTCCTTCAAAAATATCATGGAAAATGGAATTATAAATTATTTTGTGCAAAAAATTTGATATGTTTGCATAAAGTTTTTGTGATATATGTGTCTCACAAACTTTTTGAAGACTTCATATAGATGTTTCCCACCCAAAAAAAAAAAGATGGCAGTGCTCGTCATACTGCCCATATTCCATAGCTAATGACTGTCATGCAGATACATATTCATACTTTTATCTTTTCACAATCCTTTAAGATTAATTAATCTTACTCTTTACTAGTCTCATTCCCATTCCAAATAATATATGTTCTTTATCCAGTGCTTGAAATGGAGAATAAATAAAGGAGCACATTCCATTTGATAAGGTAGTGGGTTTGTAAAACAAAAGACTCAAGTTCATTTTAAAGTATAGTTTTAGGGGCGTGCATGTGTGCATTGTGGCTCAGCAGGTTAAGTCACCACTGCAACACCCATATCCTATTTGGAAGTGCCTGCCTTTGAACTGTGGCTGCTTCATGCTTCTGATCCAGCTTCCTGCTGATGGACCTGGGAGGCAGTACATGATGACTCAGGGACTCGGATTTCCAGCACCCATGTGGGAGACCTGGATGGAGTTCCTGAGTCTTGGTTTCAACCTCACCCAGCCTGGCTGTGAGCCATCTGGGAAGTGAACCAGCACGAGGAAGATAGTTCTCTTTCTCTGTCTCCCCACTCTCCCTTCCAATAAATAAATCTTATGTATCTATATTTTTACCATATTTGATATCATCATTTAAATTGACAGTTTTTTAAATGATTGAGTTATTTATTTGAAAGGCAAAGCTACAGAGAGAGAGAAAGAAAGAGAGATAGAGATTTTCCATTGGCTGGTTCACTCCCCAGATGGCCACAACAGCCGGGCCTGGGCTAGCTTGAAGCCAGGAGACTGGAACTTCATCGAGGTCTCTCATGTGTGTGCAGGGGCCCAAGGACTTGGGTCATCTTCTGTTGCTCTACCAGATGCCTTAGCAGAGAGCTGGATTGGAAGTGGAACAGCCGGGACTTAATTGGCACCCATATGGGATGCTGTCATTGAAGACGGTGGCTTCCTCCGTGCTACAACACCGGCCCCTTAAATTTATAATTTATAATCTAATTTCTTTCATCTCTAAAACAAATGACTTTTCCATGACCTTTCCATTCTGGATAATTTTATAGAGTTTAAAGAACAATTATTTTGAAAGTATTGTGGTTTTAGAAATTTCTTTGTTTTTTTCAGGTGTTTGTAATACTGATAACTTTAGCTTATTATCCATCACAATTGACTATGGTCCATTTGGTTTTATGGAGGCCTATAACCCAGGTATGTTGTGGATGTGTCTGTCTGTGTGTACATGTGTATACATTTTCACCAAAAAATCCTTGCAAGTTTATTTTGAATACACTGTCACGGAGAACACATTAATAGGGTGGGAAAGAACTGATTTCATTCACAAAATGGCCATTTTTAAGTGGCGGTTAGACCTTCCAGGTGCCATGAGCCATATAACCATGACTCCTTCTCGGTCTGTGCCCTCAAAGAATTGCATACCGGAAAAGAAAGGTGGGGTGTGGGCCTGAGCTCTGGTGTCCGATCCTCCATGGCTGTCTGCCTTTGCAAAAGTGACTTGACCTGTCTTTATGAATACATAAAATAGAAATAACAATAAAACAATACTTACCACTGGAGGGACCAAAGAAAGCTTTTTGGAGGATATTTAATGGACTTGGAGTTTGATGTGTGATAAAGTGGAAATTCTTGTAGAAATGCTCATACTTAAAAAGCTTTGAGTGAATATGGGGAGGTATTGGGTATTTATATACCTTTGAGTTAAATATTTGATGTTGGGAAGATTTTTAGCTAATGAGTATAAATTCATTAAGTGTAAGTAAAAACTTAAAGAAGCTATTTATTGTAATTATCCCCACCGTAAATCTATGGTATTTGTCTTGAACAGATTTTGTACCAAACACATCTGATGATGAAAGAAGATATAGAATAGGAAATCAGGCCAATATTGGGATGTTTAATTTAAACAAGTTGTTACAAGCATTAAACCCATTACTGGATCCTAAGCAAAAGCAACTGTGAGTAAATCCTAAATTACTAATTAAATCTATGTGGAAATGTATTTCTATAATAATCATTTTTTGAAAAGCCAGAAAGCTACATTTTAAAAACCATCATATTATTTAATATTTAAAAATGAAAGCATTTCAAGGTGTATATTTTTTTCTAGTACAATTTTTTTTCCTGTAAGTTAAGGGTAATTTTTCCTTATTTATTGCTTTTGAGACATTGTGAAATCTTATTTTGTTTCCTATTTGGTCCAAAGGTTATTTTCTAAGTAGTTGGAATTGTCTTATTTTGTCCATATATTTTTTAAGATTTATTTATTTATTTGAAAGGCAGAGTTACGGAGAGGCAGAAGCAGAGGATTTAATGTGTCAATTTTAATGTATTATTCAAGTCCTTTGTGACTATTTTTTATTTATTGGATAACTTTGATTTGTAAGAGATGCATATCAAAAACTTCTACTTTAATTGTAATTTATCAAGTTATTTTGCTCTAATTGTTTGAAATTTATGTACTTTGCTATTATATTATTGATCCATACAGGTATTTTTTTAACTTACATTCTCTTTTTTTTAAATATTTTTTATTTATTTATTTGACAGGTAGAGTTACAGGTAGAATTACAGACAGTGAGAGAGAGAGAGAGAGAGAGAGAAAGGTCTTCCTTCCGTTGGTTCTCCCCGCAAATGGCTGCTATGGCCGGTGTGCTGCGCCGATCCGAAGCCAGGAGCCAGGTGCTTCCTCCTGGTTTCCCATGCAGGTGTAGGGCCCAAGCACTTGGGCCATCCTCCACTGCCCTCCTGGGCCACAGCAGAGAGCTGGCCTGGAAGAGGAGCAACCTGGACAGAATCCGGGGCCCCAACCGGGACTAGAACCTGGGGTGCTGGCGCCGCAGGCAGAGGATTAGCCTAGTGAGCCGCGGTGCCGGCCACAAAAGTACCTTTTATCCTAACAGTGGGTGCCTTTATTCTGATTAGTCTTTTTAACCCTTAGTTTCATTTTATCTAACATTAATATTGCTGTTCATGCTTTCTTTTTGTTAGGTTTTCCTTGATTCTCGCTTTATGTTCTCCTTTTCTCAACATGCATTTCTTGTAAAAAGAAACAAACTATATAGCAAACTTTTAATTCAGTGTGATGGTTTTTATCCTAGTAGATGTGTCTAGCCTGTTCTCATTTATTAGAGCAATTGACTCATTCTGTTTCTTCTGTCTTACATTGTGTTTCATCCTTATTGATTTTTGTGCCCTCTTTCTGTATCTTTTTCTGATTTGAGCTATTGATTGCTTTTTTCTGCTTTGTTAGTTTGGAAAGTCTACTGAGAAACATTTTCTTGATTCACCGTTAGTTAGCTATTCTTTCCCACCACTTTCTCTACTGTTATGTGAAGTTTTCAGATATTTTACAATATTATATAAAAACAAGTTTTCCAAGTATTTCCCAATATATTTTTAAAGATTCTAATGATCTTTGAATACTAGGATTCTGCTTGCTTGTTGCTTTCTCCTCTCTCACAATGAGATGCTACCTTTAGAATGCTTGTGTTTTACCTCTGGTTATCCAATGGCTAGTCTGCTAAGACAGTGTAGTACTCTGAACCGCAGGCTGTTAGATTCTCCCTTGAAGTTGATTTCTTCCGTTTTAAGAGTTTTTGCCTTCAACATTCCCCCACTCTTCCAGTCATTTCACTGCCTATGTCCTTTTTGTTTTTTCCTCATGACTCCATATTAAAGTCTGTGCCTTGGTTACTTTCTCAAGTATTTCACTTATATGGGGTTTATAGGTGATACTGTTTCTGAAGGTGAACCACCCATGTTTTAGTTTTGTTGTGACTAATGATTGACATTACGGTGTCAGAGTGTGGACTCAGTTGGGTGTAACATGTATTATCATGCCTACTTATCCGTAGACCTGAGCCATATTTTCCAGATTGGCCTTTTCAGTCAGTTGAAATTTCATTCTGCACCTGTGTATGGTGTGGTCTCATTCTGAACTTAGGCTGAGCTGAAAAGGGAACATGATTGCTGTTTTTAAACAACAGAGTAAATAATAGATATACAGATTCATAATGTTGATAATTATGTAAATAACTAAACAAAACACTGACGTTGTATAGCATATTAGGAGATAAGTACTGTTGGGGCAAATAAAAGAGAGGATTGGGAATACAGAGAGGGAGGGGCTTGGAGTTTTAAAAGAATGGTCAGTGGGCCCGTGCTGTGGCATAGTGGGCTAAGCCTCCACCTGTGGCACGGAATCCCATATGGGTGCCAGTTCTAGTCCTGGCTGCTCCTCTTCCAATCCAGCTCTCTGCTATGGGGCCTGGGAAAGCAGTGGAAGATGGCTCAAGTGCCTGGGCCCCTGCACCCACGTGGGACACCCGGAAGAACTGGGGAGTGAACCAGCAGTTGGAAGACTTCTCTCTAACTCTACCTCTCAAATAAAATAAATAAGTCTTAAAAAAATAAAAATAAAAGGAATGGTCAGCAAAGGCCTCACTTGAGCAAAGGCTTGAAGGGATTGTGGGAACAACACACACAGGTATCTGAGGAAAGAGCACTATGGGTAATGGAGTAGCCTATGCAAAGGCCCTGTGGTGAGAGTTTGTGTGGTGTGCTTTAAGGTACAGCAGGAAGGCCAGTGTGCCTGCAGCAGAAAAACCAAGAGGGAGAGTTAGAGATGAGGTCAGAAAGATAAAGAGAGTGGGACTCAGACTGTGTTCAGCTTTTATAGAACTTAAAGTACATTTAAGGATCTTAAGACAGATATTTAAGGATGAGTACAAAGTTGAGAGTTCTGATTTTTATATATTTTAAATGTTTCATTATTTTATCATACTTTCAGATAAATAAAATGTTATCCTCGGGGCTAGCACTGTGGCATAGCCACATAGTCACTGCCTGCAGTGCCAGCATCCCATATGGGAGCTGGTTCAAGTCCGGTCTGTTCCTCTTCCTATCCAGCTCTCTGCTATGGTGTGGGAAAGCTATAGAAGATGGCTCAAGTCCTTGGGCCCCTGCATCTGCATGGGAGACCTGGAAGAAGCTCCTGGCTCCTGGCTTCAGATTGGCTCAGCTCTGGCTGTTGTAGCCATCTGGGGAGTGAACTGTTGGAAGAAAGACCTCTCTCTCTGCCTCTGCCTCTCTGTAACTTTGCCTTTTGTTTAAAAGACAAAACAAACACAAGCTTCTTTTTTAAAAAATGTTATCCTAATGGATGAGGTCTATGGTTACAGACCTTGTGTGTTATTTTGGATATAATTTAAAAAATATACCAAGAAACTCATTTATATAACTCTCTTGGTCTTAAAGAGGTGTATCAGCATTTATCCTATAAAGTGATTATTTATAGTGATGTTTTAGTAGTGACATGATTTGACATGTATTATATTTGAATTGTTGTAACTTTATTTATTTTCATATTACTTAATTTGAAAGGAAGAGAGAGAGAGAATCTTCTATGTACTGGTTCACTCCCCAAGTGCCCACAACAGCCAGGGCTGGGACAGGTCAGAGCCAGGAGCCCAGAACTCAATGCAGGTCTCTTGCATGGGTGGCAGGGACTCAAGTACTTGAGGCATCATTTGCTGCTTAGCTCATCAGCAAGAAGTGCTCATCAGCAGGAAGCTGGAATCCAAAGCAGAGCTGCAGTTCTGATATGGGATGAGGGCATCCCAAAGTGTACCTTAACCTCTGTGCCAAATATCTGCCTTCATGTATCTAAATTTTTGAGGCAACAAATTTATATTGATAGGTTTCTCTATAACATGGTGCATAATTGAACCACTAAATCAGAATAACTAGCATGTAATATCCATGTTACTTAACATGAGAAGGTTCACTTTCTTCTTATATAAGATGCAATTTGAAAATGTTAATTTTTTTTTTTTTTTTACAAATTTGTCCATCTATTTTAAAGGCAGAGTTACAGAGAGAGAGAGGGAGAAAGAGAGAGAGATATCAATCTTCCATCTGCTAGTTCACTCCCCAAATGGCAGCAATGACCAGGGCTGGGCTGTGCTGAAGCCAGGTGCTTTGTCCCAGTTTCCCACATGAGTTACAGGGGCCCAACCACTTGGGGTATCCTCCACTGCTTTCCCAGGCCATTACAAAGAGCTCCATCGGAAGTGGAACAGCTGGGACAGGAACTGATGCCCATATGGGATGCTGTCATTGCAGGTGGCGGCTTAATTCACTATGCCACAACACAGGCCCAAGAATGTTAATTTTTAATCAAAGTTTAACTGTATTTTTTTTTTCTTTCCATAGTGTTGTTCAGATTCTTGGGACATACCCTGATGTTTATTATACAAGGTTTGTCACTTTTTAAATACAACTATTAAAACATCCTAGTTGGTTTGAGAACAGTTTTCAAAATAGTGAGAATTTTAATTAAAAAATTGAATTGACGTTTCTCCTTTTAGATTCAGAAACTTGTTCAAAGCCAAATTGGGACTACTTGGAGAATGGCAGGGTGATGATGATTTAATTGCATTTCTCTTACATGTGAGATGATCATTTTATCTTTTCCCCCCTCATTTACATTTGAATTACTATTGGGCCTACTTCTGGAAAACTTTGATTGATAAATATAATTACTTTCATTAGCTCATGGGAGAGACACAGGCTGATTTCACAATGACGTTTCGGGAGCTCAGCGAGATTACTCAACGGCAGCTACTGGAGCTCAGTATTCCCCAGGTATTCACTTGTGGATTTGACTTTCTTCATTTCCCTTTTTTATATTGGCATATAATTCACATACTATAAAATTCCATTTATTTTACGTGTACAGCTCAATGATTTTTCATAGTTAATGGATTTGTATGATCATCACAATTGAGTTTTAGAATAGTTCCACAAAGGTCCCTTGTGCGCATCTGTAGTCTGTTTCTGACTCCAAGCAACTGCTTATCTAGTTTCTGCCCTGAAAGGTTTTCACTTCCTATGTATTGCCTAAAAATGGAATCAAACAATATATGGCCTTTTTTAAAAAAGATTTATTTTATTTATTTGAAAGATAGAGTTACAGAGCGAGGTAGAGACAGAGAGAGAGAGAGAGAGAGAGAGAGAGAGGTCTTCCATCCACTGGTTCACTCCCCAAATGACCGCAACACCAGAGCTGAGCTGATCTGAAGCCAGGAGTCAGGAGCCAGGAGCCAGGAGCCAGGAGCTTCTTCTGGGTCTCCCACATGGGTGCAGGGGCCCAAGAACTTGAGCCATCTTCCACTGCTTTCCAGGCCATAGCAGAGAGCTGGATCAGAAGTGGAGCAGCTAGGACTCGAACCGGTGCCTATATGGGATGCTGGCGCTGCAGGCCGCGGGGTGGCTTTAACCTGCTGCGCCACAGCACCGGCCCCCACAATACATGGCCTTTTACAATGAACTTTTTCACTTAGTGTATTTTTGAGGTTCATCCATGTTGTTGTCAACATCAGGACCTCCTTCCTCTCCATCACTGACTGCTAGTACAACGTGGTATATCACTGTAGGGCTGTACCACACTCTGCTTAACCAGTTCCTGGCTGACGTTTAGATTGTTAGATGTTTTGACTGCTGGAAACAAATGTCACTTTACAATAAAGTTAAAGGTTTTGTGGGGCCGGCGCTGTGGCTCAGTGGGTTAATGCCCTGGCATGAAGCGCCAGCAGCCCATATGGGCGCCAGTTCTAGTCCCAGCTGCTCCTCTTCTGATCCAGCTCTCTGCTGTGGCCTGGGATAGCAGTACAAGATGACCCAAGTCCTTGGGCCCCTGCACCCACGTGGGAGACCTGAAAGAAGCTCCTGGCTCCTGGCTTCGGATTGGTGCAGCTTCAGATTGGTACAGCTCTGGCCGTTTGGCCATCTGGGGAGGGAACCATCGGATGGAAGACTTCTCTCTGTAACTCTTGTCTTTCAAATAAATAAAAATAAATCTTTAAAAAAAAAGTTAAAGCTTTTGTGTGAACATAGGTCTTCATTTCGCTGGGGCAGATATTAGGGGTGGGATTGCCAAATTGTTTAGTGAGTTATGTTTAACTTTTTAAGAAACTACCTAACCTGGGTGGGCATTGTAGCCCTGGGTTAAGCCACCTCATCCCCTATTGGAGTGCCTGGGATCAAGTCCTGCCGCTGCTTCCAATCCAGCTTCCTACTCACACATACTCACACATCTCTCCATCTGTCTCTGTCTCTCTGCCTTTCAAATAAATAAAAACAAATAAATAAACTTTAAGGAAAAGAAATGGCTAAACTATTTCTTAAGTGGCTGCACTTACTTCAGTTTTAAGAATACGCATTACTGTTTAATTTCAGTGCTAATATGTTGTGTTTATGGAATGATGTGGGTATTGCCAGAAGACTCTTACTTGTAGTTTTTGAAACAGATGTATAAGGCCCAATTCTTTTAGATTTAATCATTGCTTTTATTATTTTTGAGGTTAAACCCCAATTTTTTTTTTTTTTTTTGACAGGCAGAGTGGACAGTGAGAGAGAGAGACAGAGAGAAAGGTCTTCCTTTGCCGTTGGTTCACCCTCCAATGGCCGCCGCGGCCGGCGCGCTGCGGCCGGCGCACTGTGCTGATCCGATGGCAGGAGCCAGGAGCCAGGTGCTTTTCCTGGTCTCCCATGGGGTGCAGGGCCCAAGCACCTGGGCCATCCTCCACTGCACTCCCTGGCCACAGCAGAGAGCTGGCCTGGAAGAGGGGCAACCGGGACAGACTCCGGCGCCCCAACCGGGACTAGAACCCGGTGTGCCAGCGCCGCTAGGCGGAGGATTAGCCTAGTGAGCTGCGGTGCCGGCCCCCAATTTTTTAAAAAAAGATTTATTTATTTATTTGAAAGGTAGAGTTACAGAGAGAGAGAAGGAGACACAGAGAGAGAGAGAGAGAGGTCTTCTATCCTCTGGTTCACTTCCCAAAGGACCACAATGACTGGACCTGGGCCAGGCGGAAGCCAGGAGCCAGGAGCTTCTTCTGGGACTCCCACATGGGTGCAGGAGCCCAAGGATTTGGGGCATCCTCTGCTGCTTTCCCAGGTGAATTAGCAGGGAGCTGGATCAGAAGTGGAGCAGCTGGGACATGAACTGGCACTCACATGGGATGTGAGTACTGCAGGCCATAGATTAACCTGCTGAGTCATAGTGCCAGCCCTGATGGTGTGTGTGTGTGTGTGTGTTTTAAAGATTTATTCATTTATTTTTAAAGATTTATTTATTTATTTGAAAGTCAGAGTTACACAGAGAGAGGAGAGGCAGAGAGAGAGAGAAAGAGAGAGAGAGGTCTTCCATCCGCTGGTTCACTCCCCAATTAGCTGCGATGGCCAGAGCTGCGCTGATCCAGAGCCAGGAACCTCCTCTGGGTCTCCCACGTGGGTACAGGGGCCCAAGGACTTGGGCCATCTTCTACTGCTATCCAAGGCCATAGCAGAGAGCTGGATTGGAAGAGGAGCAGTCAGGACCAGAACCGGCGCCCATATGGGATGCCGGCGCTTCAAGCTAGGGTGTTAACCCGCTGTGCCACAGCACCGGCCCCTAAAGATTTATTTATTTTACTTGAAAGTCAGAGTTACACAGAGAGGGGAGAGGCAGAGAGAGAGGTCTTCCATCCGATGGTTCACTCCCCAATTGGCCACAACGGCCGGAGCTGCACAGATCTGAAGCTAGGAGCCAGGAGCCAGGAGCCAGGAGTCAGGAGCTTCTTCCAGGCTTCCCATGTGGGTGCAGGGGCCCAAGGACTTGGGCCATCTTGTACTGCTTTCCCAGGCCACAGCAGAGAGCTTGACAGGAAGTGGAGCAGCTGGCGCCCATGTGGGCTGCCGGTGCTTCATGCCAGGGCATTAACCCGCTGTGCCACAACAACGGCCCCAATGTTGTGTATTTTTATCAGCAATATATAGTTGTTTAGTGTCCATGGCAAATTAATTCCAGGAGCCCTCACAGATACTGAAATCTGCAGATGATCATGTCCCTTGTATAAAATGGTGGAATATTTGCATTTAACTTACATAATCCTCCTATATTCTTTAAATGACCTCTGATTATTTATAATACCTCATACAATGTAAATACTAAGCAAATAGTTATACTACATTGCATAATAAATAATGGTAAGGCTAAAACATCAGTATAGTTCAGATGTACAGCTTAGTACAGATGCAACTTTTTTTGCTAGTATTTTCCATACTAAATTGCTTGAATCCTGAAATGCAGAACTCATGAATATGGAAAGCTCACCGTGTTTCTTTCCAAGGGGAAAATTTATTATTGAAGGTTAAGAAGGTAAAAACAACTGCTGGAGAAGAAAATATTGTGACATTTTTGAAGATTTATTTCCCTGACATTCTTGACCCATTTATTGATGTGGTCCCAGGCTTAGTTAGTCATGGAATTTTCCAGACCTTAAAGATCAATTCATTTTATAGCATGGAGGCTGAGGGCAAGAGAGGTTAAGTGACTTGCTGAATTCAGACCCAGAACCCAAATTGCCCACTGTCCAGTGCCCTTTCCAGATCTGCCAATTTTTTTCCATTATTAATTCTGTCTTACTCCTTTGATATTTAAAGCCCCATGATTTTATTACAAACCAATGCTTATTTTCACATGTAGTGAAGCTATTGTAAGAAAAGATGGATTTTTCACAATGATTTCAGGAGAAATAGATTGGAGTCATTGTAGAGAGCAGACTTTGGGGGCAAACGAGGTGACTTCAGGTTTGGGGTTCCCTTTTGAGAGACTTTCAACCTTGCATGGCTACTCAATTTCTCTGACCCTCACTTTGTTCACCCAGGTTAATAATAGTTATCTGTATTTCATATGCACTCAATAGTTGGTCCCTCTCAATAGTGTTATAGGTGAAATGGCCATGGGGAAAGATGACCTTGAGATGACCTTGGTTCTTTGTCTCACCTGGAAGAATTTCTGCCTTCCTCTTGGGTTTTGCCTTTCTTGGAGCCCCTCTCCTGGCCACTTCGACAGGTAGCCACTGACTTAAATAAATCTTGCTTTTCTCTCTGCCTTGTCAATGTGGAAATTCTTATTCCAATGAAGACAAAGAACCGAGGTAATATTTCCCACCACCATTTCACCCTTAGCAGTAACAGGTGCGTGGCTAGTCTCAAGTTTAGAATGTGAAAGGGAAAGGAAGATGTATCCATTATAGTTAGAGTGTCAGCCTCTTGTCACTTACAACTACATTTTTAGTCACTTCTGTGTAATTTTTTTTGTCTTTTGGTTATGAATTCTTTTCATTAGGTAGAGCTAAATGCTTATTCCCTTTTACTTCCTTAGCCTTGTATGTGTTTATTTTTGGGACACTTCTAAATGGCATTGGGTCATTTGTTTATACACTTTCCTTTTTTTAAGTTTTATTTTATTTATTTGAAAGACAGAGTTGCAGAGAGAGGTAGAGAGAGAGAGAGAGAGAGAGGTCTTCCATCCACTGATTCACTTCCCAGATGGCTGCAACGGCCAGAGCTGAGCTGATCCAAAGCCAGGAGCCAGGAGCTAGGAGCTTCTTCTGGATCTCCCATGTGGGTGCAGGGGCCCAAGCACTTGGGCCATTTTCTACTGCTTTCCCAGGCTCATTAGCAAGGAGAGCTGGCTCTGAAGTAGAGCAGCCAGGACATGAACAAGTGCCCATATGGGATCCCAACATTGCCAGCCAGGGCTTGAACCCACTGCGCCACAGTGCCAGCCCCTATCCACTTCCTTTTTTATTTTTTTAAATCCCCCTACCAAAGAAACCTTTTATTTAAGAATTACAGACTTCATGAATTTCATTAGTACAACTTTAGGAATATAGTGATTCTTCCCACCATACCCAACCTCCTACTCACTCTCCCACCCACCTCCTCCTTCCTCTCCCATTCCCATTCCCATTCTCCTCTAAGATCCATTTTTTATTAACTTTATACACAGAAGACCAACTCTATACTAAGCAGAGTTCCAACAATTTGCATGGTAAAAAAAAAAAAAAACAAACAGAAAACAAAACAAAACTGTTCCTCAATAGTGGAGACAAGGGCTGTTCAAAGTCATTACATCTTGAAGTTAATTTCACTTCTTCTTCTTCTTTTTTTTTTTTTTTAGAAACTGAGTTAACTTTAATGAAGCACCCAAGAATGATACATCTTTGGGAGGACTTAGACATAGTTATAATTCAACTCTCTGAGGACAGAAGTCCTGCATGGGAAGTTAGTGCAGAGTGACTCGTTAATTTAACAATTAACACTCTTATGTATGATGTCAGGGATCATCCGAGAGGCTCATGACATGAGCTGCATTGACTATAGAAGCCTTTTGAATCCTTATTCAACAGTCAAGACAAGGGCTGTTCAAGTCATTGCTTCTCTCTCTCTCTCTCTCTCTCTTTTTTTTTTGACAGGCAGAGTGGACAGTGAGAGAGACAGAGAGAAAGGTCTTCCTCTTGCCGTTGGTTCATCCTCCAATGGCAAAGGCAGCTGGTGCGCTGTGGCCGGTGCACCGCGTGGATCCGAAGCCAGGAGCCAGGTGCTTCTCCTGGTCTCCCATGGGGTGCAGGGCCCAAGCACTTGGGCCATCCTCCACTGCCCTCCTGGGCCACAGCAGAGAGCTGGCCTGGAAGAGGGGCAACCAGGAAAGAATCCGGCGCCCCAACCGGGACTAGAACCCAGGGTGCCAATGCCGCAGGCGGAGGATTAGCCTATTGAGCTGCAGCGCCGGCCAGGCATTGCTTCTCAAAGTGTCAATTTCACTTCTACAGATTGCCTTTTAGGTGCTCTGTTAGTTATCATAGGTTAGGGAGAACATGTGATATTTGTCCCTTTGGGACTGGCTTATTTCACTAAATATCGTGTTTAACTTCCTTCTTCAACCATGTTTAAATAGTTCCCAGCACATTGTCAGTATTTCCAAATATTTATTAAATGAATTAATAGATAACTAAAATGCATTACAAATCAATGTTCTTAAAGTAAATTAAATATAAGGGAGTTCCCTCTATAAGGGAAGGCTTTTGACAATATGAATATTCACCATGCAGTCTTTGTAAGAACTTTGTATATTATTATTTCTCTTCAGTCGTGCCATTACCTGGATTTCTATGAATGAGAATTTTGGAGTTGAATGGTATATAAAGAAAAAGGAAATATTCCTTTTTGTGCTACTTCAAATAGAATCTTAGAGGACGTAAGCAATTTAAATGGACATGAAGTTAAAACACACTGAACAAATATTAGCATAATAAGCAGCAATCACTGTGTTTTCATGTAGCAATTTTGGGCCCTGAAGACTGTCTCACAGCACAGACTCTTTCCTGTGTGGGTATCCCAGTACCTTTTGAGACTGAAGAGGTAACGTCATCTAATCACCTTCAAATAGGCGTGTGATGTATTGTTTTTGGTTTAATCACTTTCCTCCCTTCCTTTTCCTTTTCCTCTCCTCTCCTCTCCTCTCCTCTCCTCTCCTCTCCTCTCCTCTCCTCTCCTCTCCTCTCCTTTCTTTCCTCCCTCCCTCCCTCCCTCCCTCCCTCCCTCCCTCCCTCCCTCCCTTCCTTCCTTCCTTCTTTTTTCTTGTTGGCATTTTCTTTTATCTCCTGGGTACTTTGCCCTGGCTGCAGCATCTGGGGTAGCAGTTCACCTGGACAGAGAGCACTCACCTGGCCCTTGAGCTCTTGGAACTGTGGAGGAGGGCCCTTGGGCTTTCATCCAGAGTCCATTTAGGGTCACATCTTATACAGTTGTAAGATGTGACTTTGCTTTATGACTCACAATGAATCAGAAGCAGTCAGCATTTAGGAGGTGAGAAGTTGAAGATCATGGCTCACAAAAGGAGAAGGAAAAGGTGGGAGAACCACAGGAGAAAATAGCCCACCCTGTTGAATGGCTGCCAAGGACTATGGGAACTCTGGGCCATCCAGAAATGTTAAATAATGTTCATAAAACCAGATGTAGCAGGGAAAGATATCACACAGTTAAGTTTTTTGCAGACAAAAAGATTTTTTATTGGCTAAAGGAGGAAAAGTGTTGCTATTGCCCTAAATAACTCAAATTCCAAAGTATAATTTTCTATATTGTTTAATCAAACTATTTTCTACTTTCCTTTCAAACACTGATTCCTGGTGATTTTTGAATGTTTTTTCTTGGTGTTTGTCTTGTGAAATAATTTACCCCATTTGAAAAACATGTAATTTGATGAATTTTGTCTTTTGTTTTTAATCATCTTTAGTAACATGAATGACACAGATTCTGAAAGAAGAAGAAGAATGACAAGTAAGTAATCATTTTGCTTTCCTCATCTTTAAGGATTATCACATGAAAGTGATGATTTTTGGTTTTTGAAAATCAAAACCAATTATGGAGACTGAGTTTTTGTTTGTCTTGAACCAGAATAAGTCTAAGTGTGTATATTTTAATTAAAATCAAATATCATATATGGAATTTACTAATTTTCACAGATACCTCTTTTTTTAAAAAGATGCTTAGTTTCTGAGACTTTTTCTTTCTCTTTCTTTCTTTCTTTTAAGATTTATTTATCTACTTGAAAGTCAGAGTTACACAGAGAGAGGAAGAGATAGAGAGAAACAGATCTTCCATCTATTGGTTCACTCCCCAAATGACCGCAATGGCTAGGGCTGGGCCAGGCTCTCCCATGTAGGTTCAGGGGCCCTAGCACTTAGGCCGTCTTCTGCTGCTTTCCCAGGCACATTAGCAGGGAGCTAGATCAGCAGTGGAGCTGCTGGGTCTCGAACTGGTGCCCATGTAGAATGCTAGCATTGCAGGCAACAGCTTTACTTGCTATGCCACAATGCTGGCTCCAGCAGATACCTTTTTTTTTTTTTTTTTTTTTTTTTTTTTGACAGGCAGAGTGGACAGTGAGAGAGAGAGAGAGACAGAGAGAAAGGCGGCCGGCACACCGTGCTGATCGGAAGCCAGGAGCCAGGTGCTTCTCCTGGTCTCCCATGCGGATGAAGGGCCCAAGAACTTGGGCCATCCTTCACTGCACTCCTGGGCCACAGCAGAGAGCTGGCCTGGAAGAGGGGCAACCGGGACAGAATCCGGCGCCCCGACCGGGACTAGAACCAGGGGTGCCGGCGCCGCAGGCAGAGGATTAGCCTAGTGAGCCGTGGCGCCAGCCCAGCAGATATCTTTGAACTTAGTGGTATGATAGCTCTGCATTCAATAAGTGTGCACACTAGTGTTGAAATAATAATGTCTTGAAAGGTAGTGGTGAGATGAGGAAGGTGGTTTAGATACAGTGGAAAGAACTTGAGTTTTGGAACCTGGCAGGTGAATGTCATCTCTACCACTTTGTGGCTGTGTGTGCAAGATATTTTACCCTTCATTTCTGAAGGCCCTTAGCTGGGTTGAAATAGGGATATTTTGCTGTGATGCTGTAATAATAAGTGATAATGTGTACAAACAGTATTTTGTTATAGTGCCTGGGCCATAATATATACCCAATAAATGATAGCTATAAAAATAAATCACTTTGTATATTGATTTTCAGTTTACCTTGTGACATCCTACTTAGTTTGGAGCAAAAAATTGTGGAAGTTAGTTCTTTTTGCAATGCATGTTCTCTCAAGGTCAAAGAAGTTAAAAGGGGGCTGGCACTGTGGTATAGTAGGTTAAGCCACTTCCTGTGGCACCAGCATTCCATATGGGTGCCCTTTCTAGTCCTGGCTGCTCCTCTTCTGATCCAGATCCTTGCTGATGGCCTGGGAAGCCAGTGGAAGATGGCCCAAGTTGGGCCTCTGCACCTGTGTGGGAGTCCCAGAAGAAGCTCCTGGCTCCTGGCTTCAGATTGGCCCAGCTCTTGTTGTTGTAGCCTTCTGGGGAGTGAACCGGCAGATAGAAGACCTTTGTCTCTGTCTCTTCCTCTCTCTGTCTATAACTCTATCCCTCAAATAACTAAATTAATTGATTAATTAAAAAAGAGGAAGTTTGGCCGGCGCCGCTGCTCACTAGGCTAATCCTCCGCCTGCGGCATTGGCACCCTGGGTTCTAGTCCCGGTTGGGGCGCCGGATTCTTTCCTGGTTGCCCCTCTTCCAGGCCAGCTCTCTGCTGTGGCCTAGGAGGGCAGTGGAGGATGGCCCAGGTGCTTGGGCCCTGCACCCCATGGGAGACCAGGAGGAAGCACCTGGCTCCTGGCTTCAGATCGGCGCAGCACACCAGCTGTAGCAGCCATTTGGGGAGTGAACCAACGGAAGAAAGGAAGACCTTTCTCTCTGTGTCTCTCTCTCACTTTCTAACTGCCTGTAAAAAAAAAAAAAAAAAAAAAAAAAAAAAAAGAGGAAGTTAAAAGACCCAAGTTTTTAAGTCCTTTTGTCTTGGAACTGGTATCCTGAGTGATTGTGTGTCATCAGCGTGGCTGATGAAGTCAATGAGCTACACTGCATGTTGGGTTAGAGAAGTAGACTGCTCCTTGAACACAGGACATTCCTGTAGAATCAGAGCGAGTTGAGTTTTTCAGTGACATGCGTAATCGGTTTGGGTTCAGCGTGGAATTAGTTAACAGCTACTTATGTGCAGACCAACTCAGAATACAGACAGTCCCAGCTGTTAAGGAAGAGGAGAAATTAGAAGAAGAAAATGCAGTAGCATCTGTCTTTTTAGTATGTGGACTTGTTTGGCTATGACAGAAGGGATGAGCTGATAAAATGAGAGGAATTTGGTGCGCTCAAGCCTGTAGCTTTGCTTTGATCATTTTATAGAAATAACAAGTGCTAAATAGTGTGCTCCCACAGAAGGGAAAAGGTGAGTTTCCATAAAAGCAGAGGTGTAATAAGAGTTCATAATAAGTCTGTTTAGTTTTAAAAGATATGCCTCCATATATCATTAGTATATACATTGAATTGATCCATAAATGGAAATATAGAAAAATTGGTTGTACAAACTTAGGTAGCAGTGTGTTTCAGGGATGTGAATTAAAGAGGCAGGCATGAAGAAATAAACATCTGATAATAAGAGCATATGCTGTAGTGGCATTGGAGTGTTTGGTTACCTTCTGGAACCTTCATTTCCATGTGTGCTCGCAGCCTGGGTTGACTTTGCTTAGAGGCGCAGCCAAGCATGGTCTTGGGCTTGGGCTTGGGGTTACACCAGCGCTGCTTAAGTGCTGGCTTGGCCACTTATTTCCTAAGATGCTGTTTACCTTGTTGCTTGATGCCCTGCTTCTTTTTTAAACAAACATTTTAAAATTTATTTTTCTGTAAGCTTTTGTGTTATAAAAAGACACAGTGACAGAGAAGGAAGAATACAGAGAGTGACAGAGACAGGGTAAGACAGAGAGAGAGAGATCTTCCATCTGCTGGTTCACTACCTAGATGCCTACAACAGCCATGGCTGGACCAGGCCAAAGCCAGGAGCCCAGAACTCCTTCAGGTCTCCCATGTGGGTAACAGGGACCCAAGACATCATCTGTTACCTCCTTGGCACACATGCAGGAAGCTGGATTGGAAGTACCATAGCTAGGTCTGGAGGCTCTCTGATATAGGAGACAGATGTTCCAAGCAACAGTTTAACCCACTGTACCACAACACCCACCGCAAAGCCCTGCTTCTTTTTTCTCTCTCCAATATGTAGTTTTCAACAGCTGTAATGATTTGTCATTTACATACCAGAAAGTTCCCTCATTTATGAGTACAGTGGCTTTTTAAAACTAAATTTAAAAAATTGTGCAATCATCACAATAATCCAGGGTTTTAAAATTTTTTTAAAGATTTTTTTTATTTATTTGAGAGATAGACTTACAGACAGAGAGAGGGAGAGACAGAGAGAGAGGTCTTCCATCTGTTGATTCACTCCCCAAATGACTGCAATGGCTGAAGCTGGGCCAATCTGAAGCCAGGAGCCAAGAGTTTCTTCCGAGTTTCCCACATGGGTGCAGGGGCCCAAGTACTTGGGCCATCATCCACTGCTTTCCCAGGCCATTAGCAGGGAGCTGGAACAATCCAGTTTTAAAACATTTCTATCTACCTATCCTGCCTTAACTTTTGTTTCCTTGTCTATACAATATATTTGTGAATTGCTGCACAAGCTCTGTGAGGTAATGGTTGGCACAAAATAAGCACTCAGTAAATACCAGCTATTATGAGTTTGTGGAGGCCATTAAACATCATGTCACAGGAATACTGGGAATAGATCCAAGAATATAAAGTTTATTCTAAGATTTATTTGTGTATTTGAAAGTCAGAAGGACAGAGATAGAGACAGAGACAGAGATATCTTCCATCTGCTGGTTTACTCCCAAAGTGGCTGCAACAGTTAGGACTAGGCCAGGCTGAAGCCAGGAGCCAGGCGTTTCATCCGGGTCTCCCACATGGGTAGCAGGGGCCCAAGCACTTTCTTCTTCGGAGATAGAATTGCTGACTCACAGGGCACTTTCATTTCTAGATTGTCTGTTACATTCACACATCTACACCTAGGCCGAGTGGAGTCAGTATGTTCCCGTCATTCAGGTAACTCAGAAACCACACCTGAGAGTCACGAAGTGGGGATTTCGCCAGAACTCTCAGAATTTCTCTTGTGCCAATGGGGAGAGCAATCCCCCTCCCCACCCCCAGTCAATAAATTATTTTAGAAAAGTTTCATCTCAAATACAGACATAGTTCCTAGGATTTTTCTAAATGTGCCATAACTGTAATTCTGGTGTATTCTCCTCCATTAAACCACATAATCTTGCTTTATCTTGTCTGAGTGACTGGGCACTCTCTCCCAGATTCTGTCTAGAGAGGTGCCATCTGTTCTGATAGATACCGCTGTATCTGATAGATACATCCCTGAAACACACTGCTACCTAAGTTTGTACAACCAATTTTTCTATATTTGCATTTATGGATCAATTCAATGTATATACTAATGATATATGGAGGCGTATCTTTTAAAACTAAACAGCAGATTGCTGTCAAAACCACAAATGTATAAAGAGTTTTGCCCATGCATAACCTGTCATGCTTGCTCTTGGCAGCATCAGCATTAAATAGTCTTCCTGAGTCAGATTTTTGTTTTGTGCTTCAAGATGTTACCAACTTTTCACCCTTTTGCTTGGGCTAAAGGCCTTATTCAGATGAATTATTTACTTCCTCCATGCTTTCTAAAATGCTTAGTCAGCCAAAAATGGTGGCAAAAACCAAATTAATGATGAAACTAGAATGAAAAGCAAGACATAATGTTAATCACACTGCTCAAAAGTTTTTTTTCTGTGTCATAAGATATTAAATGTTGTATATGTTTATAAATGAAGTTGGCCGATCCTGACGATGTCTCCTCTTGAGTCTCCCAGCAAAGTTCTTAAAGATAATCTACTTTCAGTGGTAATTCTGTGTGGCCTGTGTTGACTCAGTAGCTTGTTCCAAAACGTGCCTCTTCCTCTCGCTGCAGCTGTGAACCCCAGGTATGTCCTGAGGAACTGGATGGCAGAAGCTGCAGTGCGGAGAGCAGAAAGGAGTGATTTTTCAGAGGTAAGATGGTGGGCTCTTCTGAGTTAATTTTTGAAATATTTTTCAAAAATTATGGAAAGGCAGGCATTGTAAAACAGCATTTAAGCTGCTGCCTAAGACACCTGCATGCCATAGGGCCGGCGCTGTAGCTCACTTGGTAAATCCTCTGCCTGCGGCACCGGCATCCCATGTGGGCACCGGGTTCTAGTCCCAACTGCTCCTCTTTCAGTCCAGTTCTCTGCTGTGGCCCGGGAAGGCAGTGGAGGATGGCCCAAGTCCTTGGGCCCTGCACCCGCATGGGAGGAAGCACCTGGCTTCTGGCTTCGGTTTGGTGCAGCGCCGGCCATAGTGGCCATTTGGGAATGAACCAATGGAGGGAAGACCTTTCTCTCTCTCACTATCTGTACCTCTACCTGTCAAATAAATTAAAAAAAAAAAAAAAGACACCTGCATCCCATACCTGAGTGCCTGCGTTTGAGTCCTGGCTCTGCTTCTGATCCAGATTCCTTCTAATAAACCCTCTGGGAGGCAATGGGTGATGTACTTGGGTCCTTGCAACCCATATGGGAGACCCAGATGGAGTCCAGGTTCCTGGCTTTGGTCTGGCCCAGCTGTGTCTGTGCAGGCATTTGGGGAGTGAACCAAGAGATAGAAGAGCTCTCTCAGGGCTAACGCTATGGCATAGCAGGTAAAGCCACCGCCTGCAGTGCCGGCATATCATATGGGCGCCAGTTCAAATCCTGGCTGCTCCACTTCTGATCTAGCTCTCTGCTATGGCCTGGGAAAGCAGCAGAAGATGGCCCAAGTGCTTCAGCCCCTGCACTCATGTAGGAGACCCAGAAAAAGCTCTTGGCTCCTGGCTTCAGATCAGCCCAGCTACGGCCATTGTGGCCATTTAGGGAGTGAGCCAGTAGATAAAAGATTCTCTCTCTCTCTCTCTCTAATTCTGCCTTTCAAATTATATATATAAAAAAAGCTCAATAAATATTGCCCCCATCCTGTATTGTTATTTTTTAATTTTTATTTTTTATACCATATGGGACTCCAATTAGTGCTTATATGCGAGGCTGGTGTTGCAGGCGGTGACTTAACCCACTGTGCCACAATGCTGGCACCAATTTTTTGACCTTTAAAGATAGGTAGAAAGATAGATTTACCTATTTATTTATTTGAAAGGCAGAGTTACAGAGAGAGAGAAAGGGAAGGAGAGAGAAAGAGAGAGATCTTCTACCTGCTAGTTTATACCCTAGATGGCCACAATGGCTGGAGCTGGGCTGATCCCAAGCCAGGAGCCAGGAGCTTCCTCTGGGTCTCCCATATGCATGCAGGGGTCCAAGTACTTGGACCATCTTCCTCTGCCTTCCCAGGCACATTAGCAGGGAATTGGATTGGAAGCAGAGCAGCCAGGTACTTGAACCAGTGTGCATATGGATGCTAGTACTGCAGGTGGCAGCTTTACCCTCTACACCACAGGGCTGGCCCCTGCTCTCATCCTTTAAAATAATTTGAGAGAGAGAGAGAGAGAGAGAGAATGCAAGAAATCGCATCTGCTGATTCACTCATCAAATGTCCACAGTAAACTGGATGCCAAAGCTAGAAACCAGAAACCCAATCCAGACCTCCTATGTGAGGGGCAGGATTCAACTATTTGATCTCCCATCCATTGGTTCACACCGCAAGTGGCTGCAACAGCTGGTGCTGGGCCAGGCTGAAGCCAGGGCCTGGAACTCCATCTGGGTCTCCCACATGGGTGCAGGGGCCCAGGCACTTACGCCATCCTCACTGCTTTCCCAGGTGCACTAGCAGGGAGTTGGATCAGAAGTAGAACAGCTGGAACTCGAACCAGCACTCACATGGGATGCCGGTATTGCAGGCAGTGGCTTAACTCCACTAGTACATTTTAAAATGTTCTATTTCATGGTATTAAGGAAAAAAGGCCACAGGAGATAGCAGCATTTATCATTAGATAAATATGTGTGTGCGGGGGAAGCTAATCAGGTTGCTTCTTTCTCCTGCCTTCGCTGCCTTGTGTTCCTACCTTGTTTTCCTCCCTTTATCAACATTATATTTAACGACGCCGTGCCTTCTGGGCAGGGTGCATGGAAGTTTTTGCTTAGGTTCAAGTAAGCATTCAGACTCATGTGACTGTCACAGGCCACATTTGGCCATGGTCAACTGAGGGAGATGTAGGACAGGGACAGGGCTCACCCAGGTGCCACCTCAAGTCTCCGGCACCCTGGACTCCTTGCAGTGGGCGTGCCAGTAGGAAGGTGCAGCAGTGCAGTTCAGAGGCAAGGAGATGAGAGCCATGTGGGCAAGATGCAGGGGCAGCCCTGGCTTCCAAGATTCGTGCTCCGCAGAGACCAGTGTCGCTTGTGACAACTCCGTCAGCATCCAAGTCCCTGCAGGAGGTGGGCCTCAGGCCTGGAGTCACGTGGGAAAGCCCAAAGCATCCTATGAGGTCTTTACAGCTCCCCAAATCCCAAGTCCAGTCATCGGCAGTGGTGTGTGGTGACGTGGCTGGCCGACCGCCTTATTGGGTTATCAGAGACACAGCCTAGAAAGGTAACCAAAGGCTGACTTCTCGTGGGAGAGAAAAAGATTCTGTCAAACCTGGATCCGCGCAGCCCTTGACACACACAGCTGTGTTTGCCTTCTTTCATCAAACCTGTCCTGAGTATTTGCTCGATGCGAGGTGTTATGGAGAAGCATGAAAAACTAGTAGGTGAGATTATTAGGTGCTAGATTTATTGATGAAAGAGGTATGCACTTGGATGCCTCAGTTTATTACCATGAGAAAAATTCGGAATGAGGAAGTAGCATGAGCTGGATTCCATGCCCTTGATTTGGAGAGAGTCAAAGCATGAACACCCTTGTATTTTTGTAAACATTTTAGAAAGTTTTCTCAATGCTGTGAAGAAACCTTAAAATTACGTGTACATATACATATATATACATAGTCCTCTCTTCCACAGTTTCAGTTATCAACAGTCAATTTTGGTCCAAAAATATTAAATATAAAGTTCCAGGAATAAAGCATCCATGGGTTTTAAATTGTGTACCCTTCTGAGTAGCTTGGTGGAGTCTCACACTGTACTGCCAGGGGTGTGAACCATCTTTGTGTAGCAGAGTATCCGTGCTGTATACTCTACCCACCTGCTAGCCTCTTAGTAGCTGTATCAGTTATCACATTGACAGCTGCAGGATCTCAGTGCTTGTGTTCAACTAAAACTTATTTTACTAAATAATGGCCCCAAAGTATAAAGGCAGTAACGCTAGTAATTTTATTACAGTATATTGTTTTAATTGTTGTAGGTTTTTTCATGAGTTATTGCGGTTAATTTTTTATTGTTCCTGTTTTCTAAATTAAACTTTAGCATATATATTTACATATAGGGGAAAACATAGGTTATGTATGGTCCAATACTCTGCAAAATTTCAGGCATCCATCCTGAGTGCCTTGGAACATATCTCCTGTGGATAAGGGGGGACTACTGTACATACTCAGTCTCTAATTTTAATACAAAAGTAGCATATCGGTAACTTAGAAATTCTAAGTAGCAACTATAGTTCAGGCTTTAATAAATCATAAAGTACACACATATTTTCAAACAAATTTAAAATTGACCTTGCATTGTAGAAATTCAGGAAACTGATAAGAGTCTTGAGTAAGAAACTCTCTATTTACCTACTGCAATTGCTTACTAGGTCCGTCTCCTCCAGCAAGTGCTCCAGCACCCGTTCCAGACACAGTCTACAGCTGAGAAAGCTGGCTACTCCTCGCCTGCTCCTTCTTGGGCTAAAGATCTCAGAGTTAGTTGCTCATCTTAATTTGGGAAAAAATAAATGAAGGAATCCTTCTATCACTGAACTCAGTATAGAATAATTTATTTTAAGACAGCATTGTGGTGCAGCAGGTTAAACTGCCTGTGATGCCAGCTTCCTATAGGAGTACCGGTTCAAGTTCCAGCTGCTCCACTTTCCATCCAGCTTCCTGCAAATGCACCTGGGAAAGCAACAGAAGATGGCCTCCGTACTTGGGTCTCTGCCATCCACCTAGGAGACCCGGACAGAGTTTCTGGCTCTTGGCTGTTGTAGCCATTTTGGAAATGAATCAGCAGATGGAAGATCTCTTTCTCTCATCTCTCTTTTTCTCTCTGTCACTCTGCCTTTTAAATAAATCTATTTTTTTTTTAAAAAAGACAAACATGAGAAAGGACTATTATTTAGAACATGCAAAAAGTCAAAACTCAACAATAAGAAAATAACTCAGTTAAAAAGGCCAAAATATCTCAACAGATATCTCACAAAAGGAGATATCTAGGTGGCGCATTAGATACATGTAAAAATGCTCACCATTGTATGTCATTAAAGAATTGCAAATTAAAACAGTGAGATACCACTACACACCCATTAGAATGGTTAAACATGAACCACTGACGGCACCAAACTTCGGTGAGGTTGCTGGTGGGACTACAACCGACCACTCTGGAAGAAAAGTTGGTAGTTTCTTACAAAACTAAATATATGAGAGATCGTCACAAAGTTCATGGAAATGTGTATTATGAAAAAAATGCATGGATTCCAGAAGTCTGCATCAAAACAAACTTATCTTTTAATTCCATTTTCCCTCCAAGTTTTTGAAGTACCTTCATAACCATACAGCCCAGTGGTTGTGCTCCTGGTGACTTGAAAGCATAGCCACACAAAACCCTGCCTGTGGAGGTTTACAGCAGCCTTCTCCATAATCATTAATACTTGAAAGCAACCAAGACATTATTCAGAAGGTGAATGGATAAATACACCATCGGTACATCCACATGGAGGGATAATTTTCAGCAATAAGGATAAATGAACTATACAGCCATGAAAGTACGTGAAGGAACCTTAAATGCATATTACCACATGGAAGAAGCCCTCTGAAAAGGTTACATACTGTACAATTCTCATATGGAACAGTTTTAAAGGGTTTAACTGTGGAGACAGCAGAAGG
This sequence comes from Oryctolagus cuniculus, assembly GCF_051225735.1. Taxonomy (NCBI): domain Eukaryota; kingdom Metazoa; phylum Chordata; class Mammalia; order Lagomorpha; family Leporidae; genus Oryctolagus; species Oryctolagus cuniculus. The sequence goes on from NC_142879.1 coordinate 105,319,503, forward strand.
ATCAGTGGTTGGGTTTGGGAAAGATCAAGGGGCAGAGCTCAGAGGACTTGGGCAGTGAAACCATCCTGTATGATACTGTAATGGTGGATACATACCATTATGCATATATAAAAACCTATAGATTGTGGAACATCAAGAGTAAACCCTAAGGTAAACTATGACTTTGAGTGATAATATTGTGTCAGTGTAGGTTTACTGTTACAAATGTACTGTTCTTTCGTGGGGTACTGTAGTAGTGTGTGGTGGCAAGAGGTTGTGGGAACTCCTTAGAACTTCATTTAATTTTGTTTCAAACTTAAAACTGCTCTCAAAAACAAAGTGTATTAAAAAGAACTGAGTGGATTGTTTAAATACAGATTAAATTGTGTGGTAGAGAGCATTTGAGAGTGGGGATTAAGATCTGATTAATTTTCTTAGAATAAAGCAATGGAAAATACACAGACCTTAGAGAATTGGGGGTTAAAGTTACTTTATACTATACATTTCATTGGAGTCCCAGAAGAAATGAATAAAGAGAGGCAGTATCTGAAACAAGCGAGAATTTTCCAGAATAGTGAGCCATGTATTCGTAGATTCAGAAACTTAAGTAAATTGTGAATTTAAATAAAAAGAAGCCCACACTTAGACCCAGTCTGTGAGAGCACCAAAGGTGGGTCTTAAATCATCCAGAGCGGGCAACAAAGAGAAGACCATAAATAAATAAAGAGTCTGATAGCCGTCTTCTGGACAGCAGTAGTGGGAACCATCTCCTCCGAGACTTCAGAGTATTTACTGTCATCCTGGAGTTTGGCGTCTAGTGAAACAGTCTTTTAAGAATAAGAAAGAAATAAGGACATTCTACGGAGGAAAAAAAGTCAAAATTGAACTGTAATTAAAATAACCAGGCAATAATTGTGTGTGTGTGTGTGTGTGTATGTATGTAATTGAACTTCAAGGGTTCCAAAGCCTTTTACTTAGGTTTACTTAGACTTCACTGAGTGTGGATATTATCATTACAGGTAGCCATTAAAAGAACAGAAACAGATCTTAAAATGCAGAGAGAAAAGTCTTTAATTGCAACAAAAAGGCAAGAAAAGAAGAAAAAACATAATAGAAAAATCCAGGCAAAAAGTACAATTTAAGATGTTTAAAAACTTTGTGAGAACAAAGTTTGCAGTTAAAAGATAATGATTACTCGAGTAATTATAAACACAACAAAATCCATACTGACTGCAAGTGGTAGACCTAGCACATAATCACACAGAGTTTGAAGGTGAATGACTAGAAAGATTTGTCAGGCAAATTACTGGGGACTACCTATAAAATCTGAGTGTATCAAACCAGATGAAAAAAACTCAACAAACTTCAAAGTCTCATTTTTAAAAAAAAGATGTATTTATTTATTTGAAAGGCAGGGTTACAGGGAGGCAGAGAGAGAGAATCTTCGTCCAGTAGTTCACTCCCCAAATGGCCACAATGACTGGAGCTGAGCTGATCTGAATCCAGGAGCCAGGAGCTTCTTCAGGGTCTCGCAGCATGTGGGTGTGTTAGGTAGAAGTTAAAAATTAGCCTAGGTGTGTGAGAAGGGCCTGAGGAACCAACACCTGCTGTGGAAGCCCCCCCACACCCAAGCCCAGCATTTTGCACTTCAAAGTCCTGCCCGGACCCTGATAACCTTCCAAGTGGTCCCAGCCCTCCCCCCACCCCCAAAGCTCCCAGGAGAATTCTCTCTCCTCAGTACCAAAGGGGTTACCTGACCTGATAATATGGGGCAATAAAACCCTCATAGATGCCCTAGGGGAAGCCCCTCTTGGGGGCTTGGCCTGCCAGCAAATCTGGGAAGGAATTTGCTAATTTACACCCAACAAACCCTTTGTCCTAAAGGAGAAGAGGGAGGGAATAAAGAGACGCCCTTAAAACCTAGGAGTCTGGCCAGCACCGCAGCTCACTAGGCTAATCCTCCACCTAGCGGCGCTGGCACACTGGGTTCTAGTCCCGGTCGGGGCGCCGGATTCTTTCCCGGTTGCCCCTCTTCCAGGCCAGCTCTCTGCTGTGGCCAGGGAAGGCAGTGGAGGATGGCCTAAGTGCTTGGGCCCTGCACCCCATGGGAGACCAGGAGAAGCACCTGCCTCCTGGCTTCGGATCAGTGCGGTGCGCCGGCCGTGGCGGCCATTGGAGGGTAAACCAACGGCAAAAATAAGACCTTTCTCTCTCTCTCTCACTATCCACTCTGCCTGTCAAAACAAACAAACAAACAAACAAAAAAAACAACAACAACCTAGGAGTCTGACCAAAGGCTGTGCGAGCTCTCTGCTCTCTGCTGAGCTGCCTGCCTGGCCTGGCCACCTGTAGTCTCTCCATTCAACCATGGAACCTGGGTTTTCCCCAGTCCGAGTGACTGGGCACTCTACTCTCCATCTGTCCCATCCTTGCTGACGGATGCCCTAGCCGCAATAAAACCTTGTTACTCTGCTCTGTCTCACGCCTGAATTCTTTCTTGCATGAAGACAAGAACCCCAGCACTTCTCTGCGGTGGCAGGTGCAGGGGCCCAGACACTTGGGCCATTTTCCACTGCTTTCCCAAGGCTATTAGCAGGGAGCTGGATGAGAAGTGGAGCAGCCGGGACTTGAACTGGCGCCCATGTGGGATGCCAGCACTACAGGCAGCAGCTTTGCCCACTGTGATACAGCACCAGCCCCAAAAGTCTCAATTTTTAATTTGGTGATTCAGTGTCATACTAGCCTTAATTTCTATGATCAAACAAAGAGGACCTACTGGAAAATCTTTCTAGAATCTTGCATTGGACAGATTAAATCATGTTTCCCTTCAATTCTACCAACCCCAGTAGTTTTAAGTACAGTCAGTAATTCCATGGGCCTTTGTTCTTGGTCTTGTTGTACAAGAAATTCTATAGTTTATGATTCATGATGTATAATTACTATTATAATTCTTGCACTTCCTCCACCCTCCACTCCTCCCTGGCTTTTACTCTTCTCCCACATGCAATTACCTGGTCACACTTTTCACGAAAGGAAAACAAATGTTTTTGGTATTTTCAGGGTGGATCAAAATAACCTTCCTGAGGAATAGAGAGTATTACACTCACTGAGAGCTCAGAGAGGATCAGACACCCAAGAGCCTGTTTCACTGAATGGAAATCGTAGAGCTGTTAATGTGGTGCTTAGGCCTGCTGAGAGCAAACTTCTCCCTGCAGCCCGGAGTCTGCAGTCATGAGCAAAACCACCTTCATGTTGCATTTGCGCTGTCCAGCAAAGAGCGGAATGGACAGCCCACATGGGCTGCAGAGATGCATGGACACAGCAACCCTTTGGTCCATGAGAATTCGATCACCTTTTTGATCTTGAAACCAGTTAATGCTCTTCAGGGCTTTCCTAAAATGCATGTCACCAAGTGTTAAAGCACGCACGCGGTAGTGCTGGATTTTTAGAATACCTTTATTTTCCCTGTAAAGGAAGGTGTGCCATGGAGAGAAGTTAGGAGACCTGAGATGCGGTTCAGCTAGCCCCGTGGAGCCTCGGCTTAGCAAATGCTTGGGCTGGTTTCTCCTCTAAGTCAGGAGTGTGTTTGAAAGGACACTTAGGGGATCTTCTCTGAAACCCGTGGCCTCCACAACCCTTCCCTCTCTCCCTCCCCAGAGCCCAGGGTCCTGCTGTCTGACCCTCTCCTGCCCACAGCAGTGGTCCTCGTTTATCAGGTTCCGGCTACAGGTGGGTTGGGGAGGAATGACCTTGACTCCTCGAGACCAACGCGGGGCTCCTTCAGGGAGTTTTCCAGGTGAGGCAAGAGACAGTCCGTCTCTCAGGAACTGAGGCGTTGAATGCCTTCCATCCTGGCCACTGAGAAACTGAGTGACACTGCAAAAATATACCAATGCTGCAGAAAGAGAGACCCTGAGGAAGTCTGGGCAGGAGCAGAGATGAGAAATGAGAGAACAGTGAAGTGTCAGGAACCTGTTGTGGGCCCTCCTGAGTGCTCAGAGGTGGGGAATGTTCGGCCCGTGGGCCATATGAGGCCCGTGCAATCATTTGGTCTGACCCTGCCAAGGCAATTATGGACGGGACTTGAAATTCAATGCATACAAAGTGGGCTGATTTTTAAGTTGATAATTTTGTATGGCCCGTGGATGACGTTATAACTATCCAAATGGCCCTTTGCAGAAAAAAATAAAGGTCTCCTACAACTAGTAGGTGCATATTTAACCTGGGGTTTCTGGGCCCCTGCCTCTGAGTCGCGTGATAAATGCCCACCTTTTGATTTTGATTGCGTTTACTCCAATTAGTTTTGTTCCATCGTCAGAAGCCTAACTGATAGGGTGGGCTGGGTCATTGCGAGGGTCCCCTCGTTTTCAAGAGTCTGTGGCTGTCTGCTGGAGATGGCATTTTTGCTCCCTTCTATAGCTACAACTGTGAAGTACTATCACGCTTTTTGTACCTTGAAATAAACTCAGCAAAGCACTGTTTTATTATCCTCTTCCTAGCTATTTAATTACTCCTCTCAAACACAAATGCATTTCCTGGTCTGCAACCCAGAAGGTAATTTTGATCCACATAAGGATAACGAAGGAGGATCTTCTGTCTTGAGCCTTGATTACTGCCTCATCAATCTACCAGATTAAACCTGGACAAGGCTGAGTGGCCAGGGACATCCTGTTTGACCCCCCTTCACTGGGCTGGGAATCTCCCTATCAGCCTCCAGTGAAATTAGGATGCTATCACACTTCCTCTATTCCTCCAGAGTTCTGTTCAGCTACCAGGATTTAATCAGATATCAGAAAAACTGTTTTTCTTGCTGCATGTTGATATCAAAAGAACATCATAAAATAAGACACACAGAAGAGTATGTCACATGAGAGTCTACCCCATTAGATTCTATCAGACCTTCCCTAATAGATTCTATCCTGTTACAAGGACATGCTTGAGAAAAATTTAAGAGTGTCTTAGCAGTTTTAATCGTTGAATAGTTTGGTTTCAAAGAGGCCAGCATTGTGACATAGCAGGTTAAGCCACAGCTTGCAATGCTGGCATCCCTGATGGGCACCGGTTCGAGTCCTGGCTGCTCCATTTTCATTCCAGCTCCCTACTAATGGCCTGGGAAGATGGTTCAAGGGCCTGGCCCCTGCACCTGCGTGGGAGACCCAGATGAAGCTCCTCCTGACTTAAACCTGGCCCATTCTTGGTCACTGAGGCCATTTAGGGAGTGAACCAGTGGATGGAAGATCTATCTATCCCTCTCTCTTTCTAACTCTGCTGTTTAAATAAATCTTTAAAAAAAAAAAGAATGAACTTTTAAAATTGTCATCTTGGAGCTTTCCTCAATTATTCAAAAGTAAGACTAATCACCTTCTTTAGTTAAAAAACATGTCATATTTATTATTTATTTCCTATCCACTTTAAGATTTGGAGGAATTTTACAACAGGAAACAGACCAGAAATAAACTGTGAAAGTGAAATTAAGAAAATCTAAACGCCCTGCCCTAGTAATGATATCGGAATTGGACCCCCCTAAAATACTGGAATGTGGCTCCTTAGAGTCCCCCAAAGTCCCATCCTAGGTGCCATATATGTTATCGGAATTTGGCCCCCTAAAATACGTACGAAATGAGGCCCCTTAAAGTTCCCCAAAAGTCCCATCTGGGGTGCCACATGATATCACCTGTGCTTATTAAGTTCTCAATATTAATAAGCCTGTGTGGGTTCTTGTCTAATACTCAGAGAAGAATTCTGAATACCGGCATAAATGAACGAGGCAGCATGATACATTTTAAGCTTTTATTTAGTGCGAAAGATGCATAGGAGAGTGAGGGCTTTAACTATAAGAGAGAGGTAGATCTGGGTTCATATTGAGTACCAGGAACCAGCCACGTGAAGAACATCCAGGCCAGCAGGGCTGCAGCCAGCCTCCTGCTGGCAAGAGGCCAGGGCAAGGAAAAAGGAGGAAATGGCCGGACACACCCTGTCCCAGGCCTTTAATCCACTTTCAAAGGGGAGTGGTTAATGCACCTGATTGGCCGGTTGGCGCTTAGGTGTGGCCAGGTAGGACCTTGCGATCACACCAGGGCGCGGTCACACAGGGGCGTGGTGAAGGAGTGGCCTTCCAGCTCACAAACCTCATCAATTTTAACCTGTACGGGTCTACTTCAGCAGCAGCCCATTAGGGAGGGGATCGGCAAGACAGGAACCGAGCCGGAACTGGCTGTGAAACTGGGCACTAAGGTTGAAGAATACAAGGGTATGTCAGAAAGTGTGTGCAAAAATGGAATTAAAAAGTTTATTCTGGTGCAAAAATTTTTTGAAATCCTTGCAGTTTTTCATAATACACATTTCTGTGTACCTTAAGATCCGGCGTATGCTCGGCTTTCAATGTTTTTTGTACGAAAACAAACAAAATCTTTTCATGTTATCTTTCCATGGACTTTCTGAAGAACTCGTGTGTGTGTGTGTGTGTGTGTGTGTGTGTGTGTTGGGGGTACAGATACATAGTTGTCTTTTCCTGTTCCTATATTTTTATTTATAGGATACTTAACATTGCATTAGTCTAAAACTGAAGTAGCTATGTTTTCAATTATTTTATTATGCCACCATTTAAAAAAATACAATCCAGGAGCTCAAACAACCAACAAGTCCCAAAGAACTCTACCCGGCTTGTCACATTTTCCTCATGGAACTTTACCGAATGTTCTTAAGGCCCCTGAGGTAGCGGTGGACAAGGCACTTCTCAGAGGTCAGGTGGCCTCTTTCTGACCCGGCGTCGCTACCACACCGAATGTCTCCAAGGGTATTTATTTTCTGCAGAAAAACTATTATTATTAAAATCCGATGCCTGTAAGCATAATACAATAAGTGAACATTAAGGACCAAACGCAGGAGGGAAGGTGCAGTCGCCCGTGGGTGCGCGCACACACAGGAGGCCCCGTGCACACCTGGGCGGCCACGCACGGACTTGGGGACAGCAGTGTCACCTGCGCCGTCGCGGACACGAGCGACGCGCGGGCCTAGCACACGTGGCCCCTCTTCTTCTGCAGCGCCTTCATCAGGTCGGCCATGAACGCCTGCTCGCCGCCGCCGCCGCCGCCCGCCGCCCCCGGCTGCTCCGCCCTCTTTGGGGGCGCGGGGGGCTTCCTGGCGCCCGCAGCTGGCGGCCCGGGGCGCGCGGGGGCGGGGGCGGGGGCGGCCGGGGGCGGCGGCGGCGGGGGCGGCGGCAGCGCGGGGTCCGCGGCCGGCGGCGGGGGCGGCGGCGGGGGCACGAAGTCCGGGGGCAGCTCGCCGAAGTCGGGCGGCGGCGGCGGGGGCGGCGGCAGGAAGTCGGGGGGCAGCTCGCCGAAGTCGGGCGGCGGCGGCAGGAAGTCGGGGGGCGCGGGCGCGGCGGAGGCGCGGGGCGCCGGGGTCGGGCCGCCGGCCGCGTCGGAGGAGCGCCGCACGGGGGGCGGCGGCGGCGGCAGGTGAGACTTGGCGGCGGCCCTGGGCGCGCCCGGGTCGTGGGTGCCCGGGGGTGGCTTCCGGTCCTGCAAGGAGGCGACAGCGGGGCGGTGAGTGGTGGGGGCCAGGGTCCCCACGCATCGGGGTTCCGCGGTGAGAGGCGCCCCTTTTCCCAGGGCGTTGGGAGCTTCGCTTCCTCGGGTGCCGGCCGGGAACCGGGACACCTGTTCTTAGCTGTGTGCAGGTTAATCAGGTGTAAAAGGGGCCCCTGAATTGCTATTATTATCTACAGAAGTTTGAGGAAGGTGGAATTCGAAGGTAAGGATTATTTTGGTGCCCCCCCACCCGCAAAAAAAAAAAAAAAAAAAAAAACACCACCAACCACCATGAACAAACCCATGCATTTGAGGAGTCTGTTCACAAAGTTCAGGAAAATGCGTGTTAGGAAAAACCTGCATGGATTTAAATTGTGGGGTTTTTTTTTTTTTGGTACCGGAATTAATCTGTTCATTCCAGTTTTCCATGGACTCTTGGATCTACCCTGCCCTGGCTCAGTGATGAGATCAAGTGACATAAACGTTTGCATGCAGAGTTGTGCTGCATGTGCTGTTGGCAGAACCGGAACACCAGTTGGCTAAAGTCCAACAGGATCATCAGCCCTTCTCCTGCCAGCAGTGCAACGGATAAGAATAGTTTACACTGAATATAGTGCAGCACCCAGGGGTTGCAGGCACTGAATTCAGTCCGATAATTATCATTACCACTACATTTCCATGTTATTAGGCTTCCATTTTCTTTCTTTGCTTAATATCTCAGCATTGGTGATTTCATTTTTAGAACGGGTTTTGTTTTTTTTTTTTTTTCTTCCCCAGCGTGCTTTGTGGATTTTCTATTTTACTTTGTTTCTTTACTTCACATGCCAAGCTAATGAATTAGTGATGTATTTAAAATTTTTTTTTTCTGAACAGGCCGCTCTTGGGAATTTGGGTTCATACACATTTTTAATGATTTCTATTCTGGGATTCTTTGATTTCTTTCAGCATTTTGAATTGTGTCTGTTCCAATGACATTATAGAAGTTAGGAGAATAATAACAGCTGAAAGTAAATCACATAATGAGGCTGTCAGGCTAAGAAGATCGCATCCGAGAAACACAACTTAGGAAAGTACACAGTGTTTTCCAAGAAGTGTGAGAAGTGCAGTCAGTCCCCAACTTCCACTGATTCCTGGGCTGCATGGCGGCCAGTAGGAGGAGGTGAATGAAGAAGCCTGACTCTGAGCCTAGCAGCTGCAGTGGCCAAGTGCTATGCTGTTGTCATCAATATTGAAGGTTGCTTTGCTTCACACATGGGAAGTAGCCAGCAACATTTCTGTCGCTACTGGAGAGGAACTGGATTAGTAACTAACTTCCAACTGTTCATCATAATTTTTAGATAGAGTCAAATGAGTCATTATTCTGAGGAACTGGAAAATTTGGCTGTTATTTTAAAATGCATTTTCTTCTGCGTGGCCCTGAAGAAGCACATAGGGTGCTAATGGGAAACTGTGAAATGCCCCTTGGGTAGTGTAACCGTTTTATTTGTCCTAATCTGACTTTGGGGATCAGCTAGCACTTCCTGTGGAGCTTCTGGCTAACTTGTTACCCTAATTTATTCAGAGAAAATAAATAAGTAAACATCCCCAGGGCTTCCAAGCCACTTTGAGAGAATGCTAAAATCCTTTGACTGAACCAAGAAAATCACTTCAATAAAAGTAAACACCACTAAAGACTTCTGGCATGGAAAATACGGGTTTGCATTTCCCCTAAGCAGGGTGATAACTGCTGGTTTTAACTTTCGATCCCAGCCTATGCCACTTTAGGATAAAACCTAGAAAACAATTATGAAAAGGAAATTGGAGGACCTTCCCAGCTGTTGCAGTGGTGTTTGCTCTCTTGAAAGCAGCAGTTCCGGGACTGAGGAGGTGGGTGTGGGTGACAGCTGGTCTTACCTTGGTGGTTTCAGCATGATTCTGTGCCTCCTGGAGAATGGCGCTGACACGGTGTGCAGCCTTGGGGATCTGACCGTTGGGCTGGGAGGCACCTGCTTTAGGTCCTGAGATGGAGGAAGAGAGAAAAGAAGAGCCAGTGAGGCATCTTTGACGTTCCGGAATGTGAATCTGAAAATATCAAGCAGTTTCTATCCGTAAAGCAGAAGAAAGGATCACAGGCATGGTGGAACACACAGGCCTTGTGGGCAGCCGCAGGCAGACGCCCCTTTTGTTTACACTTAAACATATGGATGGAGACATCAGCACAGACAATTAGGCTAAGGAGATTCCAGGAAGAGGCAGGAAGAACCGTATCTCACTGCTAGACTTCTCACAAGAGATGATGTAGGTAATCAGCCACACCTGAAACCTGCATTGATCACCTGTGTGTTTTATTATACCCTTGTAATCTATGATTGATAACATTTTGTGATCTGTTAAGCGAAAGAACTTTTTCGGGAACTCCTCTTTGTAACCCCAAAAGAATTTTAGGTATGTAAATCCTCTGTGTGCCTTCTTGTGTACAACTAGTCATGTTTAAATACTACTGGACTTGTTGAATAAACGAGCCTTGATCAGGATTTGTCTTGGCTCCATTCTTTGCATCCTTGTCCCCGCACTCCCACTCTCTGTTTCAGGAAACCCGGTTCTTTGTGCTACAGGCCGGCACAAGGCCTCAATGAAAATCCTGCATTCTTGTGGCTGTATTAGTCTGTTTCCTGTTGCTGTAACAAAGTGCCTGACACTGGGTAACTTTATGAAGAAAAGAGGTTTCTTGGGCTCACAGGTCTGGAGGTGCCAGCTTCTGCTTGGCTCTGGTTAGGGCCTCGTGGCAGATGTTGTCATGGTGGCGGGAATGTGTGTGAGTGATCACAGGAGCACATGTGTGAGAGTAGTCACATGGGGAGACCAGAAGCCAGGAGGCAGGAGGAGCCAGCCTTGCTCTGTTTATAACAACCTACTCTTTTAAATGTTTATTTATTATAGTTTTATTTGAAAGGCAGAGAGAGAGATCTTCCATATACTGGTTCACTCCCCAAATGCCCACAACAGCCATGGCTGGGCCAGGTCGAAACCAGGGGCTGAGAACTCCATCCAGGTCTCCCACATGGGTGGCAGGGACCCAAGTGCTTGAGCCATCACCTGCTGCCATCCAGGGTGCTCATTAATATGAAGCTGGAATTGCAATCAAAGGTAGGACTTGAACCAAGAACTGAGATGAGATACGGTGTCCCAAGCACCCTCCTAACAACTGAGCCAAACATCGGCCCCTGTAACAACTCACTGGTGAATCATGAGACTGAATTGTGAGACCAGCGTTGCTCCCTTTTGAGGGCAGTGTCCCCTGTGACACCATCACCTTCCTTTGGGCCCCTCCTCTTCAAGGTCCCACCAGCTCTTAATAGCGCTGCAGTGGGGACTGAGCTTCCAACACATGAATCCTTGGGAGTACACCACACTCAAACCCTAGCAGTGGCAAAACTTGACATGAAATTCAGCAAAAGACTTGGGAGAGTCAATACTTGGTAAAACCCATGGAGAAAATCGGATTAACTGCAACCCTAGAGAATAATATGTTCTGATTTTGAAAACTTGCTGGTGATTGGAAAATAAAACCTTAAAACTCATTTTTAAAATGATGCTTATTTAGGCGGGCGCCACGGCTCACTGGGCTAATCCTCTGCCTGCGGTGCCGGCACACCAGCTTCTAGTCCTGGTCGGGGCGCCAGTTCTGTCCCGGTTGCTCCTCTTCCAGGCCAACTCTGCTGTGGCCCGGGAGTGCAGTAGAGGATGGCCCAAGTCCTTGGGCCCTGTACCCTCATGGGAGACCAGGAGAAGCACCTGGCTCCTGGCTTCGGATCAGAGTGGCGCACCAGCCACAGCGGACATTGGGGAGTGAACCAACGGAAAAGGAAGACCTTTCTCTCTGTCTCTCTCACTGTCCACTCTGCCTGTCAAAATAAATAAATAAAAATAATAAAAAAAGATGCTTATTTTTATTTATGTGAAAGGCAGAGGGAGAGAGAGAGAGACAGAGAGAGAGAGAGAGCAAGCGCTTCTATCTACTGTTTCACTCCTCAAATAATCACAGGAGCCAGGGCCCTGGAACTCCATCCATGTCTCCGTGTGTCTCCCAGAAATCCATGGGAAGGATTCAAGTACTTGAGCCATCAGCTGCAGTCTTCCAGGATGTGCAGTAGTAGGAAACTAGATGGGAAGCAGAGGAGCCAGGACTGTAACCAGCTACTGTGATAGGGATGCAGGAGACCCAGCAGTGTCTGAACCACTGCCAAGTGCCTGCCCCTGTTTATGAATGGATCGTTTACTGCTTCAGACAGTTGTCCACTCATTTGAAAAGCCCGTTAATCTACATAACAAGTCAAAGAAGGCAGTTAAAGACCTCGGAGATTGTAGAGAAGGGACCGTTTGATGAGGAATAGGGTCATTATACAGTCTCAGAGTATGTCTACACAAACTCTGAAGTACAAAATGGAAAATCGACGTAGGAGATGAGTTGGACTATACTTTAACCAAGGGTTCAAAGTTAACATTTCCAGCATAGTTGAGACATGGCACGCCTTCAACTGTGATACCCTGAGGAGAATGCAACAGCGCTCAGGTGGTGTACCTGCCCCAACTACAAAACCTGAAATCAAAAACTAATTAAAAATTTTTTTAAAATTTTACTTAAAAAATTTTAAAAACCCAAAAAACAAAACCTGAAACCCAAGATGAAACACCACATGAATCCAAAAATGAGGGACATGCTAAGAATAAATAGCCCCTATTCTTTTTTAAAAATTGAATGTTTTGGTAGACATGAAAAGGTCAAAGGGGACTAAAAATGCAAGATGGCCGCCAACTACAGTGCAGACTCCTGCACTGGAGCCAGGCCAGGAAAAACACACGGCTGTGAGGAGTACTTGGAGACAACTGCCAGAGCTGGAGCATCGACTGTGGTCCAGATGCAAGTGTTCTATCCGTGTCAGATACTACATTTCCTGAGTTTGAGAAGTAGGCTGGTGTTACTTAGAAATAGCCTTCTGTTTGCAAACTGGAATTTTAAGGGACAAGAGAGGTATGACGTATGCCACCTACTGTCAAATGGTTCAGAAACACAGATGTACTCAAATATGGATAAGATGTAGAAGGGAAGAGAGAGACTGAGAGAGACAGCTAAGCAAATGCAGCAAAATGTTCCATATTGCTGACCTACAGAAGGTTGCATGAAAGGTCTTGGTACCATGCTTGCAACTTGTCTGTTAACTTGAAATTCTATTTATATGGTATTTACATTGTATTAGGTGTTATAAGCAATGTGGGAGATGATTTAAAGTATGCAGGAGGTGTGTGTGGACTGTATGCAATTTTTTTTTTTTTTTTTGACAGGCAGAGTGGACAGTGAGAGAGAGAGAGAGAAAGGTCTTCTTTTTTGCCATTGGTTCACCCTCCAATGGCCGCTGTGGCCGGCACACCGCGCTGATCCGAAGCCAGGAGCCAGGTGCTTCTCCTGGTCTCCCATGCGGGTGCAGGGCCCAAGCACCTGGGCCATCCTCCACTGCACTCCCGGGCCACAGCAGAGAGCTGGACTGGAAGAGGGGCAACCGGGACAGAATCCAGTGCCCCGACCGGGACTAGAACCCGGGGTGCCGGTGCCGCAAGGTGGAGGATTAGCCTATTGAGCCGCGACACCGGCCAAATATTTTTTTATGATGGACTTGAGCATCCTCTTTTTAATCAATAGAAAGCTCATCTAAATTGCTGCAATGACATTCTTCAGAAATTGATTTTAAACAATCTGATTCAACTTAAGAGAAATGAAATCAGCATGTGTTGAGCACTTAGTGTTAAGGGCATTCACATACAGCCTTTTATTACATCCCCAGAGAAACCCTGCAAGGTACTAATTCATTTTTTAAAAAATTTTTTGTCTCAACCATCTTTGAATTCTGAGCACCTGCTGTCACTGCTGGTGGAACACAGGCCGAAAGAAAGAAAAGTTAAGGCACAAAATAATCACAAATTGTGATAAGTGCTCTGAAGAAAACGGTGTAGCAAGAACACATGGAGGGAGCTCACTGTTCCCAGAGCAGTGAGACTGGACATGCTGAGGACACTGTCTTCCCGTGTTGGGTCAGATTCCCCTGACTCTTAATTGCCACGCTTTCCAACTGGGTTTTCCCTGTGAAGCAGCAAGGAACACAGACAGTGTTGCTGTGACAGTCCTTCCACAGTGGAAACCAGTGGTACGAAGCCTTCACTGTAAATGGTGCCAGTTCTTTGAATCATTATTTCCTACACACAAGGTGTCTCATCCACTTAGAAGATCTTAGAACATCTCAGCCACTTAGAAGATACCGGATACCTTCTCTCTCCCACCTTGAGTTTCCTCACTTACAGAGTGGGAAGAATAATCCACATTTTGCAGGACTATTCCAGGAACGAGAAATAGTATACATTGATTCAAAAAGTTCATGGAAACATGTATCATGAAAAAAATAACGCATAGATTTCAGTGTTCTTTGCACCAAAATAAACATAAATTCTATTTTCCACAAACTTTTGGAACCACCCTCTCACTTACTACGATGTCCTCTTCTTGAAAATACAAACATGGTGCTGTTATGTTCTCCTCAAGCGTCATATTTATGCTCTGATGAGAGATACCTTCCGCTAGTGCACTCTAAATTAAGGATCAGCACTGTGGCATGAAGCATATATTAAAAAAAAATCAAAGCTTTGTTCAAGATCACTTAGAAGAAAATAGATGCATGGGTGTGTGAGATGCTGGATTGAGCTGAGGTTGAGCCTGAGCATGAGAAAACAAATACTCTGAATGCTGCCTATAAAGTTCTGTTTTAATAAAATGTGTTGGATACATTAAAATAATTTTTTTTTTCTCGAAAGACAGGAGAGGGAGAGTGAGCTCCCTTCCTTTGGGTCACTGCCCTTATGCCTGCAACTCAATCCATGCCTCCCACATTTGTGGCAGGGACCCAAAACCCTGAGCCACCACTGTTGCCTTCCAGGGTGTGCATTAGGGAGCCAACTGCAGCCAGGAGTTGGAGCCAAGAGTCAACGCCAGATACTCTGATATCTGGTCTACAAGTGTCTTCACTTGCATCTCAATCATTAGCCAAACGCCCACCTCTGGATAAGTTTTGAACTTGAGATCTGAGCTTTGAATACATGTGGGACTCATTCTCTTGCTTAGTACCTGTGGGAGGCTGAGCTGTTGTCGCTGTGGTGACGGTCCCCAGGCTCGTCCACCGAGAGGCAAGTCCAGCCCTCGCCACGGCCCGCTGATAGTTGTCATAGAGCGTCTTGCCATACTAGGGAGCAGACACAGGGAAGAAAGAAAGGAAATCACTCATGCCAGATCCTGCACTCAATTGCAACATACACATTGAGAAAACAACAACAACAACTTCATGACTGTTCTTTTCAACCTTTGCCCATTATGGAGTATATTTCAATAAATATGTTTTCATATGTTCAACAATTCTCCATATTAGCAGAACCAATCAATACTTCCACCTGCACATTAGAGGCGAGACTAAACCCCATAATTCTTCATGTAACTCTACCCTAGATTCCATCCTGTTTCTCAGCTGCACACCGAGCCTAAACTCTTCAGGGGTAAACTGAAGTCTCGAGCGGAAGTCAACCCTTGGGGTTCACATCAGAGGAGGGGTCTCCGTCTCCGTCTGCATCCCACCCACCTATGTGGGTGATCCAGTGGGCAAATAAGTGAGATTATGTCTGAGGCTTTACCCAAGATGGGTCAAGTGGCTCACGGTAGCACAGAAGCTCAGCCCAGGTCAGGAAGGTGATTGGCAAATTCCAGGGAAATCCACATGTGGGCTCACCTTGGCAATCCGTATGCCCATGACCCACTGGTTGAGAGCTCTTGCGTCATCACAGCAGAGGTACTTGATGTACTGAGACTCCTTCTGAATCTGAGGATGCTGGGAAGAAGCAGTTTTAAAGCCAGTTTATAAAATCTTCATTTCCTAGGAACTCAAAGCATCACTCAAAATAGCTTTCAAAAGACTTAACATATATGACTTACTGAGGTAGGGGCAAAAATGGTAGCAATTTTACAATTAGGAAGAGGGGTACTGGGTACTTCTAAAAATGACTAAATCTTGAAAGAATTTAAGAAATCTCATATACTTGAGCATAAGCACATCTTACTAAATTATCAGTAATTATTTTCACTTCTGCATTTTTAACATTTGCAAGTCTTCACAAATCATATTTCTGTCTCTCCCAAATCTGAGTTGTTTCTGTGTCAGACAAGGGAACTTACCATTGTAAGTCTTTTATTTTATTTTATTTTATTTTGAGGTAGACACAACTTATACTTGGTCCTTGTGGGATATTTGGTCTTTTAAACAATATTTTCATTTTATCTGAAAGAGAGTTCTCCCATCTGCTCGTTCACTCCTCAAATGCCCACAACAGTCAGGGTTCCCTTGGTCAGGCCAAAGCTAGGAGCAGGAAGTCCATCAGCGTCTCCCATGTGGGTGGCCAGGACCTGCTGCCTCCCAAGGTGTGTATTAACAGGAGTCTGGCCTGGAAGGGAGGAGCTGAGACTCTGATTTGGGATGCAAGTGGCGACTTAACTACTGCATCAAACACTCAAAGGGCACTAAGTCTTCACATCAGTGGCACTCTGGCAGGCAGCTGGGGACTAGAAACCTTGCCACTCCTGCCAGCGGCCTGGCCTGTGCTATGATGGCTTTGCCCAGGAAGGATAACCAGGCACAGACTCAGCGCTTGGTGAGAGTTTAATACAGATTGTATATATTTTACAAAGAAGAAATTGAGGCTCAGAGAAGTTGCTATTACCCTGTAAACTCTTGGGGGAGGGATCTCTTGAATTATTACTCAGAATTTCCATATTCATATTAAGCTATGAAGCCCGAATTCCAGACTTTAACAATACTACAAGAGAATTCACAAATTAAAATACAATTCTTCCTTTTGGCCTTTTGAGCCGATTGAGGGAC
Source organism: Oryctolagus cuniculus (assembly GCF_051225735.1). Lineage (NCBI taxonomy): Eukaryota > Metazoa > Chordata > Mammalia > Lagomorpha > Leporidae > Oryctolagus > Oryctolagus cuniculus. Next base: position 105,335,962 of record NC_142879.1, read on the forward strand.
TCTGTTTTAAATGTACACTGCTTTCTTTCTTTAGATCTGGCGGCCCTCAGGATCTGCCTCCATTAGGTTTGGAGAAGGAGCATCGCCTGCTTGCTCAGGCTTCCGGCACTCTGCCTCTCACCTGGGCACAGCAACTCCCCAGGATGCCAGAATGTTGCTGTAACTTTCCAGTCTGGCCAGCAGGTGGAAGCAGAGACACTTTCGAATGACTGCTGCACATTCCATTGTTACCGTCATTCAGTGCTTACTCCTTCATTCTGAATGTCGGATTTTATTTTCACAAATGTCAATAATCTGAACGTAGATTTTCTTTTTCCGAAATGTTACCTTTGGAGGCCCTTACCATTGCAAGTCTCCATGGATTAGTTTGTTATGTTAATTAGCCTGAAAGTCATAGTGATGTAAAATACTAAGTTGAGCTCTTATTAGATGGAATAAAACAGTTTACCAGGGCCTGTAGCACTCCCATAGAGGGTAAAGTTCACAAGGCCAATCCAACACCCTGGTCTTTTTTGCACCAAAAACCCAGCTCCCTAAACTACAGCTTCATTCTTTTCCACATTGCCATGTAAAGGGGTAAGCTGGCTTCTTCTTTTTAAAAAAATATTTATTTATATATTTATTTGAAGGCCATAGTGACAGAGAGAGAGATCTTCCAAATGCCCACAACGGCCAGGTCTGGGCCAGGCTGAAGCCAGAAACCAGGGGCCAGGAACTCCATCCGGGTCTCCCACGTGGGTGACAGGGGCCCAAGTACTTGGGCCATCTCCCATTACTTTCCCAGGTGCATTAGCAGGAAACTGAATGGGAAGTGGAGCAGCCAGGACTTGAACCTGCATTCCTTTTTTTTTTTTTTTGACAGCTAGAGTTAGACAATGAGAAGGAAAGACAGAGAAAGGTCTTCCTTCATTGATTCACCCCTCAAATGGTCGCTATGGCCGGAGCTACGCCGATCCGAAGCCAGGAGCCAGGCGCTTCCCCCTGGTCTCCCATGAGGGTGCAGGGCCCAAGCACTTGGGCCATCCTCCACTGCACTCCTGGGCCACAGCAGAGAGCTGGACTGGAAGAGGGGCAACCGGGACAGAATCCGGCGCCCTGACCGGGACTAGAACCCGGGGTGCCAGTGCCGCAGGCGGAGGATTAGCCTAGTGAGCCGCGGCGCCAGCCAATAAAATGGCTTTTGAACATGGAACAGAGGCAAGAATGCTTGAACTTGAGTTCTCACAGTGGCTCCTCCCATGCTGACCTTGTCTTGACTTTCCATCAGTGGGGCTAATCTCCCCAGATTCCTTCCAGTACACATGTGCTGTGGACAGAGACAGGGGACTCTGACGTGAGGTGACCTCCAGGGTCTCAGCTAAGCCTCCCGACAGGCTCCAGGATCCTTTCTGGCCCCGTTGTTAATGAACGAGTGAGTGTGCTTCTTCCCAATCACGTCTTGGGACCTCACCTGGGGGCTGACTCCCTAACTGAGCCTTGTACTGAAAAATTATTTGCCAAGGGGCTTAAGGAAAATGCTGGCTGCATGCCACAGGCCAGATTCTTGTGCAATGATTTAATTGCCCTTGGCCTTACAAAGAAAGGAGCCATCTTGGAAATGCACACACAGAAGCCAGGGCAGCTGCAGAAGTTAGAGACCCTCTAAACCACAAAATGAGGAAACAGAGAGGTTGAGCCATCTGTGCAAGGCCGAAGGGTGGTGGTAGAACAGTAATGAGAACAACCAGTTCTGGGCACCAAGAAAGAGACATGGTGGGTCTTCCAAAAGTCCATGGGGAATGTGTACTATGAAAAAAACTGCAAAGGTTTCCAAATGTTTTTGCATCAAAGGAAACATATCTTGTTGATCCATTTTTTTCCCTGAAACTTTTTGAACCATCCTTGCAGATACAAAAAGGAATATGTGATTACTCTGTGCCATGGTACTTTTTCTAATAGCGCTCTTTAGGAGACGGCACTGGGCCTCTGTGTGGCTGAGGCCTGGTAACCGCAGAGGGAAGTGGCAGGGAGAGCTGCGAAGGCACAGGAGGGAAGGGCCAGGGTCAGCCTGGGGGCCGTGGGGGCCCTTAGACATTTTCAAAACCTAATTTATGGCTGGCGCTGTGGCTCAATAGGCTAATCCTCCGCCTTGCGGCGCTGGCACCCCAGGTTCTAGTCCCGGTTGGGGCACCGGATTCTGTCCCGGTTGCCCCTCTTCCAGGCCAACTCTGCTGTGGCCCGGGAGTGCAGTGGAGGATGGCCCAAGTGCTTTGGCCCTGCACCCCATGGGAGACCAGGAGAAGCACCTGGCTCCTGGCTTCGGATCAGCGCGATGAGCCGGCTGCGGCGGCCACTGGAGGGTGAACCAATGGCAAAGGAAGACCTTTCTCTCTGTCTCTCTCTCTCACTGTCCATTCTGCCTGTCAAAAAAAAAAATCTTTAAAAAAAAAAACTAATTTATTTTGAAAGGCAGAGAGAGAGAGAGAGGGAGAGAGAGACACTCTCATCATTGGTCTACTCAAATGCCCACACACTCAGGGCTGTACATTCTTCAAAAGGAGAAAGCCAGTGAGAATACAGAACACTAAACAGTTTACATAAAACAATTTAATAAAAATTCCCACTCTTCTGGGAAGGAACTGAGAAGTGTGCTTAACAGCAAACTGAGCAAGGTGACTGTGCATGGAGGAGCTGCTTGGGAACAAAAAGGCTCCTCTTCCTGGGCAGAAGGGAACGCACACTCTGCCAGGCTTGCTTGTGACTCTTGCTCCCGGACCTACCAGGCCCTGCTGGCTCCTCCACCTCTGAGCCTTCTCTGCCCTCTGCAGGCCCCTGGGTCTCTGCAGCACACCCAGGCCTTGCACAGCAGAGCTTTTCAAAGTCTGAGTTCAGTGCCTTGAGACCCAGCATTGCTACTCCTGGTGCAGCCCGGGGTAGCCTCTCGTCCCAGATCAGAGATTTCAGCTCCTGCCATGGTACTAGGACCTGCTCCCAAATTCTGAGTCAGCTTGAGAATCTGAGTCCTGACCTGTTTTCTGTGTCCGAATCCCCATCCTGGGTGGACACTTAATATAGCAATTAGGATGCTGCTTGGGACACCCATATACCATATCAGAGGTCCTGGTTCGAATCCTGGCTGCTCTGCTTCCAATCCAGCTTCCTGCCGGTGCACACCCTGGGAGGCAGCAGGTGGTGGCTCAAGTACTTGGGTGGGTGACCCACATTGAATCCTGGGCTCCTGGCTTCAGCCTGGCCTAGCCCTGGCTATTGCAAGCATTTGAGGAATAAACCAGTGGTTGAAAGATCTTTCTCTGTGTCTCTGACTCTGTCTCTTGCTGCCTTTCAAGTGAATAAATTTAAGAAAAGACCAAACGTCTGAAAAATTTTAGGCAGAGATAACAGTCATTGAGGGATGCCATTTGAAGTGAAAGCAATGCTTCCCTTTTTTTTGTTGTTGTTGATAGAAAAAAACGTTATGATGCTACACTTGTGGTTAACTATGCAACATCCAACACTTTATTCCTTAAAAGAACACGGGAACTCAAATGGTTTCCAAATGCAAATTAGGGACCCCTTCTGCCCTACCTTTAAAACGAAGCAGTGGTCCGTGGGCGCTTTATATTTCGCTCTACACTGAGTACCATAGTAAATGTTGACATTCTCAAACTGTATGAAACAGGCCAGGTCCCGAGATGTCTGCAAGACAGGGAAAAAGATAACCCGAGCTGGCACTCATTTGCCAAGGCTGCACTGGATGTCACGACACAGGAGTACATTTTAAAATAGAGCAATGACTGAATAAAAATTGATGTGAACACTGACTCTCAATGGTTTTCTCAAAGCCAGGCCTGTGCAAGAAATGAAAGCATGCAAGGAAAGAAAGACGCGTGCCTTGGGCCCAGGCATGGTGTGCAAGATGGGTGTGCATAGACTCTCACATTCCAGGACAGCCTGCCCTTGAGACGTCATTGTCATTCCTGATACAGCCAAGACCAGGTGACCACCCAGGCAGAAATTTCATTTTTGGCTTTCGCCATTCTAAATCAGGGATGGCTTTTGTGATTGAGCATTTAAAAAAAAGAAAAAGAAAAAGAATCCCTCAGGATGAACAATAAGAGGTGAATTGGCCGATGAGTAAATCAGCACCCGTGTCATGTTCTTCCCGGGAAGGATGTCTTTCCTGCTGTCAGCGTCGCCATGGAAACAGAGACAGCTCTTTCATGGGTCACACGCTCCGTGCAGACTGCAGGCTCTGCTCCAGGCTCACGTTGGCGCCACTGCTATTTTTCCTCCTTTGTTATCACACAGGGTTCTGCCTTCTGAGCAGATACTCTGGGAGGGGTCGTCCGAGCTGGAGCCGCCACTTGGAAGGACATTCCCGTTACATCTGCATGGCTCCCCGGTCCTTGGTCCTTGTCCCCTGCAGCTTCCTCTCCAGTGCTCATGTCCACGAGCGTGGCCTCTCTGCTCACTCCCTCCGGCCCCAGTCTGGACATGACCAGTGTTGCTTATTGCCTCAGTCTCTGGGGGAGACACCTCTCACTGCTTGCAAGAGAGAGCACCTTTCTGTGACAGTCCGTGGCTCTCGGTGTTTCTTTTTCTGTGGATTCTCAATGCATAAGCTGAATCTGTCTTCCAGGAGTGTGTCTATGGTTTTCTTCCTGACTTGTTGGAAGTCTTTATATTCTGTGGATGTCATGCCTGGTTATCCACGCTGCAGATCCCCTCTCTGGCTCTCTGCCTAGGCTTTCCCTTATCCTGTGGTGGTCTGGGCCATAAAGAATTGGAAACAACTTGATACGGTCCAATCGGCCAGTTTTCCCCTGTGCCATTCTGAGAATCTGCTTTTGCTCAAGATGGCTTTACCCATCCCAGTTATGAAAAGAGTAACCCATATTTTCTTTTACAATTGTATACTCTTTTTTTTTTCCCTAAAGACATTTTAATCAACCTGGAAGTTAGTTCGGTACAATGAATGGTACAATGAATTTTCTCCAAGTGTATGTACAGTCATTTTAGTGCTGTGTGTTGCCTGCCGCTTTCCCCATCACCATAAAATGCCAACTGTAGCTTCCCTTCCATTATGTGGCTGTGTGCTGGTCTGTCTGTCTCTACCTGTACTGTTTTTATTTACAGGTTTGACTTCTGGGAGGCAGAGGTCTATTTCAATGGTCTTCACAATTTTTTGGGAGGAGGGACTGTCTTCTTTGGTGCATTGTCTCTTTCTGGTGAATTTTAGAATTAGTCTGTGAACCTCAAGTAAAAAAAATCCTGTTGAAATTTCAATAGGGGTTGCATGGAACTTACAGAAAAATTTGGGGAGAATTAATATCTTTTCATCCAGCCATGTGATATGTTTCCATCTATCCAGTTCTGCTTCATTTTCTTTATTAAACTATAATAATGTAATAAATTATAATAAATATAGTAACAATCATATATATCCTGTGGTGTATGGGTCTTGAACATTTCTTAAGTTTATTGCTAGACGTTTTGCATTTTTTTGTTTCTACCATGCATGGATTCTTTTGCATTGTATTTCTGTTTGTCTTGTTTGGGTAAAGGAGAATACTTATTATATTTTTTTTTTGGTCCTCTTAGTTTTCTTCTCTTGTCTTATATTGTAAGGTAGACATTTATATGAACTGTGAATTTGAGCGTTTTTACCTCTTCTTCACCAATACTTACACTTCTGATTCTTTTCTTTGATTTATTGGTTAGCTCCTCCTTCCTAATGTTAATGGTAGCAGTGGGAGAAAGCATTCTTATCTAATTCTATTGTGAACACTTCTAATTTTTAGTCACTGTGCTCCTTGCCATAGGTTTATTTCTAGATCCGCACTGAAATTCTAAAGACATAAGATTTCGAAAGCAAAATGAATTATCTGTCGATCAACTGTTAGGTCCCTGGTGTGGGCCTGGAAGACGGCACAGATGGGAACACATCCGTTCTAGGCTGAGACCCGGCTAAGATGCTGGTGCCCCAGGAGGAGCAGAGCTGGGGCTGCCGGGGGCCACACGTTGCTCATGGAGCGCTGTGCCTTCCCACAGGGACACCGGACCTGGCCAGCCACCGTGACGTCAGCTGTCTGGGAAGGCAGGTTAGGCCATTTCAGAGGCAGCCTGCAATCCATCAATATGCCATTTGGTGGTGCCCTGGATTCAGAAGTGAAGGAAAATGCTTTGGTCCACCCCAGATCCAGACACGAGATCCGACTCTATCCCCCAGCTTTTCGCAGGAGGACCACAGATGGAAGTGCCCTAACCCTTTAAGCAGGGTCTTAGAGGGCGTCAGCGGTGAGAATGAGAACTCAAATGACTTCTCAGAGAAGCACAACTCATTCTATGCGTGTCGATTTGAGGCCGTCATCTCAAATCACCAAGTTAAAGTGAAATGGTGTCTAAAATACTTTGCTAAATGAGACGGGGAAATGCTTGGTGTACCTCAGAGAGCAATTTAAATGCTCCGAGCGTAAGGGCTAGAAATCTCAACCAAGATCTTCTCAAGACTTCTAACACTTCCGTGAGCCGGGTCTAAGAAGCGGTACTGAGGTGAGCGCGGCACAAGAGACTGAGGAGTTTTGGGGGATAAAATTCTTTAACCTTCACGAGAGAGCAATGGACAGAGCCCAAAGGACTGCAGCAGTTCTGTCCCATAGGACATGTCCTTGTGTAAATGTTACAGCACCACGGATCTCACAGCCACAGAGAGGCCGGGGAAATGTGCCCCTAAATGACTGATAGCCACAGTGCTTTTCTGGTTTTGTGTGTGTGAATTCTGACCTTCGTCTTTCCCTTTGGGACATAGTAAATTCCAGAAGCCCGTAAGAGGAAATAGCGCCGTTTCCAGGATTTCTTTCCGTCTTCTTTCAGATACAGAGCTCCTTCAAGTTCAGGTACAATGATGGACGTGCCACAGAAGCTTTCCTGAAATTGACATGCCGTTGACGTTAAACACAGGCAAAGGAAAGCTGGCACAACACACACTCTTGTCCACATTCCCATAAACTTACAAATTAGCCTTTAGACAGAAAGTCAGTTTTGCCTGCAACTCTCATGGGATGCACATGTTTGTACTCTATGGCATTTGTCAAAAGGGAGGAAGAGTAACACGGGAGTGCAGGGCCATGCTCTGTGGGGAGGGTGTTTGGCCTGGAGGTTGAGACAGCCACATCCCATCCTGGAGTGTCTGGTTTGAGACACTATAGGGGCCTGGTCTGACTTCCCGGTTTTTAGCTTCAACCAGACCCAGTCCAGCTCTGGCTGTTGTGGGCAGCTGGGGAGTGAACCAGTGAATAGGAGCTCTCGGTCTCTCAGCTTCTCAAAAAACACAAATCAATAAAAATAATAGAGTTCTGGCTCCTGGGTTAGCTCCCAGCGTTCTTGACCATTGAGCTCTAGGCCCATGGGCCGTGACCCAGCAGTCTCCTTACTTGTGAAAGCAGAGAGATGAGAAACAACCCATTTTCACCAGGTACATTGTGAGTGTATATAAACATGGTTTATAAAAGCAATCACTTAGAAATGGGCACTGCTGTTATTACAAATAGGAAATGAGAAAAATGATTATTTTCATAAGTAAAATGACCACTGTAGTTGACCCTCGGTATCCATGGGGAGCAGTTTCTGGATCTCACGTGGTTACCAACGTCCTTGGCTATTTAAGTCCCTGCTATGAAGTGGCATGGTATTTTCACAGAACCCATACTGCTCCCCATATACTTTAACTCCTCTCTAGATCACTCACAATACCTAATACAATGTAAATGCCATATAAACACTCTTTGTGGGGACCAGCTTTGTGGTAAAGTGGGTACAAGCTGATGCCTGTGACACCAACATCCTGTATAGACACCAGTTCAGGACCTGGCTGCTCCACTGCTGCTGATCTAACTCCTTTTTTTTTTTTTTTTTTAATATTTGTTTATTTATTTGAAAGACAGAGTTACAGAGAGAGGTAGAGAGAGAGAGGTCTTCCACCCGCTGGTTCACTCCCCAGATGGCCGCAACGGCCGGAGCCACGCCAATCCAAAGCCAGGAGCCAGGAGCCTCCTCTGGGTCTCCCATGCGGGTACAGGGGCCCAAGGACTTGCGCCATCATCTACTGCTTTCCCAGGTCATAGCAGAGAGCTGGATTGGAAGAGGAGCAGCCAGGACTCGAACCAGTGCCCATATAGGATGCTGTCCTTGCAGGCAGGAGCTTTGCCTGCTATGACACGATGCTGACCCCAAAAACAGTTTTTAAAAAATTAAAAAAGGAGGCTGGCGCCGCGGCTCACTAGGCTAATCCTCTGCCTGCAGCGCCGGCACCTGGGGTTCTAGTCCCGATCAGGGCGCCCAATTCTGTCCTGGTTGCTCCTCTTCCAGGCCAGCTCTCTGCTGTGGCCCAGGAGTGCAGTGGAGGATAGCCCAAGTGCTTGGACCCTGCACCCGCATGAGAGACCAGGAGGAAGCACCTGGCTCCTGCCTTCGGATCCGCACGGTGTGCCGGCCGCAGCGCGCCAGCCGCGGCGGCCATTGGGGAGTGAACCAACGGAAAAAAGGAAGACCTTTCTCTCTGTCTTTCTCTCTCACTGTCCACTCTGCCTGTCAAAAAAAAATAAAATAAATAAAAAAATAAAAAAGGAATTCTTAATCCAATTTTGTGAAAAGCAAAATATGTTGTCGGAAGTCATATTTTTTACAACTGGTAAAACAGTCAAATAATGTAAATAGCTATAATTTAGTGATAATTCGATTTTGGAACCTCGAGTTGACATTTTAGTGCACGATCCTGAATTTCCTATTGCTCTGCAAAGCAAATAATCTAAAAACAGACACAGCAAACATCCTAGTGTGCTCACTCTGCAAGCCAAGCTCACCTCGAGTAAGGACTCCTTGTTCTTGGCATTCATTTTCTCATTGCTCTCCTTGCCTGCATTTTTCCCTTTGTTATTCAGGTAGAAATTCTAAAAAAAAAAGTTAAAGATCAGATCAGGACATGTTCATTATCACGCTAGACACCTCAAGGGACTCGTGATCTTGTAGGAGAGAGGGACCCACAGGACACAGGACACAGGGGTGGGTACGGCATCGGTCACCCGACAGGGCCTTGCAAACGCATCACCAGGGCAGGAGTTACACGTCTCCTTCCTCCCACAATGCACAGCCCGTGAGGAAACAGACAACACTGGCAGCCTGAACTGCTGGATTCCCTGGAGTAGAGCATCTGGGTCCGATGCTAGAATCTGGGAGACACTCACGGGCTGGAAGGGGCTATGAGCGGAGTGCAGATGGCGCCAGCACCCACATCCGGGATAGCCGGAGCCCCTGTGGACGGGAGACTCTGGCTCTTAAAGGGAAACCTGAAACCTGGATTTTTGTCAACAATGCCACCTCGGTTTACTTTTATTTTTATTTTTATTTTTTTAAACACTGCATGGGTCCATCACAACACAAGCTCTGATACTTGGCAACTTCTAAGACCACACAGGAGTGAATGACATTGCTGGAAAGGGAGCCAGCCTCAAGGAAGGGGAGCGAAAAGACAGCTGGAAAACCTTCCTGACTGAGCCACAGGGTCAAAGCACAGTTTGTAGTCATCAGGTATCAGACAGGTATCGTACCTGTTACATGGCATTGACGAGACGGCTGAAAGCTAACTATGTGAGCGTCCAAAAGACCAGCGGCACCCAAGCACTAATTCTTACATTCTTACACCGCCAGGACAGCTGAGGTGCCCGCAGAGGCAGAACGTGTGTCACAGACAACAACTGTCCCCGGGAAAATTGAGGATTTCACGTGCAAATGCAGCGTTCTAGAAAACCAAGAATATGTTAAAAGTGGAGAATGGGCCTCAGGAGCACCGTGGCCAGGGACCCTCCGGAATCCAGACACAATTGTCTTTCACAGTGTAGGACTGTTTCTCCGGGTGTGCGCTCCGCAATGTCCTGATGTTCTATAAAATGTGTGTTTCTGGAATCCTAACCTACGGAACCAGAATCTCTGGGAGAGGCCTGGAAATGTGCCTTCCAATAGATTTCCTGAAATTTTTTTTTTTTATGTACATTGAACTCCGATATACAGATATCCTGGACAGAAAGTTAGCAAACAAACTGTAGGTAAATAATGTGTACAGAATTAGGGTATGTTATAGAAATGGAATGCATAAAAATGGTGATTTGCAAACTTAAATAGAGAAATGGGAGTGGGTGTTGTGGCATAGTGGGTTTAGCCCATATCCCCTATCAGAGTGCTGGTTCTAGTCTTGGCTATTCTGCTAATGTGCCTGGGAAGACAGCAGATGATGATCTAAGTCTCTGAGTCTCTGCCACCTATGTGGGAGACCTGGATGAAACTCCTGGCTCTGGGCTTCAGCCTGGCCCAGCCTTGGCCCTTGTGGCCATTTGGGGAGTGAACAGTGGATGGAAGACCTCTCTCTCTCTCTGTCTCTGCCTCTCTGTAACTCTGCCTTTCAAATAAATAAATATTTAAAAATATAATTAATTAGTGGACAAATAATAATTATGTGTATTTATGGGGTACAATGTGATGTTTGATCTATGTGTACATTACAGAGAGATTCAACAAAGCTAATCAACACAGGCATCAGCTCACCAATTTATCTTTTTGGGGGATGAGTATGTTAAGAATCTGATTTAGAAATTTTGAAATATATGAGACATTATTATTAAGTGGGGTCACCATGCAGCACACAGTAGGTCACTCAAACTTATTCCCAGTCTCACTGAAACTTGGAGCCTTATTTAACAGAGGTTTAGCTAACATAGGAGTCTTCACAAATGACAACCCAAAGACCCAGGCAAAACCGTATTGTTACGCTAAGTCTTGTGAAAGAAGTAGGTATGTGTGGGGACCCAGGATTGGACAGAAAAGGGTCTGATCTATCTAATGGGGACACACTGGTTGTGGGGCAGGGCTCAGCCAGGCCAGTTTGCTCAGAATCCTTCCCCAGGTATAGGGCGTGACATCTGTTATAGGAAAATCTTCAGGGGAAGGGGGAGGGGCCGGTGAGAGCCCTTATGAGGTTTGCTGGCTTGCTTTGGGGAGAAGAAGTCTAGTTTTAGTGACTTTGGGGAGAGAGAAGGTCAGAGACAACCTGTTGCTTCCAAGGCCCTCCTCATTGTCATTGCCAAGTACTTAGTATTCCGAGTTGCCGCACTTTAGGGAGTTGCATTTTGAGCCCCGACATCCCTGCCCTCATCCCACTCTCTTGAGGGTCCCTGCTCCGATCCTCACCTAGCCACTCTGCTATTTGCAAGGTGACAGTGACAAGTCAGTTTGAACAAAGAGACATGCCTGCCTGGAGCCAAAGACCCCGTCCCCATCTCCCACCCCACCCCCCACCTTCAGCCCACAGTCTGAAAACCCAGGGTCTTGGGGTTCCCTGCTTGAGACTGCCCTGTGCCACCCTCCTGAGCATGGAGGTATCACTGGTGTGGGCACCCCCGGCCAGAGGGGTGTCTAAGAGGTAGCCGTTCGCAGGGGACTGTGGGGTGTATGGAGCACTTTTGGGCTACAGTGTTCATCCACCGTGCATCAGCCAGGGTCCTGTGGTGCAGAAAGAATGCACACATGGAGGCTGTGGGTACCACACCACCACCTTCCTGCCCAGAACTGAAGAATCTAAGAACTCTGAATTCAAACCTCCAAGTCATTCTGAAGGCAGCTCTATGAAGGTGGGCTAGAACACATTTTATGTAGCTGCTTGTGAACTTGGCTTGTAAGTTTAAGTACACAACTAGATGGTATGTGAGCCTTCAGTTGGGCATGCGTGTTATGGGTGGCCGTGCCCAGAGGTGAGTCCTCTGTCCTCTGCAGGATTCCACGCTGCTGGAGCAAAGAGCAGCGACAACAAACAATAATAATTTAATGGTACCATTTTTACCCACAATGATTAAGAACACTGAATGGATGATGGCCCTTAATTCTCGCAACACATGTTTAGAATAAATTATCTCATTTTTTTTTCAGACAAGAAAGTAAAACTTGTTGAAACTGAATAATTTGTCCAAGGACCCACAGCTGGTAAGTGACAGAGCCAGGCCTCTGACCCCTGTCTGATTTTAGGGTCCATACTCTCAGCCACTCTATGACGCTGCTTTCTGGCAAGAGTTTCTTTAAAAGGCAAATAATTTTGTCACTCTCTTAAGTCTGGCCTGAGGGTTTCTCTTCCACACAGTGGACGATAGCCTAACCTGATGTGTACACAGGGTGTAAGTTACTCTGGCAATAAATACCTGAGTCTCAGCCAATCACAAATCATGTTCCAATAAGACCGACACCAGCTGCAACCAATCACAACCGTTTTCTGTCTGCCACACTTGTCCTTTTCTCTGGCTATAAATAAAATCTGCCCACGTCCATGTTGTGGCAGGACAAGGGCAGGGATCCTGAAAACCTGTGTTCCAGTGAACTGTGAAACCGTGCGGGAGACCTCTCCAAGGATATGCAGGCCTCGATTTCCACATTCTCAACCTCCAGCTCTGCCTTTCACAGTCAGCCTTCCGGGCTGGAGAAGGCAAAGCCCCTCACAGCAAGGCAGAGCCATACTGCCCCGTTGGTCAGCTCAGAGGCCCTCAACCGACGGTGGAAACACTGGTGCCGAGAAACCGGAAGGTTCAAGGCCAACCATTTTGGAAGTCTAGAGTAACGCTTTGCTTTCAACACAATGGAAAATACCGAATGATCTTGACAGCGGCCGGAAAGCACCATCTCTGGGCCTTCTGTAACTTTTAATTCGGAACCTGGAAGGTGTTATAGACCTGCATGGCGTTCCACTTACTGATGTGAACAAGGGTTTTCTTGACATTTTTGTCTCTGCAGAGTACTTAACACAAAAATGAAATATAGGAGTAGAATTGATGGGGAGTATCCATCTTTTGTTCCTGCAATTGATCAGATGTAAATAAGCCTCCGTGTACTTATGTGAAGTGATGGTATGGTCCCCACTGCTGTCCTAGGGAGGCCTGGCCATTCTTCCAATCTCCTGGAAATACCTATGAATCCTTCAATGACCATTCAGAAAAAAAAAAAAAAATCACAATTAGAGCCATATTTGTTCTTGTGACCAAAGATCCACAGTGACAGTGTCTGGCTCAAAGGTAGCAGTCTGTGGGCTCAGATGTCAGAGGTGGTTGTGCAGAACCACTGAGGGTCTTGGACCCTCACCAAGGCTCAAGAGTCAGACTCTGATGTGGCTTCTGCCTCCTGGGAGTGAAGCTAAAACAGTGACTGACACAAAAAGCTGATAACCAGGGGAGTGCAGGTATTTCTTCTATAGACTGATTTCATTTCTGGTGGGTAAGTGGCCAGTAGTGGGGTTGCTGTATCATATGGTGTTTCTAATTTTAGTTTTTTGAGAAACTTCTACGCTGTTTTCCATATTGTACTAACTTACATTCCCACCAACAGTGTGCAAGGGTTCCCTCTTCTCCACCTCCTTGTCAGCAGATATCTTTTGTCTTTTTGATAATAGCTCATCAAAGAGATGTTAAATGTTGAAGGAGACAGACATGTTTACTCTGGCCGGTTATTGTACAATGCATACAAAGATCAAAAAGTCACCTGGCACCCATAAATATGTGTAATTTTTATGTGTCTGTTAAGACAAGCTGATAAATTGCTTTAAGATGACCAGCAGAAGGCTTCATTAGTTGATACTTTATTTTTCCTTATTTTAAAATGGCGTGATCTGTTTCTACCTCCCAAAGCACAGACGAGTCATCCTACTAGAATTCCTTCTTAATTATGCAACTTCTGGGCCACAAATTTGCAGAACTTGGTTTTGTGCCATAAATTTATTACAGATGATCCATTTTAGGTGACTGTATTATAGATGACTGCTGAATTTCAGCTGAGATCCAGCTCCTCACATTTAGACAAAACTTCACAATGTATCAAGCGGTTTTCACGTTGGATATGATCCTTTGAGATAGGAAGTGCAGTGGCATCACAATTCAACAAAAGGAGAAGCTGAATTTCAGGGCTGTCAGCACACCGAGGTCACACAGGCAGCAGGTGACCTTGAGACACAGGTGTGCAAAGCCACTTTCCCAGTCGTCAGTGGAATTACACTTTGTAATTCTGCCTGTATATGCACACTGCTAACACCCCCCAAATCCTGTTTCTGATTTCTGAGCTTAACGTCCCCCTTCGCAATCGTTGCTTCTTCCCCAATTCTGCCCCCAGAGAGAAGGAATTTGTAAAAGGCTCCTCTTGAGTGTTGAAGATTTCAGTACTGAGAGTTTAAGAACGAAATTTTGTATGGTTCTGTATAATTTAGTAATTTTCCAGGTGAATTGATACTCTGGACAAGATAAGTGCTTTCCCAGTCAAGCTGCAAATAAATGTTAATCCATAGGCTGTGGGTAGGTGAAGAAGGAGCAGACTGGCTTTGAAGTTGTGAATGCAGGTTCCAAGGTGAAATGCAGATGTGGGCTCTCAAGCATTCTGGGGAACTATACTGTGGGATCTGTGGGAGTAGGCACCCCTGTTTCTATGGGAACATGCACCCCTCTTTCCTAACAGCATAGAGGACGTTACTTACTTTGCAAGGTAATATGGTTCTTAGCGCCTGGTTGTCCAGGGTGGTGAGCAGGTCAGGCCTTTGCAGGCATTTCTATACAGAAAGCTTGGGGTTATTTGGATTTGGGCCTTCTGGGATCAGTATCTTCTCATTGTGTAGAAACTGAACCTGTTTAGTGACTTCTCAGACTCAACAGATGGCATTGGTGGGACTGTCCTGATGCCAGTATGCCATTTGCCTAGTCAAAGGAATTCTGTGATTCTAGAGCATTCTGGATCTAGAGAGCTTTGACTGCAAGAATCAGACTATGGGCACTGTTCATCCATGTCTGCAATGGAAGCCGTAAATCAAACCAACACCTGTCTTTGCCCCTACCTTCCTCATTTGTAAAAGAGAAATAATAATCACCATTCTTGACCCTTATAGCTTAAGACTGAAGATAATATACACAAAGCTCCTAGCTTAGCACAGAGTATGTGTTAGGACCATAGAAGTGCTTGCTTAGTGTTTCTAGCAATTTCTCTCTTCTCATGGATCATCCTTTTATTTTCTCTGTATTGATAACAAGTAACCTCTGTTACAAACTTGATGAGAGTAAGTTGCTAGGTTTGACACTGTAGGAAATGAGGTGTCAGTTCCTATCAGTTTCACATCGCAATCAAGAAGAAAAATCCCTGGACACAGGGGCAGTTTGAGGGCACACTGACAGGGACACCATCCAGTCCGTTACTTTCCCCCTTTGTAAATCCCTCGGAGCCTGAACCCAGGCTGGATGCGGGTACCTCAGCAATGGAGAGATCCCCACAAGCTCGACAGCTAAGGGAAAGATCCCAAGGAAAAACCCAGAGGTGGATCTCTAACGACATTCATGGATAAATTATTGCCCTGCTGTAGAAAATGCTTATGGGAAATGTGTGAATTTATGGCTCGGCTACCGAGCACTTCTCAAATCTGACCCTGATTTCCCAATTCCCTTCCTTCCCCTCACTCTCCTGCTGTCTACTGGAGGTAGCGACGCCCTCCAATGTTCTTCAGCATTTCTTCCACTCATTTAGTTCCCTGGGGAGCCGCCGTGATGACTCAAGTGGGAGGCTCATTACATTGGCAACTACACTTTAACAGAATTTTTACCAACTTCAATGAAATGCAGGATATATCCGTACTTCGGAATGAACAGTGATTGAAGATAAGAATCTAAGGTGGCTAAACAAAGGAAGTTCCAGGCTGTGCTCACCGAAAACGCCTTCTCTGAAACTGCTCTCCTCAAAGACTTCTTATTTTTTGTTCTATACTTAGCATAACAATAAGGCTGATGGTTTTTTTAAAAACCTATCAAAGTACAGGACTATCACAGATTTCAAGTAATTCAGAAATTTTAATGCCTCCCTCTTAGGAGCCAAGGCATCAGTATGAGAATGGTCACAGTTCACTTCTGTTACCCTAGTGGGAGCCACACTGCACCCACGATCCATGCAGTGCACTGATCAGAAGAGATTATTTAGCCAAACACTGAGAAAATGGAAATACTTAAAACCATCCATTTCAATCATGCCTCACTTGAACTGTGGTCTTTAAATTTGATTGGAGATTAAAAGAATCTACCTACCTGTGTCTTGAAAATTTTTGTTATTTTAATTTTGTCTGATAGGCAGAAAAGAGAAAAAAGCAACATAGAATGACCTTTCATCCACTGGTTTATTCCCCAAATGTCTTTAACAGCTAGGGCTAGGCCTGGAGCCTGGCACTACATCTGAGTCTCCCACATGGGTGGCAGGGAGCCAGCTACCAGAGCCATCACTGCTGCCTCCCAGGGTCTGCATTAGCAGGGAGCTGGAAAGTGAAGTGGAGTCGGGACCTGAACCCAGGCACTCAGCTATGGAATGCGGAAGTCCCTAGTGGCATCTTAACCACCGTGCCACAATCTCTCCTACTTGTTATTTATTTATTTATTGACAGGCAGAGTGGACAGTGAGAGAGAGATACAGAGAGAGAAAGGTCTTCCTTTGCCGTTGGTGCACCCTCCAATGGCTGCCACGGCCAGCACGCTGCGGCCGGCGCACTGCGCTGATCCGAAGCCAGGAGGTGCAGGGCCCAAGCACTTGGGCCATCCTCCACTGCACTCCCGGGCCACAGCAGAGAGCTGGATTGGAAGAGGAGCAGCCAGGACTAGAACCCAGTGCCCATATGGGATGCCGGCGCCGCAGGTGGAGGATTAACCTACTGCACCACGGGCGCCGGCCCCAGACTAAGCATTCCTTAGGAGGATTTCTACTCACTATGGTAGCAGCTTGCAGTAGGGGAAAGCTCCACCCAAACAGCTAGACAGGCTGGATTAAAAAACTCTGCATGAGGGCTTGGGAGAACTGCTGGGGCAGGCAGGACTCACGGGGAAAAGATCCAAGAGAGTCAGCAAGGATGTGGAAAAAAGGAAATCCTTGCATGCTACTGGTGGGAATGTAAATTAGCACAGGCGTGGTGGAAAATAGTATGGAGACTCCTTAAGGAAACTAAAAATAGAACTGCCACATGATCCAGCTACCCCACTACATCCTGAGAAAATGAAATCTGTCAAAGACATCTGCACCCCTGTGTTTACTGTGACACGGGGGTCTAAGTAAACAATCGCTAAGACAAGGAATAGCCCAAACGTCCATCAGCTGATGAACAGAAGAAGAAAACGTGGTACATGGGCACAATGGAATGCTACCCCGCCGTAAAAAGGATGGAATCTTGGCCGGCGCTGCGGCTCACTAGGCTATCCTCCGCCTGCGGCACCGGCACACCGGGTTCTAGTCCTGGTCAGGGCGCCAGATTCTGTCCCGGTTGCCCCTCTTCCAGGCCAGCTCTCTGCTGTGGCCCGGGAGTGCAGTGGAGGATGGCCCAAGTTTTTGGGCCCTGCACCCCATGGGAGACCAGGAGGAAGCACCTGGCTCCTGCCATTGGATCAGCGTGGTGCGCCATCCGCGGTGGCCATTGGAGGGTGAACCAACGGCAAAAGGAAGACCTTTCTCTCTGTCTCTCTCTCTCACTGTCCACTCTGCCTGTCAAAAAATAAAAAAATTTAAACAAAAAATAAAAAAAAAGAATGGAATCTTGTCACCTGCAACAACAGGAGGCCATTATGTTAAATGGAGGAAGCCAGCCACAGAAAGACAAGCACCACATGACCTCCTGCGTGGGATCTGAGAGCGTGGACCTTACAGAAGTCGAGAGTTGAATGGCGATTACCAAAGGCTGAGGAGAGTAGCGGGGAAGGAGGGTGGGCGAAAGACCGATTAATGGTGCCAAGTCACAGTCAGATAACAAAGAAGTTCTGGGTTTCCACTGAACTACAGGAAATGATAAGGTACCATGCATCATCCCCAAGATAAAAAGCTAGAAGAAGGCGTTTTGAATGTTTTCACTATGAAGAACTGATAAATGTTTGAAAAGAAAGGTATGTTTACCTGATCTGAACATTACACAATGCACACATGTATAGAGACCGCACATGGTACTCCCATAAATACACACAATCTGTATGTTTTAGTTAAAAATAAGAATAAATGTGAAAAAGAAAAAAACAGGAGGGAACCACAACGAGGTGGCAGACCTTCTGAGAGCTACATTTCCTTAGGGCGTTTGTAGATGCTTAGCCCAAGGTGAGAGCTGAGGCCAAGGACTTGAGCAAAAGTGGACAAATGGATGACACACACTTGGAAAGGAACTTGTACCACTGGCTCAGGAAAATTCAACTTAATACCACAGGGGGTACCGTTACACAACACAAAATGGCTGACACGCTGGCAACCCCAGGGGCTGCCAAGGACTTGGAACTGCAGGAATTCTCACACAATGCTAATGGGAGGCCATGTCATAGAATCTTCCTGGAAGACTTCGTGGTGGACTCTTCTAATGCTACACATATGCATAATCTATGATCCAGCAATGGAACTCATATGTGTATTTGTTTTTTTTTTTTTTTTTTTTTGACAGGCAGAGTGGACAGTGAGAGAGAGAGAGAGACAGAGAGAAAGGTCTTCCTTTGCCGTTGGTTCACCCTCCAATGGCCGCCGCGGCCGGCGCGCTGCTGCCGGCGCACCGCGCTGATCCGATGGCAGGAGCCAGGAGCCAGGTGCTTTTCCTGGTCTCCCATGGGGTGCAGGGCCCAAGCACCTGGGCCATCCTCCACTGCACTCCCTGGCCACAGCAGAGGGCTGGCCTGGAAGAGGGGCAACCGGGACAGAATCCGGCGCCCCGACCGGGACTAGAACCCGGTGTGCCGGCGCCGCTAGGCGGAGGATTAGCCTAGTGAGCCGCGGCGCCGGCCTCATATGTGTATTTGTACAAGACATGTCTACAGATGTTCAATAGAAGACATGTACAGGACATTCCCAACTACAGTACCTGCTAACGCCCCCAACTGAAGCAAGTCAAGTGTCTAGCAACAGCATAATGGATGAATGTATTTTGGCAGAGTCACGCAACAAAATCCTAAATGAAAGAGCATGATAGATTCCATTTGGCAATGAAAGAGAACCAACTCCTGCTAGAGGCAACAGAGATGAAAGGTGTAAGAAAGCGAAACACGAAAGAGTACTATAATCTGTTTGCATTTTGTATAAAGTGAACAAATGCAGGTATAAAATATAAACTAATGCAGGTATAAAGCTTTTATAAAGTGAACAAAAGACAGGGGAATAGTGAAGACCTCTGTAAGGGGGAGTAGTGACCAGGAGGGGGCGTCAACGAGCCTGCAGGAGCTCCGTTGATGCTCTAAGGCAGGGGTGGGGAACACTCCACCCACAGCCATATGAAGCCCCTGAGATCACTTGTCTGGCCCTGCCAAGGCAATGCAAGCAGGACTGGAAATTCAATAAATCCATAGCAGGCTTATTTTCAAGCTGATAATTTCGTATGGCCTGCGAATGATGTTATCAATATACAAATGGCCCTTGCAGAAAGTAAGTTCCCTGCCCCTGCTCCTACGGGGGTGGTGTCATGGCTCTATTTACTTGGCAAAAATCCCAAGGATTGCACAGCTGTGATGTGTGCACTAATTCATCAGACATCGTGGGAAACTGCTAATGCCCACTATTACCCACCCTCCCCTTTCTCCTCTTGCTTTTTGCTCCTGGGCAACATTGCTGTAGATACAGTGTGAGAGGCGCCTCCTGGAGGACTTTACAAAGAGGCAGTACTGAATGTCTCAGCTGTTCAGGCAGACACTGCATTTCTCAGCTGCTCTCATAGCTCAGTGTCACCACGTCACATGTCAGCGGAAGTCTGGTTGTGTCTTCCCCTGGCTCTCTTTCCCTGTCCGTGGGCTGGAGAGAAGTCACGTGACAAAGCTGCCTTGGCCAATGGCAGAACCTTGCTGTGAAAACCTCCCTGCCTCTGTCTGACCTGTATGTGCGAGAGAACTCAGCGTGCAGCCTGGATGACACACTGATGTAGAGAATGTCTTTGTCACGGTAGTTCCGATGGTTCCCTCACTAACACAGATATTAAGGCAGGGTCTTGAAAGTAGCTTTAGGGTGAGAATGTTGTACTCGCAGTGTTTGATATTTATCACAACCAATATTATTTAGTTATTTTGTTGTCAGTTGGCCACTGTGTAACCTAGGGAAGAACTTGGACAATAGCACAGTACAAGGGAGAGCATTTTCCCATGGGAAGCTGATATGGAGTCTACCAATTCTGTCCCTGGAGATCCAGAAGTTGGTTTTCATACCTATAAAACGGAAAGGTGTCAGGATAACCCTGAGGATGCCTTCCATCCTAATATTCTAGTCTAATGACTCCTACAGTTACAGGAGCTTGAGGCCACAACGGGAAAGGGCGAGACGGCTCGGTGACGTCCTTGGGCACCTGAGGGAAGCACACCACATACACCCTATATCCACCTACCTACACTCCCACACGTGCGCATCTACATAAACACCACATACACACATACCACATGCACACACACCAGGTAGACCCATACACCACACACAAAGAATAATGCCTTTTATGTGTGTGGGCTGATTGTAGGAGGGAAACACAATAAAGCGAACACTTCCCGGGTGCTTTCTTTAGGGAGCCTAGCATCTGTAGGCACCAAATAAGAACACCAAAGAGAAGAGCAGCTTCAGGACAGGAAGCACCAGTAATCAGCAGTGCATCTGGGTCTACGGGACTCACAGAACCAACAGAAACAGGGACAGGTGTCAGAAAAATATGCTTGCATTCTGAACTAAAAGAAACAAAGCAGATTCTTTTCTCTTCGAGTCTTTCAAAGGGCTCTTCGTTCACACATGGCTCAGGAGTTGAGTTTGTGATAATAAATATTGTGGTCAGTACACAGAAGACATTAAAAAACCCATCACACTTTGTATGGTCTAACAACATCCAAGTCATCTTACCTGGGGGTTTTTAAATACGGCATATTTTTCCTCTTTCTCCAAAAACAGTACTTTATTTTCTGTGTCTCTTGTCCAATCTGATAGGACTTCAACAACATTTTCGTGGTCTTCAAAAAACCTCTCTGGTGAAACAGGAAAACATATTCTTTTAGGTCCGAGACAATAAGCTTTCCAACTAAGAAACAAGCTCTCGTTGTGTTAAACACGATGCTTCACAATTTTCATTAGGGTCTCTAAAATTCTTAATTCTCACATGATGTCACGCTGTGACATCCTTGTGTTTTAACTTTCAGTGTCATCCTCAATTTATCCTCCATTAAAAATGATTGAAAACACTATAATCCAGTGAAAATCCTCAGCTATTACACTTTTTCTTGAAATCTGAGAGGCAGAGAGAGAGAGAGAGAGAGAAAGAGAGAACTCCCATGCACTTGCTCATTCCCCAAATGCTTACAATGGTCAGGATTGGGCTGCCCTAAAGCCAGGAGCCAGGAACTCAATCCAGTTCTCCAGTGTGGGTGTGAGGGACCCTATTACCTGAGCCATCACCACTGTATTCCTTATAGCCAGGTGCTCCAACGTGGTACACAGGCATCTTAACCACTAGGCTGAACACCCACTTTTCTCGCTTATTTTCTGCTGGTATATTTTACTTTAAATAGTGGCAAGTGGAAGCCACCAGGCCACTGTTGTTTCCATGAGGAGTACAGTGTGGCAATGACTGGCTAAATACTTTGAATGAAATTGTGAGATTCACAGTGTGAACTCTAAGACATCACTTGTTGAAACTCTCAATAAGCAATGTGTGGATACCCGGACAAAACTTAAAGGATGGCTTTCTTTTCTCTTCTTGATTCATAAAATTGAGGAAAAGTCAAAGGGGCTGTCTTAGTATAGATAATTTCCTCAAGAAAAGAAATTCACCTACAGCTGCTAAAACAGCAAATTGTGTATTCCAGCCAATTGTTCTGGAAGGCAACTGTCCTGTGAGTGCTATTAAGAATGAGAAGTATTGGGCAAGTGTTTGGCCCAGTGGTTAAGATTTTTTTTAAAGATTTATTTTTAAGGCCGGCGCTGCGGCTCACTAGGCTAATCCTCTGCCTGGTAGTGCCGGCACACTGGGTTCTACCCCCGGTTGGGGCACTGGATTCTGTCCTGGTTGCCCTTCTTCCAGGCCAGCTCTCTGCTGTGGCCAGGGAGTGCAGTGGAGGATGGCCCAAGTGCTTGGGCCCTGCACCCCATGGGAGACCAGGAGAAGTACCTGGCTCCTGCCATCGGATCAGCGCGGTGCGCCGGCCGTGGCAGCCATTGGAGGGTGCACCAACGGCAAAGGAAGACCTTTCTCTCTGTCTCTCTCTATCCACTCTGCCTGTCAAAAAAAATTTTTTTTTTAAATTTAAAAAAAGATTTATTTTTATTTATGTGAAATACGGAGTTTCAGAGAGAGGTTGAGACAGAGAGAGAGGTCTTCCATCCACTGGTTCACTCCCCAGATGGCCGCAATGGCCTGAGCTGTGCTGATCCAAAGCCAGGAGCCAGGAGCTTCTTCCAGGTCTCCCATGTGGGTGCAGGGCCCAAGCACTTGGGCCATCCTCCACTGCACTCCCTGACCACAGCAGAGAGCTGGACTGGAAGAGGGGCAACCGGGACAGAATCCGGTGCCCCGACCGGGACTAGAACTTGGTGTGCTGGCGCCGCAAGGCGGAGGATTAGCCTATTGAGCCACAGCGCTGGCCTCTGCCTCTGCTTCCAATTCCAGTTTCCTGCTAACCTACACCCTGAGAGACAGCAGGCTATGGCTCAAGTATTTGGGACCTTGCTGCACACCTGAGAGACCTGTGTTGAGTTCTGGGCTCTTGGCCCACCCCCTGGCTATTTGGGGTGTGAACCAGCAGATGGAAGATCTCTCTCTGTCTTTGTCTCTCTGCCTCCTAAATAAAATGAACATTTAAATTATTTAAAAAAGAATGAGAAGTAATGGAGCGTTCAGAATATTCCTTTAGTTGCTTTTTAAAAGATGTTGGACCTCATTCATTTCTACAAACGTATCTTTTGCTCTCTGGGGCTCGACCTCCCTCTTGCACTTTGTCTCATGGAAGGCAAGCGAGGAGGGGGGAAGGGGAGGTGAGCACAGGTGCGAGCCCGAAGCAGTCACACCACGGTGTAAGGAAGCCACCTCTAAGGTGACGTGAGCTGACACCAGGGCTTTCCCACAATCTACGCAGCTTGCTGAGCGTGCAATAAAAACAAGTGGCAATAATGATGTTTACATTCCCCAAGGTCTGGCCACCTGCCCCATTCCCACATGCTTCACCACAAAGAAATGAAGAGGCAAGCACGGCACCTCCCATAAGGGAAGAGATGGATGGGGCGTCATGAATGCCTGGACCCAAACTCTTCTTGAAAAGAGAGCAAAGTCATCGTAAAGCAAAGCTGCACGGAGTCTGGAGTCCAGCCCACTGCTGGGGATGGGACTCACCGATCTGTAGCTCCGGGTATATTTCATACAGACACCAGTCCACACTGCAGTCACAATGAGTTTTCTCAAAAAGGTTGTCCAGAACATCGCGGGCCAGCTGCCGCTCATCCACCATCAGTGACTTGGTGCTGTTGTCATTCATGTGCACCTTGACCACCAGCTGAGGGGGACAGAGGCACAGGGAGTCAGCGGATTTCAGTAACTGGAGAAGGCCACCAAGAGCAAGGGGTTCAAGTCGCTACGGAGTCTGCAAGTTGAAGAATGTGTCCCGTGAACTCACTCATTATAAACTCACTCTTACGCCTGACACTTGTTTTAGCTGCTAGGAATACAGAGGTAGAGAAACCAATTCACAAAGCCTGAAGACAGACAATAAACCAAGTGCTGGTGCATGCATTCAGACTTTGCATTCTGGTTGGGGAGACACCAGCAGGCAGAATTGAATAAGAGCTGACTTTTTTCTTGACTTAAAACCACACTTTTTTTTTTTTTAGATTTACGTATTTCTTTGAAAAGCAGAGTTAAATATATAGAGAAAGAAATCTGCCATCTGCTGATTCACTCCCCAAATGGCTGTAGTAGTCAGGGCTGGGCCAGGCCAAAGCCAGGAGCCAGAAACTCCATCTGTTGCAGGAGCCCAAGTACTTGAGCCATCTTCTGCTGCTTTCCCAGGTGCATTATCAGGGAACTGGACTGGGGAGTAGCTGGGACTTGACTCAACCAGGCTTGTATCTTGAATATACCTTCTTCTCTTTTGCTTAGCAGGAGTTGCGTCTCATGTCACATAACCCAAGAGCACAAAACACTAGGTCCTTGGTTCACCTACCATCAATTCTCTGAAGGCGTATGGCTGCACTGTGGCTGCGTTGTCACTGAGTGATCTTACTGAGAACCAGGTTCACAGTACAGCACGTTGGAGACCAGAGATGGATTCAGTGAAATGAATAGAGACCAACAGCCAGGAGGCAGACAGGCAGATGACCAATCTAATCTACTTTTAGCAGAATTTAATTTATGGTCAAGTTGGTAATTACCTCATTCCAAATCTGGAAGTTTGAGCCGGCGCCGTGGCTCAATAGGCTAATCCTCCACCTTGCGGCGCCGGCACACCGGGTTCTAGTCCCGGTTGGGGCGCCGGATTCTGTCCCGGTTGCCCCTCTTCCAGGCCAGCTCTCTGCTATGGCCAGGGAGTGCAGTGGAGGATGGCCCAGGTGCTTGGGCCCTGCACCCCATGGGAGACCAGGAAAAAGCACCTGGCTCCTGGCTCCTGCCAGGATCAGCGCGGTGCGCCGGCTGCAGCGGCGGCCATTGGAGGGTGAACCAAATCTGGAAGTTTGGTGGGAGTAGAATTTACTAATATTCCATGAAGACACATAATACTAGGGACTTTTTCTAGGCCTCCTGTGGAAATTACTAACACTCTGGTCCTACAGAGTGACCTTGACCTTGACCTAAGGGAACAGAATGAATGTGTGAAGTAGGCTGCCAGGGTCCCTCCTGTGTATTTGTCGTGTGTTTCCTGAGGGCTGGCCCTGGGCTACTTAGCAATGAGACTCATTCTTCTTGACAAAGTGGGTAGATAGACTGGAATGTCTTCCTCTCCAAAAGGCAGGCACAGCTGGGACACTGCCCCTTCCATCTCACTCCTCCTGCCCCTGTCCTTGGCAGCACTCCGTAGCTAACAGATCGGAGTTACTGTGAAGACATCGGAGCGAGGAGCAGGTCACCACACAGCTCCTTCTCTTCCCAAAGCCACATCCCCAAGAATCAAAATGGAGACAACAGGGCAGTAGAAACGACTTTCTCCTCTAGAGACTTTTGAATTAGACTCTTATTCCACACTTCCCTAAAGAATACAGTCAGCCCTCTGCAGCACGTATCCCTAGATCAAGCATATTTGGGGAAATCAAGTTCAATTTATGAACATGTATGGACAATTTCTCCTCTTGTTGTTATTTGCTAAAGGATCCAATAGAATGACTGTTACAAAACATTTACACCGTGATGGGTCTTGGAATTAATCCAGAGATGACTTGAAGTGTACAGGAGGGTGCCACAGGTCCTATGCAAACACGGCACTATTTTATATTAGGGACTTGAGCATCTGTGGATTTTGGCATCTGATGGGGTCTGGGAACCAATATCCCTCATAGATATTGTGGACAACTGTACTTTTTCACCTTGAAAATCTGTAGTCCAGAAGCCTGTGGTTGGAAGGTTTTCCTACAAGTGTCTTTTGATGGATTTAAAAGGACAGGCTCAAGTACCACGGTGTCAAAGAGGCATCTGTCTGGCCTCCAAAGTGAGGCCTGCAGGGCTGTAGGGAAAACAGAAAATCCTCCAAGGGCAGCCTGGCCCGCGATGTGCTCTCTGCGGAGGGCACGCTGGCTGCTTTCTGCTGAGAACCATTGCTGTCGGGGGTTCTGTGACTTCAGAAACACAATCCACACGAGGGCTTGACAAACAAATCTCCTGGCTGGGAAAAATGGTGACGGTTGACCACATTGCCTTCTTGCTTAGAAATTCTTGAGAAAATAAAACATGGTGGCATTTTCTTTTGTTTTTACAGAGAACGAGCAAGAGAGAACACTAAACCACATAATTTCAAAATGATGAGAAGTTTTTTTTTCCAGAATGTGCCAACTAGATTTAATCCACACATATTTATGAATGTCCACAATCATTAAACTTAGAAAACAACAAAACCAAGAGAAGGCTGATGACTTTCAACAAGGAGAAATCATATTTACTATTCTTTCTAGTTTCCACATTTGCAAACTGTTAGCTTTAGAGCAGCCCAAAATAGTGCTAATTCACAGTTATGTGATACGGTTTAGCAAGCTAAGTACTTTCATATTTATATTCTATGATATGGGGCAAAATGATTTGAGAATGGAAAAACATCACCTTTCTAATCCATGACAGTAAAGATTTTCTAGTCTTAATCATTTCTTTTTATTTTTCTTTTGCAAGCTGTTAAGTAAAAAATATCCCAACCCTAAATCATTTATATTTTTGCTTCTATAATAGGATTCACAAATAGACTTACTCTCTTGGGTTACAGAACTTTAAAATAAACACATACACAACTTGAAAGGAAGGGCCTGATTCTGTTTCTAGTTCCCAAAGTGTTGTGCCATTCAAGATGTCAGCATCCCTCAGAATACTGGAGGCAGGTCCCTCAGATGGAGTTGATTTCCATCTTCTAAAAACACATAGGCCGGCACCGCGGCTCACTAGGCTAATCCTCTGCCTGCGGCGCCGGCACCCTGGGTTCTAGTCCCAGTTGGGGCGCCGGATTCTGTCCCAGTTGCTCATCTTCCAGTCCAGCTGTCTGCTGTGGCCCAGGAAGGCAGTGGAGGATGGCCCAGGCACCCTCATGGGAGACCAGGGGGAAGCACCTGGCTCCTGGCTTCGGATCGGTGCAGCGTGCCAGCCATAGCGACCATCTGGGGGGTGAACCAACTGTGGCACGGAGGGTTAAAGCCCTGTCCTGCAGTACCGGCATCCCATATGGGCACCTGTTCGAGTCCCAGATGCTCCGCTTCCAATCCAGCTCTCTGCTATGGCCTGGGAAAGCAGTGGAAGATGGCCCAGGTTCTTGGGCCCCTGCACCTGTGTGGGAAACTCAGAAGAAGCTCCTGGCTCCCGGCTTTGGATCAGCTCAGCTCTGGCCATTGCGGTCATTTGGGGAGTGAACCAGCAGATGGAAGCCTCTCTTTCTCTGTGGTTCTACCTCTCTATGTAACTTTGTCTTTCAAGTAAATAAAACCAATCTTTAAAAACAAAAAGCACATGGTAGATTGCGTGTGAGCACATCATAGCTTCTTTCTTCATGTTCTGTGTCATGGACAGGCTGTTGTATTAAGAAATACATATGTCGTGTCTGAGGTCAGAGCAAACAGACAACTCCTGTTATCAGTTTCTTTCCTTTCCCATAAACCCAAGCGACTGCTTCTCTGGCGAGTCCAGGTGTGTTGTGTTTTGTGCTTACTGTTATAATTCATCTAAGCCAAAGTATGGCTAAGTGCTCTCGCTGTCTGTTGTGTGGCAAGAAAAAGCAGCAAAATCAGTAGTGGAGACAGTGTGGCTTAGAAAAAGAGGTGTTCAAAGAGAGGACGAGGGGTAAAGAGTTTTCTAAGAGTAGTGGGTGAGTGATTGCAGGCCCCACTGGGGGCCCAGGCTGGGCCAGGGGAGAGGGTGAGATACAGCCCAGCAGCCAAGACTGTGCCAGCCACTGAGGGACTGTGGGAGTGCATCACAGGCAGAGACTCGGGCAGAATAACAGCAAGGAAGTTCACGCGGGACTTGGGAAGACTGTCTCTGATGAACCATGAATACCTGACCCAGGAATGGTCAAGGATTAGGATGAACACTGCTGTCTCCATTGACTAACGAGCATCACGTGTTAGGCACCTGCACTCCACGTGCTGTGGGAGGAGCCATAGGTGTATACGGTGCCAAGCCCACCAGGACACCAAAGATAATTCACCCAACTCTGCACGAAACAGAGTTGCTCCTTGAGGACTCACAGAGGAGTTGAAATAAGAGGAAGATACCTTAATCTTTCCCTTAATTTACCAAATTAACTAGTAATAGCACTTTATCATCAGGTGTGTACTTTTTTTAAAAAAACTATTTTTATTTATTTATTTGAAAGGTAGAGTTACAGAGAGAGAGAGACAGAAAGAGAGAGAGAGAGAGAGAGAGAGAGAGAGAGAGATCTTCCATCCAGTGCTTTACTCCAAGTGGCTGCAGTGGCTGGGACTGGGCCAGGTGGAAGCCAGGAGTCTGGAATTCCACCCAGGTCTCCCACGTGGGTGCAGGGGCCAAGTACTGGGGCCATCTTCTGTTGCTTTCCCGGGGTGCATGAGCAGGGAGCTGGATCGGAAACAGAGCATCTGGGATTTGAACACATGCTCACATGGGGTGCCAGTGTTGAAGGCAGTGGCTTAACCCACTGTGCCACAAAGCTGGCCCCAGGTGTGTACTTTCAGTGAGGTTAAAGAGAGATGATTCTGTTATAACGCACATGTTCCAAAGAAACCTATGCTCTGTAAAAATAGCACAATAAAATTACAGGCCTAGGCTGGCGCCGTGGCTCACTAGGCTAATACTCTGCCTTGCGGCGCTGGCACACCGGGTTCTAGTCCCGGTCAGGGCACCGGATTCTGTCCTGGTTGCCCCTCTTCCAGGCCAGCTCTCTGCTGTGGCCAAGGAGTGCAGTGGAGGATGGCCCAAGTGCTTGGGCCCTGCACCCACATGGGAGACCAGGAAAAGCACCTGGCTCCTGGCTTCTGCCATCGGATCAGCGCAGCGCGCCTGCCGCAGCGGCCATTGGAGGGTGAACCAACGGCAAAGGAAGACCTTTCTCTCTGTCTCTCTCTCTCACTGTCCACTCTGCCTGTCAAAAAAAAAAAAAATTACAGGCCTATTGGGAAACTAAGGTCAGGGGCAGCTCACTCAACACCAATGCAACTGAGAGACCAGAACACTAGCAAAATAACTTGTGGCATCCTGGGGGACAACCTGGACAGCCAGGGCAGGCCGGGGTGGGGGTGGGGGTGGGGGTTAGGGGCTGCCCAGAGGATGGGAAATGTGCACAAAAGCAACTGAAGAAGTGCAAGGCCAAGGTGTGCTCCAACTCAGGAAAGGTCAGAAGGCGGCACCACCTGCAGCAACATGAGGGTTGTGCAAAGGCCCGG
Organism: Oryctolagus cuniculus; assembly: GCF_051225735.1. NCBI lineage: Eukaryota > Metazoa > Chordata > Mammalia > Lagomorpha > Leporidae > Oryctolagus > Oryctolagus cuniculus. The sequence goes on from NC_142879.1 coordinate 105,365,038, forward strand.
AGGTCTCCCCTCAAGGGAGGGGGCTCTGGATGTGGAAATTTACTTAAAGTGTCTTAAAAATAGAGCTCAAAGGTCCCCAAGCCTGTGCAGCAGCAAAGCCAAGAGCCTTTCCCTTTTTTTTTTTTTTTTTTTGACAGCCAGAGTGGACAGTGAGAGAAAGAGACAAAGAGAAAGGTCTTCCTTTGCCGTTGGTTCACCCTCCAATGGCCACCGCGGCAGGCACACTGCGGCCGGTGCACCACGCTGATCCGATGGCAGGAGCCTGGTGCTTCTTCTGGTCTCCCATGGGGTGCAGGGCCCAAGCACCTGGGCCATCCTCCACTGCACTCCCGGGCCACAGCAGAGAGCTGGCCTGGAAGAGGGGCAACTGGGACAGAATCCAGCGCCCCGACCGGGACTAGAACCCGGTGTGCCGGCACCGCAAGGCGGAGGATTAGCCTAGTGAGCCACGACGCCGGCCTCCCTTTGTTCTTGACGGTAAATTCTACTCCCACAATTTCAGCTCTTAGGAAAAAAAAAAAATGTGGAAAGCAACAAAAACATCCCAGACAGGCCAAGGAAAGTTTCATGTTTATGTGACTATAAGTCCACCATGTATCAGTCCAAATGCGCTGATATCACAGAAGAAATAACTACATAATCCATCTTTTTTTTTTAAATTTGATTTTATTTTTTAATTTTTTAATTTTTTAATTTTTTTGACAGGCAGAGTGGACAGTGAGAGAGAGAGACAGAGAGAAAGGCCTTCCTTTGCCATTGGTTCACCCTCCAATGGCCGCCATGGCCGGCGCGCTGTGGCCAGCACACCACGCTGATCCGATGGCAGGAGCCAGGTGCTTCTCCTGGTCTCCCATGGGGTGCAGGGCCCAAGCACTTGGGCCATCCTCCACTGCACTCCCTGGCCACAGCAGAGAGCTGGCCTGGAAGAGGGGCAACCGGGACAGAATCCGGCACCCCGACCGGGACTAGAACCCGGTGTGCCGGTGCCGCAAGGCAGAGGATTAGCCTAGTGAGCCACGGCACCGGCCCATAATCCATCTTTGTCTCCAAAATTAGATTAAACAAAAGAAAAAAACACCTTGCAACTGTTTGGATAGTACTACTCAACATTTTAAACGTTATTAATCATTAAGTGTAAGATGTCATGGATTTAATTTCCCCCATACAAAACTGGTAAGAGTGTACCTTCTTTTTTAGGATATACTATTTTATTATGCTTTTTAACAGATGACAGAATTGACTCTCAGGGAGGCCAAGTGAGCTGTCTACAATGCACAGCTAAAATGTGCTGGTCAGTGTGGCTCCAGAATTCATGTGCTTTGCTTTTTAAAAAAGGTCTCATTTATTATTTTCTGAGATAACATTTTCATTTACATTATTGTAAAAGGCTTATTGGCTACACCAAATAAAGAGTTCTACAAATAAAGAATAAAAAAAACTCCACAATTTGACCTGGAAGCAGGCACAGGCTGTACATAATTATCAAAGGAAAAGGTATTCAGGGCCGGCGCCGCGGCTCACTAGGCTAATCCTCCGCCTAGCAGCGCCGGCACACTGGGTTCTAGTCCCGGTCGGGGCGCCGGATTCTGTCCCGGTTGCCCCTCTTCCAGGCCAGCCCTCTGCTGTGGCCAGGGAGTGCAGTGGAGGATGGCCCAAGTGCTTGGGCCCTGCACCCCATGGGAGACCAGGAAAAGCACCTGACTCCTGGCTCCCGCCATCGGATCAGCGCGGTGCGCCGGCCGCAGCGCGCCGGCCGCGGCGGCCATTGGAGGGTGAACCAACGGCAAAGGAAGACCTTTCTCTCTGTCTCTCTCTCTCTCACTGTCCACTCTGCCTGTCAAAAAAAAAAAAAAAAAAAAAAAAAAAAAAAAAAAAAAAGGAAAAGGTATTCAGCTTCACTCACACGAAATTATTTAACCTAGAGCAGTGTAGAATTCATATCAATTTGTTCGACAAAGATTTAAAATAGTTTGACAAAACACTGTATTTGCAGCAAAAATGACACACTCACACATTCAAGCATTACTTTCTTCCTCTCTCTCCTATTCCTCCCTCCCTCCCTCCCTCCCTCCCTCCCTCTTTTCCTTCTCTCTCTCTAATTTTAGCACCCGCTAAAATGTGTGGTGTTTGTCTCTGTATCTGTTTATCTCATTCAACTTGATGTCCTCTGGTTCCAACCATTTTTTGTTGCAAATGACAGAATTCCACTCTCTTTTTTACAGCTGAATACTATTTCACCATACATATACGGCATTTTCTTTATGGCCTCACCTCACAATGGACACCTTGGTTGATTCCATATTTTAGCTAGGGTGAACACTGCTGCTATCCACAGCTTACCTTCTTAACTTTGGCCTCCTTCAGTTTTTCCAACGCCAGCTTAATTTTATCAGCTTTGGCCCGGGCTTCTTCCTCTTCCTGTAAAATTGCAAAGGATTCAACAACAGCTCATTAACTACTGTTAGTGAGGAATTCCCCACGCCACCCCCACTGTCTTAGTGAGTACCTTAGCGAATTTCACACAACTCTAACAAAAATCTGCAGCCAAGATGTGGGCAGCAGCCACCCTTTGTATCTTGGGAGTAGTAATTAAACAGATAAAATGATGTCTTTAATGTCACATCTTTAGAGCACAAAAATCTCTGCTTGGCTCCCAGCCTGGGATCTACCCTAAGGAATCCATAGCTGGACCTTTTTCAAAGGATTTGAGCCCTCCTGAAGTTTTATGCATAATTTTGGATCAAGGCATCTTTTTAGGGATTCCTAGGTATGTGATTCTTAAAATGGTCCTTAACTGCCCCAAAATTAAGACTCAAGCTTAACATTTACACCAAAAGCACTGAGAAACAGGAACAGGGAGAACAGGATAGAGAATCGTACAAGCCCAAAGCCCTTTGATTTACACAATATAATATTCTGGGAATACAGTTATTAAGGCTTTTTGCTATTTATAGAGATAGGGAAATAAGCTGTTCCGGTTTCATTAAAATTAGATTTCGATCTTCTTACACCATTTTTTAAAATATTTATTTATTTATTGGCAGAGTGCTGGAGAGAGAGATGGATCTTCCATTCAGTGGTCCACTCCCCAAACAGCTGCGTCTGTGCCAGGCAGAAACCGGGAGTTAGGAACTCCATCCTGGTCTTCCACATCGGTACTTGGGCCATCTTTCACTGCTTTCTCATATGCGTCAGCAGGGAGCAGTGTGAGCCACAATGCTGGCCCGTTACCAGGGGTTCTTAAATTCCTTTTGACCCATAGGATCCCCCCCCTTTTGACAGGCAGAGTTAGACAGAGAGAGAAAGGTCTTCCTTCCATTGGTTCACCCCCAAATGGCTGCTACAGCCATTGTGCTGTGCTGATCTGGAGCCAGGAGCCAGGTACTTCTCCTGGTCTCCCATGGGGTGCAGGGCCCAAGCACTTGGGCCATCCTCCACTGCCCTCCCGGGCCACAGCAGAGAGCTGGACTGGAAGAGGGGCAACCGGGACAGAACTGGCACTCCAACCAGGACTAGAACTCGAGGTACCGGCGCCGCAGGTGGAGGATTAGCCTAGTGAGCCGCGGTGCCAGCTGATCCAAAGCCCCTTTAAAGATGTGTTAGTGTTAGGAACTCTGTAGAAATTCCCATTCACGTTGAATTTGGTATTTAATTCCAGGGGATTCCTGGCCTCCTTAAAATCTTCACAGACCCCATATTAAGAGTGCTTGCTCCCTATTGATCATCCATTTCAAATAATTTTTCTATAATAAATACATATACAGCAATTAGTGGGATAGCAGATGATTTAAGTTTTGGCTTATTTTAATATTATTGCATTTATAAGACATGCTATGAACTTTAGGGTCATTCACATTGATGAATCCTGATCATTATTATACAGAATAACAAATGTAGAAGTCACAGGAAGTGGGGCTGGGCTCCTACTGTAAGATATTCTTTTTTAAAAGATTTATTTATTTATTTGAGAAGCAGAGTTACAGACAGAGGGAGAGACAGAGAGGTCTTCCATCTGCTGATACACTTCCCAAATGACTGCAATGGCCAGAGCTGGGCTGATCCAAAGCCAGGAGCCAGGAGCTTCCTCTGGGTCTCTCACGTGGGTGCAGAGGCTCACGTACTTGAAACTTCTTCCACTGCTTTCCCAGGCCATTAGTAGAGAGTTGGATCAGAGGAGGAGCAGCTGAGACTCCAACCGGCACCCATGTGGGATGCTGGCACCACTGGCAGATGCTTAACCTACTGTGCCACAGCATTGGCTCTGTACAATATTCGTAAGTGGCTTATTCTAAGAAAAATCTGTAGGCAGATTTGCTTTACTTCTATCAGCGGCATATTATGAGTTAATGTCCTAAATCATGATAATATAAACTTTCTAATTGTTTTCTTCCAGTATTCGGAAATCTATTAATATCAAGCACTCACCACCTGTCTGCTTCACGCCCCCACACCCTCCACTATGATATGAGATTTGGTCACATTTTTGCCCTTCTGAACAGGGTAGACAAATTCAACAAAACTCAAGTTAGTCCAATTTAGAAAATGTGTAATGAATATCTTAGGCTAGAATAGGAGACATGGAAATATACAATTCAGTTCCACAGTTCACACACAGTTAATGAAACACTGCCCCAAGAGGTTGAGTATAATCAGGGAGTGTCTGCATACAAATATGAGTATGGTTTTTAACTAAACTATAATAAATCCTGAATAAGAGCCCGATAGTTTTTCTTAAACTTTCTTTAGTTGAGAAACAGAGAGAGAAGAGGGAGCTCCTATCTGTTGCTTTGCTCCTCCAATGCCCACAGCAGCTAGGTGAAGGCCAGGCCAAACCCAGGAGCCAGGGACTCAGTTCGAGTCTCCCATGTGCGTAGCAGAGGCGCAAGTACTTAAGCCAGCACCTGCTGCCTCCTGAGGTACACATTAGCAGGAAGCTGGAATCCGTACTGGGCCAGTACTTGAACCCAAGCACTCCCTTAAGAGATGTGAGTGCCCTGAGCAGCGGGCTTACCACACCCCAGTACGCTCTGTGTGCACACCCATGCCTCTTGTTTATGCCCGCTGTGGCTTTGCAATGAACACACTCAGCACGCTTGCTTTTCAGCATCTCAGAGCTCTGATGACCGCAATGATCACTCCCCAGAAAGGAAAGCCGACGGGCAGCAGAGGTGGACAGACCTCCTGCGGGCCCTGGCCCCGCACACTTACCTGAGAGAGAGGCTCGGGGGGCGGTGGTGGCAGTGGAAGGTCTATCACAGGGTCAGCAGGCGGAGGAGGCAAATCATTCTCGTACTCGCTGCTACTGGTGGCCGCGACGTTCGCTCCGTAAGCGAGAGAGGCCGCGCCGCTGCAGCTTGGTGTCCCCAGAGACGCTGAATGATGCTGGCCTTGAGAGGACTCTTTCTGTGCCTGGATTGTCCTCTGCTCAGCTTCACTTATGTCTGCCACCAGATCCGCCATGAGAGCATCTAAGTCTTGGTCTTCCAGTGCGTTTAAGGACTCTGATGGGGAGAAATTATATTAGTGATAAAAAAAAAAAATCTGAGCCTAGAAAAACAGACAGAAGGTCATTTAAAAAAATAGCATCATTATCATTATTTTAAAAATTCATTTTGGGGCTGGCACTGTGGCGTAGTGGATAAAGCCACTGCCTGCAGTGCCGGCATCCCATATGGGTGCTGGTTCGAGTCCTGGCTGCTCCACTTCTGTCCAGCTCTCTGCTGTGGTCTGGGAGAGCAATAAATAGAAGATGGTCCAAGTGCTTGGGCCCTGCACCCACATGGGAGACCTGGAAGGAGCTCCTGGCTCCTGGCTTCGGATCAGCGCAGCTCTGCCTGTTGCAGCCAACTGGGAAGTGGACCAGCAGATGGAAGACCTCTCTCTCTCTCTCTCTCTCTGCCTCTCCTCCCCTCTGTGTGTAACTCTTTCAAATAAATAAATAAATCTTTTATAAAATTCATTTAATTTGTATTTATTTGAAAGGCAGAGAAATAAGAGACACAGAGAGATCTATCCACTGGTTCAGTCCCCAAATGCATACAACAGGTAGCACTGGGCCAGCCCAACGCCTGGAGCTCAGCACTCACCCAGGTCTCCCACGTGGGTGACAAGGACGTGCACCATCACTGCTGCCTCCCAGGGTGTGCACTAGCAGGAAGCTGGAATTGGGAGTGGGGCAGGGACTCAAGGCCCAGGCACTCCCCTCTGGCATGCAGGGGTCCCAGGGGGGCATCTTAACTGCTGTGCCAAACGCCTGACCCAGAAGGCCCTTTGGAAGAGTACCATTCGGGGAGGGGGAATCATCTGATTTGTTATGATAGGATGAACAGGCCTGAGAACGGTTCTACTCAAGTGCACACTCACAAGTGCAGCATTTCCTAAAGTGATGACTGCTGTGTTTATTGAGGGCTTCAGGGGAGTTCCTCACACCGAGGAAAGAAAAGGGAGATGTGTGCTCCACACTAGAGCGCCTCACACACCAGCAAGCCCAGGGACAGAGGCCTAAGTGGGGGATTCTCGAACATTCTAGGGCAAGACCTTAGAGTTTTGGAGAGGCAGGAGAGGCAGATACTGGACAGCGATGGGAGGGCAGACAGAGCACCGCTGAGACTAATGCCTTTACACTGGGGGGTGGAGAGCAGGGGGGTCCCTGTAAGGTTCACCACCCAAGTAACAGGAAACTGTGCATCCGAAATAAGAGTAACTCATCATGAACAGCAGCCAGTATGGCACTACTGTGGAGGAGGCAGAGAGCTACTCAGAGATTCAATGTGAAGGCTTTATGATGACCCTGAACTTGGGACTTCCTTCCAAGTGTGAGCTGACCCACGCTGGCTGGTATTGGGAGAGCGGCTGGCTGCGGTGGCGTGGTGGGAGTGGGGCCACGGTCCACCAGGCCCTCCCTAGGTGAGTAGGGGCAGGGAAGAGTTTTAGGGAGGGATGGAACCGCCCTCTCCCGGGAGGGAGGGGATTCTAGCAGCTGTGGGTCGCACCAACCGGAACAAGGAAATGGGGCCAGGGAAATGCAGCCTGCATGGTAAGGAACACACAGAAAGCTTCGAGACACGATTCTTGCCAATCGTCAGCATCATGCACACCATGGAGCAGATCACACGAATGCCAGTGGCTCTAGCGTACAGCGCTGGGCGAGAGTTTCAATCTCCCGAATGTGTAACAAGGTTTATTTTCCTCTAACACACTGTTACATGTAATTTCTTCATAAAATCAAGTTAAAATAATTTAAAACATTTTCAGTGAAAACATATGGAACTAAGAAAGCCTAGTTGTAATTTCCCAACAATCAAAAACATGGATATTTGATATCTAAACCTTTGAATTAATTATAAAAATTATAGGAACAAAATTTTGGTAATGACACATATTAATTTTCACAGCAAAATTAATCTAACTTATGACATCATTTATGAATATAGCTATAAAGATCACTTAGGTAAATTAATACAGATTAAATATTTTAATATAAATTAATTAAATTTAGGGGCCGGCGCTGTGGCACAGCGGGTTAATCCCATATGGGCGCAGGTTTGAGACCTGGTTGCTCCACTTCCAATCCAGCTTTCTGCTATGGCCTGGGAAAGCAGTAGAAGATGGCCCAAGTCCTTGGGCCCCTGCATGCATGTGGGAGACCCTGAGGAGGCTCCTGGCTCCTGGTTTCGGATCAGGGCAGCTCCAACCATTGCGGACAATTGGAGAGTGAACCAGCGGATGGAAGACCTCCCTCTCTCTCTCTGCCTCTCCTCTCTCTGTGTAACTCTGACTTTCAAACAAATAAATAAATCTTTTAAAAAATTAATTAAATTTAATACTAAAGAAATGAGTAATATAGAATTGGAGAATGAGACAGTAATGAATTTCATTCTGAAATTTGTTGCTAACTCCCTGAATGATACTGGGAGAATTATTTTTAACTCATTCTAGCACTATTTTAAAGCAAAAACAGTAAAAAATCAATTCCTAATGCAATTCCCAGCACATTTAATTTTCTGTACACACCGGTACTTTTTAACAGTTTTGTCCTAAACCCAAATGAGGCCACACGCGTAGGCGGTCTGTAACGAGCGGAGTTTCTTGCGACCGTGCTGCAATACTGCTAGGGCCATACATGGCTGGATTTCTTTGTTTCTAGTATTTTCAGTACTTTTTTGATGTTGGGGACTGCATTAGCCCTCTGAAAGCACTGAATAGACAACAATTGAAGAAATGATTAAATTTTATTTTTTAGCTGAACTGATTAAAAAGCACTCAGGTATTATGAGTGTGGTGTGATTCAGCCTACACTTTTCATATGTGCGATCCTAAGTTATTTATTGCTGTTGTCATTTTGCACACGTGCGTTGATTTTTCAAAACTTCTTGGGTGTTACCATCTCGATAGAAATCATGGCCAGAAATCAGCTATGCAGCAAACAGATAAGAGTATAGGAAACAGAAAACTGGAAGAGACGCATTATGTTTACCAAGAAACAGGCAGTGGCCCCTGATGATTTACTGAAAAACTGCATTGACAGAAACAAAGCAACTCTGGATTCCTGTACGTTGGCTTCTGTCTTACTATTTTTTATACTTTGGGCAGGTACTGCCAAGTATTTGGCAAATGTTTTCCAAGGGTTGTACTGAATTCTCATTAGTTGGCAAGCCATTAGTGGAGACTTACTATCATTTGAATAACACATGGGCAGAAGACTTAGCACCAAGGAAGAAGAGTGGCAATAAAGTGACAACCCAAGGAAAACTGAAAAATATTAAATAAATTATTCATGAGTATATTAGGGAGTTTCAAAAAGCTCAGGGAAAATGGAATTAAAAAATTCATTTGTGTTGACTCAAAACATTTTTGAGATCCACACATTGCTTTTTTTAGAATATACATTTTTCTGTGAATTTTTTGAGGACCAACAGAGCACTCAGTCAGTTTTGATCAATTATTATGGAATGGACAGTTCATTATCATTCTTAATGGGACATTTTCTTACTGATATTTTCCTATACTACTCCTGATTGCCTAGTGGGCTTATTAACAAGAAAAAACTCCCCTTACTTTTTCAAAAAACAAGACAGTTTTGAGGCTTTTCAAACATGTGGGATGATCCCTTTCATTATAGGCAAAGATATCTTCTTGGCTCTCAATTCAATTTGGACACAATAAAAAAAATGAAATCAAGGATTTTAACAATGATATCTATCACTACGTCCAGATCTCTTTAATTTTGTTTTCAAACTGTAATTCCATACAGATTTGTAAAAATATATTTATTTATTTATTTATTTGAGAGGCTGAGAGACAGAGAAAGCTCCCATCCACTGGTTTACTTGGGAAGTAGACAATAGCCAAAGCTTGGCCTAGCCAAAGCCAGGAGCCAGGAACTCAATCCAAGTGTCTCCCGTGGGTGGCATGGGTCATCATTGCTGCCTCCCAGGGACTACATTAGCAGGAGCTGGAGTTGGGGCTTGAACTTAGGCACTTAGATATGGAACACGGGCATCTTAACTGCTAGGCTACCTGCCCATGCCTGTTCCATACAGAATTTCGTCACTGCTATTTAAAATTACTGAAGAAGACAAATGATTGTACTTACCATTTAGATCTTTGAAACCCACACTATAGTTGAATTCAGCTCTGGGTGGCTTAGGATCAGGAGGAGGGAGGGTGTCCACTCCTAAACTCTGTGAAAACAGCCCCCCCGCTCCAAGTTATTCAAGACAAATATTTTTGCGGTACATTTTAATCAACAAGTCAAAAAAAATCTTTATTATTTACACACTTTTTGTCTAAATAGGTTCTTTAAGAACCATGTTCTTGTCTGAAAATGTTTTGTGCGATTTCTTTTCCCCTACAGAAAACTGCATCTTAAAAGTTCTAGAAGGAATATCTTGAAACAGAACTTGTCAACTGAGAATGATTGAGAATGAGATTGTTGAGCTTATTTTGGTAAAACATAGAGATTCCTGTAAAGAATACATATAATATCTATGCTTCTATAAAGATATAAGTAATCATATAAAAGTTATCGGGCAATCTGCCATCGTACAGTAAAATACTATGCTGTTATTAACTAATGATACTCTTCTTAAAAACAAATTAGGACATAATAGACATTACTAATTCACAAACAGTGCTTTTAAAAACGTAGGAACAAGTGACTCATCGTATGATTTTAAAGTCATATGACATTTATAATTTACATTTCCAAGAATATTTTTGTCTATAATTTGAGAAATGAATTCTTCACCTATTCTCAAGCGTGAATGTTTTTATGATAGTACATACTTCCTTGGTGTTAATTTGATTTAGTAACTGATACCTTTGTTTATTTTTTAAAATTCTGAAGGAAACCAATCATTATGTATTTGAAAGTTACTGAAATATACTTAATTTTAAGTAGGCAAAAATCTATTAGTCAAGAAGATGCTCAAATATTAATCCAATCAATTAAGAGTCAAAGGTAAAATATAGAGCAAAGTGACTATTATCCCCAAATTCATTTTTAAAAACAAAATGATCCCTCAAAAAATTCCTGGAAAAAGGGAGTTTGATGGATGAAACACATGAATGGAAAATTTACTGAGGGAAAGTACAATAAACTTCATTACTTGAGTTTGTTTTTAAATGTCAAAACAAGCAGTCTACTCGGGGAGCCAACTAATTTTTCTCAGTAATATAGTCTATTTTGCTTTTTAATGAATTTAGAAGTAGTTCTCCAACAGAATACATGAATTTGTGATACAACGGAGTTCTAGTGAAGTGGGGTGGTGGGGAGAGAGAGGCAATGGATTTCTGGAAGGAGGTCTTTAATCATGGAGAGTCATTCGGAGCCCGGGATGCAGTGAAGTGGGCGGCGTTTCTCTGTGAAATAAAGTGATTGTATGTGGCACACGCAGATGCAAACACTGAACAGGTAAACTGTGTGTCTGTTCGGATGCTTCAACACAAAACGCAAGGTAGAACACCTCACTGCTCGAATGACATTCAAAGAATCATTGAATGAGAAATATTAAGAAAATGAGAAGTGCGGTGGTTCCAGATGCGGCAAAATCCATGGAGGTGAACGACTGACACTTGAGAACCCTGCTTTACCCTGAACTGCTCCGAACCACGCGCTCGAAATGTGTTCGATGAGAAGCCCACAGCAGCGATTTTCCAACGTACTTACTGGGATTCTGCCACAAAGAAGAACTTCCATTCAGCAATTATTTATTTTCTCTGAAATAAAGTTTTCCTAGGACCCGAGGGGAACGAAGATAAACTCTCGATTTTTTCCCTCTGTTTATCACTTTTTCAGAGTCATAAGAATGCTCTAGCAATTTCCAATGGTGGCCAATAAAAAGTTTTATTTTTGTTAATTTTTATTTTCATTCTGAATGCATATTGCTGTGAAGAATTCACAAGCTCATATTGCCAGGAGGAAATTATACTCATATTGCCATGAAGAAATAAAAATTTATATTTAGAATATTTTACTCTTGCTTTTATAGGTTCTGGGTATTCTACCTTGCTTAGAAAAGCTACTCATGGCTGGCGCTGTGGCTCACTAGGCTAATCCTCCACCTTGTGGCGCCGGCACACCGAGTTCTAGTCCCGGTCGGGGCGCCGGATTATGTCCCAGTTGCCCCTCTTCCAGGCCAGCTCTCTGCTGTGGCCAGGGAGTGCAGTGGAGGATGGCTCAAGTGCTTGGGTCCTGCACCCCATGGGAGACCAGGAGAAGTACCTGGCTCCTGCCTTCGGATCAGTGTGGTGCGCTGGCCGCAGTGCACCAGCTGCGGCGGCCATTGGAGGGTGAACCAATGGCAAAAGCAAGACCTTTCTCTCTCTGTCTCTCTCTCTCTCACTGTCCACTCTGCCTGTCCAAAAAAAAAAAAAAAAGCTACTCACATCTTCAGATGACACAAACATTTCTGGCACCTTTTCTTCATGGATTTACAGAACTCATTAGGGCGTAAGGTGTGCTGCAGAAATGCAGCTTTTGATATTCCAAATGCATTGGCCCAACACAGTTCTCTGCCAGTTACTTAGAATTTCATCTTTATGAGGAGATAGAGAGAGGGAGAGAGAGACACTAACACAAATAGGCTAGCATGCTAACTAATGAGAAATCTGGCAGAAAAGTAAACTGGAGTTCTTCGTACTATTTTTTAAAAATTTATTTATTTATTTTATTTGAAAGAGAGAGAGAGAGAGAAAGAGAGAGAGAGAGAGACTGATCTCCCCCATCCTCTGCTTCACTCTTTATATGCCTGCAACATCCAGCCTGGGCCAGCCAAAACCAGAAGCCTGAAGCTCCATCTGAGTCTCCCACATGGATGGCAGGGATCCAAGTACTTGAGCCATCACACGGTGCACACTGGAATTTGAAGGGAGCCAGGACTTGAATCCAGGCACTCTGATATGGGATGTGGTCATTCCATGTGGCATCTTAATCGCTACACCAAATTCCTGCCCTTGTACTGTTCTTTTAACTTTTCTGTAAACTTGAAATTATTTCAAAGGAAAAAAATTACAATCATGTTATTATATTTTAGTTTCATTTTTTCCTATTTTGGGAAATTATCCTAACACCCATGTTTATCTGCCCCTCTCAACCACATCCTAGTTTTAAAGAATAGAATAGGCACAAAATTCGCAAATGGTGACAAAATGCCACTCCCCCCCCCCCCCACAGGCAGAGTGGACAGTGAGAGAGAGAGACAGAGAGAAAGGTCTTCCTTTGCAGTTGGTTCACCCCCCAATGGCCGCTGTGGCCAGCACGCTGTGGCCGGCACACCACGCTGATCCAAAGCCAGGAACCAGGTGCTTCCTCCCGGTCTCCCATGCGGGTGCAGGGCCCAAGGACCTGGGCCATCCTCCACTGCACTCCCTGGCCACAGCAGAGAGCTGGCCTGGAAGAGGGGCAACCGGGACAGAATCCAGCACCCTGACCGGGACTAGAACCCGGTGTGCCGGCGCCGCAGGTGGAGGATTAGCCTAGTGAGCCGCGGCACCAGCCAAAATGTCGCCTTTTCTAATGGCTGAGGAAATACCCAGTAATCCCAAAGAAGAGTTAACAGGGGGCAGATTGAAGGAGAGATTTTAGACTCAAGGATGAGGTAGGGCCTTTTCCTTACCCTCAAGTCTGGAAGCCTACGTACTGAGGGCCTGCATAAGCCACGCAAACCTACGACTACACAACAAAGAAAGAGCAAAACCCAAGGGCCTCGAGGGCGGGCACGTCTGGGACATGCAGAGGGGTGCTTGCTTACTTTTGCGCTATCTTGGCCATACTCATATGTGGTCCCATGAAAATCCCAGACTCCTACCAGTCAAAACAGTGAGTTCTGCAGGCTGCAGCAGCGAATGCACAGAGAGAGGCCTCTGGCGTTCATGCAGGCCTCCCCGGCAAGAAAAACATTTCTCATCTGGAGAAATGAGGTCACCCGTGAACCAGCACCCCTCCATCTAAGCTGATGGTCCCATATTCTGTCTCATCTTTTATAGAATCTACATCTTTTTGAATTTTATGAGGAATGTAAAATCGATACTAACTAAAATGGGTTTCTTTTTCCTAAAATAAATAGTCTTTGAAAACATGGACCAATTGCATTGTTTCTGGAGAAAATGTAAGATCTTTATCATATTTAGAAATATGGAGTCATTTTTATTTTGATATTTAACATGAGAAAGCGATGAACTGAGTGGTCAGGCCACATGGAGATCTTTAAGATGTAACATTTCCTCAAGGGTTGGTTAAAAAAAAAATCTTGAATAAGGATGATGTCATTTTCCTAGCTCATCTTGGGAAAATTGCCAAGTGGTGGTGGTAGAGAAATTTGCTGGGGGAGATTTCCTGTGATGCCAAATGTCTGCCCACAGAGACATGAGCACTGCCCTGACAGAGTGGATGTGTGACCAAAGGATTAAAGTAACTGAATTCAGAAGGGAACAATCAGAGAAAAGCTTAATTTCGTGAACCCACCATTGTCACAGCTGTATCAGGAATATGTACTATTGCCAATCTCCGATTTGTTTGCTTATTTTTAAAGACAATTCTCTCGTCTCACTGAAACTAAATTCCCTAACCCCACTTCCCATCCAATTTCAAGGTAAGAAGGGAAGTTTACCTGGGTCAGAAGGTCCATCTCTCCCAGTAGATTGCTGAACATTTGGTCGATATCTTCACTTGACTCCCCCATCTGAAAAGGAAGAAGCCCGGATGTTAACAGTCTAGTAGAAGTGTGAGCCTGCAATAATCATTGCATCTCTCTTTTCTCCAAGACCTGGTGGGTGGGCAGATGTGTTGGGAAGGTGCATTTCAGCCTGAAGGTCAATGCCTGACCATCATCAAACTTGCCTGGTTCAAGATTGAGCCAGACCATGAGAACTGCCTCAAAGCAACCAAGCAACTTTGGTTTTTTTCTGCACTCAGTGAGTCTCCTTGGAGCCAAGTAGACGCAGTGGACATCATTGGGGACTCCACCTCCTCGCAGGGGCCTCCGTAGGAAAGGAGAAAGCGTCAGACCACAGAGTTGGGTCAGTGAAGTGAAGAGCTGCCCCTTACATGGGCGCGATGCCAGGCAAGCCATTCGATGCCAACAAAGATACCTCTGACATAGCTGCTTTTGGTACATTTATCTAAAAGTGTTGCGTGATGAACACTTAGAACTCAAGTGGCCACGTGGCTAAGAGAAAGAGATGGAAATAAAGCATTTATTACATTGTAGGCTTTCCTTCCTACACCAAAGGAAGTGGTGGTCCCAGCCAGGCAAAGTGTTGTGAGGGAGTAACAGTGGGTAGGAGAAGCTGGTTGTGGGTCATTAACTGTGACAGAAATATCATTTGGGTATTTCCAAGAGTCGAGTCCTAACTGCCCCCCAACGCCAATGCCAAGGACGGCCTCAGTGAAACTGTCCAGTGAGTGTGCATGGCTGTCGGCCTCCCTATCTGCAGGTTCTGGGACTACAGGCTCCATATTTGTGGGTTCTACAGTCTTAGATTCGATAAACGGCATAGATGGAAAATATTCTCCCCTCCCCAAAATTACATCTGTACTGAATATGCAGACTTTTTTTCTTGTCATTATTCCCCAAACAATAGAGCGTGACAACTATTAAATAACATTTACATTGTGTTAGGTATGATAAGTAATCTAGAGATGATTTAAACATACAGGGAGGTGTGTGCAAGTTATATGCAAACATTATGCCACTTTGTAGGAGGGATTTGAGCGTCTGTGGATTTTGGTGTTGGAGGTGGTGGAGTCTTAGAATCCAGGACTGATCACGTATTCAGACTAAACAGTGTCTAGGTGATTTATGTGTTCTAATCTTTTTATATGGAAATTAAAAATGTATACAATATTAGAATGATGTAATTATTACTATGTACTCATCGGTAAGTTTCAACAATGATCAACTCATGATGATCTTTTATTTTTTTATTTAAAAATATTTTGCCCCAATCTTTTAAATTCAAATATATCAAATTCTTCTGCAATAGGTTACTTTGAGATAAATACTATTTTTCCATAAATATTTCCATGTATAATCCTAAAAAATAAAGATTTAAGAAAAATCTCTGCATATATGTATGTGTGAGTTTTAAATAAATTATTTTGGGGTAGGCGTTTGGCTCAGTGAGTGAGATTCTGCTTGGGACCCACATCCATACTGGACTCCTTGGGACTGCTCTGCTTCAAATGCAGTTTCCTGTCACTGTGCACTCTGGGAGGCAGCAAATGATGACAGAAACACTGGGGTCTCTGCCACCCATATGAGATACTCAGATTTTACTCTGGGGCTCCTGGCTTTGGCCTGGCGCTGCTCCTGCTGTTGCAGGCATTCGGAGCGTGAACCAGCAGATGGAACACTTCTCTCCCCTGTCTCTCTCTCTTTTTTTGCCTTTAAAAGAAAATGAAAATAAGCAATAAAAATTAAAAATAACTAATCAGCTGAAATAGAATAAGTCAAGGTGGATCAAACTTTCTTTAAATAATGTTGAAGGGGCTGGTGCTGTGGCACAGCAAGTTAACGCCCTGGCCTGAAGCGCCGGCATCCCATATGGGTGCCAGTTCTAGTCCCGGCTGTTCCACTTCCAATCCAGCTCTGCTGTGGCCTGGGATAGCAGCAGTGGAAGATGGCCCAAGTGCTTGGGCCCCTGCACCCACGTGGGAGACCTGGAAGAAGCTCCTGGCTCCTGGCTTGGATCGGTGCATTCTGGCCATTGTGGCCATCTGGGGAGTGAACCATTGGATGGAAGACCTCTCTCTCTCTGCATCTCCTCTCTCTGTGTAACTCTGACTTTTGAATAAATAAATAAATCTTTTAAAAAAATAGATTCTTGAAAGCTTTTAGTTCACCCTTTCATGTGACTTCAGACTAATACATTAGAAATAGCACATTTTCTTTTTTTTTTAAAGATTTTTAAAATTTATTTGAAAAGTAGAGTTACAGGGGCAGAGAGAGAGAGAGAGAGAGAGAGAGAGAAAGTCTTCCATCTGCTTGTTCACTTCCCAGATAGCCGCAACGGCCAGAGCTGGGCTAATCCAAAGCCATGAGCCAGGAGCTTCTTCTGGGTCTCTCACGTGGGTGCAGGGGCCCAAGGACTTGGGCCATCCTCTGCTGCTTTCCTAGGCCTTAGCAGAGAGCTGGACTGGAAGAGGAGCAGTGGCACTAGAACCAGCACCCATATGAGATGCTGGCATTGTAGGCGGTTGCTTTACCCACCATGCCACAGTGCCCGCCCCGATTTTCATTTTTAATAGCTTTAGCTAATCAGAATTTATCCACCTCTTTACAAAATATGTATTTCATGTGTATTTTCATAGTAACTCTGTTTCTTGAAAATTACTCAAATGATTTTTATAATATCCCAATCCTTGAAAGTAAAGTGATGGTCTGTTGATGGTGATGACAATGCTTCTCCAGCACTGTGTTTTTTTTTTTTTTTTTTTTTTTTTTTTTTTGACAGACAGAGTGGACAGTGAGAGAGAGAGAGACAGAGAGAAAGGTCTTCCTTTGCCGTTGATTCACCCTCCAATGGCTGCCGCGGCTGGCGCACAGCACTGATCCAAAGGCAGGAGCCAGGTGCTTCTCCTGGTCTCCCATGGGGTGCAGGGCCCAAGGACCTGGGCCATCCTCCACTGCACTCCCGGGTCACAGCAGAGAGCTGGCCTGGAAGAGGGGCAACCGGGACAGAATCCGGCGCCCCGACTGGGACTAGAACCCGGGGTGCCGGCGCCGCAAGGTGGAAGATTAGCCTAGTGAGCCACGGCGCCGGCCTCTAGCACTGTGTTTTAAGGACTGTTCTTTAAGCCAGGCTTGAAATCACAGACACTTGGCACCCCGTGCAGCTTTGACATTGAGCAATCAGCAGAGACGGGGCTGCAAACGCCATCCTGGGTGGATCATAGCAGAACCTTCAGTATCCACCCTACAAGACTCGGGCTTAATCTTCTCAACTTATCCTCAACAGGTATCTCGGGAATCTGATGTAACAAAATCTTGCTGAATTTTTCCACCTTTCTCTGTTTGAAGAAGGAAAAATTCGCCTCCCCACATAATTTTCCCAGCCTCACCAAACACGACTGAATGTATTTTCCACCGGAATTTCCTACTCCCCACAACAATTTCTTCTTCGCCCTCCTGTGAAACACAAGAGCCACTCTGAGCTCTAGCTGCCCAGAACATTTCCTAGTCACGTGCTTTCTTGTGCATGTTGGATGCTGGAGGACTTGCTATGAGATAGGTTCATTTTCCAGCGCATTCTATCTGGCTTCCAGCAGAGGACATGCCATGCACAGGTAACTGAAACACTGACTGGCCAGGAGGGTCCAGGAAGGGGACTTTAGTTAGGACAAGAGAGGGTCTAGGTATCCTGCAGCAAGCACAGTCCTTGGTAGCAGACACTGATAATCAGGTGTATGGAGGCACTGGACTCCAAGGAAGTCATTCAGCAAATGCTCAGGGTGGGACCACCCTTGGCAGGCAGGTGGGACCACACGTGAAAGGCAGGGATGTGGCAGGTGGGGCAGACACTGCAAGTGTTGGTCTATGTCAGCGGGGTTAGGGAGCAATCAAACACAGCATTGGTGACGGAGGATGGGAACTGCTCATTCTGTTCCACAGGTGCCAGTGGACTCAGTGTGCACTACAGGCAGAAGTGGCCCCAGGGGGCTGGCGCCGTGGCTCACTTGGCTAATCCTCTGCCTGCTGGGTTCTAGTCCCGGTTGCTCCTCTTCTGGTCCAGCTCTCTGCTGTGGCCTGGGAGTGCAGTGGAGGATGGCCCAAGTACTTGGGCCCTGCACCCGCGTGGGAGACCAGGAGGAAGCACCTGGCTCCTGGCTTTGGATCGGCGCAGCGTGCCGGCCGTAGTGGCCATTTGGGGGGTGAACCAGCGGAAGGAAGACCTTTCTCTCTGTCTCTCTCTCTCACTGTCTAACTCTACCTGTCAAAACAAACAAAAAAAAAGACCCCAGGTCTTGTTGAAGAAAGGAGTTCATGTGAGGATTCATCTGTATATGGTTTTACTCCCTCCCTGTTGCTTACAAAGTATGAACATCGTATATTCCCTTCTCAAAATTTCCTATAAAATGGAGGAAAGACAATATTTAAGTAAACGAAAAAATCAGTGGTTTAAAAAACTAATTAATATGGCATTCAAAATCTTGTCGTAGACTTTTCATTCTTTACTAAGGGGAAGGTAGCAGAATAAACGAAAGAACTCCAGAATTGCCCATGTGAATTTATTGTCACTGGGGTTTTATGCAGTACAACTGTGATAAAATAGAAGGATCCTTCAAACAAATTATTGTGAACAAGGAAAGAATAAGTACTGATGGTAACACATTTCAGGTTTTTTTTTTTTTTAATTAGAAAAAAGCAATCCATTCAGAGTGGAGAAAGAAGAGATTTAGCTGTTGACCTCAACACTGCCAACCAATGTCACAATAAACTTAAGGGAACCTAATATGGCCCTAATAATAAGAAGCCTGCTAGTGACGTGTTCTCTTAAATCATTACGTTTGGGAAAAATACTGAAATGATGAAGAATAAAGACTTGAAAGGAAATGCAACATCAGTGAGTCAGAAAAACCTACTGAGCCCCAAGACTTTGATTCTCAGACTGTCTGCACCACGGATGTGCCATGAGCTGAGGCACAGCAGGTCAATCATCCACCAAAGGTGGAAATAACTCAAAACCACGGCACATCCTTGTGACCCCTCCTGAAACCCTCCATGTGCTTGTCTGGTTGAAAAGCTCTCCTCCTGCACTTTCATTCCTTCCCCTAGAGCCTTGTAGTGAATTGTTACAGGAAGTCAACATCAAAGTCGTGTGAACCTACAGTCATCAGTCCACAGTAGACATGCTGCTGAATGGACCGCAGTCTGACAGAGTTGGAACCTTGGTGAAAAGAGTAAGAGGGGCCTAGAGGGCTGTATTTAACTGAAACTTGGGTTAATTGGAAAACTTAGTCATCTTACATGACTACCTGCAAAGAAGGTAGACAGACAAGCATCAGACACACATGCGCGCGCACACACACACAGTGTGCATGAGAAACTGGGCTGTGCCTACTTGTACTTGTGGTTTCTGAAGGTCAACATAAAGGTTGAAGACAGAGGGAAGGAAGGAAGAGGGGAGAGAGAGAGAGAGAGAGAAATCCCACCCTGAGGTTCAGAAGTGCGATTTGGGGCAGCAGCCCAAGTGCTGGGGTGGAGGAGTCACAGTGAGGCAATGTGTTGCAAAACAAGCCATGGTCACACCACGACTGGGTGGAGTTACCATTCTTCTATGGGTGTGTCATTGCTGAGTTCATTTTGTGTCTTGGGAACAACAACACACTGATGGTGAAATGAAAATTGGAGTAATACTCTACCAGATACTTTATTTTTCTTTTTGTTGAGTAGGTGAGGGGTAAGACAGCTGAAGATACGTATGCAGTCAAAACCCTGCTTTGCATTCCCTGCCAATATGTCCCAAAGGTCCAGTTTCTAGGTCTTTGTTTTATCCTCCAGGATTTTTTCTTTCCCACATACCTAAACTCTAAAAATGTGCATTTAAATAATAAATCTACCTTTAGCACCCTGCTACATATGTTTAACAAGACATACATATATTATATCTATGCCAAAGTTAACCTCACACATTTAACTCATGTTGGATGAAAATTTCAGTGTCTTTTAGATTAGTAATTCTAGCAGGATTCTACACCAAGAGCAGCACAGCCTTTATCGTGTCTGTCAGGATAGCTTGTGAACAATCAGCCAGTTCAACACATCACAAGCTTTGGTCCAATTCAACATTTCCCTCTTTGGCAATCTCCTCTTTGCTAACCTGGTTGATGGCCTGCTATGGTTTGAATGTGGTTTGTCCCCAAGGGTTCACGTGCTGGGAACTTGGACTCCAGTGTGATATGGAGGGTTATGGGATCTTTAAGAGGTGGGACCTCAAGGAGGCCCTTAGGTCATTGGGAATGCAGCCTGTGGAAGGGATGTTGGTCTCCTGGAGTGACTTTTCCTTAGAGTGGGAATGAGTTATTATAAGAACCTAATCCTAATCCTAATTCCTGTCTCACACACTTTCCCACCACAATGTCATCTACCATCAGATCCACAATTGAGGGCAAGCCAGTGTGTCCACCTGATCTTGGCCTTTGAGGTTGCAGAACCAGTGAGCTAAATAGACACCTTTTCCTCCTGAGGTCGGCTTGCCTCATGGATTTTGTTATAGTAATGAAAAGCAGATGAGAACAAGTCTTTTTGTCATTACTAGTCCAATTTGGAAACCGTGGCACAGGCCTTTCCTCCTCCCCTTGTTCTACCCAGTCGCTTCTGTTGGTTTTTCCTTGTGCAATTTATCTGTCTTTGGGTGTGCTGTTCCCCTAATATCTTCCTGTGCACCCAACTCCTTCATAAAATCCTCTTTACTATTCAATACCCAGCTTTCATGTCAACACTTTCAGTGGGACTTCAGGCCCAGCAGAGAGATTAACTGTCCATGTACTTGGTACACAAATCAGTAAATCCTGACCCCAAAATCCCACCTTGATAAAGTGATGGATCTTCCTGGGCTTAATGCACAAGATATTGAGACAAAGGAGCACTCAGCACTTGGCATGAGCAGTCACCCCAGCATCTCCCACACGGAACTATGTCCTTTATGTTAGTGTGTTAGAATCTTTCAGAAAACTGCAGATAGCTATTAAGTAAGGTTCAGAGCTTGCTGATCTCGCTGTTAAAAAATGCTTTGTGGAAAGCCCAGTGAGATGAAGCAACTTCCCAGCTGAACGGGAAGAGCTGGGCTAGAGTCCAGGTCTCAGGCTGCATGGTTGCACTCTGTAGCAGCCCCTCTGCGACACGCCCACGCAGGTCCTGGTGCATTGCTGGGCAGTCCCCAGGGTTTGCCAAATCCCACATTTCCTACGAACACCAGGGTAGTTAGACAGGAAGTCTGCTTCTGCTTTAGGTTTGTGGAACCTCACTCATTATACAAACACTATTTCTCTGTTTCTCACTGCTTTCTAAGTGAGTAAATGCTGATGTTCCCACTGGTGCATTTTGCTGGAAAGCACAAAGATTTCACTGGGGCTTACTTACGTCTATTTAGGCCTGCATCATTTTGCAAACCAAAAATTTTAGCTGCATTGAGAAAAATTCCGATAGCTACCATGCAACATGGATGTCATCAATGGCTCTCAGTCTTCTCAAGTTCAGTCAGGAGCCCATTTTCATGTCTAATAAAAACTTAATTTTTATTTAATGCACAAAAATTGTTTTCCATACTATTTACTCCTCTATTCACATAATATATCTGATTAACTTTAACTCCATCAAGGTAGACTTGTATCTCACTGTAGGACAAAACTGTACCAGTTTAATTATATAGTTACATGTTATGTTGTATGTTGTACATGATATGTGTTTCACTATGTATATAAAATGATATACTTCTGGCTTCTGTTGGGCTTCAAAATAGAGAATAAATTATGTGTGGGTGTATTTACTAATGCACATTTTTAGTTTTTGATGTATTTACATTTAAATATGCTAACCTGAAGGGATGGTGGGAAGGAGGGAGAGTGGATAGTATTGTTAGGTTCTTAAAATTGTATGTAAGAAATACACGAAATCTGTGCCCTTAAATAAATAAATAAATATATTTTAAAGAGAAACAAACACACATGAACATATGCAAGGCCTCCTTTGTTAGCCTACACATTACAATTTTTGTGAGCAAGCTGAATTCTGAGCTTAGCAGTGTTAGAGTAACAGGTTATTTAATACACTGAAAGCCAAGCCATTTATTCATTAAAACATACCATCTTGTATACTAAATAAAACACATGCCATAATAAACTTACTTATAAAAAGAATTTCTCAGAAAACAGAAAGATAGACTACTACTCATTTAGGCTTTCAAAACATGGTGCTAGCAACATCTATATCAAAGCAAAAGTTCACTGGGGTTTTTCTCTTGTGATTATCCAAGATCACCTTATGGAAGTGACGCAGGCTATGGCAGCGAGCACCGGTACAACAAAGGCACTTGTGGGAAAGGGGCTCTCTCTATGCACACAACAGACTCAGAGCAGAAGCTAATTCACAGGTGTGTTCTTGGTCAGGCACAGTCTTAGCCTGGGTCGAGGCAGTGACCCTACTAGGAGAATGAGATCAGGCAAGACAGAACACAAGCAAGTAGAAGTTGAAAAATGAAACAGTCGGGGCTGGCATTGTGAGGCAGCGGGTTAGGCCGCCGCCTGCAATGGTGGCATCCCAAATCAGAGTGCTGGTACGAGTCCTGGCTGCTCTGCTTCTGGCCCACCTCCCTGCTAGTGTGCCTGGGAAGGCAGCAGAGGGTAGCCGAAGTATTTGGGCCCCTGCCATCCACGTGGGAGACTCAGATGGAGTTCCTAACTCCTGACTGTAGCCTGGCCCAACCCCAGTGGTCCTTTGGGCAGTGAATCAGAGGATGGAAGGCCCCCCCCCCCTTTTCCCTTTCTCTGTTGCTCTGCCTTTTTCAAATAAACACTACTTCCCGGTCATTCACAAGAGTCCCAACCATGTTAATGTGTGCAACTGGTCTTCAGGATTTCATGGAACAGTTGCTGCTGACTTAGCGAGGAGAGAAACCTTGCTCTGTGCATGGCTATGGGCTCAGAGGGAGAAATCTCCCCATTCTCTCCATCTGCCTGATGATAATAAATGTATTAGCTAATAACTACGACATGTTTCCCTCTGGTCCAGGCACTTGGTATTTTATATGGACTGATTGGTTAAAGCCATCTTCACATACTAGGTGGGACTTCTAAAATTTCCAATTATTAAAAAAGATTTATTTATTTATTTGAAAGTCAGAGGAGAGAGAGAATGAGAGAGAGAGAGAGAGAGAGAGAGAGAGATTTCCATCCACTGGGCTGGGCTAGGCTGAAGTCAGGAGCCAAGAGCTTCATCCCATGTGGTAGCAGGGGTCCAAACACTTGGACCATCTTCTGCTGCTTTTCCCAGGCCATTAGCAGGAAGCTGAATCGGAAGTCGAGACAGGAAGTGGTACTCATATGGGATGCCAGTGTTACAGTTGGTGGCTTAACCTGCTACCCCATAATGCTGCCCCCACCCCATTTTTCTATGAGAAATGAGAAAACTGAGGCATTCAGAGTCTAAGCACCTTGACTCAAATGATACAACTTAAGTCAGTCAATAAATATTTATTGATCCCAGACACGGTTCAAGCTTTAAACAAAACCTCTGGAAGATTTTCCTATGTGTGTTCTCCACAATTGTTTCTCTGTATCAGTGTGCCAAGGTTTGAGCATCTAGAATTTATCTACATGCTGTGCATATTTTCGCTTTTAACATGGCTAAGAAAAAGTGCTTTCCTTCTTGCGCTGAGAATATGATTGTCTTTTAACCCTGCAAGAGAGCAGTGTTTTCAGTGTATCATAGACTTCCAGGGCTAGAATGAATTTTAAAAAGGCTAAAAAATCAGAACATTTTACCTTGGTATTTTTAAATTAAATTAACTTTTAAAAATTAAAATCGCTGGTGGGGCTGGCGCTATGGCATAGCAGGTAAAGCCACCGCTTGCAGTGCTGGCATCCCATATGGGTGCTGGTTCAAGTCCGGCTGCTCCACTTCCAATCCAGCTCCCTGCTATGGCCTGGGAAAGCAGTAGAAGATGGTCCAAGTCCTTGGGCCCCTGCACCCACGTGGGAGACCCAGAAGAAGCTTCTGGCTTCAGATCAGCATAGCTCCTGCTGTTGCAGCCAATTGGGGAGTGAACCGGCAGATGGAAGACCTCTCTCTCTCTCTCTCTCTCTGCCTCTCCTCTCTCTGTGTAACTCTTTCAAATAAATAAATGAATCTTAAAAAAAATTAATAACTGGCAATTTGTTTTCAAGGGCAAAAAACCAAAAATCAACCAACACATTATAACAGCAGAAACAAAAGAGGAGAATGGTTTAAAAGCAAGATCATGAACGGGATCACACTCATGGACGCTAAGGCAGAATCACGGTCACCGTCCTGGTGGCAACCATGGAGTTGCCAGTGCACCATGTGATGGGAAAATAGTTTACAGAACACTGCATTTTGCCCGATTCCCTGCATACAGTATGTTTTCAAAATGTAACGAAAACACTTAGCAAGAGGAAGTGGTTCACGGATTCACACAGCACAGGGCTCAAGTTGTTGCAGTGTTTGGGGGAGGAAGAGGGTGGGAGGTGGCCACGGCTTCTGTGTGACATAAAACAGGAAATAGGAGCGTCTCTAAAATCACTCATGATAGCAAATTAATTCACTTGGCAAAGAAACAAGATGAGGAAATCTCTTGGGCCCACTTGGCCAGCTGTGTACGTTACCCCCGAGGCCACTTCTGAAAGTCTTCAGAAACGGGCTCGTCAGTAGTTGCTGACTTAGTAGCTCCACCACTGGAGCTGGCCTGGTGGCGCAGAGGGTTAAGCTGCTGCCTGCGACACCAGCATCCCTATGGGCACCGTCTCGAGTCCTGGCTGCTCTTCTTCAGTTCCAGCTCCCTGCTAAGGCACCTGGGAAAGCAGCAGAGGATGGCCCAAGGGCTTGGGTTCCTGCCACCCAAGTGGGAAACTCGGATGGAGTTCTTCAGCCTGGCTGAACCCTGGCCCTTATGGCCATTTGGGGAGTGAACCAGTAGATGGAAGATCTCTGTCTCTCCCTCTCTCTCTGTAACTCTGCCTTTCAAATAAATAAACAAGTAATGTTACAAAAAACAAACAAACAAACAAAAAGGGATCATCACCAAGGCCTTGTGATCAACACAGACTAAAACAACAACAGACCAAGGACATTTGTGTGCATACTGCATATGCACGCTTCTATGTTCACGTCAAAGGAACATCCAAGACAATGGGTTCTTTTCTAAGCAATTTTGTCACTGTGAATTGGATGAAAATAACAAAAAGGCAGTCATGAAATTACATGATTTAGTTCCATAACAAGAAACACTGAAGGTGTGTTGTGCAAGGCTTAGAATTTGTTACAGTATCACACACACACACACACACACACACAGAGAGAGAGAGAGAGAGATGGGCTCCCTCATTGAAAAAAAAAATCTGAGTTTAAAGCTTATTTCCAAATTGCTTTGATTTTGTGTGCATGCAGGGGAGCTGGGGTAGAGTGGGGCACTCTGCTATGTATGAAAACAGAGCACCGCCGAAAACAGAAATGTCCCACAAGGCTCAGAAGTAGAGCAGTGAGTGACACAGGGACACCAAGGCCAGCTCATAGGAACACGGTGTGCACTGCCATCCACGCAGTGGTGTTTCCATGTCTCTGGGAGATGGGACAACGTTCATTTGGATATACAGGAGCTGCAAAGAGAGCTCTAGATTTTGAGATTTTTCTCAAGTTCCCTTTTCATTCTATTGTGTCTATATAAGGAATGGGGAACTGTTCGTGTATTTAGGATCCGCTGTGACACAAAACCAAAGTGACAACATAATTTAGGGTTTTTTAAAGAGATAAAAATAGAAAACATTTTCTTCCCTTATTTTGTGAGAAAAATCTATGGCGATTGATTTTCATAAGCAAAATTGTGACTCGTTATATGTTTTCATTGCCCTATTTCCTCTTCAATCTGCCCCAGTTGGATTTGTGCTCTCGATATGTCACAAAATTATGTCAAGATCACCAATAGCTTTCATGTTGCTAAATCTAATGGTTAATTCCTTGTCAGCATCTTACACAGCATTTAACATTGATGCCTTCTGGAAATAAAGTCAACCCTCCATATCCCTGGGTTTTGCATCAAAAACAGTTTTTAAAAAACTTTGTCTACAGTGAATATATACAAACTTCTTTTTTTTGGTCATCATTCCTTGCACAATACACCAACTATTTGCATAGCATTTACAGCGTCTGAGGTGTTATGAGTCATCTGGACTGCAGTTAAGGTATATGGGAGGCTGGCTGTGCATAGGTTCTACCCATACTGTACCACTTTACAGAAGAAGCTTCCGCATCCACAGATTTCGGTGACTGAGGCGCGTCCTGGAGCCCATTCCCAAGGAACTCAGTACTGTTTTCACTTGCCCTTTCTGAAAATTTGCTTTTCCTGCAAACAGAGGCCAATTTTCCTTAAAGCTAATAAAGCTGAAACTTCTGGGTCCCTTGCTTGCCATGTCCTTCTGAGACTTCTTCCCTGACACCCCCACCAGCAGCATGGAGCACAGTGCTCCTGCTAGTGCTCCTAGGGCCTGGAGCAGAGCTGCTGGGCTGCTGGCCCTGCCTCCACTTCCCTGGACTCCAAGGAGATCTGCAGAGGTGCTGCTTTGGCCTGCTCCTCACATGGGGTCGCCATGACCTGGGCTTCCTGACCATCTTATGTCAGCCCAGCAGCAGCCTAGCAGTAGGGAATGCTGGGGACTGGTGGCTGTGTGGTCCTGGCTGAGCTCGGGGTGGCGGGTGCTGCTGGACCACTGGGAGTCATGGGTGCCGGGCTGTGTTTAATGAGAGCAGAGGTTGTGGTTCTCTGAAGTCTTGCTCCTGGGCAAGAAGTACCAGCAGAGCAAGAAACCACAGAGGAAGTTACAGAGGCGGCAGCAGCACCATCAAGAGCTGTGAGGCCAAAGCAAGCTTTTTCTAAACTATCAGAAATAAAAATTCATTTTGAGCCAGCATGCTGGAGCAAAGACTACATCATCTCTCTATTATGTCTCGAGAAATCTATATTTCAAGTCTATCCTCGTATGAAGAGGCGGTCGGAGACTATGCACCCAACAGTGCAGGAAAAAATACATCAGGCAGCTCATTACTAACGATGAAGCCCGGAGTGATGCTTCTCTCAAATTTACAGCATGTTCAGGTGTCTGAAAACGGGTCATCTGTTGTGATTTCCTTTCTTGCTTTAAATAAATACTCACTTTTGTTCTGCGTTTGTTATTCATAACTTTGCATTCCCTTTTTAAAAGAAAACTTCCCCAAATTGCGCAGGATGTGGGCCCCCGAGGTTACAGCCCTGTCCCTGCTGGCCTTGCCTTCCTCTCGGTAGCCTCCTCGGCTGGTTCCAGCCTCGCTCCCCGACCTGCTGGCTTCTGTCTGCTGTCACCGCCCTGGCCACACACCTGCTGCCAACTCTCAGAGTCTGTCCCTGGCCCAAATCTCTCTCTTTCTACGTCATACATTCAATGACCCCCGTCGGCACCATGCTGCCCCTTGCCTATTCCTTTTCCCTCTAAGATTATCTCCTTTACTGCTGTGCAAACACGGCCTCCCAGCTGTTGCTTGAATGCCTGATGCACGAGCATGCGTTTCCCACACATTTCTCTTTCTCTGGAACACCTGTTCCCCACTTTCCTAAACAGCTGCTCCCTCGCTCTCTTTGGGTTTTGCTTGCAGATTTTCTCATTTCTGAGGCCTTCCCTGACTTATTTCAACTTTTCCCTGCCACTCCGGCTTTCTGCGTTTACATTTCTCACCACTCCCCAGCTAGAATGTAAGACCCACGAGGGCAGGAACTGACTGATTTTTGTTTACTCTAGTATGCCCAGTAAATAGAACCATGTACATTCATGAAAGAGATGGAGTGAATATTTATCAAATGAAAGGATCAATAAAAATGTTGAATTATATTTTCATTTAAGTGCAGGGATCAAAGATATTTCATTCACATCGCTGTTCCTACTGCTTACTTTGACCACGGGAGACCTGTACTAAATAAGTGAATAAATTAAGAGAGAGCAGCATGGGAAAAATGAAGAGAGGAGGCAGAACACGTCTAGAACCACTATGGTAGATGGCAAGAATGAACAAGGGATGTGAACACCTCTGGCTGAGGGCTGCTTGAAGATCATGTTAAGCACTCAATAACTCATGTCATTCTGCTAAGTCAAGCTCCAGGGTGTCTGAAAAGTGAGACCACCTAATAAGACCCAAAATGCTGCACAGGACTCAGGAGCAAGATGGTGTACAAAAATTATTAAACAGTATCAAAGGAATACTTTTTTTTTTTTTTTTTAAGATTTACCTATTTGAGAGGCAGAGTTACAGAGAGAAGGGAGAAAGAGAGAGATCATCCATGCACTGGTTTACTCCCCAGATGGCCGCAATGGCTGGGGCTGAGCCAGGCTGAAGCCAGGAGCCAGGAGCTTTATTCAGGTCTATCACGTGGGTAGCAGGGGTCCAAGCACTTAGGGCATCTTCTACTGCTTTTTCCCAGTCCATTAGCAGGGAGCTGGATTGGAAGTGAAGTAGCTGGGACATGAAGCAGTGCCCATATGGGATGCTGGCATTGCAGGCTGCGGCTTTACCTGCTGCACCACAGCACCAGCCCCAAAGGAGTACTTTTAAATGAAAAAATTATGAAAGACACAACTTTGACCAAGTGATCAAACTTAGGATTGCTTAATAAGGGGACAATCTAACATTGTGGACCCCTGATGTGACACACGGGGTGAGGGGCAAAGCGTCACCTCTGTGATGAGTCAATCAGATAAATCCAAATTCAGAGAAATCCTGCAAAACCAACTAAACAAGTGGTCTGGAATTGGGATGACTTGGAAAAATCAAGCTCGGCCTATGTCTCAGAAAACAGTCTTACATCAATTAACATGTCCTGAACCTGGTAACTGTACTGAGACAATTGTACAGTGATTATCATAGCATGAGAGTCATATTGTGCAAGAGAATGTTTTTGTTTTTAAGAGATAAATGGTGAAAAAAAAGGACAAATTACAAATGTGTCAAAGTGTTAACAACAAGTGAATCTGGGTGGAGTGGATGTGAGCATCCATTGCACTATTGCTTTACTTTTGAAAGTTTCAAACTTTTCAAAATAAAAAGTTGGGGGAAAAAGTGTAACAACCTGAGTTTCCAAAAAAATGACATAAAACAAAGTGAAACAAAGAAAAGGGAAGAAGAAGAGAAAAATGAAAGGTAGAGGCAAGCAAAGACAACAGAAAAGAAAAAATACACAGTCTACTTTGTGCTTTGCACGTTATCTCATCTAACTGTTCTAAAAATCATTTGGGGGTAGGCAATATCACCTTAGTTTTTTAGGTGAAGTGGGTGTGGTCAAGAGTTTGAGTGATGTGCCCAACATCACACAGCTAATGTGTGCAGGGTGGGATTCGAACCCAAGTCTGGGCTCTTTGATGATACCTCTCCTCCTTCTCTGGAAGAAAAAAAAAAAAAAAGAGCCACGCAGATATCAGAGTCAGATGTGTGTGTGTGTGTGTGTAAGAAAAACGCAAATGGAACATGCATTTGGACTTAAATAGGTCATTTACTAAGACATGGCACATTCAAACACAAAGAAAAGGGAGGGG
The DNA here is from genome assembly GCF_051225735.1 of Oryctolagus cuniculus. Classification (NCBI taxonomy): domain Eukaryota; kingdom Metazoa; phylum Chordata; class Mammalia; order Lagomorpha; family Leporidae; genus Oryctolagus; species Oryctolagus cuniculus. The sequence continues at coordinate 105,394,826 of NC_142879.1, forward strand.
AGACAGACACAGCACAGAAAGTCAAACAGAAACAGGCTTTGATGGAGTCACGTGCCCATCTCCAAAGGGGAGGGTCTTTCTCACGGCTGCTTCTAGAGACTTCTAAAGCTGCGTTGGGACTTCACAGACGCAATGATGGTGAGTGCTGTATCATAGTACTTCCTCTCTAGAACAAATAACACGACGCTGAGATCCATATCTAGTCATGGTCCTGAGACCCACTCCGTGTCTCACGGAAAAGGAGACGCAAAGACGTGCCTGGGTCTAGTTGTCTTGCTGAATGAGCAGGTGTAAGTGGAAATTTTCTGGTAATCACAAGATTTTGAGTGATGATTAAAAAAAAAAAAGTTAATCTCTCACTTTCTCACTCCAGACTGAAAGCAGAGACGGAAGAAGAGTGCTATGGTTTGCATATGGTTTGAGTGCATCCGCTCAGGGTTTGTATGTTGGGAGCTTGGTCCCCAGTGGGGGATGCTGGGAGGTGGCAGAGCCCAGGGGGAGGCTACTGAATTACTGGGGACATAGCCATTTGGGAATGGATTAATGCAGCTTTCAGGAGACCGGTTAGTTCCCACCAGTCTGGGTTGTTGGGCAAAGAGCCTCCTTGTGCTGTCTCATCACATGGTCTCTTCCGCACTGCTCCTGCCATTGTCACGCCCTCACCTGAAGCCAGCACCATGTTCTCAGGCCTCCAAAAATGCGAGCTAAGGGGTGGGCTTTGGTACAGTGGTTCAGAGGTTGATTGAGAAGCCTATGTCCCATATTAGATGGCTTGGGTTCGATTCCCAGCTCTGGCGCCTGACTCCAGCTTCCTGCCAAGGCAGATCCTGGGAAACGCTGGTGAGGGCTCCAGTGATAAAGCCCCTGCCACCACATGGGAGATCTGTATTGAGTTCTTGGCTTCCAGCTCCAGCCCAGCTCAGTCTCAGCCGTTGCAGTACTTGGGGAGTGAGCCAGTAGATGTAATTCTCTCTTTCTTCCTCGGAAATATTTTTTTTTTAATGTGAGATAAATACATCTTTTTTTTTTCTTTGTAAGCTCCCAGCCTCATTTCTAGCCATGGAAAACAAACTAATACAAATAGGAGGAAGTTAAATGTGCTGGCTTCAGTTTTTCATTGTGCTTTGGCAGGAACGATTTTGCTTGTGTGTGAAGGATTTCCCTGTGTGGTCAGTAAGATTCTTAAGTAACTAAGCCTTGAAATGTGTCAAGTGGTTTGGACTGTCCCCGAGTACACAGGGGAGGTTTGCTGAAGATTCCTAACAACCCAGAGCCAGGATCTTACGGAGGAGTGAAAGCAGGTGTGTCCACGCAGGCTTGGGAATCCGCAGGAGGCAGTGCGCACGGTCTGGGCTTTGCTGAGAAAGCAGTCACGGGAGGTCTGAGTCCACCACACTAGCACTCCACGACTCGTGGCCAGCTCTGCGTGCTGCTTCTAATTGCAAAATAAATCTGTAGGTTGCTGCAGAACCTTCAAAACATCCGCCAAAACCAAAAGGGAAAATAAGGGTGACACATGTTTTCAATCTAAAAACCTGCTCAGAGCTTCTGAAAATCAGCGTGACTCAGACACTAGAACGTGAAATGTGGACTGGAGTCGCTGAGTTTGAGTTCTGGCTCTGCTCCCAAAACCAGCTTCCTGCTGATGCGGCAGGTGATGGCTCAAGTGCTTGGGCCCTTGCCACCCATGGAGGAGATCTGGACAGTTTTGGGCTACTGGCTTTGGCCTGTTGTGGGCGTCTGGGGAGTGAACTAGCGGATGGATGGGAGCTCTCGTCTTTCTGTCTTTCAAATAAATAAAATACATGCATAAATAAAATTTAACAAAATAAGAAATTTGCCTTTATAAAACCCTTCAAAGAGATTCACAAGGATGCAGCATCACACGGCAAAGTCACCCTCTGGAGAAGGGAGCTGTTCCCAGGCCAGGCCAGGTGACTAAGGCTGAAGAGATTCCCAAAGCACTCAGATTGCAACTTTCAAAGTCAAGAGAGAAGAACTCACCTACTGTGTCACCTACTCACCAGGAAAGACCATCAGCCAGAGAGCACATGCTTCCGGCTGGAATTCCAGAGAAATTATTATTATTTAAAGATTTTTTAAAAATTTGTTTGAAAGTCAGAATTACAGAGAGAGAGAGACAGAGATCTTCTATGCACTGGTTCACTCCCCACATGGCTGCAATGGCCAGGGCTGCGCTAGGCTAAAGCCAAGAGCTTCATTTAGATCTCCCACAGAGGTGGCAGGAACCCAGGCACTTGGGCCATCTCCCACCACTTTCCCCGCCTATTAGCAGGGAGTAGGATCAGAAGTGTAGCAGCTGGGACTCAAATCAGTGCCCATACGGGATGCTGGTGTTTGCAGGTGTTAGTGTTACCAGCTGTATCACAATGCCCGTCCCCAAGAGAAATTATTAAACTTCCGGCAATGTGTAATTCAAGGGTGAAAAGCAAACTTTTGTTTTCAATCAAATGGGAAATCTAGAATAATCCATGATGCTCCTTGATATAAATCAAAACTTGTGAACTCTTGCATGGAGTAAGCCTGTGGGCTTGGGTAACAAATAGCTGAGTGTCCGGGCGAGCTCTGTGTGCTTTAGAATCTTACGTGCTCAACCGGAAAAAGTGAAGACTTGCTTTGTCATACTAAGAAGAGATATGGAAATGAATGACTATTAATCACTGGAAGTGTTTAGCTCTTGGAGTTTTTCTGAACATTTAATTCAGCATTTGTCCATCTTCAAATGAATGAATGATGTATGATAACAATATTGAATGTTCTCAAGAGGAAAACAGAAAAATGACTTCCGGCTTTAACTGCACAGCTAACCTTCCTGGTTATCTTGGAAGAGCATTGAGGGTGGAAGCCAAAGTGAGTGCCTTCCGACATGAGTGGGGTGGAGAGATAACCAGACGGAGAACTTTTCTGAGAATGTGGGGCACACCTGGCCCATGCCTTGGTGAAACGCTCTCTTCTCTGTCATTCAGAATTCTTCCACAGTCACTGTCATGGCTCCAGGTATCTTTCACGGGGATGTGTGACACTGAAAGTTAATTAGTGCTCGGTGGTTGGAAATGTATAGCTTGCTCTTTTTTCCAAGATACAATGATTGGAACCCAATTTTTTTTTTTTTTTTTTTTTTTTGACAGGCAGAGTGGACAGTGAGAGAGACAGAGAGAAAGGTCTTCCTTTCCTGTTGGTTCACCCTCCAATGGCCGCTGCGGCTGGCGTGGTGGGGCCGGCACAGCGCGCTGATCTGAAGCCAGGAGCCAGGTGCTTCCTCCTGGTCTCCCATGGGGTGCAGGGCCCAAGCACTTGGGCCATCCTCCACTGCACTCCCGGACCACAGCAGAGAGCTGGACAGGAAGAAGAGCAACCGGATCAGAATCCCGCGCCCCGACTGGGACTAGAACCCAGTGTTCCTGCGCCGCAGGTGGAGGATTAGCCTAGTGAGCCATGGTGCCGGCCCAGATGTTTTTTCATTTGTAGAAAAATTATGTGCAGCCTGGCTTAAGGATCAAATTGAAAGTAGCAATCAATTTTTGCCTTTCTGTGGGTAAGGGATTTTCTGTGCTGCTTTTTTTTATTATTATTTTTAATTTTTTGGTCTTGGTGAATGGTCTGCACCTGCCACCCCAAACCCCACAGGACTGAGGATGTTGGTCAAAGTAACGGTCAAGGGCAGTAAACTGCAGATTGCGTCCTGCGTGCCTCTCAGTTCTCTATGTGGAGGCATTTATGGCCACTTCTGTGATTGTTGTGTGTTCACAATATATCAGGGTAGTACATACCACAGCAAAGGTTTATATCAGAAAAAATCTGAGGTATCATTCATGATTTCCTAGGTTTTCAGAGTTTTTGTAGTAAATACTCTCTCTTCTTCCTCACAGATGCTACTAATGGACTTTTCATGCTCCTACCTTTTACAATAGGGGGTGGGGGAAAGAGAGAGGGGAGAGAGAGAGAGAGAGAGAGAGAGAAGAGAGAGAGAGAGAGATCTTCTATCTGTTGGTTCACTTCCCAAATGCCCACAACAGCTAGGGCTGGGGCTGGCGCCATGGCTCACTAGGTTAATCCTCCGCATGTGGCACCAGTACACTGGGTTCTAGTCCCGGTTGGGGCGCCGGATTCTGTCCCAGTCACTCCTCTTCTAGTCCAGCTCTCTGCTGTGGCCCTGGAGGGCAGTGGAGGATGGCCCAAGTGCTTGGGCCCTGCACCCGCATGGGAGACCAGGAGGAAGCACCTGGCTCCTGCCTTTGGATCTGTCTCTCTCTCTCACTGTCTAACTCTGCCTGTCAAAACAAACAAACAACAAACACCAAAAAACAAACAAACAAAAAAACTAGGGCTGGGCCAGGATGAAGCCAGGAGTCCAGACCACAATCACTTAAGCCATCCACAGCCTCCCAGTGTGCACATTAGCAAGAAGCTAGAATTGGAAGTGACCTGGGACTGGAACCCAGGCACTCCGATATGGAATGTGGGTATCCTAAAGTGATGTCTTAACCATTAAGCCAAACTCCTGCCCCACCCTCTCCTACTTTGAAGTAAGAAAGGAACTGACAGGCCAGCATTGTGGTGAAGCTGGTTAAGTTGCCGCCTGCAACACTGGCATCCCATATAAGCACCAGTTTGAGTCCCAGCTACTCTGCTTCTGATCCAGCTCCTTGTTAATGTGCCTGTGAAAGCAGCAGAAGATGGCCCACGTGGGAGACCTGGATGAAGACGCTGGCTTCAGCCTGGCCCAGCTCCAGCCATTGTGGCCATTTGGGGAGTGAATCAGTAGATGGAAGATCTCTCTCTCTCTCTCTCTCTCTCTCTCTCTCTCTCTGTAAGTCTTCCTTTCCAATAAATACATCAATCTATCTCATTCTTTCTTTCTCTGTAAGTCTGCCTTTCAAATAAATAAATCTTAATGAAAAGAAAGGAATTGAATAATTTTTAAGATTTTTTAAAAATTTATTTGAGGGGCCAGTGCTGTGGCACAGTGGGTTAAAGCCCTGGCCTGAAGCGCTGGCATCCCGTATGGGTGCTGGTTTGAGTTCCAGCTGCTCCTCTTCTGATCCAGCTCTCTGCTATGGCCTGGGAAAGCAGCAGAAGATGGCCCAAGTCCTTGGGCCCCTGCACCCACGTGGGAGACCCGGAAGAAGCTCCTGGCTCTTGGCTTCGGATGGGCGCAGCTCTGGCCGTTGCGGCCATCTGGGGAGTGAACCATTGGATGGAAGACCTCTCTCTCGGTCTCTACCTCTCTCTGTAACTCTGTCTTTAAAATAAATAAAATAAATCTTAAAAAAATTTATTTGTACAGAGAGAGGAGGACAGACAGAAAGACAGAGAGATCGTCCATCCCCTGGTTCACTCCCCAAATGCCTCAACGGTCAGGTCTGGGCCAGGGTGAGGCTAGGAGCTTGTAGCTTCTTCCGAGTTTCTCATGTGATTGCAGGGGTCCAAGCCCTTGGACCATCTTCTGCTGCTTTCCCAGGTGCATTAGCAGGGAGCTGGATCAGAAGTGGATCAGCTGAGTCTTGAACCAGTGCCCACATGGGATGCCAGGGTCTCAGGTGGAGACTTAACCTACTTCACCACAGTACTAGCTCCCGACTCCAGCTTTCTGCCAATACAGACCCTGGGAGAAAATGGGAGTGGCTCAAGCAGTTGGGTGCCTTCCAGCTCCTGACCTCAGTCCAGTCCCAGTCATTGCAAGCATTTGGGTAGTGAATGGATCTCTCGCTCCACTCCCCTTATTTCCCCCATAGAAACCTTTTATTTAAGGTATACAAACTTTACATTTCAGAAATACAACTTTAGGAACACAGTGGTAGTGATTCTTCCTACTGTACCCACCCTCCCACCTCCACTCCCACCCTTCTTCCTCCTCCCTCTCCTATTCCCATCCTTATATTTTACTAAGATCTATTTTCAATTAACTTTATACACAGAGGATTAACTCTATACTAAGTAAAGATTTCAACAAATAGTATGAAAAAAAAAAACTAAGGAACTGAATCTTTACTCCTCCACATTCAAGGAGATTGACTCTTTAAGATAAAATTTAAAAATCTTTGTGTTTTTCTTCAAAATGACCTTCTGCATGTCATCCAGAGCACAGTGTGTGGGCTTCTAGTGTGTGCACATTTCCCTTGTGATCGTGGGTCCTTCCACGTGGGCCTCAGTCTCAGGACCACTGGACCCCTCTTCCAGAGGTGCGGGCAGAGCGCACAGCCAGCGAGGATGCTTGCTGGCTGTGGATACTGGGCAGTTATACTCAGCCTCAGCCTTTGAGTTTTCTGATCTTCAAAGACGGTGTGATAATAAGCTACCCCTTGGGGGCAAAGGGAGAATCCTAGGAACTGATGCATGCCATGTGCTTCGACGAGGGCATAACTTAGATCTGGGGGCTCTGCGAGTGTCCCTGTGATGCCACTCGGCGACTGCCACTACAGCCATCCCACACAGAAAGGAACTCCTTCCTGAGGCTCCACAGGAAGCCCAGAGCCCTGGTGGCTGTTCTGTGGTTTCCGCTGGGACTGCGCCGATTCACAGCAAGGCCCACAGCAGCTGCAAGGAGGTCAGGAGGGGAAGGTGAGGGCTGCCACCTCGGGAAGCCTCCAAGCCAAGCAGCTGCAGGAATAACGCATAGCCTGTGGGGTGGGGCAGCACCAGCGCCATAGCCGGGAGCCACAGAAGGCACAGTAGGAATGGCAGCGACTCTTTGCATAGGACAGTCACGCTCCAGAGCTCCCAAGAGAAACACCCAGGATTCCAGGAGACATCCACGAAGAGCCCAAGAGCCAGGATGCAGGGACAACATTCTGGGTGGCTGGAGCAAGGGTTGTGACTTGGTTATTCCAAAAGCAACCCTATTTCCTAATTGGATCTTTAGTGGGTGTGAACTGGTGAGAAAGAGGCCACAAAAACACACGGGGGTCCCTCATCTATTTCACATAAACTGGTTTACCTACATAGTGGCAAGCTACAGTCTTCTACCATGGTTTTTCACTTGCACAGTCATTAATTTATTAGTTCATAAAGTATTCAGGGCATGCAAACTCTCTGCCTGGTCATTGCTAGAATCCATACCTTGAATATTGGTGAAATAAATAGATGAAGTTCAAAGTCTGAAGAGGATGACAGATATGAAAATAACTTATCACTGCATGGCAGCAATATAAAAGGCATGCATAACATAACAGAAGGCCAGAAGAGAGACCACTGATTCTCTTGGGGTGAGGTGTTTTCTTAACAGCTTGAGAAGGTATGTAGTTTAGAGGCAGCAATTTCTAAATGTTCATGGAAAATGAAGTTTTTTAAAAAATGGAATTAAAAGAAAAGTTTGTTTTGATGCCAAAAATTTTTCTTTAAATCCACACATAGTTTCTTTTATAATTCACTTTTTCCATGAACTTTTTGAAGACCCCTTGGATAGCTGTGAAGGGAAAGAGCATGGCATTGGATTCTCAAAGAGCAGAGTTCAGCTCAGCATTCACTATGTAACGCTGGGAAACTTAGTCTTCATACAGCCTCACTTTCTTCATCCATAAAATGGGAATGTTTCACTGGATTTGGTAAGGATCAGGTGAGACAATGTGTGTGAAGTGCTTAAATGCCTGGAATAGGGTACGGACTCCGTAAGTGGTGCTACTGGCTTCTCTTTCTATGGCTGCGTCTGTTGCCCTTGTAGCTAGTACGTGACCCCTTAGGAAGAGATTATCAGGCACTGGAAAGCACTTGCAAATTCATGTAGCTGAGCCATCTGCCGAGGTCAAAGGGAATCTTCAAGTTTGGTCCTGCATTTTCCTCAGAGCGTGGTTCTCCAAGTGTGGATCCCAGCTCAGCATTGTCCAGATACTTAGTAGAAATACAAAATTCCTGGACCCCACTTCAAAACTGTGGAATTAGAAGTTCTAGGGTGGGAAGCTATGTCTGACCAAGTCTTCCCCGTGATTCTGGGGCACGCCACAGTTTGAGAAGCCCTGATCTACAGGAGGATGGCAAGATATTTGTTTCAAAGCAAAGGCAAGTGCAAGATGAAAAGGGAGTATGAGAAACAAAAAGTTTAGCCAAGATGAAAATTGCTTCTGTTTTACTGGAAGTCCAAGTGAAGAAGTCATTCCGTGTGCCTTCTATTGCTTCATTGCTCAACATGCATTAGAAATAATCACTATGGGGTTGGTGTGGTGGCCTAGCAGGTAAAGCTGCCGCCTGCAACGCTGGCATGCCAAACGGGCCTCAGTTTGGGTTCTGGCTGCTCCACTTCGGATCCAGCTCTCTGCTAATGCATCTGAGAAAGCAATGGAAGATGACCCAAGTCCTTGGGCCCCTGCACGCATGTGGGAGACTCTGACGAAGCTCCTGTCTCCTGGCTTTGGCCTGGCCCGGCCATGACTGTTGTGGCTATTTGGGGAATGAACCAGTGGACAGAAGATCTCTATTCCTCCCCTTCCCCTCTGTAACTACCTTTCAAATAAATAAATCTTTAAAAAAGGAAATAATCACATTGTTTGGAGGTGCAGAATGAGAGAGGATCTGGTGCTCACTCATGTGCTAGAGAATGAAGCTCATTCTTACCAGTGGTGCTCCTGCTCTAAGAAATCCCATAACCTTGGAGGCAAACTTCCCCTCAGTTCCTACAGGACGACGATGCACTTCCGAATCTGCTCATATAGAAGGAGCTCGTTCTAGCGGGCTGGTGCTGTGACTCACTTGGTTAATCCTCCGCCTGTGGCGCCGGCATCCCATATGGGCACCGGATTTTAGTCCCAGTTATTCTTCTTCCAGTCCAGCTCTCTGCTGTGGCCCAGGGAGGCAGTGGAGGATGGCCCAAGTGCTTGGGCCCTGAACCCGCGTGGGAGACCAGGAGGAGGTACCTGGCTCCTGGCTTCGGAGTGGCGCAGCGCCGGCCACAGCGGCCATTTGGGGGGTGAACTAATGGAAAAAGGAAGATCTTTCTCTCTGTCTCTCTCTCTCTCACTAACTCTGTCAAATAAAAAAATTAAAAAAAAAAAAAAAGGAGCACATTCTCAGTAAAGGGATAATGAGAATGAGAATGGTTAGTGTTTTTTTTTTTTTTTATATGTTCTTTTTTTTTTTTTTTGACAGGCAGAGTGGACAGTGAGAGAGAGAGAGAGAGACAGAGAGAAAGATCTTCCTTTACCGTTGGTTAACCTCCGCAGCGCACCGCGCTGATCTGATGGCAGGAGCCAGGTGCTTCTCCTGGTCTCCCATGCGGGTGCAGGGCCCAAGTACTTGGGCCATCCTCCACTGCTGTGATGGGCCACAGCAGAGAGCTGGCTTGGAAGAGGGGCAACCGGGACAGAATCCGGTGCCCCAACCGGGACTAGAACCCAGGGTGCCGGCGCCGCAAGGCGGAGAATCCTAGTGAGCCGCGGCGCCGGCCTTGGTTAGTGGTTTTAAACATGGCCTCCTGCTCCGGGAGCCTTCTCCCGTTAGAGGAGGGCTCTATGTCCCATCCCCTTGCATCTGAACAACTTTGTGACTGCTGGGGTAGATGCAGCAGGATGGAAGTAACACTAGGTGACTCTCGATGATGGGCCATAAAAGGCCTCCCAGAAGGCTCCCTTCCCAGACATGACCTTCCAGGAGCCCGGCTGCCTGCTGCTCCAGCCTTAGCTGGGCTGTGCAAGGGGGTCCTGTCACCAGTCCCAGCCCAGAGGCACACAGGTCAGTGAAAACCCTTCCAGAAGGGCCAAGTCTCCAGCTGCGCAGGTCATCCCCAGTCTTTGCAGCCGAGGAGGTCACAGGAGCACAGCCCTGCTGCGGTCTCTCTGAATTCCTGTGCCCCAGCACCCACGACCCTGATGAAATGGTCTGTTTTACACCACGAGGTTTGGGTTGGCTTGTTACGCAGCAATAGATAAGCAGAACCTACTTCCAGGACACCTGCTGAACACCTGGCACAGTGTGGTGCTTTATGTGTCACACCTCTCCTTCACCCTTTCACCTGCTCTGCAAAATATATTCTCTACATCCTGCACATGAGAAAATGAAGACTTTGAGAAGAGAGGTTATCACGCAAGGGCACACATCTGGCAAACGGCTAGTTTATGTCAAAACTGAGTGTCTAAAAATGTCAAAATATCAGTCTTTAACCACCAAAAGAAGAGAACTAAGAAATGGCAAAGAGTAAAAAGTAATAATAATGTAATTATATATATATATATATATATATCCTTAAAAATGTTACAGTGGGGCCAGCATTGGGGTGCAGCGGGTTAAGCCACTGCCTGCAGCTCCAGCATTCCATGTGAGCACTGGTTTGAGTCCTGGATGCACCACTTCCAATCCAACTCACTGCTAATGTACCCGGGAAAGCAGTGGAAGGTGGCCAAATGCTTGGGCCCCTGCCACTCATGTAGGAGACCTGGATGGAGTTCCTGGCTCCTGGCTTTGGCTTGGCCCAGCTCCAACCACTGTGGCCATTTGAACAGTGCCAGCAGATGGAAGATGTCCTCTCTCTGTCTCTCTCTCTCTCTCTCTCTCTCTCTCTATCTCTTCCTCCCCCTCTTTCTGTCTCATCTTTCCCTCTCTCTCTGTAACTCTGAATGGGAGGGCAGAGAGAGAGAGAGAGAGAGAGGTTAGTTCCTCCATCCACTGGTTCACTTCCCAAATGGCCAAAGCCAAGAGCCCAGAACATCTTCTTGGTCTTCCACGTTGGTGCAGGGGTCCAAGCACTTGGGCCATCTCTGTTGCTTTCCCATTAGCAGAGAGCTGGATTGGAAGTGGAGCAGCTGGGACAGGAACTGATGCCTACATGGGATGCTGGTGTCACAGGCAGCGGCTTTACCTGCTACTCTAAAATGCTGGCTCCAATAAATGAATATTTTAAAAAACGTTACTGCTTTCACTATGGAGAATTTAAGTGTTGTATCCACTCAACAGGAGGTGCAAAAATCCTGAATTTATTATGAATGCCAATCAGTAGTTACTATATCATTGCACTATATAATAATGTCAGCATTAATTACTAATTTGACTTAATTTCTTTTGCCATAATTATGAGATGTTTGTGGTTACACACAGAGAAATTTGCATCCTGAAAAATCCAGCTACTTAGAAAGTTACTTGTTCATAGAGTCAGTGCAGCAAACTAGGCAAGATTTGAACATTTATCTGATAATATTTAATGGCTCTGCATGAGTTTCTTCAAAATTCGTTGTGAAAGAGACTTTCACACAATTTCCTATGGGTTTCTTCTATGAGTATATGGGGGGAAAAGGCCTTTCAATATCATTATATTTTTCTCCGTGCAATCACACCTGGATGGCAGCTACTGTCTTTTTCTTTTCTCTCTTACAGCTGTGGCAAAGCACACGTCTAGAATGGAAAGAACATATTTGAAAACACAGAAGACTCCCGAGTTCTCTGGCAGTTTTGTTTAGACCATTAAGGCTAACTCTTGATTTAATTAATGAATCAACAAAATAAAGACAGTGAATCAGGAACTTGGAAGTAGCCCTGATCTTTATTCCATTGGTTCCTGTTGCGGTCCTGACTTGTCGTCAAAAACATAATAGGGGGCCAGCGCTGTGGCGAAGGGGTAAAGCTGCTACTTGTAGTGCCGGTATCCCATATGGGCGCTGGCTTGAGTCCCAGCTAGTCCACTTCTGATCCAGCTCTCTGCTATGGCTTGGGAGAGCAGTATAAGATGGCCCAAGTTCTTGAGGCCCCTGCACCTGCGTGGGAGACCCAAAGGAAGCTCCTGGCTTCGGATTGGTGCAGCTCCAGCTGTTGCGGCAAATTGGGGAGTGAACCAGCAGATGGAAGACCTCTCTCTCTGCATAACTCTGACTTTCAAATAAATAAATAAATCTTTTTTTTTTAAAAAAAACCTATTAGGTGTGAATGAGTTGAACTTGGGTTCAATGCTAACTACTCTGTGACCTTGAGCAACTTGCCTACTTTGTTGAGTGTCAGTTTTTTGATCTGTATAATGGGGACAGGAAAACCTAATTCATATCATTGTGAGGCCTTCATGAGCACAACAACTGGAACACAGGGGTGCCTGCACATAGGTATGTACATTGAGAATACACTGAAAACTTCTGATTCAACCCAGTGAGGGTGGGATGGTTCATTTCAGGCATCCCTTGACTGAATGAAGCTAAACCTAGAAAGCTGGGGAAGCACTGTTTTGGGTTGGCCTCTGAGGAAGTTTCCAAAAGAGATTAACACTGGCGACTGAGTGGAGTAGGTGGTGAAGACCTGGTCTCAGTGTGGGTGGGCATCACCAATTAGCTGGGAGGTCCAGAGAGAAAAAACACACACGTATTCAAGGAGAACTGGGCCTCCCTCTGAGAGCTGGGACCCGCTCATTGCCCACCCTGGATGACAGAACTCCAGACTCACTGGCCTTCAAACCCCAGGACATGTGTCGGCAGCCCTCTGGCTGGATCTCAGGCCAGGCCTTTGGCCTTGAACCAGCAGTTACCCATTCCTCTTTCCGTGGAGGCTTTGGACTTGGACTGAGCCATTGCACTGGCATCCTTGGGTCTCCAGCCTGCAGATGACCTGTTGTGGCACTTCTCAGCATCCATAATCCTGTGTGCTAACTGGTCTAAGAATCCCCTCTAGTATATCTAAAGACAGATACCATCAGTTTTGTTTCTACGTAGAACCCCAACTAACACAGGGAGTGAATATACACGTTCTGCTAAAATTCCAACAGAAGGGCTCTGTAGCAGGTTGGATAGCAAGGGCAGGTAGTGTCAGCAGGTCCACAACATTGAGGAGCTCCTGGAAAATGTTAAGGAGGAGGGTAGAGACTGAATAATGAGAGCTCAGAACTGGTAACCCAGCCTGGGTCTGGAGGAGGAGCTGCTACAGGGAGAGCCAAGGAAGTGGCCAAGCTCACAGCCAGCAAGGGTGGGACTCTGAGAGCATGCACTTGGAGGCATCACCATTTAAACCACTCTAGGCCATTTAGTTTCTCTGTCACAAGGAACAATGAGTTGTCACAGTCCAAAATCAGCCAAGTTTCCTTGCCTTAAATAACATGAGAGAAATGTTTCATTGCAGGGCCAGAAAAGTAGGGACCCCATAACACACAAGCAGATCTCAATCCAACCCATCCATCCAATCAACAAGCTAATCAATCAATCCATCAACCCGTCAAGGGAGTGGGAGGAGAGACATCCGAGTTCCAGTGAAAGGCACTAGGCAGCTTGGTGCTCTGCTTCTAGTACATAGTTTTGCTGAACTCAGCAAAAAGCACTCCAGAGGGTGGAAGCCAACATGCCTGGTCATTGTCCAAACCGAAGTCGGGGGTGGGGGGAACTGCCTGTGCACAAATCCCCACGGTCATCTGTGGATTCCTACAGTCTGCCTCCTACTCACAAAGGAGGCTCCCTCTGGCTTCTGAGTGAACCCTTTCCAACTTCCCACGTCATTTCAGCCCCATGATCAAGTTTATGAATCAGCAACCAATGGGTGTCAAATACTCGAGGGAAAACAAGAGCATGGGAGGTCGAGACTAAAATCCAAGAAGCTGACCCTGAGGAAACAGGAAGTAGAAAAGAAATAGAAGAATTTTTTTTAAATGCCAATTGTTGTCTTCAGAGATTTAGATGACATATCAACAAGAATAAGTGGGCATTTAAAAAAGCAAACAGAAAATAAGGGAACAAATGAAATGACTTACAAATGCAGATACAAAAATCTCAAATACAATGTCAGAAAATTGATTCCAGGAAGACTATTCCAGAAAGAAATAACATATAATAACTGGGTATGCGAGAACAGCTCTCATCAGTGGGAAATACATTAGCGTAATTCCCTAAATCAAAGTATTAAAATATAGATTATATGATCATCTCCATTCATGGCAGATAGGCAGTTGATAAAACCTAATACCCATTCTTGATTAAAAACTTTTTAATAATGTTGAAACGGTCACTATTTTCTTTAACTTGATAAAAGATATCTATCAAAAGCCACTGGCGGCCGGCGCCGCGGCTCACTAGGCTAATCCTCCGCCTTGCGGCGCCAGCACACCGGGTTCTAGTCCTGGTCAGGGCGCCGGATTCTGTCCCGGTTGCCCCTCTTCCAGGCCACCTCTCTGCTGTGGCCAGGGAGTGCAGTGGAGGATGGCCCAAGTCCTTGGGCCCTGCACCCCATGGGAGACCAGGATAAGCACCTGGCTCCTGCCATTGGATCAGCGCAGTGCGCCGGCCGCAGTGCGCCGGCCGCGGCGGCCATTGGAGGGTGAACCAACGGCAAAGGAAGACCTTTCTCTCTATCTCTCTCTCTTACTGTCCACTCTGGCTGTCAAAAAAAAAAAAAAAAAGCCACTGGCAACCTTTATTCTAATAGTAAAATACCACAAGTGCTCCTATGTCAGACACAAATCAAAGAGGTCCTGTCATAATGGCCACTATTTACTTTTGGTCTTGGGTCTTAAGTAAAGTTCCAAATGACAATAAGCTTATAAATATTCCATGACAGGATTTGGCAAATTTCTTGCTTTGGAACCAAATAATTTAGATTTTGCAGGCCATATGGTCTCTGTCAAAGCTACTTGTGTGTCATTGTTGGGAAAAAGCTGCCATGGACACACAAGTCTGAACATGGTCGATACAACTCTGTTTGCAAAAGTTGTCCCAGTGGATGAAACTCAGGGGCCCTAGGGTGGTTCCTCCTTCCCTTCCTTGTTAACAATGACAAGCATGAACATAATAATGACATATGTCAAGCAAAATAAAGAGGACACCCAGTAAGTTATACTCTAATAGTACATATTTACCGTTTTAAGGAACTTTAAGGACCTGCCAAGCTGTTTCCCAAGGCTGTGGCATGATTTCATTTTTCACCATCAGTATACAAAAGCTTCACAATTTCTCCATTTCTTGTCTAGGACCCAAGGGCTTGAGCCATAACTTGCTGCCTCCTAGAGCAACAATTAGCAGGAAGCTGGATAAGAAGCAGAGTAGCTGGGACTCAAACCCAGGCACTTCAGTATGGGATGTGGGCAACCCCAGCTGTGCCACGTGTCTCTCCCAACCCCCTCCATGATGCATTTTGAGTTCGTTTTGGTATGGTGCGAGTCATTACTTTCTAATGACGCTACCAAGATCAGAGGTGGGGGTTGTTCTGTTTTTCTTCGGTGATGCGATGACTTACACTTCCCTGTACATTCAGTTAAAAAATACTGAGTCATTTGTGATATGTAGCAGTGAACCAATCTCTCTGGTAAAATAAAAAGAAACTATAGCAGTGAATCTGATAGCAACTGCAACCTGGGGCCAATGCAATGAATTTCAAGTAAATTTATGACTGAATCAGACTCCAGCTTACCCAGAGTCCATGACAGAAAGATTACTGGTCAACCTGGAGTGGAAAGCAGTCTTTGCTTTAAAGACACACACATTTATCGAGGAGATAAATTTTATATATATATATATATATAATTTATTTATACATGAGAGAGAGAGAACCCAGGCAGATCCTGAACTGTCAAATGCATGATGCTAACTCTGTTGCTATAGAAACTGAGACAAGGGTAGACCAGCAGGCTGGAGTCCTGGACCCCCCAAAACGCAACACAACACTCACTATCCCCCAAAGCAGAAACAGCAGACGTCGAGTTAAATTTCCATGTCCTGAGTGTGTGTTCAGTTAACAGTTACCACGTAACTCTACTGTAAGAATGAAAATCTCAAAACGCTTTTTTATTGGATGACATACAGTACTCAGCTCCATGGCTCACATTTATAGTCCAATGAGCTAAGCAGTGGATTATTTTTCTCGGCATCTTTCATTTGCCTCTCGGTGAAGAACATGAACCACTGGACACCATGCATCTCATTGTCCTAGCAGGATCCTGGGCAGCAAAAACAGAGTTCTGCAGCAGAGACTGCCTGGCAAAACGGAAACGATTCTCTCTGCAGTGTCACATCACCGGCCGAGGTCACTGTCCACCAGGTGCAGTGCCCCGAAGGCTTTTTCAAGGAGTGGCCGGGGTCTCTACTGTAGCCCAGAGGACCTGGTCAGCAGGATCTCTGAGTACCTCAGGTCCCATGGGGGACAACACTGAACATGGCAAGTCCATGAGCATCTGAGACAGGCAAGCGGAAGAGGAGGGAGTAGATGAAAAGCCCTGTGCCCACCCATGCTGTCACTGTTGTGTTTGGTGGTCCTCCATCTCCCCGAGCTGCACACAGCAAGTCTCTCAAAGTGTGGGCTCATCCACAGTGCAGCCCTGTCACCCAGACACCTGGAACTCAGAAAGGTATCAAACTCCATGCATGCTACATTTATATATATGTGTGTGTGTGTGTGTGTGTGTATGACACACAATTTAATTGATAAATTTATCATTAAGACAGCAGCAACCTACTATAGTTCTTAGCAACCTCAATGTGCAACTTTCCTTTCAATGTATGATTTTTGCCTTTTCACTTAAACCAAGCATTTTAGAGCTTCTCTCAGGAATGTCTGAATGACCAGCATCACTACTCGTGCACTTGGGGGCCATTATGAAGTCCGATGAGGGTTACCTAAACACAAAACCCCTGTGATACTGGCCACCATCAATCTGATAACCAGACAGCTACTAAGTGACTAATGGGCAGTACGGTATACATCATGGATACAGTAGACCAAGGGATGATTCACATCCCTGGGGAGATGGAGACGGATGGTGGGAGATTTTACTGCACTATTTAGAATGGTATGCAATTTAAAACTTACGGATTGTTTATTTCTGGGATTTTCCATTTAGTATTGTTATGCTGCAATTGACCTTGGGTACCCGAAACTGCAGAAAATCAAACTGTGGATAAGGAAGGGCTACTGTAGGTTATTTCTCTTCCCCAAACACAACATTTGTGCTAGCTCTGTGCTGTTTCTCATGCTTCTCCTCCCTCACATTTAAGTCCTATTGGAGACCAGCTCAAGGTCCATGACTCCAGCCTGCTGGTCTACCCTTGTCTCAGTTTCTATAGCAACAGAGTTAGCATCATGCATTTGACAGTTCAGGATCTGCCTGGGTTCTCTCTCTCTCATGTATAAATAAATTATATATATATAAAATTTATCTCCTCAATGATGTTTTTGGAGGAAAAATTGTACCTCAATTCTCATAACACTGGTACAGTGTCAACACTGGAGTTTAGAACTCAAAATTAATGCAGATAAGCATCTACTTTATCCATTAATATCAATTAATTAATAATTAATATAAATACTGATCAACATCCACTTTAAAACAAAAACAGTAGGATTTATAAACATGGGTGCATTACCAAATTAGTTCATTTAATAGTACCTCATTTGATTCTATAGTATCTTATGACATTCTCAAAATAATTTGCATATATCTTTTAATTCTCAAAACAATCTTATGAGGTAGTGACTTTATTTCCATTTCACAGTTGTAGAGCTCAGGGCTAGATAAATTAAACAATTTGTATGAGGTTGCACGGCCAGTGAGTGGTGGAACTGTACTGGGCCCACGTCTGACCTAAGCTCATGTTTACAATCACCATGTCATGCTGTCTTCGGAAAGAAAAAAAACAGTGTGCAACACACATCAGGGGACATTCTTGGTTGTCAGGTGATCTTGGATCAGTTCTTTAACTTTTCTGTTGGCTTGGGTTCCTCATCTATCCAATGGCAATGAACACACTTCCCACTTTAGATAATGGTGCAAGACGGAAACACCCTTTAAAGGTTAGTTGGTTTGTTTTTAGCGAAGGAATAAACACACACTATTCTTTCTTTAAAAATATGCTTGATGTGGTCAATAAAACCTTAAAATTGCTGGTTATTAAGAAAAAGTTCCTAGAGTTGAAATGTATCATTGATAAATATGATGTCCCACAAGAGCTCATGTGAGCCACCATACATATGGCACAGAGGACATTCATTTATTTGTGCATTTATGTGATGCAATAATCCTTAAAACCAAATATACACCTCATTTATCGAGGAACTGTTTACAGTGGAGATCTTCTGATGTACTGACTTCACTCAATGGTCTTAAGTCTAGTTCTTTATGCTCTTATGTAGTATGTTTCCATATCAAATATTAGCAGAATTAAGCTATTCTTCATCTGTGGACATTTCTGCCTTTGTTACGTATTTCTTTTTTTTTTTTAATTTTTTTTTTTTGACAGGCAGAGTTAGACAGTGAGAGAGAGACAGAGAGAAAGGTCTTCCTTCCGTTGGTTCACCCCCCAAATGGCCACCACAGCCGGCGTGCTGCGCTGATCAGAAGCCAGGAGCCAGGTGCTTCCTCCTGGTCTCCCATGCGGGTGCAGGGGCCCAAGCACTTGGGCCATCCTTCACTGCCTTCCTGGGCCACTGCAGAGAGCTGGACTGGAAGAGGAGCAGCCGGGACAGAACCGGTGCCCCAACCGGGACTAGAACCAGGAGTACTGGAGCCGCAGGTGGAGGATTAGCCTAGTGAGCCATGGCGCTGGCCTGTTATGTATTTCTAAGGCATTAGAGCTAGGAAAAAAATTAGCTAAGTTTAACTTAACCCAAGATTTTCATTTTATAACTGAGAACATGGAGAAATGGGGAAGATAAATAATTTTGGATAAAAATCAATAGTAATTCATTCTACATCTGAAAAAAAGGTAATTTACAAATACATATGAAGGAATAGGAAACAGAATAGAATCTCAACAGGGTGGGGCAAAGCAGGTAGAACTGCTGCTTGCAATGCCAGCAGTCAATGTGGGTGCCAGTTCGAATCCTGGCTGCTCCACTTCCAATCTAGCTTTCTGCTAATGGCCTGGGAGTGCCAAGTGCTTAGGGTCCTGCACCCGCGTGGGAAATCTGGAAGAAGCTCCTGGCTCCTGGTTTTGGATCAGCCCAGCTCCAGTCATTGTGGCCACTTGGGGAGTGAACCAAGAAATAGAAGACCTCTCTCCCTGTCTCTCTCTCTCTGTGTCAGTAGCTCTACTTCTCAAATAAATAAATCTTTTTTTAAAAAAAGTGCATAATATCAACCTTGATCATCATCATCTCCTTTCCCTCCCCCTCTTCCACTTCCTCCTCAGTCTTCATTTTCTCCCTCTTCTTATTCGTTACTATATTCTCCATCCAAAACCACAGTGGGAACACACACACACACACACACACAGTGGGGTGGATGCTTCTGTGTACGGGGACACTGAGCTAGGCTGCCATTTTGTCATATGCCAGGCCCAAGTGTAAGAGCCCATGCCACTGGGAAGGAACCTTGCTAAGTGCAAATCTAGTACCAAAACTCCTAACCATTCTGAACAAGGGAGGACCAGCAATGGAATCTCCTGCCGGCATCCCCCAGTGCGCATTCCAGCCCCCAGTGAGTTGCCTTTGAGAGTGTTGTTGTGCTCTCAAACACGCAGGTGGAAGCAAAGTAAGAACACAGAGAGCCAACAACCACGGTTGCCAAGGGCAACAAGTCACATTTTGCCGGATGTGGGTTTAAGGCATGATATTTCGCCATTGATTTCCAGTTCCTTTTCAGTCCACATGATAGAAGTTGTGTGCAGGGTGCGGAGGAGAGAAAGGATAGAAAGAAGAGCAGTGACAGCTCCAGGTTGTGCGTTGCTGTTGCCCTAGGGTCAGCAGGACATTCTGGGTGTGGGATGGAAGGTGAATTCGTTCTGCAGCTAAGGACAGGCCCCTGTCACAGAAAACGCTGTTCCTCAGTAGATTACTTGACAATTCATCGGATCTCCATCCAGCTGCAATCTGCACACAGGGTGAGTGCATTTATCTCGAGCTGCTGGGTTCCATCTGACAGCCACTCACCACGTGCAGCTGTTCAGCACCTTCATCAGGGCTGGACTGAGTCGAGATCTGCTGGGAGTATAAAAATACACTGGGTGGGGAGGACTTAGTGTGAAGAAAGAATAGCTAGTAGCTCATCTACGATTACTTACATTGAATAAAATTTCAAAGGACACTGATTAAATGATCATTTTTGGTCACCTCGTTAAATAAAATACATGACTAAAATGAGCAACCCTGTTTCCTCTTACCATTTCTAATGTGGCTTCTAGAAAATGTAAAAGCTCCCTGGGTGGCGGGGTTTGCGTCGTATTTCTGCTGGGCAGCACCAGCTCTGCCTTTGACTCAGAGGTGATCACTTGTGGGAGCGTATTGTATCAATGCAATCTGAGTATTAGTCACCAAGTGCTAAATCATAGGCACCCTGCCTCCCTTCCCACTGTGTTCAATGCTGTAGCCAAGCCGTTGAGACATCTGGGGACCTGGGCGGCCTCTTCTTCCACGTGGGCTCTTGGAAATAGCTCCATCCCTCAAGGAACCTCCTGGTCACTCCCATAGAAAGCCTTCCCCATAACCAGTGTCATTGCCATATTATTCCTGCACATTATACACTGTAAGCCCCTCCCATTAGATGGCAGCTTCCTGAGCTTAGGCCCATACCTTACCCTATTACTTAGCTCCATACTGGCATATGGATGGCCCTCAAGAGATGTGTATTGAAACTGGGGGAAAAAAGCTCTATTTCTATTGACTTCAGCTGAGTTTGATTCAATTAAAGTATGTGTTTAAGCCCCGAACCCCACTCTGTAAACACAGCATTGAGAGATGGCGGGTATGGGGAGCCATCATTGGAGTCACAGCTTTGGTATTCGACACTGAAAAGCTGTCTTGGCCAGCACTGTGGCTCAACAGGCTAATCCTCCGCCTAGCGGCGCCGGCACACCAGGTTCTAGTCCCGGTCAGGGCGCCGGATTCTGTCCCGGTTGCCCCTCTTCCAGGCCAGCTCTCTGCTGTGGCCAGGGAGTGCAGTGGAGGATGGCCCAAGTGCTTGGGCCCTGCACCCCATGGGAGACCAGGAGAAGCACCTGGCTCCTGGCTTCGGATCAGCGAGGTGCGCCGGCCGCAGCGCACTGGTCGCGGCGGCCATTGGAGGGTGAACCAAAGGCAAAGGAAGACCTTTCTCTCTGTCTCTCTCTCTCTCACTGTCCACTCTGCCTGTCAAGAAAAGAAAAGAAAAGCTGTCTTTACATTGCTTTGCAGCGTGTTTGCTCAGCCCAAGCAACTTCTGCTGGTTTCTTAGAATAGGAGAAATATGATACCACAGCATTAGCAAACACAGTAGGGAAAGGGCTTGGTTTGCTGAGCACATCATGTGTGGGATCAGAAGGAAGTCATATCTTAGGAAGATAACAATATATTAACATGTCAAACCAAAATGGTTTGTTGACTTCAGTGTCACTTGTGAAAACTATCAGCAGAGATGAAGGAGTTTGTTAATACTACAGATGCAGGAAGGGTGGTTGTGTAGCCTTGTGGTTAAGAAGCTTGTTAACACACCTGCATCCCATATTGGAGGGCTTGGGTTTGACAGCGGGCTCTGGCCTCTGACTGCAGCTTCCTGCTAATGCAGACCCTGGGAGACAGCAGTGATGGCCCAAGTGATTGGGTACCTGCCACCCACATGGGAGACACTGCATTTAGTTCCTGACTCCTAGCTTTAGCCTGGCCCACGCCTGGCCACTATGGGCATTTGGGGAATGAATGAGTAGATGGGAAGTGTTTCTCTCTCTCTCTCTCTTTTTCCTCAAATAAGTAAGAAAATTACATATGGTATCCTTAAATAAATTTACTTAATCAGCAACTTAAATGAGGCAATACACTGTAATGTGATGTGAAATCACTGGAAGAAGAATTTGCGGGATTCCCCTCATCACTACACAGCTATTTCATTTCTTTAGGTGATGAAATTCTAACAATGAACTTAAAGACTGGACTTTCACCCTGGGACAAACATAGTGATCAATACTTTCAGAGCATTGCAGAATCACACTGCCTTGATACCTGTTAATAATGAAATAAACGAAACATGAGTTATCTCTGTTCCTAGCTACTCCTTGCCACTTCCAGCTTTCCAAATGTCTTCCCGGTGTCTCCTAACGCTCATCAACAGCTGCTGGCCTATCTTGTGCGTGGCTCCAATGCCTGCATCCACTGGAAGTCCAGCTGATAACGAGGTAGCTTCCCTCTCTTTCAAATCTGGCCTCAGATTCTGAAAAGCTGAACACGTGTAACTTCTGGGCACAAAACCTCTTTTGTGGAAAAGGCTCCTTTTCTCTCTGAATGTTTTTATTTTTTTTAAACTAATGTTTATTTATTTATTTTCATTTTATTTAAAAGATAGACACAGAGATCTTTCAGCTGTTGATTCACTCCCCAAATGCCTACTACAGCCAGGGCTGGGCAAGGCTGAGCCAGGAACTGGGAATTTCATTCACGTCTACCATGTGGGTGGCAGGGACCCAAGTACTTGAGCCATCACCTGGTGCCTCGCAGGGTGTGCATTAGCAGGAAGCTTCATTTTAAGTGCAAACTTCAATTACCGCATCACACACCCACCTTCAATCTTTATTTAAAGCCTACAGCTTCAGGTTTGCCTTGCATAATATCTGTGTTACTACAAAGAATTTATGTACTAGCATGGAGATTTCTAATTTTCATTTCCAGCTTTTACATTCATTAAACATTATTTTCATGGGGCCAGCATTGTGGCATAGTGCGTTGGGCATCATCCCGCCATGCCTACATCCCAATATGGACACTAGTTCATGTCCTGGCTGCTCCACTTCTGATCCAGCTCCCTGAATGTGCCTGGAGAGGCAGCAGAGGATGGCCTAAGTGCTTGGGCCCCTACACCTATGTAGGAGACCTGGATGAAACTTTTGGTTCCTGGTTTTGGTCTGGTCCAGCCCTAACCATTGTGGCCATCTGAGCAGTGAACCAGTGAATGGAAAATCTCTCTCTCTCTGTAATTCTGCTTCTCAAATAAATAAATTAAAAAAAATTTTTTTGGTCTTGATTATCATGGAGAATGAATATTACTAATTAGTTGAGTCTCTTCTATTTTAGTTACATAATAAATTTAAAACGTTTTGAAAGAATGGTTAAAGGCTTTATGTTCCCAAAGATTTGCTTTTTAAGAAATGTTCTATTTCTTAAACTGTGTGATCTCAGGCAAATTTGTTAAACTCTCTAAACTATCATTTCTAGTTTGTAAAATGTGAATTATAACGATACCTTCCCAAGTACTTCCCCCGACCTTGGCCTTATACACAAGAAGCACACTGTGTTTTCCAACTGACATTTCATATCCATATTCCAGATTAGAGTTTTCCTCATTTATCTTTATTTATTTGAAAGATGGAGTGACACAGAGACAGAGAGAGAGATCTCCCATCTGCTGGTTCACTCCCCAGATACTTAAAGCAACCAAAGCCAGGAGCCAGAAATTCCACTAGGGTCTCCCATGTGGGTGGCCGGGACCCAACGACCTGGGTTGTCACCACCGAAGCACAGCTGGGACTCCAGCCCAGGCACTCTGATGTGGGATGCGGGTGTCCCAAGTGTCTGAACAGCTGTACCAGGTGCCTGCTCCCCAAACTGTCCTCGTGACCTCTGCTCTGCAGCTTCCTGACCTCAGTGGATGACAATTCCAACCTCCCGGTTGCTGAGGGCAAAATCTTCAAGTCACTCTTGCCTCGTCCTTCTCTCACTGCCTGTACCCACATTCTGCCAGGGAGTCCTGCTGGCTCCAGCTTCAAACGCAGGCAGAGTCTCTCGGGTTCCCAGCGGACTCCTGGCTTCCATCTTCGCTCCCTCTGCTCTATTCTCAAGCAGTCAGAGTGAGCCTTTTAGGAAATGAAAGTCAGATCACGTTCCCCCACTTCTCAGGAGCCTGCAGCGGCCTTTCAGTTTCACTCAGCACCAAAGTTTTCACGGAGGTCGAGACCCTGTGCGACCTGCCACCTCCCTGCCCTCCTCACACCTCCCCTGCCGCATCTCCTGTTGCTCATTCACCCTGAGGCACGTGGACCTTCTGCTTGCTCCCCAAACATACCAGGCTGCCCCTGCCCTTGCCTGCAGCCTCGGTTGGGCCCTCTGCATGGAACTCTTCCCCCAGACAGCCTCTTGGTTAACCCCATCACCTCCTTCAAACCTTGGCTTACATCTTTTCTTCTCCTTGAGGTCACGCCTGAGCAGCTCATTTCATGCTGCGACTTTGCCTTGCTCAATTTGGTTTACTCATTTATTTAAATTTTTTAAAAATGTATTTGAGAGGCAGAGGGACAGAAACAAACAGGTGGAGAATGAGAATGAGGGGGCAGAGAGAGGGCAAGAGAACGCTTCCTTCTGCTAATGCCTGCAGTGACCAGAGATCAATGGCACCAAGGCTTGGAGCTGGGAACTCAAACTAGGTCTCCCATGTGGGTGGCAGAGAGCCAATCACTTGAGCCATCACTGCTTCCCCCGCCCCCCCACCAGAGTGTGCCTTAGCAGGAAGCAGGAGTTAGGATCGGAGCTGGAAATCAAACCCAGACACCCTGATATGAGAGAGAGAGAGGGGCATCTAAACTGCTAGGCTAAATGCTTACTCCTAACTTTGTCATCTGAATAGCTCTTTTCACATACTCATGCCTATATTATTGAGTTAATATGCGTATCGGTTATTATCTGCATCTCCCCGTAAAACATAAGGTCTACATATGAAGAGATCTTTGTCTAGTGTCTATTGACATATCCCAAGCAGCTAAAATAGTGCTTAACAAAGATGACTGATTAAAAATGACTGAACTGTGTTTAAAGTGGAAATACTTTTAACAGAAGAAAATTGGATTTTATTTAAAGTGGAAATCGAAGTAACATGGAAAAGTTGGCAGTTCCTAAGTTACGTATTCTTGATTACACTTAGAAAGGATAGATTGCTACTGATGAGGGTTCACTCCATTCATGATTGGGATGCCACTATTTCGGGGGGCACTTTTAACCACCTCTATTGCACTTTGTCTTGTGCTAATTGAATTAAAGGGTGTCTTTACTTAGCACACTCTATGAACATGCTAAGAGTCGGTTGGAATTCTAATTCCAATTTCCTTAGGCCAGCATCCTCTAATCCTCCTCTTGACACTATCCTTTGCAAATGAGGGCACCTGGCTTCCTGCATGCTCTAAACACATGAGCATATTCCAAATAACGATCACCTCTAGACAGAAAACAGGGTACTGTCATTGGCAGAAGGGGAGAAGATGCACTGGTAATTTCTACTTCTTAAATTGGGTAATAGGTTTGGCCAATAGGTATCCAGGCACTGGTTTTATTATTACTTTTTTTTTTTCACAGGCAGAGTGGATAGTGAGAGAAAGAGACAGAGAGAAAGGTCTTCCTTTTGCCATTGGTTCACCCTCCAATGGCCGCCACGGCTGGCGCACTGCGGCAGGCGCACCGCGCTGATCCGAAGGCAGGAGCCAGGTGCTTCTCCTGGTCTCCCATGGGTTGCAGGGCCCAAGCACATCCTCCACTGCACTCCCTGGCCACAGCAGAGAGCTGGCCTGGAAGAGGGGCAACCAGGACAGAATCCGGCGCCCCGACCGGGACTAGAACCCAGTGTGCCGGCGCTGCTAGGTGGAGGATTAGCCTATTGAGCTGCAGTGCCAGCCAATTATTACTGTTTTTTTTTTTATATATATATGTATATATATATGCATGTGTGTATATACTTTTATTTATGTGTAATACATCATCTTTTGAATGTCTGAAATATTTCATATAAGAATGAAGAGAAAATAAATCCAATCCTGTGTCACTTGTTCTAATACCACTTCCTGTTTCTCGGCAGTTTCATGGGATGCAGCTGTCCAGGGTTGAGTTGGCCAGCTGCAGCCTGTGGAAACGGACCTGCTTTGTGATATAGCATTTACTCCCCTTCTACACCCACAACCATGCCCCCAGTGAGTCTGTGAGGAGAGACCAAAGCAGAGGATTCTAGGCAGACTTAGGCAAAACAAACAAACAACAACAACAACAAAAACCCCTGAGACTCACGGCCTTGTCAATTTCCATAACCTAGCAGGCTGATGTCAGGGATTGGAACAAAAACAAAAATGAAAACATCTGATTGCCGATAAAGCAGATCATTGTTTCAAAAGACACATCTAGAAGGAATGACTTCAAAATCAAAGGCAGTGTCTTGTCTTCCTGGTGGAACAAAGCAGGTTTCTGGCTGGGTCAGGGTACTTCCTTGACCCTAATCTGGGGTAGGATGCCGGTGTGTCCTCCCATAGCCACCATAGAATGACACCTGCCTGGTTACATCTTCTCAACTTGATTGTCAGTTTCTTGAAGAAAGCGCCACCTTTCCTCACCAGGGAAGCCCTAGCCCCTGGCACAGTGCCTCACCCTGGTCTCAGACTGGCCCCATTCCATGTCAGCTCACATCCTGTGCCCTGTGTGAGTTTCTTATCTCTCTGAGCTTTCATCTCCTCAATGATGAAACAGGCAGTAATGATAGCATAAGTCCAGGCTGTGAGGATGAGCACGGGTTTCATATAAAAGTTGAGGGAGTGTCCCTCCTCTGAAAAGCTGAAATCCCAAATGTTCCCAATCTGAAATGTTCTGAGTGCTGACATGACACCACGGGCAGAATATGCCACACTTGACCTCATGTGACAGACAGGTCACAGTCAAAATGCAGGTGTACAACACAGCTTACTGTCCCCAAGGGGATAAAAAGACCCTTCTAGCACCTTCGGCTTTGACATACAAACTTTACCCCAACCACAAAATTATTTTAAAAATTGCATAAAATTACCTTCAGCCTACATTTATATGTATCTATATGTACATATGTGGTATATCCGGGGATATATATATATATATGTATGTATATAAGGTGCATATGAAACACAAATGAAATCATGTTTAGAGTTCAGACCCATTCCCAAGATATCTCATCATGTACACGCAGATATCTCAAAATCTGAAACACTTTTGGTCCTAAATATTTCAGACAAGGGATACTCCACCTGTCATAGGAGCTAAATAAATGCTATAGCAAATATTATTTACTATTATCATCTGGTAATCAAAGAGGAATATGAGTTGACAGAAGAAAGAAAACAGGTCTCCTAATAGGATTTTTAACGATTCACATTCAAGCCAGTACTTAGTTAGAAGTGCTGGCAAAGGAGTCATGAAATCATGCTCTGGAATGTGCACTGAGCAGGCGCAGAGCCTTGGTGCCTTGGAGCAGTGTCACGTGTCTGCCTACTCATGCCTATGGCTAAGATCAAGGGGGCCAACCGGTTGTCAGGGTCTTGTGACATTTTGCTAGTACCTCCGAGAAACTGAATCATTGTATTCCAACACTTCCTGTGTCTTAACCATGGGGACGTGGTGGTGACAGGTGCCATCTCCCAGTCCCTAGCATGTGTCCTCAAGACCTGCCCTGCGCCACTGCACGTACACCGGTCTCTTGTACTGGAGGGAGGTGGCTTGATGCATTCTCCCTTCTCAAGACACCTAATAGTCACTTTCCAGATAGGAAACAGTGCCCTCTTCAAGTCCTGTTCCTCATGAGCACTGTGACCATATTACATAATAAATCACTATACAACCAGTGTGCTGACCTAATATCTTAATCTCCTACATTTGAAAATTTAAATCTTCTACACTTAAATTTATATAATGAATACATGTATTTTAAGTTACTTGCCACATAGTGTGACTGCTATTAGACTGATGGAAAACACACAAATTTTCATATTGAAAATAACAATCATGTTAATAAGAATGGTTCTATTATTTTCTATTGAGAACTTCTTAGATCATTTTACTGCTTATAAAATAAATTTAGGATGTCTTATACAGTCGTAAAGATTGTCATTTGAGTACAATGGAATGCAAACTTAATTTATTACAGGGTTTGTGGACTAGCTAAAAGTTTTTAAGTATAAAAGTAATTAAATAAACTTGAAGAAGATTAGAAGTAAATAAAATAATGCCCTTAGAAAGGAAGATGGCTTAAATAAAATTCAAAGTGGCAAACAAAACACAGACATTTATGACAATGAACTCTACAAATTTCTCATTCTAAACACAGACATTTATGACAATGAACTCTACAAATTGCTCATTCTAATACGAACATGGAGGGACTGGCACTGTGGCATAGTGGGTTAAGCCTCTTCCTGCCACGTGGGCATCCCATATGAGCACCAGTTTGAGTACCGGGCTGCTCTGCTTCTGATCCAGCTCCCTGCTAATGAGCCTGGGAAAGCAGCAGAAAATGACCCAAGTGGTTGGGCCCCTGCACCAACTCCAGGCTTCTGGCTTCAGCCTGACCCAGCCCT
Source organism: Oryctolagus cuniculus (assembly GCF_051225735.1). Classification (NCBI taxonomy): domain Eukaryota; kingdom Metazoa; phylum Chordata; class Mammalia; order Lagomorpha; family Leporidae; genus Oryctolagus; species Oryctolagus cuniculus. The sequence goes on from NC_142879.1 coordinate 105,422,968, forward strand.
AGCTGTTGTGGCCATATGGGGAGTGAACTCATGAATGAAGGACCTCTCTCTCTCTCTCCCTCCTCTTTCTCTCTCTTTCTGTCTCTCCATCTCTCCCTATAACTCTGCCTTTCAAATAAATAAAAAATAAATATTAAAAAAGGAATATGGAAATATTGAGAAAGTCTTACTTGTAAGTGGAAAAATATAAAAAAAGGGGAATTTGTAAATGATTAAATTCTTAGTATCTAAAAACACTAAAAAATGAAATGATCTCTATATAACCTAGCAAGTTAAGATTTCAAGTAACATGGCCACAAAGAAATTCACATTATAAAATTATTTCTTGAGAGACAACAATTGAAAAATTTTGAAATAACAAGGGTACTTCAAGAAATTCATATGGAAAAGATTTAAAAGATACATTTATTTTGGGGCAAAAATTTGGAAATCCATGTATATTTTAAAAGTTTACAAGGGGCTGGCGCTGTGGTGTAGCCAGTAAAGCCGCTGCCTTCAGTGCCGGCAACCCATATGGAAGCCCTCTCTCTCTCTCTCTCTGTGCCTCTCAAATAAATAAATCAATCTTAAAAAAAAAAAAAAAAGTTTACGAAGGTTGAATGTCACAAAGAAACTAGGCATGGGCTTCACAAAATTTTTGGCACCCAAACAAATCTATCTTTTAATTCCATTCCCCACACACTTCACTTCTTCATTTTCTAAAGTACCTAATATTGAGCTGTCAGCATTGTGCTGATTCCCTGCTCAGTTTATCAGCAAGGTGGAAACGTCCATCTTATGCATAGACCAAAACTGGACTCCGCTTTTAGTAGCAGATCCCCCCAAACAAAACCCCCCAGAGTGCTGGTATCCCACAAGTCAAGGAGATCCTCTCCCATGACTATTGTCTCCACTCTTAGATATCACAGTTCTTTAATCTCCCTTTGCTGATAAGTTAGGTGAGGTCCGGCGAGGTTAAAACAGCCCAGCCAAGGCCATCCTTGTGTGACCAGTGGCTGGAACCCAGGACTCCGCAAAGCCCAGAGAAGAGGCCCATCACTAGGAGTGGAAAGATCGTGGAGGCATCAAAGCCTGCCAGGCACCCGGAGCAGAGAGGAAGCACCTCACAGAGGCCAGCCGCCCTGCCTGGATGGGTGGCCAGCCTGACAGCCAGAGAGGGCCCACGTGGCGTCCCAGCGTCTCAGAGAGGCGGGAGGGAAAGTTGTCACCCAGAGCGTATTCAGAACGAAAAGGTTCCCTTTTTGAAATTTCAGTGTGGAGGCCCAGATCCTGCAACAGGTGACAGCTAGCAGCCCTGCCTTTGTTTAAACCGCGTCCAGCTTCCCGCCATCACATCTAGGGGACGTGACCCACGCACCCTCCTCTCTCGCTGCATTTTGTCTAATGAGCACACAGTGGAGGACGCATTTCAACTTCCGCAGGGTGTGGACACCAAAACAAAAAGCAAACCAACCAACCGCCTTCCCAGAGAGCAAGCAAGCAGTACCAGCGCTGGGTCATTCCTTGTGGACACTGGTGCCCGGCCAGATTCTGAAACCTAAGCCTGCTAGCCAAATCAAATCTATCTTTTTGGTATTCCGAAGCGGAGAAGTTATCTCTTAAAACCAGAAGGGGTCTTCAAGGCGCACAGGAAGGAGACGCTATCAGACGCGTGGCATGGCGGTGGACACCGAGAGACCCTGCCGGGATTCGCATCCAACCCTTCCCCGCCCCATCCCCACCCACCGTGCGCTCTAGGGACCCCCGGGGTGCTCCAGACCAGTCGCGTTCGCACCCGTGCACGCTGGCAGCGACTTCCAGGGCGGGGAAAATGTCAAAGCTGAGGAAACCGCCAGCCCCAGCCCCGACCCCCGCGCCGGCCGGGTCCAGTGCGCAGATGAGCGGAGCGACCCCCACCCCCCACCCCCGGGAGACCCCTGCCCTCCAGGGCCCGGCAGGAGAGGGAGCTCGCGTTCCCGGGGCCGGCCGGGTCCAGTGCGCAGATGAGCGGAGCGACCCCCACCCCCCCAGCCCCGGGAGACCCCTGCCCTCCAGGGCCCGGCAGGGGAGGGAGCTCGCGTTCGCGGGGCCGGCCGGGTCCAGTGCGCAGATGAGCGGATAGACACCCCCACCCAGCCCGGGAGACCCCTGCCCTCCAGGGCCCGGCAGGAGAGGGTGCTCGCGTTCGCGGGGCCTGCGACCCCCGGGCGCCTGCCACAAGGTCCCGTGACAGCTCCGAGGGCTCCCTGCCGCGCGGGCGCCGCTTACCTCGACGGCTCCGCGGGGGCGCGGCGGGGCGCAGGACACCGGCGGGATGGCGACGCGGTCTCCCGCGCTTCTGCAGTCGGCTGCACCCCTGCTGCAGGTCGGCGGCCTCGGGGAGGAAGTGGTATCACCCTGCCCTTCCCACGCAGGGCGCAGATGGGTGGCGCCTCGCACGGAACGGCGAGGAGCCCCTGGGTGGAGACACACAGCCGCTGGCACAAGAGGGAGTAGCGGGCTCCGGGCGTCCGAAGCCGCTGGTCGCCCTCCGTCCCGGGGCCGTGCCTCCTGGGCTGGCTCCCGCGCGCCAGCTCCGCTGGGCCTCGCCCACCTGTGGAGCGCGCGCCTGCGCGCGGCTCTCAGGCGCGGCCCTTGGCCAACGCAGCCATCGTCCTAACCTCGAAATTTCGGAACCTGAGGGGCCGCGGGCAGGTTCCGCAGCCGGCGAAGAAGCCGGTTTCTTTTGCACCGGTCTTCCTAAGTGTTTGCTTCAGGCCTTGTGTGCGCCGGTGGCGCAAGGCTTCCGGCTCGGCGCGCCCCCGGGGCGCCAGGCGCGGGCCTGGAGGGAGCACAGGGCCCTCAGAGACCGCGCGCGCCCCGCCGTCCTCAGCTAGCCGCTCTCCCTGGGGTGCGAGTGGGGCGCCCCAGCCGGGGCCACCTGCTCAATCACCAGAAAATAAGTGACGGACCCGCACGAGAAATAATAGCCTGTGAGTGTTGGAAGTGCCGTCTCCGGGGAGAGAAGTGGCTGGGGAGCTAGAATCGGTTATGGTTAGCAAACGGGGTTGAATGTTTCTCCTTTTTATGGGGGAGGGGGTACAGTTGTGCACCCAGAGGCATGCGGGGGAGGGGAAGACATAGAAATTCAGTTCGTACATTAGGAGAATCTGTGCAGTCACTTATTGAATAAGAAAGTGTTGAGCACCAACTCTTTCTAAGAACAGTGAAAACGGTAGTTCAAAAAACAGAATTCCTGCTCTCCTGGATGGCGCATTCTGATTGGCACAAAACAACGGACAGTAAATCAATGACTGCTTAACATGTCGAGGAATGGGCTTTTTTATTTTTTAAGATTTTATTTATTTATTTGAGAGGTAAAGTTCCGGGGAATGGGGCGGGGTGGGGAGTGGGGAGAATGTCTTCCACCTGCTGGTTCACTCCCCAGTTGGCTGCAACTGCTGGAGCTGAGGTGATCCGGAGCCAGGAGCTTCCTCCAGGTCTCCCATGTGGAGGGAGCCCCCATGCAGGGGCCCGAGCACTTGGGCCATCTTGTACTGCTTTCCCAGATCATTAGCAGGGAGCTGGATTGGAAGCAGAGCAGCCAGCGCCCATGTGGCATGCCGGCCGATGCAGGCGGAGACTTAGCCTACTATGCCGCAGCACAGGCTCCAGGAATGGGGTTTGAGGGGAATCAAAATGTGATGGAGAGGGAGCGAAAGGCTTGAGGACAGCATTGTTGAATTAATTATGGTCACTGAGGAAGAACGGGTAAGTGGCGCCTCGGTCCGCCTAAATGATATGAGGCGTGAGACTGTGTGGATTTTTGGGTGAGAGTATCTGGCACAGAAGGAACAGCCCATTTAACAGTTCAGCCTTAGGAAAAGCACTTGAGGTTCTGGAAACACAACATGGCAGCTAGTGTGTTAGGGGGAGAGGGAGGAGGGTGGATAGGAGGTGAGTGACATGGGAAGCTGTGGCAAGGCTCTGCAGTATTACACAGAAAGTAAAAAGCAAGCCATGGAACAGAGAGGGACTTTCTTGGACGAGGAGGTGTGGTCAGGCTGCCTCTTTGAAACTTATCACAAAGGGCAGCCAACCATTCCAAGAGGAGGAAGAGCAAGAAAGGTGTTGGAAAAGGAATGCAGAGAGGTTGGAGAGAAGGCAGGCCAGTGTGAGTGTAACGGGCTGTGACACCGTGTGAGGACAGATCATCAGAAACCGGATTGGGCCACCGCTGTGGCCTATAGAGTAAAAGTACTGCCTGCAGTGCCGGCATCTCAAATGGGCACCCAATCAAGTCCTGGCTGCTCCACTTCCGATCCAGCTCCCTGCTAATGCACCTGGGAAAGCAGTGGAAGAGGGCCCAAGTGCCTGGGCCCCTGCACTCACGTGGGAGACCTGGAAGAAGCTCCTGGCTTCAGGTCCGCACAGCTCCAGCCACTGTGGCCATTTGGGGAGTGAACCAGGGGAATGGAAGACCTCTCTCTCTCTCTTCTCTCTCTCTGCCTCTGCCTCTCTGTAACTGCCATTCAAATAAATAAATAATTTTATTTTTTGGACAGGCAGAGTGGACAGTGAGAGAGAGAGACAGAGAGAAAGGTCTTCCTTTCTGTTGGTTCACCCTCCAATGGCCTCTTCGGCCAGCGCGCTGTGGCCGGTGCACCGCGCTGATCTGAAGCCAGGAGTCAGGTGCTTCTCCTGGTCTCCCGTGTGGGTGCAGGGCCCAAGCACTTGGGCCATCCTCCACTGCACTCCCTGGCCACAGCAGAGAGCTGGCCTGGAAGAGGGGCAACCGGGACAGAATCCAGTGCCCCAACTGGGACTAGAACCTGGTGTGCCGGCATAGCAGGCGGAGGATTAGCCTAGTGAGCCGCGGCGCCAGCCTAAATAATTTTTTTTTTAAAGAAACCAGATTAAGTTGGGTCTGTGGTCAGCGCTGGGGACTTTGGGGTTTTATTCCAATTGTAACAGGGAGCTCCTGGGAGGTTTTTGGCGACTAAGTGCAAGATTCGACTTATGCCATAAACCATCATCCTGGTTGGCGATTGTCTGAAATCTCAGTTCAACAGGGCAAGAAAAGAAGCAGAGAGATCACTCAGCAGGCTGTGGTGACAGTCCAGATGGAAGGCAGGGTTAAGATTACAACGGCAGCCATGCAGAAAGGAGTATGGATATGAGAGAACTTTTTTTTTTTTTATTTGACAAGTTAGACAGTGAGAGGGAGAGAGAGAGAGAAAGAAAGGTCTTCCTTCTGTTGGTTCACCCCCCAAATGGCCACTATGGCCAGAGCTGTGCCGATTCGAAGCCAGGAGCCAGGTGCTTCTCCTGGTCTCCCATGGGGTGCAGGGCCCAAGCACTTGGGCCATCCTCCACTGCACTCCCTGGCCACAGCAGAGAGCTGGCCTGGAAGAGGGGCAACCGGGACTAGAACCTGGCGCCCATATGGGATGCCGGTGCCACAGGCGGAGGATTAACCAAGTGAGCCATGAAAGGGTCTTCGAACAGAAGCAGCAGCATCTGCGGACAGGCTGGGCTCCGGGTGGGGACGGCCAAGTGGCCGACAAGATTAGGCTCACCTGGGCAATGTCGAGGCTGGCTCTGTCATCCTAAGAGCCGGGAGAATATGTTAAATAGTGTTTAAAGCTGGCAGGGGTTTGTGCTTTGGAAAAATCACTCTGGTTGTAATCTGGGGAACTGATCAGATGAAGAAAGGCTGGAGGCAGGAAGATAGATGTCTGAGCTGGGCTGAGAGATTGTAGTGGTCTGGCTTTGGTGGCAGTGGAGAGACCAAGAAGTGGACCCACTTGAGAGCTGTCTCCAAGGCAGTTGACAGCATTGTGGTGACAGACACAGGCAGAGTAGGGCAGAGAAAGGTGATGAGCTTTGCTCTGAGCAAACCCAGGTTGCCAAGCCTTTGGACCATTCAAGTGGAGACTTCAAATAGAGAATTGTGTGTAAGGGTCTGTTGCTCAGGAGAGAGGTACGGGTTAGAGTTAGGAATATACATTTTTTAGGCCGGCGCCGCGGCTCACTAGGCTAATCCTCCGCCTTGCGGCGCCGGCACACCGGGTTCTAGTCCCGGTCGGGGCGCTGAATTCTGTCCCGGTTGCCCCTCTTCCAGGCCAGCCCTCTGCTGTGGCCAGGGAGTGCAGTGGAGGATGGCCCAGGTGCTTGGGCCCTGCACCCCATGGGAGACCAGGAAAAGCACCTGGCTCCTGGCTCCTGCCATCGGATCAGCGCGGTGCGCCGGCCGCAGTGCGCCAGCCGCGGCGGCCATTGGAGGGTGAACCAACGGCAAAGGAAGACCTTTCTCTCTGTCTCTCTCTCTCACTGTCCACTCTGCCTGTCAAAAAAAAAAAAAAAAAAAAAAAAAGGAATATACATTTTTAAAAAAAAAAGATTTATTGATTTTTTGAAAGAGTTGCACAGGGATAGGGAATAGGGGTACACACACACATACACACAGAGATCTTCCATCTGCTGGTTCACTCCCTAGTTGGCCACAATGGCAAGGGTTTCACCCAGTCTCCCATGTCAGTACGGGAGCCCAAACACTCAAGCACCTTCCTCTGCTTTTCCCAGGCCATTAGCAGGGAGCTGGATCAGAAGTGGAGCAGCCAACATATGAACCAGTGCTCATATGGGATGCCAGCATTGCAGGAAATGGCTTTACCCTCTGCACCTCTGGCAGTCCTGGGATATGCCTTTTGAATCATGGCCATATGGGTAGTGAACCATGAGATTGCTTATAGAGAGAGGAAGGAGTGGGATGAAGGAGGGGCCCTGGGCTAAGCTTCAAGGAATCCCCCTAAGAGGAAGCAGAGGTGGCAAAGGAGCTGGAGGAGGAGCTGGAAAGGGTAAGAGAAGCCAGTGTGAAGTCACAGGGCAGGGAAGGAACGGACAGTGATGTCCAGAGATGTTGAAAGGACAGGTCTGGTGCAGACTGAGACAACATTTTTCATTCACTTATTTACTTATTTATCAGAGAGAGAGAGAGAGAGAGAGAGATCTCCCATCTGCTGCTTCACTCCCCAATTGCCAGCAATAACAGGGCTGGGCCAGGCTGAGACCAGGAGCTTGGAAGTGGATCAAGGTCTCCCACATGGGTGGCAGGGACCCGAGCCCTTGTGACATCACCTGCTGTCTCTGAGGGTGTGCATGAGCAGGAAGCTGGAATTTGCAATGGGGCCTGGAGTCTAACCCAGGACAGTGATATGGGATATGGGCACCCCAACCCAGCATCTTGCCTGCTGTCCCCAGCTTCAGCAGCGTGAATGGCCTCAGAGGTCTATCCGAATGGCGTGATGGGGCCGTTCATAAAGAAGTGAAGACAGTGAACAAAACAGCCCTGCTGAGCAGTTTGCTTTGGATTAGGAGGAAAGAGACAGGGAGGCAGTGAATGAGGAATATGGAATTGAGAAACATAGTAAAGTGGAAAACCAATAGGGATTTGTAAATAAAGTGAGACTATCAAGACATAACAAACTGAATCACAACATTTGGACACAGATTTTGACTGAGAAACACTTGAATTTTTCAAAGATTATTAGATTGTGGGGGACAGTATTGTGGCACAGTGGGTTCAGCCACTGCTTTCGACAGTGGCATCCTAAATCACAGTGCTGGTTCGAGTCCTGGCTGCTCTGCTTCTGATCCAGCTCCTTGCTAATGCACCTAGGAAAGCAGTGGGAGATGGCCACCCATGTGGGAGACCTGGATGAAGTTCCTAGTTCCTGGCTTCGGCCTGGTCCAACGTGGGCTGTGGCAGCCATATTGGGAGTAGACCAGCTAATGGAAGATCTCTCTCTCTCTCCCTCTCTTTCTGCCTTTCTCTGTGTTTGTTACTTACCTTTCAAATAAACAAATAAATCTATTTTTAAATTGTTTTCAAATACAAAGATTCCAGATGAGAGTGAGAAGTCGCACATTAAAGAGAGAATAGAAATAATTGATAGTGAAATCATCGCCAGGCTGGTGTAGTGGATAGGGCATAAAGCACAGGTAAATGAAAGGGCCTGGGTAGAGGCCATCTCCACTCACTGGAAGGGAAAGAGGGTGAACTTAAGTAGATAAGAACTGTTTTCTTCCTCACAGCTGCAAGATAAAGTTCTTATCTAAAGCCTCTACTTTCTTGATGAGGCCTGGGATTCTGTGTATTTAGGGTGGTTATGTAGTTTATGGAGATTGGGCGATTAATTTCAGTGATTCACAACAATAGATAATCAAGATTCTACCTTGGGTGTCTCTATTTCTCATTTTTCTGTCATCCTCCGACTTCTGAACTTTAACTGTAAAAATGCTATAAACGGGCTGCAGCCTGTGAAACTGGCATCCCACATGAGTGCCGGTTGGAGTCCTGACTGCTCCACTCTGATCTAGCTCCTTGCTAATGCACTTGGGGAGGCCGTGGAGGATGGCACAAGTGCTGAGTCCCTGCCACCTACATGGGAGAGTTGGAATTCCTGACTCCTGACTTTGGCCTGGCCTGGCCCAGCCCTTGCTGATCTTTGCAGCCACATGGGGAGTGAACCAGTGGATGGAAGATCTCTCTCTCTCTTTCTCACTGACTCTTCCTTTCAAATATATAAAAATACATAAATCTATAAAATACTATAAACCTAATAAAAATAACTCTGCTCATGATTTCATTTTAATCATAACATGCATATATAGTTAGTATACAGCTGTTGATGAAATATTTTACATATATTACCCATCATTCCCTTTCCTGTTAACAAAATTCTCTCTATTCTCTCACCCTCTACTTGATCTTTGCCCTTAGCCAACCCCTTCGTTCCCCACAGCCCAGAGACAGTAGGAGGAGCACTGTATAGGAAGAGATAGAAGGATAGTGGTAGGAGGAGAGGAAGGGAGGAGAGCCTGTGATGGCTTGGGAGAGAAGGGTAGGGAGCTAAGAGCAAGGCAAGGAGAAAAATGGAGGAAACACAAGATCATAAAGAGGTAGAGGATGAGGAGAAAGGGAGAAGGGGTTTTCATGGAATGGTGTGGACTTGATCTAAATTTAAATCAGCTGCTGATTCCTTTGCCATGACACTGAGGAGAGGTCCTATCCATGGGGCCTGGGAGTTAGGTGACTGAGTAAGCATGAACAGCTGTTGAGCACTGAGATACGAGGGTGTCCTTCAAAAAGTTGGTAAAAAAATGGAATTAAAAGATAAATTTCTTAGGATGGGTTTTTGGTGTAGTTTTTGGTTTTAAGTTGCCACTTGGGATACCCACATCCTGTATTGGAGTGCCCCCATTCAAGTCTGTTTTACCACTTCCAGTCCAGCTTCCTGCTAATGTGCACCTGGGACATGTGCAGTAGGTGACTCAAGTCTCAAGTACTTGGGTCCCTGCCACCCAAGTGGGAGACAGGGTTAAGTTCCAAGTTCCTGGCTTTGGCCTGGGTCAGCCCTGGGCATTTGGAGAGTGAACCAGTCAATGGAAGATCTCTCTTTGTCTGCCTCTCAGTCTCTCTGTCTTTAAAATAAAGTGAAAGAAATAATAGAAAGTGATAAATTTCTTTTGGTGCAAAAACTTTTTAAAGCCATGCATAGTTTTTTCATAACATGTACTTTTCATGAACATTCTGAAAACCCCTTGTTTGTACACACACTGTCTCTCCCTAGAGTGCGGTCTTTAAGCCAGTTAGCGTTGCTACCTAATATAATGGATTGAACAGACAAAATCTATGGGGCTGTTTGATTCGCAAGGAACAGAATCCATTCAGACCGGCTCAAGACAAAAGGGGGAATTTGTTGGATAGGAGCTTGGATTGCCCAGGGAGCTTGGGCAGGAAAGACAGGGGCTCTTTTGAGGAACTAGACCAAGAACGAGAGGAGCACCAGGAAGAATCTCCATCTGCCTTTATTTGTGGGTTCACCTGAGTGACAGCTAATATTCTCTATCCAGCTTCCTTAGTCTCCTTTATCTGCAAATAAGCTTTTTTTGCTCTGCCTCAAACATAGCCAATGCCTTAGAGCAGGTATTCTGGATTCCAGACTCTCAGATGAACAGTTTCGTACAGAAAATTTGCTGAGAGTATCCTTGGGAAGAGTACCTATAAAGGGGTGAAGGAAGAATTGGGCAGTGGGCAGTCAAACCATGGTGCAATGGCAACAGCCCCTCTGCGGGGAGCTCTAGGCAAGTGGGGCTAGACTTTTGAATTCTCATCTTGACCAGCCCTGGAGGCTGGCTGTTCCGAGCACGGAGCACACCTCTGGACAAAGTGGCACCTTTTGGGCAAGGCAGTTCCTGGAGATGAACTCAGCCATAACCAGACAGCATCTATCTTGCAAGGGGGATAATGAGCTTGGGTAGCCACTTCACCACCCAGTCCAGCTTGACCCTGTGTCCCATCTCAAATATTCCTTTGGACTGGGGAGAATCCCTGTGTTCCACTTCCAAGTTCCCAGGAGTGAGACTCTGGCTGGTCAAGTCTGATTGGGAATCTTTCTCCTAGTCTCATCAACCGCCCTGGGAGTAGGGTCAACAGGATACACAAGGATGCTTCACAAAGGTCATGGAAAAAATAGAAATGAAAGATGTTTATTTTGGTGCAAAAAAGCTTAGAAATTCATGCATAGCTTTTTCATAATATACTTTTTCCATGAACTTTTTGAAGACATATGCATGGATTTCAAAATTTTTTTACATTCAAATAAACTTATCTTTTATTTCCATTTTTCTGAAAATTGTTTAAAGTACTCTTGTGTTACCTGGATATCAACTTATATGCTTGTTAATACCCAGTTAGCAAAAACAATTATAATTTGTCTTTCGCTATAAACACAAGTCAGTAAAGGTTTGGCAATCAGTCTCTAGGGCAGGTATTATCGTATTGATGTATTTGTCCAAGGGTACTTATGACTTTGTAGACACAGCAGCAAACATTCAGATAAACTTGATTCTGAAAGTCAGAATTCTTGTGCGTGTAGAAATGGGTAGGTGGCTGGAAGATTCCTGTAACAGATAAACAAAGCCCCATTTATCCTTACCTTTTAGCCACACCTTTTACCTCTTAGTTTATCATCTCTATAGTGTTGCTTTTTCTAGAATGTCATAGAATTCAATCCTACAGGATATGGTCTTTCAAACTAGTTTCATTCACAATACACATTTAAGATTCACTCATGTTGTTGTGTGGCTTGATATTTCATTCCTTTTCTAAGTCACTGAATAGCACGCTATTGCATGAATATATTGCAGATTGTTTACCCATTTACCATTGAGAGGTTGCTCCCAGTTTTTGCCTCTGCTCCCCAGACATGTACCCATCCTTTGTCTCCACCTTCACCTTCTTGGATCAGGCCCCATGAACTACTCTGTGAACCATTTCGATGACTTGTCAACTAGCCTTTCTTGTTATTCGTTAAGATTTTATTTCAGAATAGTTTCAAATTTACAAAAAAGAAATCGTGAACTAGTGCAAAGAGTTCCCATATACCCACTCCAGCTTCTACTGTTGGTATCTTATACTAGTATGATGCACTTGTCACAATCATATGCCATACCAAGCTTCCCCTATTAGTAACATCTCATATTAGCATGATATATTTGTCATATTTAATGCATCACACACTCCTTCCCCTGATTTTTTTTTTTAATCTAAACTTCCGTAGAGGAAGTCTCAGTTTCTAGTAATCAACATTCTGTGGTCAGATTGAAGTTTTCTTTTTAAAGCTCCTATATAAGAGGCAGAATGTGTGGTATCTGCCCTTCCGTGTCTAGTTTATTTCACTTAAAATATGTCCTCCAGTTCCAACCATCTTGCTGCAACTAACAGAATTTCATTCTTTTTAATGGCTGAATAGAATTCCATCATATATATATATATATATATATAATCATATATATGTATATGTGTGCTGCAATAAACGTGGTAGAGCAGGTATCTCCTTGATACACTGATGCATGTCTTTTGGATATATACCCAATAATGGGATTTCTGGATCATATGGTAGTTGTGTTTCTAATTTTTTCAGAAATTGCTATACTGTTTTTCATAGTGGCTGTACTAATTTGAATCCTCACCAACAGTGTATGAGAGTTACCCTTTCTCTACATCCTTGTCAGCATTTATTACTTTCTGTGATTTTTGTAATGGCCATTCTAACAGGGGTGAAGTGCTATCTCATTGTGGTTTTGTATTTCCCTGTGGCTAAGGATTTGAGGTTTTTTTTTTTTCGTATATTTTTTGCCCATTTGTATTTCTTCTTTTGAGAAATGTCTATTCAGGTCCTTTGCCCATTACTTAACTGGATTGGTTGTTTTGAGTGTTGAGTTTTTTTGAGTTCCTGATATATTTTGGATATTAACTCTGTGTTGGATAAATAGCCTGCAAATATTTTCTCCCATTTTGTTGGATGCTTCTTTTTTATTTTTTTAAGATTTATTTATTTTAAGATTTATTTATGTATTATTATTTATATATATTATAGAGTTACAGAGAGAGAGAGAGAGTGGGAGAAAGAGAGAGAGAAAGTGATATCTCATATCTCATCTGCTGGTTCACTCCCCAAATGGGTGCAGCTCTGGCCAGTCTGTAGCCAGGAGTCAGGAGCTTCCTCCGGTCTCCTACACGGGTGCAGGGGCCCAAGTACTTGGGCCATCTTCTGCTTTCCCAGGCCATAGCAGAGAGCTGGGTTGGAAGTGAGCAGCCAGGACTCAAACTGGCGCCCATATGGGATGCTGGCACTGCAGGCGGCGGCTTTACCACTGTGCCACAGCCCAGGCCCATCCCTTAAGTTTTTCTTTTAAAAATTTTTTAGTTTCAGATCTTACACTTGGGTCTTTGATCCATATTGAGCTGATTTTTCTGTATGGTGAGAGGTAGGAATGCAATTTCATTTTTCTAAATATATATGTGCGCTTTTGTCAGCACCTTTTATTGAAAAGTTTGTCCTTTTCTCCAGGGTATCTTCATGGCACATTTATCAAAATCAGTCAGCTGCATGTGCTTGGATTAATTTCTTGGCTCTATATTCTGTTTCATTGATCTGTATGTTGGCTTTTATAACAGTGCAACACTCTTGTAATTACCATAGTTTTGTAGTATGCTTTGAAATCAGGTATTGTGATGACTCAACTTGGTTTTTCTTTTGCTTAGGATTGCTTTAGCTATTCTGGGTCTTTTGTGGTTCCATGTGAATTTTAGGATTGCTCTTTAGGATGGCCCAAGTGTGTCTGCACCTGCCACCCGTGTGGGAGACGTGAATGAAGCCCCTGGCCCCTGGCTTCAGCCTGGCCCAGTGCTGACTGTTGCGGCCATCTAGAGAATGAACCAGCAGATGGAAGATCTCTCTCTTTGTCTCTCTGTCTTTCCTTCTCACTCTGTAACTCTGTCAAATAAATAAATAAATAAATATTTTTTAAAAGTAATTAATTAATTTGGAAGAGAGAGAGAGGGAAGAGATCTTCCATCTCCTGGTTCACTCTCCAAATTCATGCAACAGCCAGAGTTGGGCCAAGCTGAAGCTACAAGCCCAGAATTGCATCTAGGTCTACCATGTGGGTGGCAGGGACCATCACTGCTGCTTTTCATAGTGCATATTAGCCAGATACAGGATTGGAAGCAGAGCCAGGACCTGAAACTAGGACTGCTGGTGTGGGCTGTGGGAATCCCAAGTGGTATTTTTAACTACTGAGATCAAGTCCATCCCCTAGAATAGTATCTTAAATTTAGAAATTCTGAGATCATTTTCTAACCTCCCTAAGAAATTTTCCAAAACATTTGACTATTTTTTTTAAAAGAAAAAGATTTATTTATTTATTTGAAAAATAGAGTGACACACAGAGCGATCTCCCACCTACTTGTCCACTCCACAAAATGTCTGTGACAGCTGAGGCTGGGCCATACCAAAGCCAGGAGTCAGAAACTCCATCTGGATCTCCCATGTGAATAGCAGGGGCCCAAGTACTTGAGCCATCAGGAACATTAGCGGGAATCTGGATGAGAAGCAGAGTAGCCAGGACTCAACCAAGGCTCTTCCATTATGGGCCACTGGTGTCCCAAGTGGCAGCTCAGCATGCTGTGTCACGATGCTTACCCCTTGAAAAGATTTTTAAACAAATCGTTGGGGCCAGTGCTGTGGTGCCATGGGTTAATGCCCTGGCCTGAAGTGCCGGCATCCTATATGGGCGCTGGTTTGAGACCTGGCTGCTCCATTTCCCATCCAGTTCTCTGCTGTGGCCTGGGAAGGCAGTAGAAGATGGCGCAAGTGTTTGGGCCCCTGCACCCACGTGGGAGACCCGGAAGAAGCTCCTGGCTCCTGGCTTCGGATTGGCGCAGCTCCAGTTGTTGCAGCCAATTGGGGAGTGAACCATCGGATGGAAGACCTCTCTCTCTCTCTCTCTCTCTCTCTCTGCCTCTCCTCTCTCTGTGTAACTCTGACTTTCAAATAAATAAATCTTTAAAAAAAAAAAAACAAATCATCATCTCACTAATCAATGTAAATTATCAAGACAAGAGTCATGGCTTTTCAAGTTGGCTATAAAATTTTCTGGATGGTCCACTGAGAACTAAACTTGAAACCTTGACTCTTAGTCCATTCTGTTGGCTATAGTGAAATACATTGGACTGGGAAATTTATAAACAACAGAAATGTATTGCCTACATTTCTAAGATCAAGGTGCCCATGGATTAGGGGTCTGGTGAGGGTTCGTTTATTGCTCCAAAGATGGCACTCGTGTGGTAGACGGGAGAGGTCAATGGTCTTCCTTAGGCCTCATTTTACAGGGGCGTGGATCCCAATTTCCAAGGCAGATTAGATATCAACACAAATTTAGAGGGGACATAAATGTTCAGACCACAGCAGCTAATGCAGAGCTACATTCCGGATATCAGGAATGGCATTTATTTCTTAGACAAGTGACCTGATTGATAGGGAACCTGCAGAGTTGGATGAGAAGGGTTCTTAGGCAGCATCCAGGCTCTGAGAAAAGAGGCTGGGACAAACAAGTGCTGGTCCTATCACGCGGCCCATCATGAGCTGTCTGGTGTCATTCATTACCAAAGTTTGCTGAAGACAAGATGAGTTGTGGTTAGCTCTGTGGAATGACTTGGTTGTTTCAGAACATCCAGTATGGTCTCCTGTTATTTACTTACTGTTTCTTCTCCCACTAGGATGCAAGCTCCATCAAAGCAGGTGTCTGTTTTCGTCTCTGTTGAGTCCAGTGCCCAGAGAATGGCACTTGGTAGGCATTCAGGAGATTGAGCTTTTCCTGCCTTCTAGGACTTTGGCTCTTCGTCTCTTCTGGTGGTAGATGACAATTTCAACCTTAGGTAAGGTCAGCACATACATCATGTTTTAGTTTATGCAAAACTCAGAAGAACATTCTATGGAATACAAATTGGTCCTTCCATATTTTTTCTTTCTACTGACTTTGCCCTATAAATTTGCACCACTTCTTTTAAATAATAAAAATCACAAATTTGTCATATGGGTAGGACTATCAAGAAAATGCAACACCCAGCTTAACCATGCATATCATCAGATTGTCTGAAAGACTGGTTACCTATCATCGACGTTTTTCATACTTATTTGGGAGCGTTCCTATGTGCATCTGTCGATTCAGTCTTGTTTCTGGTTGTACTGACACTCAGGAGATCAGCAATGTATCTTTTCTCCCTAGCCCTAACTTGCTAATGAGCAAAGGCTTCTTCGTATCCGGAGAAAAATCAAAGGAGCTTTATATGCCAGACTGAAATGTTCAGCCCCAAAGCCAAGGTTGAAAATGCTTCAGGGTTTCACCATGAATGAATAGCACTGTTTGGATATAGAAGACGGAGCCCGTGTCCTTGGAGTGGCTGTGACATGGGGCTTTGAGACGGAGCTGGCGGGCGTCTCATCTGTGAGGCTGTGACTCTTTAGCACCCTGCAGGTGATGCGCTTGGCTCTGTGCATGGCTTATTTTCAGTCACATTAAGCGACAGTGCCTGCCAGTCACACTTACATCAGCTCGCAATGTAGAAGACCAACACAACACATTTTTTAAAAATATCAAAGGTAGGAATGTAGGATCTGTCTGAAGGAGCCCTCGCTTAGGGCAATGTTCCTTCAAAAGACACACTTGTTATCTTCAAATTGAGTATTTAAATTCCGACATTGAAATATGTCTTAGTGATTTTAACCCAATATCTCCTTTTCAAGTGTTTAATCTTATAAGAGCTAGTTTGCTGTCAAGTGGTTTCTGATTGAGCATGTTGCAATATTCTTAGCCATTTTGTAAATAGCAGCATCTAGTGGGGGCTATCAACCATGAATGTGATTGATTATACAGTCAATTGTTATCGAAACATCAGGGATGCTAAGCTATGAATGTTATGCATCTTCAAAATTTTTATTTACTTATTTGAAAGGCAGAGAAATAGGGGAGCAGAGACAGAATGAGGGAGCAGAGACGGAAAGATCTTCCATCCGTTGATCTACTTTCCAAATGGCCCCAACAGCCAGGGCTGGGACAGGCCAAATCCAGGATCCAGGAACTGCAGCTGGGTCTCTCATGTGGGTAGCAGGGACCCAAGCGCTTGGACCATTCTCTCCTGCTTTCACAGCCACATTAGCAGGGAACTGGATTGGAAGCAGAGCAGCTGGGACTTGAACCGGCACTCTGATATGGGATGTCCATCTCGCAATCAGAAGCTTAACCAACGGTACCACAGTGCTGGCCCCAGGTGAACTCAGCCCTTCAGTACAAAAACTAAAGGTGTTCAAGGGCTAAATAAGTTTTTTTCTGATGCTTACGGTTCTTTCAAGTACACTGTAGTATTTGGCTGGTGTCCTGATCAGCTGGGATTTTCACAGCCTGGGAACCTTAGGACAGAGAAGACCCCCTTCCAAGGACACTAATCCTGGTAGAAGAGGGCTCCACCCTTTTGACCTCATTTAATTCTGATTACTTCTGTAAAGACTTCCTCTTCCAACACAGCCACACTAAGGGCTAGGGCCTCAGCTCATGGACTGGGGGCAGGGAGCACAGACACTCAGTCCCTAATAGCTGGGACCCACAGTTCCCCGTGCAGGAGGGAAACCACCCTCTACCTCACAGCCCTGGATGGAGCTTTCATATACAGCTGAGAGAGCTGACTTAGCAGAGCCTCATAACTGACATTTGGGTGAGGGGCAAAGGCATATCACAAATGAGTAGGAAGCTGATTTCATTTTTTCTTTTTAGCCAGACACAGTAATTCCATTGCTGTTCTTTCTTTTTAAAACCTTAAATATTGGCTTATTTACCCAGCCTAGGTTTATCAAATTTATTAGTCATCTAGTGATATTACTTTCTTTTTTATAGAAAACTTTTATTTAATAAATATAAATTTCAAAAACACAACTTTTGGATTATAGTGGTTCTCCCTGCCATGACCACCCTCCCACCCGCAAAACATCCCATCTCCTACTCCCTCTCCTATTCCATTCTTCATTAAGATTCATTTTTAATTATCTCTATATACAGAAGATAAACTCTATACTAAGTAAAGATTTCAACAGTTTGCACCCACACAGACACACAAACTACAAAGTATTGTTTGAATACTAGTTTTACTGTTAATTCACATAGTACAACACATTAAGGACAGAGGTCCTACACAGGGAGCAAGTGCACAGTGACTCCTGTTGTTGATCTAACAATTGACACTCTTACTTATGATGTCAGTGATCACCCGAGGCTCTTGTTATGAGCTGCCAAGGCTATGGAAGCCTCTTGAGTTCACAAACTCTGGTATTTTTTTAAAAATTTATTTGATAGATAGAGTTAGACAGTGAGAGAAAGAGACAGAGAGAAAGGTCTTCCTTCCGTTGGTTCACCCCCCAAATGGCTGCTATGGCCAGAGCTGCGCTGATCTGAAGCCAGGAGCCAGGTGCTTCTTCCTGAGCTCCCACGTGGGTGCAGGGCCCAAGCACTTGGCCCATCCTCCACTGCCCTCCCAGGCCCAGCAGAGAGCTGGACTGGAAGAGGAGCAGCCAGAACTAGAACCCGGCGCCCATATGGGATACCAGTGCCCCAGGCAGAGGATTAACCAAGTGAGCCACAGTGCCAGACCCTCAAACTCTGGTCTTATTTAGACAGGGCCATAATCAAAGTGGAAGTTCTCTCCTCCCTTGAGAGAAAATTACCTCCTTCTTTGATGGCCCCTTCTTTCCACTGGGATCTCACTCACAGAGATCTTTCATTTAGGTAATTTTTTGCCACAGTGTCTTGGCTTTCCATGCCTGAAATACTCTCATGTTTTTAGCCATATCTGAATGCCTTAAGGGCTGATTCTGAGACCAGAGTGCTGTTTAGGGCATTTGTCATTCTATGAGTCTGCTGTGTATCCCACTTCCCATGTTGGACTGTTCTCTCCTTTTTAATTCTATCAATTATTATTAGCAGACACTGTTCTTTGACACTTTGACACTTAATCTTATCTTTATGATCAGTTAGCATGTGCCAAACTGTACATCTCCTCCCTTTCTTATTCCCACTCTTATTTTAACATGGGTCAATTTTCAGTTGGATTTTAACATCTAAAAAAATTGTGTTAATTAAAGAGTTCAACCAATGGTATTAAGTAGAAAAATAAAATACTAAAAAGAATAAAATAGTAAGTTGTTCCTCGACAGTCAGGACAAGGGCTGATCAAGCCGTTGCTTCTCATAGTGTCAGTTTCACTTCAACAGGTTTCCTTTTAGGTGCTCAGTTAGTTGTCACAGATCAGGGAGAACATATGCTATTTGTCCCTTTGGGACTGGCTTATTTCATACAGCATGATGTTTTCCAGATTCCTCCATTTTGTTGCAAATGACCAGATTTCATTTTTTTTAACCATTGTGTAGAATTCAATAGAGTACATATCCCATAATGTCTTCATCCAGTCTTCTGTTGATGGGCGTTTAGGTTGATTCCATGTCTTAGCTTTTGTGAATTGCACTGCAATAAACATTGAGGTGCAGATAGCTCTTTTATTTGCTAATTTAATTTCCCTTGGGTAAATTCTGAGGAGTGGGATGGCTGGGTTGTGTGGCAGGTTAATATTCAGATTTCTGAGGTATCTCCAAACCATCTTCTGTAGTGGCTTTACCAGTTTGCATTCCCACCAACAGTGGATTAGTGTGCCTTTTTCCCCGCATCCTCGCCAGCATCTGTTGTTAGTTGATTTCTGTATGTGAGCCATTCTAACTGGGGTGAGGTGAAACCTCATTGTGGTTTTGATTTGCATTTCCCTGATGGCTAGTGATCCTGAACATTTTTTTGTGTGTCTGTTGGCCATTTGGATTTCCTCTTTTGAAAAATGTCTATTTAGGTCCTTGGCCTATCTCTTAAGTGGGTTGTTTGTTTTGTTGTTGTGGAGTTTCTTGATCTCTTTGTAGATTCTGGTTATTAATCCTTTATCAGTTGCATAATTTGCAAATATTTTTCCCATTCTGTCGGTTGCCTCTTCACTTTCCTGACTGTTTCTTTTGCAGTACAGAAAATTCTCAATTTGATGTAATCCCAATTGTTGATTTTGGCTTTGACTGCCTGTGCCTCTAGGGTCTTTTCCAAGAAGTCTTTGCCTGTGCCTATATCTCTGATGTTCTCTAATAATTTGATGGTGTCAAGTCATAGCTTTAGATCTTTAATCCATGTTGAGTGGATTTTTGTGTAAGTTGTAAGGTAGAGGTCTTGCTTCATACTTCTGCATGTGGAAATCCAGTTTTCCCAGCACCATTTGTTGAATAGACTCTCCTTGCTCCAGGAATTGGTTTTAGATCCTTGATCAAATATAAGTTGATTGTAGATGTTTGGATTGATTTCTGGTGTTTCTATTCTGTTCCATTGGTCTATCCATCTGTTTCTGTACCAGTACCATGTACCAGTAGATTAGCTGTAGTATGTCTTGAAATCTGGTATTGTGATGCCTCCTGCTCTGTTTTTGTTGTCCAAGATTGCTTTAACTATTTGAGGCCTCCTGTGCCTCTGTATGAATTTCAGCTTCATTTTTTCCAGATCTGAGAAGAATGTCTTTGGCATTTTTTTTTTTTATTTTATTTTTTTTTTATTTTTATTTTTTGACAGGCAGAGTGGACAGTGAGAGAGAGAGACAGAGAGAAAGGTCTTCCTTTGCCGTTGGTTCACCCTCCAATGGCTGCCGCGGCCGGCGCGCTGCGGCCGGCGCACCGCGCTGATCCGATGGCAGGAGCCAGGAGCCAGGTGCTTTTCCTGGTCTCCCATGGGGTGCAGGGCCCAAGCACCTGGGCCATCCTCCACTGCACTCCCTGGCCACAGCAGAGGGCTGGCCTGGAAGAGGGGCAACCGGGACAGAATCCGGCGCCCCGACCGGGACTAGAACCCGGTGTGCCGGCGCCGCTAGGCGGAGGATTAGCCTATTGAGCCGCGGCGCCGGCCTGTCTTTGGCATTTTGATTGATATCACATTGGACCTATAAATTGCTTTTGGAAGAATGGACATTTTGATGATATTGATTCTTACAATCCATGAACATGGAAGATTTTTTTTTATTTTTTGGTATCCTCTTCTATTTCTTTCTTTTGTAATTCTCGTTGTAGAGATCTATGACACCCTTGGTTAAGTATATTCCAAAGTATTTGACTTTTTTTGTAGATATTGTAATGGGATTGATCTTAGAAGTTCTTTCTCAGCCATGATATTGTCTGTGTATACAAAGGCTGTTGATTTTTGTGTATTGATTTTATACCCTGCTACTTTACCAAACTCTTCTATGAATTCCAATTGTCTCTTAGTGGAGATCTTGGACCCCCTAAATAAAGAATCATATTGTCTGCAAACAGGGATAGTTTAACTTTTTCTTCCCAATTTGTATCCCTTTGATTTCTTTTTCTTACCTAATGGCTCTGCCTAAAGCTTCCAGTACTATATTGAATAGCAATGGTGAGAGTAGGCATCCCTGTCTGGTACTAGATCTCAGTGGGAATGCTTCCAACTTTTCCTCATTCAATATGATCCTGGCCATGGGTTTGTCATAAATTGCCTTGATTGTGTTGAGGAATGCGCCTTCTATACCCAGTTTGCTTAAAGTTTTCATTATGAAAGGGTGTTGTATTTTATCAAATACGTTCTCTGCATCTATTGAGATAATCATATGGTTTTTCTTCTGCAGTTTGTTAATGTGGTGTATCACATTGATTGATATGCGAATGTTGAACCATCCCTGCATACCAGGGATAAATCCCACTTGGTCTGGGTGGATGATCTTTCTCATGTGTTGTTGGATTCTATTGGCTAGAATTTTATTGAGGATTTTTACATCTATGTTCTTCAAGGAAATTGGTCTGTAATTCTCTTTCTCTGCTACATCTTTTTCAGGTTTAGGAATTAAGATGATGCTGGCTTCGTAGAATGAATTTGGGAGGATTCCCTCTCTTTGAATTGTTTTAAATAGTTTGAAAAGAATTGGAGTTAGTTCTTCTTTAAATGTCTGGTAGAATTAAAATGCTGTTCTTTCTTTGTGAGTAAGCTAAGGACTGGCATGCCATTTCTTCTCATCACACACTTGATAACCATTTGATGGACAGTTAGCACATGCCCGGGGCTGGATGTCGCTCCCCCTCTTCGTGGAGGAACGACACTAAACCCTGCCTAGGCTTCCTATCCAAGTCACGGCACCATTATGTCGCTCCCCATCTTCGTGGAGGAACGACACAGGACCCTGCGCTATTCTTTTGTCTGCTCGGCCCTTCCTGGGTTTGCTGCTGGTTCTTCCCGGATTGGCTACCGTCCCTTCCACCTCCGTGGAAGGGCGGTTCCCCCCGCGGAAGTGGGGAAAGTGGCAGGGGGAACCACCCTTCCACAGAGGTGGAAGGGACGGTAGCCAACCCGGGAAGAACCAGCAGCAAACCCGGGGAGAGCCGAGCAGACAAAAGAACAGCGCAGGGTCCTGTGTCGTTCCTCCACGAAGACAGGGAGCGACAGCTGGCCAAACGTTTTGTGTCCCTTGTTTTAATGTATGTTAACTGCGTTAGGGAGGGAATGCTTTGCCATCTTTAAGGTGGTCTACAGAAGTAAATGACTTCCCAAATTTACAGAGCTGGTTCTGGCAGACACCTGAGCTGAACACTACTGTGCCATCTCAAAGCTTGAGCCGTTTTGTCCTCTCTCTCAAGAAAGTGCTATATGTCCAGGGTGACTCTGCAACAACAGGAGGTATTGCATGGGACTCCCTTTCCTTGGCATTCTTGGCCCTATTTAGCCTTTTTCCTGTTAGCTGGGCACAGTAGTCCTAAGACTGCCCTATGCAGCACAACGCTGGAAAACCCTGTCTTTTTTTGAAATTTATTAGAAAATTTGAAGGCATGTTTTCAAATAATCACCCTGAGAACCACAGTCTGTGTACAGTTTAAATGGTAGGATCGAAGTAGCCCAGATTTCTACTTTGCTGAGCAGTCTGGAGTCTGGCCTAAAGGTCTTTGTGGGCCTCAAGTAGAACTGATTGAAAATTGTGGTGCTTTATTTTTAAAAAATTTCCTATTATTTGACTTATTTAAAAGGCAGAAAGGCAGAGGTGGACAGAGAAATCTTCCATCTGGTGACTCACTCTCCAAATGCCTACAGCAGCCAGCGCTGGGCTAAGCCAAAGCCAGGGGCATGGAGCTCAATCCAGGTCTCCTGTGTGGGTGGCAGGGACCCACCACCTGCTGCCTCCCAGGGTGCACATTAGCAGGAAGCAGGCAACAAAAGCAAAGCTGGGACTCGAACCCAGGCACTCTGATATGGGATGTGAGTGTCCTGAGCAGCATCTTAACCTTGGGGACAATCACTTGCCCAGATGCCTTATTTGTCACTTGCACAGTCAAGGTTAATGGCTTCTTGAAAATTTAAGTCATATTTTCCTAACTGCTGCCCAGGTGCTTGGTTCCTCCAAGGGAGCTATGGTCATGCTGGGATGAGGCCCTCACTTCATCTGGCTACCAGCCCTGTGCCCCAGCAATGCTGGCCACACTAACCCACCCCATGGCCTCTGTCTCTGAGGCTGCCTGCATCCCGTCATGCCTCTTTCCGCAGGACAGTGAGGTGACCATTACAGAGGATCAGATCAAGGCCTCATTAAAGCAGCTGGTGTAAATGTTGAGAATTTTTGGCTGCTTGTTTGCAAAGGCCCTGGCCAAAGTCAACATCTCTAGAGCCTCGTCTACCATGTAGGGGCTGGGGACCAGCTCCAAAAGAGCTTGTTCCCTCCACCACTGCCTCCTTAATTGAGGAGGAGAAAGCAGAAGCCAGGAAAGAAGAGACTGAGAAGCCTGATGACAACATGGGCTTTGATCTTCTTTACTTAACCTCTTGCAGCTTGTTCGATAAAAAGCTGAGCTCTTAAAAAAAATGCCATTCAGTTCCCTCTGACATCTGGGCATGTTTCAGAGCTACACTCCTGTGGCATGAGAATTCCCATCAGGATTTACCAACAGTCAGCTGTGCAGTAGGGAGCGTCAGTTGAATCTCATAAAAGCATGAGGTCAGCAGGTGGCAGAGCGGACGTTGGCCACTGGGCAAGGATGTGGACTTCCGACTTTGAGGAAGTGGCAAGATAAAAATAAATTAGAGAACTGCTTGTGATCCATCCAGTTTTAGGCCATGCCTGGCCCAGATGGGCTATCTGTAAATTTAGCAGTACTGATGGCTGTGCAAGGCCACTTTCTAGATTTCCATTTAAATCCACTTTGTTGGGGGAAAGGTCTTCATAGTTCCTTTGTGCCATAACCTAATGCTTTCTTTCATGTGCAGTGTGAAGGCAGAGCCTCACCTTTGGACTAAATATGATAGGAAGCCCTTGTCAAAGGGACCCGTGTGTGCAAGGAGCATCCAATTCTAACTTCATTTTCATGCTACATTGGGCACACATTGGCAATTATTTCAAATGACAGTTCATTCAAATTCAGTAGTGCCCCATAAAGTTACAGTTCTCCCACTGAAACGATAGGAATTCAGCAGTGTTAGAATTTCTCTTTATAGATTATTTTTGCTCTTTTTAAAAATTGTTTTAAATTTATATAAGGTGAACAAATTTCATAATTTTTGTATATGCATATTGAAGAGTATGATGGTACTTCCTACACTCTCCTCCCTCCTCCTTCCTTTCTTATTTTTTCTTTTAATTTTTATGATGACATACTTTCAGTTTATTTTATGATCACAAGTGTACTGCTACACTGAATAAAGAATTCAACAAGTAGTAAGCAGCAAAAACCATTGTTCCTCCAGAGTACAGACAAGAGCTATAAACAGAGATCAAATCTCAAAATGTCAGTTTCACTCACATACATTACATTTTTTTGTACTCTGTGTATTAATTATCACAAATCAGGGAAATGTACGATATTTGTCTTTTGAGGACTGGCTTATTTCACTAAGCGTAATGGTTTCCTTTTTTTTTTAAACTGAAGGCTGGCACTGCTGTATAACAGGTTAAGCTGCTCCTGGCCAGCATTCCATATCAGAGTACTGGATGGAGTACAGGCTGCTCTGCCTTCAATCCAACTCCCTGCGGTTGCACCTGGGAAGGCAGCAAAAGATACTCAAGTACTTGGGTTCCTGCGCCCCATGTAAGAGACGTAGATGGAGTTCCAGTTTCCTGGATTTGGCTTGGCCCAGCTTGGGCTGTTGCAACCATTTGGGGTGTGAACCAGTGGATGGAAGATCTCTTTCTCGCTTTGTCTCTCCCTCTCTCTGTCACTCTGCCTTTCCAATAAATAAAATAAATCTTTAAAAAAATCCACACTTTTTTTTGCCAGAGATTTTTACATTTTGATACTGCAGTAAATTTGCGAAAGTGAATTTAGACAGCACTACAATAGTAGTTTAACACAAGTTTCTAAAAATGATTTAACTTTCATAAAAATTTTCAATTTATTTGAAAGGTAGAGAGAGAGAGAGAGAGAGAGAGAGGATCTTCCATCTGCATGTTTACTCCCCAAATTCCCTCAGCCAGGGCTGGGCCAGCCAGGCTGACGCCAAGAGGCTGGAACTCAATTTGGGTCTCTCACATGGGTGGCAGAGACTCAGTTACTTATGTCATCATCTGTTGCATCCCAGAAGGCTAGAACCAGAAAGCTAGAACCAGAACTGGATCCAGGACTTGAACTCAGGAACCTTGATATGAGCGGCAGGTACCCCAAGCTGTGTCTTAACTACTGCACCCAACTCCCATCCCTGAACTCTATTTTAGTGTGACACTGAAACGACTAAAGAAGAAAACGCTCACTGTGTCTGGTTGCATTAAAAGAAAGTCAAATCTTGGATCAGTCAAGGGTCCAATTAGCAGCCAGAAACTAAACCAGTAACTTACACAAGGAAAATTTAATGGAAAGATTATCAAGTAGGAAATGGCAGGTAATTGCTAAAAATGGGGAAAGAAAACTTCAAACAATACAGCAACAGCAAAGGCAGTGGACAGTGACAACTGCTGGGGCTAAGGGAGAGAATCTAAGCAAGAATGTACTTGGAAGGAGGCTCTCCCTACTCCCCTGGCAAGAACAGACCTCAGTGAGACCTGGTGTGCCTTAGGCCAGGGCTGGTCTGCAGCTCTTGGGCTGGTGAGAAGGCAGCTAGATGCCAAAGCTGCAGGAAGTGAGCTATTTGCAGATGGTCTTTTGCCTGCCAGTGGCCTCCTGGCCTTAGGAAAGAGAAGGAAGCTCTGCCGCTCCCATGCCTTGTGCACAATGGCTTTGCCAGTGTACAAAGTCCAGCTCCCCTACCACAAAACAGTACAAGGGAGGGTGGACTGCACTGTGAGATACCACTTCCTGTGCGCTAGGGTGGCCCAAGGTGTCAAAAAGTCAGACAGTGGCAAGTGTAGGCAAGGGTGTGGGGCAATCAGAGTGCTCCCGCGTGGCTGCTGGGAATGCATGGTGGTGTAGCTGCTTTGGAAAATGGTCTCTGAGTTCCTCCAAAGGGTAACCAAGAGGTTACCCTGTGAGCCAGCGATTCCACCCCAGGGCTACAAAGAAAGCGAGAAACGTGTGAGTGTGCACATGGCTCCAGGCTTGGGAATGAAAAGTAGCTGGTTGGAAAGTGCACTTCCAGCCGGAAGATGAAAAGACAAGACTGGGTGGCGTGGAGGGAGCCTTTTGGATTAAATTGCCAATAACTTTAAGAGTTTTGGACTCCTTTCTTAACACAAGAGAAACTCCATTTCTCCTGTGCTCCATCCTTAGAGTGCCCTATGCTTTATTTTTTTATTTTTTATTTTTTGACAGGCAGAGTGGACAGTGAGAGAGAGAGACAGAGAGAAAGGTCTTCCTTTGCCGTTGGTTCACCCACCAATGGCTGGTGCGGCTGGCGCACCGCGCTGATCCGAAGGCAGGAGCCAGGTGCTTCTCCTGGTCTCCCATGGGGT
This sequence comes from Oryctolagus cuniculus, assembly GCF_051225735.1. Taxonomy (NCBI): domain Eukaryota; kingdom Metazoa; phylum Chordata; class Mammalia; order Lagomorpha; family Leporidae; genus Oryctolagus; species Oryctolagus cuniculus. The sequence continues at coordinate 105,449,267 of NC_142879.1, forward strand.
GCAGGGCCCAAGCACTTGGGCCATCCTCCACTGCACTCCCGGGCCACAGCAGAGAGCTGGCCTGGAAGAGGGGCAACCGGGACAGAATCCGGCACCCCGACTGGGACTAGAACCCGGTGTGCCGGCGCCGCAAGGCGGAGGATTAGCCTATTGAGCCACGGCGCCGGCCGCGACCTATGCTTTAAATCTCAATTACTTAAACCTGTATGAACACAATTCTGTATCAGTTGTTGCGTAGCTTCTCTCTCTTTGATAATTCACACCCACGATTGTCCAGTTGTAGGTTTCTTGCTTATCTGTAGATGGTTTGTAGGGACTTTTCTTATTTTCTTTTTCTTCTATGATGTTTGTTCTGACATACCAGGAAATGGAAGCCATGTAATACAAACTATATTAATACTATTTAGACACATTTCCAGTTGTATTTAAAGGGCATTTTTTGAGGTAGGCATTTGGAAAAGTGTTTAAGACACCCCTTGGGATGGCTGCATCCCATAGCAGAGGGTCTGGATTTGAGTCCTGGCTCCACTTTCAATTCCAGCTTCCTGCTAATGCACACCCTGGGAGGCAGCAGGTGATGGCTCAAGTGCATAGCTCCCCATCATCCACCTGGGAGACTTGGAATTGAGTTCCAACAGCCCTGGCTGTTGCAAGCATTTGGGAAGTAAACTAGTAGATGAATGATCTCTGTCTGTCTCTCTCTGTGTGTGTCTACCTTTCAAATAAAATGGAAGTAAATAAATAAAAATTGAAGAGAACATTTCCTTCGTAGAACAACAAAATGACAATACAAACACCAGTAGCAATTCTATATACTATTAGTGAATAATCTGAAAAAGAAATCAAGAAACAAATCCTGTTTACAAAAGATACAAGAGATAAAATACTAGGAATAAATTCATTTAAATAAACTATCTAGAAGTAAATGTAACCTAGGAAGTAAAAGATTGCTACAATGAAAACTATAAAACATTGATGAAACAAAAATTTATAAGAGACTCGTTGATTTAGTTGAAAGGCAGAGAGAGAGAGAGAGGTAGAGGTAGAGGTAGAGGTAGAGAGAGAGAGAGAGAGAGATTCTTTTCTCTACTGTTTGATTCTCCAAATGCCCACAGCAGCCAGGATTTGGCTACACTGGAACCAGGATCGCCATTCAGGTCTCCTTGTGGGTGGTAGGCACCCAAAACTTGGTCCTTTATCAGCTGCTTCCCAGGGCAGACATCAGTAGGAAGATGGCACACACGCTCAGAGTAGCTGGGACTCAAGCAGGCATCACACTTTGGAGGGAGGCATCCCAAGTGGCAGCTTAGTCTGCTGCACCACAGCACCCACTCCTCAGTAACACATTTACCTTTAAATTACATAAATACACTTAAATAAATACACTTGCCTTTAAATTATACAGAACCAATTCTGTTTTATGTAACTGTACCCAAACAACGAAATATTCTAGAGAAAATCTCTCAAAATGCAATGATATATATATATATGAAGAATATTCTAAGTAAATTCAAGAGGCTACAAATAAATGGAAGGTATCTTATGCTTATAAAATTGGAGAACTGCCGGCGCCGTGGCTCACTAGGCTAATCCTCCACCTTGCGGCGCCGGCACACTGGGTTCTAGTCCCTGTCGGGGCGTCAGATTCTGTCCCGGTTGCCCCTCTTCCAGGCCAGCTCTCTGCTGTGGCCAGGGAGTGCAGTGGAGGATGGCCCAGGTCCTTGGGCCCTGCACCCCATGGGAGACCAGGATAAGCACCTGGCTCCTGCCTTCGGATCAGCGCGGTGCGCCGGCCGCAGCACACCGGCTGCAGCTGCCATTGGAGGGTGAACCAACGGTAAAGGAAGACCTTTCTCTCTGTCTCTCTCTCTCTCACTGTCCACTGTGCCTGTGGGAAAAAAAAAATGGAGAACTAATGTTCTTAAAATATTCATAGTACCCAAAGTGATCTACAGCTCCAGTTAAATTTCTATCAAAATGCCAATGACACTCTTCATAGAAATAGAAAAAAGGAGGGGCTGGCACCGTGGCTCACTTGGTTAATCCTCCACCTGTGGCACTGGCATTCATATAGGTGCCCATTCTAGTCCCAATTGCTCCTCTTCCAGTCCAGCTCTCTGCTGTGGCCAGGGAGTGCAGTGGAGGATGGCCCAAGTGCTTGGGCCCTGCACCCGCATGGGAGACCAGGAGGAAGCACCTGGCTCCTGGCTTTGGATCGGCACAGCGCTGGCTATTTGGGGGGTGAACCAACGAAAGGAAGACCTCTCTCTCTGTCTCTCACTGTCTGTAACTCTACTTGTCAAATAAATTTTAAAAAATAGAAAAAAGAAATCCTAAAATAAGTATAGAACCACAAAAGATCCTAAATAGCCAAGGCAATCTTGGGAGAAAAAAAAATCAATTACCTGATTTCAAAATGTGCTACAAAGCTATAGCAATCAACATAGTATATAGAGTTGTCGCTGGTTTTTGTATGTTCATTTTGTATCCTATAACTTTGCTGAATTCTTTTAGAACCAACTGGTAGATCTGTGGATCAAAGCAGAGAGCCTAGAAATAAATTCACACACCTACAGCCAACTGAGTTTGACAACGATGCCAAGATCACACATTGGGGTCAGTCTCTTCAATAAATGGTGCTGAGAAAATTGAATATCCATAGGTAGAAGGATGAATTTGATCTTATGTTTTACCATAGACAAAAATTAATTCATGCTGGATTATTAGCTATTTCTTTTTTAAAAAAGATTTATTCATTTGAAAGAGTTACACAGAGAGAGGAGAGGTAGAGAGAGAGAGAGAGAGGTCTTCCACCCGCTGGTTCACTCCCCAATTGGCCGCAATGGCCAGAGCTGGGCTGATCTGAAGCCAGGAGGCAGGAACTTCTTCTGTGTCTCCCATGCGGGTGCAGGAGCCCAAGGACTTGGGCCATCTTCCACTGCTTTCCCAGGCCATAGCAGAGAGATGGATCAGAAATGGAGTAGCTGGGACTCGAACAGGCGCCCATATGGGATGCCAGCACTGCAGGAGACAGCTTTTACTCACTACGCCACAGAACCAGCTCCTATAGCTATTTCTTTTTTTTTTTTTTAAAGATTCATTTATTTATTTGGAAGTCACAGTTACACAGAAAGAGGAGAGACAGGGAGAGAGAGAGAGAGAGAGAGAGAGTGAGAGAGAGAGAGAGAGAGGTCTTCCATCCACTAGTTCACTCCTCAGATGGCCGCATCGGCTGGAGCTGCACTGATCCGAAGCTAGGAGAGAGGAGCCTCTTCCAGGTCTCCCACATGGGTACAGGAGCCCAAGGACTTGGGCCATCTTCTACTGCTTTCCCAGGCCACAGCAGAGAGCTGGATGGGAAGTGGAGCAGCTGGGTCTTGAACCGGCAACCATCTGGGATGCCAGCACTGCAGGCGGCAGCTTCATCTGCTAAGCCACAGCGCCGGCCCCCCTAATAGCTATTTCTTAAACAAAGACATACAGATGGCCAATGGATAAATGAGAAAAAAATGGTGAATAATACTGATCACCAGGGACATGCAGATCAAAACCACAAAGAGGTATCGCCTCACTCCAGTTAAAATGGCTGTTATCAGAAAGACAAAAGATAACAAATGTTGACAAGAATGTGGACAAGAAGCAACCCTTCTACACCATTGGTGGGATTATAAAGTAGCGCAGTCATGATGGAAAGCAGTTTGGAAGGTCCCCCAAAGATTAAAAGTAGAATTACAATGTGATGCAGTAATCCCTCCTCTGGGCGTATATCCCAAATAATGAAATCAGTGTGTTCAAGAGATACCTGCACTCCCATTATTTATTTATTTATTTTTGGACAGGCAGAGTGGACAGTGAGAGAGAGAGAGACAGAGAGAAAGGTCTTCCTTTGCCATTAGTTCACCCTCCAATGGCAGCCACAGCTGGCGCGCTGCGGCCAGCGCACTGCGCTGATCCGATGGCAGGAGCCAGGTACTTCTCCTGGTCTCCCATGGGGTGCAGGGCCCAAGCACTTGGGCCATCCTCCACTGCACTCCCTGGCCACAGCAGAGAGCTGGCCTGGAAGAGAGGCAACCGGGACAGAATCCGGCGCCCCGACCGGGACTAGAACCCGGTGTGCTGGCGCCGCAAGGCGGAGGATTAGCCTAGTGAGCCACGGCGCCGGCCACTCCCATGTTATTTTAACACTATTCACAGTAGTCAAAATATGGAATCAACCTAGGTATTTATCTACGGATGAATGGATAAAGAATACTATTCAACCATCAAAAAGAATGAAACCCTAGGCCGGCGCCGCGGCTCACTAGGCTAATCCTCCGCTTTGCGGCGCCGGCACACTGGGTTCTAGTCCCGGTCGGGGCGTCAGATTCTGTCCCGGTTGCCCCTCTTCCAGGCCAGCTCTCTGCTGTGGCCAGGGAGTGCAGTGGAGGATGGCCCAGGTGCTTGGGCCCTGCACCCCATGGGAGACCAGGAAAAGCATCTGGCTCCTGGCTCCTGCCATCGGATCAGCGCGGTGCTCCAGCCGCAGCGCGCTGGCCGCGGCGGCCATTGGAGGGTGAACCAACGGCAAAGGAAGACCTTTCTCTCTGTCTCTCTCTCACTGTCCACTCTGCCTGTCAAAAAATTAAAAAAAAAAAAAAAAGAATGAAACCCTTTCATTTGTGACATTAGAGAGGAATTACGTTAAGCGAAATAAGCCAGAACTAGACAGACAGTAATAAGTATGATCTCACTCGTGTGTGGAATCTAAAGAAGTTGATCTTTTGGGAGTAATGAAAATATTGGATTCCAGAGGCTGGGGAGGGTGTAGGGAAATGGAATAGGGAAAGGTTAGTCAATGGGTGCAAAATCACGATTGGCATGAAATAAAAAGTTCGGGTGTTGTTGCACAGTGGGATGACTGCCCTTAACGCTAAGGTATTGTATAACTGAAAATAGCTAGAAAGGGAGATTTTGAATATTCCCAACACAAACCGATGATAAACGTATGGGGAGATGGATATGCTAATTATTCTGATTCAAGTATTATACAATGTATACTTGTATTGAAACATCACATTTTGCCCTACAAATATGAATGATTATTGTGTGTCAAACATGAGGAAAAAAAGAGGAAGAAATGGTTTGGCCCAGAGGTGAAGACTCGGGTCCTATTGGAGTGCCTGGGTTCAAATCCTGGCTCTGCTCCTGACTCTAGCTTCCTGCTAATGAGACCTGGGAGACAGCAGGTGATGGTTCAAGTACTTGGGTCTCTGCCACCTGTGTGGGAGACCTGGATTGAGTTCCTGGCTCCTGGCTTCAGCCTGGCCCATCCTTGGCTGTTGCAAGCATTTGAGGAGTGAACCAGTGGGTGGGAGCTCTTTCATGTTCTTGCTTTCTCTCTCCCTCTCCTTCCCACCCAATGACTCTCAAATAAATAAATAAATAATTTTAAATGAACAAACAAAGAAGGATTCCACAGCCAGAATCATGCATATAAAATTTCACAATGACACGGTCTGGAAAACCGTGCCTGATGAGTCTAAAAGTGTGTCTAGTGATGGTGAAGAAAATGATGTGACAGGTACACACGAGTCATTTGAATACGATTATTTATGGGATGTAAGAATAGGAAAAAATCAACATTAAAAATATTTAAATAATGTGATTTGAATATATAAATATATATGTAAAGCTAGAGTTAAAATGAAATATTATCAGCAGGTGGGTCTTGGAGCCTGTTTCACACATCCTACCGTGGCTGTAATTTGAGTTGGCCAGAGCTCCAGTAGACAACCCCTGCTGATGTGAGCACAGCCTAGGGCTGTGGGCCAGACAGAAATCATGCATTCTCTTTTCCTTCTCTCCCGTCTCTCTCCACAGGGCAAAACTTTCTTTCTTGGTAGCTACAGTGATTTTAAAATGATGTCTCTCGTCGTTTTGCTGGTCATGTGGTGCTAACGTAGATAACTGGGATGAACTGAACTTGAGGGCTGGGCGTGCTGCAGGGGGATTTGGAGCATGCATCTGGGGTCTAGCAGGCTCCTGGAAGAGCCCCCTGCTTGCTGTGTGTCCTAAACAGCGTGGGAAGGTGCTGGTGTGTTTTCTGAGCGCTGCCCCACAGCACGTATGTCACTGCCCTTCTCGGGCTTGTGTTTCCCAACGACTGGCTCCCATCCCATCCTGGTGCTGTGCATTTCACTAGATATATTTTTAGGCTGTCATCTTGTCAGCTCCCTTTCTGGCTTCCTCTTCCATTTCTGTGTCTACTCCCCAAACTTCGTCCCTGTCTCCTGGCACCCTTCACTACACGGAGTCATCAGTTTCCTATTCCTTATTTTCATTTTCTGTGAGTGCTCAATTGAGCTGGCTTTTTAATTTTTTTTTGCATAGTCAGATATTGTTGTGCATAGTCAGATATTATTGTGGACAAGTCTTCAGGGTGGTTATAAATTTTCAACAAATTCTTGCTAAACATTTGTTCTCGTAAAAGACAGTGGTGGTGTCAGCATTGTGGCAAAAGAGGTTAAGCCTCCGCCTGCGGCTGCTCCTCTTCTGATCCGGCTCTCTGCTAATGGCCTGGAAAAGCAGTGGAAGTTGGGCCAAGTCCTTGGGCCCCTGCACCCTAGTGGGAGACCTGGAAGAAGCTCCTGGCTCCTGGCTTCAGATCGGCCCAGCTCCAGCTTTGCAGCCATTTGGGGAGTGAACCAGTGGTTGGAAGACCTCTCTCTGTCTCTGTGTCTCTGTGTCTGTCTCTGTCTCTCTCTGTAACTCTGTTTCTCAAATAAATAAATAAATCTTTAAAAAAATACAAAATGGTAACAGCACTGTTTTAGCTTCATGCTATACCTATGCAATTCAGATGATGCCTTGGACACCTTCCACTTGGTAGGCAGTTTCTGCTAGGTTAATTCAATTGAGGACTTGATTTTACATTCAGAAATGAGGCTTTCACATTTTCAATTTACCCAAACCGTCTTTTTCTTTCACATGAGCAAAGTCACACCAAAATGTATGTAATACAAAATATTGATGATACTCTTAATCTCTTGGATTCATGGTTCCATAAGTTTCTAGAACCAGGGCTGCAGACTCATAGAATGGCAGCACTCCTGCCTCAGAATCAACCCTTGGGACATTCAGATCTGGCTAAAAGGTCCATGAGAGTCTCACAGGCATGGAAAGCCATGACACGGTCGCAAAAAACAATCTAAATGAAAGATCCTGGTGAACAAGACCCCAGCAGAAGGAATAGGCCATCAAGGAGGGAGGCGCCTTTCTCTGAAGGGAGGAAGGAACCTCCACTGTGATATGGCCTTGACTAAACAAGTTCAGAGTCGGTGAACTCAAGGGGCTTCTATAGCCTAGACAGCTCATGGCAAGAACCTCAGGTGATTGCTGAAGCCATAAATAAGAGTGCCAATTGTTAAATCAACAACGGGAGTCACTGGGTACAGGCTCCCCACGTAGGATCTCTGTCCTTAATGTGTTTAACTATGAAAGTTAAAAACAACACTACTAGTCGAACAATACCCTATACCTGGTTTGGTTGTGTGAGTGCAGCCTGTTGAAATCCCTGCTTAGTATATACTAAGTTGATCTTCAGTATATGAAGGTAATTGAAAATGAAACGTGATGAAGGGCAGGATGGGAGAGGGAGTGGGAGAGGGGAGGGCCATGGGAGGGAGGGAGGAAGGTTGGGGGGAAGCCACAACAATACAAAAGTTGCACTTTGTAAATTCACATTTATTAAATAAAAAAAAAACTATATAACAAACAAAAAAAAAAGAACTTAATACTTTACCCTTTTAGTATTTTTTATGTTCTACTTAAAACTATTGGTTGAACTCTGTAATTAATACACAATTACTCTTAGGTGTTTAATTAATGCTATAACTAGTACTCAAATAGTATTTTACACTTTGTGTTTCTGTGTGGGTGCAAACTGTTGAAATCTTTACTTAATTTATGCTAAATTGATCTGTATATAAAGATAATTGAAAATTAATCTTGATGTGAATGGAAGGGGAGAGGGAGTGGGAGAGTGGAGTGTTGTGGGTGGGAGGGAAGTTATGGGTGGGGGGGAAGCTATTGTAATCCATAAGCTGTACTTTGGAAATTTACGTTCATTAAATAAAATAAAATATTTAAAAAAAAAAAGAACCAGGGCTGGAAGGCGCCATTGTGGTGTGTATTCTCATTGGCTGGATCTGTTCTGAGCAGTCAGTACTGAAACTTTACCAGACGTGAAGAATTTTGGTCTTCATTTTCACCTGTGTTGCTTTGAGTTCTTCCCGCATTGGATTGGATCTAGAAGTTGAAACAGAATTATTTTTTAGGGGCAAATGTTTATCTGTGTGAAACACCCTTCTTTCTGAAGAGCTAATGCCACTTCAGTGGAAGTGCCACTTGCTACTCATTCTTTTATAAAATTGTATTTATTTGGAGAGAGAGAGAAAGAGAGATCTTCCATCATTGTTTCACTCCCCAAATGCTTGCAATGGCCAAGGGCTGGACCAGGCCAAAGCCAGGAGGCAGAAACTCAATTCAGGAACTCCATGCAGTGTCCCACATGGGTGGCAGGGACCCAAGCACTTGAGTCATCACGAGCTGCCTCCCAGAGTGTGCGATGGCAGGAAGCTGGAATTGGGAGTGGAGCTGGGACTTGAACCCAGGCACTCTGATGAGACATGCAGGTGCCCCAGGTGCTGTCTTAAATGCTACCTCACTGCTTTTTGAATTTCTTCATCAGGTCCTTTCTTGTGAGTGACTAAATTCGATGCAAAAGCCATGGACTCATCCCCTGTACATCTAGTCCATAGTCTTAGTACCTTAGATGAGCCTTACTGCAGGGCAACTATAGCGTTCACACTCGGAGAAATCACCCTGAATCTTTGTTCTCAAAGCATTTGCAAAGCCAAGTTAAGTACCTTGAAATATTATCACGTTAGCGTGCTCCTCTTTTTTCTCAATGAAGTGTGGGCTTTCCACTTAGAAAGTTCTGTAAGCTATGGAACAATAGAGGTAGGAGACGCCCACTGTCATAAAGAGTGAAATGGGCAAGGGAAATCAGTCTGTGTCACTGGAGAGGTGCCACTGCCCTGGCAAGTACATGTGACTTGTGTGACGTCATCGCTCCGGGGCCAGGCTCTCCACGCCACTCCCTATGGAAGATGCCAACAGGAAGACTCAGCGAAATTTTCATGAAGAATTGGAACAGAGATAGGCATGGGCCCCGAGAATATCCCAGACATGGGTGCGAGGCCGTTTCATAACACATGGTAGTGAACTTTTCCTAAATTGAAGCCACTGCTAATGTCTAATGATTTCTGGATGGGTTTTCCAGAGAAGGAGTTCAAATATAGGGCCTATCCGATTCAAAACCACATATTTGGCAATTTCCTATGGCCTGCCAAGTCTTAAGTTGAAAACTTTGATTCTGGAAGAAAAAGGAGCCAGGGAGAAAAGAAGGCGGAGTGAAATATAGGAGTGCCTTTAAGGAAAGACAGACCCAGAAGTAAGTTAAGAGGAAGAGAGGTCTGAAGATTGGAGCAGGGGAGACGGGTGGAGAGGACAAGCAGTAGAGAACACTAGTTTATTAAAGGAGAACGTGAAAGACTAGGATACTGGAAAGGAAGGAAGGAAGGAAGGAAGGAAGGAAGGAAGGAAGGAAGGAAGGAAGAAAGAGGGAAAGAAAGAGGGAAAGAAAGAAAGAGGGAAAGAAAGAGGGAGAGAAAGAAAGAGGGAAAGAGAAAGAAAGAGAGAAAGAAGGAAAGAAAGAAAGAGGGAAAGAAAGAAAGAAAGAAAGAAAGAAAGAAAGAAAGAAAGAAAGAAAGAAAGAAAGAAAGAAAGAAAGAAAGAAAGAAAGAAAAGAGGGAGGGAGGGAGGGAGGAAGGAACTGGGATTCATCGGAGCTGCCGAACAGGCGTGAGGGAAGTGGAGGCGAGGATGTGCCTGGGCTGCCCCAGGATGACCTCCTGGTTCTGCTCTTGGGAGCGAGGGGCACTCTGGGACATAACGGAAGCAGGACAGGAAGCTGGTTAAATGGGGAGCCACACCCAAGTGGCAAGAGCAGAGACCAGGTAGCAAATGGGTTAATTTCAGAAGGATACCCAGAGGCAACGGCTGACCAGGGGCGCAGGACAAGATGAGCAGTTGGAGGATGGGAAATCCCAGAAAGGGAGCCTGTCTGGTATGGCCCTGGTGTCAGGAACCATCCCATGGCCTGGCTGCTGAGCAGGTGTGAGAGGGAACTCCAGGAACTGGTGTCAGCGCCCACTGAGTGCTGTCCAGTACCTTGGGCATGGATCTGAGATGAAGTGAGTCCACTGGAAACTTTTCAACACTCAAATGAGATTTCAGAATACTTGTCTTGGGGCAGGCATTTGGCACAGTGGTTAAGACATGGCATCATGTCAGGTAATTTTACCTCCCGTAGATGTTAGATACCTGTGCTTAGCTAATGTCTTCCAAAGTGCAAGATTTGAAGTTTATTGCCTTTTTAAAAAAAGATTTATTTATTTATTTATTTGAAAGTCAGAGTTACACACAGAGAGAGGAGAGGCAGAGAGAGAGAGAGGTCTTCCATCCACTGGTTCACTCCCCAATTGGCCGCAACAGCCGGAGCTGTGCCAATCTGAAGCCAGGAGCCAGGAGTTTCCTCCACGTGGGTCTCCCACATGGGTGCAGGGACCCAAGGACTTGGGCCATCTTCTACTGCTTTCCCAGGCCATACCAGAGAGCCGGATTGGAAGAGGAGCAGCCGGGACTAGAACTGGCGCCCATATGGGATGCCGGTGCTTCAGGCCAAGGCATTAACCCGCTGCACCACAGCATGGGTCCCAAAGTTTATTGCTTTTTTTTTTTTTTTTAAATTTTTGACAGGCAGAGTGGACAGTGAGAGAGAGACAGAGAGAAAGGTCTTCCTTTGCCGTTGGTTCACCCTCCAATGGCCGCCGCTGCAGCTGGCGCACCGCGCTGATCCGCTGGCAGGAGCCAGGATCCAGGTGCTTTTCCTGGTCTCCCATGGGGTGCAGGGCCCAAGCACCTGGGCCATCCTCCACTGCACTCCCTGGCCATAGCAGAGAGCTGGCCTGGAAGAGGGGCAACCGGGACAGAATCCGGCGCCCCAACCGGGACTAGAACCCGGTGTGCCGGCGCCGCAAGGTGGAGGATTAGCCTATTGAGCCACGGCGCCGGCTTAGTTTATTGCTTTTAAGCACTTGCATTCCCATGCAGACAGGTGGGAAGTCTGGGAGCAGGAGTCTGAGAATCATAAAAATAATTACAAGAAATATACAGCATTAAAAAAATCATATTCATTCAAATCACCACAGATTTATTATTATCAGAAAATCTTTAACGTTGTCAGGTTCACGATAGTGAATATGAACTTTTTGATTCTTGCTTGAAAGCTGGAATTTTATCTTAGGCAGGGAACACTGTTCTTATTTTCCTGGAAGGAATGGGCTCTTCATTCATTAGGAAAAAAAAATCTGCTGCCCACTAAAGTTTGAGTAACCCTCACCTGTCTGTCAGTCCATCTTTGAAATCAAAGTGATGCCCTAGAAAAGAACACCCAGTTCAGCTGGCAAATGATTGCACAGGTACTTTTCCTCCAGGCACCTGTCCTAACAGGGGACATGACAGCAATGCTCTAAGTACGTTATTTCTTCCTCTTGTACACAAAGTTGGAGATCTATTCAAATTTTTGTATTTGGAATGAATAGAAAGCTTTCAATTTCACTTGAAAACAGGGAGAAAGGAAGAGAATGAGTGATAGAAATAGAGATAGGTAGATAGATATCTTTCATCTGCTCATTCACTCTCCAAATGCCTACAGCGTCCCAGGCTGGGCCAGGATGAAGCCCAGAGCCAGAAACTCAATCCAGGTCTCCCACATGAGTGACAGGGACTCAAACACTTGAGCCATCACCTGCTGCCTCCCGGGCTGCACATTAGCAAGAAGCTGGATCAGAAGTGGAGGCGCTGGATTTAAACCAGAAAACCCAATATAGGATGCTGGCATCTCAAGTGGTGTGAATCTGCATTTTCAAAGAGGAGATCTGGAAAGGTGATGTTGAACTCGGGAGGGTAGCCCTTCCCTTACAAGTCTCCCTGGGCCCTGAGAGAATAAAGCAGGCAATGACATGTTTTGCCAGGAGTGGGGGTGGGGCAGAAAGTTCCACCCTGCCATCCATCCTTTGAAGCAGGTGAAATGAGTGAGTATCTAGCAGTGCCCCTGTGTGCCCTCCATCTTATATTCTTTTATCATGGCAGCTTATTTTAAAACTTCAGCAGCGTGCACGGAGAATGGCCCAGCCAGCATTGAGGGGAGAGGAGCTTTATTTTCCAATTTTTTATGAAAATCTCATGATTACACCACAGGAGCCCATAATTGAGGCTGAGAACTAAGTCCTCTCCGGTTATGAGAAATGCAGAACTGCCACTGCAAATCTCAATGCTACTGGAAGCCGAATGCTGATTTTGATGGCATGAATAGAAAGTGCATCCCATTCAAATGCAAATCTGCAGCTTGATTTCAAATGAGCTGTGATATTTTTGACACCCTCTCAAAATTCTCTTGAAATAGGACCGCATCCTTTCACAAAAGATGACACGTCTTGTTTTATTTTGAAATTGCTTTAAGGGAGTCACGCTTGGAACGCTCACGTGTGAGGGGAGAAGTTAAATCGTGAAAGTCTGTGCACGTCTTACTGTCATATTTTACCCTTGAGAGAACCAACACAACAAACAACGTGCAAGTCCTGGACGACAATTAGGATCACAGCTGTTACTACAGATGCAATGGGTAACCTTGTGCAGTTACCATTCTGATTTTTAAAAATGTTTTTGTTCTAAACCCTCTTTTTTTTTTTTTTTTTTTTTTTTTTTTTTTTTAAGGGCTTGAGTCGTCTATGCTACTCTCCTGGGAAGAAAATATTGTATTAAAATGCTTCCACCATAGGTCTAGACAAACAACAGAAAGCGGCATCCTATCCATCTACATAAGATGCTGACCTGGTTGAACCTGAGAGACCGTAGCCCTGCGGAGGGCCTGCTTCTTTCTGTGCCTCTTGCCCGTGTTCCTCATCCTTCCACTTCCCTTCCCTCTGCCTCTCTAAGGAAAGTTACAGAGAGGGACAGGCATTGGGAGCCTCTTGGGCAGAGGGGATCTGGTGTAGAGTTGATGGCAGAAAGGGCAGGAGATAGATGACTCCTCCATCCACTTTCTCTGCCTTACTGTTTCGATCATCCACCACTCGCTAGTGGACAAGGATAGGTTACTGGAGATGAGGCAGAGGCTACACCAGCCCTTGTCTAGAAAGGTGGTCAAGGGCCAAGTTAAGGATTTGGGACATTTTCCTTTGAATCATGGGGGAAAGCTAGTAGGAAGTGCCTGAGTAGACTTGTTCGGGGAAGCTCTCTCTGGCTGTAGGATGGAGACTGTGTGGAGTGAACAGAGGGGACGCACGTGGCCCTGAAAGACAGGTAGGCAATACAAAAAGTCAATTCCATGTGGCTTTTGCTTAACCTTAACTTCCAGTGTCTTTGTAAACATTTTGCCTTCCCTTTTTTCCAGCAAAAAATAATCCAAATTTCCAAGCAGAATGTCTAGGTATCCCACAGTTATCCATGAGGGAACTCCAAGCCAACTCCTCGTTGGCTCCTTATTCCAGTGAGTCCCAAGGAGTTTGGGTTTGTCCTTTGCCTCCCTACCCCCTTCAATGCCCATATCTAGTAGGTCATGAAGTTCTACCAATTCTTGCTGCTGATGCATCTTAATTCTGTGCCCCTTCCCCCTCTGCTACCCACACTGCCATCGCTCTGTCTCCAGCCATCATCTCCCTCCTGAACATTACTATCTGGTTTCCCTGCACCTCCTCTCTTCCATCTTAGTCCACATTGCCCGTGGATACCAGAATGAGTTTGCTAGGCTGTGAGTCTGTCACATTCTAAAATAAATGAAATAAAATCAGCCCAATTTTGAAGCTCCACACAACTGGGCTGGAACTTATTATCTAGTTTTTCTCCATTGTTCTCTGAGCCAAACCCTGCAAACCCACTAGCTTTTCATTGAACTTCCTTCCTTTCTTTTTTTTAAAAAGGTTTATTTATTTATCTGAAAGAGTAACACACAGAGAGAAGGAGAGGCAGAGAGAGAGAGAGAGAGATCTTCCACCCACTGGTTTACTCCCCAGATGACCACAATGGCTGAAGCTGCACCGATCCAAAGTCAGGAGCCAGGAGCTTCTTCTCCCAGGTCTCCCATGCAGGTGCAGGGGCCCAAGGACTTGGGCCGTCTTCTACTGCCTTCCTAGGCCACAGCAGAGAGCTGGATTGGAAGTGGAACAGCCAGGACTCGAACTGGTGCCCATATGGGTTGTCAGCACTGCAGGTGGTGGCTTTGTCTGCTATGCCATAGCTCCAGCCCCTGAACTTACTTTCTGTTTTCTTGCCTCCCAGACTTTATTCATTCTTTGCCTTTTTGGGAAGTGCATTTCTGACCCTGCTAGTTATCCGATTGATATCCTCAAACAGGATCAGGAACTAGAAGACGTTACTAACATCAGAATGTAAAGCAGGGGTGGGTATCAATGCAATCTGGAACTCATGGCCGAAATGCATCACTGTTGAAGATTTTATGTGAGATTTGAAAAGGAAGATAAAGTTGCCAAAAACTGGACATTGACTTTTAGGTTTTAGGTACGCCAAGGGGACTTCATAACTTTGTGCAACCCAGAGCCCAGCCTCAAGAAGATGATGATGTGGCTGGTAGAGAGCTTTTACATGAGGTGGAGCTGACTTTCTTGGATTCTACTATCTTTTTTTTTTTTTTTTGACAGGCAGAGTGGACAGTGAGAGAGAGACAGAGAGAAAGGTCTTCCTTTGCCATTGGTTCACCCTCCGATGGCTGCCGCGGCCGGCACACAGCGCTGATCCGATGGCAGGAGCCAGGCACTTCTCCTGGTCTCCCATGGGGTACAGGGCCCAAGTACTTGGGCCATCCTCCACTGCACTCCCTGGCCACAGCAGAGAGCTGGCCTGGAAGAGGGGCAACCGGGACAGAACCCGGTGTGCCGGCGCCGCAAGGCGGAGGATTAGCCTGGTGAGCCGCGGCGCCGGGGATTCTACTATCTTTTTCTACTATCTACTACTATCACCACCACCATGTGGCTGTTCTGCAGGCTGCTGGCATGAGCCAGTGCAGCCTTGGCCTCTGTTCTGGTTCCCAGCACTGAGTTTAGAAGTGAGCTTGAGAGCCGGCGCCGTGGCTCAATAGGCTAATCCTCCACCTTGCGGCGCCGGCACACCGGGTTCTAGTCCCGGTTGGGGCGCCGGATTCTGTCCCGGTTGCCCCTCTTCCAGGCCAGCTCTCTGCTATGGCCAGGGAGTGCAGTGGAGGATGGCCCAGGTGCTTGGGCCCTGCACCCCATGGGAGACCAGGAAAAGCACCTGGCTCCTGGCTCCTGCCAGGATCAGCGCGGTGCGCCGGCTGCAGCGGCGGCCATTGGAGGGTGAACCAGCGGCAAAGGAAGACCTTTCTCTCTCTGTCTCTCTCTCTCACTGTCCACTCTGCCTGTCAAAAAAAAAAAAAAAAAAAAAAAAAAAAAAGAAGTGAGCTTGAGCCTGGGAAGGTGGAGAATGTTGTTTGTCCCTGGGTACCCCTGATGGGTGACATGCCTCCAGGACAGGTGAGGGCAGCACCAGCACACGCCGGCTTAGCAGGGCCTGCACTGGGCAGCTGACTTCTCATGCCATCAGCAGCTGAGCACCCACTGGGCAGAACTTTTGGGGTCCAGGAGCCTGCACCTTTGGCTGTCCTGGAGAAGGTTGTCTCTCTCTTTGCTGTGTGGCCTGACTCTCCCCTGGGTCCTTTCCAGGGAGAGCCCTTGTTTCTGTTCTCACACCATGGAAATGTGAGCCAACTATTGATATTTGTCAACATGGTATGAGGTTTTTTTTTGTTTGTTTTTTTTTTTTTTTTTTTTTTTTTTTTGACAGGCAGAGTGGACAGTGAGAGAGAGAAAGAGAGAAAGGTCTTCCTTTACCGTTGGTTCACCCTCCAATGGCCGCTGCGGCCGGCGCACCGCGCTGATCCGAAGGCAGGAGCCAGGTGCTTCTCCTGGTCTCCCATGGGGTGCAGGGCCCAAGCACTTGGGCCATCCTCCACTGCACTCCTGGGCCACAGCAGAGAGCTGGCCTGGAAGAGGAGCAACCGGGACAGAATCTGGCGCCCCGACCAGGACTAGAACCCGGTGTGCCGGCGCCGCAAGGCGGAGGATCAGCCTATTGAGCCGCGGCGCCGGCCGGTATGAGTTTTTGTTCTTTCTTTATTTGTATGTGTTCAGGGTTTCTATGAGCTATGCCTTTAAAATACTGGGCTCTGATATTCTCCCAAGTGAATGCTTCCGGCTATATGAGAAACTGATAATTAGGATGTCTTTATATAACTGTGCTAGAGGATGAAAAGAAAACATTTTTTTTTAAAAAATCAGCCTATAAAATTTCACTAAAATAAAATTTTAGACTAATTTCACATGTGAATATCTATGCAAAAATCCTAAATCACAAGGCAAATGGAAACCAGCGATAAACTAGAAAAAGTATGCAAAACCAAATGGGATTTTACTCCAAGACCTTAACAAAGGTTTAATCATGAGATCCTTATTAGCAAAACTCACCATATTTATAGGTCAAAAGATAAAATGATATGATCACATTGATAGGTGTATAAGAGGCTTTTGATAAAAAGTCAATGTTCCTGACACTAATGAATCATGATAAAATGGAAATAAATGAATATGTCCTTTAATGTGATAAACTCAAAATGTAGGATTCTGTTTATGGCAAAATATTGGAAGAATTCATATTAAAATCACAAATAAGACTAAAATGCCACTGTCATTTCTATTACTTGATATTAGCAGGTAAAAACTAATCATTCACTTATGTCAGCAAGAATTGGGAAGTAGAATGGATAGACCAAGTCTTGTGACCATAAAGTTTTTTTGCAAATATCTCTATGGAGAGATTTAAGAGGAAACAAATACATAGTCACATCTCACTCAGAGATAGGAAGACTCATTGAACAGATCAGCTCTTCCTGAATTCATGGGTGCATTCCGTGGGATCCCCATGTAAAATTAGACTTGGGGAAATTTAGCAGAAATAATTCCAAAGTTCATCTAGAAAAATACATATGAACGAATATTCAGGAAAATTCGGGAAGAGTCACAAGTCACAAGAATAGTAGTCACAATAGTACCAGGCTGTGTTACAAGGCTGTGTGGAGCACCTGCTCGGAGACAGCCTGGAGGGCCAGACTATGTAGGTTCAAGTCCCAACTCTCCCACTTGGTATCTGGGTGAACCTGGGCACACTGCTGGACTTCTCCATTGCTTATATTCCACTTGTAAAACGTATGAAACAGTGCCAGCACTTAGCATAGTGCCAGCACATAATAAGTGTTCAATTAAAAAACGGAATCATTCCTGACGGTGCATTGCTTTGCATGTGGCCAAGAGGTGAAGGACCTGCCCACTATCATACCTGGGATGTTCATGGGGCTACGAATTCCTGAGTGAGCTTTCCCTTGGAAGGCAGGAAAGAATGCTACGTCTGTGGCAGCAGAGAGGTAGTGAGCAGGCAAAGGCTTGGAGCAGCGATCCTGGTTCCCGTCTCCTTTTCTTGAAAGTTACTTCTCGGTCCTGTGTTAATGATCGGACTTCTTTTTTTAAAAAAAGATTTATTTATTTACTTGAAAGTCAGATTTACACAGAGAGAGGAGAGGCAGAGAGAGAGAGAGAGAGAGAGAGAGATCTTCCATCCTATGGTTCACTCCCCAATTGGCCGCAACGGCCGGAACTGTGCCAATCCGAAGCCAGGAGCTTCTTCCAGGCTTCCCAGGTGGGTGCAGGGGCCCAAGGACTTGGGCCATCTTCTACTGCTATCTCAGGCCATAGCAGAGAGCTGGATCAGAAGTGGAGCAGCTGGGATTAGAACCGGCGCCCATATGGAATGTCGGAGCTTCAGGCCTGGGCGTTAACCCACTGTGCCACAGCGCCAGCCCCGTAGGATCTGACTTCCGATCTATGCATCTTCTGTGCCTTTTCCCTTGGGGCCACTTTGCAGTTCAATGAAACTTTATGGTGCAGCAGTGAAGGGAGGTGGTAGCTGTGGCAGGGAATGCACATTAATCAGGTTAGACTGCAATATGAGAAAAAAAATCACACGCTATTATTTCACAACCCATTCAAATTCTGGGTGTCTTGAGCTTGTTTAAGTAAACAGAGCTATTTTGGGGAAAATAATGCTTTGAGGATTTTCAAAAAAGGAGATTACACACTTGAGAGAGTATTAACTGAACTGTGCCAAATACGCTTGTTCTAGAAAACCCGGGCCTCCAGGTGTCGGGCAGTGACTGTGAGATGCCATGGAGCTGAACGAGATGCTAAGGTGTTCCGTGTTCCCAGCATGCCCCTGGTGAAGGAGGGTTGTAGACCCTGGCACCTTCCTCCGTGAGTGGGGTTCTCCATCCGACATTTCTACCACAGGGATAGCTTTGCTTGAGTTCTTCAAGTGTTTGAATGCAAAATAGGAGTGTGTGTTTTTTATTGGAATTAGTGTGTGTGTGTGAGAGAGAGATCTTCCATCTGCTGGTTCACTCCCCAAATGCCCACAACAGTCCAGGTTGAAGCCAGGAGCCAGGAACTCAGTCTGGCTCTCCCATATGGGTAGCAGGGATCCAATTACTTGACCCTTCACGGCTGCCTCCCCAGGGGCTCATAGCAGGAAGCTGGAATTGGAAGAAGAACCAGTTCTCGAACCTAGGCACCCGGATGTGGAATGCAGGCACCCCAAGCAGCACCGTTAGCACGGTACCAAATGTCCATCCCTCAGCCCCAGTTTTGACAGATTCTAAAATAAGGCTGATTATTTGACAACATCCCAAGCCGGCGAACCCCTTGTGTTGGCTAACAAGGTGGTTTTGTTGTGCAGACACCATTCTTGCCGAATGTATTTCCACAGACTAGAGCGGTTGTATCATGGAATGACACAGTCTAATAGGGTCACTGTCATTGATGCCATGTCGCTGACTGCAGCATTGATATGCCACACATGACTGCATTGTCCTCAACACTTAAGGCCATGGGGAGGCCGGCGCCATGGAGGTGCGGCGCCGGCACCCCGGGTTCTAGTCCCGGTTGAGGTGCCGGATTCCGTCTCGGCTGCTCCTCTTCCAGTCCAGCTCTCTGCTGTGGCCTAGGAGGGCAGTGGAGGATGGCCCAAGTGCTTGGGCCCTGCACCCGCATGGGAGACCAGGAGGAAGCGCCTGGCTCCTGGCTTCAGATGGGTGCAGCGCTGGCCGTGGCTGCCATTTGGGGAGTGAACCAACAGAAAGAAGACCTTTCTCTCTGTCTCTCTCTCTCACCATCTAACTGTGCCTGTCAAGAAAAAGAAAAAAAAGAAAAGAAAAAGAAAAAAGAAAAAAAGAAAGACCATGGGGCAGACAGGGCAGACAGAGGTGGGTAAGGAAGGAAGTGGTGTAGAGTGGAGATGGACCTTGGTAGCACTGTCCATTTAGGCCATTTGGGGAGTGAATCAGCAGATGGAAGACCTCTCTCTCTCTGTCTCTCTCCCTCCCTCCCTCCCTCTCTGCCTCTCCCTCTCAAAACTCTGACTTTCAAATAAATAAATAAAATCTTTAAAAAGCACAAATTTCAGGTGAATGTAAGACCAAAAAGTTAGGGTGTGCCTTTGCTGGTCCCTCCCCTCAGGGCCCTTAGTGGATGTGCTATAATGACTAGATCAATGACATCAAGAGGGTGTGGTCCTCGTGCATTGAATTTGCTCATAGACTAAACTAGCTCATATCATCAGTTATCACAGGTCACTAAGTCAGGAGCAGAGGCCACCACTCAATGTCAGGATGTAATTTCCCACCCATCCCCGACGATAGAGGGCTCATTCCTGAGGTGTTTTACCTGAAATCCTAGCTCCCTTTAAAACAGCAGTGAAGTGAGAGAACCCTCTGTCTTTGAAACTTCAGGAAGTATGTATATACAAAGCAACAACAACAACAAAAACCAGGGGTCAGGGTTGTGGCATAGCCAGGATCCCATATGGACACCAGTTCATGTCCTGGCTGCTCCACTTCCAATCCTGTTCTCTGCTAATGGCCTAGGAAAGCAGAAGATGGCCCAAGTCCTTGGGCCCCTGCACCCACATGGGAGACCCAGAAGGAGCTCCTGGCTCCTGGCTTTAGCCTGGCCCAGTCCTGGCCATGGTGGCCATCTAAGGAGTGAAGCAGCAGATAGAAGATCTTTGTCTCTCTTTCTGTGTTTCTGCCTCTCTGTAAGTCTGCCTTTCAGAATAAATAAATAATTAAAACAAAACAAAGAGATCAGATTCTTTCTTTATATCTTGGCTGCTAAGTGATAAGTGGGACCATCAATATTTTCCTGAACCTAAACCAGCCCCAGCACAGCCTGCTGTGGAGATGCACATAAGGGAATTCTTAAAAAAATTAATTTATTTTCACTTTACCTGAGAGAGGAGAGAGAGGGAGGTCATCTGTCTGGTGGTTCACTCCACAAACGCCTGCAACAGCCAGGGCTGGGTCAGGCCGAAGCTAGGAGCCTGGAACCCAAGGCTTGTGGGTAGTAGGGACCCAAGTACCTGAGCCATCACCTGCTGCCTCCAGGGTGCACATCAGCAGGAAGCTGGGTCAGAAGCAGTGCTGAGACTTGAGCCACGCACTGCAATGTGGAATGTAGGGGTCCCAAGAGACCTCTTAACGGCTGTGCGTGCCCCGCGGAATGTTTTTCCCACTAGAAAATGTCCCCTAGTACAGGAGGAATGGAACCCTTACACAACACTTTATTTTTTTTTTAAAGATTTATTTTATTTATTTGAAAGAGTTATAGAGAGAGGTAGAGCCAGAGAGAAAGAGAGAGAGGTCTTCCATCTGTTGGTTCACTCCCCAAATGACCACAACAACAGAGCTGATCTGATCCGAAGCCAGGAGCCAGGAGCTTCCTCTGGGTCTCCCACGTGGGTGCAGCAGCCCAAGGGCTTGGGCCATCCTCCACTGCTTTCCCAGCCATAGTGGAGAGCTGGATGGGAAGTGGAGCCACCAGGTCTCGAACCGGCGGCCATATGGGATACTAGTTCTGCAGGCCAGGGCTTTAACTTGCTGCACCACAGCGCCAGCCCCATACAATAATTTAAGTAACAATGAGTAATCATGAAAATCCCTAGTCTTTGCTAGCACAATTTCCATGATCCTAAAACAAACGTATAAGGAAATAAAGAGAAGGCATAAGACAAGTGGCAAAAACTTCCTTTCGACTCACTAAAATCTCAGTGAAAAGAAACTCCCTGATTCTGCCCCGGTTTTTCTAGTTTATGCAATTGAATTTTCTTGGAATTTATAAAGTTCTTATTTAAATAAATGGACATTTTTTTCTTGAAAGTCATGTTCCTGCCAACTGTGATAAGCTCCTAATGACTTTTCAACAGCCAGAAGCCCCAGCCCTGACACTTGAGTTGGGATCATATGCGTTGTTTCTCCCCCAACAGTAGAAACGGGATTCCTAGTGAGACGTGGCCGGTCACTCCTGAGGCTGCAGTCTGCCGGTGCCATCCATGCGTGCACTGTGACACAAGGCTGAATCCTGAGCAAGCCGACTTTCAATTCGGAACTTCTTTCGCTTCCCTGCTACTTGGTGTTTGAGGATGGCTAGTCTTCAGCGGCTTGGAGTAGGGGTGGGACCAGTCACTCTTCCCTCTCATGGTGTGTCCAATATTGTCTTCGCCAGCTCTGGCTGCTCTACCAAACCACCGTAGCCTGAGGGGCTGGAGGCTAAAGGTTAGACATCAGGGTGCTAGCAGGGTCGGGCTCTGGTGAGGGTCTTCCTTCTGGTTGTAGAGTGCTGACCTGATGCAGCCTCCCAGGGCAGGGGGAGGGATGCCCCTGGAAGCTATTTGAGAAGGGCACTGATCCACCCTCATGACCTAATCACCTCCCAAATGCTCACTTCCAAATACCATCACACTGGGGATAGGTGTTCACCTGTGAAATTTGGGAGGACACAAACAGTGACTGATTTAAAAGGCAGAGACAGACACATGGAGAAAGACAGAGACAGACAGAAATCCTCTAGTTGCTGGCTCACTCTTCAGATGCCTGCAAATGGTCCAGGGCTGGGCCAGGGTGAAGCTAGGTCAAAGCCCAAATTTGGGTCTCCCACGTGAGGGGCAGGGACCCAAGGACTTGAGCCATCACCTGCTGCATCCCACAGTGCACATCAGCAAGAAGCTGGAACTAGAAGCAGAGCCAGGACTTGAACCCAGGTATTCTGGTATGGGATGAGGGCATCCCATACAGTATTTTAACTGTTGAGGTAAACATCCACTCCTGCACCAAAAAATTAATCCTTATTGTATAAATGGAATTGAGCAGCCATCAAGGAAGTGACCACATACACAAGCCTAGTGAAGCCCGTGCCTATCAGCCCCATCATTGGCTGGGGATGCACCTGCAGGTATGAACATTCAAACCAAGCTCTGGGTCAACTAACTCAGCTCCTCTCTCCCCAGTTGTACGTCCCAGCATTTCCGGTCCCTACTCAAGCTAAGAAGGCGGCCAGGACGAGGACTGGTTTGGTCGCCAGCCTACTACTCTCAGAGCAGACACTCCTAGTGGCTTTCTGCAGGAAGGTGTGGCTGCTGGTGTCCCCTGGTGTGCCACAAGGACACAAGGTTTTCCGGGGGAGCTGATGTAGGACGAAGGCTTTGCCTCCAAGCCTGCCCATGTAGGCAACAATGCAGACCGAAAAATGAGGGTGGCGGCATTTGGGGTGAATTCCCTGTGTTCCAGGCACTGGGCTGTTTCTCATTTGTTTCTTCACCACCACCCTGGGCAATGAGTGCTATTTTTGTCCCAGTTTTACAGATGGGAGAGGTTCAGAGAGGTTAAGTGATTTGCTTGGAGCTACAAAGCTAATAAATGGCAGTGCCTGCATCTGAGGCCGGGCAGTCGTGAGAGCATGAGAACATGCGTGCCCAGATCCTGCCTTGCCCACCAGGAGCCTGGTTGCCAAGCTGCTGCCAACGCAGTCTGTGCTGAGATGTCCTCAGGAAGTCATGGCACCTGTCACAGGCAGATGCGTGCTTGCTTGGCCGTGGACGTCCCTGGGAAGGAATGCCTGGGGCTCAGTGCCCCAGAAGACATCAAGGACAGGAGGACAGGACATCAGTGCCCCGGGGACTCTCAGCCTCCAGAATTCATATCTGCGATTTATTGCCTGAGCAGGTAACTCAACTGCTGGCTGGGGTAATGGCGGTAATCGGAATTCTCATTAATATATGACAACAATAGCAAGTGAGGACAGTGGGAACAAGAAAATATTAAAAAAAAACACTCATATACATTAGGATGATATTATTTTATGTAAAAGCAAATCTCATTAGTCATTTAATCATAAAATTCTCACATATAGGAGGAAATTTTAACAAATCTATGGAAAATACAGAATTAAAATTTTAGTTATTTATTTTCATTGGAAAGGCAGAGAGACAGAAATAGACCTTCTATCCACTGCTTCACTCCCCAGATACCCACAACAACCAGGGCTGGGCCAGGCTCTGAAGCCAGGACGCAGGAACTCAATACGGGTCTGCCACGTGGTAGCAGGGACTCCTATACCTGCGTTATCACTACTGCCTTTGCAGAATGTTGGGTCAGAGCAGAGTAGCCAGGACTTGGACAAGGTGCTCTCTTGACAGCCGATGTGGCCATCGCAAGCAGTGACTTGGACCACTGTGCCAAACACCAGCCCTAGAAAAATGGAATTACAGAGAAGTTTATTTTGGTGCCAAATATGTTTGAAATCTATGCATAGGTTTTTGATCATATTTATTTCCAAGAAGTTTTTGAAAACCCCTGTATGCACAAATTTCAAATATTTTTGCTCCAAAATAAATTTATCTTTTACTTTTGTTTTCTATGAACTTTTCAAAATGTCTTTGTATTTGTTGATTGTAGTTGACCAAAGGCCAGAAGCAAAGAAACTCTCTAATATTCTTTCGGGATGAAGAGCTTAACATAGCAGTAGCAGCTGGGTTTGTCTTCATCCTCTCCCCCCTCCTGGCCCCTCCCGTAGACTGCCACTGGGAACCAACTGGGACAGCAGAAAAAAGCAAAGCTTCCCAATGAAGGTGTCACCAGTCAGGACACTCCTGCACACCTGAGAACCTGGGTTCAGTTCCTGGCTCCGACTCCAGTCTCCAGCTTCCTGCCAACGCAGACCCTGGGGGACAGTGAGGATGGCTTTAGGTAATTAGTTCCTACCACCACGTGGGTGACCCGGATTGTGTTTCTGGCTCCTACTTTGGCTTGGCCCAGCTCTGGTCCATCTCTGGTTGTCGTGGGCATTTGGAGAGTGAAGCAGCGGATGAGAACTCTTCTCTCCTTTTCTATCTTTCTCCTTCTCTCTCTCAAATTAAAACAAAACTAAAAAAGAATGGCCTCAAGTCTGAATTCATTTCAGTGAGAGCTTTCTTTGCATAAGCAGGAGCAGATGTTAAACCAGGTGGTTTTCCTAAAAGGACATTTTGATCTATGTATGTGATGCTGCGGACTCTCAGTCTCCGCATAGCAGCAAACGCTGTCAGATCTGGGAGTTTGTGTGACTCCTGGTCAAGGGCGCTTGGGGAAACAGACTGGCCACACTCCTCCCTGGCGCATGGGAGGCGGCTACATCATTACCCAGCCCCGTTACCCTTCTCATCTCCAGTGAGCAGTGAGCAAAGAAACGGCTCTGGGATTGCACAGTCACAGCTTCTCGTCCATCTCGCAAAGCCTAACTCTGAAGGAGCGTAGGTTCTGATATTAAAATGATTACCTGGAACAAATAAACCAGATGGGGACCAGCATTGTGGCACAGCAGGTTAAGCTGCTGCTTGGGACAATGGCATCCCATAACAGGGCTGGCTGCTCCACTTCTGATCCAGCTTCCTGCTAATGAGCCTTGGAAGGCACTGAATGATGGCCCAAATACCTGGGTCCTTGCCACCCAGGTGGGAGCCCAGGGGAGAGTTCCTGGCTCTTGATTTCACCTGACCCAGACTTGCAGGCAGGCATCTGGGGAGTGAACCAGTGAATGGAAGATTTTTTTCTCTCTTTCTCTCTCCCTCCCTCCTTCCCTCTCTCCCTCCCTCTCTCTGCCTTTCAAATAAAAGGAAAAGAAACAAATAAAATTTTTTGAAAGATACAAAAGAGGGTTGCTAACTCCATCTCTGCCTAGTAAGATCCCTTCACTATCAGTTTATAAACAGGATTTAAAGAGCCGCTGCCACAACAAACTGTAGCAGGGACACACAGATTGAACAGATCCATCTTGCAAAAACTCACTTCTTATAAAATTAAGAAAAATAGAAAAATAAAACAAAAACCTCCTTCTGGGTTGTCCAAGCTGCTCATTTTGCCATAGACTGGCAACAGCTTTGTCCTGCCCGGCTCCAGAGCCCAGGGTGTAGATGATCTTTCAGGGTCCTTCCAGGTCTTAAGGAACAAGGAAGACGAGCTTGGCAGACAAGGGAGGCTCCGAGGCTGGTTTGAAGGCAGCAGGGGAGCCAGGAGCCACGGCAGCCTTGGCCGTCACTGGTGTGTCAATAGCTCAGGGGCCCGAGGACAGGTTGCATGAGCAGAGAGCCGTGTCTTGGAACCCGCCACCTTCCTCTGTCCTCTGCTGAAGTTGACTGAAGGCTACAGAGCAGGTCATTATACAGTATTTTCTCCAAACCTTTGTGTGTGTGTGCAATTTTCCTATGTTTTTTTTTTTTTTTTTTTTAAAAAGATTGAGTCCGACTGAAGGAGAAACGCATATGTGTGACAATATCCCCTGGGAGCTACACAGTGGAGGAGACTGGCAAAGCAGGACTCTCTCTCTCTCTCTCTCTCAGACACTCTGAGCTCCGTGGCGAGAAAAAGGCTTTGTCTTCAGACACTTGGCTGGCAATTTCTCCAGCCCACGAGAGTCAGAAATAAGCTTCCACAGGCCGAGATACGTCCACACTTACACATTTATTTGGATTAAGAGAGACAACACAGATAAAATACTTGGATCATACACAAGTTGATATTTGGTAAGAACAGGTTGCCACATGTGTGTACATTTTATTTTTAGTTGTTTTGCTGTCTTTAGTCATGGAGCGGGGTGGGGGCGATGCCGATGTCATTGAGGGACACCGGGTGGGAACGGTATTTTGGCACAGGTGAGTAACAATGCACAGTGTTTGCATTGTGCGATGGAAAACAGCAGGGCACGTGCAAGGTGAGATTCGGCCTGGGTTCCCCAGCGCCTCGCCCACCCCGCTAGGATATTTACACCATGCTTTCCCGGTCTGGGTCTGTGTTTGCGGGAACAGTACCTCCAACGGTACTCGCGGGGTCGTCACGGCGAGGCGGGCCGTTTGTGACACTCCCCTTGCCCTTTGTGAAGTCACGGAGATCCTCAAAAGAGGTTTCTTGGGAGGGGGCTTAGCTGAGGGCACCTTCTCTGTTAGAGCTGATGTTGGGGGTGGGGGGTGTTGAGGGGAGAGGGAGGGATGGACAGGGGTAAATGCAGTTCTCACGAGATCAAAGTTCAACACAGCTACCACACGGCAAGGGACGGACTGGTAATAGGTTGCACAAGCTTTTACAGCAACACATGTTGATTCGCAACACCGTACAGTTCAGCGCTAAAGTGCACAACCGCGGTTGGAGGCGACAGCTCAGTACTGTCGGCCTCATCGAGGCAACACAGTCACACGCACGAGTGAGGACGCGAAGTCCACACCATCTGCACATCTCAGATGAGGACATACCACACCTTTTATTTTTCAAGTATTTTAAATAATAAACACAATATTGCTGTATAAATGAAAATGGCCACGTCTATTCTGATTAAAGCTAAAACCAAACATTTCTGTGATTTGTAAGGAATAGTCCCCCATGAAGGGCTTTGGCACTGGGAATCTGGACGAATAACAATCTTCTCCCCTTCCTTCCGTCCTTGCCTCCTACCGCTCCTTCCCTGGCCTTTCATTTGCCTCCTTCCCTGGGCTATGGTTGGCAGGGGTTCCTCTGCATAGGCATGAGCAAGGCACCCGGAAAATTCAAGAAGGTTCTAGAAGGGCAGGAAGTTAATAATTATTTCACTAGAATTTCATAAGGAGCACAAATTTCCTTTTTAAATTATGTCACCTCATCAAACTAAAAAAGCAACAGCTGCTGCTGTAGGCGCTGACCACCAAGAGGTAAGCACCCTTAAGTCCAGAGGGGTCGGTTCCCCAGGACTCTGGGCTCCACTGTCTTTGCCAAGCAAGACGGTGGCTTTGATATATTAGAGGCTCTGCCTCTGAGATGGGACCTTGGGCCCGAGGCTCAAGACAGATGGGCATACTGTGTGCTTGTTCCAGTAAGGAGAGGTCGGCCTGGAACGGGAGGCCAAAGCACAGTTACAGAGTTTTCAATTCCAGTCTTCAAAAGGAATCCGTTTGCTTTTGACACTGAAAGGGCCCAGAGCCAGGCTCTGGTCAAGAACCAGTGGTGTCTGTACATAACCTGCGAGAAACGCAGGGGGGGCAAGTTTATGAAGAGCAGATGGTTGCACGCTGTGGTCACACTCCGGGCATCTCTCTCTGCTGACGGACAGTGCCCTCTCCTCCCTGGCACATCTGCAGGCTAACTGCTGAACGACCCATGCACAGTCAGCAAGTCCTCACTTCTCCCAACAGCACTGGGGATCTGACAACCTGGGGGCGCCATGAGTGCCTCTGGAAGCCTCCCCTAGCTCATGTCTCCCCATCAGGTTCGCATCAGGTTTGCAGGGGAAGCAGGATGTGTAACAAGTATTACTTTGAATTTGAATTCTAGGGATCTTATGTCTGCATAGTACCATTCATCTGGATCTTGTTGGGAGAAAAGATTGGCTCGTCTCGCCCACAGAGTGGTCTGTTCAGGGTGGAGTGAGAGGCAACCTTAGGAAGAGAGCCTCCTTTTTTTATTTGACTGAACTTTCCGAAGAACGTGCAGTATTCCTTTGTGTTTGTTTTGAAACACCAATTTGAGATGCGAGAAGCTTCTAACATGGACTGAAAAAAGGGATCATTCCTTTGAAGAATTTCGTGGGCCTATGTTTCAAAATAACTTCGCTAAGGGTCTAATGGAACCTTCCATGAAAAGAAAGAGAAAAAGCAATCTGGCTTAAGTTTTGTATCTGCCCCTGCAGTTTCATAACCCATATAAAATAAAAATCTATATGTTACAAAATAGGATTTCTTTTTAATATATATATTTTCCTTTTGTAAAATTATATGTATTTAAATACATTTGAAGTGTTGCTCTAGGTAAATTAGAAATTTTTTCTCTAATACTATGAAAAAGGCAAGAGTATTTTATTGTCAACATACATTTTATATTTACTTTATCCCTTTCACTCTGCCCCAGGTAATACTTTGATGATTCTGGGGCAGTTTGGCACAATTCAACCCCACTACTCTGCAGTGAAAATAAAGTTTGATTTGCATGCTATATTAAAAGTAAGGGAAGTAGTTCTCACAATTGCCAGCTTCTCCTTACAGGTTACAACACAGCCTTTTGTCACCAAATTGGTAGGGAGGTATTCTAAACTTAAGAAACGACTTTTAAAAGGAGCAATGTTTTCTGGATTTTTCAACTGTACTCTACTTTGACACCACAATATAGAAATAGATTCACTTTGGAACAAACTACAAATACATTGATGCGGTTTGTGACGACTCCATTGTCTACCTAGGGACTCAGAAGAGCTTGGTGAGGCAGCCTGTTATAGGTCTTGCCCGAGGCGTTCTATCTCTTCGATGAGGAAGTCGATGTCTTGATGAGTGGCCGCGGGGTTTGAGATGACCATGCGGAAGAAGTTGACCTTGTCTCCCAGGGGCTGGTAGCTGACCATCGTGGTCCCGTACTCCATCATTCTGGCTTTGATCACCGGGGCCACCTGCGGGAGACCGAAGCAACACCATGAACTCTCCCCTGTTGTGCTCTCTGCTTACTTAAAGAACCCGAGGCCACCAGTGCTTTTAGTTTTCAAGTAAATGGTCAGAACCATGTGCACGGTTTTCTCTCAGAGGGATTGCATGGGGATCAGAGGACTGGAACGAACTCCCAAATATGATAAAGAATAACAGACAAGGGCTGGTGCTGTGATGTAGTAGGTTAAGCCTCTGCCTGTGACACTGGAATCTCATATAGGCACCGGTTTGCCTCCAGGCTGCTCCACTTCCAATCCAGCTCCCTGCTAATGTGCCTGGGAAAGCAGCAGAAGATGACCCAAGTGCTTGGACCCCTGCACCCATGTGGGAGACCCAGAAGGAACTCCCGGCTCCGGGCTTTGGACTGGTTTGGCTCCAGTCATTGCAGCCATTTGGGGAGTGAACCAGCGGATGGAAGACCTCTCTGTCTCTCCCTCTCTCTGTCTGCAGCTCTACCTCTCAAATAAATAAATCTTAAAAGAAGAAGAAGAAGAAGAAGAAGAAGAAGAAGAAGAAGAAGAGGAGAATCTTGGCCATCAGACGCTCATCATCTTGTCCTTGACTTTCTAGGGAGTGTTTTTAGACAATGAGAAGAATCTGGCATTGGTCCCAAGGCTAAATGGTTTGGCCATGCAAATAACTATCTGGGATGGTTGTTTTTGGAAATGAAGCCCTTTCGGAGGATTGTGGCCCAGAGCTGAAGCCTCCATGTGAAGGGTGCATGAAGACAGGCTCACTTCTGGTAACTTTCCTGAGACCCTGAACTCTCCAGTTTCTTCTCACTGACTTTGCACATTGCCTCAGTTTATGAGATATTTTGAAAGATATTTGTAAATAATGATGAAGAATCAGCTGGGGGCAACAAGCTGGCTTGTCCACAGGATGAAAGCCCCAGGCTTTAACCTGCAGGAGTGCATCACAGACTCCACTATGTTTGTATCGGCCTGCTGGCGACAGCCTCAGTAGTTCTCTGTTGCATATGCAGTTAGGTTTAAACACTTTAGCTGAGCACGCAGGCCTTTGTCACCCAGACCTGAGGACTCTCCTTCCACTCCTCGCCACAGTGACCCTTCCGCTCCGACGAGACTCATTTCTTAAAGGTGCCTGGGAGGCAGCGCACGCATCCCCCGCCCTTCACACTTGTCATCCCTTCCTCTGCTGCACCTGCGCTCTCTGCTTCAATTCCCTCTTCTTTTCCAGCTCACATCTCACACACACTCAGGACCCCACACCTGCTCTGCAGCCACTCCCGACTTCTCCAGGCCGACAGCATCTTCCTTCTTGCAAGC
The DNA here is from genome assembly GCF_051225735.1 of Oryctolagus cuniculus. Taxonomy (NCBI): domain Eukaryota; kingdom Metazoa; phylum Chordata; class Mammalia; order Lagomorpha; family Leporidae; genus Oryctolagus; species Oryctolagus cuniculus. The sequence goes on from NC_142879.1 coordinate 105,479,599, forward strand.
TGTAAATATGTGGCCCTTACTCAGAGAGTCTGACCATAGGTTACTGTCTATTGTCCTCTTACTGATCAGGAAATACATTCATTCTCTCTCTCTCTCTCTCTCTCTCTCTCTCTCCCTCTCCCTCTCCCTCTCCCTCTCGATCTCCCAACACACACACCTTAATCTCAAGCTCCTGGGGAGCAGGTGCAATATTCTCTCTACATATTGACCAGCACGGTGCTGGATACATGTTGAGGGCTTTCTGAGTTCTTTTAAAAAATCTTTATTTATTAATTTTCACTTATTTGAAAGGCAGAGAGAGATAGAGAAAGGGACGAACAGATATAGACATGTACACGTGCACACAGAGACAGAGATCTCCTATCTCTCCTATCTCCTATCTCTCCAAATGCCCACACCATCCGGGGTTGGGCCAGGCTGAAGTCCGGAGCTGGGAACTCAATCCGGGTCTTCCATGTAGGTGGCAGGGACCCAAGTACTTGAGCCATCACCGCTGCTTTGCAGGGTGCACAGCAGCAGGAAGCTGGAACTGGGAACAGAGCCAGGACTTGAACCCGGACACTGTGACATGGGATGCAGGTGTCCCGAGTGGCACCTTAACCACTTGCCAGATGTCTTCCCCTTGAATTCTTATTGACGGCGCAGTAGTATAGTAATAGCTATCTAGGAAGAGACAAAGATTTCATTGACATCTACCTGCACACAACATCAGCCCACATGTATGGAATAGCTTTAAGTTTCTGTGGCAAATCCATGAGCAGAGTGGGAGATGTTAGGGAACTGTTAGGCTCACTTGAGGAACACGTGGTAAGGAAGTCAGTTCACGGCAGGGAGGACACCTGACACTACAGCTGGATTCATCTCAAGGAGGACACTTAGACTCAAGTGCTGATACTAGCATGTGACCTTTGGCTTTTAACTCTTTTCTTTTAAGAAGGATGTACATTCCTTTTATTCCAGTACTTTCATATAATAAAGTTAATAAAAACAATAAAATACATTTAAAAAGCCAGCTGACACTGCCAACCCGTATCTTACTTTTAACACTTTTTTTTTTTTAAAAATACTTATTTATTTATTTGAATGTCAGAATTAGAGAGAGAGAGGGAGAGACAGACAGACACACAGAGAGAGAAAGAGATCTTCCATCTGCTGGTTCATTCCCCAAATGGCCACAACAGCCAGGGCTGGGCTAGGCCGAAACCAGGAGCCGGGGGGTTCATCAGGGTCTCTCACGTGGGTGCAGGGCCCATCTGCTGCTGCTTTCCCAGGTGCATTAGCAGGGAGCTGGGTAGGAAGTGGAGCAGCCGGGACTAGAATTGGTGCCCAGTGGGATGCTGGCACTGCAGGAGGTTGCTTAGCCTGCTGCGCCACGGCGCCCGCCCTGATTTTAACTTGTTTCAATAGCCCTTGCCTTACACTGAGGCTTTCATCTGAAACGTTCTGGATGTCCCAAATATCCAAGGTTCCCTCAGGCCAATCATAAAGGCAGAGTCAACAGACTTCACCCTCACTTCATTTCACACTCCTGTAAAACTGAATGCAGGGGACGGTCCCAGCATGGAGGTTTTCTGATTCTCGATCAGCCAATTCTTGGCATTCTCCCTGCCCCTTCCTAGTTCTATGGGGAGCAAGGTCAAAAGGAACATCTCTGTTGGCTGATTCTTCTTTTACCCAAAGGAATAAGGATGTAAGCAGAGTGCTGAGCTCACCCCAGGCAATAAATAAATAAAAAAAAATAGTTGAAATATTGCAAGGCTGAGATTAAGGTGTCCAAGTAGATGTATTAGAATATTCAAGCCTAACAACATGAAATGTATTATTTGTGCTTCAAGACATGGCAGGCAAATCAGTGTTTTCCCAGGACGAGAGATCCCAAAACAGAAAGGGAACACTGACTCCCTAGGGCTGCAGGATTTAAGGAAAAGTCACGTAACTGTTCTTGCGTTCTGTTTGTACAATAAAACACGCTTGCTCTTCGGAACTCAGGAAACAATGACAATACTTTGGTTTAATTTAGTTTTCACTACAATTCAAACAAAAGCACGGAAGAATGACACTCATCTAGGGGACCTCATCTCCAACTTTTCAGATGAATGCTAATCAAAGGTCAAAAGATTACTGTTCCCAGCCACATCTCAAACAGAGGTGGGCACAAAGTGAGATGAATTCCCTCAGTTCCCGAGGCAAACTGAGGTGGCTGAGATCACAGCTGATCACAGCTGTCTAAATACGAATGCCTTCTGGTGGCATCCAGAAAATGCTGAACTCTGATTAGCTGGAACATGGAACTCTGACTTTAATCCTTAGTCACTAATTGCAAGTGAAGAAGGAAAATAAGATTCTGACAATTCTGATGAATATAGAGTTTTCACTTATTGCTTTTTTTTTTTATTTTTTTTTTTTATTTATTTATTTTTTTTTTTGACAGGCAGAGTGGACAGTGAGAGAGAGAGACAGAGAGAAAGGTCTTCCTTTGCCGTTGGTTCACCCTCCAATGGCCGCCGCAGCCAGCGCGCTGCGGCCGGCGCACCGCGCTGATCCGATGGCAGGAGCCAGGAGCCAGGTGCTTTTCCTGGTCTCCCATGGGGTGCAGGGCCCAAGCACCTGGGCCATCCTCCACTGCACTCCCTGGCCACAGCAGAGGGCTGGCCTGGAAGAGGGGCAACCGGGACAGAATCCGGCGCCCCGACCGGGACTAGAACCCGGTGTGCCGGCGCCGCTAGGCGGAGGATTAGCCCAGTGAGCCGCTTTTTTTTTTTAAATAGATTCTTGGTTTTGCTGATTACAGAAAGTCAGCTGTGTAAGGGAGAAACTCCATATGTAGTTGAGGAAGTCGCTTACAGCCTAATTGATAATTGGTGTTGCCTTAAGAGTTTAAGAAGATGGATTTGTCCCTTCTGATATTCATTTCTAGTCCTTTAGAAAAAAAACCAGGAGATTCTTTCATAATTTGAATCCACATCTATTTCCTCCAAAGAGGGCTAATTATATATATATATATATATTTTTTTTTTCAACAGAGAAGAAGAAGAGGAGGAGGAAGAAGAAGAAGAGGAAGAGGAAGAAAAGAAGGAGAAAGAGAGATTGATCTTCCACCTACTGGTTCACTCCCCAGATGGCCGCAATGGCCAGGACAAACCCAGGAGCCAGGAGCGTCTTCCGGGTCTCCCACGTGGGTGCAGGGGCCCAAGCACTTAGGCCATCTTCCATTGCTTTCTCTGGCGCATTATTAGCAGGGAGCTGGATGGGAAGAGGAGCAGCCGGGACTCGAACCAGCGCTCAGATGGGATGCCGGCACTGCCTGCAGAAGCTTAGCTTTCTGTGCCACAGCACCAGCCCAAAGGCTCATATTTTAAAGCATTATGAAATCACCTTGCAAGATCTCATGGAAATATAGGTTTCATTATGTGTTGGGAAACTTCTGTTTTTAAATCTTGGAAGCCTGAGAGAGAATTTCTAATCGTGAAGAAGTAGAATTACCATAAATAAGACATTCTGAAATGTTACCATCTCACCAAGTAAATTCCCCATGACACTTAGTAACAGACTGTTACAGTCACCTGCGCTGTGAGGTCACAGCACATCCTCACTGATTTTCTGTTAAGTGCATCCTTGACCTTTTGAACGTCCATGGATCAGTGCCCAGCTGTAAACGCTGATACAAGAGTTGCAGATAATGATCACAAATAAAGAAAATTAAAAGAAGAAGAAGATGATGATGAGCTAGAAACGCAAGAAGTGATTCGTGGGTCAGCCCTTTGCTTCTGGTTTGATCAACATCTGCATGGGGTCTACTTGCTGCCCCTCTCCCGTGGCTAAGGGGTTGGTTCGCGGTCGTAGCCCCACTGCGCGCCCTGCACTCTTCACCTCTTCTGCTTCAGTGACAATGTGCCACCTGCACATCCACAGTCTTGGCTGGGTAACAGGAAATGCCTCAACCAGGTGCTCATCTCCAGCTCCCTGTGAAGATGTGACTGTGTTTGTTTTAGTAATCACCATGCCTCCACGCTGGTGTGCTCTGGGACAAGGTGTCTGGTCCTCTACTTGTTTTCCTAAATGTTGTTTCCCTTCCTTATTCTGGGACACACAGGAGGTATTTGCTGTACACTGAGTGTCTGTGCCCCCACCACCCAGATCCTTATGCTGAAATCCTAACACCCAATGTGATGTCAGCAGGAACTGGGGCCATCGGCAGGTGCAGCTTCATGAATGGAATTAGTGATGCTAGAGAGAGCCCATGCCCTCTCTCTGCCACACGAGGATACAGGAGAAACAGGCTGTGTGTAAGCCAGGAAGCAGACCCCCAGCAGACAATGGAGCATGCTCCTACCTTGCTCTCAGATTTCCCAGCCTCCAGAATGGTAAGAAACAAATTTCTCATTGCTTACAAATCAGTAGTAGCTTGATTTTGCAGCCCAAACAGGCCAAGATACTACTTTAGCTTAACCAATCATGTGCTAAAGCCAGGCAAGGGTTGCAAAGAGCTATTGTTGGCCTTGTCTTGTCTGGAATTCAACTTTGTTCTCCTGTTTTTCACACACTACACAGAAATGTGACTCCACATTTCCCCCCAGTTTGCAGCAAGCATCATGGTGGAGATGCCCTGGATCTGCTCTGTCCAATACCATAGGCACTGGTGTTCAGGTGAGGGTTCCAACTGTAGCAGGATGATTAAAGAACTGAATTGTTGGTTGAATTTAATTTTAATTATTGAAATTTAAATGTAAATAGCCTCAGATGGTTATTGCTACTGTGTGGGCTACACAGATTATTTATTTCACCTCAGTTCTTGAGAGAGAGAGAGAGAGAGAGAGAGAGAGAGAGAATGAATGAGAATCTTACTGGTTCCTGGACATTATACTTCAAGGCCTTCATACTTAATAAGGAACTTTCCTAAATATTATTGACAAAGATGGATGAAAGTTAGCCTTGATAGTTTATGTGGTTCTCTTTTCATTTTCCAGTTTTAATTGCTGAATTCTATGACTGTAATGAAAATGGAGTCAAAGCAGAGAAAGAAATCAGGAGAATTCATTTTTCAGTTCCCAGAGACTTTCAGATTTGAAAGTGTAACAACCCTTTACTACGATTCCAGTTGTTGGACCCAGGAAATAATCTCCTTCACCGATTAAGTGATGTGCTAAAACCTAAGAGGCATTTGAAGAGTAGCATTTAAATGGGGGGAACCTGAGCATTGAGTGGCACAAGGAACATGAGGAAAAGCCTTTTTGTTCTATATTTCCATCTTGCTGCAGCCCTCAGCCTAGTAATAACGAATCAAACCAACAATGAAATCAGTCTTCTCCCTGAATTCTCTGTCTGGTCAGAGAATTTCTTACAAAGGGGAAAAGTAGTTGAAAACATATAATTTCCGCCTAACTCATTAAAGGAAGTCAGTAAGGTAACTGACACTATAGAGAAGCCACACCATAAACATTCTAGGAAGAAATATGAACTTATTCCTTTCAAATCACAGCAGAACTCCACCCACCTTGAATTGCTTTATCGATAACCTTATCCAATGTGATCCCTACTCCTTTCCTCATACTTCTTGGGCTGGATTTCCTGGAATGAACCAACTTCACTAAAACTTCGAACCTAACCACCACCTCTCCCATCTCAGACACATGCACCCTGGATCCCATTTCTAGAACTTTCCTTCCACGTGTTCTTCTAGGTCAGTGGTTCTCAACTTGAGCTGCACAGTGGATCAACCTGGAGAACTTTTCAGAACCATTCCCAGGTCACTCGAGAACAAGCTGGATAAAATGTGGTCACCAGTGTTTTCATAAAGCTTCTGGATGATTCTAAGGTCTAGCCAACATTACAAACCATTACTGTAATTGGGAGACTTGGTTTAAAGACCTCACTCGACTGTGTGTAAGTTTCCTTCCGATGAAGAGTTTGATCCTGAGTTACTTTGGACTAGAAGTTCACGTTGATGAGCTTTTCACAAAGTCCTGTTCTTCATTTTACGGAAGCAAATGATGTGCTCTGAGGTTAGGGAAGTAGCCCAAGCTCCTCCACGGAGGGCGAGAGGCCCAACCAATGCCAGGAAGTGACTTGAGACAGTTTCCTCTTTTACAGTAAATGAAAAACAGAACCCAACCAACCGAGCAAGCCGCTCTCCGCGATTCAAACACACAGCATCATCTCCAGTTTCCCACTCCTACATCACCATGGGAGATGAGCCCTGCGTTTACCTCCCCTTGGTGTGCCTCATAAGACGTATTAATGGTTCTTGGGAACAGGAGAGGATAACCGGGCCTTACTGACACAACAGAACTTAAACCTTAGGCCCTCCAGCTCTGGAGTCAGACTTTCTGGGTGATTTGGAGGAAGTTCGATTTTTTTCCCACTGTGTCTTCATTTTCCTATCAACAACAGGCCTTCCATGTTTTTGACAGTAATCTTCTCTTTCTCTAACAGTGTCATCTTTTATTTTAAAAGTCAAGGCAATTCCTTATAAATAAGGCTTTGAATAAGTGACAAGTATGGGACAGGTTCTTGTCCATCTTCTTCTTGTTTAATGCACTGTTGCATAGCAGTGCTTTCCCTCATCAGGTTGCTGTGAGATGTTAAGTGGCCTAAGGCCTAATGAAAGTTGAATCTGGGGAGGGGGCAGGCATAGTGATTAAGGGGTGGGTTTAAGGATTAAAGGTGTAGTTTGGTGTGGTGATTAAGGTGCCTGATTTCCACATTAGAATGCCTAGGTTCAATCCTAGCTCCATTCCTGATCCCAACTTCCTGCTAATGCACACCTTGGGAGGCAGCAGGTGATGGCTCCAGTTGGGTCCCTACCACCCACAAGGGAGACCTGGATGGAGTTCCCCGCTCCTGGCCATCTCTGGTTGCTATACACATTGAACAGAGAACCAGCTCATGACAGACTTCTCTCTGTGTATCTCCCTGCCTTTCAAATAAACAAAAATTTTAATAAAAATTGGGCTTGGGGCACAATACACACCCTGAACAGTGGCTATTGCCAGTTGTCCCTGCCCTGTTACTTTCTGGGGGTCACCACAGCCCTACAGACCCCACAGAATAGCCTTGCCCTTGGCACCTCCTGGAGGTCAGCAGTAGCTTGGCTTTCTAACCATTCCTGGCATCTGAAGTCTCTGGGGAGCTCATAACTGAGCACTCGTTTTGCTTGGAAGATCAGTCAATGTCAGAGACAACTGTTGATGCTTTGTGAATGCAAAGACAGATTGTCACTTGATTGCTTATTTGAAACCATCACAAACTCCCTCTCTGGACACGAGAGATAGAGTCGCTGAACATCTGAATATACCAGCGTTGTACACAGTGTCTGCAGGAGCCCAGGAAGGGAGTGGCCCATGCACCATGATCAGATTTCTCCTACATACCTGTGCACTTGGGATGAGGACCACGTGCACCCTAAGGCCCAGTACACACACAAGCCAGAGGGGCTCCGGCCCTTACCTTCGAGAGGCGGCTCATTCTCTCTTCGTTGTCATCCAGAACACGCAGACTTGGAGGGACGTACCAGAAGCAGACATTTGTGTGCTGGGGCTACAGAGAGGAAAATGAGGTTTATTTCCACCCGACACGGGCCATTTTGAAAATTCCAAGGACATTTCAGAGCTAGTCATTTGGCAGGTTCAGAACACGCTTCCTACTTTTTAAATCAGGAACTGCCTTTGGAGTGCTTCACTACCCCAACATTCTAGAGAGTTCTTATTTTTGAGTTTGAGCTTTATTCTGGCTCAAAGAGCTGCCCCATCGTCTGCTGGTTCTCCTTGGGGATGGTCCCACTTACCTAGTAGCACATTGTTTCCATCCAAAAATATCAGTGCTAAGAGTTGCAACTGACTTACTTGCTGGAGATGATAGAAATCCGAATCCTTACCTTCCCATCAAACACCATCTCATAGCCTTCTCGGTTTTTTATGATGTTGTATAAGTACTCCGCCAGCTCCAAACACTTATCAATATGTGCCTCGAACCCAGCAGTCCCCTGGGGAAGAGAAGAACAGAGCTCACTGGGCAGGCCGAGCGAGGGCAGGTTCCCAGGCGCTGGGACAGGGACAGCCCCTCTGCAGGCTGCCTGCGTCTTGCACTGCTCCGGCCCTTGTGCTGTACAAGGAGGTTCTGGGTGCTTCTCCGGCACCTGTTTTCCCTCGAACGCTCTCCCCACAGGTGTGTTTAGGCCCGTTCTTCACTGCTGTCCACAGCATACGCCTGTTCTTTCTGAGCCTCCAGTCCCCAGGCGACTATTTTGATTACTCCAGGGGAAAACTTGCCTCTGCTGTTCCTAGCAGTGATCACGGAAGTCGTTGATAGTAGGAGGGCTCTTCTCCTCCCGCGGGTTGGAAGCATCACCAGGGACCCCCACGATGCCTGCTATGCCCCGGCCCATCTTGGGGACTTTCAATTGCCAGGCCCCACCTTTGTTCACTCAGGTGCCCCCATGATAGGACAATCAGGGTAGGGGCTCGATGACTACCAGTTGACCATGGATGAATGAATGGCAGGAGCACACACACACACACAGCCTGTCATTCTGCCAAGTTTCTAGAGGTCTCTTCTGGTTATGGAAAAACGACCTCTGGCCATTACCCCAGACAGCTTGCATTTCCAGCTCTGGAAGCCTCAGATCCAGACCTATGAAAAACAGCACAGTGGGCTCGGACTGGAGCTGTTTAGCTGACGTCAGGACACACAGGTAATGGCTTTCCTCCCTGGCTTTCCTCTGATTCCTTCAGCATTTACTGAGAACTATGGGAAGCTCAGAAAGACACCAACTGCTCATGAAGGGAGCACTTCAAATGGGCCGACCAGCAACGCACGCAATATGGAAACCAGAGGGGACAGTGGTAACGGAGAGAAGGTGGGTGGTGGTCCTGTCCACACTGGGTCTCATCATCTCAATCGAAAGGGTGGCCCAGCGTCGCCTGGTGGCTTGTCACATCTGATGCAAGTTTAAGAACAAACTGCCCTGAAGAAGTCTGGTGGGCTCAGAAAGTATTTTCTCTGGAGCTCGCTGCCCCAGCACGTTGGCTGAGAGGCTGACGGCTGCGGACGGTCCCGAGGAAGGGCTTGGGTAGACGCTGAATGTGGGCGCCGGCACCTGTGCCTTGAGCTCCATGAGCAGGTGGGTGCCAAGGACATAGGAGTGGTAAAGATTGAGCTGGCAGCTTGCGTCCACTGGGATACCTGGGTCACACTTACCCTAAAGACCTCTGCACAGGTCATGACAAATAACCCCTGGCTCCCTTGCTGCTAACCTGATGGCCACTGCTACCACTTTTGCTCAAGCCTTTTACTCCCCGTCAGAAATCTGGCTCCCTAATTCCCCTCTGTCAATCTAGACTCCAGCAGTCTCGACTGTGCACCAGAGCTCTTGCTTCATGCTCTTCTGTAATACCCTTCTCCCAGAACTGCTGCCTGAAATCCTACTTCTCTATCATGCTGTTCAAAGGTCACCTTGTGACCAGACAGGATGGATTCGCCAGTTCTAATCCTGGCTGCTCCACTTGCTCTCTGCTGTGGCCTGGGAAAGCAGTAGAAGATGGCCCAAGTCCTTGGGCCCCTGCACCCACGTGGGAGACCTGGAAGAAGTTCCTGGCTCCTGGCTTTGGATCAGCCCAGCTCCGGCCACTGTGGCCATCTGGGGAGTGAACCAGCGGATGGAAGACCTCTCTCTGTCTCTACTTCTCTCTGTAACTCTGTCTTTCAAGTAAATAAAATAAATCTTTAAAAAAAAGAAAAAATAATAGATGCATCCACTTATTAGCATCTACTTATTAAAATTGATATCTACTCAATATCTACTGATTAAATCCACTTAAAGATTGATATCTACTTATTTAAATGGGTAGTAAACATCTATTAATATCCCAATATAAATATGTACCTGTTATTCACTAATATTCAAATCTACTTAACATTAATATCTATTAAAATCATTATTATAGGGAGAAAGTGAACAATTCAATAACTCACAAAGGATGCTTCATGTCAGTTTCCCTTTAATCATTTTTCCTTTTGTCTCCTTAGGTATTTGCCAATTCCCTTGTTATCCATGTTTTAAAAATATATTTATTTGAGAGACACACAGAGAGAGAGAGAGAGCTCCCACCTGCTGGTTCACTTCCAAAATGCTTGCAATACCTGCGGCTGCGCCAGGCTAGAGCTGGGAGCTGGGAATTCAGTCTCAGAGTCTGGATTAGTGGAAAGTTGGAGTCAGGAGCCATAGCAGGGATTCAAACCCACGCAGGCGCTCTGATGTGGGATGCAGGTGTCTTACTGCTAGGCGAAATGCTCACTCCCCGTTATCCACATTTTAAAAACACTACAGGGAAAGCTGCCCGTTTTCATAATCCCACACAGAGAGGTTTACTGTGAAATCTCAGTAGTTACATATTAAGCCGTGCCTGCAGGCCTAAGATAAGTGGATTAATTAGGAAGTTTTTCTCTATTTATTTTTGTCTGCCACCAAGTTCTAACCACTGAGGAAACCTTTCACCTTGGAAAATAACTGTCAAGTCTTAGGATCCTCCAACAGAATGCAGACGAATGAAAGACCTATTCAATAAGAAGAGACAAAGGCAGGCACCCTGCTTTTGCCAACAACAGGCTTATACATCACGCGGCCATTTAGAATGCCTCTTAATATTCCACATCAGAAGGCTCTTTTTTTGCATAAATCTAATCAAGTTATCTTAGACTTAACATGATGGCCATCGCCAGTGAATTTAGCTCCATTAGCTATTAACAGATGAGTTTGAAGAATAGTCACGTGTGCTGGGTTAGCATTTTCCAAGCTTTATCTTGCTAAGAAGGAAATGTGGATGAACTTGAACATGGCATCACCGGAGTTGACCAGGTCAATGCCTGCTCCTCCTCCTCCTCCTCCTTGTTATTCCTCCCCAAAGTCTCCTCCTTCCTGTGGGCAAGCGAAAAGGGCCATCACAGGCGAGCCACCACAGCCAACTCCTCCATGGTTCTTCCCACAAGGAGAAGATGACGATGATGTGCCCTCCTTGGCAGGCACCACCAGTGTGCTCTTGATGGAGGAGAATTACCTCACCTCTGCTGTAGACTTCATGAGCCAACCACTCTAATGATTGCTACCATTGCAGCTTACAAACAAGTGCAGCTTCAGATTGAAAGCCAAATCAGAGATGTTATCATTCAGACATCTCGATGCTGGAAAATTTGCATCAGGAACTAAAAGAACATGTTGGGGGGGCAGACATTTGGTTTAATGGTTAAGATATGGATTAAGACACCTCAGTTCCGTGTCAGAGCACCTGGGTTCAAGTCCTGGCTCTGTTTCCAATTCTAGCTTCCTGCTAATGTGCACCCTGGAAGGCAGTGGCTGACGGCTCAAGTACTTGGGTCCCTGGCTACCCATGTGGGAAAATTGGATTGAGTTCCTGGCTCCCAGATTCTACCTATCGCAGCCCTGGCTTCTGTACACATTTGGGAAGTGGAGCAGCAGATGGAAACACTCTCTCTCTCTCTCTCTCTCTCTCTCTCTCAGTCTCGCAAGTAAATGTTAAAATACATGCGTTTCCAAGTAACACAGCTGCTATCATTATTTTCCCTCTCTTTTCTTCTCCTTGCCCAGTGCCTGGATCTCAGCTCTTCGGTAACAGGACTCTCTGCCTTCATCCCCGGCTTCACCTGCTCCTCCGATTCCCACCTGGTGTCCTCCCAGTTGTTTCTCTAAGAACCAGCGGGCTATTATACCACAGAGACGGGGCTTCAGATGGGAGAGGAGCAGCAGGAACAGACGAGGCGTTAAAGAAGTGTCTTAGTGTGCATAGCTAGAGAGCACCATCTCAATAAAACACAGAAACACAGGAAACAGAGGCAAAAGAGCGATGCTTGAAGTAAGAGGGCTTATTCGCTTTTAGAAGGTCAGTCTTTCTTCGCTGACTACTTGATATTTATTCTTTAATTTGAGAGATGGTTATGGGGGAGAGAGAGAGAGAGCCCATCCACTGGTTCACTCCCCAAATGCTGAGAGCCACGACCTCATGCAGGTCTCCCCTGTGGGTGGCAGGATTGCAACTGCTTGATCCCCTGCTGCCTCCCAGGGTATGCTTTGCAGGAAGCTGGTAACAGGAGTGGAGCTTGGACTTGAACCCAGGCACTCCAAGAACGATGGGAGTGCCCCAACTGGCGGCTTCCCTGCCAGGTCAAATGCCTGCCCCACTACCTGATATTTGCATCTACTAGTTTGTAATTCCCAACAATGAAATAAAGCTTGCCCATTTCAAAACAGATTGGGAATATACTAACAATTTATATATTCATTTTTATTTTTATTTTTTCAAATGCAATAGAGTGAGTCTCATGACTGGTGGAGATCAGGTCATATGTCCTCACCAAGTTCTCAGCTTTCATTTTCAAAACAGCAAGGATGGGCTGGTTCTGTGGCATAATGGGTAAAGCCGCTGCCTGCAGTGCCAGCTTCCCATATGGGCGCCGGTTCGAGTCCTGCCTGCTCCACTTCCGATCCAGCTCTCTGCTATGGCCTGGAAAAGCAGTAGAAGATGGCCCAAGTGCTTGGGCCCCTGCACCCATGTGGGAGACCCGGAAGAGGCTCCTGGCTCCTGGCTTCAGATTGGTGCAGCTTCAGCCATTGCAGCCAATTGGAGAGTGAAAACAGCGGTTGGAAGACCTCTCTCTCTCTCTCTCTCTCTCTGCCTCTCTTTCTCTCTGTGTGTAACTCTTTCAACTAAATAAAGAAATCTTAAAAAAAAAAAAAAAACCAGAAAGAGTGCCCCTGCCCAGCTCAAGGGACAGGAATCCACTGCACACCCTTGCCTCACTACAACTGGCTGACTGATGCTTAGCACCACTTGGAGAAAATTCAGCTGGAGCAAACACTTTGAGGGGACTTTAAAAAGTTTATAAAAAGTGGAATAAGGGGCCGGCATTGTGGCACAGTAGGTTGCTCTACTTCTGATCCAGCTCCCAGCTAATGTGCCTGGCAGGCAGCCGAGGATGGCCCAAGCCGCCCACATTGGAGACTCCAATGGAGTTCCAGGCTCCTTGCTTCAGCCTGGCCCAGCTCTGGCCATCGTGGCCATGTGGGGAGTGAACCAGTGGATGGAAGGTCTCTCTCTCTCCTTCTTTCCCTTTCTCTGTATCTTTGCCTTTCAAATAAATAAACAAATCCAGCAGCCAGGTGCCTATATGGGATTCTGGTACGGCAGGTAGCAGCTCAACTTGCTGAACTACAATGCCAGTGAAATATATAAATCTTTGAAATAAGTGAAATAAAAGTTAATGCGATGCAAATTTTTTAAACTCATGCGTAGTTTTTTGCATAATACACATTTTGCATGAGTGTTTTGAAGAGCCCTTGTACTATAGAGTCTTGAGCGAAGGACATGAAGTTCAGCCACCCCTGGACACCACCTATGGGTTATCGCTGCATTAAGCAAGACCGTCCTTCTATTCCAACTGCCTCTTGTTCCTGGAATGGATTTAAGAAAGATTCCCAAAACGACTTGGAGATTGCATTGTTTGACTCCCAAACCCCCTCCTGTTCCTGTTACCCACTCTCCTCCCATCTGAACTGCTTAAGGCAGCTCAGTTTACCTGGGCCACCTCTACAGACAACAGTAGCTAGATCTGTTGCTGTAGACAAGGCCCCTGCCTCTTCACATAGACCCAAGGAGAGAACCTTTCCCTGGCCCCATCCTGCCAGCCTCCCTCCTGGGGACCGAGTTGTCTGCTTGTTCCTGTAGGAATGAGCCTGCTGCCTCATTTGTAAGCCCCTGAGAAAGCTCAGAGCATTTGCGTGCGGCTCCTCTCAAACCTCCAGGAGCCCAGGGCACACCCGCGTCCCTTTCACTTCTCCCTTTCTCCTTCACCCCAGGCAGGTGTCTCTGGAATATTTTTGCCGCTAGGTTTCTGCAACATGGACAGCTCACCCTGGTCATTGCCTCTCGTAGGAAACACAGGAAACCAGGTGGGAACACTTTCAAGTTAGGAATCTGGTCAAAGTTGAAAATGCCATCTTTCACCTTTCCAACCAGCCCCCATTTGAACCCAAATCTATGACCTTGGAAGGCAACAAGTAGGTCCGGCCAGTACTGTAGATGGTTAGTTATGGAGTTGACCTTCCAGGAGAGGAGGGGTCTGCTACAGTTATATTCTGGGGTAGATTAGAGAACCTGCATAAAAGGAGGTGACCCGTACTTCTGGAGTTTTAAAATAAAAAACTTTATCACTAGAGGTCACTCTTTCAAATGTCCAAGATAACTACCATGGTGAGCTTCTGACTTCCTTTTCTGTTCTCTGAACACAGGTTTTCAGACTGCATTAAGCTACCCAGGTGACCAATCATTGGGTACACCAAGAGTTAGGGGATTAATAAAACCCAGTAGCAGAGCAAGGCATTTGGCCTGGAGGTTAAGAAGCCAATGTATCCTGTAAGAGTGCCTGGGTTTGACATACGGCTCTGGCTCCTGACTCCCAACTTCTTGCTAATGTGGAGGCCAGGACTTGTGTCCTCAAGTACTCGGGTCCCTGTCACCCTTGTGGGAGGCCCAGATGGAGTTTCTGGCTCCTGGCCTTGGGCCTTGCTTAGCCCTGGCTGTTGCAGGCATTTGGGGAGTGACCCAGTGGACAGACACTCTCTCTTTCTCTCTCTGTCAGCCAGTCTGTCCATCTGTCTCTGTCTTTCTGCCTCTCAAGTAAATAAAGCAAAAAAAAATGTTTTAATTTCATTAACTAAAACTTAGTTTGGGTAAGTAGCTTTCACTTTGGGGATCAGTTTTTCAATGCCACCAAATCAAGTTTCTGTTTTTAGTTGCCATGGATCGCATGTTCTGGGATCACCTTTGCCCTCCACATGAGCCATAGTTTGAAAACATCCACGTGGCGCCCACACTGCAAGGCCTTGTCCCCGGTGTCGTAGGACAGGTCGTAGTGTTTGTCCTGCTGAAAGAGGTAGGAAGCGTGCATCTGGTTGCAACTCTGCATCAAACCCTAAAAAAGAGAAAAAAGAAATTTCAGGAAAATCCACTGACTACCCAATCGATTCACATTGTGGTGGGAATTATTAAGAGAAGGAATTAAAAAAAAAGACGTTTGTTTCTTAGAAAAAGAATATGCTAAGACTAAAAAATACGACAAAGGATGAGACAAATATCTGGACAGGACGGCCCAGACGACTGGGATAGGTCAAGCCTACAAGATAAATAGCAGAGGGCTGAGTATTTTCAGAGGTTAATAATAACATAGTTAATGCTTTTAGTTTTCCTTTTTAGAGAAGGCATTTGCATTAACATAAAGAATTCATTCTTTGGGAGAACTTTCTGGTGGTTGGGTTTACTGGGATCAACGTATTTTCCAAACTCATTGTTGTGCACTATTTTCAGTAAACTATTGTTCTATTGCTGTCTATCCCTATCTAGTCCAAGCATTTTCTGGAAGTTTGAGTTCTCTTTGAACATCATAGCTTTTTCATTGCTCTCATTTTTATGTGTCAAAGTCTAAGAAACAGACACTGCAGTACTGAGACGAATTTAAATAGCCAATATTGCAAATGTTACCTTCTTCTCTCTAGAGTGTCGGTACTGCACTTTTGTGCCTGGTTGCCTATGACAGCCGTGGAGTGTTTCACTGTCAGTGACTGTTACTTTGTCCTAATCCAGAACCCCACTATGGAAATGGGTGACAAGGTGATGGAGCTGTCCACAAAGAACAGTGAATGATGCTCTCTGACCCCAACAGCCGTGCCAGTCTCCTCCCTAGAAGCCTTGCCACGTTTCAGTTTGTCACAAGCCACCGAAAGCCTTCTGCTTTTTTGTTATCTGTTACATAAGTGTGAGTTTACAGAAGCTTTGGCATTTAGCTTTTGTTTCTCTTGTGACTCGTGACAAGGGGAGACCAGCATGTGATCACGTAGCTGAAGTTCGAAGCAAGAACACTTTTTACAAATTATCCGAACTAAAATGCAATGCGCTGCAACTGGAATACTAACTCGGTTTGCAAAGACAATGGAACTGGGTTTCAACTCGTAGGTGAGACTTCATATTCATTAGAATCCATTAAGTTATTTTCAAGAATAAGAGAAATTAAATATTATATATGTGTATTAGAGCAGTAGAAACATCCTGCATATGAAAAAGAAAATTCACTTGAAGCCCAATAAGATGTGACAACTGCCGCACAACAGGGGCTCCTATTCTGTTCCCTGGTTATGGAGGCTTTGTACCGTTCCTCCCCCTAAGCAGGAAGCTCACAAACAGATGCCGTGAACTCTGAGGGACAGCACCTCAGGAAGTGTGGAGTGATGGCCGGGTCAGACCAGCTGCAGCTGGGACAGGAGAAGCAACTCAAAGCACTTGAACTCTGAAAAGTTGGACAGCTCCAGTCTCATTACTGTCAAACAGCCAAAAGCGATGGAGTTCCTCATACAGACAGCCGCAGTGAGATACTATCCTGTTTCTGAGCCACTGGAGAGCTACAGATCTGGGGCAGGGGTTAGGCGCAGTGGTTAATACCTTACACGGAACGCCCACACCCCGTATCAGAGTGCCTGGGTTTGGGGCCCAGATCCACTTGCAGTCCCAGCTCCCTGCTAATGCACACCATGTGGGAGACCCAGATGGAGTTCCAGGCTCCTACTTCAGTCTGCCCAGCCCTGGTTATTGTGGGCATTTGGTGAGTGATCCAGCAGATGGATGATCTCTCTCTGTCTCTGTCTTTCTCTTTCTGTGTCTCTCTGCCTTTCAAATAAAGAAACAAAATAAAAATTATGAAAAAGGAAAGCAAGCCTATCATAGTGCCAAGCTATCTTAAAACATTTGTGTTGCTGTACAGAAAGAGAGTTTCATGCTTAAATAAATTCAGGAAGCTCCATTTTCATAAATTGTTTCTCTTTGGGTATTGTAATTCATATCAGCACATTAAAGGCTCCAATAAGCCCCGAAACAATGAGTTGATTTTTCATCTCTAATCCCATGTGACTCGACCTTTTTAAACTTGAGAACTCTCTTATTACAGAATATTTATCACCATCTTAGAGAATGCTGTAAGACCTGGGACTCCACTTAACAAAGTGCTGTCCAGGCATCATAAACTCTGCATTGGGAAGGGAGGGTAGAGCTCATTTACCTCACCCTCCCCAGTAAGGGAATCCTTTCTCTACGGTTACCAGCAGGTGGTTGTCCAGTCTCTGTTCCATCACTTCTTCCAGGGTGTAAAATATTCTTACTGTGGAACAGCTTGATGTTTTTAGAAAAGAAGTCCTTTTATTGACCTCAAAGCGGACCTGAAAATCCACCATGTGTTCAGACGTGGCCACCAAATCTGTGCACCCAGTGTTACTGACCAACCCTTGGTGCCTCGGGAAAGACACGGATCTCTCAGCCCTCCCCTACTCCTTCCTCCACTGGTTAGACTCAGTTCTTTCAACCCTCCCTCTTACATTTTTATTTATTTATTTTTTTATTTGACAGGTAGAGTTAGACAGTGAGAGAGAGAGACTGAGAGAAAGGTCTTCCTTCCATTGGTTCACCCCACAAATGGCTGCTACGGCGGGCGTGCTGCACCGATCCAAAGCCAGGAGCCAGGTGCTTCCTCCTGGTCTCCCATGGGGTGCAGGGCCCAAGCACTTGGGCCATCCTCCACTGCCCTCCCAGGCCACAGCAGAGAGCTGGACTGGAAGAGGAGCAACCAGGACTAGAACCCAGTGCCCATATGGGATGCCGGCGCTGCAGGCGGGGGATTAACCAAGTGAGCCAGGGCGCCGGTCCCCTCTTACATATTTACCAACTGCTCTCCCACTGTCCAGCTCCAGCTTGATGGGGTGCCGATTTGGCACCAGGCAAAGCACAGCCCTGCAGGTGTGGTGCAGACAGAGGAGAGTGGGAGATGCCCTTTCTCGGACTGGGCTCCACTTCTGTGTTCCAGTCATGCTTTCAGAATGGCATTTTTGCATATATATATATGCAAATATTTATGAAAAAGTATATATTTATATATGGCAGAGAGAGAGAGAGAGAATAAAGAGATGGAGAGACAGAGCTCCTACCCTCTGGTTCACTCCCGAAATACTGTCAATGACTGGGGCCAGGCTAGAGCCAAAATTGGGAGCCAGGAGTCTCAGTCCTCCCACATTGGGGGAAGCAATCCAGTTACCTGAGCCATCACCTCTTCCTCCCAGGGCCCACGTTAGCAGGAGGTGAGAGTCAGGAGTTGGAGCTGGGAATTGAACCCAGGCACTCTGAAGTGGGACACAGGCATCTTAACTGCTTAGCTAAACGCCTGCTGGACGGTATCTGTCTTTTTGTTCACTGTGGCCCCTGCAGAGTACAACCAAAACTCCCACGCCCTTTTCACAAGTCCAGCAAAGCGTCCGTGTGAGAAAGAAGCCTGCTTTGTCCCATCGAGATGTGAGCGCCCTACACTGGGCCTCAGAGCGGGGCCTTGCTGCAATCCTCTTGAAGAGTTTCCCTGTTCGAAAGCAGTGGAAGACGGCCCAAGTACTTGGGTCTCCGCCACCCACGTGGGAGACCCAGATGGAGTTCCAGGCTCCTGGCTTTGACCTGACCCAGTCCTGGCTGTTGTGGCCATCTGGGAAGTGAACTGGCAGATGGAAGATCTCCCAGTCTCTCGCTTTCTTTCCTGTCTCTCGGTGACTCGAACTTTCAAATAAATCAGTAAGTCTTTAAAGACTACAGCTGCGCTGTGTGGAGGTGGTTCACCGTCTCAGTTGATGCTGTCACTGCCTTCCTGATCCTTCTTACCTGAAGCCGTAAAAAGCTGCTGTGTTTCACTCAAAACAGCGATGAGTGTGGAGAGTAGAGCAGGGTGAAGGCACCAGGCCACCAGGCTCGGTCCTGGGTAGCATCTAAGGACCAACCAGTGGGTCCCTGCCATGCAGTCATCGACTCGGCTCCACATCTGCCGAACCGCTGGCACCTGCTCACCTTTCCCTTTTGGTCTGTAAGGATGGACAGGAGCCCCTGGCACCAGCTGGCTGAATTCTAAATGGCAAAAGTCTGTTTTCTCCTTTCAAGTAATATGGCCGCAGTTGTTGCATGAGCTGGAACAGAGGGGATTTTTAACGGACGGGCACCCAGTCTGAAAGGTTGATTTTTCCATGTAGCCATCTCATTGAGGAGGAAAGTCTTGTCTTCCAGGCCACATCAAGATTTTTACTAACGGCTCTGATGGAGACACAGGTGGCCTGCTATTTATATTTGTAGGTGACAAGCAGAGCTATAGAACCATAGAAATTGTATACACAGCACAATTTGACCCAATAATCCCACTTTGAGGAATCTATTTTAAGAAAATAATCAGGAATGGGATCAAAGATAAACATTTAAGGATTTTATCAAGCTACTATGTAAAATATTGGCTAGTGTCTAAATCCGAAGGGTCTATGGTTCATTAAATTATGTGATATAATATTATGAGGTCGTTAAAAAGCATGGTTTGGAACATTATATTCACAACATAATGTTTAGTTGTAAAAAAAGAACAAATGTAAATATGACATAAATGATAGTAATTATTTATATATTTTAAATATATATCCCAGAAAAACTGTGGGGGAAGATGTTATAAAACAGAGTCACATATTATCTCCAAGTGATAAAATTTTGGGTGATTGTAAGTTTATTGATATTTTCTGTCTCGCTCCAATTTTCTAAAATAATTTGGGGTGAGTATTTTGCCTGGTGGTTAAGTCACTGTCTAGAATGTCTGTATCCCACATCCAAGTGCTTGGCTTTGATTCTTGTCTCTGGGTCCTGATTCCAACTTCGTATTAATACAGATCCTTGCAAGCAATGGTGATGGCTCAAGTAGCTGGGTCCATGCCACCCATGTGGGAGACCTAGATGGAGTTCCCAGCTCTCAGCTTTGGCTTGGCCCAGCCCCAGCCATTGGAAACATCTGGAGAGTAAATCAGAATGTAGGATCTTTCTCTCCCCCTCTATCTCTCCAACAAATAATATAAACAATTGCAGACTAACTTTATAATTAGGAAAAAGCAAAAACATTTAAACTTATATTTTTTAGCAGCAATGATGGCTTATTTCATTAATTTATTTATTTACTTGTGAAGAAGAGACAGAGGGGGACAGAGAGAGAGAGAGAAAGAGCAAACTTCCATCTGCTGACCCACTCTCTGAATTCCCACAACAGTTGGGGGTAGGCCAGGCTGAAGTCAGGAGCTGGGACCTCAATCCAGGTCTTCGATGTGAGTGACAGGGACTCAATTACTTGAGCCATCACTGCTTTCTCTCAGGAACCACATTAGCAGGAAGCTGGAGTCAAGAGCTGGAGCCTGGAATTGAACTCAGGCATTCAGATGTGGGACTTGCATCTCCCCGGTTGCCTTTACTGCTTGACCAAAAGCCCACTCCTCAAAAATCAAAATATTTTTAAAGTAAATAAAAATAAATATTCATAAATCCCTT
Source organism: Oryctolagus cuniculus (assembly GCF_051225735.1). Taxonomy (NCBI): domain Eukaryota; kingdom Metazoa; phylum Chordata; class Mammalia; order Lagomorpha; family Leporidae; genus Oryctolagus; species Oryctolagus cuniculus. Next base: position 105,500,028 of record NC_142879.1, read on the forward strand.
TAATTGGAGGCTTCCTTATTAATTCTAATGAGATAAAGTTTAGTGAGATAATTTTTTAATGATAAACTGATGCTCCTTGCTTGGGTCACAACAAAATCAACACAGGTGCGAGGAGCTGCAACTCTGACCCAGCACCACTAGAGGGAGCTAGAGAGACCTAGGCCACCAGTGAGCCTCTGCAGAGAATGGCTCCCTTTGGTAGAAGTGTGTTGCATACAAGTGGCCATTGCTGATTCTTCTCTTTGCTGGTTAATACACACGAAGGTGCCTTGTGTGATGAGACGGCATTACTTAATGGAACAGCATCTCAGTACGAGTTACATAATTATACACTCACACAGACATACACAGGTCTTCAGGAAAAAGCTCACGGAAAAATACTATGCATGAATTTCAAAAATTTTCTACACCAAAATAGACTTGCTTCTTAATTCCACTTTTCCACAAATTTTTGAAGTATCTGCGTACATATGTGTATATGTAACTGAATCCTAACAGTACCCTTAATCCTATATTATGCGTGTTTTTATGGTAAAAACTACATCTTCTCACATTCCAGAAAAAAAAGTAAAACTGGAATTTACTTTTTTCAGAAAGAACAACAGGAAGAGAGTCTAAATGAAGGGTTAGTGGACACAGCTGAGCGCCTCATATAAAACGCGGAGATTAGTCTAAGTTCTCACTCTGAACGCTGAGAGCCACAGGCCTTTCTCCTCCTACAGGCACAGTCCCGTCTTCTCCAGGCAGGGGTCCGGAAGTGAACCTGACCTGGAAGACCTGATGACGTGCCCAATTTGGGAAGAAGCCGACTGTGGACAGAGAGGCCAACCCCCGGTTCCCGGGACGCAGTCGGGAAAGACGTACCTCTTCTCTAACCAGGAGAGCGGAACACTGCAGTGGGACCCCCATCATCTTGTGTGGATTCCACGTCACAGAGTTGGCCCTAAAAGAGACAAATCCCATCAGTGGGTGGCACCCCATGGCAGGCTCCGTGCATGGCGCTCAACTGACACAGCAAAGGGTAGACACTCAAGTGTGCAGCGTCTCTTCACCCACTGAGGAGGTGAGTGAGCACGTGTCCCCATGAGCCGCTCCCAATCTCTGCTTCTAGGTGGTCTCAGAGCCCCTTGGAGAGACCAGGATCACTCATCCAGGGTCCACCTTAGGCCAGTGTGGGCAGATCAATGGGCAGGCAGAAGGAGTGTGTTGTGTGGCCCACTGTTGCTGCTTTTTTTTTTTCTTTAAATATTATTTATTTATTTGAAAGGCAGAATTACAGACATGGAGGGGGGAGAGAGAGAGAATAAATCATCCATTTGCTAGTTCACTCTCCAGATGACCACAACAGCCAGGGTGGAGCCAGGAGCTTCTTCTGGGTCTCCCAGGTGGGTGCAGGGGCCCAGGCACTTGGCCATCTTCCGCTGCTTTCCCAGGTGCATTAGCAGAGAGCTGGATGAGAGCTGGAGCAGCGGGACTCACACTGGCACTCACATGGGGATACCTCGGCTCTGTGCTCAGCCTCGTCTCCCTTTGCTTTCCTTTACCCAGTTTCATCACTCTGGGTTATATTTTTGTTTCCAGAACGTTCTAGCCTCCTGCTCCGGGGCCCTGTAATGCTGTTTCATCTTCCTGCAATGTCACCTTTGCTTCTCTTGACTGGGCACCACTGACTCTTCAAGGCCCCAGACCTCTCACTGTCCCTGCAGCCCCGCACAACTTCCCTCACCTTCTCCCCCACCCACCCACTGTGCTGCTGCCACACCCCCGCCTCCAACCAACGACCCCCAAGGTGGATCCCATCGGTCACTTATCACATTCACTGGGCAAGATGACCATTGCCTGAGTCTTCTGAGAGACCGAGGGACCCTTGAAGGCAGGGTTCGTGATGTGACTCACGTAGGAAGGAGCAAACCAACGGGAGGCAGGAAAGCTGCAGAGCGGCCCAGGGCAGCTGCCCCTGCTCGGCTCGAGCCACGGGCCGGGCTCACCCTGCTCCGACAGCCGAGATGTGACAGCCTTGGGGAGAACTGAGAAGCTGGGCAAGGGGCCATTCATCCACGTGACGGATGGGGATGTCAGCCAGCACACACTTAGTGGCCTGGGGATCTGATCTGAGCCGCTGAGCAGCTCAGCGCGTCCTGCTGTCACTCCATGGCTCTGACGCGGCTGTCAGCGCGTTTAGGACTGGGGTGGGGCAAATGGAAGGAAAGGCAGTCTCGAAGTCAGGTCTCTACCCCTGCACTACACGACTTCACGGATGCTAACAGAATGGTGCTCTTGGAAAGAACAGAACTGTGCTTCTGAGAGACATCTCAGCACTCCACAGATGACCCTGGAGGACAGCCGTGGGTAACAGGGGTCAAGGATTAGGGGCTCAGGAGCCAGGATCACGTGGGTTTACATCCAGGTTCCATCATTTCCTGGCTGTGTGACCTTGATCAAGTCTCTTAGCCTCTCTGTGTACTGATGTACTCAGCTGATAAAGGAGAATGGCAGTACATAGTTTGGGTAAAGTGCTTATAACTGTGCCTAACACACATGAGCATTAATTAAGTTTGGTTTGGGGCTGGCACTGTGGTGTGGTGGGCTGGGCCTTCGCCTATGCCACCGGCAACCCATGTGCACACCGGTTCGAGTCCAGCTGCACCTCTTCTGATTCAACTCTCTGCTGGTGGCCTGGGAAGGCAATGGAAGATGGCCCAAGTACTTGGGCCCCTGCACCAATGTGGGAGACCCAGAGGAAGTTCCTGGCTCCTGGATTCAGATTGGCCCAGCTCTGGCTGTTACAGCCACTTGTGGAGTGAACCAGCAGGCGGAAGACATCTCTCTGTGTCTCCCTCTCTGTGTCTGTAACTCTAGCTTTCAAATAAATAAATAAATCTTAAAAATAAATAAATAAGTTTTGTTGATTTCATTTATACATGCCTTGTGCCTTTGGGTACCTACATGCTGCCATTCTGTTCTTCTCCTTCTCCTCCTCCTCCTCCTCCTCCTTCTTCTTTTTTAAAGATTTACTTATTTATTTGAAAGGCAGAGTTACAGAGAGGAAGAAGCAGAGAGAGAGAGGCCTTCCATCTGCTGGTTCATCCCCAAATGGCCACAGTGGCCAGAGCTGTGCTGAACTGAAGCCACAAGCACAGAGCTTCTTCCGGGTCTCCCAAGCAGGTGCAGGGGCCCAAGGACTTGGGCCACCTCCTACTGCTTTCCCAGGCCACAGCAGAGAGCTGGATCAGAGGTGGAGCAGTCAGGACTTGAACCGGTGCCCATATGGGATGTTGGCTCTGCAGGCGGCAGCTTTTGCTACGTCATAGCGCTGGCCCCTGCCATTCTGTTCTATTCTGTAGGATTCTACACAGTTCTATAGCTGTCCATCTGTGTGGCTTCGTCCTCATCTTCCCCTCTCCTGATTCCTCCTTAGCTGTTCCATTTCTCCATCTCTTGGGGCCATCTGGTTCCTCTCTTCTGCCTCCCACGGCTCCAATCTCACTCTGGCCCCACTCACTCCTGCACCTGTGACAGAACATTATGGCTCTGCTCAGACTCTGCCACGGCTCCTGAGTGTTTTTTGTCCCCAGCCTGCAACAGAGGCTTGGAGCCTTGAAGCCCAGCTCAGGGGTCTGTGTTCCGTGATTGGTCAGGATCCCTGCACCTGCCGGTCTCCGAGACACGGCCACCAGCCCGTCTCATTCTGCAGCCAAGCTCATCTCCTCTTTCCTCAGGCAGCCACGGCCCTCCAAACTTCTGTGGCTCTGCTGCTCAGCCTGAACATGCTTTTCCACTTGCGCCCTTCGTCTGATGATGCTGTGATCCGATGCTGATCCCTGGGAGGAATGACTGCTTAGCGCGGCTCGTCCATTCCTCCAGGCTCTGGTTAGCTCGCTGCCCCGTCTTGGGTCTTTCCTTCCTCTGCCTTGAATCGGAGCCCCCCATTGTTCACGGTCAGTCTTCCTCATTCATTTTAAGCCTCTTGAGAATTGGCTCAAAACCACATTAATCTTGTGCTTGGTGCTGCAGCTTGCATACGACAGAGGTAGAATCGCTGCTGAATCAAATTCTCACCCTCTGGCCCCCGGGTGGGTGGGCAACCGGAAATGCGTCAGAATCTTTAGCCAGGGCTTCAAGCACCAGAATGGAGCACAGCAAGGGATCCTTAGGGTGGGCAGCAAGGGGGAGGCACTGAAGGAAACCAACTCACAGTGCTCAGAGACCAGCAAAGAGACTTCAAAATTAATGGAAAATGGAATTAAAAGAGAGGTTTCTTACAGTGCAAAAAATTTATGAAAACCAAGCCTACACGTGGTCTTCAAAATGGCCATGGGAAATAAATGTATAAAAATTATGCATGGATTTCAAATTTTTTAGAGGGAATTTTTGGGGTTGGCGCTGTGGCATAGCAAGTTAAACAGTCTCCTGCAACATTGGCAACCCATATGGGCACCAGATTGAGTCCAGGCTACCCACTGCCCATCCAGCTGCCTGCTAATGTGCCTGGGAAAGCAGCAGAGGATGGCCCAAGTGTATGGACCCCTACACCCATATGGGTGACCTGGAAGAAGCTCCTGGCTCTTGGCTTTGGTCTAGCCTAGCCCTGGCCATTGCAGCCATTTGGGGAGTGAACCAGCAGATGGTGATCTCTCTCTCCCCCACACCCCTTTCTGTCTCTTTCCCATTCTCTCTCTCTCTGTAACTCTGCCTTTCCAATAAAAAAACTTAAAAAAAAAAGAGTGAGTTTTGAAAAAATTATTTATTTTTATTAACTTAAAAGGTAGAGATATGAGAGGAAGAGACTACAGAGAGACAGAGAAAGAGACAGAGAGAGAAAGAGCGAGCGAGAGAGAGAGAGAGAGAGAGAGCTCTTCCAAACACTGGTTCATTCCCTAGCTGCCTACAAGAGCTGGGCCTGAGCCAGGCTAAAGCCAAGAACCAGGAACTCAATCCAGTCTCCCACAGGGTGACAGGGACCCAAGCACTTGAGCCATCGCCTGCTGCCTCCCAGGGAACACGTTAGCAGGAAGCTGGAAGTAGAGCCAGGACCCAAACCCTGGCACTCTTATATGGATGTGGGTGTCCCGATTACTGCACCAATTTCTTTTGGCACCAAAATGCAAACAGTTTTTATTTTTTAAAATATTTATTTTATTTACTTGAAAGACAGAGTTGGGCCAGTGCTGTGGCATAGCATGTAAAGCCGCCATCTGCAGTGCCAGCATCCCATATAGGTGCCAGTTCGAGTCCTGCCTGCTCCACTTCTGAACCAGCTCTCTGCCATGGCCTGGGAAAGCAGAAGAAGCACCCTGCACCCATGTGGGATACCCGGAAGAAGCTCCTGGCTCCTGGCTTCAGATCAGCCCAGCTCCAGCCTTTGTAGCCATTTGGAGAGTGAACTGGCAGATGGAAGACTGACTCTCTCTCTCTCTCTGCCTCTACCTCTTTGTAACTCTGCCTTTCAAATATATAAATAAATCTTTAAGAAAGAAAGAAAGGAAAGCAAGCAAGCTAGCTAGCTTGCTTTCTGGAGCTGGACTGATCCAAAGCCAGGAGCCAGAAGCTTCTTCTGGGCCTCCCAAATGGGTGCAGGGATCCAAGCACTTAAGAGATCTTCTACTGCTTTCCCAGGCCATTAGCAGGGAGCTGGATCAGAAGTGGAGCAGCTGGGACCCGAACTGGCGCCCATATGGGATGCCAATGCCACAGGCTGGGGGCTTAACCCACTGCGCTATAGCACCACCCCTGCAAATATCTTTGAATTCCATTTTCCATGACCTTTTGGAAGTCCTCTTGTACTTGGGGCACCTGAGCTCTTGTCATTCATTCCGTCTCAGCTCCACAGCTTCCAGGATGACAGTGCCAGGGCTGGGGGAGGAGGGCTGTTTTCTGAGCGTTTGGTTCATTCTCACAGCGGGTGTCAGGCAGGGCTCCAGGTACTGGTGACATTTCTCTGTGCGAATGGCATCTGGGGCTCCCCTGTGATCACCGAGGCCCCTCTGGATTTGGGGACTAGAATTGACCATGGATGTCTCCCCCTTTTAGAGTGGGTCCTACGTCTGCATGTGTGATGCTTGGAGAGATGTGATACCCCAACACGAGGCACTTTTCGTTCCTGAACTTGCAGCCCTGCACACCATGCCCCAACGGTTTGCACCAGTTTTGTCATCTTAGTCACGGAAGCGCTGATGAGATCAGGGTGCGGCTCTGGGTTTCTGCTCAGAGTGGAACACTGGCAGCCCCTCACTGTTAAGGCTTCATATTGGGAATGCTCCAGGGAGTCGATTTAGTTATATTTGATGACCTGTGACGACCTGTGGCCCCTGATGAATGTTCCGAGCCTCGCTCTCAAATTACAGTCCTGAGGACAAAAACGTGTGGGTGTTTATTTTTCTGTGGCTCGGAGTAGGTAATTTTGTGAGCTTTCAAGAGGAAGGTGCCCCACGGTGTTCAGCCCTGGAGCTGGGAGGTGGAATCAAAGGTAGAAATAATAGATGCTGTCTTTCTGGGCCAATCGGAAAGAAATGCAAAAGGAACAGAAGGTGTTATGGCCAGGCCCCCTCTCTTGGAAGCACATGTGTGTGGTTCTTGTCGGGATCATCTGAGCAGACACCTTCCACGGTGGCCTCTTTCTGCTCATCGTCTCTCCCTGTTGGTTTGCTGCCCTTTTCTTTAGCGTCTGGTTTCACCCAGATCTTCATGATAGAGGGGATAAGGCCTGGGAGAGGCCACAAAGAACAGGAGCAGAGGCCTAGAACTGGCTGACCTGGGAAGGAGAGAGGCACATCTGCCCTCATCTCCAGGCCTAAGTGGGGACGTGGACTCGGAGCATGGGAACTGGTGGTGCCACATGCCAGCTGTGCCCAGGTCGGCCCTCGACCTGTCTGGCAGGCTGAGGAGCAGCCACCCTCTGACACAGGCCTCGGCTGGCCCACTCCCACCCTTCCCCAGCCTTTTCCCATGAATTCAGCAGGGTGCCCTTGACTCCAGCCCAGTCACCGAACCCCTCTCCCGAGCCGCACTGTGGACCAGACATTGTGCCAGGTTGTCGAGGGGCACAGCCTGTGTGAAGCTTTGCCTGGGCAGCATCTGGCTGCCTGGCAGGGGCACAGTGGGCATTTGGCAGCCTCTGTTGGATTTGGGCCTCCTCACTTGCCTGGAGGGTCACAGCTCGCAAGTGGAGTTGACCCGCTGCGCTGGGATGGGAGCACTGGCCTCCCTTTGCGTGTGGTGCAGAAGCAGAGCCTGAGGTTGTGTTTAGCATTCTGTGTTTTTTTTTTTTCCCTTTGGACCTGAATATGGTTTATGCTAATCAAATGTTACCTCCTTTGTGTCTGCAACCATCTACTGCTTAGGGCCTACATAAGGCTGCGTTGTAGCCTCAGTCTGAGATACGGCACAGAAAGGTGGTTATGGGAAGGAACGCATGAGATGATATTAACGATGTTCAATGAACTGGTCTTATGAAACCTGAAACCCAAACCTTCAACATTGATCTGTTTCAAAATGCTTCTTTGCTTTGCACAATTATTATTTTTTTTAGTGTATATTATCCTTTTAACAAACTTGAAGACTATACCTTTTGTCGCTAGAGAAGCGTACACGGACTACAGGGTCTATGCAGTGTTGGTAGTTGGTAGAGATATCCCAGGAATGCACCCCAAGTAGGAATCTCTGTTGTTTGAGTGACATTTGGCCTGGGTCCCTAAGGGAGCATTTGTGGACTGTGTGTTCACATGGGCTATTCTCCTATGGGGAGCCACACAAGACAGAGCACACACGCACTGAACAGAGTGGGTGCACCTGCGTTCCAAGAGCTCATGAGGTTGACGGTCATTTGCTTTTCACAGTTAGCTTCCAGCCCTTCACATGATTAACAGGAACAATGCACGTACCTCTCCACGCCACTCAGTTTCCACTTGTGTTTCCGGGACATCAGTAATCCCCCGCCCCAGGCGGCCTGGAAGGGATCAAGAAAGGAAAATGGTAGCTGCCTTCCCTGCCCCGCATTTCTGCCCCACGGGGACAAACAACAGTTTTGTGGAAAATTGAATTATAAGATCAAGTTATGTTGGCACAAAAAATTTTGGAATCCATGCATAATTTTGCCCAATATACACTTTTTCATGAACTTAAAAATGTTTATTTATTTGAGAGGCATAGAGGCATTCAGCGACAGGGAGGTAGAAGGCTCTTCACTGGTTCACTCCCCAAATGCCCACAATGTGAGGTGGAGGGGGAGGGCAGGAGCCAGGAGCCAGGAACTCCATCCTCACGGGCAGCAGGGGCCATCCCTGATGTCTCCCAGAGTGTGCGTCAGCAAGAAACTGCTTCAGAAGCAGGGCTGGGACTCTATCCCGGCATCGTGACCGGGGATGAGGGTGTCCTAACTGACATCTAACTCCTGGCCCAAACATCTGCCCCAACAGTTTCCATGAACTTTTTGAGGACTCTGCTTGTGCATGGATTTCCAACTTCTTTTGCACCAATAAACTTACCATTTAATTCCAATTCCCATGAACTTTTTGAAGCCCCCTCATAGTCTGGTGTCTTCCAGACTAATGAGCATCTCACCAGTGAAAATCATCCCTTTGGCCACCTTCTCCGGGCACTAGACCTTCAGAGTTAAAATCAGGGTCCACTCCCAGGTCTCAGACTCCACCCCACATTTGCATGGTTATCAGAAGCCAAACGGGGGGCCCCTTTGCTCAGGCTGCGGGAGATGGAGAAAGCTCCTCCCCCAACTCATTACCACCACCATTGGTCCTAGGGACGTTCAAGTTCTCCAAATGAGAACACAGTTGCCAAGGCTTTGAGGCTGGGACCTGTTAAACAGATCCCAATTTGCAAGGAAAACTCTGACAAACTGGATGATCCCAGAGGGAGGAAGCAACGTCACAATCCTATTTTATTGATGTGTGATTCTGGATTTCTGTGTCAAATGATAACAAGAAAACAAAATACAAAAGCCCCACACATGCAGGAAAGACCTGTACCAGCCAACTGACTGAGTAGTTTGAACACATTCCTGAAAAATCTGTGCTCAGGTTGGAAGATTGGAATGTGTGTAGGAATCTCTGTGAAAAACAAGCTCACGACAGAGACTTATCTGAAAATGTTAACATTCCTTTTCTGGGATACTTTTAAAGAAAAGAAAAATCTGTCATGACTTATTTTCCTTTGTTATAGTTTCCATGTTTTTTACACTTGGTAAATTATTGAATTTTTCAATTATGTAATAATTAAAGTTTTTTTTCCTAATTTAACCACAGAATGTCTGAACCTTAAAGTTAATATGAATAAATGGTAAACTTGATATGCCTCAATGAAAAGCTGGTTAAAAGATCCCTTCCTTCCAGTTTCAGTGGGCAGTCTGGAGGGAGGGTCGCAGCCACCGTGGGCTCGGCACAGTTACTCCACTGTCCAAGGTGCCTGTCACCTTCTTCCTGAATCAACCACCGAGCCGAGCTGACTTCCAGCCCCGAGAGCCAGACTGACGGTGCCTGACCTTGACTCAGGGTCTTTGTGAGCAAAACCAAGGGGACCTGGGAGCCTGGTGGACAACTCACAGTGTGCATCAGGGGAGGGAAAGAAGACTGGGAGCTCCTATGCAGAGGCATTCTGGAATAATGCAAATGTGCGCAGCTTGGTCTATGCAAGCTCTTTGCCCCTAAGGAAAGGGGAATTCATTTGGTCTGAGTACAGGGTACCACGCCAAAAGGGCCCAAGCCGGTGCTACTCAAATGCTGACCCTCAACAACCTAAAGGTCTTGAGAATAGATATCGTCAACTCACAGCTTCCCTCACTGAGAAAGTCCTGCAGTGAAAGGACTCATCGGTGGAACCAAATATTCTGCTTAGTTTCAGATGGTTTATGCTTAGTGAGGATTTGGCATAAACTCCCAATCTTATCACAAATTGTCAATGAATGCTTAATGTTCTTCAGACTACACTTTTGGGTAACACTGACCCAAACCTAAGAATGTTCTCACACTGGGAATACTAAGGTGTACACAGCTTCAGGCTGCTTCCAGTGTGAACTGTGTGTGCTCACTTCTCTCTGCAATCTTTATAAAAGCTTGAATATCAGCATTCCAAAACTAAGATGCTAAAGGTTAAAAAATAGGGAGAAAAACTTCATTCCAAGGGCCCCAGACGAAAAATGTGCAAGGACACTTTAGTGGCCTCCTGCTAAGGGCAACTTACGTCCACGTGCATCCAGATCTTATACTTCTTGCAAATGTCAGCCACAGCCAGGAGGGGGTCGAACGCTCCATACACGGTGGTGCCCGCCGTGGCACTCACCAAGAAAGGAACGAATCCCTACAGCAACGAGAAGGCCCCAAATCGCATAAACCAGGGGTTCAAGGATTCTTATAAAGCTGGCTAAAAAGACAGTGCACCCTCTCCCCCCACCACGCACATCTGCAGTTTGAGAAGCGTCACGAATCAGTTACTGAGTCCTTGGAGCCTGGAATGAAGCGTTGCTCATGGAGTCTCACTCTCCCAGCCTCCCATCAGTCCGGACAGTGGCCTCGTGAACCCAACAGTGGTTCCGGGCAGATTTTCCCATGCCCTCTGCTCACTTTCTAGTCTACCTTCTGTCCACGAAGAGCCTTAGAACTGCAAACAGCCCCTGGAGTGAGCAGGCAGAAGGAAGAGAAGGAACTAAGAACAATTTGTGAGTCCTGTGTAGACCACACTCAGAGGCCAGGGTCCACGTGGGGCTGAACAAGGGGCCGGGGCTTTCATCCATCTCATCAGCCCTGCTAGGCCACGGCTAAAGGAAAGTGGATACAAAGGCTGTGCTGGAAGGCCGAAGCACGGCACAGGTTCAGATCAAGCAGTGTCCCGGTGAGTGCTGGCCCTGTTGGTTTGTGGAACACGACGTTACACAGTCAGTCTATAGGTGGCAGCAAAGGTTTATGCTTGTGTTGCTAGCAGCTGTTCCAGCAAGGGGACTCTCTAGCTACCACTTGTGAAGAAAAAAAAATGGGGAGCGGGCACTGGGCACAGTGGTCCCAAGAGGCTGCTTGGGACACCCGCAGCTCATGTTAGAGTTGCCTGGGTTAGAATCCTGGCTCTGCACCTGGTCCAGCTTCCTGCTAACGCACACCCTGCAAAGTAGCAGTAGCTCAGGGAATTGGGTTCCTGCCACCTACGTGGAGACCCAGATTAAGTTCCAGGCTTCTGGCTCCAACCTGGTCAGTGGGTAGAAGATCTCTCTCTCCTGTTCTGCCTTTCAAATCAACAACAACACATGAAAATAAGTAATTACTCTTTGAGTTCATAATAACAAAATCATGGTATGCTGCTAACCCAGGACCTGTCAACTATTCCTACTAAAAGTTAAACAAATAATCCTAGCAACAAACTCTCTGGGGCTGGCCTTGTGGCACAGCAGGCTAAGCTGCTGCCCGAGGTGCCAGTATCCCATATAAGCACTGGTTTGAGTTTCCGCTTCTCCTCTTCCAATCCAGCTCCCTGCTAATAAGCTTGGGAAAGCAGTGGAAGACGGCACAAGTGCTTGGGCCCCTGGCACCTACACGGGAGACCTGGATGGAGTTCCTGGCTTCTGGCTTCAGCCTGGCCCTGTGTGGGTCATTGCAGCCATTTAGGGAGTGAACCAGAGGATGAAAGATCTCTCTCTTTGTCTCTCTCTGCCTTCCAAATACATGAATGGAAATAAAATGAAATAAGAACAGATCTGACTTGCGGCTCATCCGGGGACATAAATGACTTTCCACAGCGAGCAGGCCTTTTGTATAAGTGACTTCTGAAAAGGCCTGTAGGTTGCTTCTGGCAAGCTAAGATGTTTAGGGACACAGGCATAAAGCAGGCACTGGGAGGGGGAAAAACGACCCGGTCCCACTAACGGACAAGGGTGACTCAGGTGTATTCTGGTGTTTTCCACCAGAGAAAGTGATCTTTTACTTGTGTGTGTGTGTAATGTCCACAAGAACACAAACACTTTGCAAATTCTCACAATATCTGTGTATATATTTTGAATCCATGCCATGGACGTTTGAATCCTTTTTTAGAAAGAAAAGCAGGGGCTGTCACTGTGGAATAGTAGGCTAAGCTTCCACCTGCATCCCTGGCATCCCATATAGGCGCCAGTTCAAATCCTGGTTGTTCCTCTTCTGATCCAGCTCCCTGCTAATGGTCTGCGGAAGCAGCAGAGGATGGCTCAAGTGGTTGGGCCCCTGCATCCATGTGGGAGACCTGGAAGAAGCTCCTGGCTTCAGATAGGACCAGCTCCAGCCGTTGCTACCATTTGGGGAGTGAACCAGTGGATGGAAGACCTCTTTCTATGTCTCTCCCTCTCTGTGTCTGTAACTCTACCTCTCAAATAAATAAATAAATCTTAAAAAAAAAAAAAAAGAAAATGAAAAAAAGAAAGGAAGGAAGGAAGGAAGAGAGGGAGGGAGGGAGGGAGGGAGGGAGGGAGGGAGAGAGAGAGAGAAAGCGTGTCCTCCACTGTGCAGAAATAGAAATGCAGGCCCTTTGCTTGTCACCCGCTGGGTGAGGCTCCCTGCAAAAACTTACCTTTTGTTTGGCTTCCAGGATTCTTCTTTCAAGATCCGAGGGGATCATTTTCCCTCTGAAAGGAGAAATACACACAGGTTTGCTTTGTTGTTTTAACAATGGAAGCAGCCACGCGAATGTAAAAGCCCAACCTGAAACCTCAGTTAAAAAAACTGATGGTAATCTCAGATCAAACAACCCCTAGGGGCAGATGTTTGGTGCAGTGGTTAGGAGATGCCCACACTCCACATCAGAGCCTCTGGCTTCACTCCTCATTCCAGCTAATGTGCACCCTGGGAGGCAGTAGGCGATGGCTCAAGTAGTTGGGTCCTGCCTCCCAGACTGAGATCCTGGCTTCAGCCTGCCCCAGCTCCTGGCATCTGGGGAGTGAATCAGTGGATGGAGGGATACCCCCTTTTCTCTGTCTCTCTGTCTCTGCTTTTCAAATAAAAAAAATTAAATTCTTGGGTGCTTTCCTGGAGGAAATGCATTTACCTCCATGAGTGACCCAGGCCATGACTCCTGGTACACTTGTGGGACTCCCGGCACACTTGTGGGACTCCCGGCACACCTGGGGGACTCCTGACCCTATGGTGTTTGCTGTTCCCTGGAGAACAGCCATGACGTCCCTCTACTCAGCACAGAGCCTGCTTAGTAAGTCACCCTCTTGATGCAGGTAAAAGAAGCCTGGCGCGGAGCAAGACATTTGGCAATGCGAGTGTGGGAAAACATCTTTATTCCACACCTGCACTCTTGCACTTAGACGAAACGCCAAGAAGAAAAACTTGAAGGAAAATATTCAAGTCAGAAAGATACCTGGGACATTCTCAGTGCAAAGCATAAAGCAGGCCAGGAGCTCCTGGACCCCAAAGGTAAACAGTTGGGTACAAAGGCATAGGAGACAGAAGCAGCCTTGCATACCCAAAATGTTTCTCCTTTAAGATGATAACACAGGTGGTTTCTTGCTTACTATTATGATAATTATCAGAGAGGTTGATTTCTGCATAGAGCTAGGTGTGTGATCTTAGTCAAGTTACCTAATTTCCCATGATGCCCAGTATCCCTGGATTAAATATGTTAACAAATGCAAAATGATTTTTAAAAAGGCTTGCTCATGGTAATCATGCAATAAGCAGCGGCTTGAATTGTTGAGATTGTTTTAATGCAGTGTCGCATTCCTACTTCAAGACTTTTGGGGGGGAAATCAGATGAAGGAGAGAGTACTTATGTGGGCCCAGACACAGAGAAATCTTCTTTCAATCAAAATTAGCTCTCCTGGTATTGCTAAAATGGCTGAAGTTTTCACATCAGGCAGTGTTTGAGGTTTTTGAAGGACAAATTGAAAAATAACTTGTGGGATAGGCGACTGTTACCAGGAGTGGGTGGGGCTGCTACTGGGATAGTGTGCATGGGTGGGGTGTGGGAGTGGTCAATAGCTCCATAAAGCATTTACTGCTGTCCCTGGGAGTCTGGATATATGGCAAGCACTGGCCGCCTTCATATCCTGTAGTGCTTTCTTGCTTAAGTTTTTCCATATTGAAATACGAATTTTGCAACCCACCTTTGGGGAACTTGTATGAGACGTGGGGGGGCGGAAGGGAGGGTGGTACAGCTGGAAGAAAAGGGCCCTAGAGAGCATGTCACCTGCTGTGTCTCTCCCTGCCCCTCACAGCCCTTCCTCCCTTAAAGCTTGACTTTCAACCTCTGGTAGCTCAGGCGGTGCCAAGATACTTGGCTCCTGTCTTGATACAGACAAAATGTTCACATTCGGAAGAAATTCGGTCATTCTATCTGCCTTTTACATGAGTCTCAGCATATTAAAAGTGCTATGTAGGAAAACAGGGAAACTGAGGCAAAATTCTTGGAAAGTGCTTTGCAAATCTCGAATTTTACCTAGCTTGCCACAGAGAACTTTGGGAGGATTGGGTTGCCCAGCACAATTTGCTCCTTTAAACACACAGGACATTTTATTGAGTATAAGGCAGCCAGGTGTATATTAAATGGGAAGACTCTTGAGACCTGATTCTAGTCTAATCTTATCTTTTTTTAACTAAAACTTTTTTTTTTTATTTGAAAGACAGAGAGACAGAGAGTAACATCTCCCATCCTGGGCTAGCTCACTCCTGAGAGGCTCTCAACAGCCAGGACTGGCTCAGGCCAAAGTCCAGAATGAGGAACTCTATCCAGGTCTCCCCTGTGGGTGGCCGGGACCCAGCAATTTCAGCCATCATCTGCTGTCTCCCAGGGTTGCATTAGCAGGAAGCTGGAATCAGAAATGGAGCTGGGGCCGGCGCCGCGGCTCACTAGGCTAATCCTCCGCCTTGCAGCGCCGGCACATCGGGTTCTAGTCCCGGTCGGGGCGCCAGATTCTGTCCCGGTTGCCCCTCTTCCAGGCCAGCTCTCTGCTGTGGCCAGGGAGTGCAGTGGAGGATGGCCCAAGTGCTTGGGCCCTGCACCCGCATGGGAGACCAGGATAAGTACCTGGCTCCTGCCATCGGATCAGCGCGGTGCGCCGGCCGCAGCACGCCGGTCGCGGCGGCCATTGGAGGGTGAACCAACGGCAAAGGAAGACCTTTCTCTCTGTCTCTCTCTCACTGTCCACTCTGCCTGAAAAAAAAAAAAAAAAGAAAGAAAAGAAAAGAAATGGAGCTGGGACTTGAACCCACACAGTGTGATATGCAATGCTGGTGTCCCAAGAGGCAGCTTCACCACTGCACCCAATGTCCACCCGTCCCCTTTTCATTTTCCAAATGAGGAAATGGGCTGAGAGAGGGAAGTGACTGCCAGAGATCAAAGGCTGGCAAAGGCTGGGCTGTAACCAGAAATCCCCGGTTTCCAGAGCAAGCTCAGAGGAGCCCAGCATTCAGGAGCTCCATTTGGAAAAGTCAAATTCTTTCAAGATAAGATGCATTTTGTATGCCTTTCCTGGATGGGAGGTGTCCCTCAAGCTTGCCAGGAAAACAGAAGGAACCACTGGATCTGTTTCATTCCCACATCAGTGAGTGGTTCGGGGAGCCAGGCCTGCCAGAGAATCAGCTCCAAGGGTTTGCTTGCAGCAGAGGGGAATGGACAGTGTGACGCTAGACAAGGCAGCCTCACACCCTTCTAGGCACTCTGCCTGCCAAACTCATCATTGCCCAGAGTCTGGCATTTGGCAGGTGGTAAACTTTTTTAAATTATTATTATTTGAAAGACAGAGTTACAGAGAGAGAGAGATCTTCCATCCATAGGTTTATTCCCCAGATGGTCCCAATGGCCATGGCAGGGTCAGGCTGAAGCCAAGAGCCACATGGGTCTCCCACATGGGTGCAGGGGCCCAAAGACTTGGGCCATCTCTCACTGCTTTCCCAGGCCATAGCAGAGAGCTGGATAGGAAGTAGAGCAGCCGGGACTCAAACCGGCACTCATATGGGATGCTGGCACTGCAGACAGCAGCTTTACATGCTACGCCACAATGCCAACCCTGGCAGACAAACATTTGCTAGAGATACAAGACTAGAAGGAAAATTTAACTCAGGGAGTTTAACATGCTAGCTTTACCTTAACATCTGACTGGACAGCGAGCCTGGGCACCTCTTGGGAGAACATCTTCCACCATTTGGTCTATCTTAGAATTGGCCAAATTACTTTAGAACATCGTTCTTAAACTCTAGCGTGCACAAGAATCACCTAGGTGCTTGTTTATAATGCGGAGTCCTTGGACGCAGTCCTAGGTGTTTTGATTCAGTAGATCAGTGTAGAGTTCAGGAATTCATCCATTCCACAGTCAGCCCTTCCTGTGTGCCCAGTGCTGTTCTGTTCCAGGAGTTGGGGTACCATGATGGCCACAACAGGTTCTCCTCTCCAAGGCTTATGTGCCAACAAGGGACACAACACTCAACTAACACAAACACGCCGGGGGAGCTGCATTGCTAACAAGCACACAGGTGACACTGCCGCAGGTAGCTCCAAGTCCACACGTGGAGAAACACTGCTCTAGGAAGGGGAATTTTAGGCTGGCGTGTGGCTCACTAGGCTAATCCTCCGCCTGCGGTGCTGGCACACCGGGTTCTAGTCCTGGTTGGGGTGCCAGTTCTGTCCCAGTTGCTCCTCTTCCAGTCCAGCTCTCTGCTGTGGCCCAGGAAGGCAGTGGAGGATGGCCCAAGTGCTTGGGCCCTGCACCCACATGGGAGACCAAGAGGAAGCACCAGGTTCCTGGTTTTGGATCGGCACAGTGCTGGCCATAGCAGCCATTTGGGGGGGGGGGTGAACCAACGGAAGGAAGACCTTTCTCTCTCTCTCTCTCTGTCTACCTCTGCCTGGCAAAAAAAAAAAAAAAAAAAAAAAAAAAAAAAAAAAGAAAGGGGAATTTTACAGCCCAGGAGGAATGTAAACAACTGAGCTGAGCCGTTTGCACATGACCCGTGGTTGGAGCCGCCGTGGCTGTCAGCAGGGAGCAGAAGGAACTTGGGCTGCAGCATCCCCGTGAGCCCATGTGCTGTGGGGCGAGAGCACATGGGGCAGCACCCAGCAGTCTCCTCTGAGGGTGAGAAGCTGGCGGGCCAGCCCAGCTTCCCCAGACAAGCATCGCCTGGTGCCCGGGAAGCTCTGGCTCGCAGCTGCCGCGTGCTTCGTGTGCAGTCCAAAAGGATTTCTACAGCACAAATGTGTGGTTTGGCTCTCTCCACACCCAGCCTGTACACTCACAGTGAGCAGCCCCTGACGTCCTGTAGCACCGCTCTTGGGAGCTGTCAGTGTTTAAGCAGGGAGTGCCCCTACAGTGAGGCCGTGCTGCCTGGGATGGGGCCGGCCTGCGTGGAGAGCTTGAGTTAGCGGCAGCCTTTCAAAAGGCATATGATGTTGTGAGGTCCATTGAATAACTCCCTCGAATCGCCTGGGCAAGAATGTCAGGCAGAATTCCAGGGAACTGCCAGGAGGGAGGGGCCTCTCTTCGCAGGCTGAAGCCAAAGATATAGACGACACCCTGGGCTGTGGGTGCAGATCTGTGGCTCAGCAAAGAGGTCGAACCACTCACCACATGGACCATGTTACTGGAGAGGGTCTGCCTCCACGCAGGCTTCCAGAGGGTCAAGGGAGGGTGCTGGAGCCACGGGTTGACCCTGCTGAAACTGTACAGAGCTTATCAACTCTTCCTAAGTCCGTGGGGGTTGGGTCTGCTCTTAGAAACTTGTGTGCAAAGAAGAGAGCCTGTGTGAATCTCTTGTTAGAAACTGGCTGATGTTGCTCCCTGCTGATGTACTGGGAAGGCAGCAGACGATGGCCCATGTACTTGGGGCCCTGCTATCGACAATGGGAGAGCCAGACGGGATTCCAGGTTCTTGGCTTTGGCCTGCCCTGCCCTGGCAGTTTTGGCCCTTTGGGGAGTGAACCCATGGATGGACGATCTCTCATTCTCTGTGGTCTCTTCCCCTTTCTCTCAGTAAGTCTGTCTTTCAAATAAGCAAATCAATACATTTTTAAGCAAAAAAGGAATTGATTGTTGCTACATCATTGTTAATAGCGGCACCACTGGCAGCCATAATGAAGGATCAGTCATGCCCTAAGCCTTACTACATGAGCCCTGCTCCTCCTGCCAACCCTACAAGAGAGTTCTTTTTTTTTTTTTTTTTTTTTTTGACAGGCAGAGTGGACAGTGAGAGAGAGACAGACAGACAGAAAGGTCTTCCTTTTACCGTTGGTTTACCCTCCAATGGTTGCTGCGGCTGGTGTACTGCGGCCGACGCACCGCGCTGATCCAAAGCCAGGTGCCAGGTGCTTCTCCTGGTCTCCCATGCGGGTGCAGGGCCCAAGCACTTGGGCCATCCTCCACTGCCCTCCCGGGCCACAGCAGAGAGCTGGCCTGGAAGAGGGGCAACCGGGACAGAATCTGGCGCCCCAACTGGGACTAGAACCTGGTGTGCCGGCACCGCAGGCGGAGGATTAGCCTAGTGAGCCAAGAGAGTTCTTACCACACTCTCCTTCTAGATAATGAGATGGAGGCTCAGAGAGACAGCTGGATGTGGCTGAGAGCTTGGAATGTGGAGATGGAATAAGAGTTCTTGCCCTAGATCCTCTACTGAGCACTCTTGAAAAATTAAGTTCTTCCTTTACTCATTTATGAAATAATGATAATCGTATTTGCCTTCAAACATTGTATAAAGATTATAAATACTATAAAGCATAAGTATAAAACTCTGCCTAGCATGTAGTAAGCACTCATTCTTATTATCACTAGTAGCAGGACCAGCATTAAGTGGCTTGCAGGATGCACCACAACTAGTAGGCGGTAGACCTACGGCTGTTATCAAAGCCCAGATTTTTAGCATTGACTTAACAAGGAAATTTTCAGAGTTCTAGAATTACACTGAACCATGTAAATTCACCATAAGGTTTTCTGGAAGGTCCTTGAATTGAGCAATTCCTTGAGCCCATTTGTTTTTGGTTTTGTTTTTGAGAAAGAGAGAGAGACAGACAGACAGACAGATAGAGAGAAAGCAGATAAGAAAGTGTTTATCCGCTTATCCCAAATGCATGCAAAGGCTATGGCTGGGCCAGGGCCAAAGCTAAGGGTTGAGAACTCAATCTGGGTCTCCCAGTGGGTGTCAACAACCCCATTACTTAAGCCATCACTGCTGTTTTGTAGTCTAGGTTAGCAGGAAACCAATCAGGAGCCAAAGCTGGGAATTGAACCCAGGTATTCCACCACTTAAGGAAAGCATCTTAACAATGCACTAAAAGCCCACTATAAGCCCAATTCTTATTGCTGTCAGCACTGGCTAGTAAAAACAAAAATCCCACACAAAAAAATGTAGGGGTTGTCACTGGGGCACAGTGACTAAAGCTGCCACCTGCAATGCTGATATCCCATGTGGATGCAGGTTTGAGTTCCAGCTGCTCCACTTCTGATCCAGCTCCCTGCTAATGCACCTGGGAAAACAGCAGAAGATGACCCAAGTGCTTGGGCCCCTGTACCTACATGGGAGACCTAGAAGAAACTCCAGGTTCCTGGCTTCAGCTTGGCCCAACCCAAAAGGATGTTGTAATCATTTCCAAATGGGAAATTTCTCTCTCTTCCTCTCCCTCTCTAATTCTGCCTTTCAAATAAATAAATAAATCCTTAAAAAATACTGCCAATATGTAACCTCATCCTAAAACATTCAAAAAGTTCATGGAAAATTCATATTATGAAAAAACTGTGCATGGACTTGAATATTTTCTGCACTGAAATAAACTTACCTTTTAATTCCATTTTCCATTAACTTTTTGAAATACTTGCCTGTTGCTTTCTCACCCTTTGATGAGGTTGTGCTTTCTACCATGGCGCCCAATGCTATGGGGGTAACAGACACCCCTAGCCTTTGGTCCCTTTTTTGTTTTGGAAGTAGTCAGTGCTATATAAAGCTATCTCTCTAACATGAGTACAATACAAAGTTAGCAAGGGTTGTTGATGGGCCCAAGTGAAGTTTCAAATAGCCCAAAACTCATGACTACAGAACCTTCTCAGACCAATTTGGGGGAAAATGTTACAAATGAATGACAGAGCAGCAGTAAAACTCCCCAGAGAGTGCTCCTGGGGAAAAGAGTCCCATGGGTGTTTACCTGTGCCTACCCAGCCCTAGGAATGCCGCTAGCAAAAATGAGCAAACAGAAGTCAAAACAGGTCATTAGAGAAGTACTTGTGCTATAGAACCAGGTCTTTTGCAAAGAATTTTACCACAATTGGAAACAATGAACCCTTTGGTCCCTATAAAGGATAGTTTGACTTAGAAAGAGTAACAATTAACCACACATTTTTCTTCTAAGAATTTGTTTGCCCTTGCATGGGACTCCAAATCCCATTCTGGGTGGTACTAATCCCATTTTACTCGATAAAGTGATCACATTAAGTGTGAAACTGATCATATAGATAGTATTAAATGTCAAAAGGATCACATAAATAAGACCAAGTGTCTGGTAATGACAATAGATAGAATTAAAAAGGAGAGAAAGTTCCAACATGGGAAGCAGTCCACACAGCAGACTCATAGAACGACAAACACCCTAAACAGCACTCTGACCTCAGAATCAGCCCCTAAGGAATTTGGATCTGGCTGATAATCCCATGAGAGCATTTCAGGCATGGAAAGCCAAGACACTGTGGCAAAAACTGTTCTGCGTGAAGGATCTCTTTGAGTGAGACCCCAGTGGAAAGAAAGGGGTCATCAAAGAAGGAGGTACTTTTCTCTGAAGGGAGGAGAGAACTTCCACTTTGCTTATGGCCTTGTCTGAATACCAGTGGAGTTTGTGGACTCAAAAGGCTTCCATAGCCTTGGCAGCTTAATTCAAGAACCTTGGATGGTCACTGATGTCAAAAATATGAGTGTTACTTTTTAAAATCAACAACAGAAGTCACTGTGCACTTACTCCCCATGTTGGATCTCTGTCCTTGATGAGAATTAACGGTAAAACTTGTCTTCAAACTGTACTTTAAACTTTGTGTGTCTGTCTGTGTGTGCAAACTGTTGAAATCTCTACTTAGTATGGAGCTGGTCTTCTGTATATAGTCAATTAAAAACAAATCTTAATGAAGAATGGAATGGGAGAGGGAATAGGAGGTGGGACGGGAATGGGGGTGGGAGGGCAGGAATATTCCTAAAAGCTGTATATATGTATTCATTAAATAGAAACCTTCTAAAAAAAAAGAATTTGTTTTCCAACATGTACAATGGGATGATTCAGCATTATTTGCCTGGTCATGGAGACAGGATATATTTGGTGATTTTTGTGTGTGCCTCTACTAATATATTCTTTTCTTTGATCTTCACCAAAACACCTAAGACACATGCTTTCACCACACAGCAATGCAAGGATGTGTAACTGGGGAGTCTTCTTCATGTGAACCCTCCTTACTGCTCACAATGGGGGCCAGAATTAGAGCTGACAGAGAAGTAGGCAGGGAAGGAAATTGTGTGGGCAAGAAGGCATGCTAACAACCCTACCTCACCCCCTCCCCCGCCTCCTCCAAACTATCACCTGTCTTCCCTGAAGGTGTCTATAGACAGAAGACAAGGATTAAGATAAGAGGTCCAGTTTACCAGCAAAGAAACTATGCTTGCTATTCCAATGACTTTTGAGTCAAGGAGGCAATCAAAACAGCAATTACAGAACGTCCAAAAATTGATGGCATGAGAATACTGCATATAAAATATGAGAAGCATCCTAAATCATTTTCAGAGGAAAAGATACAACCTGAAATGTCTTTGAAATTAAATAAAAGAGAATGAAAAGAACTAAACTGAAGATTTATTCCAAGACACTAGGGGAACAGTAACAAATAATGTAGATATAAAAAAGGAATAAATTTTTCAGTGAATTAGAAAAGTTAATAAAGTAGACTTAATAGATTCAAAGCTAGGACACTGAGAAGGTCAATGGATATGTGAATATCTGATTAGCTCAATAAAGAAAAGGGAAAAACAACATTTGAAGTGGAAAAGGAGGTTATGGGTGAAGATATTTTAATGCTAAGATATAATTCTATGTAGTTTTATGCTAATTTTAAAAGTTTTGAGGAAATAATTTTTCCTATGAAAATACAAATTATTAGAATTAATTTAAGAATATATAGAATATTGAAAAAACTAATAACCACAAAATAAGTGCGAAATAAGTTGCCAGAATACTCTCTTCCAAATTCTGGACCCAAATTCTGGACATTTTAGTGATGAATT
The DNA here is from genome assembly GCF_051225735.1 of Oryctolagus cuniculus. Classification (NCBI taxonomy): domain Eukaryota; kingdom Metazoa; phylum Chordata; class Mammalia; order Lagomorpha; family Leporidae; genus Oryctolagus; species Oryctolagus cuniculus. The sequence continues at coordinate 105,522,230 of NC_142879.1, forward strand.
TTTTTTTTGGACAGGCAGAGTGGACAGTGAGAGAGAGAGACAGAGAGAAAGGTCTTCCTTTGCCGTTGGTTCACCCTCCAATGGCTGCCTTGGCCAGTGCCCTGTGGCCGGTGCACCACGCTGATCCGAAGCCAGGAGCCAGGTGCTTCTCCTGGTCTCCCATGGGGTGCAGGGCCCAAGCACTTGGGCCATCCTCCACTGCACTCCCGGGCCATAGCAGAGAGCTGGCCTGGAAGAGGGGCAACCGGGACAGAATCCGGCGCCCCGACCAGGACTAGAACCTGGTGTGCCGGCACTGCAAGGCGGAGGATTAGCCTATTGAGCCGCGGTGCCGGCTTTAGTGATGAATTTTAACAATTCTACTAATAGCAGAGAATTCTCTTTAAATTCTTATACAGAGGACAATGAAAAGCTGTGAAATTCATTTTCCGAATCTAGCTAACTCTGAACATAAAATTTGTGAAAGATAACCCAGAAAAATCTTCAGGTATATCTTATAAATTAAGATACAAAAATCATAGATAAAATATTAGTAAATATAATCCAGAAAGAAATTAAAGCATAGGGCCAAGTAGGATTTGTTACAAAAATGCAAGAATGTAAATTAATAGAAAATCTTTTTAGTACAACTCATGCTATCAATAGGTCAAAGTTAGGGGTGGGTGTTTGGGATAGTAGTTAAAATGCCATTTAGGACACTCTTGTCTCAGAACCTGAGTGTCTGGATTTGATGCCTGACCTTGGCTCCTGACTTCAGCATCCTGCTAATTTAGTGGACTCTGGGAGGCAGCAGTGATGGCTCAAGTAGCCGGGCCCCTGCTGCCCATGTGGGTTAAATTCCCAGATCCTCAGTTGTAGATCAGCCCCAACTGTTGTAGATATTTGCAGAGTGAACCAGTTCTCTCTCTCTCTCTCTCTTTCACTGCCTCTCAAATAAAAAAAAAAGTTTTTAAAAATAGATCAAAGTTGGAGAATCCTAGTGTCATCTCAACTGAATTTATGAAAGTCAACACCCATCTCGTAAGAGGAAGAAGAGAAGGAGGAGAGAAAAGGCAGGAGAGAAGGAAGTGGGAAGAGAAAAGAAGAGAAAGCCAGCTCCTGGTGCACAATAAAGAAAATCTATTTCAAAGCAAAAACCAAATACAGATAAACTCCCATTAAATACAGCAACAAGCATATTCTCTTAGAGAAATAGAAAATCCATTCAGCCTAATAATGAGTAAGAAAAAATCAGAAAATAAAAGAAAACAGGGGCTGGTGCTGTGGCACAGTGGGTTTATCTTTCACCTAAAGGACTGGCATCCCCATATGGGCTCCAGTTCGTGTCCCAACTGCTCCACATCCCATCCAGCTCCCTGCTTGTGGCCTGGGAAAGCAGCAGAAGATGGCCCAAGTCCCCGGGCGCCTGCACCCACATGGGAGAATCAGATGAAGTTTGTGGCTCCTGGCTTCAGTCTGGCCTAGCCCTGGGTGTTGTGGCCATTGGGGAGTAAACCTGTGCATGGGAGACATTTCACTGTCTCTCCCTTTCTCTGTCTGTAACTCAAGTAAATAAATAAAATCTTGAAAAAAAAAAAAAGGAAAAAATTGAGTCACTAATCAAAAAACTCTCCCATCAAAGAAAAACCCAGGGGCTTCTATCAAATATTACTTTAAAAATTAACAGCAATCCTTAAACTTTTCCACGTAATTGAGGAGAAAGGAGTAATTTCAAACTCATTTTAAAAGGCCTGCATTACCTGATCCCAAAGGCTGACCGGGACACTACAAGAAAACTATAGACTGATATTTCTAGTGGACATAGATGTGAAAATTCTCAATAAAATACTAGAAATTGAAGTCAGCAACACTTTAAATGATTATACACTGTGGGTTATACTCAAGATCAACTGGAATTATTCCTGGAATGCGAGAATGGTTCAACACATGCAACTCAATAAATATTATGTACCACATTAACAGAATGTTAATGCTAAAACATTATGCTAAAGCCATATGATCACCTCAATAGATACAGAGGAAGCATCTGACAAAATTCAACATCCCAAAATCTCCCAACACATTAGGCACAGAAGGAACATACTCCAATACAATAAAGGCCATATATGTCAAGCTCATCGTTAACAGAGTCAATGGAGAAAAGCTTTCAACAATGCCAACAGATGCCACTTTGACTTAACATGGTACTGGAAGTCCCAGCCAGAGCCATCAGTAAGAAAAAATAATTAAAAGCATCAAAATCAGAAAGGAAGAAGCTAATTGGTATAAAAAAAAACCCTTTGGGCCGGCACCGTGGCATAGCAGGTAAAGCTGCCGCCTGCAGTGCCAGCATCCCACGTGGGCGCCAGTTCGAGTCCCAGCTGCTTCACTTCTGATCCAGCTCTCTGCTGTGGCCTGGGAGAGCAGTGGAAGATGGCCCAAGTGCTTGGGCCCCTGCACCCACATGGGAGACCAGGAGGAGGCACCTGGCTTCAGATCAGCGCAGCTCCAGCCATTGCGGCCATCTGGGGAGTGAATGAGCAGATGGAAGTCCTTTCTCTCTCTCTCTCTCTGCCTCTGCCTTTTTGTAACTCTGTCTTTCAAGCAAATAAAATAAATCTTTAAAATAAATAGATAAATAAATAAAGTCTAAAGACTCTCCTGCAAATGTTAGAACTAATAAATTCAGTACAATTACAGAACATAAAAACAAACATACAAAAATTAAATGTATGACTACTAAATAACAACAAACTATCCAAAAAATTTAAGAAAAAAATTCCACTTATAATAGTATAAAAAGAATAAAAAACTTAAGAATAAGCTTAATCAGGGAGGTAAAATATTTGTACATTGAAAACCATAAAACATCTAGGAAAGATATAGAAGAAGCAAATAATCAAAAAAGATAGTTTGTGTTAGTGGGTTAGAAGAATCAATATTGTCAAAATGTCCATACTAGCCCAAGCAATATCCAAATATATATATATATATATATATATAAAGAATGCATATAACTCAATAGCAGAACAAAAAATGAAAACAAAGCAAATAACTTGATTGAAAAATGGGTAAAGGACTCAATGGATATTTTTTCAATGTAGATATAGAAATGGTCAACAGGTACATGAAAAGGTACTCAACATTACTAATCACCATAGGGCAATGCAGTTCAAAATCACAATGAGGTATCACTTGACATCTGTTAGGATGGCCACCAGAAAGTCAAAAGGTGGGGTCAGCATGTGTTTCAGCATGAAGTGTCCATCTGGGACAGTGGCATCCCATATGGGAGTGCCTGATTCAAGATTCAATCCCCAGCGACTCCACTTCTGATCCAGCTTCCTGCCAATGTGTAGCCTAGGTGGCAGTAGATGACAGCTCAAGTACTCGGGTCCCTGCTATCCACATGGGAAATGGGATGGAGTTGCAGGCTCTTGGCGTTAGCCTGGTCCACCTCTGGCTATTAGAGATTCTTGGAATGTGAACTAGTAATTGGAAGATCTCTCTCTTCTCTTTCATTTTCAAATAAAATTATGATAAAATAATTAAAGGAATTTTAAAGGTCAAAGGATGTGGAAAGGAAACCTGATGTACTGTTGTTGAGAGTATAAATTAGTACAGCCATATGGAAAATGAAAGTTCTTCAAAAAATTAAAAATATATCTACCATAGGGTCCAGCAATCCTACTTCTTGGTATCTATTCATGGAAAATAAAATCACTACCACAAAGAGATATCTTTACTCCCAAGTTCACTGCAGCTTTATTCACAATCACCAAGACAAAGAAACTATGTATGTGTCCATCAACAAATGGATGGATAAAGACAATACAGTAAATATGTACAATGGAGTGTTTCTCAGCTTTGAATAAGAAGGAATCCTGTCATCTGCTACAACATGGATGGCCCTGGGGTACATTAGCTAAGCGAAGCAAGCCAGGCACAGAAAGACAATCGCATGATCTTGCTTATATTTGGTATCTACAAAGGTCAAACTCTTAGAAGTAGAAGAAGGGTGGTTAACAAGCATCGGGCTGAGAGAAGTGGGTAGCTGTTGGTCAAATAGTGCAAAGCTTCAGTTCTACACTGAATAAGTTCTGCAGAGCTCACATACTGCATGGTGACCATAATCAATAATCATGTATTGTGTGCAGGTAATTCTGACCTACAATGTTTAGATTCTGGATTTCCCAACATGGTGGTGATGTGAAAGCCACATGCATTCAATAGAAACTATACTTCTAACTGGGAAGTTTGAACTTCTCCTGGACTGCCAGTATGCAGCTGACACCTTCTGTTGATGTTGGGTGATGAGTGTGAGCCCAGCTCCCAGGCAGGTCATGCAGAGAGACAATTGATATTCCATAGGTCAGGTGGATTAAATGCATTTTCCACTTTTTCCATGTATGATGAGTTTACTGGGATGGAACCTCTTGGTAAGTAGAAGAACATCTGTACTGGAAATTTCTAAGTCTAAAGTTTTCTCACACACAGAAAGGATAACTATGTGAAGTGGTAGTTATGTTAATTAGCTTGACTGCATCAATCATTTCACAATGTATATCAGAATATCATGTTGTATATCTTAAATAAGTATAAATTTTATTTTTCAATTCTAGCTCAATATATAGTTGAGGAAAAAGAACTTTCTTATTAACATTTGAACTAATAAATGAACTCAGAAAGTAATAACTATTGGAAGAGAAATGAAATAATAATATTGAAACTAAATGAGTAACTGAAGCTATCAGAAGTCTTAAAAAATTCAAAAGTCAAAGTGTTTATCATATTTCAATAATGACCAATAGAAAGTATAATGAAGAGATAGCATTAACAATGGCAAGAAAAATTTAAAAAATATCTGGAAACAAATTTAATAGGATCTTATAAAATCTATAAGAAAAGGATCTATCAAAGGACATAAAAAGAATTAAAGAAATGGGGAGACTTATGTTCTTTGGTGAGAAAAGTCAACATTACCAATACATGTTACTAATAATCTAAACACAATTCCAACAGGTGCCCCTGTGCGAGTTTTAGGGGAATGAGAAATGGGAAAAGTAATTCTAACATACAACTGGATAAAAATAATTAGTGGGGGAAAAGAAAGGATGAACAAGAGGCATATTTATTTCTACTGCACAGTAGAACATAATGTAAAACTACAGTGACCTGCAAATGTGCTAATAGAGCCAGGTGGATAAACCAATGGAAAACAACTAAAAGATGAGAAATGCCCAAGATTAATTCAGTACCTAGAAGTCAATGATTTCTTTCTCTTTGGATGTCAAATAGTGTTGGAACACTTGACAAAACAAAACATACTTCCTAAATGTCATAGGTCTAAATAAATTGTGGTTACATCAACTACTTAAATAATAATATAAAGTTTCTAGGGGAAACTAGATGCTTAGTAACACATTCTAAGAATGAGAATGATTTTTCAAACAAGACATTAAAGGTCGAAAATGGGAAACTACTGATCACTCTGACTACCAAAAAAAGAAACGTTTTTATAAATACCATGAATGAGATTAAAAAGCAGATACATTTTAGAAAATATTTGTAATGTGCATGAGAAAGAGGGCTTTCTTTTATTTTAAACTATAAATAGCTGGTAAGCATAAAACACTCAACTGTGCTAATTATCAAAATGCAAATGAAGATATGAATAATAAAAAAATTCCACCCATCAAACTGACTCATGTCACTTAAGGTTTGGCTTCCCAAAACGAATGAGGACTTGGTGAGCAGGAACCCTGCTTGGGGGGGAATAAAACAGGGCTTGTCTTTTATGAAAGACGACATGACCACAAGGTCACCACACAGCTCCAAGCACAGGATTAGTCTTGGGCTCAGGAAGTCCACAAGGGGCTTTATGGTGAGAAAGATGATATAATGATACGTGCAAATATTTACTCACAATGGTACTTATATTAGCATATTTTGAATACTAGAAACATAGAGCCATGTGAATGTTTAATAGAAGTCTGTTAAGTACTGCAAGTATACTTCAAAAAATCCATGGAAATGGAATAAAAGTTCATTTTGGTGCAAAAAACTTTCGAGAGTCATGAATAGTTTTTCAGAATACATATTTTATTGAAGACCCCTTATATATATGCATTTCAAAAATTTTTACACCAAAGTAAATGTATATTTTAATACTATTTTCCATGAACTTTTTGAAGTCCTCTCATATAATTCTATATAATCACTATATATAGTGATTGAGAAGTGCATGAAGGAATTTGTGATGATTTTAGATTATCCATGATGTTATTATATAAAAAGTAAAATTTTAATAACTAAGTACTGTAGTCCCTTTTGTGTTAAATAAATGCAAGTATTTATAGAACTATGTGCTCCAAAGTATTATGAGAGATAATATCTAGGTCTCTCTCTTTTTTATCTCTGGAATAAGAAAATATTGTTATGTTATTTTAAAGGAGGGGCCGTCTTTTGCGTACACTATAAATGAAGTCAGGATAGATCAGAGACCTGAGTGAGGGCTGGAACTGTAAGACTCTTGGAAGGAAGCATAGAGCAAAACCTTCACGGCCTGGCTTTGGACATGATTTCTTGGCCATGACGCCCAAGGCACAGGCAATAAAAGAAAAAAAAAACAGACAAATTAGGCTTATGACAATTACAAATATTTGTGTATCAAAAGACACTATCAACCCTGTAAGAAGGCAACACAGAGAATGGGAGGAAATATTTGCAAATCACTTATCTGTTAAGGGATTGATATGCAGCATAAAGAATTCCTAAAACTCAACCACAACAAAGCCCAATCCAAAAATGGGCAAAGGACTTGACTAGGCATTTCTCCAAAGAAGTTGTACAAATGACCAGGATATTTGCAAAAAGATAGCCAACATCATTAAGTTTTGGGGAAACGCAAATCAGCAGCGTGAGAAACCCTCCACCCTCCGCCCCCACACATACCCATTAGGATGACTACTGTCAAAAGAAACAAAACAATGAGTTTTGGTGAGGATGTAGACAAACAGGAACTGTTGGGCACTCACTGTTGGTGAGAATATAAAATGGAACAGCAGCTATGGAAAGCAGCATGTATTCCAGAAAATAATCAAAATAGAATTTCCATCCATGGGATCTGGCAAGGTCACTTCTAGTTATCTATCCAAAACAACTAAAGTGGAGTCTAAGCATGATCATACCGCCACGTTCCTACCAGCATTACTCACAGTAGCCAAAAGGTGGAAGACATCCAAGTGTCTGTGGACAGAGGAATGGATTAAAAAAGTGGTCTATACACACAGTGGGATTTCATTCGGCCTTAACAAGGAAGGGAATTCTGACACGTGCTACAACAACAATGAACCTTGAGGACATCAAATGCATCACTCACAAAACATCAACTGCCTCTCTTATTCCCACTCTTATGTTTAACAGGGATCACATTTCAGTTAATTTTCAACACTTAAGAATAACTGTGTGATAATTACAGAATTAAACCAGTCATATTAAGTAGAACAGACAAAAAAAAATACTATGAGGGATAATGTATTAAGTTGTCCATTAGCAGTCAGGGCTATGCTGATCAAGTCACCATTTCTCATAGTGTCCATTTCACTTCAGGAGGTTTCCTTTTTGGTGTTCAGTCAGTTGTCACCGATCAGGGAGAACATATGGTATTTGTCCCTTTGGGACTGGCTTACTTCACTCAGCATGATGTGTTCCAGATTCCTCCATTTTGTTGCAAATGACTGGATTTCGTTGTTTCTTACTGCGGTATAGTATTCTAAAGAATACATATCCCATAATTTCTTTATCCAGTCTACCATTGATGGGCATTTAGGTTGGTTCCAGGTCTTGGCTATTGTGAATTGTGCTGCAATAAACATTAGGGTGCAGACCGCTTTTTTGTGTATCAATTTAAACTCCTTTGGGTAAATTCCAAGGAGTGGGATGGCTGGGTCGAACGTGCCAATGCCATCTCACTATTCCAAGTGATCAATTTCAGTTCACAATTGATCATAATGAAAGGACTAAGAGTCAAAGGGAGCACATAAACAAGTCTAGTATCTGCTAACACTAACCGATAGAATAAATAAAGGGGAGAGTGATCCAACATGGGAAGTGAGATACTCAGCAGACTCATAGAATGGCGGATGTCCTAAATAGCACTCTGGCCTCAGAATCAGCCCTAAAGGCACTCGGATCTGGCTGAAAAGCCCATGAGAGTATTTCAGGCATGGAAAGCCAAGACACTCTGGTAAAAAGATCTCTGTGAGTGAGATCCCAGTGGAAAGAACAGGTCTTCAAAGAGGGAGGTGCCTTTCTCTGAAGGGAGGAGAGAACCTCCACTTTGACTATGACCTTGTCTAAACAAGATAAGAGTCGGAGAACTCAAGGGGCTTCCATAGCCTTGGAAACTCATGACTGGTGCATAGGGAGATTACTGATGCCATAAACAGGAGTGTCAATTTGTAAAGTCAACAACAGGAGTCACTGTGCACTTACTCCTCATGTAGGATCTCTGTCCTTAATGTGCTGTACACTGAGGCTTAATGCTATAACGAGTACTCAAACAGTATATTTCACTTTGTGTTTCTATGGGGGTGCAAACGATTGAAATCTTTACTTAATGTACACTAAACTGATCTTCTGTAAAAAAAAAAAAGAAATTATCAATTCCCAACTTGACTCTCACTGGGATTAAACATGACAATAGGTCTGATCTGATTTCATCATCATTAAAAAAAATCATCTATTATTTTTCACTTTATGTTTCTGTGTGGGAGCAAACTGTTGAAATCCTTACTTAAGGTATACTAAGCTGATCTTCTGTATATTAAGATAATCGAAAATGAATCTTGATGTGAATGGAAGGGGAGAGGGAGTGGGAAAGGGGAGGGTTGTGGGTGGGAGGGACGGTATGGGGGGGAAAGCCATTGTAACCCATGAGTCGTACTTTGGAAATTTATATTCATTAAATAAAAGATAAAAAAAAAAAATCAACTGCCGTGTGATTCTACTTATATGAACCAGGGCCCTAAAGTAGTCAAACACATAGAGACAGCAAGTGGAAGGGCGGCTGCGTGGGCCTGGGCGGAGGAGGTAACGGGAACTCATTACTGAATGGGCACTGGATTTCAGGAAGAGTCCTGGATACAGATAGTGGCGATGACAGTACACCGTGTAAGTGTACTTAGTACCACTGGAACATACCCGTACAAAGGGTTGACATGATAGCTTTATGGTATACATATACTTTCACAATAAAAAGAGAAGGAGGGAGGCATGCTAGCTGGTGAATGCCAGTCCAAGCCCTGACTTCACTCACAGCCGTGTGACCTTGGACGTGTGCACCTGTGAGGTGTTACAGGCCAGATGTAGAAAGAACTGGCTGCACTGTTTAATACTGTTGTAGAGACGGAGACACCTCATAAGCTACGTCAGCACCAGGTAAATGTGAGGCAAATACACTCTTTGATGCCATCAATTGAATGAATTAATTGCATTGATGATATAAAGTGCCCAGGACTCCATGTGGCACCTAATAAACACGTAGTACTAGTCAGCTAATATGGTTTACAATCCTCCCTAATACAGGGAGCACACACACCACCAGCCCCACCCTTGTCCAGGTCTCTGCATCCAAACCCATGGGCAGTGTGGCTCTCAGAGGGCTGCTCACAGCCCTGCTCCATCCCATAGTCATGGACCCAGTGTCTCTGTGAGGTCTGTGCCGCTGCAGTACACTCCACAGCTGCCCACGGACCTGAAAAACGACTGGCATCCTTAACCACCTTCAGATGCTGGCTGCAACTGAGCTCATTTCATGAAAGAGTACAATCACCCCAGACTTTTATGCTTCCAATTGCTTATATAAGTTATATGATAAAGTGTGGTCCTATAAAACACAAGGAAATGAAATTTCAAGCTAGGGTGACATGCTGAGAAAAATGCTACAATGTAGCTATTTGTGATATTAAAGCATTAACCGAAAGACTTATCAAGAGTTGTGGGGTTGACTTTGGATCTAGGAAAGCCAGCAACTCATACTCCCACGCGGATCAGATGTCTCGCGTCTTGGTCAGAGTTATTTTCTGTACGGTTTTACAGTAAATTACTTGTGATTTGAATAATGTAAAGGAGTCTCTGGAGGAGAGGAGAAGGAGATGGAGAAATGAGAGTGGGAGGGGGGAAGCGGAGGGAGAGATTGATTTAATTCCTAAAAATCCCCTGGAGTCCACACTAGAGAGGAGAGCACAAAGACACAACAAGGCAAGAGGAGCTTCTCACTGTGACAGAGGAAGGAACTGATGCATACTCACAGAAGGAGGGATGGCCTTGGAAAACCAGTATTTTGTAACCATGTAATAATAATCCAGGCACAATCCAGGAATGGATGCTGAAGCAGTGGGTGGCCATTTATTTCAGGAGGAATGGGATAATCATACCGTCTCAAAGCATCCCTTACAAGATACTGATTCTCCACAAAGGAGAAAATGTGCATGGTATTTACAGTGGAGAAAGCTGGCAGACCCCACTGTCACCAAATAGTCAGAGGAACTTACTGACACCAGGACAGATCTCTGGAGAGAGCCAAGTGTCACATCCCTGGAAGACCCGCCCATCACTCATATCTAACCATGAAGGAAGGTCAGACACACCCCAAACTCACTACAAAATAAACGGCTTAACATACTTTGCAAAGCTATCAATGTCAAAAAAGAAAAAGGAAGGCTAAGGAATGTTCTGGATTAAATGGGACTGAGGAGATACAACAACGAAATGCCATGTGTGGTTCTGGACAGGAAACAGTCACAAAGGATATTACTGGGATAAGTGATGGCATTTAAGTAAGACGTGTAGATTTAATCACAGTATGGTGCTGATGTCAAATTTTCTGACGTTGATAATTGTCCTGTGGTTATGTAAGTGAATATCCTTGTTCTTAGGAAATTCACATGGATGAATCAAGGGGCTTAGGGACATGATTTCTGCAAGGCATTCTCAAATAGTTGGGACAAGTGACACATAGGTAGCTAATCCATGTCACATTCACTACATTCAGTAGGCTTATGGAATCATGTACACATATATGGAGAGCAAACAGAATAAAGCAAACAAACACGTCTGAATGTCCACAACAGGCGATCTGGCTGCAGGGCATATGGGAGCTCTGGATATTATTCTTTCACATTTTCTTTATGTTTTTTTTTAAATTATTTTAAAAATTTTTGTGAAAAAAAAGTTGAGCACGTTAATATCTAAGAACCTTTCGTTAGAAGGTTCACTAGGGTGTGTGGTTTGAAACCATCGGCTGCCTTTCAGCAGATGCGGTGCCCAGAGCCTGGTCCCCACGCCCATCTTCCCCCACTCCCTGCCCTGCTCTCCCCTCACGCTCAGTGGCTGTCTCCCCATGGTTTCCTTCCAAATTTACAACGTGAGATACTGGCAGAGTTCTTGCAAGCTCCTCAGAGAAGGAGCCGACACAAGTTTGGCCAAACAAATCAAGGCTTCATGGAGGGCGGTGACACTTGCGCTGTTTGCTTCTTTGTTGATGGGATGCATCTTTCCTCACAGCAGGTCCCTCTCCTTACTGCCAAACAGGGCTTAAGTCCTTCTTCTTAAAACAGCAAAAACCAAAAGCCACCCTGGATTCAACACTCCCCAGCCTCTTCTTTCTACCTCCTCCCAGTCATGGTTCTCTCCCTTCCCCCATCTACCACTTACCCTAAGCCTAAGCCTAAGCCTAAGCCTAAGCCTAACCCTAAGCCTAACCCTAACCCTAACCCTAAGTCTAACCCTAACCCTAACCCTAACCCTAACCCTAACCCTAACCCTAACCCACAGCAAACTGCCTCTGCTCTCACCCGCGCATGGGTACGGTGGGAAGAATCACTGTGTTCCTAAAGCTGTGTTTATGAAATGCATGAAGTTTGTATACCTTAAGTAAATAAAAGGTTTCTGGAGAAAAAAACCTGGAAACTATTCTGCCCAAACTCACCAGCTGCCCCCTTTAAGTAAAGCCCAGAGGCGGCCATTGGTCCTCACTTGATCTATTGGTAGCTGTATGGGTCAGCTTTTCATTTCTACAACTAAAATACCTAAGAGAGGTTTTGTAGGAAGGGTGGAGGTTTATTTTGGCCCACAGTTTGGGGTTCACAGTCACGATCTGGTGGCCCCATTAACTCAGGCAGCTGGTGAGGCTGGAGGTGGCAGAAGGATGCCCAGGGGACAGAAAACAAGTTTCATCTGCCCTCCTAGGGCTCCTCCTGATACAGTCACCATGATCCAATCGCAGACTCCACCCTAGAAACTTAATCCAACCCAGTCACTTCTTACAGGCCCGCCTGCAGACACCACGAGTGGAGCAAGCCGCCACACCAATCTACCAGCCGTTAGTCCACCAGCTGCCACCCTAAAACTTGGGGGTTTAAGTATCTGCGTGAGATTGGAAGCCAAATCCTGTTCAGCCAGTAACAGCAGCCTTTCTCCTTGTCAACCACTCCTTCCTCCAGAGACAGGCTCATGCCCCCCATGGTCCCAGTTCCTGATGCCCGCACACCACCCAGTCAACAGGTCTCAGTAATCCAGCACTCATCCCTGCTGTTCCCACCACCGTGCTGGGGCAGCCACCAGCTTCCAGCCTCCCGCCCACCTTCACTCCTCTTTCAAAATGATCTGACCCGAAACTAAGGTCTTGCTCTCCAGCTCAACTCCTTTCGTGATGTCTCATCTCGCCAAGGCCATTCTGACCCATCCTCCCAGCACACCCTTTCGGTGCCTTGCACAAGCCACAATCCTGCTCACATCTGTGGTTTCGAGTGCAATGAGGCATGGTCTCTGAGTTTCAACCTGGAGACACTCCAGTCCAAACAAATGAAGATTTACCAAACATTTCTCTTTCGTCCTTTTGATTGAGAACCATGTTTCACTTTGCAGGGTTGCCAGTCAGGCCCTTGCCACTGCTAAACAAGGGCAGAAACCTCACGGGATTCTCCTCCACCCGTGGCTTTGGGCTTGTCCCTGGCACAGCATGGGTTGTCTCTCTGGATGACATTTCCCTTCACATGTGAACCCTCTGCTAACTCTCTGCAGAACAAGACAGAGCCCATCACCCTGGACACTGGTAGACTAATGTGCCGAGTCGGCAGGAATCATGGCCAGAAATGAAAGCCTTAGAGAGTGGGCCCAGGTTCATGTGTTGGAAGTCTGGGTGAACTCAGCCAAAGCACGCAAAGAGAAGCAAGCAGGCAGGGCTGCACTGTGTCTGCCCAGTGCGATTCTCTCATCTTCACATGGACTTTCCTCCCAATAGGGAAAATAACGACACGGCAGCCGGGAAAGTCTGGATGGCTTCCAGCCAGCATGGTGGCTACTGTGGTTGTCCAGGGCCTTCTCCTTGGCCCCTAAACCCAAACCTTTCAATTCCACTCAAATGGCTAAGGGCAGGGTGTCGGTCTGAAACCCCTCCTCTACAGGTGATGTGAACAACCAATATGGAATTGAAGGCACCCAGGAGGTATGAACACAGCCTTAAGGTTTTCTTTCCACACACAGTACCACTAGGACAAGCGGCTGGTAAAACTTTTGAAAGGTAACTTCCTGAGCTATATCCCCTTCTGAATTAGGGCATTTATAAGATACAATTCACACGGTGGTTATTCATAGAAATAACCCAAAGCAGAGAAGCTGTGGACACGTCAGGGCTTTCCCTGACAGATGGAAAGCTTGTTTATAGAAGTGACACCAGGAATCGGGAAACAGAATCCAGGAGACAAAATTCTGTGCTTGCTCCACTTTTAGCATCTTGCCTTTGTCAACTCATTTAATCTTCCTAACAGTCCTTGAAGCAGCTGCCATTGCTCTTTCTTTTTCTCAGCTGGAGAAACACTGGCGTGGAGAGACCTTTGCCCAAGCCGGCGCTGGAGCTGAGACTGGAATTCAGACCGCGCAGCCCCAGCGTCGGCTTCCTAAGGCCCTGCCATGCTTTCTGACAGGGTCACGTCTCAGCTGTTACACAGCTCACAGCGCTTGCAGGAATGTGGAGAAATCGCTGTGCTATCATGTCTAGTTAGGAAAAGAAACATGACCTCCAAATCATAGACAGAAAGGGGAAAAAAGGCAACACCAATCTCTAGGCTTAGAAACACAGACTCAGAGGTTTAGACACCCATCAGTTCTAGCATTGGTTAGGACGCTGTGGCCTCTCTCTGGTAGGCTACTTCTGTCTGGCCAGGACACAGGGTGACAATGTGATTTTTTCAAAAACATATTTTAGGGGCTGGCGCTGTGGCACAGAGGGTTAATGCCCTGGCCTGAAGCGCCAGCATTCCATATGGATGCCAGTTCGTGACCCGGCTGCTCCACTTCCCATCCAGCTCTCTGCTGTGGCCGGGGAAAGCAGTAGAAGATGGCCCAAGTCCTTGGGCCCCTGCACCCATGTGGGAGACCCAGAGGAAGCTCCTGGCTCCTGGCTTTGGATCAGCACAGCTCTGGCTGTTGTGGTCAACTGGGGAGTGAGCCATCGGATAGAAGACTTCTCTCTCTCTCTGCCTCTCCTCTCTCTGTGTAACTATGACTTTCAAATAAATAAATGAAATCTTTTTAAAAAACATATTTTAGTTTTTCTAATAACCTCTAAAATTGGTTAAATATATTTTTTTTGACAGGCAGAGTGGACAGTGAGAGAGAGAGACAGAGAGAAAGGTCTTCCTTTTCCGTTGGTTCACCCTCCAATGGCTGCTGCGGCCAGCGCGCAACGCTGATCCGAAGCCAGGAGCCAGTGCCTCTCCTGGTCTCCCATTCAGGTGCAGGGCCCAAGGACTTGGGCCATCCTCCACTGCACTGTAGGGCCACCGCAGAGAGCTGGCCTGGAAGGGGGGCAACCGGGACAGAATCCGGCACCCCGACCGGGACTAGAACCCGGTGTGCCGGCGCCGCAAGGCGGAGGATTAGCCTAGTGAGCCGCGGCGCCGGCCTCCCCCCTCTGCTTTATTTTAATTAACTAATTAATTAGAGAGGCAGCCAGACATAGAGAGAGAGAGTGTGTGTGTGCACTCTCCTCTGTTGTTTCACTCCCCAAATGCCCACAATGACTGGGGCTGCGGTAGGGCAAAGCCGGGAGCCGAGAACTCAACCTGGGTCTTCGCACTGGGTGTCAGAAACCCAAGTACTTGAGCCAGCACCACTGCCTCCCAGGGGGTGCATTAGCAGGAAGCTGGAGTCAGGGGCGGAGCCAGGCAGTGAGCCCAGGCCCTCTGATGCGGGGTATGGAGCTCTGACCCTGTCTTAACCTCTAGGCCAAATACCTTTGCCTGCTTGCTCTCTGCTCTTCCTCCTTCCAGGCCGGCACGTTCTGACCTCAGGAAGGCGGTTGTCTGCACACCAGCCTTCCGGTCCCCCGAATCCATGGCTGGCTGGCTTGGTGGATCCAGCCAAGCCTGCTTCCTGTCAGGCCCGATTTTCAGAGTGGAGCAGCAGCCCTGTTGCCTTAAGAGTGGGGTCGTGCCCTCTGTTGGTCCCCAGGTCTCATTGCTCATCCAGCACTACCGGCCAGGGACTCCCTTCCTTCCCTTGCTTTCTGCAGGGTGTTTCCTTCACGTCCTACTTGGAGAAAATACTTTCTTGTTTCTAGATCTATCGAGGTCAAATGCTAAGTTTAGCACCCCATCCCAAGAGGAAAAATTAATTCTTTTTTTAATCATGAAAGTAATTATTAAAACGTCATTGCAAATAGAAGAAATTGGGCAACATGGCAAGGTATAGACAAGCAGTAATCCTATTTAACTAGTCCAGGGGATGAACACAGGTGTTATTCCACTGGGCGGTTACAGCTTTCCAAGGGCCACGCAGCCAGCTGACTGCCACGGCTGTCCCCACCTTCCTCCCTGCGGTCAGGCCTGCCTCCCCAGCCTGCTCCTTCCTCCATTCTGTGGCTTTGCTGGTGGGATCTAATGCTCTGTTTTTGCCCCTGCCTTGCCCTCTGCCTATCCAACTCTAACTTGAAAACCCCAGGTCAAGTCCCTCCTGCAGGCTGGATTTTCCACACCTTCCCGACACACACAAAACGCGCCGCGTCTCACAGTCCAACCACTTAACCGTCTCCTGCAGCTCCCACCTGGAGTCCATACTGCCAGGGAGCTGGAATTTTGCCCTCCACTTTCTCAGAGCCTACTGACACAGTCTTGACGCATCTGGCT
This sequence comes from Oryctolagus cuniculus, assembly GCF_051225735.1. Lineage (NCBI taxonomy): Eukaryota > Metazoa > Chordata > Mammalia > Lagomorpha > Leporidae > Oryctolagus > Oryctolagus cuniculus. The sequence goes on from NC_142879.1 coordinate 105,538,399, forward strand.
AATAACGACATGCTATTGAAATAAAAAATTAGATCACCCATCCGTGCTAATTAAAGAAATAATTAAGGGGGCTTCCTTTTAATGTAGTGAAAGATCTCAGTCAATCCTTAAAGACTGACCCTAGGACTACAGTTTGCATGGATAGTCTGAAAATATTTTAAATCTCCTCCCCAAAATCTTCCCTGATCCCAGAGATGCTATGAAATTCGGATGCCAATGAAGGCAGGGACTTCCTCAGAGAGAACTCTGGTCCTAGCACCAAGTTGCTGGGGTCCTGGGGCATTATTTATTCCCTGCTTACTAAACTCTCCACCTTCTGTAATCACTCCATCAAATTTACACAATCTGCAGAGATGATACCCCGTAAATCAGAGCTCAATTGGCCTGGCATTGCTCAAGTGCCCGGATGATGGATGCCCTTCAGCTCTGTCTTGGTGCAGAACACTTTGACTGATTAGACAAAGGTTTGGATTCAGCCGAGGGCTATGAGAGTCTCCGTGGCATCAGGAAACAGTGTCTGAAGCCTCCAAGCAGGAGTTCATGTTAAGTGGAAACAGCAGGGGCAGCCGTCCAGCCTAGTGGTCAAGATGCTCACAGCCCACATCCGAACACCTGGGTTTGATGCCTAACTCTGACTCCTGCTTCCTGCTACGTGGGCCCTGGGAGGCAGTAGTGATGGTCCAAGTAATTGGGTCCCTCTGCCCAAAGGGGAGACCTGGATTGAGCTCTTGGTTCGTGGGTTCAACTGGCCCAGCCCCAGCTGACATTTGGGGAGTGAACTGTCAGATGGGAGTTCTCTCTCTGCCTCTCAAAAATTAAGCAAACAAAAAAGTACCAGTTAAATAAAAAAGAGAAAAAGAAAGAAAGAGCCAACGGCAGTGACTGGGAGGGAGGCACAGTCGTATCCTGTTTTCAGACCCACAGGTGTTAGTGTGGCTTTGTAAACTGCTAACCCACAGGAATCCAGATTCGTGCTCACCTCTCGTCGCATTTGATCAGAATCACGCTGTCTGTTCCAATCCCTAAGGCTGCAGCTCCCTTCTTCAGAGAAAAATGACTCTATTGGGGGGGGAAAAAAAAGAGCATATTTTTAATTAGTTCCATACAAAGAAAAGATCCATTCCATCCGCAGGTTTTATTTTTTTCCTGGTTATGTTTCCAAAGCCTGCTGATGGCATCCTTCACTTAACGCTTTTTAAAAGCACTGTGGTAAATACATGTGACCTCCAGTGGACATTCCGGTGGCCATAAGTGCATGCACACTGTTGTGCAACTGTCACCACCATCCATCTGGACAACTCCTGTTCCTTGTGCAAAACGGAAACTCTGCACCCACTAACGAAGGTCTCATTCTCCTCTCCCCACAGTCCCTGCACCCCCCGTTCTACTTCTGTCTCTGCATTTCCGGCTGCTCTTGGTTCCTCATATGGGTGGAATCACACAGCATTTGTCTGTGACTGGCTTATTTTCTTAGCCATGCTTCAGCAGGTGTCAGAAACCTCTTTCCCCTTTAAGGCTGCATAATATTCCACCAGGTAGCGCAGACCTTGCTTTTCCGTCCATCTCTCCATGAACACGTGGACTGAATCTACCTTTTGGTGACTGTCAGTAAGACTGTTATGAACATGGGGTACAATTACTCCTTCAAGACTGTGCTGTCAAATGTGTTGGGAAGAGATCTAAAAGTGAGCTTGCTGGATCAAATATTTGATAATTCTCCTTTTTAATATTTTGAGGAACTGCCATAACTTCTTTCCATAACTGCTGTTCCATTTTCCCTTCCCACCAGCAGTGAGGCCCAAGGGTCCCAGTTTCTCTACATGCTCACTATCACTCATTATTATTTTTATGGGCATGAGGCCGTATCACATTGTGACATTGATTTGCATTTCTCTAATGATAAATACCTCTTGGCCATTGGCATATGTATTTGGACAAATGTGTATTCAAGTCCTTTGCCTATTTTGAAAGTGTTTTTGTTGTTATTGTTGTTATTGTTATTATCATTGTTGACTTATTTGGGCTTCTTGAGATAATAAGATGCTGAAAATAATAAATGGACCTGAAACCTCAGTACACAGTAACTCCAAGCCAATTTTACATACAGGGGACTTCAAAAATTTCATGGAAAATACCTATTATAAAAATGCCTGGTACAGGCCAGGCTCAGGATGGGGGATGTAGTACTGGCTGGGCAGAACAGCCTCTCTGTGTGTGTGTGTATATATGGGTGTGTGTGTGTGTATGTGTGCGTGTGTGTGTGTTTGTTGGGAAGTCGGGGAGGCGGAAGCACAGGCTATGGCCACAAGCCCCTGCCTGATCTTTGTGCTTTTGGTTATTGACTCCAGGTAGGGTTCTGGCCCTCAGTGGCTGTAATCATCATGCCATTCGGAAAGCTGAGAGAGGCTAACCCCAGCCCAGCTGTACTGCATGTGCCCATCTGTACCTCATCATTAACTACAGACCATTAAACCACCCAAAAGGAACACAGCTTCCTGAGCTGACATCTCTAAAGAGCTGCTGCCTGGACTTTTACATGACGGTTCCAAAGAGTGTCCCCTCCGAAGGCCACCTTTGGCTCATCGAAATTCTCAAATCAGCCACACAGGAACTCTTAACAGGCATATTTTTAGGGAGTATGTCTACCAAGTAGGAAGAGATCACATTTAGAACAGCAGCAAATAATGCTCACCCATAAAGAAGACACCAAATAGTGGAGCTTAAAAATCCCAGCATAATGAGATGTAGTGAGAAAAGGCCATTAGCCTCATTTTTACACCCGCGGGATAACAAGGTGGACAGTCATTACCAAGATACCCAGGAGCTGGGAGAGGAAGCCGAATTGGGTCCGAGTGGGAAAGATGCACATTTCCTCCACCAAATTAAAAAAAAAAGTTTTGTATTTATTGGAACATTAAGCCTTTGACTATAAAGTAAATTAAAAAGATGTTATTGTAAACAATTTATAAAATGGGGGCTGGCATTGTGGAGCAGGAGATTAAGCCACCGCCTGTGATCCCAGCATCCCATATGGGTACCTGTTAGAGTCCCTGCTCCTCCACTTCTGACCTAGCTCTCTGCTAACGGCCTGGGAAAGCAGCAGAAATGGACCAATGGACCCAAGTGGCAGACCTGGGAGAAGCTCCTGGCTCCTGGCTTTGACCTGGACCAGCCCTGGCAGTTGAGGCCACTTGGGGAGTGAATCAGTGGTGGATGGAAGCTCTTGTTCTCTCTGTCTCTCCCTTCCTCTGTAACTCTACCTTTCAAATAAATAAATAAATAAATAAATCTTTAAAAAGAAATTTGAAAAGAAAGGAAGGAAGGGAGGTACGATTGTATTCTTATGTCTATGAATTACATTAACCCTGTTCTCTTTGTATTGATTTTAAAAATGTAAATAAAACAAAGTGTTCTCTTTTTCATGTCTGGCAGTGCCCAGGATGACCCTGAAGAGAAGGCGCCCCTCAAAGCTCAAAGCCAAGAAGGCACAGAACAGGGCAGCCAGCTGCCCTCACTGAGCCAGCACGAGCTATGCAAATTCTGCCCCTTGGTAATTAAGCTTAGAGCGGCAACCTGCGAAATGGCAAACTGGGGCTAAGAAAGAGATCTGGTAGACCTGGTCAAAGAGAGGACACATTCTTGTCCAGATTTAATGAGAACGAATAGGGATTCTTAAATGAGGAACAAGTACCCAGGGTACCTGATCACTCTACCCAATGCCTCCTAGTTAAAGCAAAACACAAGCCCAGATAGAACAAAGGGCAACAAAGGTGAGATGAGGCATGCAGAAGAAAATTAGGGAGCGAACAGTGAAGCTGCTTATACATTCAGGAGAGGGAGCAGGGGAATAGCAAAAATGATAACCACAAGTCACGGGGGAGCCACGGAGAGGAAGGACATTGAGAGACATTCCCTAAGGAGGAAGAAACAGGAGGCCACCTTAAATGGGCTCACTCTCTCTGTGCTGGGGAGACACTGTGGAGGATCATTTTACCACTTGGCACCAGAGTAAGACAACCACTTGTTGATGAACAAGAGACGAGGAATACCCCGGAAGCTTGGAAGCCTGGCAGGCAGGTGTCTCAGAACTCAGAGCAGGTTTGGCTGTGAGCAGAGGGCATTAGCAATGTGTGGCAAGCATGGGCTCCCTATCTCAAGGGCTATGCCAAGGCCGGGACAGGGACAGACTACTCTGGGTGGCTCAGAAGGCAAAGCCATGAACAAAAATTGGAAGCCACAAGGATTCCTATGTGTCCCCAATGAAATCAAGACTCTTGGCAATCCGTTGTTTGTCCATAGAATGGATGAGGAATGAGCGGATGGGCACACCTCTCTCCCTGTCTCTGATTTGGGAAAAGTAACAAGGGACCCTTGACAGAATCTAGTGCTTATTTAAGACCAAATAGTATTTCCATTGAGAATAACAGGAGGTTTTGTAGAGAATGGATTTAAAAGCTAAGTTTGCATTCCTAAGGAATCTGAAACCCACATACAAAGGACCTTCAAAAAGTTCCTGGGGAGAGGTGTTTGGCACTGTGGTTAAGTTGTGGCTTGGGACACCTGCGTCCCATTTTACTGTGCCTGGGTTCAAGTTCCGTTTCTGCTTCTGATCCAGCTACTGCGAAAGCACAGTGATGATGACTCAAGTATTTGGGTGCCTGACACTCATGTGGGAGACTCACAAGGAGCTCCTGGCTCCTAGATTCATCCTGGCCCAGCCTTGGCTGTTGTGGGCATTCGGAAACTGAACCAGTGGATGGAAGATCGATCTGTGTGTGTGTGTGTGTGTTTCAAATAAACGATTTAAAAAGCTTTTGAAGTTTATGGAAATCCTATAATGAACAAAGTGTTAGGTAGGAAGTTAGCGATTAGCCTATGTGCGTGTAAGGCCCTGAGGAAAACAAGTTGCTTTGGTCCCTGCCATTCCCACATGGGTTTGCCTCCTCCGAACCCCCCTATTTGCAGGAAATAGCAACTCCAGCGGCCATGGAAAGGGTGACACCCCTCTTCCTGCTTCTGGTCACCCACAGGCCTGGAAGAACATGCTGTTTTCTACAATGTCCGATTCGTGTCCTTGCTCTGTGAGACCGCCTCATTGTGACCGCTGGTTTGTGCGGCTCTGTGTGATTCCGAGGTGACTGGCCTCCCTCTGCACACCACCTCCATCCTAGCCAGCAGTTTAAAGTCACCCCACTGTGGCTAAGCACATGTGGAAAGACAGGAAAGATGGAGAGCAGGATTCCGTTTCCCAGGAAGAGAGATCCAAGGATGATATTTGATGACAAAGGTGAACCTCAGTACTGAGCACGTATCCAGTCCTTGGGAGCACTCAGCGGACAACATGACTGGAGGGTCCTGAGCAGAAGAAATGAAAATGTGCAAAGGGAAGAAGCACCTGAAGGCTGTGTGTGACACCCGCTTAGAAGATAGATTGAGGTGAGTTTCTTTCTTGTTCTGAGTCATTGCTTGCTGAATTGCAATGATAAACCCCTCTTTTGGCAGAATTGGTGGGAGAAGTGTAGACATCGTGTGTGAAGTGCCTGCGGACCACCTGGCACTCACAGGTGCCCACACAGGTGTACCCCTTCTGATTCTCCCCTCCTCCTGCCTAATGTGATACCATCCGCAGGGCGTGTCTCCGTCTCTAGTCAGTTCCAAAGCTGGTAGACTTTATCTACCAACCTGATGAAAATAAGTCTGTCCTGGAGAGGGTGTTATGACACAGCAGGCTAAGCCGATGCTTGGGACATCTGCATCACATATTGGAGTGTGTGGGGTCAAGTCCAGCTCCTTCATTTCCAAGTTAGATCCCTGCTAGTGCGCCTGGGAGGCAGCGGACAATGACCCAAGTAATCCCCGCCACAACTTTGGGAGACCTGCATGTAGCTCCTGGCTCTAGGCTTCAGCATGGCTCAGCCTCAACTGTAGCAGGCATCTTGGGGAGTGAGCCAATAGATGGATGATCTATCACTCTCTCTCTCTCATTCTGCCTTTGAAATAATTAAATAAGGAAATCTTATTTAAAAAAAATAAAAGTCTATCCAGTCTCTTCATGACTGGCATCCTACAGGGTTAATTTCTATGAATGGGAGCAACTTTTTCCCAAGCTGCCCATGCCACTGTGTTTTGTTCTTAAAGCAGATTTGATTTTGGAATTGAAACACTTTCAAATAATGATCTGTTAAAAGCACCTTTCTAAAGCAACTATGACACACAGGGCTAGACCGGGCAGGGCCTTGGAGGACACAGGGTGTATGGACAGAAGCTGGGCTTGGTGGGAGGCGGGAGTGAGTGAGCTAGGGTGATCTGCCTCAAACATCCCTCTGTCTCATCACGAGGGGTACTTTTCCTAGATGAGATTATGCGGTTCCCAGAAGCTATTTCTGGAAGAGCTTGTCTTGCTGGAGGCAAGAGGAGAATTTGGAATTAAGCTCAGGGTTTAGGCGTTCAAAGGATTCAGAGCCCAAAGGATTCAGATATGTGAATGACTGAGCTGGGGTCATGGCTTCCATGTAAGCTTACTTTCAAGAAAGGACCTAAAACTCTAAGCCTTTTTTCTTTCTTGCTTTTTTTTTTTTTTGTATCTATTTATTATTTGAAAGGCAGAGACAGAGACAGAGAGAGATCTTCCATCCACTGGTTCACTCCTCAAATGGCTGCAATGGCTGGGTCTGGGCCAGGCCAAAGATGGGAGCCAGGAACTCCATCTGGGTCTATCACATGGGTGGCAGGTGTCCAAATACTTGGGCCATCACCTGCTGCCTTCCAAGGCACAATAGCAGGGAGCTGGATTGGAAGTAGAGCAGACAGGACTAGAACTGGTGATCCTACATGGGATGCCAGCCATGACATTGGCTCCTTTGCTAAGTCATTCTACCACGGAAGAACTGGGGAAGGTGGTGAGATTTGAGCACAGGATGAGTGCTGAACCCAGTGATCTTAAAGCTCTCTTCCAATTCTGAGATCCTGCGATTCCATATTGGGGGGGGGGGTATTCTTCAGATTCTTTACGTGGGTTAAATGCCATCTAATTTCAACCCTGGGACTTATGTACTTCTAATGCTCTTCATTGTACTCCTGGTTCAATTAATTTAGTCCTATTCAATTTTACAAGAGAGACCAATTGACTTGACCAAACATAAAAAAATTAATGGCTGACTCTTCTTGTAGCTAGGGATAATTCTAGTCTGGCTTGGTGGCCAGAAAAGCAGGAAACGGTTCGGGTGAAAGAGAGCAAAGATTCATACAGAAAGCGAAAGCTGGCTCCTCTCTCCCTTCCTAAGCGTGTGGTGGGCTGTGGAAGATGACAGAGAGGGTCTAAGTCACTTCCATCACTGTGGCTCTCCACATGTCAAGTTCCAAACCCAGCTGTCAGCACACAAGAAAGGACAGGAAATCGACCTGGTTCAGTCCATCAAGGAGTTACATTCACACTAGAGTAACCAACCCGGGGAAAATGGGATTTGTGAAAAGTGCTGCCTGGGGCTGGTGTTGTGGCGTAGTAGGTTAAGCTTCTGCCTATGGTGCCGGCAATCCCATATGGACATCAGTTTGTGTCCCAGCTGCTCCTCTTCCCATCCAGCTCTTTGCTATGGCCTGGGAAAGCAGTGGAGGATGGCCCCAGTGCTTGGACCCCTGCACCCAAGTGGGAGACCTGGAGGAAGCTCCTGGCTCCTGGCTTTAGATCAGCATAGCTCTGGCCACTGGGGAGTGAACCAGTGTATGGAAGACCTTTCTCTCTGTATTTCTCGCTCTCTGTCTATAATTATACCTTTTAAAGTAAATCTTTAAAATAAAAAAGAAAAATGCAGCCAGTGAACGTAGAATAGACCGGCTGAGAGCAGTCATCCGGTCCTGTAACTGAAGGAGCAGAGCTGGGCTTGGAGGGGAAACTGAGGCCGTAGACCTGGCTCTGCCATTGAGTGGCTATGAAATCTCGAGTGAAACATTCCCTACTTCTGGGCTTGGGTTTCGTCATCTATGGTGCTGGTGTTTAAAGTTATCTGACAGGTGGGTGGCACCTCCTAGGTCCCAGGCACTGAGGTGAACACCCTACAAGGCTCTCAAAGACACAGGCTTTGGAAATCTCTCAAAGACACAGCACCGGAAGCAGCTTCTGCCCCTGCCCCTGCCCCTGCTGCCACTGGCTTCCCCTCTCCTCATGGATCCAGGCAGAAGCTCTTCCTCCAGTCCCTTTCCTGTAGGTCAAGGAACTACAAAGGAAACAGTGCAAGGACTGAAATGGTTAACCTGGAGAAAGGCTTTTGAGAAATGATTGGCTGTTTCTTCAGCTTGTGGAGGTGTGTTTGTGGTGCTGGTGGAGGTGAGTGACTGTGAAATCTAACCAGGCCAGGAGAATATACAAACCCACTTGACACCAGAAGGACCCACACTCAACAGTGAGTTGAATACAACAGCCTTCGTCTAGATGGAGTGCAGAAGAAACTGAAGACAGGGGTCCTGTTACCTCTGAACGTGGACCTTCATGGGCAAGACCTACGTTCAAGAACTCACTTGTCCTGAATGGTTTGGGCTAAGTGTTCCAGGAGCCATCTGAGCTGTAAGTGAATCTAAAGGTCTCCAGCCCAGTCTTGTGAGAGAACAGGGAGGGGCTTTTCATGGGAGGAAGGAGTAAAAATTTTGCATCACCTTCACATGAAGAAAAAAGCTCATGATGGAAATTTAATTACAGAAAGTATAAAATATTATGGCAGTTGATGTGTGTTGCATACAAGACTTTGTTGCAGAATTTTAAATTTGGCTTTTACAGTGCTGTTGGCCCCAATTCATTGGTTGTACTGGGAACCAGGAAACCAGGTTTGGTCTTGGATCTATCTCCCTAGCTAACTTCAACCTTTTCATTTTCAAAATCCTGATAAGAGGGGCTAGTGTTTAGCATAGTGGTTAAGCTGCTATTTGGGACGGGTGCCTCCTCCTCTATCAGAAAGCCTGCTTTGAGACCTGGTTCCTCCACTTCTGATCCAGCTTCCTGCTAATGTGTATCTTGGCTCAAGTAGTTGGGCACCTGCCCCAATGTGGGCAACTTAGATGGAGTTCCAGGCTCCTGGCTTTGACCTGGCCCAGCCCTGGCTGTTGCAGGCATTTGGGGAGTGATCCAGTAGATGAAAGAGCTAACTGTCTCTCTCTCTCTGTCCTCTGCCTTTCAAATAAATAAATAAAAATTAAAATAAAAATGTAGATAATAACATCTGCTCTACTTGCCCCACAAAGTCGCTGTGAGAAGCAAATAAACATATATGAGCATACTTTCACAAAGTTTGTGGAAAATTGTATTAAACAATGTTAAATGTTTAAAAAATGTTTGAAATCCACGCATTTTAAGGGTCTTCAAAAATTTCATTGAAAATGTTTATCATGAAAAAACTATGCAAGGATTTCAAAAATTCTCTGCACTTGACTAAGCTGATCTTTTAATTACATTTTTCCATGAATTTTTTGAAATGATCTCACACAGTAGAAAAACAGTTCATCTGCCAAAAATGATAAGCCTATTTAGTTAGAAGCCATTGGTATTTTAGGAAAGGTTCATAATTCAAGCAATCATTCACAATTATATGCATGGATAGAGACATGGGAATGAGGTCATTACATAGACAAATTGCTTTCTTTCTCTTAGAAATGAAGACACAGACATCAAGTGTATAGTATCAGGGGCAAGGAATGAAAATTTTTGGACCACATGGCCCGAGCTTTCTGGGCCAGGCTGAGCCGATTTATGTAGAAACCAAGGCTGCGAAACAGATGCAGAAACCAGAGATGCCTGGCAGGGGACACAGGGCAGTCGCCTCTGCTGGGCCAACCTCAGTGTATGGAGTCAGCTCAGGAACCAACAGCGAAAGACGCCCAACAGAAGATCATCTGAACCTCTGAGGTTGCAAATACAGTGACATTTGACCATTTAGGGGTCTAGATCCACTTTGGGGAGACAGTAATTGAGAAGAAAAATCACACCACGTGTTTCTACCCCTGGGGAAGCTGAGAAGTGAAAGTTATCTCCTGATGGAACACTGGATGTGATCATCTGGATAGAGCCCTCTATGTGGAGCCATCCAGCTCCTTATCTCTAAACCACGCATAGATTACTCTACATGGCAGAAGGGGGTTTGCAGATGAGATTAAATTTAGAGGGGAGGTGACCCTGGATTACTTTGGAGTGGATCCAATGGGATCACAGGTTCTTGTAATGAGGAGGAAGGAGAGGCAGAGCCAAGAAGGAGATATGGTGACAGAAGCAAGGGGCAGGGGGAGAAAGAGGGACAGGGACAGACTGAGTTTGATGATGAGGTGTTGCTGGTTTTGAAGATGAAGAAAGGAGATCATGGATGAAGAAACCTAGTTAGCCTCTCAAAGCTGGGGAAGGCAAGGAAATGGGTTCTTCCCAGCAGCCTCTGGGATGAACTTCGATAACTTTAAGTTATTGAGCTCATGTTGTTTACAGACTGTGGTCATCCCTGAAAACTTGACCTCTGTCAATTGAGGAAAGAGATTTAAAAGAATAACACAACCTCAAAGCAGGACTGACAAGATGCTCAAGGTAATCTGTTGGCAGATAATCACCAGCGTCCTTGAATTCCATGGCTAAAGTCGCTGATCCTGAACTGCAGCCCTGGCTTCCAGTCTCTGCTTGCCCTGTGGTTCTCTGTTGGGAAGGCACCTGCACCCCCACCCCCCCGCCATGTAACACGGCAAAAGTGAAGTTCTATGGGCAAACCCACCATGGCTCCCTGCTTCTCTCCACTCATGTCTCCTTCCAGGTCCACTAGATCTCTATCTTCCCTGTCTCCCATATCCACAGTCACCAGCAAATATCTTGCTCTTCTCTGAGACGTTTCCCAGACTCTAAGCTACTCTGAGCCCGAGGTCACGAAGGAGCAGCCTATGAATCCCAGGGTGGCGGATTGGGGATCGGAACCGGGAGGTGGCCCACACAGCTGCAGCGTGGCTGGGTGCTTGTGTGCTGTTCCCCCTGGTGCATCAGGGAGAGCTGGTGGCCCGGCAGGCTAATACCAGTCAGCTTAACTCACGTGAACAGGATGGGCCATGTTTTTCCATGCCTGTGTGGCAGTAGGAGGAACATGAGGAAGGCCATGGGAGTTAGCAAGAAGTTCTAGGCTGCAGTATTGAATAAGGAAGACTGGAGCTATCAGCCTGTGCCCGGCCAGCAAGCAGGGGGTAGGCAGGAGCCTGGGCTTGGCCGAGACAGGTCTGGTGCACCAGGGATCAGATAGAAAACACTGCTCTGCTATTTCTTTATGGTAATAAAACCTCTGGTTGAATCAGCCAAAAGTGAATGTCAAATGGTTCAAGGCCCTGGAGCGTAGACTGTCTATCTGATCAGCTGATTGTGGTTTTAAACAGAAAGTCTGCATCGACAAGACACTCTGGAGTTCTGATGACAAAGGCACACATGGACGGTTCAAGGGAATCCACAGTCACCCTACCTTCTTGCTTCCCCCTTGCCCCCAACACACAGCATTATACAGAAGCACAGGGTTACAGGAGTTAGAGGTAAAGCATTCTGCTTTCTATTCGCGGGTTTTCCTGAATTTCAGAGACAAGGAGGACACCCCAATATCCCACTCAGCTGTCTTCACTCCTCATTGTATCTCAACAAGCATCTTTGGGAAAGAGAACCCCTGGAGATACAACATTCCCAGCCATCATTCCTTCAATGCAGGTTTTGCAGAATACGACCTTGAACAGAAGCACCTACATGCTCCGACGTGAAGGCGATGAGCCTGGGGACGGCAGCCATTCCTTTCTCCTTGACTTCCGGGAACATCTTAAAGCGCGCGATCAGCATGGCGTACATGTTCGATATGGCGCCACCTACAGGGCACAGCGACACACCCGGTTACCGCTTCAGGTGACTGCCCACCATTGCCCAGGAAGGCAGCATTCCTCATCCCCACTCACCCAGAGTCCTGTGTGGACACGGGGGCTGTGCTTTGAGCTGAACCCTCAGCCTGGGAGAAGGCACTTTGGGCCTCACCACAGGACCCAGGCCACCCTCCCACAGCCCGCCTGTGTCGCCAAGGGGAACCATGCTTGATTCTGGCCCTGCTGGGAGCCCTCAGAAGAGAGCATTTTGCCTTCCTTATGCTTGTGAGTGCAAGCATTCTGCAAGAGGCCTGTCGAATCCTACTTTCACCCTGCCGGAGAGCAGTAACATCTCTTCATTTCAGCTCGAGCAGTGCCTTGGGCTCAGACTGACACACACGTGCTGCTCTGAGCTATCATTCTTAGAGGGGTCGGCGCAGCGGCACAGTAGGTTAATCTTCTGCCTGCAGCCCCGGCATCCCATACGGGCACCGGTTCGAGTCCCGGCTGCTCCACTTCTGATCCAGCTCTCTGCTGTGGCCTGGGAAAGCAGTAGAAGATGGCCCAAGTGCTTGGGCCCCTGCACATGCATGGGAGACCAGGAAGAAACTCCTGGCTCCTGGCTTCGGACTGGCTCAGCTCCAGCCTTTGCAGCCATCTGGGGAGTGAACCAGCAGATAGAGGACCTCTCTTTCTATCTCTCCCTCTCACTGTCTGTAACTCTACCTCTCAAATAAATAAAATATTTTTAAAAATTATTCTTAGAGAACACAAGATAGATATCCATCTATTTATTCACTGCCTTGCCCCCAGTTCTTCCATCACAAAAACATTGTGGATATAATTGAGTTAGCAAGATCTTATTGCATAATTGTAGGAATAGTCACAGCTAAGAAAGCTTTCAGTCTGTATTGAATTCTGTCTCCTGTGTCATCCCTAAGATTGTCAGGGGTTTCATGTGATAAGATTAGGGTCTCACTTGACAAGCAAGGAAAGTCAGCTTTCCCCCTGGGGTTGTTGGCAAATTTAGGATTTTTGCTATCCAGGATAAAGACAGACTGTAGGCAGTGCAAATGGGCATGCTGGCTCAGAGGGGTGAAACTACACAGCAGGGTGAGGGACTACTCTCCTCTCCCATCAAGGGGAGACACCCCCAGCCCTGCCACGATGTGGGTGCTTCAAGTTGCCTTCTCTGCTGGTGGCTGAGGGGCAGGAGGGCAGGGCCCTTTGCCTCACCTGCCCTGGGCTCTGGCCCAGGCAGGCTGGCTGGGATGGAGCACTCATCACCCAGACCCTGGCTCCTTCCTCAGTCAAAATGAGGGCAGTTCCTACCTTTCCAGACCCCAGAGACACAGGACAAGTAGAATCCAGGTCAGGCATGCTCCGAGCAGACACCCTGACTCGAAGGCTGACTGTAAGATGCTGAAGAGGGTGTCAGCTTTTAAAGGAACCCTCACTGTAGTTCCTGGGTTCTTGGGCTTGGTACTGATTGACATTTGGGTCACATGATTCTGGTGGTGAGGGCTGTCCTGAGTACTGCAGGGTGTGTGGCAGTATTGGTATTGGCAGTATGGTCTGTGCCCATCAGAGCCAGCAGCACCCTCCCTTCCCCAGTTACAATAACCAAAACCATCCGCAGACATTGCTAGACGTTCCTAGGGGGAGGCAGTGACAAAATAGCCCCGCCCCTGGTGGAGCACTGTAGCTCTGGTTCTTCTCAAAGATACTGGGGAAGGGAGAAGAGGTGATGAGAAAGGAGTAGATATTGAGGGTACTTCAACCATTGCATGGAAAAAAATGGCAACTAAAAGTTAAGCTTATTTCGGTGCAGGATTTTTTTCTTGAAAGCCATGCACAGTCTTTTCATTACATGAACTGTCTAAAAACCTCTCTTATGTACGGAGTTTGGAACTTTTGTTTGCACCAAAACATATCTTATCTTGCAATTTTCAATTATCAAGACGAATGTATCTTTTTCATGCAGTTTTCCTTGAACTTACTGAAGTCACCTCCTGTGTACAAAGAAAGCTCTTTCTGGGGCAGTGATGCACCCAGCCTCCAGCCCTGCCCGCCCACTCCTCATTTGCCAACTCAATGAGCCTCCCGCTAAAAGCTATGCAAGCTGGGGAGCTCCCGTGCCTCTGAGGAAGGAGTCTCTGAGTGTCCGAGATGGAGGAGTAAGGCAAACCGAGCAGAGCTGTGTGTTCCAGCCACAGATATCCTCTTCACTTTCAGCTCCAGGGGTGGGCCTTTTACATAGATCTCAGGCACACAGGGTGTGTGGTTTTCCCCATTCCTTCCCCTGACACTGTAAGAACCCAGGCCCAGGAGCAAGGCTAAATGCTACCTGGTAACGCATCCATTAGCAGGTTAGGAGGCTCTGAGCCGTCTCTCTTCCATGATGCCTTGCAAGAAGCAGAGCAGAAATGAGTTCTCTGCTGCCCCCAACAACTGGCAGTGCCTAGCCTATACTCCAGTGTGACATCTATGGCTTCCATCTTGGGGTGAGGACACGGAGGCTTTTAGGCCCCAAGGAAGGAACACCAAGTTCAAAGTTAAGTCCTCTCCACTTGATAACTCCCCGTCAGACATGAAGGTGTAGGGAGCAAGCCCTAAATCCATACTTAGCCAAGCCCAACTGCCACAGCGGATTCTTTCTCCAGGGTGTATGTTTTCTGGATTGTGTAGGTTCCCAGCCCCACCATGTTCATGAGGCCTGGCTCATAGTCAAGTCACTCAAATGTTCAGGGCCAACAGGTACAGCTATTCTCTCCCTACTCCTGGGTACCCTTAAATTGGATCCCAGGTACCCTTAAATTGGATCCTGGATACCAGGATCATTGTACCATTGGATCCTGGGTACCATTAAATTGAATCCCAGGTTGCTCTCTGTTCATGTCAGGGACAGCTCAAGTCTACATCTAACCCCAAAGAGAGGCAGAATAAAGGCAGAAGTGATGCTGCCCCCGGCCCTACCTAAGTCCCTCAGGAAAATCACCGTCAAAGCCTCAGGTTCAGGCCAGAATGATAAAGCGCTCTCAACAGGGACCGGGTTTCCAAAATCAAACCAAGTACCAAGCTCCCAAAGCAAACAGAGGCTAGCTTAAAGCCATCACAGCTGGTGTTTGATTTTTTTTTTTTTTTTTAGAAAAAAGCTGATTTTTCCCTTTCATTTCACTAACGCTTTTTTTCCCCTTTGGCACCTAAAAAGCTATGCTTCATAATCAAAAACATAACATAAAATAGCAGGTCTGGGTTTGTAGGAAAACATGTTTCACTGATGCCCTGGCTTGGGGGCCACTGTTGCTTGTTCTCCATGGCTTCTTGCCACGTTTTCCTATCTGTCTCCCTTCCCTGATTCTCCATTTGTCTTTGCAGAACTGCTGAAGGGAGATCAAGCCCAGGCCTTTTCAGGGCCTGTCACAGCAGCAGATGTGCTGTTGGCCTCTCTGGTGGGGCTGTCTCTGTATCCTAAGGATCCCCTGCCCTGGCTACCACCCACAAGGTCAGGTCTGCACACCAAGTCTGTTTTCCACGGGTCAGTGACTCTCCCCACTGCTTTCCCGACTCCTATTTCTTCTCTGCATCGAGCCAAGGTCACACACAGACTCATGAACCAAGGGCACGGCTTTTTGATTCAGGTTGATTCTCTGGGCTGGAAAGAGGTGTCAGTGGTGGGGCTCAGAGTGCCGTGGCTGGCAGTAAAAGACAGAATGGGTAAGACTGAAAGACATGATGATTTCCTGACCAAATAACCAGCCTCTTTTTTTAAACTCTAAGACATGATCTCCGGAGGGCACTCTCTTGCCTCCTTGAAATCAGTCTAAGTCAGCTCCCCGCCTTGTTATTTCACAGACTAGGATGGTACCTACACTCTACAGATCAGGCTGGTTATGCATCCTTGAACAGTTAATGTTTTATGAAATGAAACTCTCCTTTTCCTTTCCCTAGTTCTGGGAAGAGCATCAGAGAGTAAATTTCCTTCTTAGGGATCTTTATGCCTCCGTTCCACATTATCCACACATCCTGCAGAAACGCTGGGTCAATCCCACCTCTGATTGTGCTCTTTCTGAACAGAAATAGCTAGTGTTCAAGCACGGGGTCGTTAGCTTGGAGGCCTGCTCCACGGTCCTGTGCACTCATCAGACTCATTCTTTTGATCAACACACAGCCTATTGAACTTAATCTGAAACACAGATGAGATATTTAACCATTCTTGGGTTCACAAGGCATGTCACAAGGAAGAAACACAAAGGTTAAAATAGCATATACCAGGAGAAAATATCCCATCGCCAGAGCCCCCTGGCCAGCCAATGATTTCTCTCATTTTCTTTAGCGTGACATATTCCAAAAGCACAAATACAGGAGCGATTTCATAGGTGAACCTGCAATACAGAAATGGCTTTCTTTTATGCGTGTAACTCGAAGAAATATCTCATCCTCACTACAATAGTCACGGGACTATTTCCTTTCTCAAATTTTAAGTTTTCAAATGTGATGATGACAGTGATCATAACATTAAGCTGAGAGAAACTTATTTGCAAAAGATCTTTAAGAAGCTTTGCTTGTTTTTCTATATCTCTAAAGTCAAGAGCTTCAGCTATTGGCATAACCCACCAGGGAGGTTTATCCTATTGAATAAATAAGAAGACAGAGTAACGCTATTTGAAAAAGAACATCCAGTCATAGTCCTCTTTCACATCATACATAATTATCACTTCAAAATGCTAAAGAAGTCCCCCTTTTTGAAAGATTTTTTTCTGTAGTTTGTGTGAAAGACATATCAGAATTATTTTCTATTAAGTGAGGTTGAACATCCATGCTTTGGAAATCGGTAACCCTATTTTAGGAGGGACTGAATAAAAATAGATTTTCATACAAGAAAATCTATGAAATCTCATTTATGATGATCTAGATCACACAGAAACACATTAGCCACTTACATGTTAGTGTTGGCTGTTGATGTCAGCCAGTCTGCTGCTAATCCAACCATATCCAAGCCAGTGGACAGTTGATTGAAATATCGGGGATGCCCTGAATAAAATGAAATACCAGAATCAGAATTGCATCTAATAAAATGCACCCAATAAATGCCTCTCAAGCATGATTTCTCTAACTGAAGAATCTGGGATGATCCTTCAGTAATAGGAAACCCATGTTCAGAAATATAATATGCACACACGTATGTGAGCTCAACACACACACACACACACACACACACACTCACACAGAGCATCACAACCAGAGATTACTGTGAGCTTTGATTTCTCTTAAAACACACTTTAAAATTTTCCTTTAAACACATTCAAAAAAAATCCAATGTGGTTTTGTAATCTGGACACTAGTTTGTTCTTTTTTTGCAAACTCAAATGCTTTTGTTGACCCAAAGCAATGCAAAGACAGGTTGGTTTTGTTTACAGGCATGCTGCTAAGAATTCTTTTTTGTTGAGTTGCTCCAAGAATCAGTCATAACATGACATTCGCCAGGCATGCCAACATTCATAATAATATCAGTGACAAATGGCTGATGATTACAAAGACAGGGCAAAAATGAGAAAATAGGACACTGTGCTGAGTGGATCTGCCCTGGATTCAAAAGCTGATGAGCGCCTAAAGAAGGCACGGACAAAGCCAATTCTTGTGAATTCTTCTCTTCCTAATTATTGGATCATCAACAACAGCACAGCCTCATAGCTGACTTGTAATAAAGCTGCATACGGTCAACATCAGTATCTCGTCAACAAGACACATGAAGATGGATTCAACAGACGATCAGCCCATGAGTGAAGCGTCTCTGCTTTACCTCTGGATTTCTCTAAAACTCCCCTACCCACATACTCCTGAGGCTGATATTTAAAATGCAATTATAAATATCTGATTCGAATTCTCTGACTTGTCTCATAAAAGCCCATCGATCAGTCTGATTTGCTTAGCAGCAAAAATTCTGGAAAATTGACAATTATGGAAATAACATCTGACACCAGGTATCTGTCTGCTACGTACTGGACACCTGTCTGAAGCCTAGGGATGAGATAGACTCTTGTGGACAGCATTGGTAAAACAAGATAAAGGGAGGCACTGGGGAACGCAGAGGGGGCAGAAGTCAATACAGAGCTTATCTCGCAGCCTGGAGCATTCCCTTATCAGCCCTGGGCAGGTGGCTGGAGAGTCGGGGGCTGGGGAAAGAGAGGAGCTGGCAGAGTGCACATTTGAGAGAATCTGGGATGTGCACACCCCTGGGTCGCTCTCCAACATTGTTCTAGCTCCTGTATGGTCATACGTGGTGCCCCTCTCCCATTTTGCTTCTCTCCGAGGCGACCCCATCGGTTTACCCGTGCATGAGAGGTGAAAACAGCTGATGTCTGGAGTACCGCCCTCTCCTCTCTGCCTCATTGCCTCTCGGTCTCATTACAGCACACAGCTGAAACCGCCCGGCTCCCCCTCCCGCTGCCTTCCGTCTCTTTCCCTAAGCCATTCTTTTTCAAAGTGAGGAAATGAAGAAGAATTAGCACATCTATCCATTAATCTCCTCTCCCAGTTCAAACGCATTTCCTACAGGAATCTGGTGTGGGTGATCACACAGGAGGTAACCCGGTGGAAACACTGGCATAAAAACCTCCCCCACCCACCCCCTTAAAACTGAGAGGGGCTCCAAGATGTGTGTTGTGCCCCCATGCAGCAGGAGGTCAAGTCATCCCACAGTTACCTCCTTTCGTAAACTGTGAAGACAACGTTGATGATTCCATGGCTGGTGTGTGTGTGTGTGTGTGTGTGAGAGAGAGAGAGAGAGAGAAAGAAACATGGCTTTGCATGATGCTACAATAAGATTTTGCTGTTCTTGCAGGCTCTCTGCTGTTTACCTATCCATGAAAGGTGAGAACAGCTGATGTCCATACACACACACACACACACACACACACCTTGGTCTGCCCTGTCACCCGAGTCTCTCTGATTCCCACTCACTGATAATGATGTGAAAGTATGGATGGAGAAAGCGTGGTGGCAGGGCAGAATAATAGACCCTCTTGATTTCTGGAAGAAACATTCCCCTAATTGCATTAGCTTGGACCCTACAGGCTGCCTCCCGGGCCTTCCCTGCGAATCCAGGCCAGCCTCTCTGAAAGTGTGAAAGACCTGCCTCCCAGCCTGTCTTCCTGCCAGCCCCACACGCATGCACTTGCCGCCACCGCCGCCACTAACTGCTCCCCAAGCCACCGCCGGAGAGCCTAGGACTCGCTGTGCCGGGAATCGGGGGCCTCTCTCGGGCTGCAGAGTCAGGACACAGCGAGGCTGCGACATGAGGTTAGGGCGCTCCAGGCTCAGGACCACTCCCCATACATTCCCCAAGTGAGCCTAGAAGGATGCACACACTCTGCGGCCGGCCGGCCACCCACTCTGGCCCTGGTGTTCACCACCAGCGGCGGAGGGGCCCCAAACTAGGTGCAGGGCGCACACAGACACAGGAACGGCCTCGTTTATGGTGCCTTCCATTTCCTTTGTCTGAGGATTCCTTCCTTCCCCACACACCAGCGCGGCCAACCAAATCCAGTGGTCTCCCCGAATGCTGACACACCAGCTCCAACATTCCAGCTCCTGCATTCCCGACAGGGGTCATCTTTAACGCTACAAGAAGACTTCACCCCAGGTATTTCCCTAATGTCCTTCACCTCTCTCTAAGGTTGGAGCCCAGCTGGAAACCGAGTTAAAGACGCTTAGGAAACAGCTGGTTTCATTAAAAATTTTTTTTCTCTCAGGTAGCATTTATGGACCTGTTGGAAGCAGGGTTAGTAACTAGTTTGATAGACCTTAAATAGTTCCAGGTGACAAGTAAGACAGCTATAGCATAAAAACCTATAAGCTTGCTACTCAATGAGAGAAGCGGACTGATTTTAATTTTTTCAAGCGCTATGTGGGGAGAGGACAGAAGTCTAGACATTAGAATCAAATAAAAATATCACATTAATATTGATGCACTGCTCAGAAATCCACCTGAACTGATCATATTTTTATATGAAATCTAAATAAAATGCGTTAGAACCACACTGGACTGACACCCGGCTGGGCAAGCATGGCCAAAGCTAAGAACTGAACTGGTCTCGGCTCTCGCTGACACTAAATGGAATGTTGATAGACAGAACTATTACTTTCATTGACTTGCAATTCCCATTATCTCCACTCCTTAAATTGCATTTCAAATACCACCAGCTTTTAAGGAAGAAGATGTAAAACATCTTTATAGACTGTTCAGTAGCAATATAAATAACAGGCAGCGGTTTGCCAGTAACATATTTAAATA
The DNA here is from genome assembly GCF_051225735.1 of Oryctolagus cuniculus. Lineage (NCBI taxonomy): Eukaryota > Metazoa > Chordata > Mammalia > Lagomorpha > Leporidae > Oryctolagus > Oryctolagus cuniculus. Next base: position 105,558,536 of record NC_142879.1, read on the forward strand.
ATAGCTAGACAAAAATGGATTACAAGTATGGGGGGTTGTTTTTAGTCTTAGTGTGTATAGCATGTGGGTTTGCCATGCACAGTAAATGAGAATGACATCTGATCAACCCCCAGAAAGCATGTTTCTCAGACTGAGTTTGATCGAAATTGACAAGCTGAATTCCTTTCCCTATGCATTTAGTTCTAAATCCACAGTCTTACAAAAGTGGCTACTAATAATTCAGGAAATTGATTCATCAAGGCTCGTTGCATGCATACCTTTCCTCTGCCAGTATAAACAATGTAAGGACAACAACAACAAAAAAAGAAAATAAAGAAGAGCTAAAACATCGCACAGCAAATATTCCTAAAATGTTATTTGTCCATAAAATGGTACTGAAAACTGATCAAGAAAACCTGTGCAATATAAAAGGATGGCATTTCTATGGTAATGCTCATGGAATATTTTACTGATTTTTATTTGCTAGCAAATCCTTTTAAGGCTACAACTCAATTTAAGTGCACGAAGTCTCCTCCTCCCCTAAAAGTTCGTTCATCCTTGTTTTTATTGCTTTCATGAAGTGCCATGTCCTCAAGGATCAGGATGGTGAGAGATGATACGGAAAAGGAAGGCTGAGCATGACCTGGGCACATGAACAGCTGGTTTTGTGTCGATAAAATAAAAGCTTGGAATGTACCCAAATACATTACACCTGGAGCTTTAAGAAGGGTAGAACACGAAGAACGCTGTGAAATACCAATAGGCAGACTATAAAATACATGTTAGAAATTTTTCCTCTGAGGCTATGAGACTCTCCCTTTCCCCTTTTCTCTTTATCTTATAATACACAGAGGCCAGACAGGACTTAATCCTTCCATACCAGGGCGGCATTGCTCGTCTACATTGTGGTTTTGGTGTGGGTGTGGAGAAAAACCTGGAATTCAGATCTGAAGTCTTGGCCATTGAGACAAAGCCAAAGCATTCTCTCTCCAGCTGGATGGTGACACCGAGTGGTTATTCTAGTGTCTGGGTGGTTCTGTGCCTAGGGAAGGACCAGCACCCCACTAGCATTCAGGCTTTTGTTTGAATCATGCCTTTTGATCTTTCCTTTCCATATCCCCTTTCTGTCTCCATTTTGGGTCGCTTCTACTGGCCTCTGCTGCTACACCAGCGGTTGATGTCTGTGGCCAAATACATGCAACACAAAAGCTGATGATGTATACTTAGCGTTTGTGATTTTACCAGAAGCATCAACAGTTATCACGCTAGTAAAAGGTGCTTTTGACTGGAATCAGTCTCCTAAGGACAATTTCTGAAATGATGGACATAACATTGCACGTTTGAAAAGAACAGGAGTTCCACAAAACGGAAAGCATGTCATGGGAACAATACAAATCGTAAATGTAAAAAGAGCTTTATTATTGCAATGGGACAATACCTGTTTTAATTGCATATTTTAGAGTTGTTTGGCAATGCATCAAAATTTCCTCCAAATTTTGTGGGTGCTCTGCCAGTTCCCAATTATACTCTTGAAGAAGCTCATTGGGATAATGGAAATCGATCACTTTGGTGGATCGATCAAAACTTTTCACCACGTACTGAAGCAGAATGTCCACAACCTCTTGCAGAAAGGCGAGGGTGGGCCTCTCGCCCCCGAAGGCGGGCAGCAGGTCTGAGGGACGGAATAAAAAGGCCACATTTCAATTTACCCGTGAATACACGCAGGCAGTATCTTGATCGGGCAATTTCTCCTTGAACAGATTATACGATTTTTTTAAAGAGCATTTTCTGTAAAGGGATCACTTTTCACAGAGGAAAGCAATCAATGAGAGGAAATACGACTTCTCTTCCCCTCCTCATCAATTCTTGCAATTTCAATTCCTAGCTTATTGTTCGTTTTCCTTTAGACAAGAGAGCGCGGCTCCATTGGTCTGTTCCCAGGAGCGCATCCTAACTGTCACTTCTCAGTGCATCCTCTTAGATGTCTACGGACGCATTTTCACATCAGCAGTGTCTGGGGAGTGCCTTCGGGCGCACCTGGCCGCGCAGAACCCAGCACGTTAGGGTTTCGGGGCCATGGAAGACCCGCTGTTTCCGCGTCGATTTGTGTGTGTGCATGCACGCGCGCGCGTGTGCGTTTGGAGACCGGGCGTGCAAATGCACGGGGAGTTGTAGGGGTTAGCTTCGCGCACGGCTGTCGCTTGAACAGAATCGAGTTTCTGTGACACCGCTCTGATCTCACCCCCTGAGTCCCGGTCTAGATACCCGGACCCCGAGTCTCACCTGGCGCGCGGTGGGTGGGGCCGGGCCCGTTTTACCTGTTGCGTGCAGAAAGGCGTAGTTGACGTCCGCTTTGGGGCAGCTGCAGGGCTTCTGGTCGCAGGCACAGGCGGCCTTCCGGGCCGGGGCCCGCGAGGGTTGGTTCCCGCCGCTGTCGGCTGGCTTCTCGGTGTCCCCGTAGAGCAGCGCTGCGCAAGGACGCGGAGAGCGCGGGTTGCGGTCAGCCGATGGGGATGCGGGGGTGAGAAGGTGGCTGTGACCCGGCGCGCGCGCGCTGCAAGCGCCTGACCTTGCCCGCCCCCAACGCGCCCTTCCCTGGACCCCGGGCACTCACCGCACAGCTTGTTTCCGATGCCGCCCGTGAACTTCTGGGCCACCTGGCACCAGGCTCTCGCTGCAAGGAGGGCAGAAAGAGAGCGCGGACGCAGGTGTGAGATTTCGTTCTGTGTGAACACCGCCAACCCGCGCGGGGTCAGGGAAGGGGCCGCCTTGTCTCCTGCAGGGGCCTCCCCGGACTCCGCGCGGCTGCAGGTGCGGCAGGCGTGCGGGAGCCTCGCAGCGCGGCTGGCCCTCCGCTCAGTCCGTGCATCTGTTTCGCAAGGAGGAGCCCCAGGCACGGCCCTCCACCCTCACCCACCAAATGCCCATCGGCCGAGGAAGCTCTCCTCCCCGCCTAGGCACCCAGGATGTCCATGTCCTCGCATGCTGTTTCCAGACCTAAAAATCCTCTTCCTCTTTCGCATTTTCCCCACTTTCTCAGCCGCCACTCCGCCCCTCCCCAGCGTCCCAGGCCCCCGGGATTCGGTGTCCTGGAGGTGCCGTCCTCTTTGGGGATGAAGGAGCCTGAGGCTCCTGGACGTCTTTCCTGGGGCCGCCAAGGACTTAGCCCTGGAGCAGGGCTAAGGAAGTTTTCTGATGCAGGGAGTCTTCCCCTGCCTCCTCTCTCCTCCCTGGCATGCACACCCCAGGGCACCCGCAGATCTCGCCTGATGCCGTCTCCCGTTCTCGTACCTGTGCCAGGGTTCTCGGGGTCTCCGGAGCCATCTTCAGTCCCGAAGGACCAGAAGCCGGAGCCCGGAGATGCCATCAGCGCTGCGAGCCGGGAGCAGGTTGCTTCCGAGTGCGAGCTGCTGGGGAAGCTGCCACCAGCTCGGCCCCGGGCGCGCGCGCGCGCGCGTGCGTATGTGTGTTGTGTGTGTTGTGTGTGTGTGTGTGTGTGTGTGTGTGGCGGGAGGGGGCACCGCGCGCGGCGAGGGTGGGTGTCACACAGGGACAGCCAACGTGCGTGTCTGCCTGCGCGGGTGCGCGCGGCGGGTCGGGCTTAGGGATCTGGGCACGCTTTTGGAAGCCGTGCAGGTTCAATGGGGAAGGAGTCAGGGGGACCCGGACAGTGGAAAGTACAGGGCGCCGGGAGGGAGCTTAGTAGGGATGGCTGAGGGGGCGGCGGAGAGAGGACGTGGGCGAGGGCGAGGGTGCGAGGCTGACTGCGCGCGCCAGCTTGAGTCAGAGGCCCCAGTGGGAGGCGTGCAGGCGCGTGAGCCCCCGCCCGCCAGAGCGCGCTGTCCAGGGTGCTACCGAGGCCGGCCGCGCACGGACCTCCGCCAGGGGCACACAACAGGGAGGACGTGGAAGGTGGCTGCTACTGTTTTACTGGTGCCCCGAGGGGCGTATTGCGTGGTTCCTGCTGCGGGGAAGGAAGCGCGGTTCCCGCGCCGCCTTTCTCCAAGCGAGTACTGAGGTCGTGGCGACCGCAGAGCCAGAATCGGGCGCCGGTCACGACGAGCTTCGGGAAGGAGGAGGTAGAGGAACAGCGCCCACGCACGGGTGGGCGCGTTTCAGCTCCTTAGCAGAGCCCGAAGCCTGTCCTGGGGCGCGCCGCTCCTGCGCAGTCCCGCGCTGGGTGGCCGCGCCCTCTGTCCAGGTTCAAAATCCACGCTGGGGTCTGTCACCGACGACCTCCGGCTAGGAATAAAATCATAAAACGCACCGACACTTCTTGGGAGGGAGCAGGGGAGAGTGGCCAACGCCGGTGGGGTTGATGGCAGACGGGGGGATGAGGTCACTGGGTGACCTTGGCTGGACAGGCGTGGATGCGCCTGCTGCTCGCAGCGTGGTGGGGAGAAGCGCGCGGGGTTCCAGCTATGCAGCCTGGGCTTTCCAGATCCGAGCAAAGACACCATCCACCGGGCCCTCGTTTTTTAGGGGATCCCAAACCAACGATCCCTGCGCCCCAAGAGACTCTTCACGGTGGGTGGGATCTGCTGTCTCCGAGGTCCTGGGGTGGGAAAGAGGTTCCTCATTTTCTAAGGAGGAGAAAGCATCTTTTCTCCGCGATGATTTCTTTTTTCTAAAAGCTGCCGACGCTGGGAATGCGCCCAGAGTGTCTGGGTTCCCCGAGTTCTTTTTTGCTTTCTCTGGGCGGCCGAGATCAACTTGACATGCACCTTGGCTGCTCCGAGACTGACCCGGGAGGGAAAGGACTGCGTTCGGCCTCCCGCGGCACCTGCCCGCCGGCGCCTCCCGGGAGCCTTCCTCATTTCCTTCGGGCTCGCGGGCGGTTCTCCCAGACCTCCCTAGCCAGTTATCAGATCGGTTTCTCAGTTTCGGCTACCACCCCTCGAGGCTTGCTCGGGAGTCGGAGTCGTGGGGTCCGAGGGGACCACGCGCAGGCCCACAGCTTGCGTCCCCAAGCGCACTGTCCCCGGGCCAATGCTCTCCACAAAGCTTTGTTCTCTCCCTGCGTGCCCGAGTGCTGGGGATCCGGCAGGAGCCATCGGATGCGCCCTGTGGCCGCCGTCCTGGGGCGGGGGGTGAGCGCGGGGAGCGCACTGGTGGTGGAGCCGCGGAGGGCGTGGCGCTGAGCCGGGCAGTGTGGAGCAGCTCCGGCAGGGCTGCAGGGGCGCGGCGGTCAGGCACGCAGGCTTTGGCTGGGCCCCGCTTTCCCGCCCTCCCGGCTCCAAGTGTTCAAGCTGGCCAGGCGACAACTCCGGGAACGCAAAGACTTCGTGGCTCAGCTGTGCGCGCCGCAGCTAGGGCAGCCCTGCGGCTCTCGATCCAGCCGCGCAGATACGAGCCGGGGAGACTGCTTCTTTGATGAACTCCACGCCAAATTCGGCAAATACTTTGCTTCGAGGCAGCAGGAACTTTTCCACTAGGGATGAGTGGTCGAGAATTTAAAACAAGCGTTCAGCGCGCGCGCCCAGAGGCAGAAACGGATTAAAACACGAGGAAGGTAGAAATCCCCTCCACATTTTTATTTTATTTATTTTTTTGGTAAGGCGATGATTTACAATGCTTCTGTTTAAACTCCATGAAACCCCCTAGCTCCGAATACTTTAAGTCTCACGGTGTTATTCCTATTTTTCCCCTTTTTTATTTATAAACACACACGTTACTTGAGAGGCAGACGGGGATACCCAATTTGTCTTCCTTTAACGCTGCCTAGACAGCGGTTGGCTTGGTAAAGACTTGGATTTCGCAAAAGAGCCGGCTCACCCTCTTGCTGGCGCTCCGGGTTGCAGATAACAAAAGAAGGCAGGGAGCTCATAATTACGGTCATTAGCTCACAAAGGAGGCAGCCAGCGAAGCGCGCAGAGGCGGGCCGCGCAGGGAGCGGCTGTCCAAGGCCCTTCCTTGGACGACCAGTACCTGTTTTGGGCTCCGTTTCGTCCTGGGATCTCGCCGCCGTCCGGGGCCAAAGAAGAGGGCCCAGGAAAAGAAAGCAAGCGAGAGAAAGCCTAAAAGGAAACAAAAACATGGCACCCTCCCGCCGAGCTCTGTGTCTCCAGTCTCGCTTTTTGGCAGTGTGAGTGTGGCTGGCGGGAGCGGCTCCGTCATCTCCCGCATCCCAGCCACGAAAGGCCGGGCTGCCGGGCCGCCCGGGAGGTCTGGATTCAAAGACGCAACTGCAGCTCGGCGCAGCTCGGTTTGCTGCCCCTCGAGGGTCTCCGGCCTGGGTGAAAGGCTGGTTAGGGCCGAGGGCCCCGGGTCGCCGCGAGTTACGGACGCTTCCCCTCCTCTACACTCCGTCCGCAGGGCTCTGCAGCTCCCTGGATATGGGCAGCCCGGGGTGACCCCTCTCCCCTCCAACATTCCCTCCCTACCCCTGCCCCCAGCCCCCAGCCCCAGCAAGGCCACGGCGCCAACGCAGGCTGAGAAGTAGGGCCTAGAGCGCGTGCGTGGTCTCGGGGCCGGCCCTGCTGCTCCGCTGTAGGGTTCCCCTCGGCCGGATCTCTTCTGGAAAGTGCAAAGGTCGGCCAAGACATCGCTGGAGGCTTGTTGGTGCCACCTCGTTGGGTTGGAGAGCGTAAGACGTGCTGGGCGCGAGCTGTGCCAAACGTTAGCAGCCAGCTGCATTTCCCGTTTCTCGAAGTTTTCTCCAGAGTCCTCTTGGGTCGGACCTCTGCGTGCATGAGCCCAGGGCACCTGCAGAAGGGACAAGCCCTGTCCAGGCGGGAATCCTTCGTACAACTGAACCTTCGATGCAACCGTCTGGCTACACTTCCTCATCCTCTCCGGGCCGGGCCGTGTAGACGGCGGAGGGTGTCAGTTGCATAGTTAACTAGATGAAGGAATGCAAACCTGTGCCTACCCGACATCCTCCCCTCCCCTATCTTACATACACCCACGTGGGAGCAGCGGTGATCGTCCCGTCTGCGGACGACGGGAACTGAAGGTCTGACAGCGCTGCTTAGTGGTGGCGCCAGTGGAAGCCACAGCAGCTGGGAACGCAGCTTGTGTGCCTCTTGTGTGGTACATGGAGAGTGGGTCGCGTTTTATGTCTCAGAGGCGGAGTTTCCTTCGAGAGGGGTTGGGGGTGGGGAAGTTCCCTGCTGGAGGCGGAAATGCCCTGACTCCCCCTCCCCCCACACTGGGGCGCAGCCACGGGCACAGAGGTGGAGCCGAGGGAATGTCTCTGCAAGGCCACACTGGGGCGCAGCCACGGGCACGGAGTGGAGCCAAGGGAATGTCCCGCAAGGCCACACTGGGGCGCAGCCATGGGCACGGAGTGGAGCCGAGGGAATGTCGCTGCAAGGCCACACTGGGGCGCAGCCACGGGCACAGAGTGGAGCCAAGGGAATGTCCCGCAAGGCCACACTGGGGCGCAGCCATGGGCACGGAGTGGAGCCGAGGGAATGTCCCGCAAGGCCACACTGGGGCGCAGGCACGGGCACGGAGTGGAGCCGAGGGAATGTCCCCGCAAGGGAAGGGGACGTCGCGAGCTTTCCGAGGCACTTCCTTTATTTGGTAACCCAGATAACCCAGGCAAAGGAAAGCCCCGCTTGGGGTGACATTCATCTGGAGATCTTGCTCACGCCCACACCCTGGGGTGGCCCGCGGCCTGGGGAGGCCGTTCCCAGAAAGAAGAAATCATCGAAGTCACACCGAAAGGGTTTGGCGACAGCTCCGAGGCTGCCGGGTCCCCAGAGGAGTGGCCAACAAGTGAGCAAAGACAGGTGTTGTGGGCCAGGGCAGATGATGCCCCAGACGGTGGCCTGGTCCCAGTGGAGGGCGCGGGGTGCGGCTTTCCCAAGGGCCCCCAGCTCTCCTCCTTCCGAAGGCTGCTTCCGAAGGTCGTGGCTGCAATGCCTGGTGGTGCCAGCGCCTGAGGCTCCTCCCCTCGCCCCCAAGGCCCTGCAAGCTCCACTCTTTCTCCAGGGCTGCGGCCGCCCAGCGGCTGGGCTACAACTGTTGCACAAGGCGCTGGCGCTGGGAGGTTTTGCGCAGGAGCCTCCTGTAGTCGAAGGGGTTGGCTGCTGGCCCGCTGTCCCCCTCGTCGGGGATCTCCGCCACCCAGCACCTGCGATCGAGACGGGTGCGTATGAAGTTAGCAGCGCCCCCTGGCACACAGAGCATCCCCACCCACCACAGGCATTCAATGCAGGCGCCATCCAAACATCAGAATGACAGACAGCGGCAGCTTCCCTAATCCTCTTAGCGAGTTTTGAAAATAGAATCCGATGCCTGTGTCTGGGTGAGAGAGCAAAGCACCACGTGTAGCCAAGGAATGCGCTTCATTTGGGTGAAGATAACTCACAACTGGTAAATATGCATGGTAGTGTCTTCATTTTTAACGCGCTGGCCAACAAGAACTCCAAGTGTCCAGGTAGCCACCCACCACTGTGTGTTTTAAGACGGTCCCAATAGTTCTTTTTTCTTTTCTTTTCTTTTTTCTTTTTTTTTCTTTCTTTTTTTTTTTTTTTGACAGGCAGAGTGGACAGTGAGAGAGAGAGAGACAGAGAGAAAGGTCTTCCTTTGTCCTTGGTTCACCTTCCAATGGCCACCGCGGCAGGCGCGCTGAGGCTGGCGCTCCGCGCTGATCCGAAGCCAGGAGCCAGGTACTTCTCCTGGTCTCCCATGGGGTGCAGGGCCCAAGCACTTGGGCCATCTTTCGCTGCACTCCCGGTCCATAGCAGAGAGCTGGCCTGGAAGAGGGGCAACCGGGACAGAATCCGGCGCCCCAACTGGGACTAGAACCCGGTGTGCTGGCGCCGCAAGGCGGAGGATTAGCCTAGTGAGCCACGGCACCGGTCTAGTCCCAATAGTTCTTCAAAGTGCTCTCCCGGATCGGACCCAACCGCTGTGTTGGCCACACAGGAGCCCCCTGCCCTGCTAACTTTGTCAAACCTTCAACAGTTTTCAAGGAGGCTGCCAGGTCATCTTTCCTGGTCTCACTGCTGTGAACCCCTGCAAGGGGTGGGGTGCTCCCTGCTCTGCAGCTATAGTCACTCACTCATTCAGTCGTGGGGTACCCTAAGGGCCAGGCACCAGTGCAGGTGACAGAAGAACCAAAGTGCTTGCTTTTATGGAGTTTATGGTCTAGTTTGGCAGAGGACCATAGACAGTTTAAAAGTATGAGATGATGAGAGGCATTGCACAGAAAATTAAGGGTAGTGGAGGAAGGCCGATGGTGTGTGTGTGTGTGTGTGTGTGTGTGTAAGCTATTTCCTTGTAGAGGGCACTCAAGTAAAACCACTCTGAATGGGGACATGGAGGACAAGACATTGAACCAGCCATGAGATTGCTTGGGGAAAGGTTACTCATTCCAGGATAACAGATCAACCAACAGAAGGGTCCAAGAGTATGGTGCACATGTTGTGTTCAAGGACCAGCAAGGAGGTCACGGTGGTTGTTTGGAAGAAGTAAGCAGGGGGCGGGGTGGGGGGAAAGGAGGGGACAGTGTGGCCGATGAATTGGCACTTTTACTCTACCTCGAGGACTTGGATTTTTTTTTTTTATTTTAGGGTCTTCCTTCTGTTGGTTCACTCCCCAAATGACCACCACAGTGCCGATCCGAAGCCTGGAGCCAGGTGCTTCTTCCTGGCCTCCCATGCGAGTGTAAGGACCCAAACACTTGGGCCATCCTCCACTGCCTTCCCGGGCCACAGCAGAGAGCTGGACTGGAAGAGGAGCCACCGGGACTAGAACAGGCGCCCATATGGGATGCCGGCACCTCAGGCAGAGGATTAACCAAGTGAGCCACGGCGCCGGCCCCAAGGACTTGAATTTTACTTAGAACAAGAGAAACATTGAAGGATTCTGAGCAGACAAATGTCTCATAAAAGGATCTGGCTGCCAGAGTAATGTCGGGTGGCCAACTGAACTGATCCCATAATAGTCCAAGCAAGACCGAGAATGGCTTGAACTGGGCTTGGAGTGCACCTGGGGAGACGTGGCCAGATGTTCAGGAGGTAGAACTGAAAGAGTTCGCTGAGGGCTTGGATGTGCGGTATAGAAAAAAAGAAATCAGCAGTGTCCCCAAGACTTTTAACTTAAACGTTGCTATCAATGACAGGAGGAAGGTGACAGAGGGGTGACAGAGGAGCACGTGTGTGTGTGTGTTGGTTATGCCAAGCTTGAGAAATGTACTAGGGTTTAAGAGGATGCCCTGAGCAGGCATTGGGATGTAATCGTATGAAGTTTGATCTAGGTTAGAGATTTCAGTGCAGGAATTCCAAGTCCAGAGACGGTATTCAGTGAACAAAGCAAATAGCTGGGACACTCCAGTCCTGAGAAATCAGCAAGATGATGATGGATGGCCAGTGGAGGAGACTAAGGAGGAGACGCCAATGAGGCAGGAGGCAAGCCAGAAGTCGTGCCCTGGAGGCCAACGGAGAAAGAGTCTGAAGAGGAAAAATAGAGTAATCGTAGGCATTAAATGCTGCTAAGAGGAAGAGAGGATGACAGACTCGATCATGGGACATGGCAAAATGAGACCATGGTGATCCTGGCCAGGGGCAGTTTCCGTGGGGCGTGGGGATGGAAACCTGAGTGAAGGGGTGTGAGAGAGAATGGGGAGGGTGGGTATGAAGGAGACAGTCTCACCACTCCTCACTTAGTAATATAGCAAAGAACGGAAAAATGGGTAGCCTTGAAGGGAGACCGGATCAAGGGCATTAGAAAAAAATGTATTTCTTTTATTAGAAAGGGAGTGGGGTAGATCTCCCATCTTCTAGTTCACTCCCCAGTTCTCACAAGGCTGGCCTAGGCTGAAGCCAGGACTTGGGAATCCAATCCAGGTCTCCTACACTGGTAGCAGGGACCCAAATACTTGGGTCATTGCCTGCTGCCTCCCAGGGTACACATTAGTAGGAAGCTGGGTTAGAAGCAGAGCTAGGACTCCAACCAGGCACTCTGATGTGGGATGCAGGTGGCCCAGGTGCCGTCTTAGCCATGCCTCATGTTTGCAGATGGCCAGACATGCTTTGGAAAAGAGAATGAACATTCAAGATGCAGTAGAGAGAGAGGGGGGATGACTGCATGACAATATTCTTGAGCAGATGGAAACTTGGATTTAGCACACAAGGGGAAGCTTTGGCCTTAGGTAGAAAGCCAGAGAAGTCATTGATCGTATGGTAGCGGAAGGAAACAGGTAAGCAGTGGAAAGATGGATGGATTTGGTGGTGGGAGTGCAATGTTTGGTTTCTGCTACTATATTCCCAGTTAAATAGGAAAGAAGGTTGTCAGTTGAGAGTGAGGAAGTTTGAGGTTTGAGAGGAGACAAGAATGCTTAACAGTAGAATGAGAAAGTGGGATAATGGATTTTTTAAAGATTGATTTTATTTATTTGATAAGACAGAGTTACAGAGAGAGGTAGAGACAGAGAGAGGTCTTCCATCCACTGGTTCTCTCCCCAGATGGCCACAATGGCCAGAGCTATGCCAAACTGAAGCCAGGAGCCAGGAGCTTCTTCCAGGTCTCCCACACTGGTGCAGGGGCCCAAGGACTTGGGCCATCTTCTACTGCTTTCCCAGGCCATAGCAGAGAGCTGGATTGGAAGAGGAGCAGCCGGGACTAGAACCGGTGTTCTTATGTGATGCCGGCGCTTTAGGCCAGGGAGTTAACCCGCTGTGCCACAGCGCCGGCCCCAAGGGATAATGGATTTTTAAGGGAAATGTAATACTGCAAAGTAACTAAGAGTCTGCCTAAGGTGTGCAGCCATAAATTTCAAGTGAGATTATTAGATTTAGCTTTTTCTCTAGTTAGGTTCAGCACTCTGGGGCAGGAATAGGATGAAATTTGCTTTTTATTTATTTGAAAGTCAGAGTTAGAGAGAGAGGGAGAGACAGAGAGAGGGAAGAGAGAGAGAGAGAGAGAGAGAGAGGTATCTTCCATCTGCTGGTTCATTCCCCAGATGGCTGCAATGGCTGGGTCTAGGCCAGGCCAAAGCCAGGAGCCAGGAGCTTCATTTGGGTTTCCCCCATGGGTGGCAGAGCCCAAGTATTTGGGGCTCTTCTGTTGATTTTCCAGGCCATGAGCAGGGAGCTGGATTGGAAGAGGAGCAGCTGGGACTTGAACCGGTGTCCACAGGGGATGCTGGTGCTGCAAGAGGCAGCTTTACCTGCAATACACCACAGCACCAGCCAGAGAAAGTTGGGATTTAACCAGCATTAGAGTTTGCTAGTTGAAAAAAAATTGAGGGAGAAAGGGGCAGATGTATCAAAGTGATGATGACTAGAATGGCCAGAACTTTGCCTGCTATTGGAAAATGCCTTCATTCTGGTCCACTCAGAATGGAGAGTTAGAAGACAAAGAAACTGCTGGCAAGGTGTTTCAGGGTAGTGGGTACTTGATGAAGCTTTCCATGCGGGGTCATGATGGCTATGGATGGGAGGGTCACTTACTTTAGGTTCCTGCCTTGAGTTCTCTTGTAGGAGAGTTCAAGAATGTTGAATAGGAACCCACCCGCCACATACATCACACACGATCTATAATCCCAAGGACTACACTGCCAGGCCTTAGATCCTTCTTATCCTCAATGCAGAGATGATGAGACAGACTGGTTCTAGTTGACAGAGCTGGTGAGGAGTGAGGATTCAAACCGAAGCCCAGTGGGCCAAACCCCAGTTTCCCTGCTGCAACTCTCTGCCTCTTTGCTGCTGATGCCTCCTTTGGGACTCTCTTATCTTGTAATTAGTGCGCCCTTGCTCCATTTTGCTTTCCCTCTATTCTATCCTCTCTCTACTTCCCCACCATAACTGAAAGCTGGGTTTGCCCTAAACAGCCCTACGACTCTCACTATTGCTCCGCATTGACCCCACGGCTTCCATCCTGAGAGGAGAGGAGCTGTCAGCCTCCTGTTGCATTCTGATTCCTCTCTGCAGCCACTGATTGCCCGACACTGGCTTTCCTTCACTGAAATGCACCAGAATAACAAACACAGATGAAAGACACTGAAGAAGGTGCAGTGGATGGGAATAATCATATCGCTACAGTGTTACGCTACTCAAAGCAATCTACAACTTAATGAGATCCCTATGAACTTCCAATGACATTTTTCACAGAAGTAGAAAAAACAAAAACAATCCTATAATCCTAAAATGTGCAAAGAACCACAAAAAGCTCCAAAGCAATCCTGAACAAAAAGAACAAAGCTGGAGGCATCGCACGACCTGATGTCAAAACTACTACAAAGCTATGATAAACTGCATGGTACTAACATCGAAACAGACACAGAGACCAATGGGAGAGAAGAGAGAACTCAGAAAGAAGCCCACACACGTATGGTCAACTGATTGTGGACAAAGATGCCAAGAGCACACAATAGGGGAAGAATAGTCTCTTCAGTTACAGCGTTGGGGAAACTGGACATCCACACGCAGAAGAATAAGATTCACATCGTGTATGAGAAGCCAACTGAAAATGATTAATACTAAATCATTAAACATAATGCCCAAAACCATGAAAGTAGTAGAAGAAAATATAAGAGCAAAGAGACATGATATTGTGCTGAGCAATGTGTTTTTGGATTTGACCTCAGAAGTCCAGATAACAAGAGCAAGACAGATAAATGGGATTACATCAAACTAAAAAGTTTTGCATAGCAAAGGAAATGATACTGAAGTTTAGAGAAAACCTAGAGCATGGGAGAAGATATTTGCATATCATACATATGATAATGGGCTAAGACCCAAAATATACAAAGATACCATATAACTTATTAGCAAGACAATAAATAACCCAATTAAAAAGTGAACAAAGGATCTGAATAGACACTTCTCAAAGCAGACACACAAATGGCCCTGAGGTATATGAAGAAATGTCCATAATCACTAATCATCAGGGAAATGTCAATTTAAACCACAGCAAGATATCACTTCAGTTCTGTAAGAAAGGCTAATTTTTGTCAAAAACACAAAAGGTAACCAGTGTTGGTGAGGATGTGGAGAAAAGAGAACTTTGCACACTGTTGGTGGAATGTAAATTAGTACAGTCATTATGGAAAACAGCATGGAAGTGAAGTGGGGGAAGTCAGGGAGCTAGATTAAGTTCATGAGCTGGAGGCCACACCTTACCCCGCCCCCAAGTAGTCAATCACATGACCCCCTCCCCAAGATGCACCTCCCCTTCCCTGGGACCTGGGGGCAACACCACGTAACCACTCCCCTTTTTGAAGCTAATCAAAAGCCTAGTGAAGGGGGAGGGGCTTCCTTTTCTCTCCTCACCTCGTGGACCCAGGACAAGCAGAGCAGGGTATGAAACCCCCCTTTTTGCCTTCCCTGGCTCACTCGTCCTAAATGAAGCCCCCACATACCTGCGTGTTCTTAAATAAACTTATCACACTGCATGCCATCTTTGTGCCTATACTCACCATTCTCCTGGGATATTAATTTTGGCCCAACCTAACCCACAGCAGAAGTTTCTCAAACTAATAAAAATAGAGCTACCATATAATCCAGCAATCCCACCACTAGGAATACAGTCCGAGGAAGTGAAATCAGCGTCTCACAGAGATTCTGAGCTCCCATGTTCACGGCAGCGTTATTCACATGGCCTAGTTACCTATCAGTGGATGGAGGGATAAAGAAAACATGGCATATGTACGGAACGGAATACTATTCAGCCTTAGGAAAGAAGGGAATCTTGTCGTTTGTGCCAATATGGATGGACCTGGAGGACATTATGGTAGGTGAAATAAGGCAGGCGCAGAAAGACAAATACCACACCATCTTAGTTACAGGTGGAATCGAAAAGTGACAGACTCGTGGAAGCAGAGTTGAGGTACTTAACAGAGGTTAGGGAGGCAGGGGATTGGGGAAGTATTGCCCAAAGGGCACAGACGTCAGAGAGCAGGAATAAGTTCAAGGGTCAGTTTTACAGTATGGGGACTGTAGTTAATAACAATGCAGTCAGCGCTTGAAAACTGCTGACAGGGTTCTCACCACAAAAACATGCTAAGAGCCGGTGCCACGGCTCACTAGGCTAATCCTTCGCCTTGCGGCACCGGCACACCAGGTTCTAGTCCCGGTCGGGGTGCCGGATTCTGTCCCGGTTGCCCCTCTTCCAGGCCAGCTCTCTGCTGTGGCCCGGGAGTGCAGTGGAGGATGGCCCAAGTGCTTGGCCCTGCACCCCATGGGAGACCAGGAAAAGCACCTGGCTCCTGGCTTCAGATCAGCGCAGTGCGCCAGCTGCAGCACGCCAGCCACGGTGGCCACTGGAGGGTGAACCAACGGCAAAGGAAGACCTTTCTCTCTGTCTCTCTCTCTCACTGTCCACTCTGCCTGTCCAAAAAAAAAAAAAAAAAAAAAAAAAGCCATGCTAAGTATGTGAGGTAATGAGAATGAGTATGTTACTGTCATTCTATATACCTATTTCAAAACATCAAAATACAGTATTTGTGACTTATGCCATAGTGTAGGCAATCTTTATCAAATTCTTGAGACACTCAATTCCTACTTGCTGTTATCCCTTTCTCCCAGGTCCTACTTATATCTTCCTGGTTGATGCCAGTACTTGCTTGGGGTGTGTGTGTGTGTATTCACGCACAGATATTTGTGTGGTAACTTTTTCCAATGTATAGTTTAGTTGCAAATGTCCTTTAGAGCTGTTTTCCGTTTTGTTTTTATTTCGCATTTTAAGCTCAGGATGCTATCAAGGTTTACTGGCTGCACTGGACCTATCTGTTTCTACAATCGTCCTTAGTTTAGAAAATCCCCCAGGAGCTACCTTGTTCGGCTTTGTTACATCTCAGTATTTTCCCTCTAGCATCAAGCTCCTTGGATACAAGGACCACAACTTCCTTATGTGACTTCCTGCAATGCCCAGCATTGTACTTTGCAGAGAGAGGCAATACTGTATAGAGATGAAAGCCAGCAACTATAAACCCAGAGAGGCCTGTGTTCAAATCCAGCTCACCCAGGTGACTGATTGCAGCCCCTTAACTCGGGAAACTGAGGCTCCTCAGCCATAAAATGCAGTGATAATAGGAGCTGCTTCATGTCGCTGTGTGGATTAAATGAGATAATGACACAGTGCCTAGCACTGAATAAGCCCTAACCTGGGGCTAGCTGCCAGCATCCTTATTCTAGTGGATGCTAAATACCTACACCCAGGCCTCACCGGGACACCAGGTGGGATGGCAGGGCTCACGGCTTTTCTATCAGATGTGTGGCTGTCGTGGGTGGGGGTGAGGGGCTGGGGAGGAAGGTAAGAATACCCAGGAGAGGGGCGAGAGTGGCTGTTAGGACGGGAGCAGGACAGCCAGGGAAAAGCCTTGGATTTGAGTTCACGACGTCAGCCTGGGATCTGGGCCACGTCACTGAATCTCCCTGGCACGTGGGGATCTCCAGAATAGAGCTCTGTGGTTATCCTAGAACATTCCTAAGCTCCAACATGCTACGTATAGTTCGTGATCCCAAGACGGAAGAATTCGTCTTCTTTTCGGAGACAAGGGGCAGAAATCATATTTCAGGCAGACTCTGGAAAAGCAAAGAAAGGTGACAGCAGGCACCGTGTGGGGAACACCCTCCTCGGTCACACACAATACACCGTTAGGTGCTTTAGTGCTTCGTTTCATCTCTGCTCAAGGCAGGAAGTTAGTAGCAAATCCTTGTGCAGAATGGACACTGAGGCTTAAAGAAGCAGGTGACAACCAAGCCATCCGACGATGAAGCGGCAGCATCAGGATCCAACTCTAAACCTGTCCGACTCACAAACCTCTTTCCATAAGCACCACAACCCACTGTGAAATAGACAGGAGGGAGTCTGGGTGTCCTGGGTGGCCAGGGCGTCCACTCAGGACCCTGGACAAACAGCTCCTGGCTGCCAGTTATGGATTCTGTTGCTCAGACACCTGTTCCTGTCTTATTTTGTGCCCTCAGTCTCAAAACTTCACACAATCTTTTTTGGGGAAAGAACAAAAAACCTCTAAAGTCATAAATCAGCTACAAAATCAGTTACCCAATGTCACAAAGTCAATGACAACATGAGAAATCAAATCCAAAATGGGAATTTCTCTATAACTCTTTCTCCTAGATATTTTTTGGTTTGATATCACTGATTCTGAACAATCACAAGCTTAATTAAGAAACCAAGTGGTTAAAATTATATTTTTTAGAATATGAACATAGATTTTTAGGAATGGATAGTGCTCATATTAGATAGAGTAACCATATAATTTATCACTCAAACTAAGCTAAAAGGGGAACAGAAATAAATTGGAATTTTTTTAAAAGGGGAACAGAAATAAATTGGATTTTTCTTGAAAAAGTATGATGTCATTACCTAACCATAATATTTATGATTTTACTTTTAAACAATCTATCACTCATAAAATGCAATATTTGTAAGAATGCCTTGTAATAAAATGACATTGCTTTAACAATTGAAAGTGTGAGTATACAGTTGAAAATGCTGTACTTTAAACTGAATTTATTACCTGTCATTCGCCTTAAAACATTGACTCTGGAGGTCTCGCTGCGGTCTTTGTTCTCTGAGACTAGGATTTTGTTCCCTTGGTGCAGGGCAGCTGGTCAAAAATCCCTTATAATAGAAGTCTTCCAGATCTAATAGTTTCCCCTGACTGTAAATGATACATAAACGTGTCACAGCATCAGTGTCCTTTTCCATTCACTTCAGTGTACACGATACTTAGAAATGCACATTTTAAGAGAAACGGGTGAGGTCCTCAAACATGCAAAACCAGCATACACCATAAATTCAGATGAAAAGCAAAATTCTCCTCTTAACCTGACCAGAGCAGTAGCTGCTGGGGTGGCTTTTCTGATTCCATCGCATTTAACTTGGCACTGAACTAGTACTCCCTAGAAGAGCCAGTGATTACCATGTTCCTGTTTGGCTGGTCTAGAGCTGAGTTTACACTGACCGTTGGCCACTAAGAGAAAGGCAGAATACTATGAGATTAAGCACGCCATACCTGTCGGTAACACAAACCTCACCTTCAGGAGATTTACCATGTGCTGAAGGACAAAAAGTAAAAAGGAGCTTGGGAGAAGAAAGTTCACGGTTGTCTCTGTGTTCATATTGCTCAGTTAACACCATTCAACGGGCCAAGAAAAGCCAAAGTCTGTATCAGCACAGGTCACTTCATTCAAAATGTATTGGAGTTCTTAGTGCCTGCTTTGTCGTGTGCTGGGGCAATAGATACCCAGCAGGCAAGAGTTTATAAATTACACATGAGCTAATATGTGCAACCTAAATCATGAGAGCACATTGCTTTCCAAATGTGTCTGCATAAAAGAGGTGATTTTAAATCCGAATCTGAACGTGGGGGTTTATATATTTGCGTGAATGAGATGGCATGTTGGAATCTAGAAGCAATGATTACCTGTCTTTTCTCGGTCTTCTTTTCTCTTCTTGGATTGACTTCTAAAGGGAAGAGAGGAATTCGAAAGATCTATATAAAATTATGATCTTAATATAATGTAATTGAGATACTACTGTAATGTTGGTATATAAATGCATTGATTCCTACAAAGTAAAGTTACAAATAAACAAGTATAAACAAGCGGACACACTATTTTAAAGATCTTAGGAGGAGCCGGCATTGTGGTATAGCGGGTAAAGCTGCTGCCTGCAGTGCTGGCATGCCATATGGATGCTGGTTTGAGTCCCAGCTGCTCCTCTTCCGACCCAGCTCTCTGCTATGGCCTGGGAAAGCAGTAGAAGATGGTGCAAGTGCTTGGACCCCTGCACCTGCGTGGGAGACCTGGGTGGAGTTCCTGGCTCTTGGCTTCAGCCTGGCCTAGACCTGGCCATTGCGGCCAATTGGAAAATGAACCAGGGGATGGAAGACCTCTCTCTCTCTCTCTGACTCTCCTTCTCTCTCTGTGTAACTCTTTCAAATAAATAGAAAATAATCTTTAAAAAAAATCTTAGGAAATATAACTTACTCAAATTTTATATTTTGTGATTTTTCTAAATGTATTTGTTTCTTTGAAAAGCAGAGTGTTGGAGACAGAGAGGGAGAGTCAGAGAGGGAGAGATCATTCATCTGGGGGTTCACTCCCTAACTGGCTGCGGCAGCCAGGGCTGGGTCAGGCTGATGCCAGCTGCCAGGAGCTTCATTGGGGTTTCCCACTTGGGTCGCAGGAACCCAGTCACTAGAGCTGTGCTCCCAGGTGTCGTGGAGATGGGACTCGATCTCAGGCACTCCGACAGGGCGCACAGGTATCCCAAGCAGCTGATTAACTGGCTGTGCCACAACACCTACCCCAAATTTGTGCTTATTTTTATCAGGCAGGCCTATATTGAAATGGATCTTTGCATTCAACATGAGAAAAAACAGTTTGTCACAAGGTGACCAATATAGATATGACTTCAGAAGGATTTTTACCTGTAAATGGGAGCAAATTGTAAAATTCTCTGGGAAACTCATTTCTCTGTCACAAATCCACGTGTGATTTAAGCCTATTAGGCTGCTTTGATGTCTTGCCTACCTCTTATCCTTGTACAGGGAAAGCAGATGGGTGGATAAGGAGAGCAAGTTTACAGTATACAGAAAGAACAGCCGTGTGACTTTCTACTCCCAAAGAAACCCATTTATGGCATAAAAGTAGCAGCACAGAAATACACATTTTAATTTGCACAATGCCTGAGAGCTTTATGTAGCAAGGCACAAATCAGAATACGTTAGTATGGAAATAATTAAATATCTTTTGATCAATACTTCAACTGGAACATCACAAAATGGCCCTTCAGTTCATCTGACATACAAAGTATACTGTTTTCTTGTATCGTGGCATTAGCAGTGTGTTTCTTTGTGTGCTACCTCAATATATTTGAGCTCATAAATGTACACATTGTAAGAGTATATGTGTTTTAATGATAAAAAAGCAGATACTGCACTCATCTTGAAAAAAATGAAAGCATCATAATTGTGGAAACCCTATTGCAGATATTAAGTTGGCTAGCATCATAAAAGTAAAAGATAATAACAAAAATTGCAATTAATAATGACTTGTAAATATTCAGGGTTTTCTCCAGTATTTTTTTTTTTTTTTTTTTTTTTTTGACAGGCAGAGTGGACAGTGAGAGAGAGAGACAGAGAGAGAAAGGTCTTCCTTTTGCCGTTGGTTCACCCTCCAATGGCCGCCGCTGCAGCCGGCGCACCGCGCTGATCCTGGCAGGAGCCAGGAGCCAGGTGCTTTTCCTGGTCTCCCATGGGGTGCAGGGCCCAAGCACCTGGGCCATCCTCCACTGCACTCCCTGGCCATAGCAGAGAGCTGGCCTGGAAGAGGGGCAACCGGGACAGAATCCGGCGCCCCAACCGGGACTAGAACCCGGTGTGCCGGCGCCGCAAGGTGGAGGATTAGCCTATTGAGCCACGGCGCCGGCTCTTCTCCAGTATTTTTAGAGATTGGAAGTGGAGCAGCTGGGACACAAATTTGAGCCCAAATGGGATGATGGCATTGCAGGCGACAGCCTAACCTGCTGTGCCACAATGCCAGCCCCCTCTCATGAAGATTTTTAAAGCAACTGTCAAATGTAGATATCTGAAGTTTCAACCTGTCTTGACTCCTAATTGTATTTCACCCTTTTGTTTCATTGCATTTATTTGTACAACAAATATTCATTACATGCCTATGACACGTCAGGCTAAATGCAACAGGCCAACTCCCTGGCACCATGGAAGCCACATCAATCACTCTTTAGTGGGATAAAGGGCATGACAGGAAATAGGGACTGCCCATGGAGGGCAGAGGGAGAGCTCCCTTGGGATATGGAAGAATCAGGAAGGCTAAGGGTGCCTTTATCAGGAAAGACAGAAGAGGAGAGAACACATGCAAGGACACGTGTTTAAGGGCAACCTGAAGAAGAATGCAGGCTGCTGAGACAGAGCGCCTGGAGAGGGGGTGTCAAGGGCTGAAAGTGGGAAGGTGAGCCAGCCCTTGATTTTGACCTTTGTGTCTTAGGACAGTGGGAGGTAACTGAAAGGCTTTCTACGTGTGTGTGTGTGTGTGTGTGGTCAGGGGAGGATCACATGTTCTTTCTAGAACTTTCTAGGAACATGACTCTGGCTATCATGCGGCGATGTGTTAGTGAGAAGGGGAACAACCAGAGACCAAGAGAGCAGTGAGAGGCATGATGCAGAAACACAGTAAGAAATGCTTGGAGGGGGCTCTACAGCCAAACAGTCACCGCACAAATATGTAAGAGGCAGAATTTTGGATGTGGAAGATGAGGAAGAGGGAGAAGTCGGGAGAACGGCCCCATTACCAGCTTTGTAAAATAAGTTGGGCATTTGGCCGGCGCCGCGGCTCACTAGGCTAATCCTCCGCCTAGCGGCGCCGGCACAGCGGGTTCTAGTCCCGGTTGGGGCGCCGGATTCTGTCCCGGTTGCCCCTCTTCCAGGCCAGCTCTCTGCTGTGGCCCGGGAGGGCAGTGGAGGATGGCCCAGGTGCTTGGGCCCTGCACCCCATGGGAGACCAGGAAAAGCACCTGGCTCCTGGCTCCTGCCATCGGATCAGCACGGTGCTCCAGCCGCAGCGCGCTGGCCGCGGCGGCCATTGGAGGGTGAACCAACGGCAAAGGAAGACCTTTCTCTCTGTCTCTCTCTCTCTCACTGTCCACTCTGCCTGTCAAAAAAAAAAAAATAAGTTGGGCATTCACAAAAGACCACACACTGTGTCATTCTGTTTATACAATGATATTCCAAAATGTGGAAAAATGGAATTAAAATATAAATATTTTGGGGTGCAAAATTTTTTATAAAAATTATTTGAAGGGTGGAGTTTCAGAGACAGAGAGAGACAGAGAGAGCGAGAGGACTTCGATCTTCTGGTTCATTTCCCAAATGGTCACAATGGCCAGGGCTGGGCCAGGCCAAAGCCAGGAGACAGAAGCTGCATCCAGGTCTCTCACGTGAGTACAGGGGCCCAAGCATTTGGGTTGTCTTCTGCTGCTTTATCACTTGTACTAGCAGGAAGCTGGATCGAAAGTGGAGCTACCAGGGCCGGCGCTGTGGCGTAGCAGGTAAAGCCGCTGCCTGCAGAGCCAGCATCTCATATGGGAGCCGGTTTGAGTCCATGCAGCTCCACTTCTGATCCAGCTCTCTGCTGTGGCCTGGGAAAGCAGTGGAAGATGGCCCAGTCCTTGGGCCTCTGCACCCACACGGGAGACCCAGAAGAAGCTCCTGGCTCCTGGCCTCGGATTGGCACAGCTCCGGCTGTTGTGGCCAACTGGGGAGTGAAGCAGCGGATGAAGACCTCTCTCTCTCTCTCTCTCTCTCTGCCTCTCTTCTCTCTGTGTAACTCTGACTTTCATATAAATAATAAAATAAATCTTAAAAATAAAAAAAAAAGAAATGGAACTATCGGGACTGAAACATGCACCCATATAGGATGCCAGCCTCGCAGGGGGCGGATTTATCCACTACACCACAGTACTGTCCCCATGAGTGCAAAAATTTTTTTTGAAATCCATGCAGCTTTTTCAGAATATGCATTTCAAACATGAACTTTTGGTGGCTCCTCTGTATGTACACAGAACCTGTGTGCATCCATGTAACATATGTGAAGCAGCCTCAGGCAGCTTGACATGCGAATCTGGCACTAGAGAGAGATCTGGGCCAGAAGGCAGCAGGAATGGAGGTTCCAGGAGCTGATGGGGTTGTCCAAAGGAGAGGAGAGGGCAAGAGAATGTGAGATTGAAACTCCTGAGCGGGAGAGCAGACTTCTGAGAAACAAGAAACCACTCAGGGAGTAGAGAACCAGAAAGGAAAGAATGGCTGACTTGGAAGTCAAACGCCAGCTTCATTTTCTGCCTGGGAGGTGGAAACGCACTTCCAGTGAATTCTCTGGATTTCAGTGCAGGGTGTGGAGGAGGGCTGAGCGCTCACTGTGGTGCTGGGGACCTGTGAATGAGGGTGGCACACAGAGGGACCCACAGGGCAAAGGCCTCGGGAACACAGCGTCGCAGCTCCTGGGCAGAGCTTCCTGTTCCTGCTCCCTGGTGTAAGTGGACACTGTGGGCTGGGAGAGGGGCCTGCAGAGTCCAGCGAGTCCAGTGACGAAGGCCTTGGAGGGAATCTGGACTTTAGACTGAAAGAGCTGATGAGCACTTCAAGAGGTGATTGTGGGAGGAACACGATCAAGTTTACGGCTTAGAGAAGTTTTCTGGTGCAGGCTGGGAGGGATGACTGAGGTGGGGGCCTGGACTACTCCTGGTGAGAAATGACCATGGTCTGACGTACAGGAGGAAGACTCAAGAGTTTAGGGCAAGTGATTTCCCATCAGGTCTGAGAAAGAGAGCAAGAACCAGGAGGCACCTGGGTTCTTGGGCTGGGAAACTGAGTGAGGGACAGCAGCACTCAGGGAGAACAGCTATGTGAGGATGGGCAGGCGAGCAGGGGTGCCACAGTGAGTATCCATGCTTGCAGGTTGTCAGTGGGCAGGGGTCCCCAACATATTTAAGAGCCGACAGCTAAGATGTGCCCGACTGGGTCTCAGAATCCTGATCCGGGAGATGCAGATACCCCCGTAGGGCTTGTTCGTAGAGTTGGGTATCACAATGGGTGTGAGCCCGCCTCACTCCAAGCCTGGACCGTCAAAGATGCTCAGTAAGTGCCGACTTCTCCACTTGCCTTCCTTTCTTCTGCTCTCACCCTTTTACCTGAATGTCTCTCTCTCCAAATCCCTGTGGTTCCTGCTACCATGGACGCCTTTGGTTGGACTGATATTGGCATATTGGACCAGAGGAATGGTCAGCAGAGAACACAGCTGGGAGGACACAGCGGGGACCCAGGAGAGAGGTTCGGGCCCTGGGAAGAGGAGCTGGCAGATAGCAGTGTCTGCCAACAGATAGTTGGGGGGAGGGGGAGGCAGTGACAAGGAAACTGGGCTGGTCTCTGTTTCGCTGGGCCTGCATGGGTGATAGGCCAAATGCATGCACTATTGTCTCTCTGGCCTCTGGTGGATGCTATAGCTCCCAGCAGAGAGTACGAGCACGTCACTTACATGGAGTAGGTAATAGTACGTGGAATCTTCAGGGTTATTCAATGTTTTGGGTTTCCGGGGTCGTCGTGGGGGCCTCAGTAGTCTTGGCTCCTCTCCTTTAGAGATACCTGGAAGGAGGGTGATGGTAAACAGGTGTTCAGGTGCGAAGACTGTCATCATGTGAGCTTTCTCTTTTGGGGAAAACCAGGAATTATGGACATGCAGATGGGGCTGAGGCTGGGGGAAGGAGGACATCCTCTTGTTCTCCCAGCCAACCCTTGTCATGTTTGTCACCTGCCTTCCTCCCTTTGTCTGGGGCCTGGGACTTCGAGAGCTAAGGGGAAGAAAAGCAGAGAAGGAAAGGAATGCGGGACAGGGCACTGTGGTTCAGAGGAGGGATGAGGAGAGAGAACTACCAGGAATGGCTTTCCGAAGGTAATGAAGCTCATAGGCCCTCTGCTGCACACCCCCCCCACCGCCCCACCAGACTCACATATGAACCCCTCCATGCAAGCACTGTACAGTCCCAGTTTCATGACCACCTCCTAGGTTGCATCCCAAACGAAGACACTGTTTCCTTGGAGGGCTGCCTCTTTTTTTTTTTTTTTTTTTATTAGACAGGTAGAGTTAGACAGTGAGAGAGAGAGAGAGAGAGAGACAGAGAGAAAGGTCTTCCTTCCATTGGTTCAGCCCCCAAATAGCTGCTACGGCCAGAACTATGCTGATCTGAAGCCAGGAGCCAGGCTTCCTCCTGGTCTCCCATGCGGGTGCAGGGCTCAAGCACTTGGGCCATCTTCCACTGCCTTCCCGGGCCACAGCAGAGAGCTGGCCTGGAAGAGGAGCAACTGGGACTAGAATCCAGTGCCCATATGGGATGCCGGCACCACAGGTGGAGGATTAACCAAGTGAGCCTTGGCGCCAGCCCCCAAGGGGGCTGCCTCTTTTTTAAAAGCCTAACTTATTCCTTCACCAAGACTTAGGACCTTAAACCATGAGAGTTTTCAGACCCGACTTGAAAGCGTGGGACGAGAGTGAATGCATTTCACCATCTTCTGCTCTTGCTGTCAGTAGGGTCAGGCTCTCCAAGCTGCAGTACCACTGATGATCTGCATGCTGGCTGGTTGTGTTTGCTACAAGTGGCTTTATGTGCACAGAGCAAGGAGGCCTCTCACTGAGTATTTCTGTCTGCTTTTCATGGTTCTCGAATACCCCATCCACTGACTGTATTTGTGCAGGAATGTGTGCTTGGCAGATACGCCAGGGTCAGGGAGGGAATTAGGCTTGGGTGCTGATAGGAGAACAGCTACACTTGGCAGATACCAGAGTATATGCTTCTCAGGTGGACTTTAGGGCAATAATAGAGCCTCATGCTTGTAATAAAGGGGCACAGATGATTCCTAGTCCCCAGATGTACAAATACACAGAGAAACACAAGTGTCCCTAGCCACACAAACCAAATCAAGTCAGATCTAATCAGATCAATGAATACTGAATACTTACTATACACAAACAATCATGACTGGCAATGTCAATTAGCCCGAACTAGGATGGAAGACTCACGGATATTTAACTTTCTTTTTATTTATTTATTTATATTTTTTGACAGGCAGAGTGGACAGTGAGAGAGAGAGACAGAGAGAAAGGTCTTCCTTTGCCATTGGTTCACCCTCCAATGGCTGACGCGGCCGGCGCACTGCGCTGATCCAAAGGCAGGAGCCAGGTGCTTATCCTGGTCTCCCATGAGGGTGCAGGGCCCAAGCACTTGGGCCATCCTCCACTGCACTCCCTGGCCACAGCAGAGAGCTGGCCTGGAAGAGGGGCAACTGGGACAGAATCTGGCGCCCCGACTGGGTCTAGAACCTGGTGTGCCGGTGCCGCTAGGCGGAGGATTAGCCTGTTGAGCCGCGGCGCCAGCAGCATTAATATACTATCACTATCTAGCTCACACACTTCCCAAGTTTGGAGGAATTTCTAGATGGCAACGGAGATCATAGAATTGTGATGCTTGGGACAATGCTAATCAGAGAACATCACCACAATCAACATTGCTATCCTTTTTTGAATAAAACAAGAGAAAATGAGGCCTTTGTTAATGAGGTCTTGTTAGTGCAGATCAGTAAGAGACAGGAGTGAAAACATTTTCACAGCCGGGGTCCTCTCCTCTTCTCCCTCCACCTAGTCTGCAGGAACAGAGAAGGTGGAGAGTCTCAATACCTCAGCCATTTCTGGGTCTCTTGGGAGACCACAACAGGCACAAGGAAAGAAAGTAACACCTGGATTCCTGCCATTATTATAAACAGTGGTATTTTATTTTATTTTTCTCCTTGCTTATCATGTCTATCTCCCAGTGCTAACTATTCAATGGCTTCTGTTGGCTCTTGAAAAGTTTTGTCATTTAAAAATGTATTGGTCATATCCAGTTCTATGACTCATTTGCATATGAATGGCAAGAAGCATATACAAATATTATATCAAACTGTTATGTGCCCTCAATGTTTTTGGAAACATTTGCGAGTGGCCAGTGACTACATTTTAACTTGACTTTAACATGATTTAAAGTCCATTTAAAACAGCAGAACACTACTTTGTAACACAAATTAATTAAATTGAAGGTGGAATCATTCTGAATAAACGCCAGGAGAATGAAAAAAGATTTTGAGAGTGAAGGAATTCTTGATCCTGGCTCAATTTTCTCATCAAACGTTCCCTATACAATCTGATTCCTAGTACAGAGACTCTTGCAATTGCCTTCCCGAAGGTCACGAGGGCACTCCGCTGGCAAACCCAGAGGCCCTTTATCTGTCCTCATGAGCTCTGAGCTCCGCACCCCCAGGCATCATCGACCACCTTGCGCCCGCAGGACTGGCCATGTGGTTTCTGATGGCAGGCAGGCACTTTGTTCCGCGTCTCACTGTGTTCCCAGCACTGAAGCAAGTGCACGACACAGGTGAGCACTGCATAAGCTGGTGCTCGAGTACAGACCCTCCCCTTGCCTCCTGGGTTGGACCGTCTGGCTCCCAGCTCCTCGCTGCTTCCATGGATGATGCCACACCGCTGACTGGTGAGGCGTAGCTTCCCTTGGACCCTCCCCTCCACAGGAGCTCCTGCCCTGACTTCCCATCCCCTTCATCTCAGACCCCCGGACTCAAGTGACCCAGCGGTCATCTTTCTTCGCCATCCACTACAGCTTCAACAGCACCCTTGTGTACGTCTCCCACATTCAAAACATGCTGTCACTTTTCCTCTCTCTTCTCCACTTCCTAAAGACAATCAAACATCAACTCCTGCTAATTTTGTTTTTTCCCCTTCTTTGGCACATCTAATGTTCACCCGCCATATTCTTTTCTCATTTATGGACCAAGCTACTCATCTTATACTTGTGGCAGAATCATCAAGACTCTGGTCTCCAGGCATTATTTCACAAATTAAAATCAGACTGTTTGTCCTTAAACATCACTTTGAGGGGCCGGTGGCGTGGCTCACTTGATTAATCCTTCCCCTGTGGCACCGGCATCCCATATGGGCACCTGTTCTAGTCCCGGTTGCTCCTATTCCAGTCCAGCTCTCTGCTGGGGCCCTGGAGGGCAGTGGAGGATGGCCCAAGTGCTTGGGCCCCTGCACCCGCATGGGAGACCAGGAAGAGGCGCTGGCTCCTGGCTTTGGATTGGTACAGCGCCGGCTGTAGCGGCCATTTGGGAAGTGGCCAAAGAAAGGAAGACCTTTCTCTCTGTCTCTCTCTCTTACTGTCTATAACTCTACCTGTCAAATAAATTTAAAAAAATCACTTTGATAATGAAAGATCATTTAAAAACTTATGGTGATGCCTCTTTTGCCCTTCGCCAAGCTTAAACTCCTCAAACTCAGCAGTTTCCATTTTGTCTCCCACTGCCCCCTGGCTGTCAACCATCATCTCCTCTGGTCACTGCAACCCTGACACACCATGTGTAAAGCTACCGGCTGCTTATGCCCATCTTCTGATGGAAGTGCTGCTTGCATTCCCACTGGAATCGTGCTCACCCTTTAATGCCTGTCTTCCACGGACTGCCCAGGGATCTGCTCCCTTCTCACTGAACCTCCAAGGCACTTGCTGGCTGTCGAAGGTGCTGGAAACCTCTTGTGGGATGAGCTGAGTCCCTGCTAATTCACACTGAGTCCTGATCCTCAGTACTCAGAATGTCAGAGTATGGCTGAGCTGATTCGGTTACAGGGAGGCCGAATCCCACAGCTGGTGTCCTCAGAAGACGCGAGTAGGACACAGATGCACACAGAGGGGGACAACTGTGTGAACACAGGGAGAAGACAGTTGTCTGTAGGACAAGGAGATGCCTCGGAGGGGCCCACCTTGCTGACGCTTTGATTTTCTTGACTTCAGCCTCCTCAACTGTGAGGAAATACATTCGTATTGTTTAGGCCATGCAGTCTGAGGCATTCTGTTATGGAAGCCTTGGAAAATTATTGTAAAGTCTAATCCCACATTTTCTCTTTCTCTCTCTCTCTTTTTTTTTTTTTTTGACAGGCAGAGTGGACAGTGAGAGAGAGAGACAGAGAGAAAGGTCTTCCTTTGCCGTTGGTTCACCCTCCAATGGCCGCCGCGGCCGCTGCATAGTGCTGATCCGAAGCCAGGAGCCAGGTGCTTCTCCTGGTCTCCCATGGGGTGCAGGGCCCAAGCACTTGGACCATCCTCCACTGCACTCCCTGGCCACAGCAGAGAGCTGCCCTGGAAGAGGGGCAACCAGGACAGAATCTGGCACCCCGATCGGGACTAGAACCCCGTGTGCCAGCGCCGCAAGGCAGAGGATTAGCCTAGTGAGCCGCGGCGCCAGCCCACATTTTCTCTTTTATCATGGGACTGGTTCTGCGGCATAGCCCGTAAAGCCGCCGCCTGCAGTGCCAGCATCCCATATTGGTGGCGGTTCAAGTCCAGGCTGCTTCTCCTCTGATCCAGGTCTCTGTTATGGCCTGGGAAAGCAGTTAGAAGATGATCCAAGCCCTTGGGTCTCTGCACCCATACGGGAGACCCAGAAGAAGCTCCTGGTTTCCAATTGGCCCAGCTCCATCTGTTGCAGCCATTTGGGGAGTGAACCAGCAGATGGAAGACTCCTCTCTCTCTCTCTCTCTCACACACACACTGCCTTTCAAA
Source organism: Oryctolagus cuniculus (assembly GCF_051225735.1). Classification (NCBI taxonomy): domain Eukaryota; kingdom Metazoa; phylum Chordata; class Mammalia; order Lagomorpha; family Leporidae; genus Oryctolagus; species Oryctolagus cuniculus. Next base: position 105,587,609 of record NC_142879.1, read on the forward strand.
TAAATAAATAAATTAAAAAAAAAAAAAGGCAAAGTGAGAGAGACAGAGATAGATCTTTCATCCACTGGTTCACTCCCCAAATGGCCACAACGGCTACGGCTGGTCCAGGCTGAAGCCAGGATCCTGGAAGTCCATCTGAGTCTTGCATGTGAGTGGTAGAGGCCCAAGTACTTGGGCCACCCTCTGCTCTCTCCCCAGGTGCATTAGCAGGGAGCTGCATGGGAAGCTGAGCTGGCACTGTAATACGGGAAGTCAGCACCACAGGCAGCAGGTTAGCCTGGTGTGCCACAACAGACACCAGGACTTCCTGAATGCTGGGGATCATGATGTGGGTTTTGGTGTCCTGCTGCCTTGTCTCTGGTGCTTGGAGATGCCAAGAGGCTCCATTCCATTTTAGCTTAGACACACAGTGCTAGTGCACGGTGGCTATTCAGTACACTTTGTGAACTGGATCACTATTGTCAGCACATAACAAAATAAATTCCCAATTCTGTAAAGACAAATGCAAATGAAAGAACTAATAAAACTTTAGGAAGAAGAGCCGGCACTGTTAAACTGCTATCTGCAGGGCCGGCATCCCATATGGGTGCTGATTGGTGTTCCGATTGATGTCCAGGCTGCTCCACTTCCCATCTAGCTCCTTGCTAAAATGCCTGGGAAAGCAGCAGAAGATGGCACAAGTGCTTGGGCCCCTGGACTATGTGGGAGGTCTGGAGGAGGTTCCTGGCTCCTGACTTCGGCTTGGCCCAGCCTGGCTGTTGTAGCCATTTTGGGGAATGAACCAGCATATGAAAGATCTCTCTCTGTCTCTCCTCTCTCTGTAACTCTGCCTTTCAATATAACAAATACATTTTTAAAAAACCTCTAGGAAGAAAATCAAGGGTAATTAATGGACAATCTAGGAGTATAAATGTCAATCAAAACTCAAAAGACATAAAAACTAGCCATATCTGCCTATTAAAAATAGGTGGAATTTTTTACTTGGTAAAGGAGATAGAAGATAGACTTGAAAAACTGTATTCCCAACATAGATGACAGAGTTGGTATTGTTAATACACAGAGTGCTAATAAATGTAAAAATATTGATCATCAGAAAAATGGGCAAAAGATATAAATATTCAAGATGAGCAACTCCAGTAAGCATTAGGAGGCATCTGATTTTACCAGCAGACAAGGAAATAGAAATGTAAACAATAATGAGATATCATCTTACACACACACACTAGCAAAGACCATAAGGAAGGACCACACGGCTGGCCAGGAGGTCTCAACAGGTGTATTCTCACCAGTGTTGAAGGAGAGGTCAATGGTCAGTGTCCTTTCAGGAATCAAAACCAAAACTAACTGTCAATTCAATAACTCCACCCAGGTGTTATTAAAAAGTAATTAATTAAAACCCCAGGATACAAGATCATTTCCCAAAGATGTTTACCATCACATTTTTTTCCCATGGAGGAAAAAGTTGAGAGAAAGTGAGTTATCTAACAATAGGGGAAAAGTTATATAGTTATTGTGATGCACCAATGGGAGTATCAGTAGGCATTGCACAGAATGAGTCATCCCAGTACTGGGTATATATCCAAGGGAAATGAACTCACTGTGTCAAAGAGATAACTGTGCACCATGTTTATTGCAGTACTATTCACAACAGTCAAGACATGGAATCAGCTGAGATGTTGATGAGCAAACAGAATTAAAAAAGTGATTATATATACATGATGGAATATTATTTGGTCACAAAAATAACAAAATCTTGTCATTTGTGGCAACAAGCATGGAATTGGAGGATATTACATAGAGTAAAATGATCCAGGCATAGGAAGACAAATACTGTATGTTCTCACTCACTTGTGGAAGCTAAGAAAGTTGACCACACAGAAGTAGACAGCAGAAGTAGGGAGCATACTAGGGGTCATAGAGACTAGGAAGTGTTAGGGGAAGAGAGAGTGCATAATGGGGACCAAAACACCGTGGTGGGAGAGGGGGCAATAGTGCCAATGTTATCTAGTCCAACAGCATAACTGTACTCTATAACAATTAATTATACATTTTAAAATAACTGGAGATCTTGAAGGTTCACAACACATAGAAATGATAGCATTTGAAAAGGCCAAAATGTTAAATACTCTGATTTGATCATTACTTATGTATAAATGTACTGAATTATAATACCACACCCCTAAAACAAGTAGAAATATCATCTGCTAATAAAAATAGAGTGAACTAGAGCTAGGATGTGCAGGGATGCCTGCCAAGGCATGCTGTCAGAGAAGCAAGTTGCTCAAGTGTTTATATTATGACCCTATTTCTATTTCTATAAAATAATAAAAATCTGTGTTATGTGCATAGAAGTACATGTTTGCATACCTCCCCAAAATGTGAAAAAATACATGTTTTATAAGGTTCCCTTGATGTAAGAAAACAGGAAAAAAAGAAAACAAAAAATTCCTGCATTATAGAGAATCCTAGAATGTATGGTATGGTCACATTTATATAAATATGTATTATATGTATTTGTATGTAAAATATTGTAGAGATAAAATGTCAAATACATTGAATTTTTGGAATTTCTGATTAATTCTTGCAACTTGCACAATCTTAGTTTATTGACTTGTCTTCCTCGTCAGGATAATTGACAGCAGAGAGCTGATACTGTTTTTTTCTAAATTTATTTTAAGAATTATTTATTTTCTTATTTGAGAGAGAGAGAGAGAGAGAGATAAGGGCAGGGTAGGGGGAAGGAGAAATAGCCCTTCTCTATGCTGATTCATTCCCAAAATGCCCACCAGGGATAGGATTAGGGTTAGGCTGGGATGAAGTCAAGAGCCAGGAACTCAATCCAGGTCTCTCCCAAGAGCATCAGGCACCCAAAGACTTCATTCATCACCACTGCCTTCCCAGGTCTGCACTAAAGTCAGAAGCCAGAGTTATATGTTGAACCTACGCACTCCCATATGAAAAGCGGGTGCTTTAAATGCTAGGCTGAATGCCTGCCACAGGAGAGCTGACATTCTCAGAGTATCTCGCTTAAGAAAGTGGCAGGCAACACAGGCAGCGAGCAAGTGAAAATGATTGATGAATGTATTTAAAAGGCTGATTGCTCAGCTTAAGTTTCTTCCAACTATTTTGTGCTTGTTGTTACAAGAGCAAACTTCTCAGGAGCTGCTCAGCATACAAATATTCTAGAGGCGTAAGTTTGTTTTTCTCTCTAACGACTGTCTGGGTTTTTGTTCCTTGGGGGACACTGTCTGCCAAGTCATCCTAACCCCTTAATTACAAAAGTGACATAAACATTTATAATCACAAATTATCTGCAGCATATTAATGTTGGCACTAACAGAATTAGGTCTGTGGCTATTCTGTGTGATGTGCAAGATAAATATTGGTTTGTAAATGTTACTGCTATATGGAATAGCCAGAGGGAAGATCGTTATTTATATTGTAATAATGACCATAATTTCACTGTTCCATTTTATCAGAAAGGTACCTTTTTTCGGATAAAGAATTGGCAAACAGCTCAGTATACTGCATTGAGAAGAAAGAAGCTAGATTTGAAATTCTTTGTCAATACTTGCTTTCACTGTAACTCCCACTTCTCTGATAACTGTACGATGTCACTTAAGCATACAGGCGGAGAGCATCCCATGTCTACATCAGATACGAACAGGACAGTCATGGCATTTATGTTGTTGCAGTTTTGTCTTTAAGCAAACAACCGTTGAGTTTTTGCAAATCTCCATTTCCCCCTGACAGTCTGTGACCTTCACACAGTACAGTGACCTGCGGGAAACCTTGGGAGGGAGGACCTCTCATTGCTCTCACTGGGTGTCCAAGGCAGACTCTGCCTGGTCGTGGCTGCAGCCTGCCTTCTGCATTCCCCTCTGCCTTACACAGCCTCACTCCTTTTGCTCCCATGGCTGCATTGACTCCTGTGGTCCTCCCAGATTCAACCTCTTGCACTTAGCGGGTGGTGTCTGTAATCTCTCGAGTTGACTCGAGGTAAAGAGTTACAGACACTGCTCAGTGTCCCTGACACTTAGGGGATGCTTGACTGTCCTGGGGGTCTGATTTGTCTTCACTGACCTTCTCAATAGGCACCAGCTCCCACCCCAGTCCTGACCTGCACATCCTGTTCCTCCCCTCTTCTTTCCCCACCACTGGAGACCAGTGCCCCTGGGCCAGCTCACTGCAGTACTCATCACGGGCTTTCCGCTTCCTGCTACTCTCTGACTTGGGTACTTTACATTAAGACCTGGAGTCTTCAAAGCTCAGCTTCTAGTTTTACTTAGACACTCTCAGGTGTAGGTGAGATGCTGTCCTCAGGCTGCCTCTTCTGTCTCTGGTGTGTCACAGGGGAACAGGAGGATAAAGCAGGCCTGCTTTGGTGTTAGACCGACAGAGGCACCCTCCCAGCTACCACTTGTGTCTTGGACGTGAGCACTTATCTATCTGCCCTCACTTCTGTCCTCTCTATTGGGCTGAAGTCATGGATTGGAGCTGTTAAAAGCTTGTTTAGTTTTGTTCAAGTCCATGGTTCAGGTTCTAGCCCTATCCCAACCATGCAGCAATTTTGTGCTCAGTCACCATAAGAGGGCGCCATGACTGGCACACACAAACATGTGCCTGCTGGTGCTGGTCTTGAGCGCGCCATCTTGGTTGGGAACAATGAGTCTCATGCAGAACACTGAGCTCCTTGTGTCACCATCCGTGGGACAATGGGTACAGCTAAACCATAACCACACATACTTACTTTCCTTGAGAATACGGGAAACTCAGGGGTGACAGTGAAGGCCTAATTACATCTTGGATGGTCTTCAAAATAATGTTGATCTTAATTTACCTGGAAACTCACATTAATTTTTCCCAAATTGCCAACTTAAAAAAAGTATTGATTGACTGTTCATGGCCATTTTCTTAGGTTGGACTTTTAGAAACACAGAACAGAACATCCTGTGATTTTTAAAGGCATAACATTTAGTTTTCCTTGCCCTCTGCTCATGGTATGGGTAAGGTACCTACCAAGGTTTGGTGACATATACCAGTATAAGATTTATTTATTTGAAAGGGAGACAGAGACAGGAAAAGATAAGGCTGTGTCTTAGATTCTGAGTCTTTCCATGAGTAGCCATGGATGAGCTACACCAGATTGCAATCATGTCATTCTGATTCCTAATTTGATGCAGAAGTGAAGTCGGTGAGGGATGGGAGTGCTCTCCGCTGCCGTGAGCCTCTTCTCTGTGGTCCAGAACTCTGTGCTTGGGTGCACCTCCTAAAGAGCCCCTCACGGGTGGGAAGAGGAAGCTGCCTATTCACAGGCCCCATCCAGTCTCTTTTCTGCAGTATTTTATCCTGTGGTTAGATTAGCTAGCAGTTTGCTAAGATTATTGTTTGAAAAATGAATTTTAAGAGCTGTTAATACTCTGTATATGACTATGTCATTACTTAGTAATCACTCTCCTATTGTTCAGTTTTATTTCTTCCTGTGGACATGATTTTTATTTTTCAGTGCTGGTTATTTCCTTAAGCGATATTCTCATTACAGTTTACTGGGTCAACAACATACACATTATTGCAGTGTTTTATTTTGTTGTGTTTTTACATATTGCCAAGTCACACCAACATGTTGACTCTTGGCTGTCTCATCATTATTTGGAAATAATTACCATATTCTCAACCCTGTTAAAATGTTTTTTTCATACTTGTCACTTTGATAAGAACAGTAAGTTGCTTTAATTTGTATTTTTAAAAATTCCCTGGGTGGTTATATTTATGCTAATTTGTCTCTGCATTTGTTCTTCTGCAAATAAATGGATGTTTTGTGTCCATTTTCCCACTAAGAGTATTAATGTTTTTCCTAATGATTTATGAGAGCTTCTTCTACATGACACATATTAACCCTTCTTAGGATTGTTCTACATATTTCTTTTTTTTTTTTTTTTTGACAGGCAGAGTGGACAGTGAGAGAGAGAGACAGAGAGAAAGGTCTTCCTTTGCCGCTGGTTCACCCTCCAATGGCCGCCGCTGCAGCCGGCGCACCGCGCTGATCCTGGCAGGAGCCAGGAGCCAGGTGCTTTTCCTGGTCTCCCATGGGGTGCAGGGCCCAAGCACCTGGGCCATCCTCCACTGCACTCCCTGGCCATAGCAGAGAGCTGGCCTGGAAGAGGGGCAACCGGGACAGAATCCGGCGCCCCAACCGGGACTAGAACCCGTTGTGCCGGCGCCGCAAGGTGGAGGATTAGCCTATTGAGCCACGGCGCCGGCTCCATATTTCAATTAACTTTTCTTTAGCTCTTCAATGCTTAATTATGCTTTTGACTCTTTAGAAGGTTTTAATGTTTAGAATCCACAACTACCAGTGTTTTTATTTGTAAAATTCCACTTATTATTGATCATACTTTTCTCAGCCATGATTGTGAAATACTCAGTTCATTGCATCAGATTTCTTCTGTTTTTTCTTCCATTTAAATGATTAATGATCAAGAAAATATTTGGGTATTCAGCATAAGGTAAGAATATATGTTATCTCTTCTCCCCAAATCAGAGCAATTTTAAGCATTACCCATCCATTTCTTATTAGGTTGTGATATATCTTTTTGTAAATGATAGGTTTTTATAAGTAGGTCAGTTTTAGAGTTGTTCTATTCCATTAATCTATGATTGATTTTTATAACAGATGAATATGGTTTTCATCATTACAACATTATATTATTCATTTTACTATCTATAAGGAAAGGCCTCAATCAATTATTTCATTTATTCTGAAATGTACAGTCTTTAGGGAGATCTGTTTACATTCCAAAGAAAATCTCATGGACATTTTGCATCTAGAAATTAATGTTAGCATGGTCATGCTTACAACATTATCATTCCATTACATAGCCTTTGCCTTTTCTCACTGTGTGGTTTTCTTGCTAGCTTTATTTCAAAGTATTCATTTTTTTGCTTACTATTTTGTTCTTTGTCCAAAATAACTTTTATGGAAAAGAGTACCTATCTGTATTTAATATCTATATATCCTTACTGACGGCTATTGCCAGTATTAATTATTTTGTTTTACTCTTTATTTTTAAAAAAAGATTTATTTATTTGAAAGGCAAAGTTACAGAGAGAAGGAGAGAGAGAGAGGCATACACAAAGAGATCTACCTGCTGATTCATTTCCTAAATGGCAGCAATGGTCAGGCTGGGTCAGGCCGAAGCCAGGAGCCTGGAACTCCACTGGGCTCTCACACTTGGGCCATCATCTGCTGCCTTCCCCAGGTACGTTAGCAGGGAGTTGTATTGGAAGTGGAAAGCCAGAATGGAGCAGATAGGACTTGAATCTGGCTCCTATTTGTGTTTTTAAGGTAAAATCCATGTTATCTAGTAATACTGCTCCAATCCTATCTGCTCCCTTTTGGATAGTTCTGTTTATTTATTTACCTTAGAAACTTCTCTTTGTTGTTCTATTGCATCAGCTAGAAATTCCCAAATAACATAAAAAGTGCACTACTATCATCCCCATTTTCATTGTGCTTCTTAGTGGAGCAGCTTCCAGTGTTTAATAGTTGGTGCTGGTGCTGAGGACTGGCTTCCTCCATTTGCTAGGGAATACCCTTCTGTTTTTAGGTTAACAGGAGTTGTGCATCCCATCAGCACCAGGTGTTGGATTTTACTGGAAACTATTCAGCATTTTTCAAGATGCCATTTCTCTTTTGATATCTGACATGATGTATCTTCCTAGTTTTTTTTTTTTTATCAGTCTTTTAATATAATGCTGCATTTCACTGGTTAGTGCTCTACCTACAGGAGTTTTGTTTCCAAACCCATAACTGGGGTTGACACATAGCTTTTTTAAAAAATGTTATTTGTCAGACTCTGGTTCTCTGAGAGGCGAACTTCATAAAGTAGATTATGTTCTATATTTTTAGTTTTCAGATCACATAATATAGGAATTATCTCTTCCCTGAGTATTAGAATGCATTTACCTAAAGCACTATGAATTTTGGGAGACTTTTGGTGGTAATTCTTCAACAGATATATTCTATTTAATACTTATACTTCAAAATCTCTCTTTTTAAAAAGATTTATTTATTTATTTGAAAGGCCAAGTTACAGAGAGAGAGGGAGAGACAGAGAGAGAGATATCTTCCATACCCTGGTTTACTTCCTAAATGGCCACAATGGCCGGGGCTGGGTCAGGACAAAGCCAGGAGCCTGGAACTCCATCCATGTCTTCCACATGGGCGGCAGGGCCAAGCACTCTGACCATCTTCTGCTACTTTCCTAGGTGCATTAACAGGGAGCTGGGTCAGAAGAAATTCTCCCTGGGGAGGAACTGTGTGGCCGTGGGGACCTGTGGAACCTGGGCTAATGGGGCCCACCCCACGCTGGCTAAGTCTGTTCACATTCTTCCTTGGTAGGTGGGGATGGCTGCTTGCTCTTCAAGGCTCCAGGCCCATGGTTAGGAATTCAGATTAAGAAAGGAGACAGGCAACAGCTGCTCTTACCATGGAGTTCAAAATCACACAATACATGAAAATGAATGAGCCTTTAAGGCCGGCGCCGCGGCTCAGTAGGCTAATCCTCCGCCTAGCGGCGCCGGCACACCGGGTTCTAGTCCCGGTAGGGGCTCCGGATTCTGTCCCGGTTGCCCCTCTTCCAGGCCAGCCCTCTGCTGTGGCCAGGGAGTGCAGTGGAGGATGGCCCAGGTGCTTGGGCCCTGCACCCCATGGGAGACCAGGAAAAAGCACCTGGCTCCTGGCTCCTGCCATCGGATCAGCGCGGTGCGCCGGCCGCAGCGCGCCAACCGCGGCGGCCATTGGAGGGTGAACCAACGGCAAAGGAAGACCTTTCTCTCTGTCTCTCTCTCTCTCTCACTGTCCACTCTGCCTGTCAAAAAAAAAAAAAAAAAAAGAAAATGAATGAGCCTTTATAGAATGTAACATCACCCCCTTTGTTTTGATAAAAAGTAAACTTTCAACTCCACTGGCCACTCTGAGGCACAGAGAAAATTAGGCAGCTTTCTAGCCTATTAATAAGCAGTTCCTGAATCTCTGCTGTGTGACGGATACATGAGTGCAGACAACATGATGTGATACTACTTGCAAAGGGTTGAACAATCTACTTGAGGAAGACAGAACTCTACATGAGAAATAATTTTGGAGGTAAAGCCATCCAGACTATGATACTGATCATCCACTCTCCCCAACAATGGCGCACCTGCTGACCCTAATGCGTAGAAAGGTAACTGTGGGAAGATCATTAGACTAGGATAATGGAGAATGCATGGTGCACATCCTTTGCTTAAATGTGGTGAGGGGATTGGCAAACATAGGCTGTGTTAAAAAGAAAATTAAGAGTGTGAAATTTAGGACGGAGCTCATCTACACTACAGCAAAGCAGCCAAGGTACCCACAGGACAATAATGGATCTGGATCTACTATGAGGATTTAACATCAATCAGGTCCTATCTGGCCCAGTTTGTGACCTTAGTTTGAATAGCTGGAACAATATTATACAATACAGATTTATAAGTTATTCAAAGATAAAAATAGATCATTAAAATGAATCAGCATAGATTATAACTGTAAATATTGGGTATGAATCTCCTGAATGTTAGCCCCATGATCATTTGCGCCTCCCTTTTCTATCTGTGTCTGTTCTGATACTTAGCTATTGTCTGTGGAATTCAGTAGCTGTTAATGAATAGGAGACTCAATGGCTATCTTACAGATCTCTTCTTGTTTGCTCTCCCAGCATCTCTGTATAATGTCCTCTCAACAAACCCTCTTCCCTGAACTTCTGGGGCTCTGGACTCCCTGGCTTTCCTTCACTGCCTTGGCTGCTGCTCTGTCCCTCGTGTGTCTGGGTTGTTACTCGGCTCTCTTCTCCTCTCATTTCCTGGGCCGGTTCATCTCCATAGCTTTAGTTACCATGTTGGTGTCCACTTGCCCACCTGAGCCGCTGTCTGCTTTCATCAAGGGCTTCTCAGACTCAGCATACCCTGAACCCAGCCCATCTTCCACACTCCACTGGCTCTTCCCCATTGCAGGCACCAGCTCGGCCATCCACCCCAGACTGAGTATGGCAAAACCCTTGCTGCTGCTTTCTCGTGTGACCAGTTACCAAATCCTTTGGATCTACCAGCTTGCAGCCCCGTCTTGACCACCACCCCATCCAAACCATCACCATCTCTGGCCCTCCATGATTCCCCTCCACAACACCAAAGCCCACTCAAATGAGGAAACCAGAATGGTCTAAAAATGCTGCCATCTGTATGTAACAGGGGGTACTGTGGACAACAGCCCAGGCAGACAAAACCCTAACTTAATTTTCCTAAAAGTAGACTTAGCTTCTACCTCTTAGTGCTCGTTTTCACTTTTCTTGCATTGTTGAACAAGCCCTTGTTAAACTCAGCCACTTTCTAAATGCCTTTTGAGTGCACGTGGTCATTTTATGTTTCTCCCCAGGCTACATCTAAGTTGGAGGTGGGGCTAGGGGAGTTTTGCAGCTCCCTGCCATAAACGGGGAGGGGCTGTGTGCTCCGGAGCTCTGGACTGCTCATGGCATCTCTGAGTGGTAACCTATCCTGCTTAAGCTCTGCCCCCAGCCTCCTGTTTTACTCCTGGGTCTGTGCTGCAGGTCCGTCCCCTCACCCTCACCTGCCCCCACCCGTCCCCGTGTCTTCTGGCCATTCAAGGCCTCCCTTAGGCCCTTTCTCTGCTCTTCTTGAGGATAAGGGACAATTCAGATGTTCACCTTAAAAAAGACCAGAATCGACAACCTTTACATCTGAGCAAAGAACAAAAGGATTCTCCTTCTAAAACCAAAGGGTCAAAGAAGTATTTCTGAGTTCCTATCCTTCTTGTGTGAACTAAGAACTGAGGTTCAAAATTCATATATCCATAAAAAAACAAAGGCAGGCAGAGGATACTGCAAGCTCATTGGACTTCCAGTACAATTCTGCTGCTTCTCAGGCCTACTCAGAGTCCTTGAGATGTTCAGAACTGGAAGTCCTGGCAGCACTCAGCCACTACAGCCCCCATCCCCCGGACACTGGTCCCCGCCTCCACCTCTGCTTCCCACTGTGGCCTGGTTGAAGCTACACCGGGCCCTGCCTGGCTTCCTGCACACTTCTACCTCACTCACCAGCTCTGCCAGGCACCTCCCTCCTCTTTCCTGCCCCATCAGAAAAAGGCTCTGGACATAGACTGTGGCAACACCTGAAGTTAGAAGCCCCCAGCTCTGAGATGCTAAACCCTCTGTGTCACAGGAAGAAGCTCTGGCCAGGGCCAGCCATCAGGGGACGGCAGCAAGGTAGGGGGTGGCACAAAGAGCCACTTTGTGGACAAATAACACAGCAGGATAACTGATGAAATGATAAGGCATTTCCACTTCCTCCTGTACCAGGTAAACCGTCAAGCTGGTCTTGGATTTTCCCGATAAAGTGTGATGAAGGTGGAGTGTGACTGAGGTGGACTACAAGAGCATTTTTTTTTTTTTTTTTTTTTGACAGGCAGAGTGGACAGTGAGAGAGAGAGAGAGACAGAGAGAAAGGTCTTCCTTTACCGTTGGTTCACCTCCAATGGCAACGCGGCTGGCGTGCTGCGGCCAGCGTACCGCACTGATCTGATGGCAGGAGCCAGGTGCTTCTCCTGGTCTCCCATGGGGTGCAGGGCCCAAGCACTTGGGCCGTCCTCCACTGCACTCCCTGGCCACAGCAGAGAGCTGGCCTGGAAGAGGGGCAACCAGGACAGAATCCGGCGCCCCTACCGGGACTAGAACCTGGTGTGCCGGCACCACAGGCGGAGGATTAGCCTATTGAGCCGTGGCGCCGGCTACAAGAGCACTTAATAATGATATTTCTTATGCACTGGGGTTTGTGCACCTTGCACACTTCACACTCATGATTGCAGATATAGAAATCTTTCACCTGTTCACGCTCACTCTCTTTTCAAGTCTGCACCTGGGCCCCTTCTCTCCACCACCCTCCTTATCTCCTGTGTGTTAAATTCTAGTTGTAGCGGATAAAATGGGAAAAAAGGAAAAGAGAGTGGAGGAGAATGAAGTCAGAGAAGATAGGAGGTGAGTAGAACATTCTGGAAAAATGTGTATGTGTTTCTAAGAAACAGAATGAAGCAGAAGTGCCCCCCACGACAGACCGTGGTTACCTCAAACCTGCCTTAGAACAAGGTGGGGAACTAATAAAATGAAGGAAAGGACCTGGCGCTTCCATCCCCTGCAGGAAGTCCTAACTACAGAGTTTTACCTGAGAGGCACAGCTGGGAAGAGACTCGTCTGTTAACTGCCTTGTGGGGATAGACACCCAGATGAAGTGGCTTCAGGTGCTGTGAGAAAATCATTTCATTCACTCTTTTCTGCAGAATGAAATAGTCTTCAGATAACTTTGATATCTAAAGAGAAGGCCATGTATCAGATTAAATCAAGGACGAGAATTCAGACAGCTGGACAGGAACACAGTGGGGCTGATTCACTCCTTAGCCACAGCCCCTGGCACTCTCAGGCGCCTCCTGTCCAGGACACACCCTGACCTTTTTACCAAGATAAACTCCTCACCTGACAGCCCCACCCCTTTTGCCATTTGGCCATCCAGCTTTCTCTTTCTCTCTTTCTCTCTGTTTCTCTCCCCTCCTCTTCCCTTCCCTCTCCCTCTGCCTCTCCTCTCCTTTCACATTTATTTGAAAGGTACAGTGACAGAGAGAGAGGAGAGAGAAGAGAGAGAAAGAGAGAAAATCTTCCATCTGCTGCTTTACTCCCTGGGTGGCTCCAAATCCAAGGCTAGACCAGGCCACAGCCCAGAGCCTGGAACTCCATCTGGGTCTTCTATGTGGGTGGCAGGGGCTCACGTAATTGGACCATCTTCCATTCCCTCCCAGGATGTACATTAGCAGGAAGTTTTATATATATATATATTTATATATATATAAAGTTTATATATATATATATAAAGAACAGGTAAGAATATATAAGAATATATAAAGAATAGGTAAGTTAGTCAACGACAGAACAGGGCTAGGTAAGTTACTCAATGGCAGAATGGAGCTAGGTAGGTTAATCATGCAGAACTCCAGGACAGCTGGAAGTTGGAGAAGCCTGAGCCATGACTCCAGCACTGAGATGGGGTTTGGCAACAGTTATGTGGCCTCCTCGTGGGCCAAGCAGCCACAGATACACGGAGCAGAGTTCAGGGCCAGGGGTGTTAGAGGAACCTCCCGTGACCTGATCTTCCGTTAGTTCCTACACCACTGACGACCACTGATGCGTGGGTTTTAGAGGCTGTCTAGTTAAAACTTTCATTTTACCCAAGAGAAAGTTCAAGAGTCCATCTAAAAGTTCATGGGAAATGGAATTTAAAGATAAGTTTATTTCAAATAATTTTATTATTGTTTATTTGGGATGTAGAGAGAGAGAAAGAGAGAGAGAGTGCTCCCATCTGCTGGTTCACTCCCCAAGTGCCTGCCAAAGCCAGAGACCTGCAATCCAAGTCTCTCACATGGTTGGCAGGGATCTAACTACGTGAGCAGTCACCTCTGCTTCCCAGGGTTTGCATTAGCAGGAACCTGGGGGCAGGAGCCAGAGCTGGGATTAGAACTCAGGTACTATGATACGGGATATAGCTGTCTTAACATCTAGGCCAAACACCCACCTCAAGGATAAGTTTAATTTGATGCAGACATGTATTAAGGTCCATGTCTATGAGGAGGAATCTTTAAAAAGTTCATTAATAATACAGATTATGCTAAAACTATGTATGGCTTTCAGATTTTTTTTTTGCACTAAAATAGATTTATGCTTTAAATCCATTTCCCGCAGACTTTCTGAAGTCCTCTTAGGGAAGGAGAGACAGCGGGAGCGGAATGTCTAATCCTAAATGAAGCTTCTCACGCGACAGACCTGTTTTGAGAAGGTGACCACATCCCAGGCTGCTTTCTCTGACACTGCTTTTGCGTCTTTGCCCTCTTTGGTCTTGGTGCTGCAGGACTCCCCACACTTTGTGGAAGAGGAATACAGGTTGTGAGTGCTCCTTGCTCCTTCAGCCTTTGGGCTCCCAGGAGGGGACGCCCTGCCCCTGTGGACCTGCTGCCTTCTCTTGTAGCCACGGTATCTGCTCTGAATGAACATGGCCGCTCGGTCTGCCTCCTGGGTCTGGGCTGCTGGTTCTGCCTGTGCCTCCTGGGCTGTCCCATGCCTCTGGCAGAGTCTCTCCTCGCTCTCTGTGTTTTGATACAGAGGCCTTTGGCTGGGAGTAGCTTCCAAAGTTGTCTCACTCCCGGCTGGCCCAAGCCTTGGGTAGCTCGACACGTCCTGTGCGCCCTTTCTCTGCACCTGTGCTGCCTTTGAGTCTTCTACATTCCCATCCTCTGCGAACCTCCGAGAGAGATTCTGCATCTCGGCGCCCTCTCTCTCTGCCCTCCTGGGCTGGCCGATCTCTTCCTGGTCTCTGATGTTCTGTTTGGGGCTGAGGTTTCCTGTGACGTATGACTCTCGCTTAGCCTCTTCCCCACACGCACTCTGCATTTTGTTCTGAGTTGGAGATCCTCTGTTGCTTTGCTCCCCGGCATTGGTGGCCTCCTCCTGGGCTCTGAACGTGGAGGTTGTCACTAGAGACGCGGGCCCTCTCTCACGTGGCGCTGGGATGGCGGGTTCCTCAGAAAAGACTGTGTCCTCTGCTTGTTTCATCCCGAAAGATTCCCTGTGAAAAACACATCTGCATATATGACAGGGAACTGGAGCTTAGCACTCCTCCTGGCCATAGCTATGTGCAACCTATTGCTGGCAAAAAAGCAAAAGGAACATAGAAATTCCAAAATAAAAAGTTATCAAGTCACATGACCTAAGGGTTTCCCAAAATGTTTTCTCTAACCCAAACCGTGAAGGCCATGCAAGTAAGGAGAAAACCAGTTTTCATTCAGAATGAGAAACGTCCCAGCATGGGAAGCACTATATTTTCATTTAATGAGGTAACAAACTTTTTGGAATTTGGGCTATGGTGCAGTGCTTATCAGATACTGGTTTAAGTCCCAGCTCCTCTGCCTCTGATCCAGCTTCCTGCTAATGCACATCCTAGGAGCCAGCAGGTGATGGCTCAAGTACTTGGGCCCCTTCCATGCATGTGGGAGACCTGGGTGGAGTTCCAGGATCCTGGCTTCAGCCTGGCCCAGGCCTGGTTATTGTGGGCATCTGGGGAGTGAACCAGCAAACGGAAGATTCCTCTCTCTCTCTCTCTGCCTTTCAAATAAATACAAATAGATAAATAAGCATTACAAAAGAAAACTCAAGCCTAATTTTAAAAATTCTAGGAATTTAGTCCCTTCAAATATATGTTTTCAAAGCAAAGAACTTACAGTGAGAAGACGCTGGGGAAAGTACAGCCTAGAGTGAGATCAGTGAGCAGGTGTGTTTACTAGGCTGATGCACTGTACTTTAATAAGCACTGCACGTCTTATCACAGGAAATATCTTTCAAAATTAAAGGAAAGAGACTGTCCTTGCCACAGCTGATGATCACGTAATGAGTTGTTCCTTTGCCAATATCTTTCCCCTTAACCTGAAGATGTTTACTATACTTTCTAATTTTTTTTTCTAGCCAAAGACAGAACTCTAACTGCAGCAACACAGTTCAGATGGAGTAAAGAAATCACACCTGGGGGCTGGTATTGTGGTACAGCAGGTTAAGCCAGCACCTGTAACGCAGGCATCTGACATGAGCACCGGTTCAATCCTGCCTGTTCCACTTCTGATCCAGGTCCCTGCTAATGTGTCTGGGAAAGCAGCAGAGGATGGATAGCTCAAGACCTTGAGTCCCTGCCACCCATCTGGGAGATCTGGATGAAGCTGTAGGCTCCTGGCCTCGGCCTGGCCCAGCTCCCAGCCATTGTGGCTATTTGGAGGAGTGAACCGGCAGATGGAAGATCTCTCTTCTCTCTTGTACACACTCCTATGCCTTGAAGCAGATCCTGTATGGATTAGGTTCTTTATGTCTGCTAACTTGAGAGCTAATCCTGGTGTCTCTCTGGAAAAAGATGGTAGCAAACGAGTATCTAATGAAACATCACACTTCCTTGTTAATTATAAAGTCTACAAGCAATAATTCAAAGTACAGAAGTGGTAATTTCTGGGAGGAATAAAACCAGTCACGCTTTCTTCCATCTGCAACCAGTTAATATTTTTCTCTGACTCTTGATGTAGTCACAGGCAGCATCACCTCCTGCTCCCGTGGCAGGCACACAGTCGTTCTGAAGTTTGATGGACTATTCTACAACCAGCAACAAAAATAAACAAATCAGGGTGGGCGTCCTGGTGCGGTGGTTTAGGCTTCCTCTTGGGATACTCACACCTTAAATTGGATACCCAGATTTGAGTCCCCATGGCTCTGTGCTTCCAATCCAGCGTCCTGCCAATGCACCTGGAAGGTAGCAGATGAGGCCCCAAGTACTTGAGTACTTGTCAGCCATGTGGGAGACCCGGATGGAGCTCTAGTCTCCTGACAACCACTGCTGTAGCCATTTGAGGGAGTGACTCATCAATGGAAGATCTCTTTCTGTTTTTCCCTCTCTCTCTGTCACTCTGTCTTTATGATAAATAAATGTATCTTCAAAAAAAAGAAGCAAATTATTTGGATCCTTGTAGGCAAAGACCACTGGAAGATACTTCAAACAGCTGGTAGGAAAGGGAACTTAAAAGAAAGGTTTATTTTGGTGCAAGAAAAAACTTGTAACTCATGCAGAGTTTTTCATAACATAAATTTTCCATGAACACTTTGTGTATGTAGGCCTCTAAGTTTATACACACACACACAAAAAAACTCAAAAGAGTACATAACATTCATGCTTGTCAAACAGGGAAACTAGTGACACATGGTGAGTGTGGGTGAGAGGGAAGAGGTGGTCCTGAAACCAGCTAGGAGACCACTCTTGGCAGGAGGACCAGGCAGTGGTGGGTGTGTGGGGAGAGAAGCAGGCCACTTCCTCTGCTGTCCCATTCTTTAACTCTCCCCATGGCCAGTTCTGATGTTCAAGACAAGGGACTGGGGTTGGGGCTGGAATGATCTTTACCTCCCAGAGAGCCACTTACTCATCTTTTAATCAGTTCACTGTTCACCACTTGTACACAATCCAGGTCTTGTTCCCTTCCCATAATCCCTACCCAAAAAGGCAAGGTCCCCACCTGTTTGGCCTGACTGTATCCTTGCATGTTAGCTAACCTATATCACTAGAATCATCTACTTATTGGTCATGTATACTTTCTCCCACGATACTGTGAGTGATAAGAGCATTAGAATTTTGTCTCACTGATCTGTCTATCCCTACTTTCCACGGTAAATTCAAGTGGATCTGCGAACACAAGCCTGGAAAGACAGATCTGATGGCTCGGAAGAAGGAAGAACAGCTGGAGATGCTGTTAAAGGTCAAGGGCATATTGGCTATAATGGCCATGGGAATGAACGAGAGGTTCCCAGAGATGTGATTTAGATGTGGAATAGGATTTAAATGTGGGGAGTGGAGGATATATAAGCTAAGGGCACTCAGCGTTGGGAGCAGTGCTGTGGATAAAAGCCTAAGAGAAGCCAAGGAAGAAAAACTTGAGAAGGAAAATGGGGTCATCAGAATGAGAATCTACCCAAGTTCCCAAACAGAAAAGGAACTCAGCATCGGCAGGTTAAGCTGCTACCTGTGACACTGGCATCCCATATGAACACTTGTTCCAGTGCTGGCTGCTCCACTTCTCATCCAGCTTCCTGCTAATGTACCTGGAAAAGCAGTGGAAGATGGCCCAAGTGCTTGGGCTTCTGCACCCACATGGGAGACCTGGATGGGGTTCCTGGCTCCTGGCTTTGGCTTGATCCAGCCCTGGCTGTTATGGTCATCTGGGGAGTGAACCAGTGGCTGGAAGATCCCTCTCTTTCCTTCTCTCTGTAACTCTGCCCTTCAAATAAATAAAATAAATGTTTGAAAACAGAAGAGAAGAGAAGAGAAGAGAGAGAATAGAAGAGAGAGAAGAGAAGAGAGAGAAGAGAAGAGAAGAGAAGAGAAGAGAAGAGAGAGAATAGAAGAGAGAGAAGAGAAGAGAAGAGAAGAGAAGAGAAGAGAAGAGAAGAGAAGAGAGAGAAGAGAAGAGAAGAGAAGAGAAGAGAAGAGAAGAGAAGAGAGAAGGAGAGGAGAGGAGAGGAGAGGAGAGGAGAGGAGAGGAGAGAAGAGAGAGGAGAGAAGAGAGAGGAGAGAGGAGAGGATCCCAAGAAGGCCCCAGGTGTTCATGGACATTGGCTGTATCAGTGTCAGGAGCTGAGTAAGATATGAGAAAGACTGGGGACATTTTTGCACAACCTGATAGATTTGGAAAACCAGTACATCAAGATGATGCAAGAATGCGCATCGTTGTACCTTTTATTTCTAAAGTTTTTCCTGTAGTCAAACTCCTGGTCACAAGTCTGGATGGTGGTCACTGCTGTATGTTTTCCGTTGACAATCTCTCTCCTCTGTTTCCTGACCAGATGTCCTCTTGCCACTGAAATATACAAGGCCCAGAGCAGTGTTAATCCTGAGAAATAAAACAACATTCCTTTAGCCAGCAGAAACAAATGGTTTTTCCCATGAATGTTGAAGAGGCAAATGAAATTAAGGATGCCAAGTAGACCAGGTTTATAAAAATGGGATTCATTAAGAAGACTCTTCTAGATGGCAAGCTATAGCAGTAGTGTAACTAGCCTATCTTTCATACTGAGGAGCAGTGAGATGATGGAGACGAGTGCAGTTGGTGACAAAGTATGCTTCATTTGCGTAAACTCGACCAATAATTATTTTCCTTTTTACTACATTAAGCTCTTCCAGGGATAAAGCCCTTGTTATGTAAGTATGAGGGTACTTCAAAAAGTTCATCGAAAGTGAAATGAAAAGATAAGTGTACTTTGATGCCCAACCTTAGGAAATCCACTCATTCTAGGGGTCTTCCAAGGGCTCGTGGAAAATGGTATATAATGAAAAGACTCTGCATGGATCTCTAAAATTTTTTGCCCCTAATTATTCCATTTTCCATAAACTTTTTGAATTAGCCTTGTTTAAATTTGGGACATTTTATCCAATTATTGTTGGGGCCAGACATATTTCACAACTTAAATTAATTTTCTCGTCTTAATTTCTGCAAGGTAACACAGAACCCATCTGTATTTCCTGATAGTCCCTATGTCAGGACGGTGTCCTGTAGTGGAACACATGGTAAGTTGTTCAGAAAAACACAGAAAACTTTAGCTAAGTAGAATGAACAAAAGACTGTAAACAGCCTGACTTCACCTGAGGTCACACTTCTCTGCCACATGAGCCATGAAAAACACTTTCATAAATATTATCGTATTATAATATTTTTCCCTATAGTTAATGGAAAGAAACAGGTGCCCTTTAACAAAATAGACTTAATTGAGTTGTCAAAAATTATAACCTTTGGAATAAAGTAGGAAACATTTTATTGCCCAATGAATTATAATAGTATGATTCTTGTGATTTCAATGAATTCAATTGCTTGTCTTATCTCGCACAATAGGTCAATTACGTTTCATTCATCCTTGACAGATAATTTTAAAATGATTATATTGAAAACAAATTGTTATTCAAAAGGTAAATACAGTTTTATTGAATATTCAGATATTAAAAGTGTCAATCACTGCTGTGAAGTCTCAAGGCCACAGCATCTGGGAAGAAATACACGGCTACAGAGAAGCTGGGGGTCTGTGTATCAGAGGTCTTCTAAGATCTGATCTCACACCCATATCCGAGCAGTACACTGTGAGACTGTGGGTGGGTACCTGACTGTAGGACGATGGCACTTTCTTTCCTTTTCTCCTGGAATTTTTTGTATCTTCTTGAACCCAGGAAAGCTCTGACACAGGCTTGAATCAAAATCAGCTTGTCGATGGCTTCCTTTCGCATTAGGTTTAACTGTTCCACATGGTAATATTTAAGAAACACCTTAAAGGAAGTGAAGTAAAGCACAAATAAATAAATAAAACACAAGTAAAACACAAAACATGGAACCCAGATGTGAGGGAGTGCTCTAAATCGTTTGAGGTTTTGGAAATCACTGCCTTTGGCTGTTTTGGCTTCTAAGTCGTTAGGACAGCACTGATTTTGCTGCTTGATTTAAACCCTTCTTTGCAAAGAACAGAAGGTACCAATCAGGTTGCTTATTCATAGCAAGGAATTTTCAGGTTGTTGGATGAACCAGTAAGAGTGCAGGGTGTTTAAGCTCTTTCAGTCATTTTAGCCTCAGATAGTCTGAGCTAATTTTTATGCGTTCATTTTTCAAAGACAATGATTTATCCTAAATGTAAAAGCATTACAAATACACTGGTAAGACTCTGGATGGTTATAGCTGTATTAGTTCATTCCTTAAGCGTGGATCAAGTTCTATGATGCAGTTGTGCCTGCCGTGGGCTCAGAGTGGAGGCAGTGGAGGGAATAAGGCAGCCAGAGGCCCAGGCAGATGCAGTTAACAGCTTTCTCAGTCATAGAAATGGAGGTCTGACCGATCATTCTCAAATCAGCCTACACAATGTTCTCATCCTAAAGTCTCAGCTCTGGTTCACATCCCCCACCCAAGGAGTCACTTACCTGTTTTTTCCTTTAATTGCTACATTTGCTAATAAAAGTCACCTCAAAGAGTTTATTGAATCCATCAAGATTCAAATTCAAATGTTATGTTTGAGTCATGGGAATGCAGAATTCTCTCAGTGTTCCATTACTTGAAAGCTTGGCACCAGAGGCAAACAGTTTAGCATTAGAGATTTTGATGAATTCAATTTTAATTTCTACAGGACTCTAGATGTTAATATATTTAGTCCATTCTGCTGTTGACAATTCATTTAAAATTCAATCTTGTTTAAAAAGGTCATCTTTTTTTGGCATGGCATTAGAAATGCTTTTATATTAAATACTTTTTATCCATGTTAATGAATGGAAAAGGTGAAGTGGGGAAAGACAAATAGTTTTAAAATGCTACTTAAATACCATGCAGAACTGGAATGCAAAGGGCTTTTTTTATGAGTTAAAACTCCATTTGATGTTAGGCGTGTGTTGCAAACCCTTGTCCTGAAATTCCTTTGATTGGAATTCACTTTGTGAATTTCTACCAGAGAATGGCGTGACTCAATTACATGTCTTTTTAATGCCCAGAGTCTCCCAGCACGAAATCCTAAAGTAAATTTGGATTCCCGAATATGTAGGACACTGGGTCTAACAGACTTTGTTTCTTTAGCCCTCAAATTGTTACAGGACTAACTGCTCATCTGGGCATTATGAAAATTCTTGCCCATGCTTCTCACACCGAAGACCCAAGTCCTATCAATTTCCTGGCAAATGTGGAAGTCTGTTTCAGTTTACTTCTATGGTGTGGCCCACGCAGTTACTCTTCCATGGTTCATGTGTGAGCATCTCTTCACTTGAGCCTGGCACCTTTCCTTGCACTCCCTATGAAACATGAAGTGGCCCTGATATGCTATGAATAAGCAACCCAATCTGCTGTTTATTTCCTATCCCCACACTGTGATGCTAGGAGGAAATCCTGAGGCCTGATGCATCCTTTCTCCACCCAGACAACTGCCTTACTTCTATATTCAAGGCAGGCTATGCTTTTTTACTTTATTCTCCAGGGGATTATTAAAGAAGCTAAGATCTCACAGGTTCTCAAGGCTAAGGCAAACACAGCAATATACACACATAGCACATCCAGTAGTTAATGGGGAATATTTTACCCCACCTAAACTTCAAGTTCATTGGAGAGGTAGGTTTAAGAATTAGGAAAAACAAAACAAAACAAAACAAAACAGGAATCCTATTGGATCACTATAATCCTCTACAGCTTTTGGACTATTTTTGGTGGTGATAAAATAGAGAAAGTGCATCAGTCTGTTTTCAATAGTGTTTGATGTAAAGTATGTACATTATCAAGTTTACCTTGTTCTTGGATAAACCTTTGAGATAAATTGTTCTCTTGTTTCTTAAACTTTTATGAAAAGCAACTGTGCTGCAGGTTTAAGAAGAAATAAATCTTTATGAATTTATTATTTCCTTATTTAAAGCTGGAGACTCTGCAACATAAAAATCCATCCTATTTTCCATCATTGTGAAATGTTCTAAATCTCAGTAAATGCAGCGTGATTGTTCATTTCTCTCACAAAAACTTCATGAAAACATTACCTTTGTTTTTCCAAGAGCCCAGTTATCGAGACCAGCTTTTTCCAAAATGGTAGCACAGGTGTCGGGACTCACCGGGGGCTCTTCGCTGGACTTGTAGCAGAGAACATAGTACCTGGAAATGGGAGCAGGGCCAGTTAGACTTGTGCAGAGGTCTGATAATCTAGTGGCCTGGTGAGCCCTGGAAAGCTTTGTGTTGGGGTGCGGTAGAGAACCTTGGACCCGACACTGGGGTGCTTCAAGTGTTCTCAGAGAAGCTCTGGGGTGAATCAGTTCCAGACGAGGCCATTGTAGAAATCTCAGTGCTGCGCTCTTCCCTGTCCTGATGGGTTTTCAATACTGAACCCTCTGCAAAACTCTAACGTTGGAAAACAAAACATAGACAAAGCAACCTTTCCCTGGGGCTAAAAGCAGGGGGCTGCAGCGAGGAAGTAGAGGGGGAGTTTCTGTTTCTCTTCCACAGTCACACAAAACCTGGAAACTGATCTAATTCTACCCAATCTTCCCACCACCGGACACATATCTTCCATCAGCGTTGAGCTCTTGAGTTACTCGAAGTCTCTCACTGGAAATTTTTCTCTATTGATTTAATTCATCTATAAAAGGAAAAGGTTCGGCCGGTGCCGCGGCTCACTAGGCTAATCCTCCGCCTAGCGGCGCCGGCACACCGGGTTCTAGTCCTGGTCGGGGCGCTGGATTCTGTCCCGGTTGCCCCTCTTCCAGGCCAGCTCTCTGCTGTGGCCCGGGAGTGCAGTGGAGGATGACCCAAGTGCTTGGGCCCTGCACCCATTGGGTGACCAGGAGAAGCACCTGGCTCCTGGCTTCGGATCAGCGTGGTGCGCCGGCCGCGGCAGCCATTGGAGGGTGAACCAACAGAAAAGGAAGACCTTTCTCTCTGTCTTTCTCTCTCACTGTCCACTCTGCCTGTCAAAAAAAAAAAAAAAAAAAAAAAAAAAAAAAAAGGAAAAGGTTCATGCAGGAAAGAATTGAAAGAAGCCATGAGGCCCTCAGGCAGAACCACGAAGATTACTGGAGAAGGAAGTGAATGAAAGGAAGAAAAATCAGTTTGAAATACATTTATATATGATCCCATCTAGTGCTCAAAAACACATATCAAATGGATAATATTATTATCATTCTTATTTGCAGATGAGGAAAAGTACATCTTTTTTGAAACATTATATTCAGGATTTCTAAAAGATTTTATTTATTTATTTATTTATTTTTGAGAGGTGGAGTTACAGACAGAGAGAGGGAGAGACAGAGAGGTCTTCCATCTGCTGGTTTACTCCCCAAAGGACTGCAATGGCTAGAGCTGTGTGGACCTGAAGCCAGGAGCCAGGAGCTTCCTCTGGGTCTCCCATGTGGGTGCAGGGGCCCCAGCACTTGGGCCATCTTTCATTGCTTTCCCAGGTGCATTAGCAGGGAGTTGGATCGGAAGTGTTGGAAGTGGAATAGCTGGGACTCAAACTGGAGCCCATATAGGATGCCAGTGCCACAGGTGGAGGCCTAATCTACTACACCACACTGCCAGCCAAGAAAAGTACATCTTGAAATGTACAGGAAATAACTCTGAACAAGGTCACACATGTAATAAAGTGACAGAAAGGGATTCACACCAGCTGACTTCAAGGCATGAGTATTTCCTATTCTACTACTGCCTTCAGAAGTTCTGGTTCTATGAGGGGACTTCAGCAAGTTCATGGAAAGAGAAATTAAAAGATAAATGTAAATGAAAAGACTCTAGGGGAGAATTTGTGAAATCCATGCATACAAGGGGTCTTCTACAGTCAGTGGAGGGACCAGTGTTTAGTTCAAATGGAGTGCTGCTGATTCAAGTCCCAGCTGCTCTGCTTTCCATCCAGCTTCCTGCCAATGTGCCTGGGAAGGCAGCAGAAGATGGCCTGAGTACTTGGGCCCCTGACACCTACATGAGAGTTGTGGATGGAGTTGTTGGTTCCTGGCTTCAGCCTGGCACAGCCCTTTAGGGAGTGAACCAGTGGCCATTTGGGAAGTGAACTAGCAGATAAAAGATCTCTCCCTCTCTTCCTCTCTCCCCCTCTCCCTCTCTCCCTTTCTTTCTCCATCCCTCTCTCCTTCTCCCTGTCTCCCCCTCTCTGTCACCCTGCCTTTCAAATAAGTAAATAAATCTTTAAAATAAAGAAAGTGGAAAATGACTATTACAAAAAGCTATGAATGGATTTAAATTTTTTTTAAATAAAATAATTTTTGGGCTCATTTTCCATGAACTTCTGGAAATGTAACAGTCAAACCATATAAGCGCCTAGTGAGAAAATGGAGCTAACTATGGTGGCTTCTTAGTGTAAGGGTTGTGTGTGAAGTTCATGTTGGGCATCTTTTTAAGATCGTTTCTTTGTCATAAAACAAGAGTTAACTGGCAACAGAACAGACAAAGAGTCAGAGGCGTTTTAGACTGGAAGAGAAGGGCCGGTTAAAGGCTGAGGCAAAACAGAGGGAGGTTCTTTGAGTCCTATTTACACCTCCACAAGACCTCCGCAAATGGCCTGCTTCTCTAAAAGTCTATGCCAATTTGGGCAAAAGCTTTCAAATTAGTGACAGAGAAAAGGTTTAATCTTTTCTCTCTAGAACTGCCAGTATTCAGAACAGCTATTCATGTATTCTCTATATATTTAGTGCCCCTCCTCACCCCTTACATATCATGGATCAATCTGCCACTGTATAATTGCACAGGACTTCAACAATATCATCTAGACAAAAGGTTTAGTTCTCCTTAGAGTCCAAGTTATAACATTGCAATTATTTTTGAAATGGGACTGGAACCACACATTCTGTACGGGTGTGGGAATCCCAAGCAGGATCCTAACCACTGGGCTAAACGCTTGCCCTGACAATCTACCATTTGATCATTGTGACAATCCCAAGGGGGTAGTCATGGCAGACTGAGTAGATGAGGAAAAGGAAGTTGCAATCCAGACCAGGGTTTCTCAGCCACAGTCCTGTTTACATTCAGGTTGGGCTCTCCTGCACCTGCAGAATAAATGGTCACCAACATCCATGGCTTCTACTCACTGGGTGCCAGGAGCATCCCTCCCCGACGTATGGCCACCAAAAATGCCTCGAAGCCTTGCCCAGTGCCTTTTTCAAGGATCACTGGTACAGGCTGAGGTCAGTTAATGAGTGGCAGAGCTAGAACGAGAGCCCAGACTCTTCAATTTCTCAATGCAGAAGCTCAGGCCTCTCGACTGGACACCTCCGACGTATGTCCTAGGCTACCACTTAGGGGAGCTGGCGATGGTTTTCCAGCCTCAACTAAGAGTGCCTTCTCCATCCTCAGTCATTTGCGTGAACAAAATGCCTCCTTCCCAAACACCTATATAATTTTCTACTTTCCTTCCTCCAATTCTTCTGAAGAATTTGTTTTCAAATCATACCATGGAAACTGAGAAAGAAATCCACGTACCGCTTGATAAAGTTGGCAAAAAGTATGCGATGCGAGTACCCTTGCCTTCGAATTCTTGCTGTTTCCAGGATTCCTGTGTAGCGAAGCTGCAGCAAAACTTTGTCTTTGTCGTATTTTCTTGCTTGACGTTCATTGTTTGGTTTGATGCAACGGACAAAATGAGGCTGGCCCACTACCATTTTAGATAACAAATCCATCAGGGAATACTGTAATTTGCAACAAAAATAAACTTCTCTGTGTAGCATACAAAAACACACAAGCCTTTTACTATAAGAATAAAACTTGAGTAATGGACGTTACAAATGCTCACACTAATCACAGTAAATGGAGGGAAATCCGATTTAATGGAAATCTGAGTTAGAGTATATTTTAAAAGTTAGATTTATAAAAATATAGAGGCGATAACTATGAAGTTAGCTAATAAGAGTTTGCCTATAAACTCTTAAGTTGGGTTTACTTCATAGATAAAAATGTTTTCTATATTATTTGTAAGTAATTACATCCTCTTTGGCAAACTTGCCAAATTACAATATTTAAGCACACAATCAAATCCAACTCATACACTAATGTCTTTGTCCAACTCTTTCTTTATGGAAAACACACAAGTAAATACTTTAATCACAGTAAGAATCATCACCAAGTTTAAAATAAAGAGGGGGGTGGTTAAGGTGCCTGTGTCCCACACTGGAGTGCTTGGGGTTGACTCCTGGCTCTGGATCCTATTGACTCCAGCTTCCTGCAAATGCAGAGCCTGGGAGTTAGCATTTGATGGTTCAAGTAATTGGGTCCTTGCCAACCACATGGGAGATGTGGACTGAGTTCCTGGCTTTGGCCTTTGGCCTGGCCCAGAGATATTGCAAGCATTTGGGGAATGAAACAGTAGAGGTCAGCTTGCTCTTGTTCTCTCTCTCTCTCTGTCTCTTAAGTAAATAAACAAAAAAAAATTAAAAATAGATTTAAACTATTTTAAAAAAGAAATGACAGAGAAATAAAAAGATTTTACTATATAGGATACAGATATAAAACAAAATGCAAAGCAGTATCCATTTATTCTCATCTGCTCTAATTTCATCATCCTTTTTAAAAAATTAAGAAATTGATCATACATATTTATGTGATAATTCAATACATGTATTCAATGAGTTAGTTAACATTTTTATATCCATAAGTTTTTAAAAATTTTGATTAACATTTAATAATTGTACCTTTTTTTAATTTTAAAAAGCAGTGAGATTATGAGGGAGAGAAGGAGAGAGAGTGAGAAAGCAAGCTCTCATTCAGTGGCTCACTTGCCAAATGTCCCAGTGTCTAAGACTGGGCCAGAATGAAGCCAAGAGCTGCGGGCTCAATCTAGTTTTCCCATGTGGGTGGTAGCAGCCCAGTTATCTGAAGTGTCATCTACTGCCTCTCCAGGTTGTACATTAGCAGGGAGCTGGAATCAGGAGTGGAGCTGGGAGCTGAAACCAGGTATTCCAATGTAGGACGTAGCTGTTGCAACCAAGATCTGCTAGGCCATATGCCTACTTCAACTGTATGTATTTATGGGGTATTTTCATACTTTCCTTATTTATTTTAGAAGGGTGTTTTTTAATCACCTAGATATGAAAATTCTTGCACCAACACCTTATGAAAACGGTAGCTGACTGCTGGACAACTAATATACTATACAACATATTAGGATAATCACAGTCCAGCTAAAAGTGGAATCCCAGAAAGCTGGCACCTCAAGGACCAGGATCATAGTTTATTGGCAGGGATACATGGACATAGATGGCTATTAATGAACAGATCTCTTTCTGTGCTGGAAATACAAAGGCTGCCAGGCACAAAGCCAGTGCAAAACAAATACTGAGCAGGGACCGTCAACAAGGCACTGCATTTGCAAGACTTGCTCTTGGGCACCGAGACTCAAACAGCTGGGCCTGCCGCTTTGGAGCCCTCTTTCATTACATTAATCTGTGAGTCATCACTCCGTGAGTCACACAAACATCTGCCATGCACTGGTGACCCAAGGGTGGATTGGCGTTGGCTGGCTTTCAGAGCAGGTGCTTACTATTAGTTAAGGCGTTGTTTTTTCTCATGGACAAAGGCATAGGACTATACCATGTTCACTCTTGTCTGCGGGATGAAAAATAACCTTCAAAAACATTACATACTGTGTGGAATTATCTTCTATTGTTTTTCACTTCAGCTTAAAGATTGAGATTATTTGTTGAACTAATCAGGTTTAAACACACACTCCAACAATGGTCGCATGATAATGGTCCTGGATAACTAACTTAAAAGCAGGAAATAATCTGGCTGTAAACAGTCAGTGATTCCACCTCACTGTACATCTGATGTGAAGTGGAGGTAACAGCAGCCCGAGATTTTAAGCATAGAAACGTACCAGGCACTACTGCAGGATGATTAAGCGAGCCCTGTCTGCTTTGAGCCGAGGACTTCAAGAGTTTTTAATACAAGTGCTCATACATTTTAAGAAAGTCTTTCCTGATTCTGTTAGAGAGCTGCATATATTCTCTGAAGACTTACAGTAAATGTGGTCCAATTTCCTCTCTCTCTCCCACATCAAACTACATCATTAATAATCCCCATGTTTTTGGTGGTATTTCCTTCATTTTTGTTGCTGGTTAATATGTCAGAAGAGATCAGAAAGAACCAGAACCAATGATAAGAGAAAAACAAATGCTTCTTTTTCTTTCCTCTGTCCCATATCATCCCAGGAAGGAAGGCGCCTGGGTCCGGTGCCAAGTGGATTCCTCTGTGGCATTGTTTCCCTGGTCACTGTTCCCTCACCCCAATCCTACCTAGGCTCTATGTTTTCTTGCAGGTTTTCGGGTGATGCACGTGCAGGTATACCCAACCTCACCCCATCTCTTTCAGGAGCAGGAAGGAGAATTGGTAGTTATCAGAGCATTGCACTTAAAGTCCTCTTAGGTTTATCTCTAGTAGAAGTGCATTTGGTTCTATGGATAAATTCTAACCAATACCCCATGAAGCCTGATGTGGGATGCAGTATTTTTACAGGCAATGTATCAAGTAAACAAATCGCTGTTTGCTTGATATTTCACCCCAACATACCCTGAATCTATCACACAGTGAATGCAATATAGGCGACATTCTCTTCGGCTGGTGGCATCCACCCTGATATTGGCTACGGGGTTTTGATCTGTAACTCATTTAGGATAAATAACATCTCTAGTCATGACAGATCACAATTTCCCAGCTTACTCTGAAATATGAGGCAACGGTTTGGGTTTTCATGTTGGTTGTTTCTCGGCCATGACGGGGTCCTTCTCCAGCTTCTCCCTAGGAAGACCAAGGAAGACAGGACCTTCAGTACCTGCTGCACTCAGGCTCTCAAGGGAGCAGCTGATTCTTTCCTTCAGGCTATCTGAGGACACGCATTTATTTATTGAGAGAGAAAAAGAAACAAGGAGACAAAGAGAGAGCTCCCACCCGTTGGTTCACTCCCCAGTGCTCACAATAGCCAGGGCTGAGCCGGGGCTGGAGCTGTTAGCCAGGAATTCCACCAAGGTCTTCCAGGTGGGTGGCAGGGACCCAACTACTTGAGCCATCACGACTACCTCCCAGGAAGCTGGACTCAGGGACTGGAAGTGGGCACAGAACTTAGGCACCTGCAAATGGAATTTGGGCATCCTAACTGCCATCTTGGCAGTTAGGCCAAACACCTGTCCCAGTCTATGCATCTGAATACTGAAAACAGCAAGATGCCTTTGATATTCTTATTTTATGGTATCTGTTTTGTCAGTTTCACTGGAATTTTAACTGACCTTGCGTAGAATGTGACTATCTCCGGGCCTCCATAACATATTTCTATTAGTATTAGTGTAACATTTAAAAATAACTACAAAAGAAGAGTTAGGAATATATCAGAAATGGAGATTATTTTAACCACTAGCAATAACATAACATAAGTAGCAATTTAAAAAGAAAAGAAAGACCAAATGGAGAAAAGTTAAGGAAAAGCTGCTCACTTTTGGGCACACACAAATACTGCCATTGTGAAGGTTAGAGTCTCAGACCATAGCCACCAAAAATGTATTTTCTTACCTTGGTCAGGTCGGCGGATTTTTCTGAAGTCCTCATTTGATAGTTCACATTGTTTTTGGTTTTAGAATGTAGCAGATTACCTACGGAATGCAGATAAAACTAAAACACGTTTTCAGGTCCTCAACGGCTGCAGGATTTTTTCCCCCATCTACTTAAATGTTAAGATGTGCACAATCAACCCCACAGTCATCATACTCAAGTGCATGGTTAACTATTGATTGAGAATTTAGTACTATACTAATATTATGTGGAAATTTCCAACAAATTTTAAATTCAAGAAAAAGCCCTCCAGTTCGCAAACTGGAAAAGATGGAGGGAAGTGTTGGATTTCCTGTTGTGAGAGGCTATGAGGTGACTATGGTGAAGGGAGCAACTTGGCTTATTATTTTGTGCTAAATGACATCTGAGATTTTCTTAAACCCAGGACAAACTTTACAATGGACCTTAAAAAACTGTGGATCATGAATTCCCATGAAGTGATTATAAGCAAATCAAGTGTGAACAATGGTCATTTTCAATCTAGCATTCAGGAATGCGGATTTCACACTAGGGCCTACACAAATGTTCACAACTCAAGGCAGTGAAATAATGATGGTTTAGTGAAAAGATTCATTTCTTGGAAGCCGGAAGGACTTGGATTTGAAATCCCAGCTGTTTTTTCTAAATTGTGTTGCCCTTGGGTCACTGAGTCTCAGATCTGCAGCTGAAATCCGTGACACGGGGATTATGTTGCCCACCTTGCAGAATTTTGATGAAATGGGGTAACAGTCGTAGCACAAGGCAGGCCCTGGGAACGTAGCTCACTTTCACTGCTCTGCCAACACTCACCAAATGAAACGAACCCAACAGCTCACAATCCCAGAGTTTATCATTCTAACAGTAGTGTCCCCAAACCTCCCCAACTCAGTGTGACCTCAGAATGGTTATTACCCTTCTCCAGCCTCTAAGGTGATAACGAGAGCCTAAATCCTTCTGGCAAATCCTTCTCATTGTGATTGCACAAGTCTGGCCCTGAGACAAAGATGCAGGAAGGAAACCCTCTCTGGGATACAGTCAGCACGTCTCCCACGTGGGTGGCAGGGGTCAACTATGTGAGCCATCACCTGCTGCCTCCCAGGGTCTGCACTGGCAGGAAGCTGGGACTGGGAGCTGGATCTGGGATGGGATCCAGGAACTCATATATGGGATGTAAGTGTTGTAATGACTAGGTCAAATGCCTGCCTCCCTATTTTTTCTTTTTAGAATTTTTAACCAGAGCTCATTAAACTAACAGGACCTCAGAGAACTATACAAAGCCTCCCCTCTCCTGAAAACAGTAGATAATCAGATGATTCTAAACTCTTGGGAGGAGTTTGAGCTCATATAACAAGTAGCAAGATTTTACCGTACTTTCTGGTGAGCGTTTTTCTTTAATAAAAATCTACCTTGTTTAATTTATTTTTATATTTCCTCAAAATGATCCATGGACAAAGATATTCACAAATAAATATTTAATGAGTTAAAAACAAACATGAAAAACTGAGAATGACAGTCACAAAGACAAGTTGGATTTGGAGAACCTTTCATTTAAAGGACATTTCCTTACCTGTTTTTGTCAGAGGGTGGTTGACAAGTTGCCGAATGACACTGTTTTCCGAGGACCTCAAAAGTAGCACGATGTCAGTTGGAAGAGTGTCTCTATTCTTAGCTAAGAACCCGCTTGCGCTGTAGAGGACCTGGTGATAAAGTACGTGGTCAGATGACCACAGTCGGTGTCAACACCATCAACATAGCATCAAGAGGTATTTACTGGGGCCAGCGCCGTGGCTCACTTGGCTAATCCTCTGCCTGCGGCACCGGCACCCCGGGTTCTAGTCCCTGTTGGGGGGCCAGATTCTGTCCCGGTTGCTCCTCTTCCAGGCCAGCTCTCTGCTGTGGCCCAGGAGGGCAGTGGAGGATGGCCCAAGTCCTTGGGCCTCTGCACCCGCCTGAGAGACCAGGAGGAAGCACCTGGCTCCTGGATTTGGATTGGCGCAGTGCCGGCTGAAGCAGCCATTTGGGGAGTGAACCAATGGAAGGAAGACCTTTCTCTCTGTCTCTCTCATTGTCTATAACTCTACCTGTCCAAAGAAAAAAGAAAAAGAAAAAAAAGTATTTGCTGAGAACTCACTCTGCACTGAGCACAGGGACACACAGATTTTCAAAGATTTCTTTTACAGTTTGATTGAGAATGTGAGCCTCTCCAGCTTCACAGTGCATCTTTTTTTAAAAAAAGATTTATTTATTTGAAAGGCAGTTACAGAGAGACAGAAAGAGAGGGAGGGAGGAGGGAGGGATAGGGAGAGGGAGGCAGGAAGGGAGAGAGATAGAGACCTTCCACCTGCTGGTTCACTCCCCAGATGGCTATATAGGGCAGGGCTGTGCCAGGCTGAAGCCAGGAGCCAGGAACTTCATCCAGGTTTCTGATGTGGGTGTGCAGGGTCCCAAGCACCTGGGCCACCCTCCACTGCTTTTCCCAGATCATTGTCAGGGAGCTGGGTCAGAAGTTCAAGGTCTTGAACTTTTGCCCAAATGAGATGACAGTGTCGCAGGTGGTGGCTTTACCCACTGTGCCACAATACCAGCCCCCACAGTGGATCTTAGAGAAAAATCCTAATAAAAGAAATGAGGGGGCCATTACAAGAAGGGGTCCAATTGCAAGAACTATCACAGAAACTACGATCTTGCACAAAGGCCACCGTGAGCTTGCACAAAAAATACGTTTATGAAGACACCTACCCAGCAATTGCCTACTAAACTTTGGAAGGACACCACCTTGTTATTAGTCCTTGTAGCCAAGGAGAATTGCTTCCCATTAAGTAACTGCCACATTTTGGATGGAGGGTTTTTTAAAACTCTTTTTAAAAATATTTTATTTATTTATTTGAGAGGTAGAGTTAGAGAGAGAGGGAGAGACAGAAAGAAAGGTCTTCCATTCGCTGGTTCACTTCCTAAATGGCTGCAACGGCCAGAGCTGAGCCAATCTGAAACCAACAGCCAGGAGCTTCTTCCAGGTCTCCCACATGGATGCAGGGGCCCAAGCACTTGTGCTACTTTCCCAGGTCTTAGCAGAGAGCTAGATTGGAAGAGGAGCAGACTGGACACAAACCGGCACCCACATGGGATACAGGCACTGCATGGGGAGGCTTAGCATACTGCACTACAGCGCCAGCCTCTGGAAAGAGTTTTACTCTCCACAGTCCATGTGCTGGAAGCTTAGCCCCCAGTGTAGAACCTTTAAGAGGTGGAGCTTCAAGGGAGGTGATTAGGTCATTGGAGGTACTGAATTAACCTAGCTCTTGTGAGACCCCAGCTGGTTCCCCTAGGGGTGGGCTGCTATGAAAGAGCAAGAGTGGCCCTCTCTGCTCCTTGTCTCACCAAGTGATCCTTCCTATCACAGGCACCCCCAGCCCATGTCACCATCAATCATGATGTGATGTAGCCAAGGGGGCCCTCACTAGAGGCTGAATCCATAGGGGTGCTAAATCTTGATGTTTCAGCCTCCTAAACTTTGAGCCAAAAAACTTGTTTATAAAGTACTCAGCATTAGGTATTCTCTCTATTTTTTTAAGATTTTTAAAATTTATTTGAGAGGTAGAGTTACAGATAGTGAGAGGGAGAGAGAGAAAGAGGTCTTCCATCTGCTGGTTCACTCCCCAAATGGCCGCAGTGGCCAGAGCTGCACCAATCTGAAGCCAGGATCCAGGTGCTTCTTCCAGGTCTCCCACATGGGTGCAGGGGCCCAAGGACTTGGACCATCTTCTACTACTTTCCCAGGCAAAAGCAGAGAGCTGGATCAGAAGTGGAGCAGCCGGGACTAGAGCCAGCGCCCATATGGGATGCTGGTACCACAGACGGAAGATGAACCTACTGAGCCATGGCGCCGGCCCCAGGCATTCTCTTTAAAGATTTATTAATTTATTGGAGAGATCTTTCATCTGCTGATTCACTCCCCACATGGCCCCATTCATTCATTCATTCATTTGAGAGAGCCTCTACTGGTTCACTCCCCAGATGTCCCTAACAGCCATCTGGGTCTCTCATGTGGGTGGCAGGGTTCCAAGCACTTGGGCTATCATCCACTGTGTTCCCGGGTGCATTAGCAGGAAGATGGATTGGAATCTGAGCAGCTGGGCCTCAAACTGGTGCGCCAACATGGGACACCAGCATTGCAAGTGGCTGCTTAACCTGCTGTGCCAAAGTGCTGGCCCCTCAGGTGTTCTTACAGCAACAGAAAACATGCTGTCACACAGGGACCTTTCTCATTTTACCTTCCACAGCACTTGTTTTCTTGGGTCTCCCTGGATAGGCCCATATTCCGACATGGTACAAGTATCCTAGATTATAATCCTGTCATTCATTCCCTAGTGAATGCTTTTCTTTGGAGAGCATTTGCCTCCATTGTAGTTTTAAGTTGACGATCCTTCTTATTCAGTAAAAGCCTAAAAAGAAACTCAGGTGTAATTCTTAAGAGTGCTTACCTTTCCGGCATAATGGTGAATTCCAAAGCTAAGTTCCATTCTTTTGGGTCTCCAGAAGTACTGAGATTTCAAGTTGCCTTCAAATTTTTCTGTAGAAAAAGAATTGAACTCAAAAATCAAGCATGTAGGAGAACCTCAAAAAAATACTGTCTGAATCATTTCTTTCACCATAAAAGGAATGACATGCATTCAACAGTGACAGAGTATTTTATATAGCTAACTTAGGAAGATTTGGAATAGAATTCTGAATGGTAAAGTCAACCCCAAGACCATGAGCATCTCCCACCCCATACTGATGTGCAGCAGCAGTTCTTCACCCCTCCCATGCATCAGAGTCATCTTGAGGGCTTGTTAAGAGGCATGTGGCTGGGGCTCACCCCCAGCAGTGCTGGGGAGGGATCCAAGAATTCACATTTTTAACAAGTTCCCAGGTGATTCACAGGTGCCTGGTCAGGCACATTTGGTATAGAGAGAATAAACTACTTGACACTCGCTACAGAATTTTGTTTGATGTCAAGCCTGGAGCCTAAAACTTTGGTTTTGGGGCTGGTGTTATAGTACAGTGGGCTAAGTTACTGCTTGAGGTGCCAGCATCCCACACTGGAACACTGGTTCAAATCCCAGCTCCTCCAATTCTGATGGCTCCATGCTAATGCACCTGGGAAAACAGCAGAGGATGGCCCAAGAATCTGGGCCTCTGATACCCATGTGGGAAAACTTTTCTTTGATTTGGCCCAGCCTAGGCATTTGTGGCCATTTGAGGAGTGAACCAACAGATGGAACATCTCTTTTTCTCTCCTGTCTCTCTGTCACTCTGCCTTTCAAATACATAAATAAATCTTAAAAATAAAAACCTTTGGTATTTTGCTCTTTCTATTGTTGGATCTCCAGATTACCGTTGATTATTTAACTGGCACAATAGGATCAGGAAGGCAGTTATATTTCTATAACAATTTTGAATGTCTTTTTTTAAAATTTATTTGACAGATTGAGTTAGACAGTGAGAGACAGAGAGAAAGGTCTTCCTTCCATTGGTTCACCCCCCAAAATGGCCGCTATGGCCAGAGCTATGCTGATCCAAAGCCAGGAGCCAGGTGTTTCCTCCCAATCTCCCACACTGGTGCAGGAGCCCAAGCACTTGGGTCATCCTCCACTGCCTTCCCAGGCCACAGCAGAGAGCAGGAGCAACCGGGACCAGCACCCGGTGCCCATATAAGATGCCGGTGCTGCAGGTGGAGGATTAACCAAGTGAGCCATGGCGCCGGCCCTCTATAACAATTTTTACCACCTTCAGAGAATGTGTCACTGCATGTCCTACATTTTGATACATTTGATATCAAAATGTTCCTTGTAGGACAATCAGGTGACTGCTGTCACAACCCTGAGTTATTTTCTTGTCCATCTAGTATTGTGCAATTAGAGGTGAGAATTCACAAATCCATAGGTCACTGGAAGCAGTGGTAAGAAACAGGCTCTGGCTGTCACTAGCATGAAAAGAGAAAAATGTGAATTTAGATTCTACAAGCACTTACTACGCACAACCACTCTCTTCTCATCAGGAAACACAATGTTCCGCATCACAGAATAATCTTTTTCAGGGTAGGCATTGTGCAGCAGTTAGATGTAGTTTGGGATGTCCACATTCTACCACAGAGTTCTTGGGTTCAATTCCTGACTCTGCTTCTGAGTCCAGCATCCTGCGAATTCTATCATGGGAGGCAGCAGGTGGTATCTCAAGTAGCTGGGTCCCTGTCACCCACCTGGGAGACCTGGCTTGGATTTCAGGCCTCTGTGTTTGGGAAGGCCCAGCCTCGGTTGTTTCAAGCATATGAGGGGTGAGCCAGTGGATCAAAGAACTCTTTCTGTCTGTCTCTCTCTGCATTCCAAATAAAAAAATTTTAAATGAGTTTTTCAGATATTTGAAAAATCAAAAGTTTTTTTCCTTTGTAAATGTAAGTAGCATAAGATTTTCATTTGAATCATTTGGGATACTAATCTTCTAATAACATTATACACTCCTCAAACAGAAAAAGTGGAATCATTTAATCTTTCATTGATGACTTGGGATTATTACCATGGAGACTTATTAATGTACTGTAAATGAAAGGTTATTAAGGCATTTGAGGCTATTTGCCTCGATTAAATACAGAAACAGTGTTTTTCCTGCCTGTCAGCTATCTTTCCAAAAGTCTAGGTCTTTCCGCCCTGTTCACCAATTTTTTTAAAACTTATTTATTTTATTTGAAAGACAAATGTACAGATAGAGACACCAATCTTCCATCCACTGGTTCACTCCAAAATGGCTGGGGCTGGGTCAAGCCCAAAGCAGGAGCCAGGAACTCCATCTGGTTCCCCTGCAAGGCTGGCAGAGGTCCAAGTACTTTGTGCTTCTCAGGTGCATTATCAGGGAGCTTCATCAGAAGTGGAGCAGCCAAGACTGGAGCTGGTGCATATGGGATGCTGGCATTGCTGGTGGCAGCTTAATCCACGGTGCCACACTGCCAGCCCTTACCCAACACTTTCTAATTTAGAAATTTCTAAGGTCATTTCTAACCCAAGATCCTCCAGTTGGGGTACTTCTATGAAGTAAGGAGAAGTACAATATCCAAACACATTTTTAATTATTTACTCAATATTCACCAGTCTAAGTTATTTTCAGATTCAAAACTTCCTCTTAAGTCTTACATGCAGGCTTTCTGACTGCCATTTTAATGCCAGATAATTTTTTTTAAAGACAGTAATGTGTGTGTTTATTCATAATTGACACATACAATCATACATCTGTATGGGGTCCAGCGTGGTATTCCAGCGCATGTTCACAACAGGTAAGACCAGGATAAGCAGCATACCAGGCACCTCAAACGCTGATCACTTGTGTTGGGAACATGCAGAATCCCATTAGCTGCTCTGAGACACACGATTAACTGTTCAGTCAGTGACTTCCCGGTGCTGCAGGTCATCACCAGTTACCCCTCCCACCCAGCTGCACCCTTGCACCCATGGCCCATGCTCCTCCTCCCGGCCTCTGACAATCCCTGTTCTTCTGAGATCAGCTTTCTAAGCTTTCACACCGAAGTGAGAACATGCAGTAGTTTTCCTTCTGTGCTGACGCAATGTCCTCCTGGCTCATTTGTGCTGCTGCAAACAACAAGACTGCATCCTTTTTTATGACTGAGTACTATTCCACTGTGTAGGGGTAACCAGGTGCTCTTTATCCACTCATCCACCAACAGAGCACCCAGGTCGACTCCACACCCTGGCCGTGTGAACAGTGCTACAACAAACACGGGCGTATGGGCATCTCTTGGACATCCCGAATGCCAGATAATTTTTAAAAAGTCAATTAAAATCACATGACTGTATTCCTAAAACCATGCAGACACACCCAGCTGAAAACTCACCTATGAGAGTCTGGTCTGTAGCCTTGGGAAATCTACTTTCTTCATCAAGGAGGGAGAGTAAACCCATTGGCTTCTGCAGAAACATATCTAAGAGGGGCCGGTTATCCTCGTATTCAATAACTCTAGCGTCAACATCTTCATTGAGATATTCATTCTGTAACAGGTCATGATAGACAGAAAAATTCGCTTGAAACTTGGTGAATTGCACATAACTTGGCAGTTACTGCTGAAAATTCTACTTTATTTGTATTACCATAAATTTCTCCCTATGACATTGCGCTTAAGTGGAGGCTGTTAATTTATTTTTCTGAGCACAGAACTACTAGTTTATTTTTTTTAACTTTTATTTAATGAATATAAATTTCCAAAGTACGGCTTATGGATTACAATGGCTTCCCCCCCATAACGTCCCTCCCACCCGCAACCCTCCCCTTTCCCACTCCCTCTCCCCTTCCATTCACATGAGGATTCATTTTCGATTCTCTTTATATACAGAAGATCAGTTTAGCATACATTAAGTAAAGATTTCAACAGTTTGCTCCCACACAGAAACATAAAGTGAAAAATAATAGATGATTTTTTAAATGATGATGAAATCAGATCAGACCTATTGTCATGTTTAATCCCAGTGAGAGTCAAGTTGGGAATTGATAATTTCTTCTTCTTCTTCTTCTTCTTTTTTTTTTTTTTGTTTTTTACAGAAGATCAGTTTAGTATACATTAAGTAAAGAGTTCAACAGTTTGCACTCCCATAGAAACACAAAGTGAAATATATTGTTTGAGTACTCGTTATAGCATTAAGTCTCAATGTACAGCACATTAAGGACAGAGATCCTATATGAGGAGTAAGTGCACAGTGATTCCTGTTGTTGACTTTACAAATTAACACTCCTGTTTATGGCATCAGTAATCTCCCTATGCACCAGTCATGAGTTTCCAAGGCTATGGAAGCCTCTTGAGTTCTCCGACTCTTATCTTGTTTAGACAAGATCATAGTCAAAGTGGAGGTTCTCTCCTCCCTTCAGAGAAAGGTACCTCCTTCTTTGAAGACCTGTTCTTTCCACTAGGCTAATCCTCCGCCTTGTGGCGCCGGCACACTGGGTTCTAGTCCCTGTCGGGGCACCGGATTCTGTCCCGGTTGCCCCTCTTCCAGGCCAGCTCTCTGCTGTGGCCCGGGAGTGCAGTGGAGGATGGCCCAAGTGCTTGGGCCCTGCACCCCATGGGAGACCAGGATAAGTACCTGGCTCCTGCCTTTGGATCAGCGCGGTGCGCCGGCCGCAGCTTGCCGGCCGCGCCAGCCGTGGCGGCCATTGGAGGGTGAACCAACAGCAAAGGAAAACCTTTCTCTCTGTCTCTCTCTCTCACTGTCCACTCTGCTTGTCCCAAAAAAAAAAAAAAAAAAAAAAAAAGAACTACTAGTTTATTAAAGTCAGCATGGATTATACTCACAGGGTGGTCATATAAGGATTTCTAGTCTCTATACTAGAATTATATATTTCTCAAGTTTTATGACGTGGAGAGCACATTGGTAATGAGAAGTAATAAAATTATGTTCTGGAATTTATGTCATATTAGTCAGGTGTATCTTAGCACTGCACTTTCTTTCCCCACTGGGTTTATTGAGAGTGTTTACATAGCTTTTCAGTCAAGCTTTCAGACGCTTACAGTGTTAGTAGGGTGGACTACTACTCACTACCCAGTAGTGGGTCATGGGTTCCAAATCAATGGATTTAGAGCCACATACACATAGTTTCATACCTGGCTCTGATGCTTAAACACTGGGGTTGTCTTCCTCTATAAGCTCCTCTTCTCTCATCTATTAAGTAGAGGTAAGACTCCCCATCTCACACAATAAAAATATATGGCACATTAATTATCATTTGCCATTGAATATAAGACGTACGAAATAAAAATAATGAGCCTTTGACGATTACTATAGGGTTGTGGTGCTGGCACAACACAGGTGCCAATGATCTGTTTTACAAAAGGGATGTGAAGACCTGTGTTCCAGCTCTGCTCCTGCGACTTGGTGGTCATGCTGCACCCTACCCTGGCTGTGGTCTGTACCAGAGAGGACACACGGGGCCTCTGAATGATGACTTGACAGTGAGTGACAATTGTGTAGGGAGGTCACAGGTTCCCAGGAGATTATGTAACCGCTACCGTGAAAATACAAGGCAACATAAGATAGGCGGATGCTACGTTCAATGACCACAGGAGTTTAGAGAAAGTTCATTTGTTGCAATTTCTGGATATTAGCCAATGGCAAATGGGGCATTTGATAAGCTGCATACCTTTAATTACACTATGGTGGGAGCCTTATTTCAAAGGTGTCACTGGGAAAAATAAATGCATATTTAAAAATGAAACAACATCCAATGCATACAAATTTGATAGAATCCTTGGTCTAAGAAGTTGAGGATCTGAAAACCATTTGGCTTATCTAATACAAGAAAATGAACACAATGTCATGCAGTTTCACAGCTTTCGCATCAGAAGGCGACCTTGGGAGAAGCAGACAGCCCTAGAATTATTTACTGTGGGACACATTTTGCTGACAGCATGTAATAGCTTAAATCACAACTGCAAAGTTCAAAAGACCCTCTGTAGACTCTACAGAGGAAGCACGGAAGGTCAAGGTCTAAGCTGATGCATCCGTCACTTCTATTTGTGTCGAGGTTCACCAGATGCCTCTGCGACAGGTCACACTAGGCAGAGATGAGTGATGGGGAGAACCACAGGCTCCCCTGCTAGTATAGGGTCCCAGAGAAACCAACGGGGCACAAAATGCTATTACTGTACTCGTGATCATGCCCAAAACAATGTATTATGTATCTTTACAACAGTCTTGATCTCAAAATGATTTTTTAAAAAGATTTATTTATTATTTAATTGAAAGGCAGAGTTACAGAGAGAGAGAGGGACACACACACACACAGAGAAAGAGAGAGAGAGAGAGAGAGAGAGAGAGAGAGAGGGAGAGGGAGAGGGAGAGGGAGAGGGAGAGGGAGAGGGAGAGAGAGAGAGAGAGAGAGAGAGAAATATCAATATCAATCTCCCATCTGCTGGGTCACTCCCCAGATGGCTGCAATGGTCAGGGCTGGGTCAGTCTGAAGCAGGAGCCTGGAACTTCTTCTGGGTCTCCCACATGGGAGTCAGGGGCCCAACTCCTTGGGCCATCTCCCACTGCTTTCCCAGGCCACTAGCAGAGAGCTATATAGGAAGTGGAGAAGCCAGAACTAACCGGCACCCATGGGGGATGCCGGCGTTGCAGGTGGTGGTTTTACCCACTGCACCCCAATAATGGCCCCTCAAAATGCTTGCTTTTAAGCAGATATGAAGAAACAAAGCTCACAGTTCCTCAAAAATCCTCTGCTCCACTGTGCACATTAAAAAATACCATTAAAGCAGAGGTGAGTAGTGCTATTACCTGCATTAAAACTGACGTATTTAATGTACAAGGAAACTTCAAAAAATTCACAGAAAATGGAATGAAAAGATAAACTTATTTTGATGCATTTAAAAAAAAACAAATCTTTGCTTATTTATCTCATAATACATATTTCTTTCTTTCTTGTTTTTTTTTTTTTTTTATTTGACAGGTAGAGTTATAGACAGTGAGAGAGAGAGACAGAGAGAAAGGTCTTCCTTCCGCTGGTTTACTCCCCAAATGGCTCCCACTGCCAGTGCTGCGCCAGTCCAAAGCCAGGAGCCAGGTGCTTCTTCCTGGTCTCCCACACAGGTGCAGGAGCCCAAGCACCTGGGCCATCCTACACAGCCCTCCCGGGCCACAGCAGAGAGCTGGACTGGAAGAGGAGCAGCCAGGACTAGAACCCGGTGCCCATATGGGATGCTGGCGTCGCAGGAAGAGGATTAACCAAGTGAGCCACGGCGCTGGCCCCATATTTCCTGGGAACTTTTTGAAGACTTCCTCTCTTCTGATTGCCTGAATTTCCTTTTGAAAATGGCTAGATGAATAATCATTTTAAATACCCATCGAGGAAAAGTTGAAATCAGAAAGCTTAGAGGTTAAGAAACCACATACCAGAGTCAAGATCTTCCTTCTTTTTTATTGGATGTTGAGTGTGAGTTGTGAAAGGACATAGTAGTAACAGAGCCCATGGAAGATTCTCCCCCGTGGCTGTGGCCAACAAAGCAGGCTTAACAATTCAGGCCTGGAGAGATTCTCAATGACCACACTCAGCCCTTGGGCTCCCAGAGCAGCATGGAAGGGCGATCACTCTAGGAAGAGAGGCTGCCAGCTTCCATGTGGTTTCTGCAGCAATT
This sequence comes from Oryctolagus cuniculus, assembly GCF_051225735.1. NCBI lineage: Eukaryota > Metazoa > Chordata > Mammalia > Lagomorpha > Leporidae > Oryctolagus > Oryctolagus cuniculus. Next base: position 105,629,494 of record NC_142879.1, read on the forward strand.
GCACGTTTAAGCATAAATTGCTCAACATAAATTAGTAACCAGTCAAGGTCAACTGTCATCATTTAAGTCTCACCTCCTTGGAGACCTTCTCCACCTCTCAAATGAATTCAGGGACTTCCTTTTCTCCACTGGTCACTCTGTGCACTCTACCATGCCCTAGAAATTTTCACAGTGTTTCTAGCATGCTTATCCATTTATGATCCTTCCTCTCTACCATGAGAATGACAACTCCACGGAAGTAGGAACTCAGTTACTCACTGCCGCATCCAGAGACTTGGGCATGCTACATCAATGACTTGGTCTTTTGGACTGAATTGTGTTCCCAACCCACATCCGAATGACTGTGTTTCAGATAGGGATTGTAAAGAGGTTCTTCAAGTTATGTGAGGTCACGAGGGTGGGGGCCTGATCCAACAAGGCTGGAGAGACCCTAGGGACTAGAGTACCCAGGCAAGGCCGAGTGGGGCACAGTGAAGAGCTGATTACAGCTGCCCGTGCAGAAGCTGTTTGGAAAAGTGTTTTTCCGGGTTAAAAGAAGATAACAGTGCAGATAACAAACTGAGTGCGTGTTAATTTCTGATTGCAGTTGTCTTCCTTGTCTCGGAAGACTGACAGTCCAAGTAATGCCAAATGCTACAAACGCTTGTTTTGGTGCAAAACAAATTTTGAAAACCATGCAAAGTTTTTTCATTATATACATATGCCATAGACTTTTTGAAGACCCCACACATATACCAATGATAATGTTTAATTTATAAATTGGACACAGTTAAAGAAATTTAGGATAATGGGAAAATTATAATAGCATACTGCAAAAGAAGTTATTTAAAACTTACGAAGTAATTTTTAAACATTTTCCATTTTGTATTTTTAAAACATGGTTGAACATGGTTAACTGAAACCACAGAAGGCTAAACTGAAGGAGAGGGGGACCACCGTATAAATGCATCATGCATGCATTGTAAAATTTAAAATATGGAAGAATCATTAAGACCTTAAAATTCAATTGTAAAATTCAATTGCTCTCTCTGAGGACTGCACAGATCCTTTGTGCGGTTCTTATGGCAGTGCGGAAGAGTATTGCTCCCAATGTGGGCTAACCCCTGGGCATTGATCACCTTGGAAGAGAGGAGGTGAGGATGTGAATACGCCAACAGAGGTAATCAAACCCTCCCTTCTGATACACAAAAGAGGAGATCCGTCACGCCCATCTTGGGTGTCACCCTGGATACTCGCCCCACCCAGAGCTCCCTGGCCACACCCAGCACACACTTCTGGTTTTTACTGTTGGAGTAGACATTATACAAAGCCACAGAGGCATAATTCAAAGATAAAAGTGATCAGAGTAAAAAACTAACAAGTATTTCCACAGATGCCTAAAAATAAACCTAGAAATTCAAGAGACAAGACTAAGACAACACCATGCCCTCAAAGGAACACAATAACACTTCACCATTAGAATGTGAAGACGAAGACTAATGGAAAGCCTGAAACGGAATTCAAAAGATTGGTCACAGGATTACTCAGAAGAATGAGAAGCAAATCAATGAATGAAAGAAATCCATACATGGCATGAATGGAAATTTTCCCCATGAAACTGAGATTTTAAAGAGAAATCAAAATGAAATATTGAAAATGAAAAATTCAATAGATCAAATAAAAAATGCAGTAGAAAGCATTAACAACACACTTGGTGAGTTAGAAGAAAGAATATCCAAGCTGGAAGACAAATCTTTGGAAATTTTTCAGTAAGATAAAAAAAAGGAAGAAATTACAAAAATTAAAACTGTTGGAGATTTATGGGATAACAAGGCAAAAGGAGAGATACAAGTTCTGGATGCTCTAAGTTGGTTAAGCGAGTCTGGGGCATCTATTCATGTCAACAGAAAAGTGGGTTGTGAGGAGATACAAGAGGCACAGCTGCCAATGAGCAGATAAGAGCAATTGCTATTTCCTAGACTTAGACTTAGACTTATGAAGATGTTTCAAAAGTAAGACAACTAATTGGAGGCAACCATTTGAAGAAATATGAAACTATCTACTCAGTAAGCTGTAGACTAGGTCACCATCGTAAATTCTTTGACTAAAAATATTTCACTGTAGTCTACTGATTATTTTTTGAATGGAAGGCAATGGGAAAAAATTTAAAATATCTATGAAACCAATGGTGCTGAAGCATCCCACTGTATATTACACTAAACTGAAATTAGGCCAAACAAGGCAACACTCTCAGGAGACCATTATTCGTGTTCTGATGTCAAGAACTGTCAAGAAAGATAACGTTTCTTTGTCTAAGCACAATCTGAAGTGTTTCATTAGGGAAGATGTCCAAGCCTTGTGTCTGGCTGAGATGTGGCCAGATGATTGGGCTGTCCCATGAATGTGAAAACACTACATCTTGCTGATGGGCACTGAGGGTTCCAGGACACTAAGGTGCTCTCAGGTCCAACCTTGGACCAACAAAGTGTGATCATGACTTTCATGAATGATTCCTTTTAACAGCTGTTTCTGTTAGTTCCAGAGTGCTTGTCATCTGTGATGGCTAATACATGCAGTCCTTACATTTTACATTTCCTGCCTTTGCAGGAATGACAGAGTGAAAACTGAGACAATGGTTGACTAATCCTGCATTGACTGGATCCTACATTCATCTGTTGGTTCATTCCCAGTTGCCAACATCTGGCCCACAAGGCTGTGCAGCAGGGACTCGCAGGGAGGCGATTGGAAAGATTGGGGAGGGCTTTCCTTCCTCAAAGTGCCCTCCTAACCCTGCATTCGAGATGAATTTTTAATGTTGTTGGTGGTGGGGAGTGGATGCTGTGAGTGGTTTTGTTTTGAAAGCCTCTTAAGGATGTTTTAGAGGGCCTTGCAGAAGAGATTCTGTGGCAAGCCCCGAAGGGAAGAGAGTTATGAGCATTAGGATCATGGGTGGGACCCAAAGCTATCAATCAAAGCAATTTGCAAATGTAACACTCTGTAAAAAGTGAAAAGCAGCAACGACAGAAACGTATCTCTTTAGTTTAAGAGCAGTCCCAACGAAACCAGGTTCTAACCCCAAACTCCAAAGAAAATGGAGGTCTACCAGTGTAAGTCAGTAATTAATCAGACAGCAGACACAAAAGGATGGACCTGGTCCCAGAAAGTAGGGAATTCTAATCGACTCATGCCCAGATGTTCAAATAAAAAAATTTCACTTCTCTCTGTGAGTATTGTGAGGCATAAAAAGGAAGCCATTAATTTAATACATATTGAGCACTTGTTTTATGACAGCCTCGGAAAGAACACAAAGAATTAAACATGACCTTTACCTCCATGTAGTGTAGTGAGAAAGGAAAAAAAGTTGCACTAATGATGGGTGAGATTAGGAAGGGCCATTCCAGGGGTGGGGGGCGGTCAGAGCCAGATGCCATGGGCTCAGTGTACCCAGGGCAGGAAGAGGTCAGTGCAATGTATGGAGTTCCAGACATACTTTCAAGGAGCTTGGCTGTGGGATCAAGAGAAAGGGTCAAGGTTGCAGAGAGGCCAGAGTGGACAAGAGTTTCAGAGATTTCCTTGCTTCATTTTAAGATTTAAAGAGATTTCATAATAGATATGAACAATGGGAGAGGAGTGCAGAAGGAAGGAAGGGGGGATAGGGAAGGAGTGAACATCTGATGGAATGAGAGGAAGTTGTACAAACACAAAGTCTTACATTCACATCCTTTTCTTGGTCTACAAAATGTCAACATCCAAATGTTTTCTTTGGTGACCAATATTTTCAAAGTGTAATTTCAAGATAAACTCTTAATTAGCCTGAACAGTTGGAATAAAACTCTAATTTATCTCAAACTTAAAAAAAAAACAGTTCTGATCTATAAACACCATGAAATTAATATTATTCAATGAGACACATGACAAGTCAAATATGACTCAGATTTAATAAAATAATTTGGGTAATTTTTATATTACAGTAGAGGCAAATGAAATTCAGTGGAGCCTCTTATTTTTTTCCTAAGGAAGAATGTTCTTGAAGCTGAGTCAGAAATTACACGTTGTACTCTGACAAAATTACCGTTTCATGGCGTTCGCAGCAAAGCCATTATCTTGTGTTCTGTTGCCTAGCTACTGGAATTCAAAAGTTTAATGCATTTTAGATGGATATTGAAATTTCAAATAGAATTTCAACTATGCAGTCTACAGAAAGAGAAACTGTCAGACTCATCTGTTTACTTACATTTCACCAGGAATTCCTTGGTTTGCAAGGACTCAGACTTGCTAAGTTTTGAAGAAGAGTGGATTGATTTTCAACAGAGGTCATTTAACATCATGTGACAAGTGACACCAAATTCGTACTATTTTTTTTTGTTTGTTTTCATTTCTGTCTTTACTATGGACATGGAGAAAATAAAATGTTTTTCTTTGTCTTTTTAAATGTTTAACGTTCTCAACTGATGGTTTAGGTCCTGCTTCATTTGCACAAGTCTGCATGGAATACACACGCGCACACATTTCTGTAGCAAGAACCTCCACTTACCTGCTCCCACGCAAACACATGCTGGTTGAAGTAATACTGAATCTGTTCATTTGCAATGTTAATGCACAGTTGCTCAAAGGAGTTTTTCTTGAAATTTTCAAAGCCAAATATATCAAGGATGCCAATGTTCAGCTCATCTCCATTTCCACTGGAAGAATTAAAGTAGCATGTTGAGTTCTGATAGTTGACTTAGGAAGTAAAGCACATCTGGTAGCTCCAAGTTCTCATTTTTGACCAAACTAAGAAACTACCACCATAGAATGCACATTGAGAGTGAAATCTTAATTGAAAGAGTTTCTTCCATAGAACATAAAGATAACGGAGGCAATGTTGATTTTCATATGGAAATGGAACAATATTTTTGTGGTACCCCAGAAATCACTCTTGCCTTCTGATATAAAAAGGGACCGCAAAAATCTGTGGTAAAACAGAATTAAAACTATGAGTTGGGGCTGGTGCTGTGGCTCACTTGGTTAATCCTCCGCCTGCAGCTCCGGAATTCCATATGGGCGCCGGTTCTAGTCCCGGCTGCTCCTCTTCCAATCCAGCTCTCTTCTATGGCCTGGGAAAGCAGTAGAAGATGGCTGAAGTCCTGGGACCCCTGCACCCATGTGCGAGACTGGGAAGAAACACCTGGCTCCTGGCTTTGGATTGGCACAGCTCTGGCTGTGGCGGCCATTTGGGAAGTGAACCAATGGAAGGAAGACCTTTCTCTCTGTCTCTCTCTCTCTCTCATTTTCTGTAACTCTACATATCAAACAAGTAAATAAAATATTTTTTTTTTTTGACAGGCAGGAGTGGACAGTGAGAGAGAGAGAAACAGAGAGAAAGGTCTTCCTTTGCCGTTGGTTCACCCTCCAATGGCCGCCGCGGCCAGTGCGCTGCAAGCAGCGCACCGTGCCGATCCAATGGCAGGAGCCAGGTGCTTCTCCTGGTCTCCCATGGGTTGCAGGGCCCAAGCACTTGGGCCATCCTCCACTGCACTCCCTGACCACAGCAGAGAGCTGGCCTGGAAGAGGGGCAACCGGGACAGAATCCGGCGCCCCAACCAGGACCAGAACCCGGTGTGCCGGCGCCGCAAGGCGGAGGATTAGCCTAGTGAGCCGTGGCGCTGGCCGTAAATAAAATATTTTAAAAACCTGTAAGTTTATTTTACTGCACACACAATTTTGAAATTCAGGCATAATTTCTCCATAACATATGTTTTCTATGTATTATGAAAAAAATCTTTCAACAAAATACATTCATACTTTTTTTAAAATTTATTTAATGATTATAAATTTGCAAAGTACAGATTATGGATTACAGTGTATTTTAGACACATTTCCCTGATTGCTAGTGATCTTGAACATTTTTTCATGTGCCTGTTGGCCACTTGAATTTCCTCTTTTGAAAAATGTCTATTGAGGTCCTTGGCCCATCTCTTAAGTGGGTTGTTTGTTTTGTTTTTGTGGAGTTTCTTGATCTCTTTGTAGATTCAGGTTATTAACCCTTTATCTGTTGCATAGTTTGCAAATATTTTTTCCCATTCTGTCGGTTGTCTTTTCACTCTCCTGACTGTTTCTTTTGAAGTACAGAAACTTCTCAATTTCATGCAATCCCAACAGTTAATTTTGGCTTTGACTGCCTGTGCCTCCTGGGTCTTTTCCAGGAAGTCTTTGCCGGTCCCAATATCTTGAAGGGTTTCTCCAATGTTCTCTAATAATTTGATGGTGTCGGGTCGTAGATTTAGGTCTTTAATCCATGTTGAGTGGATTTTTGTGTAAGGTGTAAGGTAGGGGTCTTGCTTCATGATTCGGCACGTGGAAATCCAATTTTCCCAGCACCATTTATTGAATAGACTGTCCTTGCTCCAGGAATTGGTTTTAGATCCTTGATCATATATAAGTTGGCTATAGATGTTTGGGTTGATTTCTGGTGTTTCTATTCTGTTCCATTGGTCTATCCATCTGTTTCTGTACCAGTACCATGCTGTTTTGATTACAACTGCCCTGTAGTATGTCCTGAAATCTGGTATTGTGATGCCTCCGGCTTTGTTTTTCTTGTGCAAAATTGCTTTAGCTATTTGAGGTCTTCTGCGTCTCCACATGAATTTCAGCATCATTTTTTCTAGATCTGAGAAGAATGTCTTTGGTATCTTGATTGGCATCGCATTGAATTTATAAATTGCTTTTGGGAGAATGGACATTTTGATGATGTTGATTCTTCCAATCCATGAGCATGGGAGATTTTTCCATTTTTTGGTATCCTCTTCTACTTCTTTCTTTAAGATTTTATAATTCTCATCATAGAGATCTTTAACATCCTTGGTTAAGTTTATTCCAAGGTATTTGATTGTTTTTGTAGCTATTGTGAATGGGATTGATCTTAGAAGTTCTTCCTCAGCCATGGCATTGCCTGTGTATACAAAGGCTGTTGATTTTTGTGCATTGATTTTATATCCTGCTACTTTGCCAAACTCTTCTGTGAGTTCCAGTAGTCTCTCAGTAGAGTTCTTTGGATCCCCTAAATAAAGAATCATATTGTCTGCAAGAGGGATAGTTTGACTTCTTCCTTCTCAATTTGTATTCCTTTAATTTCTTTTTCTTGCCTGATGGTTCAGGCTAAAACTTCCAGAACTATGTTAAATAGCAGTGGTGAGAGTGGGCATCCCTGTCTGGTACCAGATCTCAGTGGAAATGCTTCTAACTTTTCCCCATTCAATAGGATGTTGGCTGTGGGTTTTTCATAAATTGCTTTGATTATATTGAGGAATGTTCCTTCTATACCCAATTTGCTTAGGGTTTTCATCACGAAAGAGTGTTGAATTTTATTGAATGCTTTCTCTGCATCTATTGAGATAATCATATGGTTTTTCTTGCACAGTTTGTTAATGTGGGGTATCACATTGATTGATTTGTGAACACTGAACCATCCCTACATACCAGGGATAAATCCCACTTGGTCTAGGTGGATGATATTTCTGATGTGTTGTTGCATTCTATTGGCCAGAATTTTATTGAGGATTTTTGCGTCTATGTTCATCAGGGATATTGGTCTGTAATTTTTTTTTCAATGCTGCATCTTTCTCTGGCTTAGGGATTAAGGTGATGCTGGCTTCATAGAAAGAATTTGGGAGGATTCCATCTTTTTCGATTGTTCTGAATAGTTTGAGAAGAAATGGAATTAGTTCTTCTTTAAATGCCTGGTAGAATTCAGCAGTGAATCCATCTGGTCCTGGGCTTTTCTTTGTTGGGAGGGCCTTTATTACTGTTTCAATTTCTGTCTCAGTTACAGGTCTATTTAGGTTTTCTATGTCTTCATGGTTCATTTTCGGTAGATTGCATGTGTCCAGGAATCTATCCATTTCTGATAGATTTTCCTGTTTGCTGGCATACAACTCTTTGTAGTAATTTCTGATGATTCTTTTAATTTCTGTGGTGTCTGTTGTTACATTTCCTTTTTCATCTCTGATTTTTATTGATTTGGGACTTTTCTCTTCTTCTTTTTTTAGTTAGTTGGACCAATGGGGTGTCAATTTTGTATATTTTTTCAAAAAACCAACTCTTCGCTTGGCTGATTTTTTGTGATTTTTTTTTATTTAATCCTGTTGATTTCTTCTCTGATTTTAATTATTTCTCTTCTCCTACTAGATTTGGGTCTGGTTTGCTGCAGTTTTTCTAGGTCCTTGAGATGTGCTGAAAGCTCATTTATTTGGTACCTTTCCAATTTATTGATGTAGGCACCTATTGCTATAAACTTTCCTCTCAAGACTGCTTTTGCTGTATTCCATAAGTCTTGATATGTTGTGTTGTTATCCTCATTTACTTCCAGAATGTTTTTGATTTCTCTTTTGATTTCTTGTATGACCCAGTGTTCATTCAGGAGCATGTTGTTCAGTCTCCATGTGTTTGGATACTCTCTAGGGTTTCCTGAGTTGCTAATTTCCAACTTCATTCCTTTATGGTCTGAGAAGCTGCATGGTATGATTCTAATTCTTTTAAATTTGCTGAAACTTGCTTTATGGCCTAGTATGTGGTCAATCCTAGAGAAGGTTCCATGCACTGCTGAGAAGAATGTAAAGTCTTTAGATGTAGGATTGAAAGTTCTGTAGATATCTGTTAGATCCATTTGGGCAATAGTGTCAATTAAATCTGCTGTTTCGTTGTTGATCTTCTGTCCTGTTGATCTGTCTATTTCTGAGAGTGGAGTATTGAAGTCCCCCAGTACTATTGTATTGGAATCTAAGTCTCCCTTTAAGTCCCTTAACATATCTTTTAAATAGACCGTTGCCCTGTAATTAGGTGCATATACATTTATAATAGTTATATCTTCCTGTTGAATTGAACCCTTAATCATTATATAGTGCCCCTCTTTGTCTCTCTTCACAGTTTTTGTGTTAAAGTTTATTTTGTCTGATATTAATATAGCTATACCTGCTTTTTTTGGTTTCTGTTGGCATGGAATATCTTTTTCCAACCTTTCACTTTCAGTCTGCATTCATCTTTGTTAGAAAGATGTGTTTCATGTAAGCAGCAAATAGTTGGGTTTTGTTTTTTAATCCATTCAACCAGTCTGTACCTTTTAACTGGAGAGTTAAGTCCATTAACGTTCAATGTGACTACTGATAAGTAGTGACTTTGCCCTGCGATTTTCCCAAAGATATTTTCTAGTATATGCTTTGAGCTTCCTATGCTCTTTTATTGGTTGGTGTTCTTCCTTTACCTTCTTTCATATTGATGGCTGTGTTTCTGTGTTTCTGAATGTAACACATCTTTAAACATCTTTTGCAGGGCTGGACGAGTGGTGGCAAACTCTTTCAATTTCTGTTTGCTATGAAAGGTCTTTATTTCACCTTCATTCACAAATGAGAGCTTTGCAGGATATAATATTCTGGGCTGGCAATTTTTCTCTCTTAGCACCTGTGCTATGTTTTGCCATTCCCTCCTAGCCTGTGGTGTTTCTGATGAGAAGTCTGCTGTGAGTCTAATTGGAGATCCTCTGAGAGTAATCTGTCATTTCTCTCTTGCACATTTTAGGATCTTTTCTTTATGTTTCACTGTGATGAGTTTAATTACAATGTGTCATGGTGAGGATCTCTTTTGGTCATGTTTACTAGGGTTTCTATGAGCTTCCTGTACTAGGATGTCTCTGTCCTTCTCCAAACCCGGAAAGTTCTCTGCTAGTATCTCACTAAAAAGGCCTTCTAATCCTTTCTCTCTCTGCATGCCTTCAGGAACTCCTAGAACTCGAATGTTGTTTTTTTTTAATAGTATCCTGTAGATTCCCAACAATATTTTTTAGATGTCTAATTTCCTCTTCTTTTCTTTGGTTTGACTGTATGTTTTCCTGTTCTGTCTTCTAAGTCCAATATTCTCTCTTCTGTTTCACTGACTCTGTTTTTTAGACTCTCTAATGTGTTTGTCATTTGATCTATTGAGTTCTTCACTTCATTTTGATTTCTCTTCACTATCACACTTTCCTGTTCTACTAGTTTCTGCGTTTCATTTTGATTCCTCCTTAATATTTCATTTTCACGAGAGAGATTTTCTATCCTGTCCAATAAGGATTTCTGTAGTTCAAGAATTTGCTTTTGAAAACTTCTAAATGTTATTATCATAAATTTTTTGAAATCCGTATCTTGCATTTCTTCTATCTCATCATCTTCATAATCTTGGCTTGGGGTGTTTTGTTTATTTGGAGGCGTCATATTGTCTTTGTTGATCTTGTTCCCTCGGTTTTTGTGTTTGTTGCTTGGCATTGTGAATTCTTCCCTCACTGTGGTGTTTTCTTTTTTTTTATACTATGTTTGTGTTAAGTGGACTGTCTGCTGTTGGAGGAGCCTTGGAGGCTTGAGATGGGTGTGGCTAGAGAGCTCTGCTTAGTTCTTCAGGGTTAAGGGTGTGCCAAAGGTGACACACTCAGGTTAGGTGTGGTAAATCTCTTTCTTATTTATTTATTTATTTATTTTTTTATTCAGGAGGGAAGTAATACCTCACAGCTGGGCAGAATTGATGGTATTTAGCTTCTGATCTCTGGCTTCTATGTGTATATCATTTGTCTGCTTTTTCCCACAGACCACCCAAAGAATCTGTTCTGCCCTCAGTGCGGGCTCAATTTCTCCTTCAGTGTCTCACCCGGTTGCCTAGGTTACCGAATTGTAGTGTCTCTGGAGAGTGCTCACGTGACCTCTGTGAGTTCTCTCACCCACCGTCTCTTTTTTCTCCCGCCTCAGTTCATTAGCTCTACCCTTTCACTAAATCCTAACCTCCTGGTATTTCACCCCCCCAGAGTCAGGTTTTTCTGTTTGACCGAGGGCAGGCGCAGGTCTGTCACGCTCAGCTCTGAGTTCACGTACAGTCCTGAGGTCGCGCACAGTCCTGAGGTCACGCACCTTTTACGTATATCCAGAGTGGCGCCTGCTCTTTGTCTCTTGCTCGCCTTTGCAAGGTTGGCGGAAAGAGAAACTCCTCCGTACCAGTCCCCCCCCCCCTTTTTTTTTCCTTCTCTTCTCTCCTGTAGTCAGTCTGGTGAACTTTCCCCAGCGGGGCCTCAAGCCCAGTTCCCTCTAGGCTCTGTCCGCCGTTTCCCCTGCCAATGTCTCGGGTTACTGAGCTCACCTCCCCTTCCAGCGACGATGTGTGGACTCGGAGCTATGGGCGTCCCTGCTCTCCCTGCTGGTCGTCTGTGTCACATCCACTAGATCCGTGAGAGTTTCCTCTGCATTTTTCCCCCTGAGTCTTTCCCTGTAATTACTGTAATTCCTCTTTTATTAACCTATCTTTTCCCGGACTATCAGTGCACGTCCTCACTATTCCGCCATCTTGGCTCCCATAAATTCATACTTTTAATTGCACATCTCCATGAACTTTTTGAAATCCCCTCATACTTATACAGAAAAAAGACATTTTTCTCCCCTTTGGGTTGCAAGCACAAATCAAAGCCCTGAAACAGTCATGAATCATAGAGACAGACTCATTAAAACTGAGAACACAGCAAAGATACATTCAATAAAAGCTGAACCAGAAAAACAGAAATTCTGCTTAAGAGTATATTTTGCATTTCATTTTAGGAGAATAATTTAAAAAATAGTATGAAAAAGATCTTAATTATTCTAAAGAATTGTTATTTAATTTTGGATTACTTGCTTATAATCTTAAAGTTTGGAACAAATGGTAACCTGGAGAAAGATATAATTATTTAGAGATTTATTTTAGAATGAAATACTTTTAGAATACAATTGACCATTATTTTCACAATGAAATGTTTCAAATGCATATTTTTCCTGCTATTCTATATGATTATCTCTGTTCACTAAAGGTTAAGTACTCGATAAAACAGTTTGTTCCTGAGGCAAGTGTTCAGTGTATTGCTTAAAATGTAGGTTGGCCAGCGCCACAGCTCAATAGGCTAATCCTCCGCCTGTGGCGCCTGCACACAGGGTTATAGTCCTGGTGGGGCACTGGATTCTGTCCCAGTTGCCCCTCTTCCAGGCCAGCTCTCTGCTGTGGCCAGGGAGTGCAGTGGAGGATGGCCCAAGCGCTTGGGCCCTGTACCCCATGGGAGACGAGGAGAAGCACCTTCGGATCAGCACCCGGCCACAGTGCACCGGTCATAGCGGCCACTGGAGGGTGAACCAACGGCAAAGGAAGACCTTTCTCTCTGTCTCTCTCTCTCTCACTGTTCACTCTGCCTGTCAAAAAAAAATTAAAATGCAGGTTGACATGCCTACATCCAGTATCAGAGAGCCTGGGATCAATACCTGGCTCCAATTCTTGACTCCAACTTCCTGCTTATGTAGACTCTGGGAGGCACCAGTGATGGCTTATGTGGTTGAGCTCCTGTCTCTCATATGGGAGACCTGGATTGAGTTCCAGCCTCCTGGATTCGGCCTTTTCCCAGTTCCAGCCTTTTTGAGTATTTGGGGAGTCAAACAGCAGATGGCAGCTCTTTGCCTGTCTCTGTCTGTTTTTCAGATAAATTAAGTTTGTTCTTCTTGCAAGAAGTAGGCGAATTGTAGTTATTTTCATGTGGATTTAAAAGAAGGAAAGCATACAAGCTCTGTTTGTGTTCACCATTGAGGAAGTATACATCAGACTTCATGCTGTGGGCAGCAGTGACTTGGGAAAGAGTCCCAAGTGCGCACTACAGGATAAAGGATGCTTTCTGTGTTCACAGGTGGGGACAGCACTTTAAAGATGGGCTAAGATGGACAGAGAAAAGCTGGCCCCTGTTACCAATAGCAAATGTAATTCTATGAGATTTTAGGAGGCAACATGCCTAGTTAAAATTTATGCTGGTTCAAGGCTAGTGCTGTAGCATAGTAAGCTAAGCCTTTCTTTGTGGTGCCAGCATCCATATGGATGCTGGTTTGTGTCCCAGCTGCTCCTCTTCTGATCCAGTTCTGTGCTTGTGGCCTGTGGGCTGGGAAAGCAGTGGAAAATGGCCCAAGTGCTTGGGTCCCTGCACCCGTGTGGGACACCACGATAAAGCTCCTGGCTTTGGATCCGCTCAGCTCTGGCTGTTGCAGCCATTTGGGGAATGAACCAGTGGATGGAATACCTCTTTCTCTGTCTCTCTTGCTCTCTGGCTGTAACACTGCCTCTCAAATAAAATAAGTCTTTAAAAAACGCATTCTGGTTCAACCACAATTGTTATTCTTTTATAATCTCTTTACCTTACAGGGATAAATACTTAACCTTTTATATACTATTGAGTTAGAGCCAGGAGGGACCTTAGACATCTAATTCAGGGATTCTTCAAATGCTAATGGCTCTCAGAGGGTCATCGGGAATCACTCCTGTGTGCAGGATTTTGGTGTATGTGTATAAATATAACCATTTCATAAAAATCTTGTTGTGATGGACACATTCTTCAGGAGGTTCTGAAAAGATCCCAAGTTACCCAGCATTGATTTAGCTTATGGATTTGCCATTCAATGCCCTTATTTAACAGCCAAAGAAGCAGAGAGCAAATGGGGAGTTCCCAGTGTGACACAACAAGTCAGTGGCAGAGCTAGGCACAGGGCAGAGTCCCCACAATCTCAATGCAAATCTCGACAGAATTTAACTAAAATACTGCAGATGATCTTGTTTTAGTTGTTTCAACTCTTTCTAAAAGTTTTTGAACTGTAGGACTTGGAAGTTTTTTGTTAGTGTATGGAAAGGAAAGTTAGCATGTAGTGGAGAGGCTGAAAAGTCCCACTCAATGGGATTTCCAGGACCCAGATTTCCAATGTAAAAAAGAATTTTTATATTCTTACACAAATGCTTCATGTCATATAGACGGCCACACATGAACATCAACCTGTTTGACCATTAAATCACAATGGGTAAATTACATGGTGATTTGCAGGCTTGATGTGGATAGGCTACAGTTCAGAAAGGAACAGTTTTGAGGGACAGAGAGTTAAGAATTTTGGGGAGTCATGGATAATCTTTTAGACAGTTTGAATGCCATATACACATTTTAGTGGAAAAGTAATGATGAATTGCATACTTGAACTATTCATAAAATGGTCTTTTATGTCCAGTAAGCATGTAGGAATAAGGTGATCTTACGTGGGCATCCAGGTCGCTTTTCCACAAGCAGCATTATACAAAAGGTAGAATCTATGGTATAACAAAGTTTTAGATGGAAATGTAAGGACTTTCAACTATGCATAATCTGTGGAGTATAGGGACCCCTCAGTCAATGATGGCTTCAATTATCTTTATTTCCATGATAAGGGAATAGGAAGGCTGTAGACGGATAGTCAGATAACCAAAGTGCTCATATCCTGGCTCTACCACTTACTATTATCCACCACTATCTAGTGCATTTCTAAATCAAATTTCATTGTAAGTCATCATATCCTCCAGGGCTACAGTCAGTGTTAAGATATAAAATGAAAGTTTTCCTTTTTCTTCAAGGTTTAATTCAAATTTATCAAAGAACTGGTAAATTGAAATTTTTATACAGGCATAAAATGGTATATACTTCATGGTACACCTTCTACTTAAAAGAACCTATTAATTACTAGTAAGCTGTTCCATAGAAAAAAAATTCACTTTCTATTGCTTTTGTTTGCCATATTTTTTCTGTTTCAGCAATTTAAAAGTTTTATAATTATATGGCATCTTGAGGTAGTACCATTAGGAAATGAAGCATATTTATTGAATGATAATTTTGATAATTAAATTATACCATTTAGAATCCTTCTTAAAGGGACTTATACATATTGAGAATAAATTATACATCATGAAGCACCTGGGGAGTGCTTACCTTTGCAACGTGTCATGCTTCAGCAAACTGTTGATACGATGGACTATCCAGCTGAACAGACGTCCGTACAACGTCTTAGCCATGGCATCTCTGACGTCAGCGGCTTTGTCAGCAGTATTGGGCCGAATGATTGTCTCTCCTCTAGTGACCACGCAGTGGGAGGTGAGAGCTTCTTGCAGCTCATCTGCCTGAATGCAAAGCAAAGAAGCAGCTAAAAAACAAACAGGTGTATGGTCAGAAGGCAATATGGCAACGAGGCTACTATCAAAAACTGAAAATGTCTTAGTTTGCCTTCTTTAAAGGACATGAGAAAAGTGTGTGTGTATTTTACGATAAGTTCCTATTCCACATTAGTCCTGAGTTTCTTTTTGATCAGTTTTCTCTATTTATCTCCACTGTAAAAGTTGGGCTGCTGCACACAACGCAAACCCAACTGGCTGAGATCATGGTTGTTTATGTGGTGTCAAACACAATTGCATTGAATTATGTTAATAACTTAAAGACATGAGGAATAGATTTGGTATAGTTTTGATATCATGATTATATAGTTCTTTTCTTTTTAAAATTTTTATTTATTTTCAGATTATTTGAAGGGCAGGGAGACAGAGACAGAGACAGAAAGAGATCTTCCATCTGCTGGTTTGTTCCCCAGATGCCTGCAGCAGCCAGGATGGATCCAGGCCAAAGCCAAGAGCTTCGAACTCAATCCAGGTCTCTCACGTGGGTGACCAAGACCCAATTATTTGAACCATCACCTGCTCCTTCACAGGATGTGCCTGAGCAGGTAGCTGGATCAGAAACACAGGAGCCAGGACTTGAACCAGGCACTCTGATAAAGAATGTGGGCATCCCAAGTGGAGTATTAACTGCTTTGCCAAAGTACAACGCTATAGCTATTTTCAAAACGCAGAAATTATATTAGTATGTTACTTAGACTTCATGAGTATACCCAAACAAATGTACGAGTAATTGAAGTACCTTCTTCAATATATAGACAAAAGAGCATCAATTTATCTTGACATTCATGGGCCTCATATCATACTTCTTTTTAGTTTCATATTAAATTTTTTGGAACTGGTATTGTGGTGCCAGTCCATGTCCTGACTGCTACCCTTCTGATTCACTTCTCTATTAATGCATTCTGGAAAGCAGTAGAAGATGACCTAAATTCTTGGGCCCCTGCTATGGGTATAATGCCAGTTTTGATCATTCTACTCGTATCTGTTTCTGAATACTGACCCCCACTGCCCTTTACATTTATTTCTGTTCCCACACCGTTCACTCATGTGACATAATTACTGAGTGTATGCCTGGAGATACACTGCTAAGTATAATGCCTTGTAAAACAAGTCTCGTGTTGATGGTCTTGATCCAGAAGAAACAGAAAGCTAATTAAGAAATTTGGGAGAGAGGAAGGAAGGAGAGGGAGGGGGAAGAGGGTGGCAAGAAGCAGATTGAAGAAAGCTCAATGGTAGATGTTGAGGGTTTTCTAAAAGAACTGAGCACAGCCTGGAAGGACCAGCTGTTGATGTGGAACAACTGGAAGGGTACTGGGTTCAGGTAACAGGTGATGTATTGGATAAGAATGACGATGATGGAGATAAAGATGGGTGGTCAGCTTTGAGAGGTGTTTATGGGATAGAATAGACAAAACCAGTGCTAAATCCAAACCACTTGGGAAGATTGCCTCCCAGATTCTAGGTACATGCCCATGACTACTCCCTCAGATGCTCGTTCTACTGCTATTACCAAGCTGGCTCCAGGGACACAATAGGGCAGGAATGACAAGAATAGGAAAGACAGGTCTGGACCAAGGTGGTGGGCATTTGTCTCTCTGAAATTACCCCAAATCATCTCATCCCACACCTGAGTGACTACAACTTAAGAAACAAACATACAAATAAAAATTTGCGAGTGGATGTTTGAAACAGTGGATAGAGTACTACCTGGGACTCTTACATCCCATGTCATGGTGCCTGGTTTGAGTGCTGGCTCCTCGGCTTCTGACCTAGCTTCTAGCTAGTGCACAGCCTGGGAAGCAGCAGTGAGGGCCCAACTACTTGGGACCCTGCCATCCAGATGGGAGGCTTGGATGAGTTCTGGGCTCCTGGCTTTGGTCTGGTACAGCCGTAGCTGTTGCGGGCATCTGGAAGGTGAACCAGCAGATGGAAGATCTTTATCTGCCTGTCAGTCTTTGTCTCTTTCTCACTTTCTTTGCATTTCAAAGAAAAATAAAAACAAACAAAAATAAAAATTTATTAAAAAAAAAGTGTATGAGGATTCCCTAGGTTGTGAATGAAACTTACAACAAATTTGAAATTATGGAGGCATATGCTAAGAATAAAATAATAGGGTATATTCTGAATAATAAAAAGATATGCCGCTGAAATATATTAGTGGGAAACCTCAAATCATTGGAATTATTCAACAAATGCTGCTACTGATTTGAAGCAAATACCAGGATGTACTTCTTTTATGAGAAAATGACTGAAAAATTAATCTACCCAGGATAAGTGGTTGTGTAAAACCTACCAGTTTGGAATTACATGTTTATTTTTTTTTAAGTTTTAAATTTATCCCCCCCCCCAAAGAAGCCTTTTATTTAAGGAATAAAGATTTCATAAGTACAACTTTAGGAATATAGTGATTCTTCCCACCATACTCTCCCTACCATCTACTCTCCCACCTCCCCCACCCCCTCATTCCCATTCTCGTTCCCAGGCCCATTCTCCATTTTCAATTAACTTTATACACAGAAGATCAACTCTATACTAAGTAAAGAGTTCAACAATTTGCATGAAAACAACAACAACAACAACAAAAAAAACCCTGTTCCTCAATGGTTGGCTGTTCAAAGTCATTGCATTTTGAAGTTAATTCTTCTTCTTCTTCTTTTGGAAATGTAATTAACTTTAAAGAAGCACCCAAGAATAATACATCTTTTGGGAGCACCTAGACATAATTATAATACAACTCTTTAAAGATAGGTCCTACGTGGGAAATTAGTGCACAGTGACCCTTGCTGTTAATTCAACAATTAACACTCTAATGTATGATGTCAGTGATCACCCGAGGCTCTTGACATAAGCTGCCTAGGCTATGGAAGCCTTTTGAATCCACAAATTCCATCAGTATTTAGACAAGGCCATAAGCAAAGTGGAAGTTCTCTCCTCCCTTTAGAGAAAAATACCTCCTTCCTTGATGACCACTTCTTTCCATTAGGGTCTCACCCACTGAGGTCCTTCATATAGGACATTATTTTGCCACAGTGTATTGGCTTTCCATGCCTGAAATGCTCTCGTGGACTTTTAAGCCAGAGCAGAATGCCTATTATGCTTTTTAGTCTTAGAATAATTCTGAGGTCAGAGTGCTATTTAAAGCTATTATCATTCTATGAGTCTGTTGTGTGGACTGCTTCCCATGTTGGAGCATTCACTCCTTTTTAATTCTGGTATTATTACCAGGCCCTTAAGCCTATCCATATGATCACTTTACCACTTAAGATGGTATTTTTACCACCCAGCTGAAGGGGACTTGGGGTCCCATGGCAAGTTTTTAAACTGTACCTTTAGAAGTATTAGTCTGTAGGAATGTATGCAGAACTATACAGCTTTACATTTATAAACTTCATATACTTCATAATTACAACTTCAGGAACATGGTGATTCTTCCCAATGTGCCCGCCCTCCCACCCATATTCTCAACCCCTCTTCCTCCTCCCTCTCTTATTCCCACTCTTATTTTTTACTGAGATCTATTTTCAATTGACTTTATACACATATGTTTAACTCTGTTAAGTAAAGAGTTCAACAAATAGTATATAAAAAAACCCTGTTCCTAAAGAGCCAAGACAAAGGCTGTTGAAGTCATTGTTTCTCAAAGTGTAAATCTCACTTCTACAGATTGCCTTTTAGTGCTCCATTAGTTATCACAGGTCAAGGAGAACATGTGGCATTTTTCCTTTTGGGACCGGCTCATTTCACTAAGTATAATGGTTTCCAGATTCATCCATTTTGTTGCAAATGAATGGATTTCATTTTTTTAACTGCTGTGTAGTATTCCATAAATAAATACCCCATAATTTCTTTATTCAGTCTTCAGTGGATGGGTATCTGGGTTGATTCCATATGTTAGCTATTGTGAATTAAGCTGCAATAAACATGGGGGTGCAGATAATTCTTTCATATGCTGATTTCATTTCCCTTGGGTAAATTCCCAGGAGTAGGATGCCTGGGTCATATGGTAGGTCTATATTCAGATTTCTGAGGTATCTTCACACTGTCTTCCATAGCGGCTTTACCAATTTACATTCCCACCAACAGTGGATTAAGGTACCTTTCCTCCCACATGCTCAACAGAATTTGTTGTTTGTTGATTTCTGTATGAAAGCCATTCTAACTGGGGTGAGGTGGTTTTGATTTGCATTTCCCTGACGGCTAGTGATCCTGAGCATTTTTTCATGTGTCTGTTAGCCATATGGATTTCCTCTTTTGAAAAATGACTGTGTAAGTTCTTTGCCCATTTTTTTTTAAAGATTTATTTGAAAGTCAGAGTTACACAGAGAGAGAAGGAGAGGCAGAGAGACAGAGAGAGAGGTCTTCCTTTGTTGGTTCACTCCCCAAATAGCCGCAGTGGCTGGAGCTGCACTGATCCGAAGCCAGGAGCCAGATTCTTCTTCCTGGTCTCCCATGCATGTGCAGGGAGATGGTCCAAACATTTGGACCATCTTCCACTGCTTTCCCAGGTCACAGCAGAGAGCTGGATTGGAAGAGGAGCAGCTGGGACTAGAACCGGTGCCACAGGCAGAGGATTAACCTACTGCACCATGGCGCTGGCCCCAACATATCTTTTAAATAGCGAGGTGCCCTGTAATTAGGTGCAGATACATTTATAATACATCTTCCTGTTGAATTGATCCCTTAATCATTACACTGTGCCCTTCTTTATTTCTTTCAACAGTTTTTGTGCTAAAGTCTATTTTGTCCGATATTAGGATGGCTACACCAGCTCTTTTTTGGTTTCTGTTAGCATGGAATATCTTTTTCCATCCTTTGACTTTCAGTCTGCATGTGTCTTTGTTGGTGACATATATTTCTTGCAGGCAGCAAAAAGATGGGTTTTGTTATTTATTCCATGCAGCCAGTCTGTGTCTTTTAACTGCAGAGTTGAGGCCATTTAAAGTCAAGGTGACTATTGGTAAGTAACGACTTTGCACTGCCATTTTTCCATGAACATTCTTATTTTTTATTTTGGATTTCCTTTGTACTTTTACTGGAGATTTTCTTCCTTTATCATCTTTCGTAGTGATGATCATGTTTCTGTGTGCAGCACATCCTTAAGCATCTTTTGCAAGGCTGAATGCATAGTGACAAGTTCTTTCAATTTCTATTTGTTATGGAATGTCTTTATTTTACTTTCATTCATAAATGAGAGCTTTGCAGGGTATACAGTATTGACAGTTTTTTTCTCTTAAGACTTGGATTATATATCACCATTCTCTCCTAGCCTGTAGAGTTTCTAATGACAACTCTGCTGTGAGTCTAACTGGAGATCTTCTGAAAGTAATCTGGTATTTCTCTCATGAACATTTTAGAATCTTTCTTTATGTTTTACTGTAGAGAGTTTGATTACAATGTGTCATGGTAAAGATCTTTTCTGGTCATGTCTATTAGTAGTTCTTTGTGCTTCCTATACTTGGATGTTTCTTTTGTTCTCCAAATTAGGGACGTTTTCTGTTATTATTTCACTAAAAAGGCCTTCAAATCCTTTCTCTCTTTCCATCCTTTGGGAACTCCTAGGACCTGTATGTTGGGTCATTTGATAGTATTCGTTAGATTCCCAACAGTGTTTTATAGTTTCCTAATTTCCTCTTCTTTTTTTTTTTTGTCTGACTATATAATTTCCTGTCATTTTTCTTCTAAGTCAGATATTCTTTCTTCTGCTTCACTGATTCTGTTGTTAAGGTTCTCCACTGTATTTTTTATTTGTTCTACTGAATTCTTCATTTCCACGATTTCATTCTGCTTTCTCTTTAAGATCTCAATTTCATGGAAGAAATTTTCTTTCATGTCATGTATGGATTTCATTAGTTTGTGCATTTGCTTCTGATTACTTCTAAGTGATCCTATGATCAAGTTTTTAAATTCCACTTCTGGCATTTCTTCAAACTCTCTGTCTTCACAACCTAGTATTGATGTGTATTCTTTTGGGGGTGTCATATTGTGTCCCTTTTTCTTGTTTCTTGAATTGGCGCATTTATTATTCGCGTTTGTGGAGATATTCATTGGTTTCTTCTGTGTTATTTGCTGTGGCGACTTTTATCTTTGGACTATGTCTATGGGAATTAGTGGATTCTCTGCTTTCAGGGAATACCTAGAGGTGTATGGTGGGTGTGTCCAGGGAGCTCTGTTCAGTGCTCCAGGGTGAAAGGAGTGTTACGGTGACACCAGGGTTGGGCATGGTAAATCTCTCTCTCTTTTTTTTTAATCAGAGGGGAGGTTTTTCTGTTCTCTTGAGAAAAACAGAAATGAGCTGAGTCTATAGGGCTCATTGCCTCTCCTCAAAGGAGACCAGTGCCTGGGCACTAGCCCCAGTGGGTATAATATCCATCCACACTTCTGCAAGGACCACACAAAGGATCTCTGCAGTCCTCAGTATAAGCAGATCCCAGCAATGTCCCTCACGAGGGAACTAGGGAGCCCTGAGCAGGTGGAGCCTCCCACAGTGACTGCCCAGTCTCAACCACACCCTGAGCCTTCCCAAGTAGCCTCAGTGCTTTCAAAGCCCCAGTCTCAGTGCTTTCACAGGCCAGGCACACAGGCCCCTCCCCCACCCCACCCCCAGTCACAAGAACCCAGCCCTCTGTCAGTTCTGCCCGCCAGACTCAGGAGTCTGCTTGGCTGGTTGCTGGGCATGGACATGAGCTGGCGTAGCTGTTATGTATGTCCAAAATGGCACCCGCTCTCTAGCAGCTTGTTACAGGATGCCACTGCAGGGTGATCGGGGAGAGAGAAACGTGTCCCCCACCCCTGCTGTTTCTCTTCCCTACTCTGGCAGGTACACTACCCCCACAGGGCTCCAAGCCAGATTCCCTCCAGGCTTTTCCTGCAGTTTTATTGTTAGTGGCTTGGGCTGCTGCAGTCTGGTCTCACCTCTCTCCAAAGCTGGTGTGGAGGCTCTCGGCTGCCAGGGTTCTGATTTGTGCATGTCCACACCCTCCATGTAGGTCTGCTGTGTCCCTCTAATTTGCGTGGGGTTTCCTCCCTAACTCTTCCCTGAGAGTGCAGTCTTTCCACTTTTTTTTTTAACTATCTTCTCCTAGACTAGAGCAGTATTGCTCCCTCCCTACTCTGCCATCTTAATCCTATATGTCTTTATTACTTGTGAAATGATATAGATACCAAATCTACAAGATAACTCTTTGATATAAGTTTACTAAATTTTAATTATACTTTCTGTTTTTACATTGAATGCAAATAGTTCCTAAGCCAGTCATAAGAGCCTAGGCTTAGAAACATTTTCTATAGGAACTACTTTGTAGGCACAAAGACCCATTTCAAAGAGTGGACTTTTAAAGTTTCATTATCTGCAAACTGAATCTGAGGTTTTTTTTGTTTGTTTGTTTGTTTTTTTTTTTAGATTTATTTATTTTACTTGAAAGTCAGAGTTACACATAGAGAGAAGGAGAGGCAGATGGGGGGGGGGGTTCTTCTGTCTGCTGGTTCACTCCCCAATTGACCACAATGGCTGGAGCTGTGCCAATCCAAAGCCAGGAGCCAGGAGCTTCTTCCGGGTCTCCCATGTGGGTGAAGGCCCCAAGAGCTTGGGTCATTTTCTACTGCTTTCCCAGGCCATAGAAGAGAGCTGCATCAGAAGTGGAGTAGCCAGGACCTGAACCGGCGCCCATAAGGGATGGCGGCACTGCAGGGGGCAGTTTTACCCACTATGCCACAGTGCTGGCCCCAATCTGAATATTCTTGTAAGGATTCCATGTAAATTCAATCGCTTATTTCTTAAAATCACCCTTCTGTGACACAGATGGTCACAAAAGGGCCACATCATCACATATAGACATGCATGGTCACGAATGGACACTTATGGTCACTCAAGGTCATGTATGGACACACATGGTCATGTATGGTCAGAAGACTCTGAGAGTTTCAGAGGGAAGACGATGCTACTCACAGTTCTCCAAGGCTGCGTGGTTGGAAATGTGGCTCTTGTCAATCTGGTGTTCAGTTGCCACAGAAGAAAATTCAATGTTCCCAATGTTCAAAATGGCAGCAAGTATACTGTACACACTTCCAAGTTGCTGAAACACACACAGAAACATTACATCATGCTCCCTGTGAGGACAGAAAGACAGTGGCTATGGCTGTGGGACCAGTAGGGGAACAACCTGCCGACTATGGCATCAGACTGAGAGATCCAAGAAGACAATGATCTAACCAGGCTTGGCCTCACTGGTTAGTTTAATTTTAACTTTATTTATTTACTGTAATTTTATTTGAAAGGTAAAGAGACAGAGATATTCCATCTGATAGTTCAGTCCCTAAAACCTACGATAGCCAGGACTAAGCCAGTAGATAAGAAGGAACCCAACTCAGGTCTCCTTCATGGGTGACAGGGACCCAAGTACTTTGGTCATCATCTGCTGCTTCCCCAGGTGCACATTAGCAGGAAGCTGGGATTGGGAACACAGCAAGGACTCAGCCCCCAAGCACTCTGATAGGGGATGTAGGTGTAGGGCATCTTAATCATTGTACCAACGTCTGTCCCCATTATTTTAACTTTAGAGGTAAGTGTGGAGCCTGTTACCCAGCAATGCTTAAAATACTTTATAAATGCAAAAATGAATTAAAAAATAGAAATTGGGTGCTCTCCTCAGCAGTAGAAATTCCTTATTTATTAGGCCACTTATAAATCTACTCACATGGACCTGTAGAACTGTGTATGGTTGTTATCACAGGTATAAATTTCCCTGAGGTCTTATGGAAATAAGGTGAGATGTGTGGATTAAGGAGAGTTAAGACAGAAAACATTCAAGAGATATAAACACCAAAACCAAAGGGTCTGTGTGGTTTAAGTATAGTATAAGTTATAGTTAAGTTATACAGTTAAGTATAAGTATATATATTTGACTACAGCTTAGAGTTTATAGTAGCTATTACCTCTTAACATAAATTTTTATGGTGCATCAAGGTGCATAAAACATAAACATGGATATACATATATGGATATATACACATACACACGTATGTATACACACATATATGGATATTTAGATATATACATACACAGAAATATATACACATATATGGATACACATACACATATAGATTCACATATATAGATTCTTCTTAGAATTACTGGGGGAATTTTGAAAGGAAATCTATAGCAGTTGTAGACATTATTCCAACAGTGTTTATGGTGCAGTGAGTTACAGAAAGGAGACATAATCCTCTATTTTCTTTTTCATGTTGCTACATTCATTAAAGCTCAGATACTATACTTAACTCAAATGATTATTCCCTTCCCTCTAAGGGTGGTCAAGTGGATGGCTGGAATGGGTGGGTGGGAGGGTGGACAGATGGTTGTCTATATGGGTGGATGGGTGAATGGATGGATAGACGGATGGATATATGAAATAGGCAGGATCTAGATCCTGGACAAAGTCTCCAATTCTCCATCCCCAAAATGGCCCTAAATGTTCAGCCTCAATTCACAACCCTTGGAAAGGATAAAAATAAGAATAGAAGTGTTGGAGCAAATAGAATCTATACTATCTGTCATGGGTTGGATTCATGTATTAAAGTCCTAAACCCCGGGAACTCAGAATGTGAGCTTGTGTGGAAGTAGGGTCATTGCAGATGTAATTCGTTACACCGAGATGAGTGCATCCTCTTCCAATGTGACTGGCGTCCTTTTAAAAGAACATGCCATTCAAAGAGACGGACGCGCCCAGGAAGGACAGTGCATGAAGACAGATGAAGGCAGTGGCTGGGGTGACACGTCTGCAGTACCACAAATGGCAATGATGGCCACCAGAAAGGAGCTGGGAAGGAGGCAGAGAGCAGAATCTCCCTCAGAGCTCCCAGAAAGAACCAACCCTGCTGACATCATGTTCTCATGCCCCTCGAACTGTGAAAGATACATCTGTAGCTTAGCCACCCAGCCAGAGGAGCTATGGCAGTCCCAGCAAACTAATACAGTATTGGTGCCTTTAGGGGTAAATTTGTGAGTAAGACACACAACAGTGGGATAAAGAATGGGTTTAATTCTTAATTGTGGGATAAAGAATGGGTTTAATTCTTAAATGTGTGAAACCTTTAAGATAGTATTAGAGACATGGCACTAACCTGACAATCAGTCTTGTGACTTGATTTAAATACTTATTTGATATTATACTAATCGTTTTAATGTTTTAAAAACATTTTTACTTATTTTCATTTTAATTGAAAGGCAGGGGAAGAGAGACAGAGATCAAGCTTCCATTGGCTGGTTCACGCCTCAAATTCACACAACAGGTGGGGCTGGGTTAAGCTGAAGCCAGGAGCCTAGAACTCCATGTGGGTCTCCCACATGGGTGGTAGAGGTCCAAGTACTTGAACCATCAGGTGCTGCCTCCCGGGGAGGCATGAGCAGAAAGCTGGAATCCGTAGCAGAGCTGGGACTGAAACCCAAGAACTCTGGTATGAGATGTAGGTGTCCTAAATGGTGTCTTAGCTTCCTTGTCAAATATCTGCCCATTATGGTTTTAATCTGAAAAGCACAACATAATTTGATTGCAAATTGCCTTCAAGTGCATAAAAAACCTTGATTTACTCTGTTAATAATTTTGACTTATTAGATTTCCAGGTTATTAGGTTTAAGTGCTTGAGATTTAGTTAAGTGATTAAAAAGTTCAGTAAGTGCTCATCAATCTTTATAGGCCCACTCTGTCAGTCATTAGAAATGTTCAAAAGACTGAGACACACTGTAGTTTTATAAAGCGTCAGACATTTAACAAAATTTAATTGGCTATGGCTGTTTAGGGCAATTTAAAGTTATATTTATGAGTCAAGTGAACATAAAACTGAAAGTTGTTTCTATTCTTACGCAAAGATCAGTATATTCACAAAACAAATAAAAATATGTTTAAGCAGAATATCAAATACCAAGCAGAAACTGGAGACCTGGTTTCAAAATCGCTCATACAGTGAATGAATCAAATAGAAGTGACTGCAAATAGTCTTTCCTGAGTGAACACTGCCGACAGTTCACAGGTGAACTCCTGGCATACAGCTTCGCATCTGTCAGGCAGGACCAGGGTCAGAGCTGGACTCACAGGCATGCTTCCATGATCTCTCTAGCAGGCAAATCGGACCATCCAAGTCTCTAGTTAAAATCCTTCGATGGCTCCTATTCCCCTGGGGACAGTTAGCTTCTTACCAAGGCACACAAAGAAGGGTTCTGTGTCTCTGTGCCTTTTCTGCTCTCCATTCCCATTTGTAGCTACTTTCCACAGCCAGCAGCCAGACTCCTTACAGGGCCCCAGAATTCCACATTATTTTCATACCCAGTTTTGGCATATGCTGCCCCCTCCCCATTCTTCACACATAGTCTCTTTTATTTATTTATATTTATTTGAAAGGGAAAGGGGGAGGGATAGAGGGAGAAAAGGAGGAAGGGAAAAAAGTGTGAGAGTGTGTGTATGTGTGTGTGTGTGTGAGAGAGAGAGAGAGAGAGAGGCCGGCGCCTCGGCTCAACAGGCTAATCCTCCGCCTAGCGGTGCCGGCACACCGGGTTCTAGTCCTGGTTGGGGCGCCGGATTCTGTCCCGGCTGCCCCTCTTCCAGGCCAGCTCTCTGCTATGGCCTGGGAGTGCAGTGGAGGATGGCCCAAGTGCTTGGGCCCTGTACCCCATGGGAGACCAGGAGAAGCACCTGGCTCCTGGCTCCTGCCTTCGGATAGGCGCGGTGCACCGGCCGCGGCGGCCATTGGAGGGTGAACCAACAGCAAAAGGAAGACCTTTCTCTCTCTCTCTCACTGTCCACTCTGCTTGTAAAAAAAAAAAAAAAAAAAAAAAAAAAAAAAAGAGAGAGAGAGAGAGACTGATTTCACATCTGCTGGCTCACTCCCCAAATGTCCACAACAGCCAAGGCTGTGTGAGGCTGAAGCCAGGAACCTGGAACTCATTCCAGCATCCCATGTGGGTGACAGGGACCCAAGCACCTGAGGGAGCCCTCACCTGCTGATTCTCAGGGTACACATTA
Organism: Oryctolagus cuniculus; assembly: GCF_051225735.1. Classification (NCBI taxonomy): domain Eukaryota; kingdom Metazoa; phylum Chordata; class Mammalia; order Lagomorpha; family Leporidae; genus Oryctolagus; species Oryctolagus cuniculus. The sequence continues at coordinate 105,656,502 of NC_142879.1, forward strand.
GCAGGAAGCCAGATCAGAAGCAGAGCCAGGACTTGAACCCAGGCACTATGATAAGGGAGGCGAGCACCCGAAGCACTGTCCTAACCTCTGGACCAAATGCCTGGATCTCGAATTTTATTTTTAAATTTCATCAAATGACTAACCAAAAATAGCTTTCTTCCTACTTTAATCGATTTTTAAAAATCAATCATATGGTCATCTCAATAGATGCAGAAAAGACATTTGACAAAATCCAACATCCCTTCATGATAAAACTCTGAGCACATTAGGTATTGAAGGAACACGCATCAATATAACAAAAAAGCTTTTTAAATAAATGGTGCTGGGGAAAATGTATATACACACATAGAAGAACGAAACTAGCATCCTATCTTTCGCCATTTACAAAAACAGCTAAAAATGGGTTAAAGACCTAAATGTGAGACCTGAAACTTTGAGACTATTAGGTGAAACCACGGAGAAACAGCTCAGGACACTGGAATGGGAAAAGATTTTCTGGATCAGAATCTCCAATTTAAAAATTATTCAAGAATATTTCACAGAAATTCAATGTCTTGTGCAATGCTTTCATTTCTTTCACTAATATTACTTGATCATAACTAATGTAATAACTGATAACTTAAGGGAAACAGACTAGATTGTGATTTTTAGCTTTCATTAGAAATGTAAGCAAAATAAAAGCATAAAAGAAGTTTTTCTCGTCTTAGATACAATTTATGACTCTGCAAAAGAAGCCAAACAAAAACCTGTTATGAAGCGGGTGTTTATACTCTCTTAATGAGTTGGATCATCAAATTACTAATAATTTATTTTAAATGGAAGATGGCTTAGTAAGTTGTGTTTGAAAGGGTTAGAAATTTCAATCTGACTTTGGTTTCCCGCCATCCTTTGGTTTTGTGCTGAATCACAGAAGGACCAAGAGAACTGGAGGCATTAAAAGGAGCACAGACACTGTGGGTGCTGTCGACACCACTGAAGGGGCAGAGAAAGAGACTCTTGTACCACAGTGCACTGTGACAGCAGCATGCCACACGTACAGGACGTGAGGGTCAGCTTACTGAACTTGACATTAAAGCTGCCTCTTTCCAAAATAAATTTGAAACAGCTACTGGAAAAGAACCTACCTAAGAAGGCCAGCAAGATAGCATAAAAAAATTCAAAAAGGCCACAAACAGAATTCAGTTTAATTTTACTGCCTCCAACTGGGACAGCCTGCACTGTTAACTGGCTGAGTCTCTGCTTTCAGGTGGGAGTCCAGCACATTCCTGGAGAGTCACCTGGAACAGGGACTGCAGGTCTTCTCCAAATCAGAAGGGACTTCCAAAAAGTTTGCGGAAAATGGATTGAAAGGGTAAGTTTATTTTGCGGTAAACATTTTTAGACATCCACGCATAGGAGAGATCTTCAAAACGTTCACGGGTGGGGCGGGTGTTGTGGTGGGTGAGTTAGGCTGTCACTTGCGATGCCCACATTCTATATCAGGGTGCTGATTCAAGTTCCAGCCACTTCGCTTCTTTTTTTATTTATTTATTTTTTATTTTTGACAGGCAGAGTGGACAGTGAGAGAGAGAGAGACAGAGAGAAAGGTCTTCCTTTGCTGTTGGTTCACCCTCCAATGGCCGCCGCGGCCAGTGCGCTGCGGCCGGCGCACCGCGCTGATCCGAAGCCAGGAGCCAGGTACTTATCCTGGTCTCCCATGGGGTGCAGGGCCCAAGCACCTGGGCCATCCTCCACTGCACTCCCTGGCCACAGCAGAGAGCTGGCCTGGAAGAGGGGCAACCGGGACAGAATCCGGCGCCCTGACCGGGACTAGAACCCAGTGTGCCGGTGCTGCAAGGCGGAGGATTAGCCTAGTGAGCCACGGCGCTGGCCGCCACTTCGCTTCTAATCCTGCTTCCTGCTAATGTATGCTGTGAGATAGGAGATGATGTTCAAGTGATGAGGTCCCTGCCACCCACATGGGAGACCTGGATAGAATTTCTGGCTACAGTTTTGGCCTGTGGCCAGCGTCTGGGGAGTGAATCAGCAGATGGAAGGTCTCTCCGTTGCTCTGCTTTTCAAGCAGATGAAAATAAATACAGATATTTTTTAAAGTTGATGAAAAATGCATATTATGAAAAAATTATGCAGATTTCAAAATGATTTTTTTTGCACCAAAATAAGCTTATCTTTTAATTCCGTTTTCCATGAACTTTTGCAAGTCCCCTCACATCTCACAGTAGCTGTGCTTCAGTTCCGGAAAACAGATGTTGTACCTCCCTGTATCCTAAGCCATGTGTTTTCATGTTCAATAAACCCTGAGTATGTTTAAATTTAGAACATATGCTTTGAAATAAGTGAATTATATTTGTCAGTCGATGCAAACTGCAAAACTGGTTTCATCTGAATGTTACTAAACATTACTGTTCCGAGCAAGAGAATGCAGTTGCATCAAATCTAAGGGAAGCACTGCTTCTAAGGAGTGGGACTCAGAAGTAAACAAACCAATTAAAAATGAATCCTTGCTGCTAAGATAGCAACCTCCAGTGGGAGTGAAATGGTAAAGAAATCTGATAAAAAAAATTGCTAGGGAAAAGAAGTGCCAGCCCCTGCTCACGGCAGGGCCTGCTCTGATGGGTGCACAGAGTCGAGGTCCCTTTTGCCTCTCCTGTGTTCCCTTCACCTGGCACCCAACAGAGCCAGGCCACCGTCCCGAGCAACACTGATCTGATGGCCAAGGGCAGAGAAAAACTGTGGATGCTACTTTGCTCTTTATTCTCTGCAATCCAAATAAATTGGCTCTACTCCAGGATTTGGGATACTCTGGGTGCTTAAATCAGCTGTCTCCAGGTGGCAAGATGAGGGCCTGCTTTAGGAGAGTCTAGACACAGGAAATGACATGGGAAGGGGAGGAGCCACATTCGAACTTGATTTTGCAGTGGGAAGTATCGAAGATGCGTCTGGAAGCAGCCATGGCCTAGAATGGTTGGATTTAAGCTACTTAACATAGTATCAGACAAAGCAGAGAATATCCTATTTTATTCCTGATGCAGCTAATCTAGGATGGGTTTACAGTATGCTGAAACTCAGGTGCACACAAGATCTGGGTCTTTTGAGTTAGAACAAGAGCAAAGACTTAAGGGTCATATTTGATACTCGGGACCTCAGAGTTAGAGCAAGAGATGGGATGTTTGCAACACTGGCATCTGGAACCTCCTGGGCGTGTCTCCTGTAGCTCGGCTGCATTTCTTGGTGGAGGTCATGAACCTCCCAGAATATGGCTGGGACTCGCACTCCTGAGTCAGGGAGTCCCTTTCCCAGAGCTGAAGCCATTGCAAACACATTTATCTCACCAGTCCTAAAAATACCTATTTTCTTGAAATGGATCAGAATCACATCTGACTCCAAAACCTATAGTTCAGAGCATGTTCCCTAAAGGCAGTCAGGGAAGGTCAACAGCTCAGATCTCAGTCCAGTCCCCATATCCAGCACCCAGAGCACGCAGTGTGACAACGGCACACAGCGCTCCAACCCTGACATGACAGATTCACAGTGAGTCCCAAGCAATGAGTGATCTTATAACTGTCCAAGTCCCACTTGGTCCAGTTGTTTTTTATCCCAACTGTGAAGCAGGAATGCTGTTGGCCAAACAATTTCTCTGGTGTCCATATAACAGTCCAGTCATCCTGCCAGTCTTTGTGGATTCTTTTGAGGGCATGTGTGGGTGGTGGTGGGAATGAGATCCCCCTACTGGCCCTGTCTCACTGGAGAAAGCTCTTCATGGTAATGTATCTCACCAAAGGGCAGTGTCTGCAAGTTTCCCAAAGAGCCTTCAGAGATCTTATTACATGATGGAGTTTTGTTCTGTTTCACAGCCTCAAAGTCATTGAATGCATCAACGCTCAAGTTCACTCAAGTTCTCTAGGACTCTGAAGCACAACGGTTTCCCTGGGTTTACTTAAACACTCCCCAGGAAAGCAGGCTTTTTTTTTTTTTTTTTTTTTTTTTTTTTTTTTTTTTTTTTTTTTTTTATCTTTTATTTAATGAATATAAATTTCCAAAGTACGTCTCATGGGTTACAATGGCTTTCCCCCCCATACCGTCCCTCCCACCCACCACCCTCCCCTTTCCCACTCCCTCTCCCCTTCCATTCACATCAAGATTCATTTTCGATTATCTTAGTATACAGAAGATCAGCTTAGTATACCTTAAGTAAGGATTTCAACAGTTTGTTCCCACACAGAAACATAAAGTGAAAAATAATAGATGATTTTTTTTTAAATGATGATGAAATCAGATCAGACCTATTGTCATGTTTAATCCCAGTGAGAGTCAAGTTGGGAATTGATAGTTTCTTTTCTTTTCTTTTTTTTTTTTTTTTTAACAGAAGATCAGTTTAGTGTACATTAAGTAAAGATTTCAACAGTTTGCACCCCCATAGAAACACAAAGTGAAATATACTGTTTGAGTACTCGTTATAGCATTAAGCCTCAGTGTACAGCACATTAAGGACAGAGATCCTACATGAGGAGTAAGTGCACAGTGACTCCTGTTGTTGACTTTACAAATTGACACTCCTGTTTATGGCATCAGTAATCTCCCTATGCACCAATCATGAGTTTCCAAGGCTATGGAAGCCCCTTGAGTTCTCCGACTCTTATCTTGTTTAGACAAGGTCATAGTCAAAGTGGAGGTTCTCTCCTCCCTTCAGAGAAAGGCACCTCCCTCTTTGAAGACCTGTTCTTTCCACTGGGATCTCACTCACAGTGATCTTTTTGCCAGAGTGTCTTGGCTTTCCATGCCTGAAATACTCTCATGGGCTTTTCAGCCAGATCCGAGTGCCTTTAGGGCTGATTCTGAGGCCAGAGTGCTATTTAGGACATCTGCCATTCTATGAGTCTGCTGAGTATCTCACTAGGAAAGCAGGCTTCTAATGTCAAGTCAAAAGAGACGCCACTTGCCTGTCCATCTCCAGCCTCACCCCTTGGGCACAGGGCCCACTTCATTTCCTAGGGATGAGCACCTCCTGCCAGGCCGGCAGCAAGGATATCCAAGACAGAACTGAAGCTTCCAGAAGGAAGGCAAGGCCGGGAGACCACCTGTCATCACGGCTCAACAGCACATGTCCCGTGTTAGCAGAAAATCCCTTTTCCAGCAACCTTCTCTCTATACCAAGAACACGTGCATCTTTAGAAATATTACTTTCTGGTAAGTAGAAAAATGGCTCCGGGAACTACAGGTTCTTGCAGTCCATTTTAGAGGACAGTGCTACAAAAGTGGGTGATGAAATGATGAGATTCAGTAACTCCACACTGCACAGAATTTGAAGGTTTGTTGTAAAGTTTCATTTCTGTCAGCAGATCTATATTTTATATCTTGCTGACAAGACTTCCCAAAGTTTTTGAGACTAATTTGGCTTTTTTTTTTTTTAGCTTAAGCTCTTAACTGATAACTCAAGGAGTCTCAGTAAACCTCTCCCATGGACAAATTAGTCATTCAAAGCTGCAGCAATTATGTTTTACAAAAACTCAACACATTGCACAGTACTTTCCTGAAAGGGTTTTTCTAAAAGCCTGACTGACATTGAGAATGATCTCTCTTACCAGAAGATCTGAATCAACACAGCAAACAGTAAACAGCTACGAGCCAGGCTTGAAAACCTCTCTAAAACCCTTTGGGAATCCCTATTAAACAAGCCATTTAGTTACACATTTAAAGCACTGTCCAGGGGAGGAAGGACATTTTTATTACTCAGGGTTAGATTTAGAGCTCTAATCTATTGGTAAATAAGAAAAAAAAACACAAAAACAGAAGAACAAAGTATTCTCCTTAAGGAAACAGACAAGGGAAACCAAATGACTATATTAATAAAAATATAAAGATAAAACCAAAATTGGTAACACAGATAATGAGAACATTTATAGGATAGGTAAATACATCCACTTGTTTTGTTTTTGCCTTAAACATTTTTAAAACATTATTTATTTATTTGAAAGTCACATTTACACACACACACACACACAGAGAGAGAGAAAAAGAGAGAGAGAGAGAGAGATTTTCTATCCACTGGTTCACTCCCAAGATGTCGGCAATGGCCAGGACCAAGACAGGCTGAAACCAGGAGCCAGGAGCTTCAGCTGGGGTTAGGTGGGTGGTGGTGGTAGCAGGGGTCCAAACACTTGGGCCATCTTCTGTTGCTTTCCTCAGGCCATTAGCTTGGAGCTGGATCAGAAATGGAGCAGCTGGGACATGAACCTGTGCTCATATGGAATGCTGGTGTTGCAGGTATTGGCTTTACCCATTATGCCACAACACCACAACGCCACCACGCCACCACCCCTACCCCTTTGTTTTTAAAAGATTGAGGGGCTGTCGCCATGGCTCACTTGGTTAGGTTTCCACCTGCCACACCGGCATCCATATGGGCGCCGAGTTCTAGTCCCGGTTGCTCCTCTTCCAGTCCAGCTCTCTGCTGTGGCCTGGGAGTGCAGTGGAGGATGGCCCAAGTGCTTGGGCCCTGCACCCACGTTGGAGACCAGGAAAAAGCACCTGGCTCCTGGCTTCGGATCAGCATAGCTCCGGCTGTAGCGGCCATTTGGGGAGTGAATCAACAGAAGGAAGACCTTTCTCTCTGTCTCTTTCTCTCTCACTGTCTAACTCTGCCTGTCAAAAAAACAAACAAACAAACAAACAAAAAACCCAAAAAACAAAAAACAAAGAAAAGAAATAGATTGAAAACCCTTTAGAAGTTCAATTAAAGATAAAAAAAGAGCCATGGTCAAAAAATGTATCCATGGTTAGAATGAAAAAGGAAACAAATCCAGAGATAGAGGACACATTAAAAGTATGAGAAAATTCAGGGCTGGCGCCATGGCTCACTAGGCTAATCCTCCGCCTGCGGCGCCAGCACCCTGGGGTTCTAGTCCCGGTTAGGGCACCGGGTACTAGTCCCGGCTGCTCCTCTTCCAGTCCAGCTCTCTGCTGTGGCCCGGGAGGGCAGTGGAGGATGGCCCAAGTGCTTGGGCCCTGCACCCACATGAGAGACTGGGAGGAAGCACCTGGCTCCTGGCTTTGGATCGGTGCAGCGCACTGGCCGTAGCGGCCATTTGGGGGGTGAAACAACGGAAGGAAGACCTTTCTCTCTGTCTCTCTGTCTCTCTCTCTCACTGTCTAACTCTGCCTGTCAAAAAAAAAAAAAAAAAAGTATGAGAAAATTCAGTAAAATTCATGCAAATCCATGGCATGAAAATAACAATATTTTAGCAAAATACAAATAACCCAAAAAGAAAAGAAAAATGTGGATAGATAATCATCACAGAAGAAGCAGAAAGGTGCCTAAACTCAGCATCAGAAAGGCCCCAGGAGCAGAGGCCATGTTAAGTATTTGGCAAAATATCACTCATTGAGTGCTCTTATCGTGAGCAATGATAGACAGATTCCCTGAAGAGTTCCACGTTTTCCGCACTTACCTCCATCGTAAAACCTATGACTTTGAAGCACTGCTCGATTAATTCATACTGGGATTTATAGAAACTATTATTCATCATGTCTTGTATCGTTCTGAGGTGGTCATTTTGTAGGTACCTGAAAAAAAAATCACAAAAGGAAAGGTAAAAAATGCAAAAGAATAAGAATCTAAAGTGAAGCAGAAAGTCTCATTCATGACAGTGCAAGCTGGTGGCTCACCTGGGAGGTCTGCTCTCGGGCAATTTGTACAGGGCCAGCTTCTTCTTCTCGGCCAAACCGGCATAAATGTAGTAGAAAATATGGAAATTTTTTTCTCCACTGGTAAAACAAGACACTTTCAGTAAGGTGGTTAGTGAGCCTATTTATTAATTGCTAAAATTGCTTGCAATATAATTATCAGAAGGACAACAGCTGTGAGTGTTGATGTGGGCCCCCCTGAGTGCTGTATTGTGCCTTTGAATTTCTGTGCTTGTTCCTGTCATCAACTAAAGCCACAGTCATTTAATTTCAGACCTCATGATGAGCACTTTGTTTGAATCATTAATATATACTTGTAATTGACTCCCAGGCATTGTTTTGGGCACCGAGAATACAGCAAGAGCAGAACACTCAAAAATCCCTAAGCTGGATGGAGCAGGCAGAAGATGAAACCAATAACAAATGAGCCTAAGTGTGACATTATCTCATTTGTCTGCCATAACTTCCTGAGGTAAGCATGGTTTCCTCACTTTCTGGACAAGGAAACAAAGGCTTAGAGCGAGCAACCTCTGCATAAAGTCGCATAACTGATGACCACACTGGATTCAAACCAGGTCAGCCTGACTCTAGAGCCCACTTCCACGCCGCCTTTCTGGGGCTCCCATGTTCTTCCCTGCATGAGCAATCTTTCTCATAATCCCAAATCCTATGACCCTGCGGTCTGAGTATCAGCTGCACTTCCCAGGCGTTGGAGTAACACAACTGAGCAATAACTGGAGAAACGTAATTGAACGAGGGTGGATCACAATTAGTGGGTCAGGAGCTCAGGATGTCCCACGACATCACTCCTGGATCACAGAGTCTCAGTCACCTCCTTCCTTCATGTCTTCCCTTGCCTCACGTGGGCTCTGGGGACAGCCCACAGCTTCAGGCTCTCTTCTAAGTAGGCCATGAGCCTCCTGTTCTGCAGTTTCCCATATCCCCAGCCCCTGCTTGAGGCCTGCTTTCCTGCTCATCTTCAGGACCTGGGTGCCTACCCGGGAAAGCTTTGCTTGCATCTCTCCTGGGCATCTCCTCTCGTCATCCCTGTGGATTCCTCTTGTCTTAGGGTGGCCCTGGACCTCCGCTTGGCCACTCACTCCATCATCAGCAGGCTTATGGGCTGGAGCAGGGTTAAATGAAGGAGAACATCCCAACCCCTAAGGCCCTGCTGTCTTTGTTCTATGGCTACTCCCCCTTCAGCTGGTATAAAACTCTCCATCACTAGGCTTTGAGTGCGATCACAGGGCTGGGCCCTGAGATCCTGTGTGGTTGTCATGAGCACTCTGCTCCCTGCTACCCTGGATGGTGGCTGCGCTCAGCTCCAGGCCCCTGCCCCTCATCACTCCCAAGATGAACCCTCCCGGGTCTCGCCCGCACCCCTCACCGACTTCATTAGGGAACTTAAGGGAGTGAAATACTTTCAGGAAAGGAAATACTATAACCAAGCTGATGTCTTTACTGAACAACGGAGCCTTCAGATGCTTTTCCACCTGAAGCACAGGAACAGAAAGAAAACACACTCTATACTACGCTGAATCCCACATGAATTAAAGAAAACACACTTTATACTACGCTGAATTCCACATGAATTATTTTACTTAAAAGATCAGAAAGGATTTAAAAACTTTCCTAAGTCTTCTCTTCCTGTATATTAGGCAGTGACCTCAGTGCAGATGGAGATTTTAACTTTGTTCTCTTTGGAAATTATTTATTCCTTCAGTATACAGAATATTTCTTCAGAATCAATAATAACGCCAATATGGTCACATATATTTATTTTTCCAGTGATATAGTAAAAGGTGTTTGGCATTTTAGGACATATGTTGCTCTATGTTATCATCTCTAGTTTCGATTCTAGGTTCTGCTAAAATTGATTACAAGAGTATTTATGTACTAATTTTCATTTTACAAGAGAGAGAGAGAGAGAGAGAGAGAGAGAGAGAGAGGTGTTCATTTGCTGGTTCACACCCCAAATGCCTGCAACAGTCAGGATGGACCAGGTTGAATCTAGGAGCCCATGTGGGTGGCAAGGACCCAAGTACTTGAGCCATCACCTGTTGCCTTCTAGGATGTACAGTAGCAGGAAGTTGGAGCGGAAGCAAAGTCCTCTGATAGGGGATCCGGGCCTCCCAAGTGGCACCTTAACTCCTGTACCCACTGCCGCTCCACAAGGACAATTTTTAACAGGTACTCATTAAAGACTTCACACACGCTCCATGTAGATTTCCAGTAACGTCAAAGCACTGATGTTTATGTCACATTAATAACTATTGAAGCACTTCATTGGGTCTTCCCTGAAGGTTAAAAGTAGAAATACTTCATCTGAAAGTGTAGGAGGAACCTGCCCAAGTGCACAGCACAGGTTTCCGTTCTTGTTAGTATTTCAAAAGGAAGGGGAGTATTTTCTTTTCTTTTTTTTTAAACTTTTATTTAATGAATATAAATTTCCAAAGTACGACTTATGGATTACAATGGCTTCCCCCCAATACCGTCCCTCCCACCCGCAACCCTCCCCTTTCCCACTCCCTCTCCCCTTCCATTCACATCAAGGTTCATTTTCGATTCTCTTAATATACAGAAGATCAGCTTAGTATACATTAAGTAAAGATTTCAACAGTTTGCTCCCACACAGAAACATAAAGTGAAAAATAATAGGTGAGTTTTTAAATGATGATGAAATCAGATCAGACCTATTGTCATGTTTAATCCCAGTGAGAGTCAAGTTGGGAATTGATAATTTCTTTTTTTTTTTTTTAACAGAAGATCAGTTTAATATACATTAAGTAAAGATTTCAACAGTTTGCACCGGAAGGGGAGTATTTTCAAAAGGGAAAAGTAACAGTGCTTTCGAGTAGTGTGTGTTCCTAGCCGAGACTCTCCCAAGTCCAGAACAGAGCTGACATCTAGGAAATCTAAATCTTCCAAATGTGTGGGTCTGAGGGGACTAAGAGAAAGCAGAGAGAGGTGACAAAGTGATTACAGAGGTGAGCTCGGGACATCTCCATATGTGCAGTGGTGCATCAGTGAAGGGAGGGGACACAGAGCCGCACACATTGTCATGTGGCTGGGCCACTGGGTGACTGTCACAGGGTGGCTGCAACACACCAGATGATATCACCCTGGGGGAACACCATTGCACATGCAGGTCACTGTTGACCAAAACGTCCTTGCATGGTAGGTGACTGTACTTAGACACAGAAAGTGAAGGGAGAGTAGGAGGTTTTACATAAAGGGAAGCCAATGGGCTCATTGCAAAACGAAAGGGCTACAGGCAAGAAACAGGGGTGGGACAAGTATTCAGCTGCATTTCGGGATGTTTGGGTTTTGGGCAGTTGGAAATGGAAAAGAGACCTTAGCAGAGAGAGAAAAGCACATCTTTGGGTGTCAATCACACAGCACTATCTTTAGTGCCCAGGATGTCAGAACCAATTGTCAAGCAAAACTAGAGAGATAAAAGCCTTGGGGGTAGAACTTTGGTAAACACACAGCCGGGGAATGAATGGATGAACCCAAGTCAGAGCAGAAAAATTCAGCAAGTTAGGAACGAGATAACCAGGAGAACCAGGAGGGTCTTAAGCCAAAGGGCGGCTCCTGCTGCTGTCTGCAGTCCAGTGATTCCCCAACATACACAGACATTGCCTGAGAGCAAGGTTGGACCCAACCCAGGAGTTCACTGTAGGTCCTGCCGTGTCTCCCCGTAGAATGAGGAAAGTGCCCGTAACTTAGCTGGCTTTGTTCTAAGGAAACCACACTCATTGCCCCATGTGGCACATCTTTAATGGACCGTTAGTGAGGTGGCTCACTAATGCAGACACCCAAAATGGGTGCATTTCTCCTTAATTATTCATTTACATTTATGAAGAATCATAATTTGGCGAGCCCTAAAGGTACCATGGGAAATACACTGATCTTCAGTGGATAAATGGAGTTCAGGAAACAGGACAGGAAGACCCCTCCAAAGTCCAGCCATCTCCTATCTGGCTTCATGAGGGACGTGAGAGCTGCAATTAAGGAACACAGTGCACCACCAGCCTCCTGCATGTGCTCAAGGGATCCGTGCTCCCAGGTCAGAACAACCTGGGGACACAGACAGGGACCCAGCAAGTTACCACATGGTCCTGCTCTGACTCTGGCCCCATTTCTACTGGTGGATCCCCTATTACTTCTTGAGAGTCTCACTCAGTCACCTGCAGGAGGGCCCCTGGGGCTGTCTCATGTGTGTTCACCAGCCTTGGTGAACCTGGGGACCAAATACGCAGCCCCGGCCTTGGACACTACCTTCACTCACCTGTCAAACCTGGGAATCTTTGAGAAAGCAGACAGCAATGGCTCTTGGAAAGCTAAGGTTGAAATTTTTCATTCTTAGGGCCCCAAAGGGTATTCATAAAACAAGGCTTTTTATTCTCTGAGAATACACTCCACCCCCTTGCCACCCACCTGCTCACCCTGGCGAGGAAGGCATTTGCTGCTTTCCTGGGAGTGATCAGTAAGCTCTGTCCACAGGCATGGAGTTCCCTAGGAGACTGGGAGCCACTTTAGTACCAGAATTCACTTTTTAAACAGGTGGTAGCTTAACCTGCTGTGCCACAGCGCCGGCCCCTACCAGAATTCACTCCTATTGACTTTATATCTCCTGAGCCTAGCACACAACAGGCACTCAGGAAACATTTATCAAATGGATGACGGAATTCATGAATGAAGGGTGAACTTTGGCGTCAAACAGAGACAATTCTAACTCCAACGCAGTCCTTACCAGCTTTTTATTTATTTAAAAATTTTTTTTGACAGGCAGAGTGGACAGTGAGAAAGAGAGAGAGAGAGAAAGGTCTTCCTTTGCCATTGGGTCACCCTCCATTGGCCGCTGCGGCCGGCGCGCTGCGGCCGGTGCACCGCGCTGATCCGAAGCCAGGAGCCAGGTGCTTCTCCTGGTCTCCCATGGGGTGCAGGGCCCAAGCACTTGGGCCATCCTCCACTGCACTCCCGGGCCACAGCAGAGAGCTGGCCTGGAAGAGGGGCAACTGGGACAGAATCCGGCGCCTGGACCGGGACTAGAACCTGGGGTGCCGGTGCCACAGGCAGAGGATTAGCCTATTGAGCTACGACGTCGGCCACCAGCTTTTTGATATTAGGTAATTTGGGAGGGTACCTCAAAGTGTTTGTGGAAAAAATGGAATTAAAAGATAAATTTATTTTGATAGAAATAAAATTTGAATCCCAGTCATAGTTTTTTTCATCATATGCATTTTTAATGAACTTTTTGAAGACACTGCCTACATAAGGATTTCAGAATATTTTTGCACCCAAATAAGCTCATCTTCTAATTACATGCTTCTATGAACATTCTAAAATACCTGTACTCTAAAATTTTCTTAGTTTCCTTGTGAAAATGCCTAGTCATATTTCTGTTAGAATTACAAGAGCCTAATGCCTGAAGGATGCAAGGTGCAATACCTGACACAGAGTCATTGCTCCGTAAGTCTATTGGCACTCCCTCTTCAATAGAGAGCACCAGGTCTGCCCCCATGGAATCCAGGAAGGGTGAGCGTCGGAGAGAAATACAACTGATGCCTGCTGAAGGGAACTGAGCTGACAGGAGAAAGCTGCAGTGGAAAGTTACTGCTCATATTTATGGGAATGACCTAGCATTGCCGTCGATGTGCTCATTTTCTTCTTGAAATTATGTGGTCTCTTTTTAAATTCTCTTCTTTTTTTATATTTATTAATTTGAAAGTCAGAGTTACACAGAGAGAGGAGATGCAGAGAGAGAGAGAGAGAGAGAGAGAGGTCTTCCATCCAATGGTTTACTCCCCAATTGGCCGCAATGGCCGGAACTGCGCCGATCCAAAGGCAGGAGCCAGGAGCTTCTTCCGGGTCTCCCATGTGGGTGCAGGGGCCAAAGGACTTGGACCATCTTCTACTGCTTTCCCAGGCCATAGCAGAGAGCTGGATCGGAAGTGGAGCAGCTGGGACTCGAACTGGTGCCCATATGGGATGCCGGTGCTTCAGGTCAGGAAGTTAACCCGCTGCGCCACAGCACCGGCCCTAAATTCTCTTCTTTAAAATCATCCACACTTAAGGACTATGGGGCCAGTGCCGTGGCTCACCTGGTTAATCTCCCCCTGCAGTGCCGGCACCCCATATGGGCGCAGGGTTCTAGTTCCAGTTGCTCCCCTTCCAGTCCATCTCTCTGCTGTGGCCCGGGAGTGCAGTGGAGGATGGCCCAAGTCCTTGGGCCCTGCACCCGTATGGGAGACCAGGAAGAAACTCCTGGCTCCTGGCTGTAGCAGCCATTTGGGGGGTGAACCAACGGAAAGAAGACCTTTCTCTCTGTCTCTCTGTCTACAACTCTACCTGTCAAAAAAAAAAAAAAAAAAAAAAAAGGATTAAAGTCCTAAGTCCCAAGATAGTATCAATATCAAAACAGTTATCACAAAATATATGTGGTCTCAGTTTGGGGTGAAACAACATGGGCAGATGCATTTTCTTAAAAACAAAAAGGTGGGGCTATGGCATAGTGGGTAAAGTTGCTGCCTGAAGCGCAGGCATCCCATATGGGTGCTAGTTCTAGTCCTGGCTGCTCCACTTCTGATCCAAAGATGGCCCAAATGCTTGGGCTCCTGCACCCACATGGGAGACCCAGACGAAGCTCCAGGCTCCTGGCTTTGGATCGGCCAAGCTTCAGCCATTGAGGCTACTTGGGGAGTGAACCAGTGGTTGAAGTTCTCTCTCTCTCTGCCTCTCCCTTTCAAATAAATAAATATTGTTTTAAAGGTTAAGTTCATTTTAAGTTCCTGTCTGAGTTCGACCCTGCCCCTCAGATTACTCTCCCCCACTCTTCTTTGCTTTGCTCCACGACCCCCAAAGGGCAACCTGTGCAGACTCCAATACCTGAGCTCCTCTGCCCTCTGGCTTACTTTTGGGTTCGGCCAATCGGAGGCACAGGGAGGGGTCTGCAGGGTCAGGTGTTTATCCCCTTGCTCTCCACATCTGGCTGCAGTATTCAAGGCAGCGGCCTCAGCTGTCACCAGGCTCTGCCGTGTTGCTGCCTCCCCCTGCACTGGGTCCTCACCCTTTGTAGTCCAAGGCCATCTTGCCATTGATTGCTGGTTCTTCAATGCCCTTTCTGCCTTTGTAGATATTTTCTCAGTTAAAGCCTTCAGACTGGTTCTTTCCTTTCAATATCATGACAGATCCCACTTAAGTTTATAATCATGGGTGGGCGTTTGGCCTAGTGGTTAAGATGCTTGTGTCTCATATCTGAGTGCCCGGATTCCATACCTGGATTCAGTTTCCCAGCAATGCAGAGCCTGGGGGGCAGCAAGTGATGGCTCAAGTAGTTGGGTCCCTGCCAACCATGTGGGAGACCTGGATGGAGTCCCTGGAAGCAGGCATTTGGGGAAGAACCAGCAGAAAGGAGCTCTGTCTCTTTCTGACTCTCAAGTAGGAATAAAGAAACAAATTTATAATTTAAAAACACACCTACTGAGAATTCTTCTATAACATGTCTGCTATTTCATTCTTAAATGTACCAAAATGTTTCTCTAGAATTAAAAATGCAACTCAAAGTAAGGAAAAGAAAAAATGGTATAAAAGTGGAAAAACTATTTCATTATAAATTATACGGCAGGTGTGTTCAAATTATAACAAATTACATTTCAACCTGATTGTGAATTTGGAGATGAAAGTTCTTTCCCTTAATAAACTAGTTCTTTAGGCCAGCTGGGAGAGAAAATGTACTCAGTTCGTAGGATGCTTTAATATAACTCTAATTGTGCTATTTTTTTTAGAATGCATCCTGTAATATTTCAGTCGACATTAACAAGATTGTTTCTATGGTTACAAACCCAAGTCTTTGGGTCCAGTGCTGTGGTACAGAAGGCTAAGCCTCTGCCTGCAAGTGCCAGCATCCCATATCCTGCTGATGTACCTGGGAAAGCAGGGGAAGATGGCCCAAGCCCTTGGGCCCCTGTACCCATGAGGGAGACCAAGAAGAAGCTCCTGGCTCCTGGCTCTGGCCTGGCCCAGCTCTGGCCATTGCAGCCATTTAGAGAGTGAACCAGCGGATGAAAGATCTCTCTCTCTCTCTCATCTCTATTTCTGCCTTACAAGAATAAATAAATAAATCTTAAAAAAAAAAAAAACAAAAAACCCAGGTCTTCACTGGGTGACTCCAGAGGGCACCACTCACAAGGTTTCTGTTGGAGTCCAGCACTCAACTCCACAGAACATACTGTGGTGAGTGATGCCCTTGGCTCGTTCAACACGGTGGTCTCACTGAAATATCTACAAGTTACTCAGGCAATTCTTTCTCAAAGTGCTGAACAGAGACTTGTACAATTACGAGAGCACAATGGTTTTGGGACGGAAAACCTCAGACACCCTCTAGGCATGGGTGGCAAAGGAAGCTATGTGTGAACCTACTATATTTTGGGCACTAGGCTCACCTTGTTCATAGAAGCTGTTTATTAGACGTGTTTCATCATCCCAGGTACTATGCTTAGGATGTTATCTCTAATCTACAGCACTCAATACTATGACAACAATGACTACTACTACTACGACTATGACTACGACTACGACTACTACTAGTACTGGCTTAAACTTATGGAATTGTTACTATGAGCTACTCATTGTGCTCAGTATTAAACAGACATTACCTTAATTGACAGGTGGATGTCAATGCTATTTCCATTCTAAAGCTGAGTAACTGAGGTGCAGGATGGTTAAGTATTTCAAGTCATACCCACAGGAAATGGCAGAACCAAGATCCTGTAAGTGTCTTTAGGGTTTAATTGCCTGACTCGAGGTGGACTAACACCTTGTGGAGCCACAGTTCAAAGTCATGCTCATGTAATGAGTATTCCTTACGTAACTGAGGAGCGACGGGTTACTTTCCACAGTGAAGGCTGCACTTGGGACCTGGACCTCAGGCTATCTATCATCACAGTTTATTCATGAATGGAATGATAGCAAATTTGAAGGCTTTTATATGATAGAATGATGTACTACTATGATCATGTGCTAGTACATGACATGAACTTGACATGACAGTGGCCAATGGGTTAAGCCACTGCCTGCGATGCCAGCATGTTTTATCAGAGCACCGACTGAGTCCCGGCTGCTCTGCTTCTGGTCTAGCTTCCTGCTGGCACACCTGAGAAAGCAGCAGAAGATGGCTCAAGTGATTGGGCCCCTGCTACCCATTTGGGAAATCCAGATGGAGTTCCTGGCTCCTGGTTTCAGCCTGGCCCAGCCTGGCCCTTGCAGCTATTTAAGGAGTGAGTAGGAAATAGAAGATCTCTTTCTGTGTCTGCTTCTCCCTCTCT
The DNA here is from genome assembly GCF_051225735.1 of Oryctolagus cuniculus. NCBI lineage: Eukaryota > Metazoa > Chordata > Mammalia > Lagomorpha > Leporidae > Oryctolagus > Oryctolagus cuniculus. The sequence continues at coordinate 105,673,514 of NC_142879.1, forward strand.
GTAACTCTGAGTTTCAAATAAATAAATCTTAAAAAAATTAACATGATATATAGTCCTACAACATTGAAGAGTATGTTTAGCATAAAGCCAACCTAAGAAAATTGGAAGATTCTAACTTGCTACACTTTAAAAGAAAATGTAACACATACACATACATATATGCACACAATATATTTATAACCATCAAGGTAGACATCCTATGTCAACTACAGCTTCCTCATAAAGATAATAAAGAAATTTTGGAATCATTAGGGGAATAATTTTGTCATCCAACTAAAAATCACCAAAAGGAACTCATTCATCCTAATATAAAAATGTGATGAATAGTATTGATGGATTAAATCAGGTAGCAACTTGAAGTTTAATATAATAATGCTCACTCCTGAGGTTTATTTGATTCCTGTGTGTGAACTTAGGAAGAATAAGATTAATATAAAGACTTATTTATAAACATTAACATTTAAAAGGATAAAAAGACTCACTTATTTCTTTTCATTTTTTTTTTTAAATTTATTTGACAGGTAGAGTTATAGACAGTGAGAGAGAGAAAGAGAGACAGAGAGAAAGGTCTTCCTTCCATTGGTTCACTCCCCAAGTGGCCGGCACTGCACCAATCCGAAGCCAGGAGACAGGTGCTTCTTCCTGGTCTCCTATGCGGGTGCAGCGGCCCAAGCATTTGGGCCATCCTCCACTGCCTTCCCGGGCCACAGCAGAGAGCTGGACTGGAAGAGGAGCAACCGGGACAGAATCCAGTGCCCATGTGGGATGCCGGCGCCGCAGGCAGAGGATTAACCAAGTGAGCCACGGTGCAGGCCCTGACCCAGTTATTTCTGATTATATTTTACCTGGGTTTTCGTGTACAGAAATATATTCTTTTGTACTTCAGAACTTGCTCTAATGTATCCTGTGAGTAGCTCCATGATGGACTTAGGTTTTCTATCTGGTAGCATGAGAAGTTTGGCGTTAATTACTCCACTGGATGCAACACAAGTGAGAGTAGGGCAGTGCTGAGGACTCTCTTTGCGTAAGTTATGCCTTGGGCACTGTCAGTGATCAACACATTTTTATTGAATGACAAAGACATTTTAGGGACAGCGCTGTGGTATGGTGGGCTAAGCTTCTACCTGTGGCACGGCATCCTATATGGGCACTACTTCGAGTTCTGGCTGCTCCTCTTTCAATCCAGCTCTCTGCTTAAAGCTTGGGAAAGCAATAGAAGGCCTGGTACAGTGCTTGGACCTCTGCATCCACATGGGAGACCTGGACGAAGCTCCTTCAGATTGGCCCAGCTCTGGCCATTGCTGCCTTTTGGGGAGTGAACCAGCAGATGGAAGACTTTTCTCTCCTCCTCTCCCCCCGTAACTCTACCTCTCACATAAATAAATAAATAAAATAATAAATAAATAAATAAAAACTTTAAACAGATATTTTACTATTAGAACAAAAGTATTAGCTACACTTATGTTTCTCAGAAAATAGTTATTGACGTGAACCTACATGGCTTGGTGAATAACTCGGGACTTCTCCAGAAGGTATTCAGAAATCTGTGCTCCCACTACAGCTCCAGAAGAGGTAAATTTCATTTCTAAGTATTTCCCAAACCGACTGGAATTGTCATTGATAACTGTGCAGGCATTGCCAAAGGCTTCCACCAACTTGTTCACTTGCAGAATCTTCTCCTGCAGGCTTCTGTTGTTAGCCTAGAGAGAGAATGTTAGTATCTTAAAAATATTGTGAAAAATTACTTTTTTTTCAACTTTTATTTAATAAATATAAATTTGCAAAGTACAACTTTTGAATTACAGTAGCTTTCCCCCCCATAATCTCCCTCCCACTCGCAACCATCCCATCTCCTACTCCCTCTCCCATCCCATTCTTCATGATTCATTTTCAATTATCTTTATATACAGAAGATCAACTTAGTATATACTAAGTAAAGATTTCAACAGACTGCATCCACAAAGACACACAAAGTATAGAGTACTGTTTGAGTAGTAGTTTTGCAATTAATTCGCATAGTACAATACATTAAGGACAGAGGTCCTACATGGGGGGCAGGTGCACAGTGATTCCCGTTGTTGATTTAACAATTGACACTCTTATTTATGACGTCAGTAATCACCCGAGGCTCTTGTCATGAGCTGCCAAGGCTATGGAAGACTCTTGAGTTCACATACTCTGACATTATTTAGACAAGGCCATAGTCAAAGGGGAAGTTCTCTCCTCCCTTCAGAGAAAGGTACCACCTTCTTTGATGGCCAGTTCTTTCCTCTGGGATCTCACTCACAGAGATCTTTCATTTAGGTCATCTTTTTTTTACCACAATGTCTTGGCTTTCCATGCCTGTGAAACTCTCACGGGCTGAAAAATTACTTTTGAATACAATAAACTTTTTTTCAAAATATTTAAAAAAGATTTATTTATTTGTTTGAGAGGTAGAGTTACAGACAGAGAGAGGGAGAGACAGAGAGAAAGGTCTTCCATCCATGCTGGTTCACTCCCCAGATGGTCGCAATGGCTGGAGCTGCGTAGATTTGAAGCCGGAGCCAGAAGCTATAGCTTCTACTAGTTCTTCCACTCGGGTGCATCTTCCACTGCTTCCCAGGCCATAAGCAGAAAGCTGGATCTGAGAAGCAGCTGAGACTAGAACTGGCATCTATATGGGATGCTGGCAATGCAGGTGGAGGCTTAGCCTACTATGCCACAGCATTGACTCCCGAATTTCTCTTTTTAAAAAATATTTATTGAGGGCTGGTGCTGTGGCATAGCGGGTAAAGCTGCCACCTGCAGTGCTGGCATCCATATGGGCACCGGTTGGAGACCCGGCTACTCCATTTCCAATCCAGCTCTCTGCTATGGCCTGGGAAAGCAGTAGAAGATGGCCCAAGGCCTTGGGCCCTGCACCCATGTGGGAGACTGGGAAGAAGCACCTGGCTCCTGGCTTCGGGTCGGCGCAGCTCTGGCAGTTGTGGCCATCTGGGGAGTGAAGCAACGGATAGAAGACTCTCTCACTCTCTCTCTCTCTCTCTCTGCCTCTCTTTCTCTCTGTGTGTAAATGTGGCTTTCAAGTAAAATAAATAAATCTTTAAAAAAATTAAAAAAAATAATTTATTAAGAGAGAGGAGAGGAGAGGAGGGGGAGGGGAGGGAGAGGGGGAGGGGAGGGGAGAAAGAGGGGGAGGGATGAGAGGAGAGGAGAGGAGAGGAGAGGAGAGTGAAAATGAGCACTGTCATCCATTGGTTCACTTTCCAAATGCCCACAATAGCCACAGCTCACTGGGCTAATCCTCCGCCTGTGGCACTGGTACTCCGGGTTCTAGTCCCGGTTGGGGCGCTGGATTCTGTCCCGGTTGCTCCTCTTCCAGTCCAGCTCTCTGCTGTGGCCCGGGAAGGCAGTGGAGGACGGCCCAAGTGCTTGGGCCCTGCACCCGCATGGGAGACCAGGAGGAAGCGCCTGACTCCTGGCTTTGGATCGGCGCAGCGTGCTGGCCATAGCAGCCATTTGCGGGGGTGAACCAATGGAAGGAAGACCTTTCTCTCTGTTTCTCTCTCTCTCACTGTCTAACTCTGCCTGTCCAAAAAATAAATAAATAAATAAATAAATACGGTCTGACCTACACAGTAAGAGTCACCCCTTGTTGGCAGTTGTGAGTTTTTACTAAAAGGTACAATCATGTAACCCCCACTTCAGTCCACATATGGAACTATTCCTCCAGCTGCCCAGATGGCCTGGTGACCCTCTTCAGTCACCCTCTCCTTCTACCCCGACCTCCTCACAATCACTGATCTGCTTCTGCCACTGTGGTTTTCAATTTGCAAGAATGGAATATAAATGGAATCATACACTACGTTAGTCTTTTTATTCTGGCTGCTGTGACTTTGCAAAAATGATTTTAGAATCATCTAAGTATCATTCAACAAGGTTCACTGCTTGGATCAGTATTTGATCCTTTTTATTACTGAGTGATATTGCACTGAGTGGATGTTTTAATGGTTGTACTAAAGATTGTTAATCCATTTCCTAGTTTGGTTGTTTGCACTTTCTGGAGTATTGAACAAAGCTGCTATAAATATTCATCTGTAGGTTTTTGTGCATTCCCTTTGGATAAATACCTTGAAGTAAGATTTCTGGGTTGTGTGGTAAATGTAGTTTAACTTTATATGAAGCATCCAAACTGTATTCCAAAGAGACTGTATCATTTTGCATTCTCACCAGCAAAATATGCTGCACATCCTTGTTAGCACCTTGTACTGCCAGATTTTTTTCTTAATTTAGCCTTTTTAATAGATGTGCAATGGTGATGCCTGTAATGCCTCCCAGACCACTGGCCCCACCATAGCCCCCACACCCAGACCACCTGAGAGAAGTAAAAGGAACTGATGTAGGCACTGGGCACACAGGTGTACAAGCAGCCACGGAAGACCTGGGGCTTGAGGTGGACACCCTGTAGGGCTCCTGCATTACTGTGATGGACAGGGTGAGGGCTAGAGTGGAGTCTGTAGGATGAGCCAGACTGAGGTTCAAGACACGTGGGAAACCTGGATGGAGCTCCTGGCTTCTGCCTGGCCCAGTCCCACCTGTTGTGGACATTTGGAGAATGAACCAGCGATGGAAGATCTCTCTCTCTCTCCTCTGTCTCTCCCTTTTTCTCTGTCACTGTATCTTTGAAATAAAATAATATTTAAAAAAAAGTTTCTAGACCAGAGTAAATTTCTTTTTAAATTCAATTTCCAGAACTTTCTGAAGCACTCTCACATGTAATATATAAATACAACTAATTTTTTTTTTTACTTGAAAGGCAGAATTACAGAAAAAAGAAGGGGGCGGGGGGGGGGGAGAGAGAGGCATCTTCCATCTGCTGGTTCACTTCCCAAATGGCCACAATGGCCGGGAGCTGGGCCAGCCCAAAGCCAGGAGCCTGGAGCTCCATCCAAGTATCACCTTTGGGTGGCAGGGGCCCAAATACTTGGGCCATCCTTTGTAACTTTCCCAGGCACATTAGCAAGGAGCTGGATAGGAAATGAAGCAGCAGGGCATAGAACCAGTGCTTAGATACGGGACGTGGGCATTGTAAGCAACAGCTTAACCCTTGCCACAATGCGGGGGCCCTACAATTGACTTTTGTATACTCTCTTTTAACCTGCTAACAACAAAATAAGAGAAAGTAAAGAAAGCATTCAGTCAACACATTGGAGCTAAAAGGAAAATCACATTTATGAAGCCTTGCCTAACAAGATGAGTAAAGCTGGAATGTCCTCAGTATCCAGGGTATGAACTTTCTGTATTGCCTGTTATATTTTAAACTCTCAAAGGACACCAGGATCAACTGAGCGATCTGACCCTGAGAGTGAAATTCTTTGGTTGATTCTTCAATTACAGAAGTTTTCTCTGCCCTGGGTACAAAATTCCTGGAGAGGGAAATACTAATTTTGGTATCACAGATTCTACCAATTGATCAGTTTTTGGTAATTTGGAAATTGCTGGCCACCATCCACAGTTTAGCCCGATTCTACCATTCAGTGCAATTCACGCACTGGGTATAGTAATGTCCAGTCTCAGTTTCCAACATGCTTGGGTCAACCATAATGTTTCCAACTTCTGTTTCACGTCATGTTATGGTGTGCATACCCAGAACACTGAGTCCTATTGGTACAAATGTAAAGCAAAGTGCAAGACCACAAGAGGAGACCTTCACAATATGCTTGACTTACAGTGGTCAAATTTATGTGGTTTGATTGATTTGGAAAGAATGCTTTCTCTTCTGTTTTACTGTATAGATCAGAACAATCTCCTGTTAATTAGTATGAGGTTTCCCTTTACCTAATGTTATCAGAACACTTCCCTATTATTTTTTAAAATTTATGTATTTATTTGAAAGTCAGCATTACAGAGAGAAGAAGAGAAAGAGAAAGAGAAAGAGAAAGAGAAAGAGAGAGAGAAAGAGAGAGAGAGAGAGATCCACTGGCTCCCTCCCCAAATGACCACAATCACCCATGTTGGTTCAGGTCCAAGCCTGGATTCCAGAGCTCCATCTGTGGCTCCCACATGGCAGGGACCCAAGCACTTGGCCATCTTCTGCTGCTGTCCTAGGCACATTAGCGGAGAGCTGGATCAGAGAGGAGCAGCCAGCCCTCAATCCGGTGCCCACATGGGATGCTGGCACTGCAGGCGGTAACTGAACCTTCTGTGCCACAGCACCAGCCCCGACTTCCTGTTAGTCACGTGAATCTTTGACTTTTTGGTTTTAGTACAAATATTCAGGCTTGAATTCTGCAGCTGAATACGTCTGGGAGACACACTGTTCAAACGATCTGGATAACATTGTGCTTTGTAATGTCTGTGCATTATTAAATGTGGGAATTAGTGAACATTAATCTACTCTGCTGTGTTAAATTTATACATAAAGCAAGTGTTTCTATTAGGACAGAGAAGAGAAGTTGTACCTTCCCAAGCACCGTCAGCTGCTGGACCAACAGGTGAGCACTCTCTGTCTTTCCAGCACCGCTTTCCCCAGAGATAACGATGCACTGCCCAGCGAGAACAGACACGTGAGAAGATGGAACCCGCAGAGTTCAGTCGACACACATGAGGCCAAGAACATCCAAAACTGCGAGGCTTCCCTTACCTGGTCAGAACTGTATGTTACCATAGACTGATATCCTAGGTCAGCCATTGCGAAGATGTGGGGGGGGTTCACAGTTCTCTTGGCACCAATATAGAGTCTGGAATGCTAAGGGTTAAAGAGAGTAGGCCTTGCAGGACTTCTTATTTTTATTTAACTTACAGATTTACTTCTGATTTTTAAAGAAAAACATAAATAAAAATGCTATTTCATACCACCAAAACATTATTACATACATGCCACACACATCACACACACACATATACATATATGCTCAAATCATGCACGCTTATGGAAAACAGAAACCTGACATAAAATAGCCCAGAAACATGATATGATATAAAAATGATGTGATATCACTCTGGCAGCAGAATTTAGAAGATTCTGCCTACCACTTTAAAGTCAAACTTCAGACTTCAAAATGTTAATATTTCTTTAATAAAGAGATATTTTATAAAAAAGATAATCAGGTATCATTTTGTTGACCACTACTAGATATAATGTCAGAGGTATGTCTGCAACTTCTTTCCTTTCACTGCATTTAACGCATTCTCTCAATGGGTTTAAGGTTACACAGTTAATTGAGAGCAGTACTGCATGAACACCCACCTTTTTCTGAAACTTAGGTCCAGCCTCATGAATGTACCACTCTCTTTGTAAGTTTTAAGGCAATACAGGATAACAGAGATGTATTTTTTCACATGTTAAAAATAACTAGTAAGGGGTGGACATTAGGTGCTGGAGCTGAGATGCCACTCGGCCTGTAACACGGTGCCTGGGTTTTGTCTCTGACTCTGCTCCTCATCCCAGCTTCCTGCTAACATGTACCCAGGGATGATTCAAGTAGCTGAAACCTGGATTGAATTCCCGGCTCCCAGCTTCAGCCTGGCTTAACCTTATCTGTTGTGGGAATTTGGGGAAGTGAACCAATATCTATCTGTCTGTATGTCTCTTTCTCCCTCTGCCTTTAAAATAAACAAATTGGATGAATAAATAAATTTTAAATAACTGTTAAGCAGTTAAATGACTTTCTGGAACACATAAATATCTAGGAGAGGAAGAGTCTAATTAAAAACAAAAAGCAGCCTAGTTCAATTCTAGAATACTATATTGTATTTAAACCATTAAGCATTGAATAATTGAGAATTTAAACACATTCATAACACACATTATGTGATTTCAATGAAGTCAATCAATATATCAAGAAACAATATATCAAAAATTTACAGCCACTAAGTATGTCTTATTACATCTACACAAACAATGTAATGATACTTTTGACTTTCCCTCACTTGCTTTGGAAGGAGACACTAAATGTATACCATTTTGGCCAGATGCTAAGTACACGCTTTTTTAGACACTGCTTTAGTGATAGAACATACAGCATAGAGCAGTTACTAGGGACTAATGACTGGATATTACTAACATTCTGAGAGATATTTTCAGAAAAAGGAATATCACAAATGGTACCCAATTAACTTCATCTCCTAGTTTAGTTATCTGTAAGGTTTTTTTTTTTTTTAATTTTTTATTTTTTGACAGGCAGAGTGGACAGTGAGAGAGAGAGACAGAGAGAAAGGTCTTCCTTTGCCGTTGGTTCACCCTCTAATGGCCGCCGCAGCCGGTGCACTGCGCTGATCCGATGGCAGGAGCCAGGTGCTTCTCCTGGTCTCCCATGGGGTGCAGGGCCCAAGCACTTGGGCCATCCTCCACTGCACTCCCGGGCCACAGCAGAGAGCTGGCCTGGAAGAGGGGCAACCGGGACAGAATCCGGCGCCCCGACCAGGACTAGAACCCGGTGTGCCGGCGCCGCAAGGCGGAGGATTAGCCTAGTGAGCCACGGCGCCGGCCTATAAGTTTTAACAGTAATTATAAAATTGTTCATTCAAAGCACTGGGAACAATTTTTATTGGTGTCCATTTAAATTAACCATCAAAGAGTGGAGTAACTGGTATGAAGTGAGAGAACACAGCCAAGCCACATACCTTTGTAGAATAAAGACCCAAATGCTGAAAGGGATTCAGGGCAATGAGTATGTCTCCCACGTAGATGTATATCTGATCTCTGGAATAACACTTCTCAAGGTGCTCTGAGACGGTATTCTGTAACCAAAATACATCACTTCTCTCACTTAAAAACCATGAGGTGATCAACTACAGTTTGAAAAGCAAGCAAGAACAAATAAAACATCTGGAATCCGGACCAAGGATTAAAAAGTAGACAAATTGATAGGAAGAAATGTACCATCAGATCTGTAAGTCCCAGTTCACTTGATGGACATTTTCTTTGGTTTTGAGATCTACAGAGGAATGGCATTTGTTTCCTGCTATTCCAAAGACATGTTCTATGTCATAGGGGATGTCATTTATAATCGTCCCTGTAACATACGGGACACATGCATAACACTTTCTAGAAAATAAGTAAACGCAGTAGGTGAAGAGAAAAAACCCCAGGAAAGACAGAAAAGAGAAAGAAGGAAGAAGTAAATGGGATTTTGTTCCTTATCAAGGGGACCGAATGGCTTTGTGGAATGTTCTAGTCTTCTGCTCAGACATTTGGCTTTAGAAAGCAGCATGAAAAAACCAGGAGAGTGACTTCCATAGTTGGTGAATAATATGGGTACATGAATCCATTGTCAGAAATTGAGCAAAAGATCCCAGGCGAAAAAATGGGGTGGGGCAAAAATCAAACAACAGAAAGAAGCAAACCCAGTACTCCATGTGTTAACATACTGGTAAATAAGGCGACTAGTGAAACTTGGAGTCCTCTGGCCTCCAAGTCCATGTCATCGGAAAACGTGATGCCTTAGGATTCGCAAAGGTGCCAGTGATCGCCGACCTGGGAACACTGTCTGACTTCAGGATGTCTGATGTTCTTGGGAGAGAGACTTTTGAGGAAACACTTGAGTTGTTTACACGACTATAACCTTACCAAATGACTACTTCTACTCAGAACACATCTCTTGATTTGCTGCATTTCTGCACAAAATGCTCAGGCATGTATTAGAAAGATCGAAAAATAAAGAGCTATTCATCAGGAAGGAGAGAAGCCCTCATTTTTACTGAAAAGAAGCCATTTATTTCTCTAATTATCTGATTGTCTGTGATAAAGAGGGAAGAGGTGAAAGAAAACTGAGACTATGATTTACTGGCTTGGATTTGCATTTTCCCAAGAGATGCTTGAAAGATTTCTGAGGATGTTAGAATAAGGAGTCCCCAGCAGAATTCACTGCCCTCAAAGGTGAGCTGTGTGGGAGCAGGGATCCCAGGAAGAGGGTTCCTGACATGGGCACTGCACTGAGAGCTGGAACAGGAGAGGAAAACACAGGAAGCTGCAAGCGGAGTGAGTTTTTGAAGAAAGATTAGTGACCTTACAACTTATGCTAGGGGGACCTCACACCTCTACCATTTGAGCATCATCATCAACAACTAAAACAATACCTGGCACTAGGCTGGAAAAATCTGGAAAAGATGTGAATTATATCTATAAAACTGGCAGGAGAAATTATCAGGAAGTTGAGTCAAAGAAAGCATGAAACTTGTGGATGCTATTCAGGGAACCCCCTGCCCACATCACTGTCATAATTTTTAAAAGAAGTTTATAATGTCTAAGTTTAATTAAACTGAATTCTTACCTCATCCAAAACTTCTAGGGTTGCTAAATCATCTACATCCTTTAGATGGGAAATGAAGGACCTGTTGAAGTTCCCTTTCTTGGTGTGAATCCGTTCGTGTCTGTGGAGAAAACCCATTTGTGATTCAAGAATTTTTTATGTACCTTTTTAAAATTATCATATAACATTTGTACATCTTCGTGGGGTATAGTGCACTATTTCAACACATACCGAGAACAAGCCAAGTAAACCGAGGGGCCAGTCTTTTCATCTCCTTTCCTTTGCTCCTCTTTCCCTTCTTTATGAAGTATAAGTGGACAGCTGTGAACTAGTCTCTCCACTGTGCTACCCAACACAAGAACTTGTTACTTCTGACTGCCCTTTGGTATTCGTTGTCCAAACTCCCTCTGTCCTCCCTCCCCTCACCCTCCCCAGCCTCTAGCAATCATTATTCTAAATTCATGTTGAATATTTTTTAACCTTCCACACATGAGAGAGAACACACAGCATTTGTCCTTCTGTGTCTGAATTATTCATCTGATATAATGATCAGTTCCATCCAATGTACTGCAAATATCAGGATTTCATTCTTTCTTATGACTGAATATTATTCCATCGCACATAAATATAACATTTTGTTCATCTCTTGATGGTCATCTAGGTTGACTCCAATCTTGGCTATTACAGATAGTACTGCCATGAACATACATGTGCTGGCATCTCTTTCATATGCTGATTTCATCTCTCTGGGTTATATTCGCAGAAGTGGGATAGCAGGGTCACATGGCAGTTCTGTTTTTAGTTTTCTGAAGAATCTCTATATGATTCTCCACAATGGCTGTATGAATGTGCATTCCCACCAACGGAGTATAAGGATTCCCTTGTTGTCCACTTTCTCTTTCTAACAGCCATTGTAGCTGCGGTGAGATGATACCTCATTGCGATTTTGACTGCATTTCCATGATGACTTGTGATACAGAGCATTATTTCAATTATTCATTGTCCATCTGTATTTCAACTCCTGAGAAACTCTGTCTAGACCCTTTACACAGCTAACTAGATTGTTTTGTTGTTGTTGTTGCTTCTGCTGAGAACTTAATTTTGGTCATAGTGGAAGTAAGTTTTAGATTCGCATGAGACTGAAAAACTTCCATAAACCTATTTACTTAATTCAATGACATTTACAGAAAATGTCCTAATATATTTGGTCTTTCTTGTTCACTTTTTCCCTCTCCATTAGAAAAAATACAACATTTGACACTTACTTCATGGGTGATCAAAAGAGCCAATAATTCCTATCAAGAACTATCTTTGATTTGTTTTAAAGCTTTCTCTAAGTTCTTATGTGTGACTTAATCTGTTACCAACTGGTGAGTCTGCCTGATTTCAATTCATTGTATTTCCCCTTTTGTTTGATTTGGTATCAGGCCATTTGATGTTCAAGACATAGTAATTTGAAAAATTATTATTCAATGAAATTAAGCAGGAATACAAAATAAGCCATATTATAAAAGTTCAAAATGCTGAATGCATTTGTAAAATCGATTTAAAGCATTAGAAAACTCATTTTCAAAAAGAAACACTGAAGTGAATTTAAATATAGCCTAAGGATCTTGATGAAGCGTGATGACTGGAGAAGCTGCTGAGACAGACACCAGGTTTGTTTAAACTTTTCCGGACACCCCTTTATTCTGTGGGAAACTGTAATGTCAGTGTTTATCTTGGGACATACCTTTAAGCGTCTGAATTTGTCCTCTGGTAAAAAAGTGAAGGGATAAGTAATTACGAGGATTATTAGGAGCCACATCCACTCAGAAAGCATTCATAGTTTCTCATTGCTTAGAAAGTTAAGTCTATTAATAAAGTGCTCCATCTGCCAAGGTGAACCGCTTCTTTTCTACATCAGCTTCCATTCCCTCTCGTTTACCAAAGGACATAACGCCTACTGGTTCTTCTCTCGTGCCTCTGTCGCCTGTTTTTCTCCCTCACCTATTATATCACCCATCTCTCAAACATCAACAAACTTCCCTCCTTGCCCTTCCAGGTGCCTCCAAGTTCCATTTCTTTGCTTTCTAGAAAAAAAAATTTTGAAAACAGTGATCAATAGTTTCTTTAGGCTTTGACCGCCACTCTCCATGGCAACAGCTTTGTTAGGGACACTGATGACGTTCACATTGCTAATATGCAGGGGCCACTACCAGGAAGGTGTTAGTGAGGAACCTGCAGCACAGGTAAGAGCAGCTTAGAAAGTTGGCCTTGGACTACAGAGGAGATACATGGGTGAGAGGAACTGAACAATATTCTGCCCTCCTTCTAACTCAGAGCGAGTATTTAATGAAACCTTAAATGTGGATTTCTGAGATAATTTGCTCCACTGTTCTTAACTTTGATCTTTAAGCCAACATGACTTCTTATCTGGATCATTGCAATCAGTGCAAATGATCTTTTAAAAATAGCAGTCAGAAATGTCAGGTCTCTGATCAGCACCTCTCCCTGTACCATTCAAAGTTAGAGCCAGAGGAATCTGTCTCTCCCACCCCACACTGCCTCAGCCTCCCCTACCCCCATCTCCCAACACTGCCTCTGGCACTGCGTCCAGTACTCAGCACACTTCTGCCTGGAGGGCCCTATACTACCTCATCTCCAGACCCAGAGTGACAGGCTAAATTAGCTCCTAGGTTGTGAGGGCTGAGCTGCCATTAAAAACAAATTTTTTTAACAGACACATAAAAACTAGACATATTGCTGGGGTGCTAGGTGATGCTTGGATACATGTGTGTACTATGTAATGTCAGTCATAACTAGACAGAAGGAAGAAGTCCTGACAACCATTTTTAACATTGCAATTCCAACTCCCTGGACTCCCAATTCTTCCTATCCTGCTGTATTTCTTTAGTGTTCACCATTTTATTTATTATATGTATAGTCTCAGGTTTCCCACAGGCATGTTAGGGTTAGGAAGTTAGAAACTAGCCTATGTGTATGACAGGGGCCTAAAGAAACCCAAGCATCTGCAGAAGCTCGCTTTGGAAGCAGCCCGTATTGTATCCTTCCAAGTCCTGCCCATACCCTGCTAAGTTTACAGGTGGGCTCAGCCTTCCCACAAGGAAAGCTCCCCAGGCGAATCTTCTCTCCTCAGCACCACATGGGTTACCTGGCCTGATAACATGGAGCATCAAAATCATTCCTCCAAGGCAGGCACCCTAGGGGAGGCTCACCTGCCCTGACGGGGTGGGCTCCCCAGTCTGATAGCACTGAGTAGTGAAACCTTGGGTCCTCCTCTCATCTAATTCACACTCAGGAAAACCTTCTTCCTGGAGGAGGAGGTGGAAAGGAAAGAGAAAGGCAGAAAGAACTTGACCCCTTTCCCTTATAAGCCTCAGTCTAATACAGCACTCAGCTCTCTGCTGAGCTGCCCACCTAGCCTGCCAGGTGTATTTTCTCAACTTAACCACATTACCTTGCTTTCCCCCAGTCTGAGTGACTGGGCACTCTCTCAGATTCTGTTCCATCCATTCTGACAGATACCCTACCCCAATAAACCTTGCTACATTGCTTACCACTGTTCTGTCTCACATCTGAATTCTCTCTTACACGAAGACAAGAACCTACCCCACCCATCTCCACTAACAGAATCACCAAGAAAGCATTTTTTTTTAATTATTTGCTGATATACCCCATACTTCTAGACCAGAGCCCCCAAATGGTGGGTGCTCAAAATATATTTCTTGGGTAAAGAAGTAAAAATTTTGTTGTTGCTAAATATTCATCTATTGTGAAACCAAAGAAAATCTATTTTTTTATTTTGGCTATAAATAATTGAGATGCTTAAAGAAAGTGTACATGTATGTTTCAAGTTTAGTATTTTCTTTTTGCCTTCATTTCACAGATTTGGTTAACATTCTTGTGACTTGATGAAGTGCTTACTCTCTGTAAGACTTGGAGAAAGCAAAGTAGAATCCCTCCATCTGATTTCTGTCCACTTGGGAAAAAAAGCACAGCTTACTGACGGCTTCTATTCCTCATTGACTCTGTAACACTGGAGAGACATTGGTTCAGATTGCAGCTGTTTTCTTTCTGTGTTGTCAAAGGTCACGAACACTGTTTGGGGTGGTTATTAGAGCTTCCCATGCGTTTCAGCTCCTTCCACTGGAGGGAGAAGCAACCGCGGGTGTCTGACCCCTTACTAGTTGTACTGTTAGAATGGAGATTTATTTGCTTTTGCTTTGGCTAAAAATACTCCTGTAAATAGCACTGGGCCAGTAGAGCAATCCCTTGTTAAATATAAATCTAACCAATGTTTTTATTAGTTTCCTTATTCATCTTTAAATTCCAGTAACAAAGACAACTAACTACTAGCACCAATGGGAGTGACTGGCTCTCACTGGTGTGCCCTGGACAATTAGTTTTCATTTTTCTGCACTTTGATTCCTCTTGCCAAGTGTGCAGTTTTGAAGTGATGGTGAGAGTGGGTATTTGGTGAGCAGCTGAGATGCTCCTTGGGGCACCCTTCTCTCATTTGGGGTACCAGGATGATTACATTCCCAATTCTAGCTTCCTCGGAGTAAGCGATGATAGCGCAAAGTGATTAAGTCCCTGATATCCACTTGGGAGACCTGGATGAAGTTCCAGGCTCCTGGTTTCAGCCCCGGCTGTTGCAGGTATTTGGGGGGTGAAACAGTGGATGTGAGATCTCTCTCTGTCTGTCTCTTTCTTTGTGTCTCCCTTTCTGTTTGTCTCTCTGCTTTTCAAAGTAAATAATATTATTTGAAAGGTAAAGTGACAGAGAAATGAGGGGGGAGAGAGAAGTCTTCCATTTGCTGGTTCATTCCCCAAATGGCTACAGCAGCCAGGTTTGGGCCAGGCCAAAGCCAGGAGCCAAAAATTCCATCCAGGCCTTCCACATGGGCAGCAGGGATCCAGCAACTTGACCAATCTTTTGCTGCATTTCCAAGCAAGTTAGCAAGAAACTGGTTTGGAAGCAGAATGACCAGGACTCAGCTGGCACTTGGATATGGCATCATAGCACCACAAAGAATGGCTTAACCCATTCACTGTGCCACAGCACCAGCCGCCTCACTAATATTTTAATCACACTCTTCACTCACAGAACCATTCCTCTTCCCATGTGCTTCTTTAAAGATGTGCTTTTTTTCTGGACTACAGACTCAAATACATGTTCGTAAAGCCTGCAGCTATGGTGGAAGGAGGGATAAGGTTGGAAAAGTGATACACGGAAGCTGATGTAAATCTGTCCCAAGTTAGCTATGTACCTAGGCCCATAATTTATTCTAATATCTATATAGCAATTTCTCCACAATTTTCTCTATGGACATTGAAGCATATGAAATCAATGAAACCCAAGGACTTATATATGTAATTGACATATTCCTATATAGTATTCTGTACACAATAACATGGTTATTGTCATAGTTAAGTTAGTTCTATTTATGTATTTACCTATTTAAAAGGCTGGCTTAACCTGCCATGCCACAACACCAGCACCACTTATTAAATTTTATTTTTCTCCAGTGCTTTGTGCCCATTTGTTACCTTAACCAAGATTCCATAGTCTGAAAATGGCTGGTCAAGAATTTTCATCTTTGCAGGCCATACAGTGTGGGTTGTGACTCCCTGGCCCTGTGGCTATGGCATGAAAACAGTCACAGACAACACATAAATGAATAAACATGGCTGCGTGCTAATGAACTTCATTTACAAAAACAGGTGGCAGGCCAGTTGTGGTTATAAGAGCCTGAGCTTAGGCCAAGCCCCTCATTCTCCTTCCTGGCTCGCCACACAATGCTCTACATGCACCCTACCATTGCCATCACCACCCTCACAGAGGCCAAATCAATCGGGCCACTCAATGTTGGACTTGACTCTCCAAACTGGGAACTAAAACATCCTTATTCTTAAGTTAGCTCCCTCAAGTATTTGCTTGTAGTAATGGAAAGCTGATTAATAAAATATTTTAAAAGCAATCTCTACTTTTTGAGCCACAGACCACTGATAAAGTTTGCCACCCTCCCCTCCAGTCCCTTGCATTGTCTCAAGGTCTCTCGCCTGTCAGAGTCAGCGAACTGTGGCTCAGCGGCCATATCTGGGCACATCTCTTTGTTATATATTATTTCTGTTTTTGTAGATACCTAGTCTGAGGCACTAAGAAGGATAAGACACAGTTTAAAAATAGCCCCTCTCAGAGCAATAACAATTCTGCTAAAATTGGAGGAAGAACAAATTTCAAATTTATGGTCAAGCTTTGAGGAAGAATGGTAAAATCAGTGCAGCTTTATGAAAAGTTTATAGGCACGATGCCCCAAAGAAATCAGTAGTTTACAAATGAATTATCTGCTGTAAGAAGAATGGGATGATGTTAAGGAGGAAGCCTGCAGGGGCAGACCATCCACTTCAATTGTGAGGAAAAAAATCCATCTTCTTCATGCCCTAACTGAAGCACACTGATGATTAACAGCCGGAGCAATGGCCAACATCATAAATACTTCACCTGATTCAGCTTACACAGTTCTCACTGAGAAGCTAAAGTGGTGCAAACTTTCCACTCAATGGGTACCAAAACTGTGGAGCAGCTGCAGACACTAGGGTAGAGCTTCCAATGGAAATTTTATACCAGTGGGATAAAGATCCTGAAGCTTTTCTACAAATAATTTGCACCAGAAGATGAAACATGGCTTTGCCAGTCCAGTGCTGAAGACAAAGTACAATCAGGGCAATGGCTACAAGAGGTGGAAGTGTTCCAGTCAAAGCACGAGTAGCCTGGTCAAGATCTAAGGTCATTTTCTCTGAGGGGAGGAGAGAACTTCCATTGTGCTTATGGCTTTGTCTAAATGATGATGGAGTTTGTGGACTCAAAAGGCTTCCATAGCCTTGGCAGCTCATGGCAAGAGCCTCGGGTGATTACTGACATCATAAATAAGAATGTCAATTATTAAATCAACAACAGGAGTCACTGTGCACTTACTTCCCATATAGGATCTCTGTCCTTAATGAGTTGTACTATGAGAATTAACAGTAAAACTTGTACTCAAACAGTACTTTATACTTTGTGTGTCTGTGTGGGTGCAAACTGTTGAAATCTTTACTTAGTATAGAGCTGATCTTCTGTATATAAAGATAATTAAAAATGAATCTTAATGAAGAATGGGATGGGAGAGGGAGTAGAAGGTGGGATGGGAGTGGGGGTGGGAGGGAGGGTATGGGGGGGAAGAACTGCTATATTCCAAAATCTGTACCTATGAAATTTATATTTATTAAATAAAAGCGTTCTAAAAAAAACAATAAAAAAAGATCAAAAATCATGGGCTACAGGTTCTGGGGGATGCTCAGGGCATTTTGCTTGCTAACTTTCTGGAAGGCTGAAGAACAATAAATCTGCTTACCAGGAAAGTGGTTGAGAAAATGACCCAAGCTTTATCAGAAAAACTCACAGGAAAGCCTCACTAGAGAGTGTGTCTCCAGCAAGACAATGCCCCTGCTCATCCCTCTCATCACCCATGGGCAATTTTACAAGAGCTTCCATGGGAAATCATTAGGTGTCCCCCTTAAAGTCCTTATTTGGTTCCTTCTGATTCCTTTTCATTTCATAATTTAAAAAAATATTTTAAAGGGCACTCATGCATCTTCAGTTAACAATGTGAGAATGATTGCATGGACATGCTTAAATTCCCGGGACTCAGTTCTCTGGGGATGGATTACAGGGCTGGTGTCATTGCCTACAAGAATGGCTTGAACTTGACAGAGCTGACGTTGAAAAAGAAAGTTTATATATTTTATTTTTATCTTTCAGATCCATTTTTTCTACAGATGTTAAGAAGCCCCTTTGTACATATACCACATATGTAATGTCTTTTAGGGGAAGCTATAGTATTTTTGAATCTATATAAAATTAACTATAAATAATAGTACAAGAAGGTCTGGGAAACATCTGTGGAAAAATGAAATTAAATGATAAGTTCTTTATACCAAAATTTTGAAATCTACGCAGGCTTTTTTTCATAATGCATATTTTTCTTTTTTTTTATTAAAGGAGCATTTTTTAAAAATTTTGATAGATAGAGTTAGACAGTGAGAGAGAGATAGACAGAGAGAAAGTTCTTCCTTCCATTGATTCACTTTCCAAATGGCCGCTATGGCTGGAGCTACGCTGATCTGAAGCCAGGAACCAGGTGCCTCCTCCTGGTCTCCCATGCGGGTGCAGGGCCCAAGCACTTGGGCCATCCTCCACTGCCTTCTTGGGTTACAGCAGAGAGCTGGACTGGAAGAGGAGCAACCAGGACTAGGACCTGGCACCCATATGGGATGCCGGCACCGCAGGCAGAGGATTAACCAAGTGAGCCACGGCACCGGTCCCATGCATATTTTTCATGAGCATTTTGAACTAATTTCTTCTATTCCAAATTTCTATTTCCAAGCCTGCAGTTGACCAGGTTGAGTACACACTTAAATCTCTCTTGCTCTCTCTCTCTTCCTGATAAAACATGGAAAATTTTGACCTCAGATTTTTCATTTAAAAAATTCAGCTTTATCTACATAGACGTATATTATCTAACTTCAAAGTAAATAAAAAACCTTTCCAACCCCAAACTTTTATTAAGTGCAGTCCTCCCTCTCTGCACTTTTTTTTTTTTTGCAGAGATTAGAAAAATAAATGAGGACGCAAACAAGATTAGGGCATCTGACCAGGCAGAGATAGATAGTGCATGCATGCACAGCAATAGGAAATGTTGTTTTGAATTCTACTCAAAGACTGAGCCGTTCTGTTCTAAACCTTCACTATGATCCTTAAAAATATTTCGCTCCCCTTCCCCTGTCCAAAGAATGGCTAAACATTTTATCTACTTTAAAGCACAAGTTTTTCCAGTAAGTTAATATCAATACATTCTCTCACTAAGGCATTTGACACGGTGACAAAGACCTATTTAGAGGATTAAAAATGTGAT
Organism: Oryctolagus cuniculus; assembly: GCF_051225735.1. NCBI lineage: Eukaryota > Metazoa > Chordata > Mammalia > Lagomorpha > Leporidae > Oryctolagus > Oryctolagus cuniculus. The sequence goes on from NC_142879.1 coordinate 105,692,709, forward strand.
GGCGCTCAGGAAAAACAGCTCCGCTGTGCTATATCCAATTCATATATCTTGTTTCATTGCAGAGAGAGAGAGAGAGAGAGAGAGAGAGAATGAAAAGAAAAAATTCATCTGCTCTCAGATGTGTCCTGCGGGACACAATAGTGAATGTAATTCTACCCAAAGGTGTCTTTTTCTTTGTATGGCAACAAGAGCAAAAATGGATTCAGTCAAATCCTGGGCCATTGCTAATTTGCAGGGAAAGACACAAAGGGGCAATATTTGTGATATTTCTTGCAGACTTTATAATCACAGTAAGGCTCTTGATAATCCCTTAGGGGGGAATGTGCTTTCTCTCTGTAATCTTAATCTTCTTCTTCTTCTTCTTTTTTAATTTTGAGAGAGAGAGAGAGAGAGAGAGAGAGAGAGAGAGAAGCATTCTCATCTGCTGGCTTACATCTCAGATGCATGTGGCAATGGTTAGACCAGGGCTGGAGCCAGGATCAGAAACTCCATGCAGGTCTCCCATGTGGGTGGCAGGGTCCCAACTACTTGAATCATCATCCACTGCCTCTGAGGGTGTATATTAGCAGTCATATACACCCTGGGAGCTGGCAGCCAGGTGGGGAATTAAACCTAGGTGCTCTGACATGGGATATGGGTGCCTTAACTGTTAGGCAAAATGACTGTCCCTGCAGTAATTTTTTTTTAATGGTTAACACCTGTAAGAGAAAAGGCCCAAGACTGTACATCAGAATTTTTCAGGAAATTTGTTTCTTTTAGTGAAATGCACTTTTACTTATTTATTTTTGTTTACTTGACAGATGGATGACATACAGAAAGAGATATTCCATCCACTGTTTTGCTCTCCAAATACCAGCAGCAGGAACTGGGTCTAGGTCACCCATGTGGGTGGCAGGGACCCAAGTTCTTGAGTCATCATTTGCTGCCTTCCAGGGTGTGCATCAGCAGGTCGCTGGATCAGAAGTGGAGGAGTCGGGACTCAAACCAGGTACTCTAATATGGGACATAGACATCCCAAGCAGTGACTTAACCACTGTGCCAAATGCCAGCCCTGGCAAAATGTGTTTTCTTTCTCTTGAAGTACATATATTTGTTGGATTCTTGGTATTTTATACCATGACGTTAAATGCTGTAACTTTCAAGTGCTTCTTTAAACAGAATAATTATGCGGCCGGTGCCGCCGGCTCACTAGGCTAATCCTCCGCCTTGCGGCGCCGGCACACCAGGTTCTAGTCCCGGTCGGGGCGCCGGATTCTGTCCCGGTTGCCCCCCTTCCAGGCCAGCTCTCTGCTGGGGCCCGGGAGTGCAGTGGAGGATGGCCCAAGTGCTTGGGCCCTGCACCCGCATGGGAGACCAGGAGAAGCACCTGGCTCCTGGCTTCAGATCAGCGGTGCGCCGGCTGTAGCGCGCGGCCGTGACGGCCATTGGAGGGTGAACCAATGGCCAAAGGAAGACCTTTCTCTCTGTCTCTCTCTCTCACTGTCCACTCTGCCTGTCAAAAAATAAACAGAATAATTATGTATCAAGGGAAAAATTCACGAATTTTTTTTTTTTTTGGACAGGCAGAGTTAGACAGTGAGAGAGACAGAGAGAAGATCTTCCTTCTGTTGGTCCCCGTCCTCCAAATGGCTGTACAGCCGGCGCTGCGCCGATCCGAGGCCAGGAGTCAGGTACTTCTCCTGGTCTCCCATGGGGTGCAGGGCCCAAGCACTTGGGCCATCCTCCACTGCCTTCCTGGGCCACAGCAGAGAGCTGGACTGGAAGAGGAGCAACCAGGACAGAATCCGGTGCCCTAACTGGGACTAGAACCCGGGGTACCAGTGCCGCAGGCAGAGAATTAACCTAGTGAGCTGTGGCACCAGCCACAAATGTTTTTAAAGCAAGTAAAGAATGAAGTCCATTTAATGTAGCTAAAATGGGTAATACCATTAGTAAAATAACCAATGATTTCCTTATAACTCTCTATTTGTACTTCTTGATTGGATTTTCAAGTAACATGCAAAGGTCACTGATAAATAAATTAAAGTTCATTAATCCTTCAAAAGACTCAAGAAGCAGAGAAGAACAAAGCACAGTTCAGTCTACCAGTCTCAGAGACCAGTGATGCATGGAGGCAGGTCCAGATGGAGTAGAAATACAAACACATGAGTAATGGCCAGCTCCACTGCTGCAACAAGACAGGCTGGTGCTGTGGCAAAGTGGGTACAGCCACCTCCTACAGTGCTGGTGTCCCATATGGATGCCAGTTAGAGTCCTGGCTGCTCCACTCCCAATCTAGCTCCCTGCCAATGTGCTTGGGAAAGCAGCAGAGGATGGCCCAAATCCTTGGGCCATCGCACCCATGTGGAAGACCAGAGGAATCTCCTGGCTCCTGGCTCCGGCCTGGCCAGGCCATTGCCAATGCGGCCATTTGTGGGGTGAACCAGAAGATGGAAGACATCTCTTTCTCTCTCTTCCTCTCTCTCATTCTCTCTGTAACTCTGCCTTTCAAATAAATAAATAAAATCTTTTAAAAAATGATCATGACTAAACAAATGGGAGTATATGAAACTCAGATTTGCATAGTAAAGGAAATAATAAATAGAGTGAGGAAACACCCAACAGGTTGGGAACAATATTTGCAAACCACCTATCTGACAAAGGATTAATATTCATAACATAAAGCAACTTAGAAACTCAATAATAATAATAATAAAAAAACAATCCAGTTGAGAAATGGGCTAAGGACTTCAACAGACAGTTCTCAAAAGAAGAAATACAAGTGGCCAACAAATATATGGAAACCTGCTCAACATCACCAGCCATCAGGGAAATGCAAATCAAAACCGCAATGAGCTATCACCTCACTCCTATGAGAATGGCTAAAATCCGAAACACAGAGAGTAGCAAATGCTGGTGAGAATGTGGACAAAGGGAAACACTTACACACTGATGGTGGGAATGTAAATTAGTGCAGCCATTGCAGAAAACAGTGTGGAAATAAAAAAAAAATAGAAACAGATTTACTATTTGATCCAGCAATTCTACTATTGGTTATATATCCAAAAGACCTGAACACAAGGTAGCAAAGAGATACCTGAACCACCATGTTTATAGCAGCACTGTTCACAACTGACAAAATTTGAAATCAACCAAGGTGTCCATCAGGAGATGAATGGATAAAGAAAATGTGGTACATATATACAATGGAATATTTTTCAGCTATAAAAAAAGAATGAAATTCTACCATTTGCAACAAAATGGACACAACTGGAGGAACATCATGTTGAGTGAAATAAGATGGACCCAGAAAGAAAATATCACATGTTCTCCTTATATGAGGGAGCTAAAACTTAAAAAAAAAAAAAAAAAAAAAAAAAAAAAAAAAAAAAAAAGAAATCTCTGTATATCAGTACTGCAGAAAATATAATTTTGTAAAGTTTTGTTTTATACCTTTGTCAAGCCAATGGTTAAGAATGTTATGTTACTATAGTTTTAATGATCTGTTATTACTTTTTAAAAAGATTTTCTATTTATTTATTTGAGAGGTAGAGTTACAGACAGTGAGAGGGAGAGACCGAGAGAAAGGTCTTCCTTTCGTTGGTCCACTCCCCAGATGGCCACATGGCCAGAGCTACACCAATCCAAAGCCAGGAGCCAGGTAATTCTTCCCGTTCTCCCAAGTGGGTGCAGGGACCCAAGGACTTGGACCTCTTCTACTGCTTTCCCAGGCCACAGCAGAGAGCTGGATTGAAAAAGGAGCAGCCGGGGCTAGAACTGGTGCCCATATGGGATGCTGGCGCTGCAAGCGGAGGATTAACCTACTGCGCCACGGCACTGGCCCCTCTGTTATTACTTTAAAATTTCCTGTACATGGGTGAAATGGTCATTTTTCCATTCAACTATTGTTTATAGCCATTGTCTATATTCCCACTAAACTAGGGTCTTTTTGTTTTTCACTTGTTAAACTTCTTATTTGGTAAAGTGTTATGCCTTTTTACTGTAATGTACATTTAAAATATGTCATCTCAAAAACTAAAAATACAAAAAGAGATAGAGAAGGGGAAAGGAAGGAGGGTAGGAGGGAGGGAGGAAGGGAATATCATTATGTTCTTAGAATTTTGTCTACATATACCTTTGAATATGTTATAAACCAATTAAAAATTAAAGTAAAATATTCAAATGAACAGTAGTCATGAGACTACAAACCCCATAATTGGAGAGTTCAGACAGAAAATACAACATTCTCTCATGAGCCATCATTAGATGATAGATCTCATGAGATCCAAAGCTGTAGGATCACCTGTATCCGTTGTAAGAAGTCTGGGATAATGGAAGGGAAGGAGCCATTCAGTCCCTAACTTCCACCATCACACACCTGGAGAACACAATGCTTCCCCTTGGACTGTCTCGCTGCATGAATAAGTTTCAACAGCACAGACATGAAGCTGAGAGGCCCTGACAGTCCTTCTGCCCAGCTCCCTGTGTCTCAGTGGTGCAGCTCTCGAGAAAGGACCCTGACCCCATCATGCAGCTCCACAGAGCTTTCGGGAATGAATGAGATGCTACTGTCAATGTCATGCTTCTCCAAGTCCTCTTTTTGCTTCTGCCCCTAATCTAGCAAGGGAATCACGAAAAAGAACTATAAAAAAAGGTTTTCTCTAGAAAATAAAAACCACATTTTAAACCCTTCTTCCCTCCACCTCCAAAAATCTTCCATATTCACTGCATCTCTGTTTTTTTTCATATTAAAGTAATAAATAGCTAATTAGTTAATAAAGAGCTAAATTGCGACTGTTGATTATGAAGAGCCAAATCAGATATATCTATTCTGGATCTCAACCCAAACTCTTCAGGTCAATGTCATATGTATTTACTGGGCACTTTCTACATGCATAGTGCTGGAACCGGATTCTAGAGACACAAGGACGATTCAGAGTCATGAAATACAAGCGCACCTAGCTAACCACAAAGACATGGTGATTGCTAACGTTCACATGTGCTTTGTGCTCTGTAGGTGTTTCATTCATTTTTATGCTTTATGTGGTAGGTGTTACTGGTGTTCCCATTTCACAAATAAGTGTAATGGAGTCTGAGAAGTTTAGCAACTTGGCCAGACACAGAGCTAGTCAACCGCAGGATGTGAAGCACAACGTGTGGGTGTGCGACCACAGAGGGAAGACAATGTAAACACATGTGTGGAACTGTGGGAATGGACTGGGAGATTGGTTTTGCAGTGTACTCCTGAATGAAGAGAGGGAGATTTCAGGGACAGAATACTGCATGGCTGAAAGGAAAGACAATGCCTGGGGCCAGTCTGGGTCTCAGTGAGTGATGGGCAAGTCAGCCTTGAGAGGAGAAATACAGTCATCAGTACAGCGTGCTGGTGGCTACTGAGGACTGCCATTTTATTTATTTCTAAATTTCTTATTTATTTATCTTTTCACTTTATTTGAAAGACAGAGAGACAGGCAGACAGAGATCTTCCATCCATTGGTTCATTCCTCAAATGTCTGCAACAGCCAAGCTTGGGCCAGGAATTCGATCTGGGTCTTCCGCATGGGTGGCAGGAACCCAACCACCTGAGCCATCACTTGCTGCCTCCCAGAGTGTGCTCTATTAGAGGAAGGTGGGTGGGACGCAGAGGAGCCAGGACTTAAAGCAGGCTCTCTGGTACGGGATGCAGGTCTTCCAAGCAGCATCCCAACTGCTGTGTCAAATGTTCATCCTGGATTTGCCATTTTAAACTTCAATGTTTAAACCAAAGAGTGCAAAACAGATACCATATGAGGGTACTCCAAAAAATTCATCGGAAATAGAATTAAAAGATAAGTTTATCTGGGTGAAAAAAATGTTTGAAATCCATGTGTAGGAGTGGTCTTTAGAAAGTCCATGGAAAATACATATTATGAAGAAAAAGTGGCTTGGATTTCAAAATGGCTTTCTGTATCAAAATAAATTTACATTCAAATCCATTTTTCACAAACTTTTTGAAGGACCCTCATAGAGCTCATGAATTAAACAAAAAGCTAAACACAGCCTCACTGTGCAGTGTAAATTCTAGTAGGAAGATCAAAGCAAATGAGTACAGGACTTTGTTTCTGGGTGTGGTGTTGTTGGCCCTTGTTGGGAACCTTTTTTCTAAACGCATCACACAGATGAGGGAACCTTTACATGAGAAATGCAAAGATCACTATGTGGATCATGAACACCCAAGTCAACACAGAATGTAAATCTAGCTCCTATTGCTTGTATCCCAAACACATCAAGGGTGCTATTCATCAGATAGCCATTTTAACTCAATCATTTCCACAGAGCACACGCTTAAGTAAACAAATCATATCTTTAGGACAACATGAACCAAGAATATTCCTTGACCACTGAATATTCTGTGTGGTAACACAAACCCTAATTGCAGCACATCAAAGAAATGAGCTAAAATTTCAGCGTACAGTGCCCATTTACCAAAAGACATACAAAACTGGCTACATCATCAGTTTTGTGTCTCCTAACTTTTATTACTAGTGAGGAATACAGAAACCTGTAAAAGCACTGGTCTGGAAATCATATTTGAATTATGGCCCTGGGCTGGCCATTAATTGGATGTTGTCTCAGAAGACAAGATTTAATCTCTCTGGGCTTTAGTTTTCTGATCTCTAAAATCCAGAACCATATTAAACATTCCCTTCCATCAATAACAATGTACGACTGCATGATTATTCTTCAGAGGAAACAAGAAGGAGCAGGGGTTTGGTGTGGCAGGTAAGATGCTGCTTGGGATGCCTGCATCCCACGTGAGAGTGCTTGGGTTTGGGACCTGGATCTGCTGCTGAGTCCATCTCCTGGTAAAGGCACACTTTGGAAGGCAGCAGTAATGGGGTTCAAGTACTTGAGTCCCTGCTACCATATGGCAGAACCAGATGGAATTTCAGGCTCCTAGCTTTGGTCTTATCCAGCCCTGGTTGTTTCAGGAATTCAAGGGAGTGAACAAGCAGATAGCAGATCTCTGTTCTTTTTTATATATATATATATAAAATGAAAAGAATTTTTTTTTAATAAAGAAAGAAGGCAGTGGCATGATAAGCACAAGGAATGAAGCAGGTGTTAGGATAGTGAGTGCTGGCCCCGGCTGCACGACACAGTCCTGGGCAGTGTCTCCCCACTTGCTCCTCGTTCTGTCCAGAACTGTCAGTCAACACGGATGGCAGATTGTGCCAATGTGATGGTTCCTCGCTCTGTCTCCTTGTGCAGCCTCCATGAAAACTACTCTTAAATTTCTTTGTTATTTCTGCACATCAGCCACCTCCTCTTCTTGTTTATTTAGATCCCGTTAGGGCTACTCAGCAGCAGAGGTACTCGTGTGGCCTTCTCCAGGGAACACTTATTGCCTATTCCTTTCCGAATTCCTGGAGACCATCCTTAAAAGCTATTTAGCTCTTATTCTGGGAACTTTTCCAGGAGGGGACATGGTGAAGACAGGCATAAGGACACATTTCAGGGGAAAGGGTACGTTATCATTATTTTTCCTACTATCATGGTCCCAGAGGGGTCCTTTCTGTATCCATCCCCCTCCGATTTGTGTGTTGGTCCCTGAGTTCTCCACCGTGCACAGATGCAGCCACCAGCACCAGCCCTCAGGAGATATTTCCTTCTAGTGTAGCCGTAGCTTAAATAATTCCATTTTGCTTGTCAAAACTAATGCTGACTGTGCAACATATCAGACTGACGGTTAACTTAGCAGGTAAGACTGATGTTTAACTAAACAGGTAAATGAGGCCTGCTTGAGGATGACAGAAACCCGGCTTGAGAAAGCTGGCTGAGGTTGCAAAGGTAATCGGGCTCCAGTCAGCATGTCCTGAGGACTGGATTTACGACTGCAAGCTGAACACAACCACTGTGATGCCAACCAGCTTCTTGCTGCCTGGCTGGCGGCCAGCACTCAGCTGGCCCTGTTCTTTGACGCTTTGCTCCTGACCTCCATGTACCTCCTCTTTCTGCTCCCTTCAACAGCTCTCCTGCCAGCCTGAAAATTGGAGAGAGTGTTCATGACAGGACAGCCCACCCTCTCCTCAGGCTGCCGACCTCTTGAATAAACCTGACTTCTCTGTGTCAAAACTCTTGTCTTCTCCTGAGAGGCGAGCAGCCCTGCCGCTGCTTCTGGTACCATGAGTACTCTTAACTTTTATTTTAGCTAAGAATAGATTGGAATCTTCTAGAATAAAATCTTACTTACCATATAAGCACTTGCACGAATTCATATATACACCCCAAATAAATTTTTTTTATTATTTTTTATTTTTTTGACAGGCAGAGTGGACAGTGAGAGAGAGAGACAGAGAGAAAGGTCTTCCTTTGCCGTTGGTTCACCCTCCAATAGCCGCCGCGGCCGGCGCGCTGCGGCCAGCGCACCGCACTGATCCAATGGCAGGAGCCAGGAGCCATGTGCTTTTCCTGGTCTCCCATGGGGTGCAGGGCCCAAGCACTTGGGCCATCCTCCACTGCACTCCCTGGCCACAGCAGAGAGCTGGCCTGGAAGAGGGGCAACCGGGACAGAATCCGGCGCCCTGACCAGGACTAGAACCCGGTGTGCCGGCGCCACAAGGCGGAGGATTAGCCTAGTGAGCTGCGGCGCCGGCCTCCAAATAATTTTTTTTAAAACCCACAGAGCTGGGGCTGGTGCTGTGGTGTAGTGACCAAAGCTGCTGCCTGTAGCGCTGGCATCACATATGGGCACCAGTTCAAGTCCTGGCTGCCCCACTTCCCAATTCAGCTCTCTGCTGTGGCCTGGGAAAGCAGTAGAAGATGGCCCAAGTGCTTGGGCCCCTGCACCCACATGCGAGACCCAGAAGAAGCTCCTGGCTCCTGGCTTGGGGTTGGCCCAGCTCTGGCTATTGTGGCCATTTGGGGGAGTGAACCTGTGGATAGAAGAGCTCTCTCTCTCTCTCTTTCTGACCTCTCCCTCACTCTCTCTCTAACTCTGCCATTCAAATAAATAAATAAATAAATCTTTAAAAAAAAAACCCACAAAACATAGAAACCAATACTTCTCAATAGGTTCTTCATCCCAGCATATTCAAACTCCAGCCACTAGCCTACCTTGTCTATCACAGATAAAAAGTAGCTGTGTTGCTCACTGATAGAGCCATGATGGCAGTGTGTGTACAGGGTCACATAGCAAGACAGGAAGGAGGAAGGGGGTGGGAGAGAGAGAGGAGCCCAACTTGGCTTTTACAACAACTCTCTCATGAAGGCTGCCCTCTGAGCGCACATCCCAGCGACCTAAGGACCTCCCTCCAGACTACACCACATGTTAAATTCTGTAAGTTTTCACCCTTTTACCATTAATTTATGACTGTGAGATTCAAATGTCTGCACGAATAAGGACTCAAATTGCCTCTAAACCACAGCAGAAATGGTGACTCTGAAGGTTCTTTGCAACACTTGGGCAGAGATAGGAACTGCAAAGATGGCTGTTTCTAAAGCAGCTGGGGGTGCATTTGTAAGTCTCATATGTTAAGAAAAAGGGGCAAATGTTCTATAATGTGAGTAATTCTCACCATGATAGAGTCACAACCATTAGGAAAAAATTGTCTTGCCCAGAAAATAGAAGTACAAGGGCGTCATGCATTGTATTGCATTGAAAGAACCCTATTATTACTTCCTATTGATTTTCCTGCTTTCTCTTTTCTTTGTTCAGTTTTGTTAAACCAAGGCCCTATTTGAGCAAATTTACATCACACAAAGTCTCATACCTAATAAAGAACTGACAGTTCAAATCAGGCGCTTCAAGCACAGAATGGTTGGGTAACATTTTACTTTGTCTTTCATTTGTGAATTCTTTGAGATATGTCTAAAATTGTCTTATATTCTGCGGCAGGAAGGCTGATTCTAAAAGAGCCACAAGCGCAGCTGGCACTTTTGGTCTAAGGAAAACTATATTTGTGTTACCAAACCTTATAAGTATTCCCTTTTTGTCTATGTAATTATGTGCAAAACATAACAACTGATATACAGCGAAGTTAATCACCATTAGCATATATTGAGGTCAAGTAAAATATTAAAAGCTATTTTGCTTTGTATAGAAACACAAAGAAATTTAAAATGGTAACATGCCAACAATACAGCTTCAACCGAAAGAAATTTTAATTTGAGATTTGTTCTCATTCAAGCAGATATTGGGATAGGATTTTTCTTTGTTTACAAGGCATGCAAATTATGGCTTAAAAATAGTTTTGGGGCAAACATTCAAGAACCTGTTTAAATACTCCCTGTGATGGGTTCCTTCCACTGCTTCAGCAGCTCACAAGACGCCGCTGACATGGGGAGAAATCCCAGGCTGGTTGCGGCATGGAGCTCTGCCTCCCCCTAGAACTGGAAAGAGGTGGGGGCAGGTGTTTCTCACCACGTGACTTCCCCTGCAGTGTGGAAGTGAAAATCAGGTGGCCCAGGCAGGGACTTAGAATCTTCTGGGAGTGACACAAAGCTCTAAGTTAGCTCGCAACTATTTTGAGTTTTGTGTGGCATTCAAGAGACCAGTGCTGCTGGGGAAAAGTCAGGGGTAGGTGGATGGCATCAGGGGTGCCTCTGAGCCAGCCGCTCTCACGGACGACCTGGCTGTGGACACTCCCAGCTCCCTTTGCTTCACGCCCAAGCCTGGCCTTCTGCCTGACTCTCTGACCTCTGAGCCATCTCCTATTTTTCATTCAATTGCTTTTCTTTTTACATTGGCTTGAACTGTTCTAGTCAAGAATGCTGAACAGTTCATTTCAATTACAAATGACTTGTATCTATTCTCATTAAACTAGATAATTGAATATTTTAAAATACTAGAATCAAAAAGTAGAACTGTTCTTTTAAAATATTTTATAATTCAAAGTCTTCTGATTCAGTCTGCACTCCTACACAGTCAATTTAACTCCTGCAAAAATGCGTTCCCATGGTTTCAGGAGTGCACCATGGAGGCAGGTGTTATGCATACACGCATCCTCACTCTGACAATGGCATCCCATATCAGAATGCCTGTCTGTGTCCTGGGCTGCTCCCCCTCTGATCCAGCTTCTTGCTACTGTACCTGAGAAGAGAGTGGATGATGGTTCAATTACTTGGGTCCCTGCCACTCACATAGGAGACCAGTATGGAGTTCCTGGATTTTGGCTTCAGCCTGGTCTAGGCCCACCTGTTGTGGTTATTATGGGAGTGAACATGCAGATGGAAAATCAACCTCTCTCTCTCTCTCTCTCTCTCTCTCCCTCTCCCTGCCTTTCAAATAAATAAAGTAAATCTCTTTTTTAAAAAAGGAAAATTTTCTTTACAGCTGAACATTAATTTTTAAAAAATCATCCCACCAGGAACATATTTCAATTCAATTCTGAAGGTTATTACCATGTACTGAACAATCTCAGCTTTCATTTAGCAATGTTGACTTAGTACTATCAGATTTTTTTTTATCAATTTTCCAATGTCAAGAACTGTGACAAATCAAAGAGCTTTGCATGATCTTCAAGAAGATGACTTTGGGGGCCAGCTCTTTGGCATAGTGGGTAAAGTCGTTGCCTGCAGTGCCAGCATCCTATATGGACACTGGTTCAAGTCCCAACTGCTCCACTTCCAATTCAGCTCTCTGCTATGGCCTGGGAAAGAGGTGGAAAATGGCCCAAGTGCTTGGGCCCTGCACCTGCGTGGGAGACCCAGAAGAAGCTCCTGGCTCCCGGCTTCAGATCAGCACAGCTCTGGCTGTTGTGGCCATTTGGGGAGTGAACCAGCAGATGGAAGACTTTTTTCTCTCTCTCTGCCCCTCTGTCTCTCTGTAACTCTGCCTTTCAAACAATAAATACCTTTTAAAAGAAAAAAAAAGATGTCTTTGCCCAGTGTGCTGCCAGGGACATAGCTGAGTCTCTTCTTTTGTCTGAGTCCATCTCAGCAGTGTGAGATGAGTCTATGCACGCCGAGGGCAGGAAAATTGTTCCCCTTCCTTTGACGCTGGTCTAAGACCTGTGGTCAAGGGAGTGCGGTAGTTAACGCTTTAAACTCTTCTTTAACTCATGAGAAATAAAACTTTTTAATTTTTAAAAATAGAATTAAAAAGACAAATTTGTTTCCTACAACAAGATGAGCATAACAGTGGACCTAACAGACCAGACACATTGGGTCAGAGGGCAGAAACTGCAAGCTGACTCCACGTTCAGGACCAGAAATGGGCAGGAGAGGACTGGAGGGTAAAGGAAAGAAATCACCCCACACACAAGGAAGGCCATGACCTCGGCGTGTGGGAAGAACGGGACTGGATGTGTGGGATGCCTCAGCTGGAAAGAAGACTGGAAAACACCTGCACCTGCTTCCTTGGGTATGGAGTCAAGTGCTTGAGACTCCAAGATGGACCACAGACCCAGAGTCCACTTCCCACCAGCTCAGGGCCTGGGTCATCAATATCCTTCAAATCATGGTGGGGAGTAGCACTCTGGACCGGGGAATCTATAAGCCAGACTGCGGTCAGGGCGAAACACCCAAAGCAAAAGAGAACACAGAGGGAAAGGGAAAACAAAACAGAAGCACCCTCTTTCAGGATAGGAGACAGCAGATAAAATGCTCATCTACAGAAGCAAATCATATATTAAGTAAAAGAATGAGCTCAATAATCAGGACAAGTCACTCTTATTGAAATGCAAATCTGAAAGTAACATTAAAAAAATCTTTAAGGTCAAAGAGAAAAAGAATGGAGTTACATTATAAAAAAGAAATTACTTGCGGCGCCGGCACACCGGGTTCTAGTCCCGGTTGGGGCGCCGGATTCTGTCCCGGTTGCCCCTCTTCCAGGCCAGCTCTCTGCTATGGCCAGGGAGTGCAGTGGAGGATGGCCCAGGTGCTTGGGCCCTGCACCCCATGGGAGACCAGGAAAAAGCACCTGGCTCCTGGCTCCTGCCAGGATCAGCGCGGTGCGCCGGCTGCAGCGGCGGCCATTGGAGGGTGAACCAACGGCAAAAGGAAGACCTTTCTCTCTCTGTCTCTCTCTCACTGTCCACTCTGCCTGTCAAAAAAAAAAAAAAAAAAAAAAAAAAAAAAAAAAAAAGAAATTAGCCATACATGAATAGTCAGATATGAATAACCAGATACAAAATGTCAGCTGTATATGGATCTGTATGCCAATTCTGTATCAACATCTCCATTTTCATATCTGGAATTTCTCATTGTTTCAACTCTTTTTAGCCATTTATTCTTTATTTGTGCCTTACATGATATGAATATCTATAAGGACTTAGTCACACAAATACAGTTGTTTCTTAGGCCAGAAATACCGGCTGTGTTTGTGGTTCTGTTGCAATTAGCCTTCCTGCCCCAGAATGTATAGTTTTCAGGCCAGAACATAAGACAACTTTGCAACATATTTCAAAGGATTCACAAACGAAAAATAAACTAAAGTGTTACCCAACCAGTTACTCAGTGTTCAAAGTCCCTGGTTCAAGCTGTCAATTCCTTATTAGATGTGGGACTTTATGTGATATATGAATACCTTATAAGATATGAATAAATAATACTTGATTATAAAGATAGAACTATAAGAAATTCTAGACGTTGATATAGAATTAGCATAAACATCAATATATACGGTGACTTCTAGACGAGGTCCAGTTCCATGAGAGAATTAGTGCATAGGAAACAAATCTGAAGAATTTACCCAGAATTTTAAAAGATTGATAAATGGGTGACAAAAGTGAAAGAGGATTTATAAGACACGCAAGTTAAAGTAGGAAGTTCCAACATTTGCCACTCAGGAGAAAAAAATAAAAAGAATAAGATCAATATCTAAAAGAAAAATTACTGCAAATTTCCCATAATTGAGTAAGGAAATTTGTTCTTGTATGGATGCATATTCTGAATTTTTTTTTTTTTTTTTGACAGGCAGAGTGGACAGTGAGAGAGAGAGACAGAGAGAGAAAGGTCTTCCTTTTGCCGTTGGTTCACCCTCCAATGGCCGCCGCTGCAGCCGGCGCACCGCGCTGATCCTGGCAGGAGCCAGGAGCCAGGTGCTTTTTCCTGGTCTCCCATGGGGTGCAGGGCCCAAGCACCTGGGCCATCCTCCACTGCACTCCCTGGCCATAGCAGAGAGCTGGCCTGGAAGAGGGGCAACCGGGACAGAATCCGGCGCCCCAACCGGGACTAGAACCCGGTGTGCCGGCGCCGCAAGGTGGAGGATTAGCCTATTGAGCCACGGCGCCGGCCCCATATTCTGAATTTTTAACAGGATAAACAAGAACACACATCACAACTCCAAAATCAAAAGTATTGAATCTAAGTTGGTGTCTAATATATAGTAGTTTTCTATAATCTTTTAAAATTTATTTACTTATTTTTGTTTATATGAAAGACAGAGAGACAGGTGGATACACACAGACAGTGAGAAGAGAGATTTTCCATCAGATAGCAGTGAGATGGGAAAAGTTGGGGAGATAGATTAAGTTCATGAGCTGGAGGCCACACCTATCCCACCCCCATGTAGTCCTATCATCAATCAGAGGACCCCTCCCCAAGATGCAGCTCCCCTCCCCTGGGACCTGGGGGCAGTACCATGTAACCACTCCCCTTTTCAAAGCTCGTAAGAGGAGGGCGCGTTTTCTCTCTTTTCCACCTCACGGACCCAGGACAGGCAAAGCAGAGTATGAAATTCCCCCTTTTGACCTTTCCTGGCCCACTCTGTCTAAATGAAGCTCTCATGTGTTTGTATATTCTTCTCACTTTGTAAATAAACCTCATTATGCTGCATGCCATGTTAGTGCCTGTACTTAGAACTCTCATCTAAGCAAAAGGCAAGAGCCTGGGATATTAATTTAGGCCCAACCCAGCCCACAACAGCAGGACCTGAAATTCGTGAGCTGTCTCACAGGCTGAACATTAGCAGGAAGCTGGACTGGAAGCAGAGTAAGGACTTGAACCCAGGCACTCCAATACGGGATGCACCATGCCTAACTACTGTGCCTAACACCTGCCTCTTTAAACTCTGGTCATTAGAACTAGCAGCACCAAATGTAGAGTATAAATCTGTGTAGTTCACCAGACTTCTTATAATGTTTGACTGTTGGGAGATGGTTCTCTCTGGGTTTCTCGTGTTTCTGTAGGTCTTGTATTAGATGTTGTTCCTGATGATATTTTCCACGATGTGTGTGCAGCCAACAGTCTTGCAAGTTAAAAAATACTGTCTCTCTCCAGGATAGATGGTAGTTTTATTTGCTGTTCTGGATGGTAAAGATAACATCCCTTTGGGCAGGAGTTTACTCTAGCAGTTAAGACGCTGGTGTTCCACATTAGAGTACCTGAGTTCAGCATCCAGCTCCAGCCTCAACTCCAGCTTCCTGCCAACGCAGGAAGAGACGATGACCCAAGTGACTGGGTACCTGCTGACAGAGAGCTGGACTGAGTTCCTGACTCTCTGCTTTAGTATAGCCCAGCTCCAGCCACTGTAGGATTTGGGGGATGAATCAGTAGATGGGAGTGCTCTCTCTCTCTCTCTCTCTGTCTCTCTGTGTCTGTGTGTGTGTATGTATGTGTTCTGTCTCTCCTGATAAACACACACACACACACACACACATATCCAGTGCAAACTTTGGACAAGTTTGATAGCATCTCTTTTAGAAGACTAGTTTCCTAAGCTCAGGGCTCTCCAGCCATGAGGCAAGCCCACTGTGCATACTGCACCCATCTAGGCCACTCCACACTATCTCTAGGTCTTAGGGGCAGCGACAACCAATGTGAACATAGCACTCATGCTGTCAGCTTAGCTGTGAGTAATAAAGTCCTTTGTCCCTGAGCCAGGAGTCTTATGTCTTCTGCAGGTATTCATGAAGCTAGAAGGCCAACCTGTTAACTTCAAGTAGGGCAAAATCTCAGATCCCCTACACAACGTTAACATCTCAGTTTTTGCTTATTTTGCCTGCATGCTTCTTGTCTGTTTCAGGAAGGACAGGGTTATGCTAGAGCATGCAACTGCATTCACTCATATCAACATGCAGATGGGGGTGAGCCTATGACCGCCCCTCACTGTGGGGATGGGGGTGAGCCTATGACCACTCCTCACTATGTTTCCTTCATTTTCTCACACAGAGATCTCATTTTTTCTCATGGAAGGTGTGTAAGTTCTGCTTCTCTAGCAAGGCAGGAAACTCATGTAAGTGTATATGTTATCATAGGTGTCCCAGGATCCTCCACAGTCTTAGGTTAGTCCCTCATGTGCATAAAGCTTGGGCTTTGGGATTAGGGTTTGAGTCCCTGCTAAGTCTTTCAGTACCTGTGCAACCTTGCACAAGTCAGTTAACCTCTGAAATGTCAGTTCTCTGGTGTGAAAATGAGCTGTCAGGAAACATTTTTCTAAGAGTTACTATAAAATCATGTAGAAAAGAAAGTCCATATACAGTGTCCAGTCCTTAATATGCACCAAAAAAAAAAAAGAGACAGAGATTCAATATGTAAATCTACAACAGGAATTCAAATAAGCCCTGTCCTATTCTCTATTCACTTCTCCCAACTCCTAACAGTGATACGTTCTTGATAGGAAGCTAATAGGATTCTTAACAGTGAATTTAAATTACAAAACACTAGTATTTGATTTAACAATACTATCTATATGAATCTATCTTAAGGAAACTATAAAGATTTGTGTACAACTCTGCTCATTACAGTGCTATATGTTAAGCGTAAAAACAATTGGGAACAATCTAAATGTTTAATAATAGAAGATTATTTAAATGCATCATTGACTGGTCAGGCAGGGGAATACCGTGTAGCTATTACCAAATTTGTGGCAGAAGGATAATTACTGACATGGATATTCACTAACCAATGAAAGAAAAAAAAGCTCCAGAACACATATAAATATTATTTTGATTTCTTTCTTAAAATATATATCCAAACCACAAAGATACAAGTTATAGATTAAAATGTTCTATCTGTTAAATTTTGTTTGTGTACTTGTCTTTATCTTCTGAGTTTCCTACAATAAACATATATACTATCAAAATCCAAATTGTAAGTATAAAGAGATTAAAGCTAATTTAAAAACACATTTTAATCAGGGGAAAGACACGTCATACTGCCAAAATCCCAAATCTGACGACTGTAACTTTACAGGCCAGCAAAATATATAAGAAAACACACACCAGTACTCATCGTCTATTGAAGAATAATACTTTCACCGTTCTGATGGAGTTGCTGAAGATACGCTGCCAAGAGTTCTACCAATTTCAGAAAGCCACACGCATGGGACACTCACTCTGCACGCAAGTGTTCCATCACCTCTCACTCACAACCAGGCCACTTCAATGTGTTATTTTCATTTACTTTTTGACTGACACAACGACGGCATTATAAAGCTCTTTAGAGCTTGTGAGGTCAAGATAGTACCTGATTACCTGGCCTTTTCTGTGCCTCCCACACGGTGATGAATGTCAATGAATTCCATGAGCTGGTTTTGTAGCATCACATCTTTGCCTTCGATTTGAGTAATGAATTTATGCTGCAAGAGATCTGACACTGTTGGACGCTTTTCATAGTCTTTAGTCAAGCACCTGCACTGGCAAAAAGGAACACATGATTCTTAAATAAGTTAGAGTTTTCCAACTAGTATTCACCTTCCTGAAACACTAACACGGGAGAGTGACACTCCTCACAAGTGGTCAGCCCAGGCACATCTCAGGATTATTCAGCCACAATCCATGAGGAAGCACCTGCTTGTGGAGGTGCGCACATCTGTGAGGGATGATGCGGCCACAATGCTGACTGCACATCACCTCCCAGTCTCCCGGTGGCTGTTATTAGTGCACGGGGTAATGACATACAGTCTCTACCGTCAGCCGGAAGTCAGCAGGCAGACAAGTGACAAGGAAGTCCTTCCAGCTTCTATGCTTATTTAAAATCATTCAAACTTTCTCTTTCCCTCCATGAATCCTTTCAAAGGCTTCTCAGTCGATCTATTTCTTTCTATCTGAGAAAACTGCTAAGTCATGTGACGAGACCAAATCCTCCGAGGATGTTTAAACTCAAGTCGGGTGTTTTTTGAGGATGGATTAATGCATAATGCACTTCTTTACAGGTTTAACCCAGAAAATATTCACACGAAAGGATAAGGCCAGAGACTGCACCTGAATCAACATCTCAGGAGGAGGATTTGAACAGACTTGAGATTTTTCTCTCTTTTTTTTTTTTTTTTAAGATTTATTTATTTGAAAGTCAGAGCGACAGAGACAGAGGGGAAGACAAAGAGGGAGATCTTCCATCCACTGGCGGATGTGGCCACATCTGTTTAGTATATTCAGCATCTTCTACCAAGAGGCTGAGAGAAAAGAGTCTGCGAGAACACAAGGAGGCTTGATGATCTTTCACGCCTACGCTTTCACCTGACAACATCACTAGCACATGCTCTGAGCTGGATTCTATTAAAGAGACAGCTAGCAACATGTCTCAAATCGCGTGGGAGAGTCGCATTTCCTTTGTGGAGTTTGGCAAATTACCTCCTACTGACCCCTCGCTGACTGACCAACCAGGGGTCGGTCATCCATCACTTCATCTATTTAAGGTGAAGGCAGAATAAAAACTGTGAAGAAGGTCTGTAAGACAGATTTCTAGAAACAGCAGATTCCCAGTTGCTATTCAGTCATGTGGAGGAAAGCTCTTGGCCAAATATTCATCCCATTTAAATGTTCATTGAATTTCACAGGCATAGGCATATTACAGATATGATTGTCTGATTCACCAATTGCAATGAAAAGGTTCTCATTGTGATGAGTATTCACAATGCAAAGAATTGGAAAATTAAGCAACCGACCAAACAGATTATGGCTGAGCAAGTGGAGATGGTGATGGGACACTGACAAAAGGCAGGTGGCTGGGGAGCGTGGCTGGGGAGCGTGTCCGGGGGTGACAGGCAAGCATAGAAACAGAGCTATGGGTACGTAAACACACAGGACCCTGACACCATGCTCTGAACAAGGACAAATTCACTGGACATTTGGAAGACCCAATGGATGCTTCTTTCAAAGAATGTAATGAAAACCTCTGGGGTTGCTGAACAGAGAAGAAATGGGAAGGGTCCGAGATGTGCAGTGGCGCTGCTGTAAAAACCATATTTCAAAGTCACAGTGGATGGTTTCTCCACCTTACTCACTTGCTGATAAAGTCATTGAATTCTGCAGACCACAGCTCAGGCTGCCTTAGTTTCGGGGGTGGATTCCTAGGAAAAAGAAGAGCCAAGGTTGGATTGTGTACACTGGGAGACTGAGCTCCAAAAATTTAGGCACTGCTGCAGTTGAAGGTTCTGCCAGTTATAATCAAGAATCAACATCATTTCCCAATTCAAAAATGAGTAATTAGTGATTAATCATTTTTTATAAAAAAAAAAGTGGCAGGTTCTTGTGTCTCTGAAAACACTTCATATATGATCCAATGTTTCCAATAGTTCATTCTTTTTTAAAGATTTATTTATTTGAGAAGGAGAGTTACAGAGAGAGGAAGATATATCTATATATATACATCTATCTATCTATCTATTTACCTATCTGAGAGAGTGTGAGAGCACGCTCTACCATCTACTGGTTCACTCCTCAAATGGCTGCAATGGCTGGAGTTGGGTCAATCCAAAGCCAAGACCTTGGCACTCCATCTAGGTCTTCCATGTGTGTAGCAGGGGCCCAAGTGCTTGGGCCATCTTCTGCTGCTTTCTGGCCACAGGAAGCTAGGTAGAGTAGCTGGAGTTGCAAGCAGTAGCTTAACCTGCTGATCAACAACGCAGGTACCTTCAATGATTCCCCCTCTCCCTCTTAAAGAAGCTTGCTTTTGTTTGCAAGCTCTAAGGGAAGACATCAACACTGAGCAGAATGGAAACAATGAGTACTGGGGAGAACATTTTCCCATAGGAGTCCTGCAGAGAGTGTCTGGGGAATGCTGTGGGTGCCGAGAGGTGATCTGCAAGGACAGCTGTTGAGAGCAGGGAGGAGACGGCTTCAGGGGTTGGGATGCTTTTGTCACTGCACCCATGGCAGGAAGCAAGGGTTATAAAGTGCTACAAAGTATGGAACCAGAACACACAATTTGCTACAAAGCTCTGAATACCACTTAAAAGATTTTGCTATTAATTCGCTTCATTTTAAGCTGAGCAAATCTTTTCCTTTCTGGCACGCTGATGGATGCAAAGGAGCCTCACTTGAAAGGAGGCTGACTCACTCTAATCACGCCGCACTGATCAGCCGTGATGGCGGAATTGGCTGAAGTGCTGCTTCGTGTTCATTCTAACAGCACTTTGCTTTCATTAGCAGGATGGGGATACTTTATCTTCAGTTCTGCACTACGCCTTAAATAGCTTATCATGGAATTAATGTGCAGTCCACTGTCGTTCCCCCTCTTCGTGGAGGAACGACACAGGACCCTGCGCTGTTCTTTTGTCTGCTCGGCCCTTCCCGGGTTTGCTGCTGGTTCTTCCCGGGTTGGCTACCGTCCCTCCACCTCCGTGGAAGGGCGGTTCCCCCTAGCCACTTTCCCCACTTCCGCGGGGGAGCGGCACACCGCCGGCCGGCTCTCTCGGGGGCTGCACAGGTGTTCCTTCAGATAGATGTTCCCCTTAGATGTTCCTGGTGCATGCTGTCTCTCTCCTCCTTTATAGTCCTCTTCCGCCAATCCCAACTCGGCTGCCCACACGCTGAGTACGCTGCTCTCCTCCAATCAGGAGCAGGATCAGCTCCTGGAGGTCATCACTCAAGTTGGCAAGAGGCAGCTGCGTAGAAGCTGTTTTCTCCTCTCCCAGCGCCATATTGTGGGAGAGCAGATGCATAGAATAAGTCTTAATTCCAGTAACTTAGTCTAGTCTGAGTTGCTCCCAGTTGCTCCCCACAGTCCACACAGGCTCGTGACGCAGAGGTGCAGCTCCTCCAGTGCCCTGCGTCATGTTGAAGCTCGCCCACAACTCCAAGGACTATCTGAAGACCGCTGAGTTGCACATTGAAAGAAGCAATGCTTTTCTCCAACAGCCTTATTTCTTGGCCTCCTGAAAATTTCCTTTTGTGAGATTTATTGGCTTACTTTGATTACAACAATGAAGTTTGATGATTTCAGAATGGTTATAACTGGGAGCTTTTCAGATTTCCTTCTTCTGTATATTCGTACAGTTAGTATCCTCAGTGTTCCATTGTGGAGACATACTGGTACAGAAATTTAAAAAATGGGGCTGGCATTGTGGCATAGTGGGTTAAGCTGCTGCCTTTGGCCTGCGATGCTGGCATCTCATATGAGTGCCTGTTGGAGTCCTGGCTACACCACTTCCGATCCAGCTCCCTGCTAATGCACCTGGGAAAGCAGTGAAGGATAGCCCAAGTGCTCGGGCCTGTAACCCATATGGGAGAGGAGTTCTAGGCTCCTGGCTTCAACATGGCCTAGTCCTGACTATTGTGGCCATTTGGGGACTGAACTAGCAGATGGAAGATTGATCTCTCTCTCTCTCTCTCTCTCTCTCACTCTCACTCTCACTCTCACTCTCACTCTGGCTCTGGCTCTCTGTCTTTCTATAACTCTTTCAAATAAATAAATCTATTTTTTTTGAAAAAAGAAATCATAAGAAGTAACCACATGATACAGTTTCATAACGACCTTGCCCATTGCACGTTACCCAGGGGTGATGTCCTGATGGAGTCGTCCTTCCTGTATGTGCTGTCATCACCAAAAACAATAATCCCAGAGTCAGTATAGTGGTCTGAACCCCAATTAACATGGCTCAGAAAGCACAGTGCTTCATCATACGTACTGAATGACAATAGTCGTTAGGGAAAACAGATTTATTTTTCCTGTTTCATCACGTTATTTTTTAAAGATTTATTTATTTGAAAAGCAGAGAGATGGAGATGGGGGAAGAGAGGGAGGCAGAGAGAGAGAGGTGGGGGGGTATCTTCCATCCTGTGGTTCACCCCCCAAATGGCTGCAACAGCCAGGGCTGGGCCAGGCTGAAGCAAGGAACTCAGAGCTGGTCTCGTGCATAGATGACAGAGGCCAAGGAACCGGGTCTTCATCTGCTGCCTTCCCAGATGCATTTGCAGGAAGCTGGGTTGGAAGTGGAGCAGCTGGGACTCAAACCAGCACTCCAACACAAGAGGCCAGTGTACAGGTGGTGGCATACACTGTGCCCCAGTGCCAGTCTTATGCTTTCCTTAAATTTAATGAAGTATCTTGAACTTGGCAGAGCAAGGGTTTTCCTTTCTTTTCAGTAACCTTGTCCCCCCACTTACCACATAGGTAGAATATTTTACAAATAGTATGAGTGGACATAACATTGAAATTGTTATGTAATGGATGACATATATCTAAGGTATAATCTGGAACACACACATCAGATAGGAAACCCAAAGTTAAATTAACAACAAATTCCAGTGCTTTGTTCTTATAGTAATTTAATTACATGGAAATATTCCCAATGAATCTATGTGGAAATGAATATAACAAACTGGCATTATTTCTCTAGAACTAGAACACTCCCTGTCAGAGCTTTATATATCTGCTTCTGAGTTTCATAGGAGTCAGGGCCACAACATTTGTGTGAAGGAGAGTGTGGTGACAAACTGGACCATCTGATCATCTACCCTGGCACCACGCCCTGGGTCCCTTTCATCCCAGCTCAAGCGTGTGCTATCAGTTAGAATTCAGATACCAGACAGAACCCTGAAGCAGGTCTTATTTTCAAAGGAAAATAACACACCTGTGATAAAGATAGGTAATCTGTTCAGAATATTAGTTTTCTCAAATACCTAGGAACTATCCACAAATACAAAACAGTGTTTAATAGGATAAGCAGAGGAAAACATGTTGGTGCACACAACGAAAAGTCTACACAGAGAGTGAAGTTTGTCACAGCTCCAAAGAGGGTTTTCTTCTAAGTGTATTATTTTAATTTATCCAAAAAACTCCTATGTGAGTATTAGAATCATTACTATTTTACTGATATATTTTATCTATAATTTTATTTTAATATTTCTTATTAAATACAATTATTATAATATTTCTTACTTATGTTTATGAACATAGAGAAGTCTTAGCAAGTAGTAAAAAAACCCAAAAAACAAAAACCCTACTAAATTAGTAGGCAAAGTGAATCAAGTCACTGGTGTTGACTATGCACCAGGGTGTTTTTCTCAATCACTGGCAAGTAGATAAGGAATGAGAAAAACTGTTATATTCTGAGGTCAAATCCTAGTCAAGACAGGAAGACATACTCATAATCAAGCCAGAGTTCTTTAACTTAGGGAAATGCTACTACTCAATAAATACAGGGTCTCAGAAGAAGCAGAATAAAATTCCGTGGCATGCAACTGCTGGAATGAATGTGAATATTTTCATGGTGGGCATGTTGACCACTCTGTGACTGAGGAAGAGAATCAGGCAGAACCGTGAGTGGTCTGACCTTGGGATTTTGAAGAGCGCTCTCATGGGATGCAGGTCGGCTAGTGGAGGATCCCCATCACCCAGCTCAATGGCAGTGATACCCAGGGACCACGTGTCACATCGAGCATCGTAAGTGGTGTCCAGTTGCTGTTCACACGCAATCACCTATGGGAAACAATGAGATGGTGGCTTAAGCAAGTAGTGCATGATAAGAGGAAAGCTTACGGTTTAAGCCAATGAAGTTTGACAGTTACAAGTCAAAATGAATGTACCAGGAGAATAAGAAATCAATATTAGCAGTATTTTTATTCTGAGAGCAGAGATTACCTTAGCAGGTTTCCAAGGATACGGGAAAGTATAAGAAGATCATGGAAAGGAATAATTTTGAAACTCCAAAACGAAAAGAGGAAAGAAACAATGATCCAAATAGAAAGAGATGAGTCAAATAAATGCACAACTAATCAATGTGTCAGTCACCTTTCAATGAGGGAATGGAGTCACCTGGGCAAAGACAAAGAATAAATCTTTAGGGAATTAAAAGTAAAGGAAGTAGGGCAGAGCAGTTAAGTTGTTGGAGATGGCCTGCATCCCATCCTGGAGTGACCGAGTTTGAATCCCTGCTCTACTCCTCATTCCGACTTCCCATTAACGTGCACCCTGGGAGGTGGCAGATGAAGGCTCAGGTACTTGGGTCCCTGTTCTCCACATGGAGACCCACATCAAGTTCTCAACTCCTAACTGTGGCCTGGCCCAGTCCTGGCTGTTGCAGGCAGTCAGAGAACAAATCAGTAGATGGAGGGAAGATCTCTCTCTCTCCTATTTAAAAAAAAAACTAAAGGAAAATAAACTGAGGGTAGTCAGCCAGGTTAGATGGTCTTGGTCGTCGCTGACAGCCAGAAGACAGGAATATCTAAGTGAGGAATGTGACAAGTTTGGAGGAATACAAAAAGGTTCACGTCATTCATAAAAGAAAAGCAAACTGAACAAAAACAAACCTTCATGATTTATCAATCGTTTTGTTGGGATGGCATTAAATTGTAAAACTGCAACCAGGTTTAAAAACATGTCACATTCCACGGTTTGATTATGGTGTAGCTTCCAACTCCAGCAGGTGTTTAGCCCCAAGTCATTAAGTTCATGATACTGGGAGGGAGGAAACTTGACCCCATCATGGTGTCTGGGAGGTGGGACAAGTGGGGGACATTAGGTCATGGTGGGCTGTGCTTTCAGGAAGTAGTTCCCTCTCTCTCTCTCTCTCTCTCTCTCTTTTTAAGATTTATTTTATTTATTTGAAAGAATTGCAGAGAGAAGTCTTCCATCCGCTGGTTCACTCCCCAGGAGCTGAGCCTATCTGAAGCCAGGAGCCAGGAGCTTCTTCCAGGTCTCCCACGTGGGTGCAGGGGTCCAAGCACTTGGGCCATCTTCCACTGCTTTCCCAGGCCACAGCAGAGAGCTGGATCGGAAAAGAAGCATCCGGGACTAGAACTGGCGCCTGTAGTTCTCATGGAAAGGTTGGTTATAAAAGCTGAGTCCACTCAGCCTCTCTGCTTCCTGGCTTACCATGTGATCCCCCCTCAGCATGTGAGCAGCCATCTTCCACCCTCATCAGATGCCAGACAAATAGGGCTGCCTAATCTTGGACTTGGAACCTCCAAAACTGTGAGCCGGAAGAAGTTACTTCCTTCAGAAATAACTTCAAAGTTGACAAATATGTCACTAATCAAAGGGTGAGATTGAGAGATAAGAAAAAAGGAGAAATTGTTTTTAAGATATTGTAAGTATCATATAGGAAAAATTTTATATTAATTACTTTGCTTTTTAAGAATAAATGTGTAAATACAAATACAGATGGATTGTGATTGTGAAAATTCAGGATCACAAGAATAAAACTGAACTTTGTTTTAAAAACTAATTTTTTGCATTTAAGAACTTTTATATTTTGTGAATGCCAACTCATAATAAAAATAAAAATGATTTTTGGATGATGACATGTTAAGTTGGCCTAAGGGCTTGGGCCATCTTCTGCTACTTTCCCAGGCCATAGCAGAGAGCTGGATGGGGAGTGGAACAGCCGGTTCTCGAACCAGTGCCCATATGGGATGCTGGCGGTTCAGGCCAGGGTGTTAACCTGCTGCACCACAGCGCCAGACCCTGAAATTAAATCTTTATTTATAGTTAATTCTAAGAGCAATGGCAGGAAACAGTTTAAATATAAACATATCAGTGAGATTAAAAAACATTAAAAGAAAGCAATAGTAACACAACACGTATAAAATGGTTATGCTAAAGAGGAAGAAGCCAGAGAACTAAAGGCAAACGCTGCTGGTAACATTCTGGTTCTGGTTGCCTGGTTCACAGGCAATAAAGAAGGCCAGAGCAGGGCTGGTGCTGTGGTGTGGTTGGTTAACGCCCTGGCCTGAAGCACTGGCATCCCATATGGGTGACAGTTAGTGACCCAGCTACTCCACTTCCGATCCAGCTCTCTGCTATATCCGGGGAGAGCAGTGGAAGATGGCCCAAGTCCTTGGGCCTCTGCACCCTCATGGGAGACCTGGAAGAAGCTCCTGGCTCCTGGCTTAGGATCGGCACATTTCTGGCCGTTGTGGTCAATTGGGGAGTGAGCCAGCGGATGGAAGACCTCTCTCTTTCTCTCTCTGCCTCTCCTCTGTGTAACTCTGACTTTCAAATAAATAAATAAATCTTAAAAAAAAAAGGCCAGGAATCAATGAGTTTCTCAGCATTTGAAGACCAATAACAGAATAAATTATACTATAAAAATTTAGTGGGAAAACTGCTGAAAAGCACTCAGCCTGGTAGTTAGGATGCTAGGGATCTGACGAGTCCCACTTCAGAGGGTTTTAGCTCCAGCTCCTAACTCCAGCTTTCTGCCAATGCAGACCCTGGGAGGTAGTGGCACTTGGGTGTCTACCACCCAGGTGGAAAACCTGGATTGACTTTCAGTCTTCCAGCTTCAACTCAGCCCACTCCCAGCTGCTGTGGGTACTTGGGGAATGAATCAGCAGATGGGAGCACTCTCTATTTGTTCCTCTCTCTCCATCTCTGTACCTCTCAATAAAAATGAAAAGGTAAAAAAATGTTTATTTGGGGGCAAGGAGTTTTGAAATAAATTCCTAATTTTTCATAAAACATATTTTCCATGAACTTTCTTAATGATTTGAATATCCCCTGTTGATATGATTTCAAAATTTTTGCACTAAAATAAACTTAACTTAAAATTCCATTTTCCATCAGTTTTTAGAAGTACCCTTGTATATATGCGCATATAGAGATGAATGATGACAGAAGAAGGGAGGGAGAATGGGAGAAGGGAGGGAGGGAGAAAAGGAAGAGGGAGGGAGGGAGGGGGAGAGAGAGAGAGAAAGAAGAGAAAGAGGGAGAACATAATTTCCAGCTCAGAGTCAGGATGATGAGGACATCATCTTATGCAGGGTTTCTCAGCCTTTCCAAGGGTTCTTTTTTATTTTTATTTTTATTTTTTTATTTTTATTTATTTATTTTTGACAGGCAGAGCGGACAGTGTGAGAGAGAGAGAAAGGTCTTCCTTTGCCGTTGGTTCACCCTCCAATGGCCGCTGCAGCTGGCGCACTGTGGCCAGTGCACCGCACTGATCCAATGGCAGGAGCCAGGTGCTTCTCCTGTTCTCCCATGGGGTGCAGGGCCCAAGGACCTGGGCCATCCTCCACTGCACTGCCGGGCCACAGCAGAGAGCTGGCCTGGAAGAGGGGCAACCGGGACAGAATCCGGTGCCCCGACTGGGACTAGAACCCAGGTTGCCGGCACCACAGGTGGAGGATTAGCCTGTTGAGCCGTGGCACCAGCCTCCAAGGGTTCTTAATACCACGTGACAGTGAACTGCTGCAACCAGAAAGCACAGCCTGAAGAACCAAGACAAGTACGGGAGTGCCAGGTTTTACATTAAAAACTCAAGTAACTGTCCAACATGGAAACCACTCGAGTGCCTACTGACTGATGAAGGGGCAAACATGATGTGGCCTGTATTTATAATAGAATATTATTCGTCCTTAAGAAGGAGGACTGATAAACACTACAACACGATGAATGTTGAAAATATTACATTAGGTGAAAGAAGCGACATATACAGCTATACATTGTAAGACTATATGAATGTCGCCGGCGCTGCAGCTCACTAGGCTAATCCTCTGCCTTGTGGCGCCGGCACACCGGGTTCTAGTCCCGGTTGGGGTGCTGGATTCTGTCCCGGTTGCCCCTCTTCCAGGCCAGGTCTCTGCTGTGGCTCGGGAGTGGAGGATGGCCCAAGTCCTTGGGCCCTGTACCCCATGGGAGACCAGGAAAAGCACCTGCCTCTGCCATCGGATCAGCGCGGTGCGCCAGCCATTGGAGGTTGACCCAACGGCAAAGGAAGACCTTTCTCTCTGTCTCTCTCTCTGTCCACTCTGCCTGTCAAAAAAAAAAAAAAAAAAAAAAAAGGAAAAAAAATACTATATGAATGTCCATAGAGACAGGAACCAGATCAATTGTTGCCTGGGGTAGGGGAGTTCCCAGATGGGAAGTGATAGTCAGGAGTACTGTGGTTCTTTTAAGTGGAACAAAAGCTAAGTATAGCTTGTGGTGATGGCTGCACAGCCCTCTGAACAGACACAAAAAACCCGAATACTGGCACTAACCCCTTAAATGAGTGAATTGCATGTCGTGTGAACTACCTCCCCATAAGGACACTAAAAATTTTTAAATCCATTTAGAAGAATTTTCCAGCCTATTGTACATCTTTATCTGCCTGAGCATAATACTAATGTGTTTTGCTCCACCAACGTTTTTTCCAGTAAAATTGCTATTTCAGGATAATGCATTATTTTATAGCTTCCCATTTGTGGTCCAGAAACATCTCCCCATAGGCTTAGTGAATTTATGTTCCAGTTCACCTGGAGCATTCTTGATTTATGTTTGCTGTCCTAGAGTCATTATAAACACTGTCCGCTTTCAGGCGTCCTGATTTCGGAATACATGATTTCCCATGTCCCCTTCATCTTGGCACACATGTACTCCAGTGTGGGAAGGATGGCTTTACATAACAGGAAAACACCACCTGTGATGCAGAATCCAACATTTTTTTAAAGATTTATTTTATTTGAAAATTACAGAGTTACAGAGAGAGGTAGAGACAGAGAGAGAGAGAGGTCTTCCATCTGCTGGCTCACTCCCCCAGATGGACACAATGGCCAGAGCTGCACCGATCCAAAGCCAGGAGCCAGGAGCTTCCTCCAGGTCTCCCACATGGGTGCAGGGGCCCAAGGACTTGGGCTTTCCTCCACTGCTATCCCAGGCCATAGCAGAGAGCTGGATCAGAAGGGGAGCAGCCGGGACTAGAAACGGCACCCATAGTGGATGCCAGTGCTTCAGGCCAGGGCTTTAACCCGCTGCACCACCGCACCGCCCCAGTAGAATCTAACTTAAAAATGCCAAATCAAGGGGCTGGCGATGTGGTGCAGTGGGTTAACACCCTGGCCTGAAGCACTGGCATCCCATATGGGCATTGATTCGAGACCCAGCTGCTCCACTTCCAGTCCCGCTCTCCGCTATGGCCTGGGAAAGCAATGGAGGATGGTCCAATTGCTTGGGCCCCTGCACCAGTATGGGAGACCTGGAGGAACCTCCTGGCAACTGGCTTCAGATCAGCACAGCTCCAGATGTTGCGGCCATCTGGGGAATGAACCATCGGATGGAAGACCTCTCTCTTCTGCCTCTCCCCTCTCTCTGTATAACTCTGACTTTCAAGTAAATACATAAATCTTTAAAAAAATGCCAAATCAAGAACTTCACTTTTTAATTGATAACATAATTTAATTGATAAATGATAGCAAGCTTACCTATGAAACTGTAAGAATATTGAAATGCTCCTTTATCAGTAGGGTGACTATATTTGTATTTGTTTAGCTTATTGCTCTCCGATTCTCTGAAATTTATAACTCTCTGTCATTTATAACACAGAGGTGGTAGAAATGGGGTATCTTGATTAACCAGAAAGCCAATTAGACAAAATATGTTCTTCAAGATTACAAGTTATTTATTGTAGAGAGATGACTATAATTTGTAGGCAAACATTTTGAACAAATGTTTCCAAGCCAGCTTGAAAAAAATGTAACAGAATCTTTCTTGTTTTCTATAATATCAATTGGTGCACTAAGCCCATTTGTGAGAAAAATGACTGTTTAGTAATTAATATTAAGGAAGATTTTTACTGAGTGATAAAGATATAATAAAGGCTTCACTACCATAAATTAACATAGCAAAACATAAAGCTAGAGGATTATTTATATAATTATATCACTTATTAGTATATTAGTTGACATATGCAGACAAAATGCAATGTTTGATATAGTAATCTCCTATTTTAATAAATTTGTATGTTTTAAAATCACTAGAAGTGTATCCACAAACTCTAGAAATTCTCATTTGAGATTCTCTTATTTGATTTTGTTTTTGTTATAAGTCTACATTTTATATTTTTAAAAAGATTTATCTATGTATGTATGTTTAAATAGGAAAGACACATTGGGGGCTAGTGCTGTGGCATAGTAGGTAAAGCCACTGCCTGCAGTGCCGGCATCCCATATGGGTGCTGGTTTGAATTCCGGCTGTTCCACTTCCAATCCAGCTCTCTGCTATGGCCTGGGAAAGAAGTAAAAGATGTCCCAAGTCCTTGGGCCCCTGCACCCATGTGGGAGACCCAGAGGAGGTTCCTGGCTCCTGGCTTTGGATCGGCCCAGCTCCAGCCATTGCAGCCAATTGAGGAGTGAACCACCGGATGGAGGACCTCTCTCTCTCTCTCTCTCTCTCTCTGTCTCTCTCTCTCTCTCTGCCTCTCTTTCTCTGTGTAACTCTGACTTTCAAATAAATAAATGAATCTTTAAAAAAAAAATCAAAAAGACACAGTGATTGGGGTAGGGGGGATAGAAAGAGAATCTTCCATTTCTGGTTCACTTCCTAAATGGCCACATGGCTGGGCCGCTGGGGCTGGGCCAGGTCAAAGTCAGGAGTCCAAAGTTACATCTGTGTGTCAGGGATTCAAGCACTGGGACGTCTTTTGCTGCTTTCCCAGGCACATTTCAGGGAGCTGGACTGGAAGCAGAGCAGTGGGGACTGGAACCGGTGCTCTGATATGGGGTGTCAGCGTTGCAGATGGCAGTTTAGCTCATGATGCCATAATGCTGGTCCCATTTCTTATTTTTATTATAATATGCACTCCTTTTAAAAAAGTTTTTTAATCCATTGTAAGTTTCATAAAATATCCTCACTCTGTATTTTATATTGTTTACATTTTTCAACTTTTTGCAAGTAATAATTAAATTAGCATTCAAACAGAAACAGAATACCATGATTTAATCCTCCAACAAATTTAATTATAAGATTTTGCAATATTAATATGGTATCTGAGTCACTTTTCCTCTCGTCACTCCCTAGAAAATAGTAGATAAATAGCAGAGCTTTTCTCAATGGGTATAGATAGCATTTTCAAAAATAAGTACTCTTTATTGATAAATGTAATTTAAAGGACTGAGCATTAATAGCGACTGTGGGGAGATGTGACCCTTAAAAAATTTTCCCTCCAGTATTGTGACAGTTTATTTACAACTTCCCAAAGTTAACAGAGAAAAGAATACACTAACGCTCAGCACAGTCCCCAGGTCCAGTGACTCAATACAGGTACTCCTGGAATAGCTCCTGGGCCTGGGCCTGATCTAATAATATAGGCTAGGGGCTTTCATCATATTTCTGTGATAATTTGATCATCCAATGTCAATTCACTGCTATGGACAGACACTAAACAACCAAAAGTAGACTTGTGAAAAACAACAGCTCTAGGTAGCTTCTCTTTACCACATGTGATTCACTCATTCATTCAACTTTTCATTGATTCAAATATTCATCCTCAGCCCGTTTAGTGTGTATCTTACCCTAACCATGCCTCTCTCACACATGTAAAAATCTCACATTAAAATTGCACATCTTGGGGCTGGCATTGTGGTATAGTGGGTAAAGCCACCACCAGCAACGCCAGCATCCCCAAAAGGTTCTGGTTCATGTACCAGCTGCTCCACTTCCAATCCAGCTCCCTGCTCATCACCTGGAAAAAGTAGCAGAAGATGGCCCAAGTGTTTGGACCCCGGCCACTTACATGGGAGACCAAATGAAACTCCTGGCTCCTGCCTTTGGTCTGGCTAAGTTTTGGCTCTTGTGGCCATTTGTCTGTCTCTGTCTCTCCCTCTCTCTCTCTGTAACTCTGCCTTTTAAATAAAAAAACAAATCCTGGGGCTGGCACGGTGGCGCACTAGGCTAATCCTCCGCCTGCAGCACCGGCATCCCATATGGGTGCCGCGTTCTAGTCCCGGTTGCTCTTCTTCCAGTCCAGCTCTCTGCTGTGGCCCGGGAAGGCAGTGGAGGATGACCCAGGTGCTTGGGCCCTGCACCCCATGGGAGACCAGGAGAAGCACCTGGCTCCTGGCTTCAGATCGGCATAGCTCTGGCCGTAGTGGCCATTTGCGGGGTGAACCAATGGAAGGAAGACCTTTCTCTCGGTCTCTCTCTCACTTTCTGTAACTCTACCTGTCAAATAAAAAAAATCTTTTTAAAAAATTATACAACTGGCAGTTTCTTGTGGTACATTCCAAAACACTTATGGAGAGAGCATCCACATGAAAAAGAAAGACAGAATCAAATATTACGTCTGTCTTTGTGAAAACATTATCTGACCTCAGGGGCCATCCAAAACGGTGTTCCCACAGATGTGTTCCGACGGTGCCGGGTGCTGGTGAGTTGTGCGGACACACCTGGAAGAGAGACGTGAGACTTACCTCTTGCATTAATTATGCACATAAAGAGACACCAGTTGCTATACATTTTCTTAAAAATGAGTACAATAATTCCACTCCCCCTAAGCTGCCCATGCACTTGACCTTCACCCAGAAGGGTCCTAGATCAGGATTTCTGCATAGCCAAGCCCAGAACTGCCCTTCTAATTCCTACTTCTCACAGCCAAATCCCACTTAGATCTAAACCCCGTTCCCCCACGCTGACTTTTCATCTACTTGTATCATAACAATCTCTTCTCCCTTTGGCGGTCCACAGTTTACACCATTTTCTTCACTGTGTTTCGGCATGTCATTATTTGACTCCTGTGCTTCCTCCCCTCCCTCTTCCTCCTCTTGCCTGCGAACAAATTCCAGTGAATTTAAGAAAGGTTTATACGGTATTAGACGTGTAGTACCTAATTGTGAGTATGCATAAACTGTCTTCCATCTATCAACTAAGGACAAATCACACCTGATCTGATCACAAGCTTCCAATAAACTACATCTATTTAAGCTCACGTCAGAACCGAATCAGTTCTGTCCTCTAGAGAGAGTATAATCCTGAAGGGTTAGGATGCAGCGCTATAGTCAAATATTTCTATCATGTTATTCCATCAATACGGTCAGGGACTTCGGAGTCAGGTCTCTCATCTTGAGAGATCTTCATGCAGAGGGCCTGGTTACCTCTGAACACATAGTGCCCTTGACCTTTGACCTCTCTGGATTTGATAGGCTAGACCCAAATCATGAGCTCTCACTCCGTGACTTCCCTGCTCTGAAAAGGCCCTCTTGCAGGGCTGGCAATGTGGCCTAGCCAGTAAAGCCGCCGGCTGTGACACCAGCATCCCACACGGGCACCAGTGCATGTCCCACCTGCTCTGCTTCTGACCCAACACCCCCCTTCACACCCCTTGTCGAAGAGCGCCAGGGTAATGGATTACAGCATCCGTGGAATCTCATGTACCATTTAGCATCTAGTGGCGCCTTAGAGAAAGATTATACACAGTTCCTGTGGGGGCAACTGGATGGTAAAAAGACAGCCTCAGCCCAGAATGCGAAGAAAGAAAAATAAAAAGATTGAAATAAGTGAAGATGCATCTAGGTAGAGTAAGAAATCGAGTCTTAGATGATTAACATCCAGCTATGACAGTGACAGAGAACAAACAGCATTTATCCACTTTCCTGTTTTCTCAGTGCCTCTACAATGCCTATTAAGCCTCAAGGTAATTTTATGAACACAACCAAACAGCTTCATGACTTTAAGAGCTTCAGAGGCAACTTTATGGTCATAATGTCCAATTTGTCCAGGTTCAGGTTAGTAAACTTAAGTGGGAGAGAAAAATCACCCTGCTGCAGCCAAATGACATTTTGATATTAGGATAAATTCTCACATGAGAAGTAGCTAAGAAGATAGGAAAATGCATATTCTGGTTTTAAATGATTGACATCAACTATTTTAAAAGGCAATAGGGGCTGGCGCCACGTCTCAATAGGCTAATCCTCTGCCTTGCGGTGCTGGCACACCGGGTTCTAGTCCCGGTCGGGGCGCCGGATTCTGTCCCTGTTGCCCCTCTTCCAGGCCAGCTCTCTGCTGTGGCCCGGGAGTGCAGTGGAGGATGGCCCAAGTGCTTGGGCCTGCACCCCATGGGAGACCAGGAGAAGTACCTGGCTCCTGCCATCGGATCAGCGTGGTACGCCGGCCGCAGTGCGCCAGCCACGGTGGCCATTGGAGGGTGAACCAACAGCAAAGGAAGACCTTTCTCTCTGTCTCTCTCTCTCACTGTCCACTCTGCCTGTCAAAAAAAAAAAAAAAAAAAAAAAGGCAATAGGGATCCAAAGTATGAATTGGGGAGTGAAGATTAGGGCAATGACTTGTCCCAGAGAGTAACTGGTGGGATAAGTCACCCTGGCACAGAGACATCATCATCTCCAGAGAGAAGATGCTGAAGAGTGGAAAATCTCTGGGATGTAGACAGGAGCAGGAGGCCAGAGGGGAAGAGGCAGGGGAGGCTGAATGAAGACCAGCGATGGCACTGATCCATCCCAAGTCACAGCCGCAGCAACAGCACAGGAACTTGTGTGAATGACTCCTGGTATTTTGCCTTGCTAGGGAAATTTCAGGCTATTTTAGGCCCTTCCAGCGAGGTTTTTGGACTGCCCAGTGGACCCTGCTCTCTATGCCGTAAGTTCTGTTTCCAGGGAGAGAAATGTGCAGGCTTTCTACTTGCACTCAGACATCATGCATGATCATAGGAAGACGGGAGAAACACAAAATGTGCAGTTCCTGAGGCAACTTCCGGGAACTCGACTTGCTACAACCATATAACAAAACCTTTGACACATCAGTGGAGCAGAGGGAGAAGTATGGGATTGTTGTTAAAAACAAAATACTGAAGGAGTGAGAATTGAAGTTGTAAAAATAAATAATTTTGGTAACATAAAGCAGACATAAAGTGCATTTACATCATCTACTGTTGTCGTTTTGTTGATGAGGGTTAAGATAGCATGAGGGTTGAAATGAACCAGCAGGTGGGCTAACAGTGGTCCCTGATATTGGCCAAATATTCTTGTAGATGACTCTGTGGAGCTGTTTTTTCAATTATACTAACATTTACCTCTGTGAGTTGTGAGTAGAGTAGATGACCTTCAATAATGTCAGAGGGTCATATCCAATCAGTTGGAGGCTTTCTTAGAACAAAGATGGCTCTCCCCTGGCAGGAAGGAAGTCTGCCACGGACCCTCCATGCTTACACGGAAACTCTTCCTTGCTGTCCAGGCAGAAGATTTTGGAATCACCAAGCCACAGTTCTTTAAAATAAATACTCCCCTACACTCATACACATCCTGTTGGTTTTGTTTTTCTGGAAAATCCTACACAAAATTTTTGCATGGTTTTGTACGATAAGAACTCTTAGGATGATTACTTCAAAACTATAATGAACTAGGCTGCTTACGACCTGATCAGACACATCTGACATAATTATTTAATTAGCACTACAGCTACAGCAACTACTAGAGGTTTAAAGGGCTGGAATTACTTTGTTTCTTTTCTCCTCCCCCAATCCCACTTACCTGCATTATTGTCTTTTACACTGGGGAATCAATGTCTACAGTATTTAAAAGCAACCACATATTTAAGAGAATTTAGAAAGTCACTGTACACCATACACACTGAGGGAAAGGTGCAGGCTCAAAAGAGGCCAGCATTGTGGCACAGCAGGTAAAGCCACTGCCCACGACGCTGGCGTCCCTTATGGGTGCTGCTTGCGTCCTGGCTGCTCCACTTCCAATCCCCCTCTCTGTTAATGGCCTGGGAAAAGCAGCAGAAGATGGCCCAAGTGCTTGGGTCCCTGCCACCCGCAAGGGAGACCTAGATGGAGCTCCTGTCTCTTAGCTTCAGCCTGGCCCAGTCCTGTCCGTTGTGGCCATCTGGGAGCGTGAACCAGCAGATAGAAGATGTCTGTCTGTCTGTCTCTCTTCCTGCCTCCCTCCCTTCTTCCTTCCCTCTCTCCTTCCTTCCCTCCCTCCCTCTTTCTGTAATTCTGACTTTCAAATGAATAAATAAATTAATAATAATAAATAAATACAATTTTTAATGAGGCCTAAGTAGATCTTAAATTTACACTTCAACAAAAACATCAGTTTCCACAACGATATTTTAGATTCAAATGTTCAGTTTTCAACAACAAATCACAAAACATACAAAGAAACAGGAACATTGGATAGACAGCTCAAAGGAGAAAAATAAACCAACAGAAATCATGCCTGAGAAAGACCAGAGAATGGACTTGCTAGACAAAGAAAGAACTGGAGGACGATATGGAAACGGTTAGGGAATGAAGTATGAACAAAATAGAAACATGAATATAAAGACAGAAAACCTAAAAAGAAACCAAAAAGTAGATTTTGGAGGTGAAAAATACAATAACTGAAATGAAAAAAAAAACATTAGAGGGATTGAAAAACAGAGTTAGGCAGACAGAAGAAAAAAATCAGCAAATTATAAGACAGCACAATTGAAATGATCAAGATATTACAATTGAAATTATCAACTGAAAATCT
The DNA here is from genome assembly GCF_051225735.1 of Oryctolagus cuniculus. NCBI lineage: Eukaryota > Metazoa > Chordata > Mammalia > Lagomorpha > Leporidae > Oryctolagus > Oryctolagus cuniculus. The sequence continues at coordinate 105,728,999 of NC_142879.1, forward strand.
GTAGTACAGAAAGAAAAAAAAGACTGAAGGAAAATCAACAGAGCCTAATGGATCTATGAGACACTATCAAGCACACAGACACAGCATTGGGGAGTCCCAGAAGAAGAGAAAAAGAGGGCAGAGAGATTATTCAAAAAAATAATGGTTAAAGAGTCCCAAATCTGAGGAAAGACAGGAATATGAACACCCAAGAAGCATAATGAACTCTGAGTAAGATGAAACTCAAAGATACACAACACCAAGACACACAGTAATCAAACTACCCCAGAGTGAAATTTGAAAGCAGCAACATAGAGGTGACACACACAAAGGATTCTCAATATTATCAGCAGATTTCCCATCAGAAACTTGGGAAGCCAGATGGCAGTGGGCTGATGTATTCAAAGTGCGGAAAGAAAAAAAGCGGTCAAACACCTATAGCCAGTAAAAGGGTCCTTCCACAGTGAGGGAGATACTAAGACATTCCAGGTCAATAAAAGCTGGTGGAGTTTACCACCTCTGGAGCTGGCCTGCAAGAAATGATAAAAGGAGTCCTGTAGGTTGAAATTAAAGGACCTAGAAGCTGCATGAAGACATAAAAATCTCATGAAAGGTAAATATACAGACAATTGTATAAGCTAGTATTATTTTAACTATGGCTTTAACTCCATTTTTGTTACCTATGCAATTTAAGAGATGATACACATTTAAACGTTTACTACCTGAAAAAACTAGCATTATTTCAATTTGGTTTGGAATATCACATTTTATTTCCTACATAATTTAGGATATTAATACATAAAATGAGTTTATGGTTTTAGATATACATTATGTAAAATGTAATTTTGTAACATCAATAACTGAAAGGGCATAGATACAGGGCTGTTTGGAGCAGTTTTTGTACATAACTGAAGTTAAGCTGTTCTAAATTAAAATCATAGTGTTACGACTTCAGTCTATTAGATATACTCTCCATTGTAACCATAAAGAAAATAGCTATAGAATGTATGTAAATGGAAATGAGAAGGGAGCTAAGGTTTTACTTCAAAAAGAATCAACCAAACACAAAAGACAATAATGTAAGAAATGAGGGGAAAAGCTATAAGGTTTATAGAAAACAAATATCCAAATGTCACAAGTAAGTCTTCCTTATTAATAATAACTTTAAATGTAAATAAAAAAAAAAGGTTGGCAGCACGCATGTATAAAACACTCAATCCAACCATATGCTACGATCTACAAGATGCTCACTTTAGATTTAGGACACAAACAAGGGAAATGCAATGAAAAGAGAGCAGAGTATCTAAACTAATATCACGTAAAGCAGGTGTCATTTTTAATTTAATTTTTTCTTTATTTATTTGATAGAGTTAGAGAGAGAAAAAGACAGAGAGAGGTCTTCCTTCCGTTGGTTCACCCCCCAAATGGCTGCCACGGCCAGCACCGCGCCGATCCGAAGCCAGGAGCCTGGTGCCCCCTCCTGGTCTCCCAAGCGGGTGCAGGGACCCAAACACTTGGGCCATCCTCCACTGCCCTCCCGGGCCACAGCAGAGAGCTGGACTGGAAGAGGAGCAACCGGGAACAGGTGTCATTTTTAAAAATTATAAAAAAAAAAACAAAGAAAGACATTATATATTAATGAAGGGTTCAGTACAGCCAGAAGATCTAATATTTATAAACAATTATATATATATATATATAATAACAAACCAACAAAACATATTAAGAAAAGACAGAAAAGAAGGAAAAACAGACAATTATTCTGCAGTAATTGGTGGAGAATTTAATAACTCCACTGCCAATCACAAATAGAACAATCAGATAGACGATAAGTAAGGAAACAGAAGTCCTGAGAAACGTAATAAACCAAGCAGATCTAACAGACACACACAGCACACCAACGGTAACAGAACACAAAATCTAACAAAGTACACTCTACTCATCGGTAACAGAACATACCATCTTCTCCAATGCTCATGAAACATTTTTCCAGAAAAGGCCATATGTTAGACCACAAATTAGTCTCAATGGATTTAAGAGATAGATATTATGCAAATTATCTTCTCTGACCACAGATGAAGTTAAAAATCAATTTAAAAGAAGGGAAGTTGGCAAATTCACAAATCTGTGGAGCTTAAAAAACACATTCTTAAATAACCAGTGGATCAAGAAGAAATCACAAGAGGAATTATAAAATATCTTGAGACAAACAAAAACAACAACAACATACCAACTCATAGTACACCCATGAAATGATGCTAAGGGGGAAATTTATATTTACAAATGCTTACAGTAAAAAAGATTAAAAAAAACCTCTCAGATCAACAATCTAACTTCACAACTTAAGGAACTAGTAAAAGAACAACTAAGCCCAAAATTAGTAGAAGAAAGGAAACAATAAAAATTAAAGAAGATATGGCTGAAATAGAGATTAGGAAAAAACAATAGAGAAAATCAATGAAACTAAAATTAGTTCTCTGGGGCTGGCACTGTGGCGCAGTAAGTTAATCTTCTGCCTGTTGACACCGGCATCCCATATGAGCGCCGGTTCAAGTCTCAGCTGCCCTCTTTCAATCCAGGTCTCTGCTATGGCCTGGGAAAACAGTAGAAGACGGCGCAAGTGCTTGGGCCCCTGCACTCACATGGGAGACCAGGAAGAAGCACCTGACTCCTGGCTTCAGATCGGTGCAGCTCCAGCTGTTGTGGAGTGAACCAACGGAAGGAAGACCTTTCTCTCTGTCTCTCCCTCTTACTGTCTGTAACTCTCTCTCTCTCTCAAATAAATAAATAAAACCTTTAAAAAATAAAATTAGTTCTCCAAAAAGATAAAAAAAATTAACAAACCTTTCAGTCTACTAAGGAAAAACCAGATGACTCAGGTTATTAGGAGCAGAAGTGAAAGTGGGGACATTACTACTGAAGTTGTACAAATAAAAAGATGATAAGCCAGTAGTAGGAACAGCTCTTGAGAACACATCAGATAATGCGGATGAAATGAAGACATTTCTAGAAATATGCAACCTACCAAGACTGAATCATGATGAAATACTAGTCATACATAAACCTATAACTAGTAAGGAGACAGATTCAGTAACCAAAGATCTCCACAAAAAGACAAGTCTTTGGCCAATGACTATTTGAATAATAACTAAAACAAATCCTTCTCAAACATCCAGAAATAAAAAAGGAGAGAACAAGTGCCAACTTTTGCTATAAGTTCAGCATTGTCTGCGTACCAAAGCCACATGAATACACTACAAAAAAAGGATAAGTACAGACCAATATTCCTTACAAACATGGATACAAAAATCCTTGACAAAATATTAGCAAACCAAATTCAACAGCACATGACAGGATTACTTATGACCAGGTGAAATGCAAGGAAGGCCCAAAATATATGAAAATCAACAAATGTAACACACCACACCACATTAACAGAATGAAGAGAAACAAATCATATGATCATTTTAATTGATGTAGAGAAAGGATTTGACAAAATTCAACACCTTCTCATGATAAAAACAATAAACTCAACAAACTAAGAATAAAAGAAAACTACTGCAGTACAATAAAAATCACATAGGAATAGCCACAGTGAGCATACTACTCAGTGGTGAAAGTTTCAAATGTTTCCTCTCAGATCAGTAAGGCAAGGATCTCTCTCCTCCACTGCCACACCTGTTCAAACATGATATTAGACTCCTCAGAGCAATTAGGCCAGAAAGAGACATAAAAGCATCCGAACTAGAAGGAAAACGCTATCTGTTCACAAGTGATGTAATCTTATATGTAAAAAAATCTTATACCCTCAATATTACAAAATATTACTGAAAGAACTTTAAAAAGGGAGACTGGCAATGTGGCATAGCTGGCACAGGCCTCCAGCTACAGATGTGGCACCATATGGGTGCCAGCTGCTCCACTTCTGATCCAGCTCCCTACTAGGGGCCTGGGAGAGCAGTGGATGATGGCCCAAGTGCTCGGACCCCTGCACCCACATGGGAGACCTGGATGGAGCTCCTGGCTTCTGGTTTCAGATAGGCTAAGCTCTGGCCATTGCAGCCATTTGGGGAGTGAACCAACAGATGGAAGACCTCTCTGTCTCTCCCTCTCTCTGTAACTCTGCATCTCAAATAGATAAATAAATCTTTAAAAAAAATTTAAAAAGATACAAATAAACAGAAAGGCATCTTGTTAATGAGTTGAAAACCTCAATATTTTTTAAAAGATTTATTTTATTTATTTGAAAGACAGAGTTACAGAGAGAGATAACGACAGAGAGAGCGTTCTTCCATCCACTGGTTCACTCCCCAGATGGCCTCAATGGCTGGAGCTGCACCAATCCAAAGCCAGGAGCCAGGAGCCTCCTCCGGGTCTCCCACGTGGGTGCAGGGGCCCAAGTTCTACTGCTTTCCCAGGCCACAGCAGAGATCTGTATCGGAAGAGGAGCAGCTGGGACTAGAACCGGCGCCTATATGGTATGCTGGCGCTTCAGGCAACTCCTATGGAAATCCAAACAACGTCTTTCATAGAAATTGAAAAACCAATCCTACTAATATCAAGGGACTATGAATAGCCGCAAGTTCTTAACAAAGAAGAACACAGTTGGAAGACTCAGACTTCCTGATTCCAAAGCCTAAGAAAAATGACAATTTAATCAACCAATGGTTCTGGAAAACTGGTTAGCCAAATGCAAAAATTGAAGTCAAAATCTTGTCTAACCCCATCAACAAAAACGAGCTCAAAATGGCTCAAATACCTAAACATAAGAGCTAAAGCCACAAAACTCTTGAAGAAAACATAGGAGATGTTGGATTTCACAATGGTTTCTTGGATATAATACCAAAGTCATAACAATAAAAAAGTGGACAAACTAGACTTTATGAAAGTAAAAACTTTAGGACATAAAAAGACACTATTAGCAAAGTAAAAAAGCAACACATAGAACTGTGTGTTGAGAAAGCATTTAAAATGTTGAAAAAGCATTCACAAATCATATTCTGATAAGGCATTACTACTCAGAATATATAGAGAACTTCTAAAACTCAATAACAAAAGAACAGACAACTTGATTAAACAATGGGCAAAACATCTGAAAAGATATTTCTTCAAAGAAAATATTTAAGTGGGTATTAAGCACATGAAAAGATGCTCGACTTCAGTTACAGTTAGGGAAATGCAAATCAATATCACAACGAAAGGGGCTGGCGCAGTAGATTAAAGTCCCATACAGACACCTGTTCCAGTCCTGGCTGCTCCACTTCCCATCCAGCTCTCTGCTATGGCCTGGGAAAGCAGTAGAAGATGGTCTAAGAGCTTGGGCCCCCGCATCTGCATGGGAGACCTGGAAGAAGCTCCTGGTTCCTGGCTTCAGATTAGCTCAGGTCTGGCCATTTGGGGAGAGAACAAGTAGATGGAAGACCCCTCTCTCTCTCTGGCTCTACCTCTCTGTGTAACTCTGTCTTTCAAATAAATAAAAAATAAATCTTAAAAAAAAACACAAAGAGATATCCACTCATAGCCTTTAGGATGGCTATCATCAAGAAAATCAAACACTAGGAAGTGTTGGCAAAGATGGAAAAAAAAAGCAGAACTCTATGCACTGTTTGTAAAAATGTAAATGGTACCGCTATTGTGGAAGACAATGATTCCTCAGAAAACTAAAAACAGAATTAACATTGGATTCAGTAATTCCACTTTTGAGTATATGCTAAAAAGAACAATTAAAGAACTCGAAATGTTTGTACACGCACATTCATAGCAGCATTATTTATAATGGCCAAAAGGTTTAGGCAACCTAATTTGCCATCCATAATTGGATGGATAAGCCAAGTGTGCTATATAAATACAAAGGAATACTATTGTAGCACAAAATGGAAGGCAATTTTGACACACACCACATGGATGAATGTTGAGGACATTATGTTGAGTGAAATAGGCCTGCACAAAAAGACAAGTAATGTATGATTCCACTTATAGGAAGCACTTAGAATAATAAAAACTGCAGGCACGGAAAGCAAATTGGTGGTCTCCAAGGACTGGAGGAGGGGAGAAGAGGAGTTACTGTTTAATGTATTTAAAATCAGATTTGTAAGATAAACAGTTCTACAGAAAAATGTTAGTGATGGCAGCTAATAACATGAGTATAGTTAACAACATTTAATTATACATTTAAAATGGTTAAGAGAATAAATTTTATGTTGTTTGCATTTTACTAAAATATAAATTATTAAATGAAATAGAATATTCTACAGTGGACATAAAAAAAAAAGACTACTACCTCACATACACAACTCTTCTCAAAATAGTTTTTGAGAATGATTGTGATTTTTGTGTCAACATTTATTTAATAAATCTCATGAGGGCTATATTGCTTCCCACTAGGAAATTCACTTTTACACAACATTTTGCATTTAAAGAGGATCAAAATTCTGATGTTTCTGCAAATGGTAGACAAGGTTAAGATGACTCAAGGTAGCTGACTGGCTCATTCCAAACACCTCTTCTATCAGTGCCCACGTGATTTCCCTTGAAAAATCTGCCTTCTCTCCAGTCCACCAGACTCTACATTGGGCCCTTTGGATAGGTCTTACCTGTTGTCTAGTAGAGAAGGTGTGATGCTTTCTTTAAAGCCATCAAGATCCCACTGCTTGCAGTACCCTCCTTGGCTTTGGACAACAAATGATGCAACTAGAGCTGTCCAAGGTACTCAGTTCTATATGTCTATGGACAGGTACACATATGTACAGTACTGCATGGAGCCGAGCACACATCATAGTTCTTTTTTTAAAAAGACTTATTTATCTGAAAGGCAGAGTTACAGAAAGAGAAGGAGAAACAGAGAGAGACCTTCTACCCACTGGTTCACACACCCCAAATGGCTACAATGGCCAGGGCTAGGCTAGGCTGAAGCCAGAAGCCTGGATCTCATCCCAGGACTCTCAAATGAGTACAGGGGGCCAAGTATTTGACCCATCACCTGCTGCCTCCCAGGGTGTGCATTAGCAGGAAGCTGGAATCAGGGCACAGCCAGGACTTGAACCTCGGCACTCCAAGATGGGATTCTGGTGTTCCCAAGCAGCAGCTTAACCACTAGGCCAAATGTCTACCCCTTCCCTTCTAGTTTCAAAAATTGTTCCTTGGCCTGTCAGTTTTTCTCATTGTCTTTGGAAGTAGCACTAAATGATATCAGTCTATAGCTCCAAAATTTTAATTTCTATGATATATATCTATATATCTGATTATATATATGTGTGTTTATACACACACACACACACACACACACACACACACTGTCACTCCCCCTCTTCGCGGAGGAACGACACAGGACCCTGCGCTGTTCTTTTGTCTGCTCGGCCCTCCCCGGGTTTGCTGCTGGTTCTTCCCGGGTTGGCTACCGTCCCTTCCACCTCCGTGGAAGGGCGGTTCCCCCTGCCACTTTCCCCACTTCCGCGGGGGAGCGGCACACCGCCGGCCGGCTCTCTCGGGGGCTGCACAGGTGTTCCTTCAGATAGATGTTCCTCTTAGATGTTCCTGGTGCATGTTGTCTCTCTCCTCCTTTATAGTCCTTTTCCACCAATCCCAACTCTGCTACCCACACGCCAAGTACGCTGCTCTCCTCCAATCAGGAGCAGGTCCTGCTGTTTATTGGTTGAACTGGAGGCAGCTGTGTAGAAGCTGTTTCCTCCTCTCCCAGCGCCATATTGTGGGAGAGCAGATGCATAGAATAAGTCTTAATTCCAGTAACTTAGTCTAGTCCGAGTTGCCCCCCCCACATATATATATATATAAAATCCCTAGATAAAAAGCTTTCTTTTCTTTCACCTGCTAGTAAGTTAAAAAGAATGTCTTGCCTGAATCTACTGCCTAGTCTTGACTGATTGAATGCAGAGTGGGCATTGGACCCAGTGTGGACTACTGAAATTCCTTTCATTTGGTGCTGAAAGTCCAGGTTGGTTAGTTCTTAGCACAAGATCCATATGCCTATGGCCTGGGGAGGCTGAGGCTGTTATTTGGGGGTAGACTTAAAGAGCTACATGAAGTTCCCAAAGGCTGGTGGGCAGGCAGGGAGGCTGATGAGCAGAGCAAGAAGCAAGAGATAGCAGAAGTCTTGGTTGCCCTTCATTTTCCTGTCCCCATTGCAGACCCCTGAACGCTGTTCTTATTTATGAGGTTGCCTATTGGATCTTATTCTTCCTTAGTCCTTACAACCAAAAACCTTTGACTAAAAATACATCATTATCTACTGTGTTAAATAGCTTAATTCAAATTTGGAACATGCTCAGTTCAAAACACATGAGCCCACACGTTCAGAGAGATCATAAAATTCTAAAGGAGTCTACTTATTCAAAGTTCAGTTTTATATAAAAAAAGAATTTTAAGTGGCTTTATTTTCAAACAAGGTAAGAGTCACCTCCCCAAAGTACAAAAGTATATTCTAACTGAGCAAAGTACTCATTTTCTGTGGGGAGCAACTCGGACTAGACTAAGTTACTGGAATTAAGACTTATTCTATGCATCTGCTCTCCCACAATATGGCGCTGAGAAGGGAAACAGCTTCTACACAGCTGCCTCCAGTTCAACCAATAAACTGTAGGACCTGTTCCTGATTGGAGGAGAGCAGCGTACTCAGCGTGTGGGTAGCAGAGTTGGGATTGGTGGAAGAGGACTATAAAGGAGGAGAGAGACAACATGCACCAGGAACATCTAAGGGGAACATCTATCTGAAGGAACACCTGTGCAGCCCCCGAGAGAGCCGGCCGGCGGTGTGCCGCTCCCCCGCGGAAGAGGGGAAAGTGGCTAGGGGGAACCGCCCTTCCACGGAGGTGGAAGGGATGGTAGCCAACCCGGGAAGAATCAGCAGCAAACCCGGGGAGGGCCGAGCAGACAAAAGAACAGCGCAGGGTCCTGTGTCGTTCCTCCACGAAGACGGGGAGCGACAATTTTCTTGTATGGTATGAAAATTCTAAAGCTCTGCAAACTTTAAAAAATTATTTTCCCTCTAGTCTTTTTTCAACATACTATACTATTCTATAAAGTACTAGCCCTACATTTTCAAAATTCATAATATTCAAGTAATATATAACTTTATATTCCATGCTAAGCCTCTAACTGTACTCCATAGTTTTATTTTTCATTTTTAAAAACAGATTATTTTATTTATTTGAAGAGGAGAGAGAGAGAGAAAGAGAGAGAGAGAGGCAGACAGACAGACCAGTTGGGGCTAGGTCAGGCTGGAGACAGGAGCCTGGAACTCCATCCAGGTCTCCCACATGGGGAGCAGGGACCCAAGTACCTGGGTCATCCTCTGCTGCTTTCCCAGACGCATTAGCAGTGGACTGGATCAGAAATGGAGAAGCCAGGACTTGAGCTGGCATTCATATGGGATGCCGACATCACATGCAATAGCCAAACCCACTGCACCTCAGTGCTGACCCCTATTTTTCATTTTGACATAATTTCAATCTTAGACAAAAGTTAGCAAAAGAAAAAACAAAGTACTATTTTTCATGAATCATTTGAGACTAAATGGGTTACATGATGCCCCTTCATCTGAGTACTTTAGTACTGCAAACAAGGACATTCTCCCTACACAACCAACAACATCAAGTAGACCCATCAACTCATCCACACACCTCACTCAAATTCCATCAACTGTCCAACTAGGACTTTTACAACAAAAAGATCATGTTCAGCATTTAGTTGTCATTTCTCCTTGACCTCCTACAATCTGGAGGAGTCCCTCAATATTCCCTTGAATTGGCATGACTTTCAGTTTTAAAAGATTTTATGCCATTTATTTTATAGAATGTTTTCAAATTTCAACTTACTGGATAGTACCTTGTGTTACGTTTGGCAGGAGTACATAGAAGGGATGCTGAGTCTATGTCCTGCATCCTCTCTGGTGGAGTGTTATTTTCATTTGACCATGACCAGTTATGTTCATTTTGATCACTTGGTTCATGGTTGTATACGACAGGATTCTTCTCTGCAAACTTGTCCTTTTCCTTTCACATAAGAAAACAAGTATTTGATGCAGAGGTATTTTCAGACTATGAAACTACCTAATTTCTTTTTTTTTTTCTAAAGATTTATTTTATTTATTTGAAAGACAAAGTTACAGAGAGAGGTAGAGACAGAGAGAGAGGTCTTCCATCCGCTGGCTCAATCCCCATATGGTCGCAGCAGCCGGGGCTGCGCTGATCTGAAGCCAGGATCCAGGAGCTTCCTCCAGGTCTCCCACGTGGGTTCAGGGGCCCAAGGACTTGGGCCATCTTCTACTGCTTTCCCAGGCCATAGCAGAAATCTGGATCGGAAGTGGAGCAGCCAGGACTAGAACCATCACCCATATGGGATGGCAGGACTTCAGGCTGGGGCTTTAACCCACTGTGCCACTGCGCTGGCCCCGAAACTATCTCATTTCTAATCAAAACTGAACCCACTAGTTTCATTACTCCTGCTACTCTTCTCACTGGCATTATTCTGTAAGCAGAAGCATTTGCTTCTTTGTGTCCATGTATTCATATGCTTATGTATGCTAGTAGGGACCAATGGACTTTTTTTTTTTTAAATAAAGATTTATTTATTTGGGACTGGTATTGTGGCACAGCAGGTTAATCCTCTGCCTGCAATGCCAGTATTCCATAAGGGGCATTGGTTTGAGTTCTAGCTGCTCCACTTCTGATCCAGGTACCTGCTAATGGGCTTGGGAAGCAGCAAATAATGGCCCAAGTACTTGGGCCCCTGCCACCCAAATGGGAGGCCCAGATGGAGTTTCAAGCTCCTGTTTTTGACTTGGCCAGCCTCTGCCATTGCAGCCATTTGGGGAGTAAACCAGCAGATGGATAATTCTCTCTCTTTCTCTCTGTAAATTTAATATTAATCTTTAAGATGTATTTATTTATTTGAAATGCAGAGGCAGGGGAAATCTTCCATCTGCTGGTTCACTACCTTAACAGCTACAATGGTCAGAACAGGGCTATAGAGATGCCAGGAGCCGGGAACTTCATCCAGGTCTCTCCTGTGGGTAGCAGGGCCCCAAGCACTCAAGTCATCTTCCGCTGCTTTCCCAGACACAACAGCAGTGAGCGGGATCAGAAGTGGAGCAGCTAGGACTTGAGTAAGTAGTCATTTGGGATGTCAGCACTGCAGACAGTGGCTCAACCAGTTCTGCCATAGCGCCAGCACCACCAGTGAACTGTTTACCCCACGGATCACTGTCCTTACCACAGCATTCCTCATTCTTCTGTTGCTCAGACTCTCCAGGATCTGGTCAGTGGGCACTACTTCGAGTTGGCTTCTACATCAGTCTTCTGAGTATTCCCTTTCTTTGGGGGCTTAGTAAGGCCCAGGCTCACTTTAAATAGCCCTAAAATCAGCCTATCTCCAAGACCCCCTGTTCCCTGTTGGTTGAGAATTGTTTAAAAACTGAGAGCTAGGTGCATTGTGGCTTGCAGGCCCTAGTGGTGGACACTGCTAGGTAATACCAATGTGCACACACACATATGTAGCATCCACACCACACAGGATTTTTATGTTTATATATAGATAGGCAACCAGGGGTCTACACAGATGACTTTAATTCCAGTCCAACACCATTGGACTCAGATTTCTCCCTTTTCCTATTTGTAATGCTCTTCACTAGCAATAAGGAACCTGGCTCTCGGCATCCTTAGTATATTTCCTTGCCCTTGGCCTTGGTCTTCACCCTGGCCCTGTGCAGACACTTTCTTCACTTCGTTCTGGCTCTGAAAACCCACTCTGGGTCACCCACCATCACCCTATGTGGATGCCCTTGCTGGGCCACCCGGGGACCCACACCCCATGCTGGCCAAGCTCCACCCCTACCCCACACTTGTTTAGCTCTTGCTCTGAATTATTCCAAAAGGAATGCAGGCAGGCAGGCAGGTAGGTAGAATACATATCTTTAATCAATAAATCACAACCTTCCTTTACCCTACATCATGCACTGGGGACTTGGTCTAAAATTGGGCATGTGGGCAACAGATTTAAAGCCATAAAATATTCTGTCATCGGAATGATGTCTGAATAAATCACCAAAAGTACTTCCTGTTCTTTTGTAATGAAATGTTAAGTGTCCTGTTAGAAGCCAGTGTCTCCAGAGAGAAGCCCACAGAAATGAGAAGCGAGAACTGCCCTTTAAATTTAGGCTGTTTCATTTCTTTATTCAAGGTATAGACTGCTTTTCCAGACATTAGTTGACTTGTTTAAGGAGGTTTATGTCCTGGGAGGTCATATTATTTATTGATTGATTATATACCAGGGCCTGCTAATGCTTTTCATTAATAATGTTTGCAAGCTCAGTCGCCCTTTTGCTCTCTGCGGTATCTGGAGGTTTTCTACAAAGGTGTATTCCACTTAACAAAAGAACAAAGGGTATTTTAAAGCTGGCATTCATGGTGAATGTTAGCAAACTAAATCTTACATGTATTGTAATTAAGTCACTTGACATTTAGAGTAACATTGCATTGACTCCTGTGAGGGACTTGTGTTTTTTGAAACAGAAAGAGGCACCCATTTGGGAACTCCAATTTTCATTATTTAGCAACTACTGATTAAGCACCTACCATCTGTATAGCACTGAGTAAAGATGAGCTGGGATTATTATTTCACAAGAAAGATTTTCAGAATCAGAAAGTGTCAGTAATTACACTAAGTAGTTTACTTCTCCCATTACATTTACTGTTAACTCTGAAAAATTTTATTTATCTAAAAGGCAAAGAGACAGAGATAGGGACAAGAGACAAGGAGAGTGGTCCCATCTGTGGGTTCATTCCAGAAATGCCTACAATTCTTGGGGAATGGACCAGACCAAATCCAGAAGCAGCGAACGCAATCTAGATCTCCCACATGAGTGTCAGGGATCCAAGTATTTGAACAAATATTGCTGCCTACCAAGGTGCACATTAGTGGGAAGCTGAAATCAGAAGCAGAGCTAGGACTTGAACCCAGGCATCCCAATATGGGAAGTGGGTGTCCCAAGCAGTGTCTTAATGGCTGGGCCAAATGCCCACTCATTTACTCTATACACTCTCTATACAATCTCTCAGATGGAGGGCTAGCTCCATCTCTCAGATGGAGTCCTCCTTCCTGCTTCTAAGCCCCTGTGGCAGGAAGAAGAGACAAGGTGCTCAAGTGTGGGTCTCTAGTCTCAGACTCAAGGGCTTTGGCTGGCGTGGCAGCCAGGGGCCCTGTGGCCTCCCATACCGGTGTCTGCGCTTGCGCTCCTGAGGTCTGTTCTTCTCACAGGCAGGGCTTCTTGTAGTTCCTCCTTGCAGATTAAGGATCAGGTTGGCCCTAGCTGTTGCTGAGAACATGCTGAGTTCTGACTGCGGCTCCCATTTAGGTCTGACCCAGTGACCTGCTCTGTGCCTCCCAGTGCAACACCTCTGTTCCCTGAGAAACTCCCCTCGAGAAACGCTCCCGATTCCCTGTTACTTTTGGGCTTCTGGACTTGAATGGCAGGGTCTGAGGAAGCTGACCTGGGTTCCTCATCTGCCTCATCACTGTGCATCTCCAAGGAACAAGGTGGGGGCTCGCCCCAGGCTAGACTACAGCAGCTTCGGAAGCTTCTGGAAGGTGGAACAAGTGTGGTACAAGGAGCAAGGGTGGGAGCTGCTCTGCCCTCATCGTCAGGCATTTGGTACAGTGGTTAAGACGCTGCCTGGGACACCAGTGTCATAGATCAGAGTGCTGGGTTCAAGCCCCAGCTCTGCCCCTTATTGTATCTTCCTGCTAATGTAGACCCTGGGAGGCAGCAGGTGATGGCTCAAGCAGTTGCTTTCCCACCACCCACATGGGAGACCCAGACTGAGTTTCTGCCTTCTGGCTTCAGCCTGGCTCAATCTTAGCTGTTGTGGGCATTTGGGAGTGAACCAGTAGATGGTAGATTTCTTTCTGTCTCCAACTCTCTATCTTTTAGATAAAATTTTTAAAAAAAGCTCATCTCATTCTCCTGCCTCATTCTGTCCCATCTTTCCACAATTACTCTACAAATGGGAAAGTCTTCCCTCATGTTTCTATCCTGTCTTCCATGAAACTCTCAGGTGTATCCCTGGAGACACTGTCATATGCTAAAGAGAAGACACAGCAATATAGACAGACTTTTCTCAGGAGATAGTCTGAGCCCTGCTACATATTCCTATTTTTTGGAGGTTAAAAGCTGAATATGACCTCACTCACTTTCTGGCATGCCTTCAGGAATAAATCTCAATTCCCTCCAGACAGGGGGTATCTCAGGCACATCAGGCTGAAGATCACATTCTTGGAGAGGCAACAGAGAGAAGCATGATAATAAATTTCACATTTCTTCCCCAGGAGTGTGTGCAAGAGCCCTGGCTGAGAAAGACCGTGGCGCATGGAAGGTACTAAAAGGCTCTGGGTGGCCTGGCTAACAGGTGTTAGGAATGGGGGTTGGGGCGGGTAATGCCTGAGGAACACAGAGGTTTAGAAAGAAGGACAGCGATCAGCAGGTGCCAGCATGCAGGACTGCAGAAAAGCCCTCCTTAAGTGGCTTCCTCTGGCCACCGCGTGGAATTCTGAGCACAGGGGTGGCAGCATCTGATGTGGGTCCTTCTGGCCGCAGTGTAGAGAAAGGACTGGAAGGAAAGGAATGAGACTCAACGCGCGGAGTTCAGAAAACCTAACTAGAGCAGCCCAGATGATAGATGAGGGCTAGCACTGGGCTAGGGGCAGTAAGGGAGGAGTCTGGGGATATTTAACAAAGTTTTACGTTTACAGATAGTTGGTCCCTGACTTGTGATGATGTGACTTGTGAATTTTCGACTCTACGATGGTACAAAAGCCATATGCGTGAGATAGGAACTGTTCCTCAAATTTTGAAATCGAGTCTTTTCACAGGCTGGCGATACGTGGTCTGCTATTTTGCAGCAGTGATGGGGTCCAGCAGAGGCTGCAGCTCTGTTAGCCCGCCTTGACCCTGAGGAGGAGCAACGGATGCTCCACAGTGCATGTATGCTGCCAGCATCTTTTGTATACTATGTTTTGTGTCTTCACATCCCATAAGTCTACAGAATGCCCGCCTGTGCATGTCCTTGAGATGGTCAACTTTTATTATAAAATAGGCTCTGTGTTGGGAGGCTTCACCCGTATTTATGGTAAGTTAGGCTGCTCTATGATATGTAGGTCAGATATATATATATACATATATATATATAAAGATTTTTTTATTTATTTAAAGAATTACAAAGAGAGAGGCAGAGATAGGGGGAGAAAGAGAGAGAGAGAGCTCCTCCATCTGTGGGTTCATTCAACAAATGGCTGCAATGTCTAAGACTTGGCCAAACTAAAGCCAGGAGCCTCTTCCAGGTCTCCCATGTAGGTGGCAGGGGCCCAAACACCTGGGCCCATCTTTCGCTGCTTTTCTCAGCCCATTAGCAGGGAGCTGGATTGGAAATGGAGCAGCTGGGATATGAACCAGCAACCATATGGGATGCCAACATCGCAGGCAGTGGCTTTACCTGCTCTAGCACAATGCCAGCCCCTTGTAGGTAAGATACATCAAATGCCCTTTTTATTTGACATTTTAAACTTACAGTGGGCTCATCAGGATGCAACCCCACCCTAAGTCAAGGAGCATCTGTAGTTTCAGACGTGGCAGGTGAAGAACAGGAAGACTGAGGGGAGAGCCTGAGATAGCTGGCATGAGCATTGAGCAGGTACAGTTGTCTCAAAGCAGAATTCCGGGAAGGTGGAGTATTTTGTTCTGTTTTGGACACATTGAGGACAGAGTGCCTGCCACTCCTCTAGGATTTTCAATATCCACTCATGAGCATATAGTGTATTTTGTGAAGTGAGAAATTCAAAGAAAATCTATTCTAAAATCCTTTACTCCCAGCTGTGGCCTTCTCTGAAAATTCAATTTAAACAGAAAATGAGAAAACTGATTTCTAGTTTGACTCGGCAGTTCACGGTTTGCCATATATTTATTTTCTGTCCTCTAAAAGTTTCACTCTACAGGCATATCCCTACCATTTTCAGGTTTTATTTCAAATAAAAACCTACAAATAATTCTGGACCAGCTGAATTTGTGTTCTCTTATGGAAAACAGAAATATAAGCACTATCTACATAAAACCATAGAGTGTTTTAGTATCAGACATCAGAAATACTCTAGTAGGTGAATAACCTTTTCTAATTATTGCTGGCAGACAAGTCTACAAACCAAATCATCTAAAATCAAAGCCCTCATTTCATTAGCTCTCCAACTTGTGACTACTTTATAATAATGTCACATAAAAAGGTCACCTTATTATCTAAATGCATGTTTTTAATGTAGTTTGATTTGAAGGATACCCCGGGTAGTTAGAGTGCTCAGAGCCGTTGGTTTACCAACTTTCTTCTTATCAAATATTTACTTACACTTGTTTTAATAATTTTCAATCTCAGTCATGTTTATCATCCCACCTTTTAGAGCCAGGGAATTAGAAGATGTCAAGTTGACGTTCAAGTTCTCATTTGGTCTGTTTTGGAGCAGAGCCAATACTGTTTTCTGAGAGGGAATAACTGCCCTGCTGCCAGAGCATTGAAAAGTACTTTTTTTTAATTTCAAGAAGTCCATGTTAGCACCTTAACCCAGTCAGACAAGCAAATACCTGGCTCTGAGCTCACAGAGCAACGAATGGCTACCCCTGGCTACTAATCAGGTATTCACCGTCAGCATCACTGCGGCTCAACAGTTCTAAAAAGCTCAGGTGGTGAAAACAACGCAGCTGAGGTGTTCAAACCATGTGCCAATTCTCCAGCCTCGCAGATGTTCTATCCGTCCTTGGGCAAAGCCAAACACTAGAGAGCTGTACGAGGGCTCTTCAAAACAGGTTCACGGAAAATGCAATTATGGTGGATTTCAATTTTTTTGCATCAAAGTAAATATATCTTTTATTTCGATTTTTCTACAAACTTTTTGAAATCCCTCCATGTATCTGGATATTAAAAAAATAATTTCTTTTTTTTTTTTTTTTTGACAGGCAGAGTGGACAGTGAGAGAGACAGAGAGAAAGGTCTTCCTTTGCCGTTGGTTCACCCTCCAATGGCCGCCGCGGCTGGCGCGCTGCGGCCGGCGCACCGGGCTGATCTGATGATAGGAGCCAAGAGCCAGGTGCTTTTCCTGGTCTCCCATGGGGTGCAGGGCCCAAGCACCTGGGCCGTCCTCCACTGCACTCCCTGGCCACAGCAGAGGGCTGGCCTGGAAGAGGGGCGACCGGGACAGAATCCGGCGCCCTGACCGGGACTAGAACCCGGTGTGCTGGCGCCGCAGGCGGAGGATTAGCCAAAAAAATAATTTCTAAAATCAATCAATGAACCTTCCCTTAGCATCAGTTTCTGAAATGAAAACTAAAGAATGATTTGTCCACTCAGCACAGTCAATGAATTGCTATACCCAAAGCATTAAATCTACCTAAATAAACTCAGACAGTGCCACTTCTCAAAGACCCTGTCTGTCCATCAGTCTCTATCTATAGAAACCAGAGAATGATGACACTGGGTGGAAAATGCAAAAACAACACACAAGACAGATACAGAGAAGAAGCACCTCCCCTAGCTGTAGAGCAAGAGAAGGCCAGAGCCAACTGACCCAAGCCCTGAGATATCCTGGAAAACTCCCACGGACTTAGTGTTGGAGGGATCCAAGGACAGAAGGCATAGAAAGCACCACCTCTCCGAGACAATAAGTGCTACGACAAAGAATAGTGCTATCAGCTAGGGTGCTTTTTGTAACACAAGGACCTACGCCGGCATAGTAAGTACAGAAATGTAGCAGCTCACGTGACAAAAGACCCAGAGATGGTGCGAGCGCCAAAGCTGACTGACTTAGCGGTTCACGCATGTACTCAAGGACCCCCTGGAGCTGTCTTTCTCTGAGTGGCCTTTCCACTCAGGACAGGTTCAGCATCACAAGGAGACACATAGGGCCCCAAGGAAGAAAAAGTCCATCTTTCCTGGTGTCTCCTTCCTTGAAAGGAGCAAACGACTCTTGAAGATTTCCGCTCACTTATCAAAACTCTGATTTGGACAAGTGCTCACTCTGAAAGCAATAGCTAACCAGGGCCACGGGAACACCACTAGTGGTTTAGAGCCATGACTTGGGATGGTGTCCATTCGAGAAGGTCAATTACCCATGCCACATTAGTGTTATCTGGGCACACGTTAGCTGATATGGAAGAAGTCACTCTTCTGAGAATCTCTCATTTGGTGAATTATCTCTGCATTTGAATGGAACACAGATTTTTCTCTATTTTCAATGCTTACCATTTTTCTCTATTTGAATGCAAGGAAGTGGGAAAATGATCAAATTCTATAATACTAAGTAGTTATGCAGTTCAAGTTCATGCATTTTTTTTTTTTTTTGACAGGCAAAGTGGACAGTGAGAGAGAGAGACAGAGAGAAAGGTCTTCCTTTGCCGTTGGTTCACCCTCCAATGGCCGGCGCACCGTGCTGATCCGATGGCAGGAGCCAGGCACTTCTCCTGGTCTCCCATGGGGTGCAGGGCCCAAGCACTTGGGCCATCCTCCACTGCACTCCCGGGCCACAGCAGAGAGCTGGCCTGGAAGAGGGGTAACCGGGACAGAATCCGGTGCCCCGACCGGGACTAGAACCCGTGTGCCAGCGCCGCAAGGCAGAGGATTAGCCTAGTGAGCCACAGCGCCGGCCAAGTTCATGCATTTTAAACAAAACTTACCAAAATCGACTAGTTTAACCCCTCCTTCTGTGGTCAGTAGAATGTTATTTCCTTTTACATCACGGTGGATGGTTTTGTTGTTATGCAAATGCTGAAGTCCCTAGAAGGTGAGGAATACACAATGACTCTTAAAGCATCAGACAAAAAATATTTTTCAGATGATGCATTTGTACAAAATAAATAGGAAACACCATTAGCCACGTGAAATTAGCATTCAAACACTCTTACTTGTTTCACATTGAATTAGTCATATCAAAGTGTATCATTTTCACTTTGGATTAAATACAAATTCACAAAACCACAGCATGCTCCTTAGCTTTTACCAAATATTTTATTTAAAAATGTATTGATCCCAATAGAAGAAACCATTCTATATACTTAAGAAAATGATAAATAAAAGCCTAACTAACAGTAAAAAGTCCACATTTTCTGCTTTCATTGCTATTACAATCTCAGAAATACAGAGCAGAATTCAGCATCCTGTTGATACAAAGAGAATAGATTCCTAATGGGAGAAAAGGAAGTGGCTATGCTACACATCTCAGATTTCGCATTTACTCTTGTGTCAATAAATACATATTAGTGCTATTTTTCTAAAAAGGGACCCGTATTTTCTATTTGACTAGCCTCATAATTAACGCACAAACAAGGGAGATGGCCTTACCATGAGTGCCTCATGTAAAATATACGCAATGACAGGCTCGCTCAGCCTCTCCCCTCGCTTCAGGAGTCCTTTCACAAGATCAGTCACTGACCCTCCGCTGCACAGCTGGGAAAGAACATTCAAGGTAGACGTTAAAATGGACAACGCTTGAAGTCTTTGGTATAAAAGGTCTTCCCAAGAAATTGTTTCAATTTTCTGTTTCAAACAATTAATCTTTCGCTTTTATGGTTTCATAAATGAAATGAAGACATAAACTTGTACCTGCTTGCAGTTAATTATAGTCACATAGTTTTTAAATGAATTGCATTTTAGAAGAGGATTTGAAGAAGCATGGTCTTGATTTCTAGCTTCGGGAACACAAGTAATTATTCCAAAATTGGGAACCAAAGCTTAAAGCATTATGGATCTCTGACAGTTTATTTACTAGCATAATAGAGTCCATGACCTCAGTACATAGCTATTCCTAGATACACGTGCATTAATTTTGAAATGTGCCTCTTCCTTTTTGACAAAATCTCAGAGTGTATTAAAGATTACCAATAATATTTTGGAACACTCTTTCAAATACCATGTTTTCTGAGCTTTTTAGCATCCTCTTCCTCACCCCCTAAAAGCAAGAAGACTTTACATAGAACACAAAGTGGAAGGATCACAGTTATGGGGGTTGTTCACATCTGGGTTCTCCAAAGTTAGGTAACATTAAGTCCCACGAGAAACCCTCCAAGGAGCTGCAGGTTTGCAGAACAGAGAAACACGGATGTGAGCAGAGAATGTAAGCTGGGTATGTGGCCCTGGACCAAAAGAAGGTCCCAATGAGGCTTTGACTCCACGAGTCCTTGATTCTCTGAGGCCTGATCCTTGGCCTTGGCTTTCAGGCTTGCCCTCCTCCTAGGGCTCCTGACTGTGGTCTCTCTCCTCTCTGAGCCATCAGACTTTCTTTCCCACTTGCTGCTGGCACCTACTAGTTCCTGAGAACTAAAGCAGTCATCAGTTCTTGGCCCTCTTCTAACTCAAGGCAGAAAACACAGGTGACAGCATGTATGTTCTTGGCATCCTAGCTTGAAATACGGAATAAGCTTTTTCTAATAGGGTAATTAGATTTCACGGGATAACTGAACTCCTCTGGTACACTGTGGATTAGATAATAATTAGCTAGAAGTAGGGAGCACCTACTTTGTGTTTGGTACATTTTTAATCCATTTATATAAGTCACTGTGAAACCTTGCTCCTCTTTGAAGTAGTATTTTTTTTTTATTTGACAGATAGACTTAGGCAGTGAGAGAGAGAGAGACCGTGAGAAAGGTCTTTCTTCCATTGGTTCACTCCCCAAATGGCCGCCATAGCCGGCGCTGCACCGATCCGAAGCCAGGAGCCAGGTGCTTCCTCCTGGTCTCCCATGCGGGTGCAGGGCCCAAGGACTTGGGCCATCTTCCACTGCCCTCCCGGGCCACAGCAGAGAGCTGGACTGGAAGAGGAGGAACCGGGACTAGAACCCAGTGCCCATATGGGATGCAGGCGCCGCAGGCAGAGGATTAGCCAAGTGAACCATGGTGCCAGCCCCTCTTTGAGGTAGTATTATCGCTACCACACTAAAGATGAGGAAACCAAAGCACATTTATAACTGGTGTCTTTCTACAAAGAAAACTGCTTTCCTCCTATAAGGATACACGTGCAGCCCAGCATTCCAACATCCCCATTTCTTTCTGTATCAGAGGGCCACTCTTTTCACTGTGTAAATGAGTGTTGCCGTCTTGAAACAGAACCCAAGGCCAGAAACCAAGGCCTCTACTGAGGCCTAGCATCGGGGCTCCCAAGTCACTCACAGTTGACTGAAAAGAAATTGGGGTTCTTTCAAAGACAAGCCACTGACTTAAAAGAACCTAAATTTTATCTTATCTCGTCTCATCTTATCTTATCTTATCTTATCTCATCTTATCTTATCTTAAAGGCAGAGTTAGAGAGAGAGAGAGAGAGCAAGCTTCTACCTGCTGTCAGCCCCAAATGACCTCAATGGCCACGGCTGGGCCAGGACAAAGCCAGGAGATAGGAGCTTCTGTGGGTTCTCTCACATGGATGCAGGGGCTCAAGCACTTGGGCCATCTTCCATTGTTTTCCCAGGCACATCAGCAGGGAGCTGGATTGGAAGTGGAGTAGCCAGGACTCGAACTGGTTCCCATATGGATGGATGCCTACACTGCAGGTGGTGGCTGAACCTGTACACTACCCTAATGCCAGCCCCAGAGCCTAAGTTTTAGAACTAATTTTAAAATTCCTAAAAATCACTGCAGAGAGAATACATTCCTTTTCCTGTTTCTGCAAAGTGTGGCCTCTCTTTGGCTACACTTTCTACAGACGACTGACTGGTCAATGAAAGAGTCGAGAGCAAAACAAATTTCAGAGTCATATGGGGTTGCACATTCTTTTGTCAATGCTGTGTTAATGGTGATTCCTTAGTGTCCCACTGAATAGGGGAAACATTGTCTGTCTGTCTACTTACTAATGAAAAGACAAATGAGTTCCTTCCAGTTTGGGGCAATTACAAGTAAAACCACTGCAAACATTTACATATAGGTTTTAGCAGAAATAGAAGTTTTCATTTCTCTTAGGTAAACAGCTAAGGGTGACAACTGCTACATCTTAGGGGTCCTACGTCTACTGTCTCTGCTTCTACATAAGTGTTTCCCACAGGGGCCGCACCATCCTACATTCCCACGAGCAGTGTGTGAGAATTCCCATGGCTCCATATCATCCTACCAGCATTTGATTTACTGTAAGGTGGTTTTTAAAAAGCCATTCTAAATGATAGTGGTACCTCACTGTGGTTTGAATGCGAAATTTTCTAAAGACTAAAGATGATGTTGTGGTTTTAATGTGGATTTTCCTACAGACTAATGGTGTTAACTATTTTTCATGCACTTACTGGCCATCTGTATCTATTCTTTGGTGAAGTGTCCACATTTTTTTGTTCTTTTTTAATTGGTTGCTTTCTTATTGCTGAGTTTTGAGAGTTTTTATATATTCTGATACAAGTCCTTTATTGGGTTGATGTTTTAAAAATACTTCCTCTAAGTCTGTGGCTTGCCTTTATTTTAAGTGTATTTTGAAGAACAATGTATCATCTTAAAAAAATTTGTGGAATATTCCCTTTGTGTCATATCTAATAAATCTTTGTCTAATCCAAGGCCATCAAAATTTCCTCCTGTAATTTATTAAGTTTTACAGTTTTTTAGTTTTAAACACAGGTAGGCCTGTGATCCAGTTTGTCCATGGTGTGAGGGATGGGATGCACATGATTGTCCAATTGTAGCAAATTTTCTTGAATCACAAGGTCCGAAAAACAGAAGATAAACACTGAATTAAGATTAAAGTCTAGTTACCGTCACCAAGAAAATGAGAATTCAAAATATATATTGCTAAGTTAAAGAGGTAATGTGAAAAGCATAAAAACTGTACTTCTACAATTATATTCTGGAAAAGGGGAAACTGCTGACAGTGAAAAAATCAGTGGTTGCATTGGATTTGGGGTAGGGAGCAGAGCATAGGGGATTTTTATTTATTTTTCTGATTTTTATTTATTTCATAGAGAGAAAGAGAGAATCTTCCATCCACTGGTTCACTCCCCAGGGCTGGAGCAGGCTGAAGCCAGGGACCAGGGACTCTTAACCCATTCCCTTACATGGGAGGCAGGGACCCAAGATCTTGAGCCACCACCTGCTGCCTCCCAGGGTGCAGCAAACTGATATCAAGCATGGAGCTGGGACCTGGCTCCAGGCACTCCAAATAGGAAGGGGGTGTCTCAAGTGGTGTTTTAACCGCTGAGCCAAAAGTCCACCCCACAGAGAAATTCTAGGGCAGAGAAACTAGTCTGTATAACGTAGCAATGGTGGATTTACACATTTGTCCAAAGCCATAAAAACACAAGAGCAACAGTGAACCCTAATGTAAACTATGGGCTTTGGCGAACCATAATGCATGATTATTGGTTCATTAACTGCAACAAATGTACAACACTACTGCAAGGAGGTAGTCACAAGTGAAACAGGGGTGGGATGGGGGAATAGGTTGACTGAGCTATCTGTAGTTTCTACTCAATTTTTCTGTAAATCTCACTTTTTAAAAAATAAAGTCTATACTCTCTAAAAACCTATTTGTCAGTGTCAAGAATATACAAAAAGGACCTGAAATAAAAATGAAGGTGCATACAACATTAATCCAAGTCAGTACAAACAAAGGTCCTCTATAGTATGCTCTCAGAATGATCTGATTATTCTACTCATGGATGAATTTTTTACCTAACATATATTTACATAAGTGAGGTTCTAACACTCAAATATTCTATTTTAAAAGGTTTTATTTCCTTTCATTTATTTGAAAGGCAGATATAGGAAGGGAAATGGAGACAGGCTGACTGAGATCTTCCATCTGCTGGTTTGCTCCTCAAATGCCTGCGATCTGCAGGTTTGGGCTGGCCTGAGGTCAGAAGCCTGAAATTCAGTCCAGATCTCCCATGTGGGTGGCAGGGACCCAAGTTCTTGATCTGTCACTGCTGCCTCCAAGGGTGCCCATTAGCAGGAAGTGGGAGTCAGGAGTGGAGTTTGGATCGAACTCAAACATTTCCGGAGCCAGTACTGTGGCATAGTGGGTAAAGCTGCCACCTGGCAGTGCTGGCATCCCATAAGGACGCCGGTTCGAGTCTTGGCTGCTCCACTTCCGATTTAGCTCTCTACTATGGCCTGGGAAAGCAACAGAAGATGGCTCAGGTCCTTGGGCCCCTGCACCCATATGGGAGACCTGGAAGAAACTCCTGGCTCCTGGCTTCAAATCAGCCCAGCTCAGGCCATTGCAGTCATTTGGGGAATGAAACAGTAGATCGAAGAACCAATCTCAATCTCAATCTCTCTCTCTCTTCCTTTTTGTAACTCTGCCTTCCAAATAAATCAATCTTAAAGAAAAAAAAAAAAAAGTCCGGTGCCCTGGCTCACTTGGTTAATCCTCAGCCTGTGGCGCCGGCATCCCACATGGGTGCTGGGTTCTAGTCCCGATTGCTCTTCCAGTCCAGCTCTCTGCTGTGGCCCGGGAGGGCAGTGGATGATGGCCCAAGTCCTTGAGCCCTGCACCCACATGGGAGACCAGGAGGAAGCACCTGGCTCCTGGCTTCAGATGGGCGCAGTGCGCCGGTCGTAGCAGCCATTTGGGGAGTGAACCAATGGAAGGAATACCTTTCTCATCGTTTCTCTCTCTCTCACTGTCTATAACTCTACCTGTCAAAAAAAAGACATTTCAGCATGAGAAGCAAGCATGCCAACTGGCATCTAAACTGCTGCACCCAAAGCCTGCCTTGCAGAAAATATTCTTTTTATGATACTTGCATAGTGCAAGTGTCCTTCCTAATAGTACTTTTCGTTAAGGGAACTGGTTTTTAGAAGAATCACGATTTATTTCTTTCTATTCAGTAAATCTTCATGGACTTGATAGCACAGGCAAATGGCCAAGAAGGTGTATCATACAATGACAGCTGCTGCCACCAGGCATCTTCAAAGACAGTCAGTCTGTTGCTGTGGGGGATGGGGGGTGGGGAACTATGCCCAGCGAGGAGATGTTTCTTCTGCCAGGGGCTGAGGGCTGCTGCTGCCAGCATGTAGAGGCCAGGGTTGCTGCTACAAATCCTCAAGTGCACAGGAAAGCTCCAGCGGAGACCCATTCGGGGCAAATTGTCAGCAATGTCCCTCCGTGGAGGGGCCAGCAGCAATGACCTGGCTTGTAGGTTATCCCTGCAGTTCATTATGTGAAAATGAAAGAATTCTGAGCCAAGTACTGCAGAGCTTCACAGAGCTAGATACTGGTAATACTGAGCTGGAAGAGAAACAAAACAGAGCGGTTGGGATCCGCTCTCATGCAGGCCGGCATTTTCCTCCAGGTTGCTTTGCTGCATTTACTTTGGGTGCGGCGTGTTCAGCCACACAGAAGCGTGGGGTGGCGGAGGGACAGATAATCCAAATGGGAATGTGTTCTTCCTCCATGCTCACTGGTTTTTCTTTGTTGGGTGGGACTCCAAAGAAAGGCTTTTCTCCAAACTGAGATAGTATTTTGTGAACTTCACAAGATAGTGATTTAGTCATTTTCCTACGGAGACTTAGGCTAACTAGATTTTTTTTTTTTCACAACCAATACATCTATTTCAGCCAAAGCAGGATGTTATTATTATTATTATTTTAAGCAGTGACGCTGGACTCTAATCTGACAGGAGCCACAGAGCTGGCTCCTGCAGCAGGAGGCACAGCCTCAGGACGGGAGGTGCAGGAAATGCAAGGATGGAGACGCTGTCTTTAGAGAGAAAGATCAATGAAAGTCGCACTGAGGGTGAGGGGAAAGACGCGAAGGCCCATTCTCCAAGAACCCTGTGAAAAGTGTGATTTCATAATCCTCTAGGTTACAGATATAAGCAGGCTACACAGAAAAAAATTACAGGGAGGCATTTTCAGGGAATAAAATAGCAGCAAGAAACCACATAACAGACCGCACACATCAAAATTACTAACCACAGTTATGAACAGTAAGGGTATCTTAAAGGGATGACTACACTCACTTAGCTGAACACATAAATACAGAAACCTAAAGCAAGCAACCTGTCTCCACCACATTTACATTTTGTTGCTTGAATTTCACCTGACAAATTTCCTTAAGAAGCTATTAGTTACATGAGCAATTCAAATAAGATGGCCATTTTCTACATATGACTTCTAATTGACTTATGTTCTAATTTATATTGCCTATCTCCTACAAATAAAGTACAATCTTAGGAGCCATATAACATCATTCATATTCCCAATAAGCCCAAGCCACTTCCTTTTTCAAGATAAAATCTGCATTGAAAAACAAAATCATTAAATATATTTAGCATATGAATTGTGTGGAATAAGTTATGAAAGTCAGGTATATTGAAATTTTACTTATAGATAACACAGTATATTTGAAAATATCAGAAACCTGATTTCCTCTGTGCTTTCTACTCTGTTAGCTACATATTAGGAAAGGTGACTCACAAATTAGAAACCAGAAATTTGAGAGCAAAAAAAAAACCTCAAAAACATAACAAATTTCAAAGAGATAGCAACAATTGAAATTAGAGACAGATGCTTGATTCTGTGTCCTGCAACCACAAGGGCTCCCTTGTGTAGGGTTTTGGCTAGAGGCCTGCTTCCCATCTGGAATAAGCAGTGACGTGCACCTATTTTGTTAAGAACACATATCCACGATTTTAAAAATACTCCTGGCTCAGTGTAGATCTAGACTCTTGCCCTTCAAAGCTACAAAATCCATATTTTATATGACCAATTCACATGTTTCATTCATTTGTTAATTTACGCTGAGCAAAAAATACCCCCCCAATTATTTTAATTACTAAGATACTAGTAACAAATCACAAATGGCCTTTTTTTGCGTTCTTTTTTTCCCTATTGAATGTGCATTGGTTTGTCTGCTTGATAGTGGTTGTATCTACTGTTAGGAGGCATCAAGGGTGGGGCTCTAGGTATTCCTTGCCTGGGAGGAATCAAGTTCTTAAGGATCCTCTTCCTCCATCCTGCATCACCTTCCTGCACCTGTCCCACGTGGAGAATGTTTTCTTCTGAGTGTTGTCTACGCAGGACTCATGCCCTAACGTTCAGAAGAGAAAGGGTTTTCTGAATGAAATTTCAAGAAGAGAAGCTAAAGTGGAAAAGAAATGGGAGGAGAGGATGAGCACAACAAACACAAAAATTATAAAACAGGCTGTGGGCACTGAATATGAACATACTACACACTACTCTTTTGTGGCTGAGAATCTTTCTAAAGAACCTCCAAGCATGATCACGGACTCTATAATTGCTCATGTAGAATTGGCAAAATCTCAAATACAGTCTTGGATACAATGTATGCACAGCAAAATGCCTTTCCTATATAAAGAAAAGTAATAAGATAATGTTAAACCTTAAGTGTGAATTTGTTTTTAATTAATACGAATGATTAAAATATATATATAATGAAATGCAAGGATTCTTGAATTAGGCAATAGATCATTAAAAATGAAAATGAATGTACATTTTCCTTTTAAAAGAATTGCAAGTGGGTGAATACATTATGTCACACTCAGCCTTTGTGGTTTTTAAATCACCAAGATAGACTAAAAATGGAATTTATAATAAGAGCCTGAAGAACCCTTGTGCATAGCTCTGCAACACAATGCTAAAACAGACCCTTAATGTTCCTTAATCAAACAAAATTGAAGTACAATTTTCCTAACCAAGAACTACACTAATTAAATGACAGCACAGCACTAAAAATGAATTCTCTACCCTGACTGCCATCAAACATGAAAGAAATGAAACTTAAATCAAAAGGGATAATATTCTATAAACACAGCATTGCTGCTCACTTCCAAACAGAGCCTTCATAAGTTCTCTGAATATCTTTACTATGCTGGGAAAAAACAGAACATTTTTTACTCTAGTTTCTGATAAAGAACTGCTATTTGTGTAGTGAGAACTTCTAACATTTGCTGTTCTTCCATTGTGTTTTGCTTCCTTAAGGACGTTCTAAGGCCTCAGCTTAGTCTGGCAATATTCTGTGTGAAGCTACAGAGGCAGAAACATTCACTTTTTAATTCTCAATCTGGTTCATTTTATGTACATACTAGCAACATTCATGTTTGACTCTTTTGGTGCACACTGATTTAACGCAAATATCTACAAGAGAAACTTCTGAATCATATGTCAGGTGTAACATTACAGAACACTGCTACACATTTCTCTTGCCATAAGCAATACTGTAAGAGTTCAATTTGGCCAACAATCTCATTAATTTTTAATTTTACCCATTTAAGTAGATATATAATAGTATATATTATTGGCTTTAATTTCTCCAAAGACTAAACATATCACATTGTTGTAAATTGTAAATTTTGCTTATGTATTTAAAAAATTTGTAAAATTCTACTTATATTGAAGGCAGAGACAGACAAACTGACAGATGGTGGCTTTCCATCTGCTAGTTCATTGCCCAAATCCCTACATCAGCCAAGGATAGACCAGGCTGAAGCCAAGAGATGGGAACTCATTCTGAGTCTTCACTGTGAGAGGCAGGGATCCATGAATTTGAGCCATCACTTGTTGCTTTCCAGTGTCTGCATTTGCAAGAAGCTGGAATCAGGAGCTGAAAGTGCAGGCATTCCACTAAGGCATAGAAGCACATTCCCAAGACCAAGGCCTCCAGAGGAGATACCAACAAGTGTTTCCCCAGATGTGTAAAAATAAGCATAGAGGAGGAGGCAAGATGGCGGAATAGGAAGGGAGCACATTGATAGTCCGGGGAGAGACAGTTTAATAAAAGTGGAGATACTGCAGGTTCAAGGAAGAGTAGGGGAAGAAACAGCAGAAGAAACTCTTCCAGAACGCGTGATTCACAGTGGACCTGCGTGGAGAGCGTGGGAGCCCACAGTTCGGGACACCAGCGGCAGAATCAACACACCAGCGCTGGAACGCGAGGTGAGCCGAACCTCAGTAACCCGAGACACTGGCAGGCAAGTGGAAAGAGGAGAATAGAGGGAACGACCCCCGGTGTGGGGGGGGGGGGAGTTCACCAGGCTAACTAGAAGGGAATGGCGAGATATAGCCCAGGTACTAAGAGAGAAAAACTTCCAGCCCAGAATATTATATCCTGCAAAGCTATCATTTGTGAATGAAGGTAAAATAAAGACTTTTCATAGCAAACAGAAATTGAAAGAATTTGTCGCCACTCGTCCAACCCTGCAAAAGATGCTTAAAGATGTGTTACACACAGAAACACGGTCATCAATATGAAAGAAGGTAAAGGAAGGAAAATTCACAGCAAAAGATCACAGGGAATTCAAAGCATATATTAGAACTTAACTTTGGCAAATGGCAGGGCAAAGTTACCACTTATCATTAGTCACATTGAACGTTAATGGCCTGAACTGTCCAGTTAAAATACACAGATTGGCTTATTGGGTTAAGGAACAAAACCCATCTATTTGCTGCTTACAAGAAACACATCTTTCCAACAAAGATCCATACAGAATGAAAGTTAAAGGCTGGAAGAAGATATACCATGCCAACAGAAATGAAAAAAGAGTGGGCGTAGCCATCTTAATATCAGACAACATAAACTTTACCACAAAAACTGTTAAGAGACACACTATATAATGATTAAGGGATCAATACAACAAGAAGATATAATAATTATCAATGTATATGCACCTAACTACAGGGCACCGGTTTACCTAAAAGATTTGTTAAGGGACTTAAAGGGAGACTTAGACTCCAATACAATAGTACTGGGGGACTTCAATACTCCACTCTCAGAAATAGACAGATCAATAGGACAGAAGATCAACAAGGATACAGTAGATTTAAACGACACTATAGCCCAAATGGATCTAACAGATATATACAGAACTTTCAATCCTACAGCTAAAGATTTTACATTCTTCTCAGCAGTACATGGAACCTTCTCTAGGATTGACCACATACTAGGCCATAAAGCAAGTCTCAGCAAATTCAAAAGAATTAGAATCCTACCATGCAGCTTCTCAGACCATAAAGGAATGAAGTTGGAAATTAGCAACTCAGGAATCCCGAGCGCATATGCGAACACATGGAGATTGAACAACATGCTCCTGAATTAACAATGGGTCATAGAAGAAATTAAAAGAGAAATCAAAAATTTTCTGGAAGTAAATGAGGATAACGGCACAACATACCAAAACTTAGGGGACGCAGCAAAAGCAGTGTTAAGAGGAAAGTTTATATCAATAGGTGCCTACATCAAGAAATTGGAAAGGCACCAAATAAATGAGCTTTCAGCACATCTCAAGGACCTAGAAAAACTGCAGCAAACCAGACCCAAATCTAGTAGGAGAAGAGAAATAATTAAAATCAGAGAAGAAATCAACAGGATTGAATAAAAAAAAATTACAAAAAATCAGCCAAACGAGGAGCTGGTTTTTTGAAAAAATAAACAAAATTGACACCCCATTGGCCCAACTAACTAAAAAAAGAAAAGACCCAAATCCATAAAATCAGAGATGAAAAAGGAAACATAACAACAGACACCAGAGAAATAAAAAGAATCATCAGAAATTACTACAAAGAGTTGTATGCCAGAAAACAGGGAAACCTATCAGAAATGGATAGATTCCTGGACACATGCAACTTACCTAAATTGAACCAGGAAGACATCGAAAACCTAAACAGACCCATAACTGAGACAGAAATTGAAACAGCAATAAAGGGCCTCCCAACAAAGAAAAGCCCAGGACCAGATGGATTCACTGCTGAATTCTACCAGACGTTTAAAGAAGAACTGACTCCAATTCTTCTCAAACTATTCAGAACAATCGAAAAAGAGGGAGTCCTCCCAAATTCTTTCTATGAAGCCAGCATCACCTTAATTCCTAAGCCGGAAAAAGATGCAGCATTGAAAGAGAATTACAGACCAATATCCCTGATGAACAAAGATGCAAAAATCCTCAATAAAATTCTGGCCAATAGAATGCAACAACACATCAGAAAGATCATCCACCCAGACCAAGTGGGATTTATCCCTGGTATGCAGGGATGGTTTAATGTGCGCAAGACATCAATGTGATACACCACATTAACAGACTGCAGAAGAAAAACCATATGATTATCTCAATAGATGCCGAGAAAGCATTTGATAAAATACACCCGTTCATGATGAAAACTCTAAGCAAACTGGGTTTGGAAGGAACATTCCTCAATACAATCAAAGCAATCTATGAAAAACCCACAGCCAACTTCTTATTGAATGGGGAAAAGTTGTAAGCATTTCCACTGAGATCTGGAACCAGACAGGGATGCCCACTCTCACCACTGCTATTCAATATAGATCTGGAAGTTCTAGCCAGAGCTATTAGGCAAGAAAAAGAAATTAAAGGGATACAAAATGGGAAGAAAGAACTCAAACTATCCCTCTTTGCAGATGATATGATTCTTTATTGAAGGGACCCAAAGAACTCTACTAAGAGACTATTGGAGGGCCGGCGCCGCGGCTCACTAGGCTAATCCTCCGCCTAGCGGCGCCGGCACACCGGGTTCTAGTCCCGGTCGGGGCGCCGGATTCTGTCCCGGTTGCCCCTCTTCCAGGCCAGCCCTCTGCTGTGGCCAGGGAGTGCAGTGGAGGATGGCCCAGGTGCTTGGGCCCTGCACCCCATGGGAGACCAGGAAAAGCACCTGGCTCCTGGCTCCTGCCATCGGATCAGCGCGGTGCGCTGGCCGCGGCGGCCATTGGAGGGTGAACCAACGGCAAAGGAAGACCTTTCTCTCTGTCTCTCTCTCTCACTGTCCACTCTGCCTGTCAAAAAAAAAAAAAAAAAAAAAAAAAAAAAAAAGAGACTATTGGAACTCATAGAAGAGTTTGGTAAAGTAGCAGGGTATAAAATCAATGCACAAAAATCAACAGCCTTTGTATACACAGACAATGCCATGGCTGAGGAAGAACTTCTAAGATCAATCCCATTCACAATAGCTACAAAAACAATCAAATACCTTGGAATAAACTTAACCAAGGACGTTAAAGATCTCTACGAGGAAAATTACAAAACATTAAAGAAAGAAATAGAAGAGGATACCAAGAAATGGAAAAATCTTCCATGCTCATGGATTGGAAGAATCAACATCATCAAAATGTTCATTCTCCCAAAAGCAATTTATAGATTCAATGCAATTCCAATCAGGATACCAAAGACATTCTCCTCAGATGTGGAAAAAATGGTGCTGAAATTTATATGGAGACACAGGAGACCTCGAATAGCTAAAGCAATCTTGTACAACAAAAACAAAGCTGGAGGCATCACAATACCAGATTTCAGGACATACTACAGGGCAGTTGTAATCAAAACAGCATGGTACTGGTACAGAAACAGATGGATAGACCAATGGAACAGAATAGAAACCACCAGAAATCAATTCAAACATCTACAGCCAACTCATATTTGATCAAGGATCCAAAACCAATCCCTGGAGTAAGGACAGTGTATTCAATAAATGGTGCTGGGAAAATTGGATTTCCACGTGCAGAATCATGAAGCAAGACCCCTACCTTTCACCTTACACAAAAATCCACTGAACATGGATTAAAGACTTAAATCTACGACCTGACACCATCAAATTATTAGAGAGCATTGGAAAAACCCTGCAAGATATAGGTACCGGCAATGACTTCTTGGAAAACACCCCAGAAGCACAGGCAGTCAAAGCCAAAATTAACATTTGGGATTGCATCAAATTGAGAAGTTTCTGTACTGCAAAAGAAACAGTCAGGAAAGTGAAGAGACAACCGGCAGAATGGGAAAATATATTTGCAAACTATGCAACTGATAAAGGGTTGATAACAAGAATCTACAAAGAAATCAAGAAACTCCACAAGATCAAAACAAACAACCCACTTAAGAGATGGGCAAAGGACCTCAATAGACATTTTTCAAAAGAAAATCCAAATGGTCAACAGACACATGAAAAAACGTTCAAGATCACTAGCAATCAGGGAAATGCAAATCAAAGCCACAATGAGGTTCCACCTCACCCCAGTTAGAATGGCTCACATTCAGAAATCTACCAACAATAGATGCTGGAGAGGATGTGGGGAAAAAGGGACACTAACCCACTGTTGGTGGGAATGCAAACTGGTTAAGCCACTATGGAAGTCAGTCTGGAGATTCCTCAGAAACCTGCATATAACCCTACCATTCAACCCAGCCATCCCACTCCTTGGAATTTACCCAAAGGAAATGAAATTGGCAAACAAAAAAGCAGTCTGCACATTAATGTTTATTGCAGCTCAATTCACAATAGCTAAGACCTGGAGCCAACCCAAATGCCCATCAACAGTAAACTGGATAAAGAAATTATGGGACATGTACTCTATTGACTACTATACAGCAGTCAAAAACAACGACACCCAGTCATTTGCAACAAGATGGAGGGATTTGGAAAACATCATGCTGAGTGAATTAAGCCAGTCCCAAAGGGACAAATATCATATGTTCTCCCTGATTGGTGACAACTAACTGAGCACCAAAGGGGAAACTTTTTGAAGTGAAATGGACACTGTGAGAAACAGTGACTTGATCAGCTCTTGTCCTGACGGTTGATGTACAATGTAATACTTTATCCATTTTAGTATTTTTTTTTGTTCTAGTACCATTGGTTAAACTCTGTAATTAACACACAATTGTTCTTAGGTGTTTAAATTTTAACTGAAAAGTGATCCCTGTTAGGAATTTGGAAAACATCATGTTGAGTGAAATAAGCCAATCCCAAAGGGACAAATACCACTTGATCTCCTTGATAGGTGACAACTAACTGAGCACCAAAAAGGAAACCTGTTAAAGTGAAATGAACACTATGAGAAACGGTGACTTGATCAGCCCTCACCCTGACTGTTGATGAGCAGCTTAATATGTTATCCCTCTTAGTATTTTTTTTGTTTGTTCTACTTAATACTTTTGGTTGAATACTGTAAGCAGTACACAATTCTTCTTAAGTGCTGAAACTTAACTGAAAAGTGATCGCTGTTAAATATAAGAGTGGGAATAAGAGAGGGAAGAGATGTGCAATTCGGGACATGCTCAAGCTGACTTGCCTGAAACGGTGGAGTTAGAAACATACCAGGGGATTCGAATTCAATCCCATCGAGGTGGCATGTACCAATGCCATCTCACTAGTCCCAGTGATCAATTTCTGTTCACAATTGATCGTAATGATAGGACTACGAACCAAAGGGATCACATAAACAAGAATAGTGTCTGCAAATACTAGCTGATAGAATCAAAAAGGGAGAGAATGGTCCAACATGGGAAGTGAGATACACAGCAGACCCATAGAATGGCAAATGTCCTAACAGCACTCTGGCCTCATAATCAGCCCTTAAGGCACGCGGATCCAGCTGAAATGCCCATGAGAGTATTTCAGGCATGGAAAGCCAAGACACTCTGGGGGGAAAAAAAAAACCTAAATGAAAGATCTCCACGAGTGAGATCCCAGTGGAAAGAACAGGTCATCAAAGAAGGAGGTACCTTTCTCTGAAGGGAGGAGAGAACTTCCACTTTGACCATGGCCTTGTCTAAATATGATCAGAGTCAGTGAACTCAGGGTGCTTCCATAGCCTTGGCAGCTCATGACAAGAGCCTAGGGTGATTACTGATGCCATAAACAAGAGTGTCAATTTGTTAAGTCAACAACAGGAGTCACTGTGCACTTAATCCTCATGTAGGATCTTTGTCCTTAGTGTGCTGTACATTGAGATTTAATGCTATAACTAGTACTCAAACAGTATTTTTCACTTTATGTTTCTGTGTGGGAGCAAACTGTTGAAATCTTTACTTAATATATGCTAAACTGATCTTCTGTATATAAAGAGAATAGAAAATGAATCTTGATGTGAATGGAAGGGGAGAGGGAGTGGATAAGGGGAGGGTTGCGGGTTGGAGGGACGTTATGGGGGGGAAGCCATTGTAATCCATATTCTGTACTTTGGAAATTTATATTCATTAAATTAAAAAAAATTAAAAAAATAAACTTCAACCTGAAAAAAAAATAAGCATAGAAATACAACATGAACAAAGAAGACAATAGGACTCACTAAAAAGAACATAAAAATATTCAAATTTTAGAATGTGAAAAAGAGATGATTGACAAAATTCCTGAATAAGAATTCAAAAGAATGACTGTAGGATTATTCAAAAACACAGAGAAGTAATTACATGAATTAAGAAAATTCATACATGACGTGTGCAAAATTCTGCAGGGATACAGATATATTAAGGAAATATCAAACATAAATGTTAGAAATGAAGAATTCAATATGTTAAATACAAAAATACAGTGGAAAGTCTTAACAAAAGACTTGGTGAGGCAGAAGCAAGAATATCTGAGCTAGAAGACAAATCTTTTGACATAGATTAAAAAAAAAAAAAGAAAAACCAAAAACCATGTTCATGGTTTATGAGACACCATCAAATGACCAAATATATGTGCCTTAGGAGTTCCTGAAGGAATGGATGAATAGAATAGATTAGAAAACTTGCTCAGTGAAATAACAGCAGAAAATTTTCCTAATTTGGAGAAAGACATGAACATCCAAGTACAGGAGGTACATAGAACTCCAAATAGACATGATCAGAGAAGATTTTCACCACTGACATTATGGTCAAACTTTCAAAAGTAAAACATAAAGAAAAAAAGACCCTATAATGTGCAAGAAACACCAGGTTACTTATAAAGGATCTCCAATTAGACTGATAACATATTTCTCATCAGAAACCCTACAGGTTAGGAGACAATGGAGAGTTACAGTTTAAGTCCTTAAAGAAAAAACTGTCAACCCAGAATACTGTACCCAGCAAAGCTCCCATTAAGAAATGAAGATAAAATAACAACCTTCCAGGACAAAAAATAAAATCTGAAAGAATTTCTTACCAGCCTTACAAATGATATTATACACTGATATACTACACACAGAAGCAGGGACAGATAATCAGCATAATGAAAGAATAAGATGGCAGAAAGCCTCCTTGTAATAGTATAAAAGAGATCCAGAACAAACAAAAGAAATATTCACAGAAAAATGGCAGGACCAAACCATTATTTATCAATTATAACCTAGAATGTAAATGGACTAAATTCTCCAATTAAAAGATACAGACTGACTGTTAAAAAAGAGGACCCATCTATTTGCTGCATACAAGAAAAATACTTCAACAGCAAATATACACACAGACTGAAAGTGAAAGGATGGAAAAAGATATTCCACACAAATGGAAATAAATAATGAACAGGAGAAGCTATTTCCATATCAGACAAAATAGACTTTAAGACAAAATCTATTAAAAGAGACAAGGAAGGTCACTATGTAATGATTAAGGGATCAGTTCAATAGGGAGATGTGACTATAGTAAATGTATATACACTCATTGCTTGGGCATCTAGCTATTCAAAATATCTGTTAATGAACCTAAAGGGAGACATATGCTTCAATACAATAACATTAAAAGACTTCAGTGTCCCTCTTTCATCAATGGACAGATCAACTAGACAAAAAAATCAACAAAGAAGCAAAAAAGCTAATCTACACTTCAATATCTACAGAGTATCATCCCACAGCTGCAGAATACACATTTTTTCATCAGTGCATGGGACAATATCTAGGCTAGCCAATATGCTAGGCCATAAAACAAGTCTCAACAAATTCAAAAAAATTAAATCATATCATGTATCTTTTTTGACTACAATGGAATCAAACTGGAAATTAACAATATAAAAAACTCTAGAAAACATTTAACACATGAAGACTAAATTACATGCTCTTGGATCAACAATGAGTCATAGAAGAAATAAAAAAATTTCTTGAAAGAAATGAAGTTAACAACACAACATATCAAAACTTATAGGATACAGCAAAAACAATGTCAAGGAAGAAACTTTATAGCAATTGGTGCCTACACCAATAAATTGTAAAGGTATTAAATAAATGATTTAATAATACAACTTAAAGACCTAGAAAAACAAGAACATACCAAACTCAAAATTAGTAGAAGGAAATAACAAAAATTAATGAAGCAATAAGCAAAATTGAAATGAAAAAGATAAAAAAGACCAATGAAATGAGGAGCTAGATTTTTGAAAACTACAAAAAAAAAAAAAAAAAACCTGATATACCATTGGCTCAAACTAAAAAAAAAAAAAAGGGAGAAACCTCAAATTAATAAAATCAGAGTTGAAAAATGTTATGATGGACACAATAGAAATAAAAATAATCATCAGATCATCAAGAATCACTACAAATAACAATATGCCAATAACTTGGAAAATCTAGAATAAATGGGTAGATTTCTGAACACATAATTTAACAAACTTGAGGCCCAAAAATAATACATTGAAATAATAAATAATAGGAACATGGAAATAAATGATACTTATACAGCATTCAATTTGCATACATTTTTACAAATGTACATATAAACAAATTAAGCAAAGTGAATACTAAAGAGGATAAATATTCCTCTCCTTTCCTCATAAAACCTTTTAAAAACTGGGTATAGAAGGAATATACGTCAATACAATCAACGCAATATATGAGAAACCCACAGCCAGCATCATACTGAACGGAGAAAAGTTAAAAGCATTTTCACTAAGATCCAGAACTAGTCAAGGATGCCCACTCTCATTATTGTTCAATACAGTTCTAGAAATTTTCACCAGAACCATCAGGCAATAAAAAGAATTCAAAGAGATTTTGATTAGAAAGGGGGAAGTCAAACTATCCCTGTTTGCAGATGACTTGATCCTTTACATAGAGAACCAAAACATTCCACTAACAACCTTTTAGAACTCCTAAAAGAAATTGGCCAATTTGCAGGATATAAAACACACACACAAAAATCAATGATGTTCTTGTATACCAACACTGTTCTGGCTGAGAAAGAACTTATAAATCAGTCCCAAACACAATAGCTGCAAAAAATGTAAATACCTCGATAAATTTAACTGAGGATGTGAAAGATCTCTACGATGAAAATTCCAAAACAGTAATGAAAGAAAACAAGACACCAAAAAAATGAAAAAGTGTTTGTTATTCATGGATTAATGGAAGAATTAATATCACCAAAATGTCCATACTACCCAGACAATTTACAGATTCAATGTGATCCCACTGAAAATTCCAAAGATGTTTTCTGGAAAAAACAATCATAAAATTCATGTTGAAATACAGAAGACTCTGAACAGCCAAGGCAATCTTAAAGAATAAAAACAAAGCTGGGGGCATCACAATACCAGATTTCAAGACATACTACAGGGCTGTTATAATCAGCCAGTACAGACCAACGGAACAGAACAGAAACTCCAGAAACTAATCCATGCATCCACAACCAACTAATCTTTTGACAAATGAGCTAAAATCACTCCCTGGATAATGGTCAGTCTCTTCAATAAATGATGCTGGCAAAACTGGATTTCCACATGCAGATGTATGAAACAAGACTCCTACCTTTCATTCTATTCAAAAATCAACTCACAATCGACCAACCGTCTAAACTTAAGTCTTGGAACTATCAAATTACTGGAGGAAAATGGGGTAAATGCCACAAGATATTGGCTGAGGTAAAGACTTCTTGGATAACACCCCAGAACCATAGGCAACAAAAGCAAAAATAGACAAAGGGGATTACATCAAGCCAAGAAGTGTCTGCACAGCAAAGAAATAGTTAACAAAGTGGAGAGACAACCGACAGAATGGGAGAAAATATGTGCAAAATAAGCATCCAATAAAGGATTAATATTCAGAATACATAAGGAGCTCAAGAAATTCAACAGCAACATAATAAATAACCCATTGAGAAATAAGCAAAGGATATGAACAGGCATTTTTCAAAGGATGAAACACAAATGGCCAAAAAAAAAAAAATGAAAAAATGTTCAGGATCACTAGATATCAGAGAAATACAAATAAAAAATACAATGAGGTATCACTCGACTCCAGTTAGAATGGCTATTTTCCAAAAATTAAAAAATAACAAATACTGGCAATACATTGTTGGTAGGAATGCAAATTGGTACAACCATTATGGAAAACAGTATGGAGATGCCTCAGAAAACTAAAAATAGATCTACCATATGACCCGGCTATTCAAATATTGAGAATATATACAAAGGAAATGCAATCAGCATATGAAAGAGTTACCTGCACTCCCATGTTTATAGCAGCTCAACTCACACTGTCAAAGAGATGAAATCAGCCTAGATGTGTCCATCAGCTGATGAATGGATAAAGAATATTATATAGATAATATATATAATTACTGTGTCATAAAAAAGAATGAAATCCTGACATTTGCAAAAAAACAGATGGAACTGGAGATAATTATGCTAAGGGAAATAAAACAGACCTGGAAAGACAAATATCACATATGTCACCTCATTTATGGAAGTTTATATATAAATAGACATGTATATATACATATTATATATATGTATATCTGGATAGAGAATAAAAGCTGTGTGGTGTCATATCATTTTGTATGTAGTTATAAATATGGCTTCAATGAGCCATGCCATATAAATAATAACACATTCTTCTTTTGCCATGTTATGATCATTGTCATGAATCCCTTACTCTGTGATATTAATATCTTCAAGAAAAATAATATACATTTGTATGTACATAATGTCTATATTTGAAGTGAATATGGCAATTTTTTATACATTATAAAATAACTTTAAAAAATTACCAGAGGAGTTCAACAGTAAATTCCAGCTGGCCGAACAAAGTACCAGTGAACTTAAAGACAGATTGATAAATATTATAAATATAAGAAAAGAGAAGAATGAAGACGGATGAATAGTCTCAGAAAAATGAGGGTGACTATTATCTCTATCATGGCAGTACCAGAAAAAGGGAGTGAGAATACTCAGAAAAAAAATTAAAGGCATAGGGGCCTGTGCTGTGGCGGTGCAGTGGGTTAACACCCTGACCTGAGGTGCCGGCATCCCATATGGACGCTGGTTTGAAACCCGGCTGCTCAACATCCGACCCAGCTCTCTGCTATGGCCTGGGAAAGCATTAGAAGATGGCCCAAGTCCTTGGGTCCCTGCACCCCCATGGGAGACCAGAAGGAAGCTCCTGGCTTCTGGTTACGGATTGGTGCAACTCCGGCCATTGCAGCCAATTGGGGAATGAACCATCGGATGGAAGACTCTCTCTCTCTCTCTCTGCCTCTCCTCTCTCTGTGTAATTCTGACTTTCAAATAAATAAATCTTTAAAAAATTTAAAGGTATAAATCCCCCAAATTTTATGAAAAACATTATTCTATGAATCTAAGATGTTCTCAATGAACTGAAGAAGTCCACAGTAACATAATAATAAAAATGCTGACAGTGTAAGAAATAAAATCTTAAAGTAGTTGAAATAGTCAGAGAAAAATGAATTTATGTATACAAGGGAACCCCAATTAGATTTACAATTGATTTATCATCAGAAACAACGTCGGGCAAATGCTGACATTGTGACACAGTGAGTTAAGCCACCCTCTGGGACACAGGCATCTCACCAGAGCTCCAGTTCAAGTCCTGGCTGCTCCACTTCCATGCTGGTGGCCTGTGAAAGCAGCAGCAGATGAACCAAGAACTTGGGCCACTGCACGCATGTGGGAGACCTAGACGAAGTTCCTAGCTTTGGCCTGGCCCAGCCTCAGCTGTGATAGCCATCTGGGAAGTGAACCAGCAGACGGAAGATCTCTCTCTCTCTGTAGCTCTGCCATTTAAAGGAATAAATACATACTTAAAAGAAGAAAGAATGTAGGCCAGAAGGCAGAGGAGTGATGTACCCAAGGACAAAATACTTAGACTCTGACAATCAGAGAAACTGTCTTGCAAAAAGTGAAGGGGAATAAGACACCTGTAAGTAAACTCAGAGAATTTTTTGCTAGTAGATCCACCTTATCAAAAACACTACAGGAAATTCTTTAGAATGAATGTAGGGGACCACTGAGAGCAGTATGAATTCACACAAAGACAGAGAGCACTAGTAAAGGTACTTACTTGATTACAAGCGAATGAGGACATACTGTTAAATGTGTATTTCTTTCTTGTCAAGTGGATATAAAGATTATACATGTGTAAATAATATGTATACAGAATACAGTATGTTTATAATAATATACTCTGTTGGTTCTACAATACATGTAAATGTATTTGACAACAACAAAGCTGTATCTAAATAATGACATCAGATGTTAATTCATCAGAACACAGGAAAAGAGCCAGAAATGTTAAATAAAGACATTAAGATAACAAATTCCGTATTTGCTCTTTCTCTTGTTGCTTTAAAATATATAAAAGTACAGAAAGTGATGAAAATGTGTTCTACTATTTACTAATGCATTGTGTGTAGCAATAACATGAAAAATGGGGAGGAGGGGATAGAGCTATGCAACATTTCTGCATCTCTCAGAAATAGTAAGTGACAGAATTCACCAGGGAACCTACTGGACCCGGCATTTTCTTCATGGAAAGGGCTTCAGAACTAATGTTGGCAAGGTACAGTTTTCCATCTTTCCCCTTTAATCTATCTGTATCTTTACATGTATCATATATGTTTATATTGGATCTTGCTTTTCATCACCTGCCTTTATAGAATCTAGACCATTTTCATTTAATCTAAACTTAAGTATGATATGGTTCAAATCTACTATCTTGCTATTTGTTTTCTATCTACTGTATGTGTTCTTTGTTCTTTTTATCCTATTTTACTACTTTAATATGGATTGGATATTTTTAGTATTCCATTTTGTCCTCTACTAGCTTGTTAGCTTTATTTTTTCATCTTACTTTGAGTGGTTAGAATTTATAAAATTCGTCTTTAACTGATCATAGTCTACCTTCTAATAATATTATAGCACTTCACACACAATGTAAGACACGTCAACCTGTGTACTTTCAACTTCCCTCTCCTGTACCTTTGCTCTTACTGTCACATTTTAGTTTTATGTACATTATTTCCCCATAATATCCAGTTAAAATTTGGTTGTAAAAGTGATCTGTCTTTTAAGAAAGAAAAACACAGCATCAAGCTTGCATTCTGCCTTACATTTACCACTGCTGGTATCCCTTACACCTTTTTTGCAGGAGCCAACTGCCTTCAGCCTGGAAGGTGTCCTTTAACTCTTCTTTGTAGTGCAGATCTCCGGTGATAAGTTTTTCTTGCTTGATAAAAACGTCTTTATTTTGCTTTTGTTTATGAATAACAGCTCCCCTGGATACAGAATGCTAAGTTGGGAGCACTTTTCTTTCCATTCTGGAAAGATGTCAGGCCACTGCATTTGATGACAGATCAGTGGCCACTCTTACCCATTACCCTCACATGTACTGTTTTTCTCTCCCGTTGCTCTTATAACTCTCATGATTAGTTTTTAGGATTTGAATTATGAAATATCTTACTGTGGTTTCTTTACCATACTTGAGGGATTTTTCAGCTTTTTAGGTCTGCAGCTTTTCAGTGTTCATCAAATACAGAAACATTTCAGCCATTTTTTATTTCAGTGTTTATTTTCTAGCCTCCGCCCCACCATTCTCATTTCGCAGTTACACGTATGTTAGAATACAAGATAATGGGGCTGGTGCTGTGGCATCACGGGTAAAGCTGCCACCTGCAGTGCCGCCATCCCATATGGGCGCCGGTTCAAGTCCGGGCTGCTCCATTTCCGATCCAGCTCTCTGCTATGGCCTGGGAACGTAGTGGAAGATGGCCCAAGTCCTTGGGCCCTGCACCCATGTGCGAGACCCTCAAAAATCTCCTGGCTCCTGGCTTCAGATCGGCACAGCTCCAGCTGTTACAGCCATCTGGGGAGTCAACCAGAGGATGGAAGACCTTTCTCTCTGTTTGTCTCTCTCACTCTCTCTGTCTCTGCCTCTCTGTAACTCTGCCTTTCATATGAAATAAATCTTTAAAAAATAAAATATTTTATTTATTTATAAAATATTTATTTTATTTATAAAAGATTTATTTAAAATAAATCTTTAAAAAAATACAAGGTAATGTCTCATTGCTCTTAAAGACCTCTTGTCCCATTTATTTTATATATATATATATTTATAACTATGATTCATTTTGGACAGCTTTAATTTTCCTGTCTCCAAGTTCACTGATCTTTCCATCCACGTCTCATCTGCCATTCAACTCACTTATTGTTTAATTTTGATGTAGATAGTATATTTTTGTCAGTTCTAGAAGTTCCATTTAGTTCTTGTTGATAGTTCACATTTCTTTCCACATTATATATTTTCCTTATATATGTATATTATATGTTTACTTTAAATCTTTGAACATATTCATAATGTTCTTACAGCCCTCACCGGCTACAGACAGCACCAGTCACTTCTGTTTCCGTCTCCACTGACCAACTTTTCCTCTGATACTGGGTCACCTCTTCCTGCTTCCTCACGCATCCAGTCGTTTACTACTGGAGCTGGAGATTGTTCACGTCACATCACCCAGTGTCCTCTGAATGAATGCTGACTTTTGCTCTGGTCGGTAGTTAATTTACTTGTGGGTCAATGTGAACTTTTCAGACAGATTCTATTCAAGCGCTAGTTTAGCCCTTTCCCTACTACAGTGCCTTCCTGGGAGTCTCTGCTGAATGCTTCACATATCAAACAAAGTGTCCCCATTTTGGCTGATGGTAACACGCATCTCCCAGTCCTGAACTCCAGCAGCTGTGCACATCACTGCCCTCGAGCGATCCTTCCTCTGGGCTCTCTTTGCTCAGCTGCATGAAGTCTCATAGTATGTACTATGTACTATGTACTATGACTTGGGTGTCAGTAACAGACCTTCATTAATTTAGATTATGTGTATAAATTCTCTGAAATCTCTCCCTGCATACCTCCCTCTTCTATGCTAATTCCAGCCACCTCTGCCTTTCTAGTCTTTTTCAGTCGAGGAAGATAGCTTTCATCTTGGGAATGCCCCCTTTGTGCCTGTGTACTGGAAACTGCCTCTAAGAATAAAGATGAAGGGATTATAGCATTTATTTCACTTGCTTTCTTTTCTCAATGTCACAGTCCTAACCTGTGCTCTTCCAGTGTTTGAAAAGTGTTATTATTTTTTAAGACTTTATTTATTTATTTGAGAGGTAGAGTTACAGTGAGAGGAAGAGGCAGAGAGAAAGGTCTTCCTTCTGTTGGTTCACTCCCCAAATGGCCACAATGGCCAGAGCTGCACTGATCCAAAGCCAGGAGCCAGGAGCTTCTTCCTGGTTTCCTACTCGGGGACAGGGGCCCAAGCACTTGGGCCATCTTCTACTGCTTTCCCAGGCCATAGCAGAGAGCTGGATTGGAAGAGAAGCAGCTGGGACTAGAATGGGCATCCATATGGGATGCTGGCGCCGCAGTGGGTGGATTAACCTACTGCACCACAGCGCCGGCCCCAAGTGTTATTTGTTTTTTAAAGATTTTATTTATTTATTTGAGAGGGAGAGACAGAGAGAAAGGTCTTCTGTCTGTTAGTTAACTACTCAGTTGGCCGCAACAGCTAGAACTGTGCTGATCCGAAGCCAGGAGCCAGGTGCTTCTTCCAGGTCTCCCATGTGGGTGCAGGGGCCCAAGGACTTGGGCCATCGTCTATTGCTTTCCCAGGCCACAACAGAGAGTTGGATTGGAAGAGGAGCAGCAGGGACTAGAACTGGCACCCATAAAGGATGCAGGCATCACAGGTGGAGGATAAACCTACTGCACCACGGTGCCA
The DNA here is from genome assembly GCF_051225735.1 of Oryctolagus cuniculus. Classification (NCBI taxonomy): domain Eukaryota; kingdom Metazoa; phylum Chordata; class Mammalia; order Lagomorpha; family Leporidae; genus Oryctolagus; species Oryctolagus cuniculus. The sequence continues at coordinate 105,773,675 of NC_142879.1, forward strand.
GCCCAAGAAAAGTGTTATTTTTAAAAAATGCATTTTGTCCACTTTTCTAGTTGTTGATACTTGTCCTATCTTGGCCAGAGGCAGAAGTCCCAGATGAGTTTTTTATGCATATAGAAGTTTGAGAACCTCTGACATTTTTTTCTAAACTTCCCTTTGATAAGACTGATTTCAGAACTTACTTTAAAAATATAATTGCTGGGGGGTTGGCACTGTGGAACAATGGGTTAGGCTGCTGTTTGGGATGCCCATGTCCCATATCTGAGCACTGATTTGAGTCCTGGCTTCTCCACTTCTGATCTAGTCCCCTGCTAACGCACCTGGCAAGCAGTGGATAACGGCTCTAGTAATTGAGTTCCTGCCACCTATATGAGACCTAGACGGAGTTCCTGGCTCCTGGCTTCAGCCTGGCCCAGCCTGGCTATTGCAGCCATTTATGGAGTGAACGAACATATGGAAGATTCTCTCTCTCTCTCTCTCCTGTTTCTCTCTCTGTGTATCTCTCTGCCAATCTTTTAAAAAAGTAAATAATTAAAAAATAAAAATACTGTTTCTAAGACCCCATTCTTAGAGTTTTTGTTTCAGTGTGCTCAAGACAATGTTATTCTTAACACCAGAGTAGTTTGGAGGATGTTTCAAATAAAGGTACTAAAACTATTCTTTTTTCTGCTTGCTTTTCAGGTAACAGATTAAAACATTCCCTTCTCCAATAGACCCTGTTGACTGTTATTTTCCCAAAAGGTCTACTGACATACCCATTTGGATTTTTCATAGCACTAATAAAAATATGTATACTTAATTAGCATATTAGTTCTAAATTATCTTTCCCCACCACTAGACTGTAAGCTCTGTAAATGATGCAGCTTGCCGTATTCCCTGTTGAATGCCCAGAACCTACTAAAATGGCTGGCCTAAAGTAAGAGATTGCTAGTTATAGAATCAGTGACCCATGGATAATCTTAACTTTTGTAAACTTATGCACGCACATACACAGATGCTTATACAATGACAAGTCATCTTTTCATAAGGTCTAGAAGGCACTTCTTCCAAATGTGATGTGATCAACTTAAATATTTTAGTAACATATATTAATGTCCTAAATTTTAGATTCCAACAAATCCTGATAACTTGAATGAAAACTGGTACCTTCACCTAACAGACATTTTCTAATGCATAAAATTTCCACACTACTCTCTTTTGACGATTTTTTTGTTTGAAAGTCAGAGTTACAAAGAGAGAGGGAGAGACAGAGTTGGGGGGGAGAGAGAGAGAGAGAGAGAGAGAGAGAGAGAGAGAGAGAATATTTTCCATGTACTGGTTCACTTTCCAGATGGCCACAACAGATACCATTGGACCATGCAGAAGCCAAGAGCTTCATCCAGGTCTCCCTCATGGGTGCAGCAACCCAAACACTTGGGCCATCCTCCACTGTTCTGCCCAGGCCATTAGCAGGGAGCTGGATTGGAAGTAGAGCTGCCGGGACACAAACCAGTACCCATATGGGATGCCAGCGTTGCAGGCAACAGCTTTACCGGCTATGCCACAATGCCAGCCCATCCAGATTACTTTTCTAATGTGTAAACTAGAGGCAGTATTTTTTTTTTATTTTTATTTTTTGACAGGCAGAGTGGACAGTGAGAGAGACAGAGACAGAGAGAAAGGTTTTCCTTTGCCATTGGTTCACCTTCCAATGGCTGCCGCGGCTGGCGCACCGCGCTGATCCGAAGGCAGGAGCCAGGTGCTTATCCTGGTCTCCCATGGGGTGCAGGGCCCAAGCACTTGGGCCATATTCCACTGCACTCGTGGGCCACAGCAGAGAGCTGGCCTGGAAGAGGGGCAACTGGGACAGAATCCAGCGCCCCGACTGGGACTAGAACCTGGTGTGCCGGCGCCGCTGGGCGGAGGATTAGCCTAGTGAGCCGCGGCGCCGGCCTAGAAGCAGTATTTTTAAGGTATTGCTGCCATAAAATTGATTTTCTTAAATACCGTTTCACGCACTTAGGTAATTGTATACAATCAGGCAACCAATCACTAAACCAAAATACAGAACTTTTCAGGCACCCTAAAAGACTAAAATCCTTGGGAAAACAACATGACACACTGGTAATTTTATCAACCAGAAATCTATGATAACAAAGAGAAAGTAACTTAGCAGAAGAAATATTTAATGTATACAGCAAAATTCTATGAGTTTATCAGGTAGCAGGACATCTGTGGTCATCCTGTGTTTTCCCCTGCAGACTTACTATAAACTTGCACTTGTCGCTGTTTTATGCAAGCACAAAGAGTTACTATACTCACAGAAGAGCTATGTATGGCTTATTTCGTAGGTGAGGAAACTACAAAGCAGTATATTTAGACTGCCTTTCCATCCTGCTCTTTAAATAAAATGAAATGCATCTTAGTGAACGCTATCTGTTCTGTTACAAATTCACCAAATAACAACCTTTTGTATGAGAGCTAGGAATGGCTGTTCCAGGCTTGAGGACACAGAAGGAGTCGCACTGCTGGCCTCTACTGCAATGGTGCATCGCCAAAGGGAGGAGGGGCAGGTGGTGCTATCAGAGACACTCACAGGCCAGGGTTCCCACACCTGCCCTGCTTCCCGAGTCCCCTCACATACACTCAGGTCCATAAGGGCATCACGTCCCCCTCTGTGGACTGGTTATCACCTTAATGGATCCATGAGAAACGCCAGGTTCATTTGAACTCACCTTCTTTCTATCATTGTATGTTTTCTTTCCTCGCAACAGACCTCAGCATTCCTAACTGGATGGAAGCAGAACAAGAGGAACACCCTGGAAGCAGGCATTGTGGTACAGGGGGTTAGGCCGCCGCTTGCCACGCCAGCACCCCACGTCAGAGTGTCAAGTCCAGCCTCCTCTGCTTCCTGTCGAGCTTCCTGCTACTGCATATCCTGGGAGGCAGCAGTGCTGCTCAAGTACCTGGGCCTCCACCACCCACGTGGGACACCTGGATGAAGTCACTGGCTCCGGCCTTCGGCTTGACCCAGCCCTGACTGTTGTAGGCATTTGGGCAATGAATGGGTGGACGGAAGAGTTCTCTCTCTCCTCTCCCATCTCCTTTCTCCCTCCCTCACTGTCTTCTCTGCCTTTCAAATAAATAAATCTTTAAAAAAAAGAACAAGCCAGTAACTCATGACATATGAAAGTAGTATTTTATGTTTATGCAAACTACTTTGATGACCTACAATGTGCCTTTGGGAGGCTTTAAGACTATTTACTGGATTTTTTTGTGCTTTCAAATACCACCTGTAATTGCCAGTCTTTGATCTCCTGAAAGGGATATAATTTCAAAGAGAAAAATTGCTATAATTGGAAAGCAATGAGAGAAAGCAATGCCATTATTAAGAATGAACAAATCAGGACCAATTCAAATGAATAATGGAAGGCAGTGTGCAGCACCACCGTGAAAGGCGCAATTACAGCTAAGATTGGATGATAAAGAAAGGCTTTTTTAACAGAGAAATGTCCTAACTCTGATCTGGGGTTCCATTATGGCTGAAAGCACACTAAGCAAATCGCTCCTGGGGGAGAAGACAAGATTTCCTTCGGCACTTCATACTCCCAGGAAAGCGGAAATTGTGGGGAAATCTCAGGTCTTCCTTTGTGTTCATCAGCAGCAAACGCTCCAGGCGAGGCTAACTGTACTCAGTTTCCACTGTTTTATGGTCTCGGGTGAGACGCCTAGACAGAGACTTAGTCTCCTCTCACCTTCCCGGGCCCTCCCCCATCCTGGATTCTCAACAGTAGACACCAGGAGTTACAGGCACGCAGAATCAGGCAGCACACCCACATCTTCCTAAGCTCAGCCAAGAGATGTGGTGGCAGCGCACAGAAAGGAGTAAAGCGGGGCGGGGTATTTAGAAAGGAGGCATAAGCAAAAACAAACAAGCAAAAAGCACTGGTTTTCTCTTTATGTCAGTAACATTAGTAACATCTGAAACATTGAGTGACATTACAAACCCCCACTGATACTCTGTAAAAGAGCAGTTCCCACCACAGAAGCAGTTTCATGCAGGCTTGTAATGGGAATTCCAGAGGGTCAGCTCTTGTACTAAGCCCCAGGCAGCACCTAGAGTCTAAGATGAACACACACATACACTTACGAAGGAAATAATTCTCGAACAGGGTCTAGTGCATCAGTCATACTCAGACACTTGCAGATTAACAAAATGAAGGAAAAACACAAGAGAGAAAAGATTGTACAAAGAAAGTGAAAAAAAAAATCCGAAATCACAACTAGAGCAAACAGACTGTCGTGCAAGATCTGGGAAAACATTATTCCTAGGATTTCGCTTTGGATTGAAATAGAGGAGTATTTCAAAACAGGCATGCAAAAATGGAATTATAAGATTGCCTTGGTGCAAAAAAAATTGAAATCCAGGCATACTTTTTTCATAATATGTGTTTTCCATTTACTGTTGGCCTCAGACACGTAAAATGACTTTTCACAGTGAAAAGTGGCTGACTGGCAGAGCCTCCCTGACTAGCCAGGCTCCTAACGAGGTCTTGCACTCATTGCTCAGCACATCGCATCCTGTATGTACACTTACTTGTGTGGATTCACAGCAGCAGGCCAGCCTGTGAGCAAGGCTCACCCGCTCTGTGACATCACCCGTTCTGTGGCCATTCTTTCTGTATCCTCATGCGAAATCATTTATTTGGGCTTCATTATGATAAAAGGTATAATTAGCAGTCATTTTGTAGGACAAAGTATTGATGCCACATGCCAATTTTCTGAAAGTGCCTCTAACACAGCACCTGCACTATTCATGTTTATAAATCAGGTAATTGTGCAGCTAGCCACTTATGTGCATATGTAATTAGTCTAATTTACATATGCCAATAAATTATACACCCTCCCTTTTACACATTCAGATAAATTAAGTTTCTGATATTTTATTGAACTACACTTTTTTTTTTTTTTGCAATCTGGGGATATTTCCAATATTTCCATCTGATAATGAAATACCAGGACAAAGCTCAAAGAAGCGATGAAGACTCCACATATTCCTTACATGTGTGTGCAGCTTCACTGTACTGGATGTTCCAAAACCATCTGAATTTACCTTTTCTGCCCTGGCTCAAAAAACAAACAAAACAAAAACAAAAACAAAGGTTTTTAACCGTGACCAATAGTTCCATTTCTCACCCAACTCCAATTGATTTTGCCAAGAAATTCCAGTATAATTAGTGGAGGGATTTGACAGGAATAAAAGACAATAATAAATCGCTCAATATTTTTAAGCTCTGGGCAAAGATTTATACCTTATTTCCTTGCCCAGTTAGGCCTACATTAGACAGAATACCCAAACCTTCATCTAAATGCTAATCCACCAATTACTCTCCATGGAAGAAAAATTAAAATGCATTACAGAAAACATTTTGAAGAATATGCACAATTTCATTCAAGACTACATAAAGAATTTGTACAGCATCATATCTCAAATACAACTGCAAACAATGCAATAAAATCTTTAAAATCCTTCACTAAGGAAAGGTATGTAGTTTAAGTTCTTGATTAATATTTTATTATTTGGAGTAACCAAGTTTAGATGAATAAAAGTTTAATTTTGTTTTTGTATGTGATTCAACTAAAAAAAAACTGTTTTAAAACTGCAGATATAGAATTTTGAAATCATAAGTAAATTGTCTGATTTTTAAAGGCTATAAGTGGTTATTTAAACATTAGGGCTTTAAAAAATAATATGCAGCGGCCAGCGCTGTGGCTCACTAGGCTAATCCTCCACCTAGCAGCACTGGCACACCGGGTTCTAGTCCCGGTCGGGGCGCCGGATTCTGTCCCGGTTGCCCCTCTTCCAGGCCAGCTCTCTGCTGTGGCCCGGGAGTGCAGTGGAGGATGGCCCAAGTGCTTGGGCCCTGCACCCCATGGGAGACCAGGAGAAGCACCTGGCTCCTGCCATCGGATCAGCGTGGTGCGCCGGCCGCAGTGCGCCAGCCGTGGCAGCTATTGGAGGGTGAACCAACGGCAAAGGAAGACCTTTCTCTCTGTCTCTGTCTCTCTCACTGTCCACTCTGCCTGTCAAAAAAAAAAAAATAGTAATACGCAGCTTTAGATGATGAAAAGGGTCATGAAAATCTATTTTACATTTTGAGATGCTCTGCAATTAAAAGTGGCAGCTGAAGCATACGTTTCTTTTCTCTTGCTGCTCCTGAATCTCCGCTAACATATTAGCGATGGAATAAAAAAGTATAAACCACAGAGAAAAAGAGGACAGAAAAAAGCAGAGTGGTGGGCATGAGATGTTAACGGACTTTTGCAGCAGGGAGAGGCAGCGAGCAGGGTGGGAGCTTCTTGGGCAGGCAATGCAGGGCGAGCCACACAGTACAGCCCTCAGCGAGGCCGTTTGGGAGCCACCTGCACAGCTGCCCTCACAGGGCCAGTGAACAGTGGAGGCAGAGACACAGCCGGGAAGGGAGGGGAGAAAACAAGGGATAACCCGGGTCTGTGATCAGGAAGTGGCGCCTCTCAGACAACAGCATCCAGGAGGCCCCTGCGCAGGCCTCCCACACACACTCAGGGAAGGGAACGGGAGGAGGCAGTGTGTTCCCTACAGAAACTAAACAGAAAGGACTCATGGGCTGGGCACATCAGCAGGGCTGGTGGTGGGAGTGAAGCACACACAACAACGTGATGCAGACATCGGAGAAGGAAACTTGAAAAGAGAAGGCCACAGGGTCCAGGAAATAGGACGCCACCCAGGTGAGCAGCAGAGATACCAAAGAGCTTAGGTGCATGGCCAACCTCCAGACTACAACAGGGGGATGGATGGTTCCAGAAGTATATTCATGACGAAAATATATGTGTATTCATGATTCCAAAAATGACCACTGTGTGGACATGAAATTTCATTGTGGTGTCATCATCAATTCTGAAATGATGAATCAATACTTTTATATCATAAGCCTCCATGTGATTCATAAAGCTACCAATATGATGCTATAATCAAATATGATAAAACTGAAACCACTTTAAAGTCAACAATTATTATGAAATAAAAAGTAATTTTATAAATAACATAAAGCTATGTTTTAATTAATTGCGATTTCATAAAAATCTTTGTAATTTCTCAATCAACTAGGATTATAACCCACCATTGTTATATCATATACCTATCATTGTGATCTCATAATCAATTAACAAAAAAATAACCAATGGGATGTCATACATATAAAGTCATAATCAGTTTGTGGTACCATAAACTGTTATTGTGATATCATAAGCAATTCTTATGCCATATAAACTATTGTGATGTTGTACTAATTGTTATGCCATAAACCACCATTATCATGTTACAAAAAAAAAAAAAAAAAAAGAAGTGCAGTTGACAGTCTCGCCAAGATCAAGGGCATGGTCACTAACTGAGACAGTGGTGAAGTTCAGCCACACTTTCCCTAGTTCAACAGTCACAGCACATCAAAAGCAGGGATCCAGCAAGAGAAGGTGGCATGGCACTGGATCTTTCTTTCTTTCAGATATTTATTTATTTAAAAGTCAGAGTTAAAGAGAGTGAGAGAGAGACAGACAGAGAGAGAGAGAAAAAGATCTTCCATCTGCTGGTTCACTCCCCAAGTGGCTATAACAGCCTGGGCTAAGCCAGGCCAATGCCAGGAGCCAGGAGCTTCTTCCAGATCTCCAGATGGGTGTCAGGGGTCCAAGCTCTTGGGCCATCTTCCACTGCTTTTCTCAGGCTGTTAGGGATGGGAAATGGAGCAGCCAGGACTTGAACCAGCACCCTATGGGATGCCAGTGATGCCGGCAGTGGCATTTCCTGCTTTGCCACAACACTGGCCCCTGGATCCACCTTTCTATTTACTTCCTACAATCAGCCTTGTGCTATTACCCACATTCTATTAACCAAGAAAATGTACTTAATTTTGAAAAAATAAAAACAGATTAAGTTCATCTGTATTAGGTATAAAAATAGGATAACACAGTAATAAAAACATAAAAAACAAGTGAAGTACATATGTTAAACGTGAAGATTGGTTTTGATAGTTTCAAATCTTTTCTACAACAATATCCATTATTTGTAGAATCGTTTAAAGCCTACATCTGAAAACATGAACACAAAGTATGTAAATGGTACAGTGTGAACCCGATTTCTGTGGCTAGCGTGGTTTGAATGATAATGGTCAATGTGATAGCATTAAAAGGTAGAAGGATTCAGGAAACTAGGACTTACTCAGGTACCCCTGAAGGTGCTTGTGAATGGGACGAGGTCCTGATAAAAAAGGGCTTTCCCCCAGCAGGAGGCTCCCTGCCCTTCTGCCTTCCACGGTGTGAGCACTATGCAGCGCACCGCACCATGGCGGAGGCAGAGAGCAGCCAGACCTCACCAGACGCCAGGTAACCCACTGGCCCCAGACCCTTGAAAAGTAAATTTCTGTTCTTTATGAATTACTCAGTCTGCGATTTGTTATTATTGCAGCACGAGCAGATCAAGACAGTGCCACTTCTCAGGAAAAGTAATGGAACGTTCCAAAGACAGGAAACAATCTAATGCTAAAAAAACACAATAGTGAATGTAACCAATCTACGCTGTGACAGGAGTCAAATAAAGGTATTTGCTGTCACTGAGTTTGGAAAACACAGCTTTTAAAAGTTCTAATTGATTTTATTGGAATGAATGATTGCCTCACTTGAGTAATATATAGGTTCAATGAAAACCAGAAAAATTGAATTCACCGAGGACAGGCAGTCACCTTAGCAGGGCGCCTTCTAGAAGTCCTGCATCAGGGAGAGTTATCCAAATGCGTTCAAAGCTACACTCATTCAGACGTAAAAAGGCACACTCCTCACCTTCCACTTAGCAACTACCCAAACTCAGGGATAATAAATATGTTTACTTGGCTACAGTGTTCACAGCGTTTGATTAATTTTTTTGACTGTTTGATTTCTTTTCCTGAAGTGGCACTGTCTTAGATTGTTAGTGGTGCTACAACAAAAAACACAGACTGAATAACTTACAAGGAACAGAAATTTCTTGCCGTTCTGTAAATCCAAGATCCCTACAAATGTAACCACCTGGCTCTGTAGTTAAGTCATGAGCATCCAATAAGGACAGAAGAAGAAAACCATGGGGATGGGCATTTGGTGCAGTGGTTAAGCCGCTGCTTGGGACACCCACATCCTGCATCAGAATGCCTATTTCAAGTCTTGGCCCCTCCACTTTTTATCTCAGCTTCTGGCTAATGTGCACCCTGAGAGGCGGCAAGTGCATGGCTCATGGACTAGGGCCCCTGCCACCCATGTGGTGGGTGCATCCTGGCCCAGCCCTGGCTGCTGTGGGCATTTGGGGAGTGAAACAGTGGATCAAAGATCTCTCTTTAAAAAAATTATAGGGGCCAGTGCTATGGCATAGTGGGTAAAACCGCTGCCTGCAGTGCCAGCATTCCATATGGGCGCCGGTTCAAGTCCTAGCTGCTCCACTTCCAATCCAGCTCTCTGCTATGGTCTGGGAAAGCAGTAGAAGATAGCCCAAGTCCTTGGGCCCCTGCACCCACGTGGGAAGACCTGGAGGAAGCTCCTGGCTCCTGGCTTCAGATTGGCGCAGCTCCAGCCGTTGCAGCCTACTGGGGAATGAACCAGCAGATGGAAGACTTCTCTTTCTCTCTCTCTCTCTCTACCTCTCCCTCTCTCTCTCTGTAACTCTTTCAAATACATAAATAAATCTTTAAAATAAATTATAGCTCTGCTGTCTCAGCACCTGCACAGGGCCTTCGTTCAAGTTAACTGCACAAAATACAGGAGAATAAGTAAATATTATAGTGAAATCCCTCTTACACTTGGCATTTTGCAGGAAAAATAGTCTCTGTTTCTTTAGTTCTTATTATGGAGTTATTTCCTTACATTTTTAAGAATCCTTATGGTTTTTCCTTAATTTCTTGATATGACTTTAAGGTGACAAGGCCAGAACTAGGCATGGCACTGTCCTGAGGACATGGCTGGGGAGGAAAACAGGAGGACCTGTTCATGCTGTCCCTGCTGCAGACACACCCAGGCAAGCACTGCACCCACACAAACAGTGCAGAAACTCTCACCTCCAGGACCAGCCAGAGTTTATCTCCGTTGACTTTATCCTTCTTAAAGTAAATCCCGTAGAATTTGACCACATTGGGATGGTCAGAAAGTGCTTTCAAGATGTTATACTCCGCTTCAATCTCTTCATCAATGTCCTAGTTTTGAAAAGAGAAACACGAGACAATATGAAAAATGTCAAAGAAACAGTATTGATTCCTGACATAGAATCTAATTCTGTCAAAGGCACATCATGATAGTTCTGTGTCTGGTACTCTACATTGAAATGACTCATGTACATTGTTTCGTATGCAACTAGGATGAAATATATCAGAAAAACTATTCCCGGTTTTCTTTCCTTCCTTCTATTAGCTATATCACAATAGCAAAGCTGTGGATTTGAAATAAAAATATCTAGGACTAGAATTGGTTCATTTTGTTTCTTTAGAATATAAGCACATTTTGAAGCTATGAAAAACCAGTTCTACAGGTGATAAATTTTCTCAAAAAGTGAAATGAAAAATCTAAATTATAAAAGATGGCATATAACCCTATGTTAACTCAAGGTTCATTCACTGGAGGTACAGCAGGCTGCTACTTTATCAGTGAAAATGCCAGGTAGCCACGTAGTCACACTTCTAGAAAATCACATATCTATGAAACAACTCACAGAATAATCAAAACCAGGAGCCTTACAAATATTGCTCTTAGAGTGACATTTAAAGTCTATGTTTATTCCATAGAACCACGGAATCACAGAAGTAGAAAGTAATTTAGACCAGAGCTTTAAATGTAAAGGAACCAACTCAAGCTCAGATAATTTAGAATCAGAGGTGGTTAGTGTAAAATCCAGGCCTAGACTCCAAGTCTACTACCTTGCGCATTTGATCCCTTTATTGGAAAGAAAATTACTGATGCATAACAGTAAGGCTGCTTTAATAAAAAAAAAAAAAGTTAATCATTGCAAAAATACTTGGATACATTTAGATTTATTTAAGATTATAATCTTTTAGTTATAAACATTTTAATTTCATTTGTGACATGATGAATGAAGAGTTAATAATCCTTAGCTAGACATATATGTACTGTGACAAGAATAAAAGCAAAGGAACAAGTAAGGTACTATATAGCAGGGGAGGGAACGTCCGCCCCATGGACCATACAAGGCTCAAAAAAATCATTTGGTCTGGCCCTACAAAGGCAACCGCCAGTGGGACTCAAAATCCAATAAACCTGTAGCAGGCTGACTTTTAAGTTGATACTTTAGTGTGGCCCACAAATGACGTTATAAGTATCCAAATGGCCCTTGGCAGAAAACAGGTTCCCCACCCCCATACTGTAGTTATAAATCCATATGTTTCATTACAGTAACAGTACTATAATGATTTGTAAGTATAAATATCTGTAAGATAAGTATACCCTACTTATACACAAGTAAGTAATGAACGAATAGGGGCTATATTCATTACAATCACTTCTTTCCTCCAACAAGAATGGAAGGAATGGGAGAGATACACTCATTATGGGCCAGACAGTGGGGATTAGAAGTCCTTTTTCTTGGGGCCTCTAAGAGCAAGGTTAGAGGAAAGAGGACAGGTACCTTGATATAACTTGAATCTCTCCTCCCTCAGTTTAAATGGTAGGAAATTTTCAAAAAGATGGATATGAAGGCTTTTTTTTTTTTTTTTTTTGACAGGCAGAGTGGACAGTGAGAGAGAGAGAGACAGAGAGAAAGGTCTTCCTTTGCTGTTGGTTCACCCCCGCAATGGCAGCCGCAGCTGGCGCGCTGTGGCCAGCACATCGCTGATCTGAAGCCAGGAGCCAGGTGCTTCTCCTGGTTTCCCATGTGGGTGCAGGGCCCAAGCACCTGGGCCATTCTCCACTGCACTCCCGGGCCACAGCAGAGAGCTGCACTAGAAGAGAAGCAACCGGGACAGAATCCGGCGCCCCGACCGGGACTAGAACCCGGTGTGCTGGCACCACAGGCAGAGGATTAGCCTATTGAGCCACGGTGCCGGCCGATATGAAGGCTTTTGACATCAGTTAAGCCTTTTCATTTTTTTCCCTCAAGTGTATATAAATTATTTCTTTAAAATAAACCCTCCCTTGGGGAAGGCATTTGGCATATGGGTTAAGAAGCCACTTGGGATGCCCACATCCCATATATGGGAGTGCCCGCTGTTGATTCCACTTTCCTACTAATGTAGGCAGCAGTGATGGCTCAAGTACTGGTCCCTACCACCCTTGTGGGAGACCTGAATTGAGTTCCGACCTCCTGGTTTTGGCCTGACCCAGCCTTGGCTCTTGTGGGCATTTGAGGAGGAAAGCACTAGACAGAAGAGATTCTCTCTCTCTTTCCTTCTCTCTCTCTTTCTTGCTCTCTTTCTCTCTCTCTCTCTGTCTGTGTGTCGCTCTCTCTGTCTTTCCTATCTCCCTTTCAAAGAAAATGAAAAACAATTAAATGAAATAAAAAAAAAAAAATAAATCTCCTCTGCCCTTTGTCCTCCGCTCAAAAAATATGGATCACTGTTGTTCCAAAGGGTTTAGCAGAAATTAACAAAGTCAAAGCAATCCTAAGAGGAACAAGCAAGCCCAGACATGCCTCACAGGATCCTGCAGCTTGTCAGTGAACACTCTGGGACAAGGATCCAGAGGGCCCTGATGTCCCCCTGGCAGCCATTCGCCCCTGCATCAGGACCACCCGGGCGGGAGCCTGTCTGTAGAATTCGGGAGAGTGTGCAATGACTGAACTCCTGATGGCTCAGCCACGAGCTAAGACAGAGGTGGGGATATGAAGATACCCCACACTGCCCGCTCTCATTCCCAGAAACCAGAATCTCAGTCATCTCCTCAGGGAAAAGGCCTGGCATTTCCTCTCTCAGACCTACTGCTCCCCAAAAAGCAGTGGGGGCCCTACGAGGGCCCCACATCAGCAGAGACCAGTAGGACTGGGCACAAAGTCTAATTCTACACAAGGAGGAACCCTTCCTGATTGTAAATCCACAGCATTTCTGCTTTGGAAACTTGGAAGAAAACCTGGAAATCAATTCCCCTCTGTGAAAGAAACTGAATTTAAAACACAATCCTCTTCAGGCTGCCTTAAGAGAAATTCAGCTGGAAGCCTAAGTAAACACAAGAAGAAAAGGATGACTGGTGAAGACGACATTTCAGGGTTAGTCTAGACCATGTGGTTATGGTGTTTAAGATTTTTCTCATTTTTTAAAAAATTCTTGAGATAATGTATTTTTAAGTTGTATTATAGTCAAAAGCTTAATGCTCCACTAATTAACGAGTGCAACAAATAAAAAGCAAAAGGACCATTGTCCAATAGGAATATGGGCAAGGGCTATATACAATAATCAAATGAAAAGGTATCTATTTTACTCATATACAACAAATTTTAAAATAGTCACAGATCATTAAACCAAGTAGTACATCATTCTTAACAATTTGTTTGACAGATTTAAAACAAAGTTTGATAAAACACTCTATTTGCAGGAAAACTGATACACACGGGGACTTTTTTAAAAAGCTAAAGTAATATCGAATCAATTCTTGAACTGTTGAGACATGCATTTATTTATGTGTAGATGGATTCATTCATTCATCAAGTATTGTGCTTTATTACATATGGCAATCATATAAACAGGAAAATCAAGCAAATCAGATTTTATCTTTTTTTTTCTAATTTTAACTTGTTTTAGAATGACACTTGCATGAATAAATAAAAGACACTTACAGACTTTAAAAATAAAATGGTGGAGGTGAGGGGGAAATGACTTACATGAACTGGATCCAGAATTTTGACTGCTGCTTTTTGGCCATTTTTCTTATTCAGTACTTTAAAAACTTTCCCATAAGTGCCTTTGCCAATTGTTTCAGTGATTTCCCAGGTATCAGAAGGATCAGGAAAGTTATCAAATACAATTGTCTTCCCAATTAGCGGAAACATCTCCAAGGCTTACATCACTGGAGAAAAAAGGTAGAGCGGCCTCTGCATTTGACTGTGCATACCACATGGCACACAGGAAGTCACGGGCAATTCACTCATATTTTCACAGACACAATAGGAGACAGACAAAGGCAACCAGAAGTACTCCAGAGTCATAAATAATTCTTGGTAAACAGATTAATATGAGTCTCACAATGCCTTATAAACAGGGCTTTGTGTTTCACACAGTCCACATTAAATGCTAGTAATTCCCTTCAGATTAAGAGCCATATTTATATCATTTTGATTGACTTCTTCATATTTCAGCATGACAAAGAATTTCAGAATGAACCGTAGAGATGATAAATTCAACTTCATTTAAGCAACCCCCACACTTGTTAAATAGAGACCATGCTTTGCATTGCTTCTCTTAGCAAAACTCATCAACACATTCTCTCTTAGTTTTAGGACAACATTTCCTTAGTACAAACTACCAGCTCCTTTAAAATATGGCTTTGTGAATTTCCTACCCTTGATTCTTAACACCTCTTCTCTCATCCACTATGATCCAGCCACCCTGGATCCATCAGGTCATTTTCTTCTTGCATAAAGGTCTTTTTTTTTTTTAAAGATTTATTTTATTTATTTGAAAGACAGAGTTACAAATAGAGGTAGAGACAGAGAGAGAGGTCTTCCATCCACAGGTTCACTTCTCAGATGGCTGCAATGGCTGGAGCTGTGCCAATCTGAAGCCAGGAGCCAGGAGCTTCTTCCAGGTCTCCCATGTGGGTGCAGGGGCCCAAGGACTTGGACCATCTTCTACTGCTTTCCCAGGCCATAGCAGAGAGCTGGATTGGAAGTGGAGCAGCCAGGACTCGAACCTGCACCCATGTGGGATGCCGGTGCTTCAGACCAAGGCTTTAACCCACTGCGCCACAGCGCCGGCCCCTCTTGCATAAAGGTCTTAATATCAACCAACCCTTCTCTCCTCTGCTTGTGGTGTCTTTGCTAAAGTCTAACACACACCTACTTGTCTTTCAGGTCTCAGCTTAGCTGTCACTTCCTGCAAATGTGACCACTCCCCACTCTGGGTTGCATGCCCCACCTCTGTACTCCAACAACACTCAGTACTGCTGCTACTCAACACCATTACCTGACACAGTGCTGAAATTATTGATCAATTATAAGAACACAATCAACAAGGTCGGTTTGGACATCACTAGGAATAATATCAGCATTTGATATCATTACTGTATTTGTAATGGTATCAGGTATCATTTATGTATCTGATATTATCAATGTCTGCACTGTACCTCCATAGTGCCAAAATAACAAGTAAATCAATTAATTTTGGACATGCTCAAGATGACTTGCCCCAAACGGTAGAGTTAGAAACATACCAGGGGATTCCAATTCAATCCCATCAAGGTGGCATGTACCAATGCCATCTCACTAGTCAAAGTGATCAGTTTCAGTTTACAATTGATCATAATGAAAGGATTAAGAGTCAAAGGGATCACATAAACAAGACTAGTGTCTGCTAATACTAATTAAAAAGAAGAGAACGATCCAACATGGGAAGCGGGATACACAGCAGACTCATAGAATGGCAAATGTCCTAACAGCACTCTGGCCTCTGAATCAGCCCTTAAGGCATTCAGATCTGGCTGAAGAGCCCATGAGAGTATTTTAGGCATGGAAAGCCAAGACACTCTGGCAAAAAAAAAAAAAAAAAAAAGAAAGAAAAAAAAAGAAAAAAACCAACAACCTAAATGAAAGATCTCTGCAAATGAGATCCCAGTGGAAAGAACGGGCCATCAAAGAAGGAGGTACCTTTCTCTGAAGGGAGGAGAGAACTTCCACTTTGACTATGACCTTGTCTAAATATGATAAAAGTCAGTGAACTCAAAAGGCTTCCATAGCTATGGCAACACATGACAAGAGCCTAGGGTGATTACTGATGCCATAAACAAGAGTGTCAATTTGTTAAGTCAACAACAGGAGTTACTGTGCACTTACTCCTCATGTAGGATTTCTGTCCTTAATGTGCTGTACATTGTGAATTAATGCTATAACTAGTACTCAAAGAGTATTTTTCACTTTGTGTTTCTATGTGGGTGCAAACTGTTGAAATCTTTACTTAGCCGGCGCCGCGGCTCACTAGGCTAATCCTCCGCCTTGCAGCGCCGGCACACCGGGTTCTAGTCCCGGGCGGGGCACTGGATTCTGTCCTGGTTGCCCCTCTTCCAGTCCAGCTCTCTGCTGTGGCCCGGGAGTGCAGTGGAGGATGGCCCAAGTGCTTGGGCCCTGCACCCCATGGGAGACCAGGATAAGCACCTGGCTCCTGGCTTCGGATCAGTGCGGTGCGCCGGCCGTGGTGGCCATTGGAGGGTGAACCAACAGCAAAAGGAAGACCTTTCTCTCTGTCTCTCTCTCTCTCACTGTCCATTCACTCTGCCTGTCAAAAAAGAAAATAAATAAATAAATAAAAATAAGAAATCTTTACTTAATATATACTAAACTGATCTTCTGTATATAAAAAGAATTGAAAATGAATCTTGATGTGAATGGAAGGGGAGTGGGAATAAGAGAGGGAAGAGATGTACAATTTGGGACATGCTCAAGATGACTTGCCCCAAACGGTAGAGTTAGAAACATACCAGGGGATTCCAATTCAATCCCATCAAGGTGGCATGTACCAATGCCATCTCACTAGTCCATTTCATCAATTTCTGTTCACAATTGATCATAATGATAGGACTAAGAATCAAAGGGATCACATAAACAAGAATAGTGTCTGAAAATACTAACCGATAGAACAAAAAAGGGAGAGAACGATCCAACATGGGAAGCGGGATACACAGCAGACTCATAGAATGGCGGATGTCCTAAACAGCACTCTGGCCTCAGAATCAGCTCTTAAGGCATTCAGATCCGGCTGAAAAGCCCATGAGAGTATTTCAGTCATGGAAAAACAAGACACTCTGGCTTTTTTGTTTTTTAAAGATTTATATATTTATTTGAAAGGCAGAGTTACAGAGAGGCAGAAGAAGACAGAGAGCGAGGTCTTCCATTCATTGATTCACTCCCCAAATGGCCGCAATAGCCAGTGCTGTGTCGATCCAAAGCAGGGAGCCAGGAGCCTCTTCCAGATCTCCCAGGCAGGTGCAGAGGCCCAAGGACTTGGGCCATCTTCTACTGCTTTCCCAGGCCATTGCAGAGAGCTGGATTGGAAGTGGGGCAGCTGAGACTCAAACAGGTGCCCATATGGGATGCTGGCACTGCAGGTGGTGGCTTTACCTGCTAAGCCACAGCACCTGCCCCTAAACTGCTTTTAAGTTAAAAATGTGATTGCCACTGTGTTAGCATGTGTTTACACATACACAGAAGCACATATTACCAAAAATGTATTAATATTCCACACTATTGGCCCATGAAATCCACTTGTGTGATCACACAACTTTCAGCTCTACCCACAGCACTGATCCATTGATCCCCAACTTTCTGGACGTTCATCAGCCATCTTCAGCCTCAACCTCCTGCTCCCTTTCCTGTCCCTAGCCTGGATTCTATGACTTGAATTGTTTCAAATATCCTCAACACTTATTTTCCTAGACAAAAAAAAAAAAATCTGGTTAAGGCCTCTACTGTTTTCACACCTGCACCCACAGCTGGAGAAATTCAGGACAGCAAATCTGCAAGGAGACCTTCAACACTGCCAAGCACCCAACTGCACCTGCCTGGTGCGTATGTTCCCAGTTTTTGGAAGTAACTGTTTGCACAGTGATCTCTCTCCTCACAATGTTCTTTCTTCAATGGTTGCCTCTTGAGTGCCCAACCCCTCTCATAAAAACTTCACAGTTGATGCCCTCACTTTGTACACTTCATTGAAAAAAAGGAAGCAGAAATACATTTCTGAATCATCTCACTTTCAGAAGCTACAAACTGGAACAGTTAGCCTACTGATTAAGATGCCCAAGATCCCACATCAGAGTGCCTGGATTCAATTCCAGGCTCTGGTTCCTGACTCCAGCTTCCTGCTAACACAGACCCCGGTAGGCAGCAGGGGCTGGCTCTAGTAATTGGGCTCCTGCCACCCACACACAAGACCCAGATTAAGTATCTGGCTTTGCACTTCAGCACAGCCCAGCCCTGGTCATTGCAGACATCGGGGGAATGAATCAGTGGATAGGGAAACACGCATGCTTGTTCGCTCACTCGCTCGCTCTCTCATTCTCACTCTCCCTTTTGCTCTCTCTGTCCCTCTTTTCTGCCTCTCAAATAAATTTAGCCAAAAAATAAAAATAAAACCACTACAAACCAATGCACATCAGAGTACATTCATTCCTATCCTTGGCAATTGCCGTTTGGCCTCCATGTGTCTTGTCTTTGGTTATTTCTCAACCTTTAGTTTGCTCAGACATCACTTCTTACAAAGGCCTTTCCTGAGTCACCTTATGTGGCTTCCTCACTTACTCTGTTATGTGCCCATTAGAATGTAAACTTCATGAGGGTAGGGAAGAGGGTACAGACGTCGCTACTTTCACACTGCATCTGCAATTCTCAGAACAGTGTCCAGAACATGGTAGGCGATCAGCAAACACAGACTAGATGGACAAATGTTTGTTCATCCATTAATTCTGACAACAGAGATCACACCTCTATTGTTCTCCTCCAAACCTAATAATGCTTAACTGTTTGCTTGGCCTATAACTGATGTTAAATTCATATCCACTGAATAAGTAAATAAATATTTTTCTTTTAAAAAAAAGTACTTTAAAGTAAGAGACAAACAATGATGAGAGATATGAAAACTCCAGACAAATGATCATATTCTAGGAGCTGGCATTGTGGTGCAGCAGATTAAGCCACTGTTGATTACACCAGCAGCCCTTATCAGTGTCCATTTGAATCCTGGCAACTCTGCTTCTGATCCAGCTCTCTGCCATTTATGGGGAGACTCAGATGGGGCTCCAGGCTTCTGTCTTTGGCCTGGTTCGGGTCTGGCTATTGGGACCATTTGGGGAGTGGGCCAGAGGACAGAATATTTCTCTCTCTCTCTCTTTCTCTTTTTTCTCTCTCTTATTACCTACCTCCCTTGCTCACTTTGCCTCTCAAATAAATAAATAAGTTTTTTTTTTTAAAAAAGAATCATATTCTGATTCACTGTATTTAAGGGCATACCACACAGTATAGGGCTATGCATGCCTTCTAAAAATTCTATCACTACATAAAAACACTTCTAAATGGTTTTTGAACACTTACTCTTTATAAAATTTGTGCCTTTGATCCAAAATGCAAAGAAGTAATCAGTAATAATTATCCTCTGTAATGACTTCGTAATCAGTGACAAGATAACTACCTCTTACATCTATCTCCTTGAGTCTTGCAAATCGGCATTGGTGCCATCTACACAAAATAAATGTTACAGCAAAAGACCAATTATATCTTGTTAAATGTCTGAAACAGGAATTTTCATCCAGGAGAAGCACTCATTACATGGAATACTGCCTTCCAAGCAGTAATGCTATTGAACACAAATTTCATCTCTAATATACTAACTATCAGGAATTAACTTGGCTTTTCAATATAGGCGTAAGAACTCAATAAAAATATAACTGAACACCAAATGGGCACTAGTTAGATGAGGTATGGCAACACAAAGATAGAAAGCACATAGATAAATAAATATGTAACCAGCATATTATGAAAACTGATAGACAACAGAAGCATGCATACAGTCTGATTAGGAGCCCAGGTGAAGAGCAGTTAAATCTGAAGTGATCAGGCAAAGGTGTAGGGAAGAAGCAGTTCAAACAAACAAACAGAACAAACAGCAGAAAACAACAAACGAGCAGGGAGGAGGCATCTTCTTAAAAGCAGAACAGAGAACCGCAGCATTAAGAATGAGCAGGAGCTTGTCTAAAATGCCATTTTCCCTTTGTCACTCCTCTGTCAGACAAATATTGAAGGCAGTGTATTACTACACTGTGCATTATAAAACAATAATCACAGTCATTTTGGAATCAGAAGAGATCTTGCCAAATCCCATGTGGAAGAAAACAATGAATATTCCCAACTAGTAGGTAAAATGAAGCCACTTACAATGACTTCTTTAAGATCATACAGTAAGGAAATCCTAGAACTAACTACAAGAAAGTCTTCTGCCCATTTTCCACTACAAGATTCTGTATTATTTAAGAACAGTGACAGTCGTTTGGTGCCATGATTAAGATGCTGCTTAGCAGACCCACATCCCACATCAGAGTGCCTTTGAGTCCTGGCTCTGCTTCCAAATCCAGCTTCCTGCTAACGTACACCCTGGGAGGCAGCAGGTGATGGCTCAAGTCTATGTAGCCCTAGCACCCATGTGGGAGACCTAGATGGAGTTCTTGGCTCCCAGCTTCAGCCTGGCCCAGTCCTGGCTGTTGTGGGCATTCGGGGAGTAAACCAGCAGATGCAAGATCTTTTTATCTGGCTATCTATCTGCCTTTCAAATAAGAGGAAAAAAAATTTTTAAATACCAATATGTCACAGTTGTTGGCAACTAAAAATAACTAATTACTTTGTGACTATAATAATTATATGATAATGACTGTTCATATATTTTTCAAGTCTTTTAGCACTCACAGAATATAATTCCCTAGACCCTCAAATTAAAAACATAAGTAAGTTATTAATTATACAATCATATAAGCCAAACAATTATCTTCAACATACATATTTAATGTGTTTTGATAGATGTATATTTATCATAATTTTGAAAAGCTACTTCAAAGCTACATTTTAAAAGAGAAGACATCATTTCTAAATGATTTATTAAAAGTTAAGCTATGTTTTTTTTAAGATAGAAAAAAGGTCATAATACCATAAAAAATAAAAGCATTTTACTTCAGGATCTTAACATTTATCTCAGCAATTACTCTGCTTGTGTTTGGAGGCCTGAACTTAATTCTTCCTAACAGAACCAAATTGGCCTGTGACATTCCAAGACATGGCAGGCTCTTCCTCCATTGGGCTGTCTGTCCCCTCTGTCCGCAGTGCTTTCTTCCCATAGCCACATACATCAGCCATCACCTTCTCACCATGGCCCACTGTAGTCATCCTGCTCATGTTTTTTATTACTAACTTTTCCTTTTAGAAAAATTTAATTTTTAATTTCTTACAAGGAGCCCGCTGTTGTGGCACAACAGGTCTAAGCTGCCACTTGGGACACCAGCATCTCACACTGGCATGAGTCCTGACTACTCTGCACCTCCAATCCAACTTTCCGCTAATGTGCCTGGGAGACAGCAGGTGATGGTCCAGGTGCTTGGATTCCTGCCACGCATGTGGGAGACTCGGCTGAGTCCCTGGCTCCTGGCTTCCGCCTTGTCTAGTCCTGGCTGTGGTGGGCATTCGGGTGAGAGACCCAGCACATGAAGGATATCCCTCTCTCTCTCTCTCTCTGTCCCTCTCTCTGTTTCTGTAATTCTACTTTTCAAATACACAAATGTTTCTAAAAAGTTCTCACAAAAAATTCAGGTTTCTGATTTTTCCACAGGTGAATTCTCTGAAATATTTAAAGATGGTATAATACCTTTTTAAAGTTTTTATATTTACTTATTTCTTTTTATTAATATTTTAGTTGTATGTATTCACGCCATCCTTTTTAAAATCTTAAGCTGCCCTTCTCTACTCAGTCCTGCCTCCCAATCCTCAATTATGATTCTCTTTCTCCTGCTTTGATAGCCCTTATTATCTCTTAACATACTAAATAATCTCCTGTTTATTATGTCTACTTTATTTTCTCCACTACTAAAATGTAAGCCTCATGAGGGTTGAAATTTCTGTCCAATTTGTTCAATAATGTATCCCAAATTCTATAAAACCGTTACTGGAGCAGAGAAGGTGATCCATATATTTGCTGAGTATTGAACAGAAAGAACAGAGGAGTAAATAGAAATATTTCTAATGGTTTCAACCACACACTCTATCCAATAATTAAAAAAGAAATAATGCCATCTCATATAATTCCCCCCCACAGAACACAGAAAGAGGGAACACTTATAAGTATCTATAATCAGACATATTATATAAAGGAAGACAAACTTAATAAAAAGAACCAGAAAGATATCTGAATATGAAAAATAATTAAATGCAACTTTCACTAAAGGAGTTCCGTAGCAGACTTACAACATGGAGAAGTAAAAATCAGTAAACTTGAAGGCAACTCATTTGCAACTATTATGTGAAAGAAATGAAGAAGAATGAACAGGTGGAACACCATCAACAAGACAGATACATACATTCTGGGAGTTAAAGAAGGAGAAGAAAGAGAAAACAGGGAAGAGATCCTATCTGAAGAATTAACTGCTAAAAACTTCACAAATTTAAGGAAAGACATGGATCTACAAATCCAAGATGCTCAAGGAATTGCAAAGTAAACCCAAAGAAACTCATACCAAGGCACATTTTAATCAGGATGTCATAAGATAAAGAAGGAATCTTTAGAGGCCTGCAGAGCCAACATCAGATATGGGCACCAGTTCAAGTCCTGGCTACTACACTTCTGATCCAGCTCTCTGCTAATGCACCTGGGAAGGCAGTGGGGGATGGCCCAAACCCTTGGACCTTGCACCCAGTGGAAGACCTGGAAGAAGCTCCTGGCTACTAGCTTCGGATGGGCCCAGCTTCGGCATTGTGGCCATTTGGGGAGTGAACCAATGAATGGAAGATCTCTCTCTCTCTCTCTCTCTAACTCTGCCTTTCAAATAAGTAAATAAATAAATCTTTAAAAAAAAAAAAGGTTTTAAGGATAGATAAACATCAAGAAGCTAGAGTGGATGTATTGGAACACCTCTGGAATCCCCCACACACACTAAAGTTATTCTTCCTGAGCATGTTACGACTGAAATGAAATTAAGAAATGAATTACTAAAAGATAATTTTCAAAAGTCTATATGATTGTATGATTTAAAAAGATACTATTCAACAATTCAACAATGAGGACATATAATGAATATATTAAAATAGACCTAGAACCAAATAATAATGAAAATACAGTTCATCAAAAAGCACAGCATGGGGGCCGGCACTGTAGTGTAGCATGTAAAGCTACAGCCTGCAATGCCGGCATCCCATATGGATGCTGGTTCAAGTCCCGGCTGCTCTACTTCTGATCCAGCTCCCTGCTAATGCACCTGAGGAAGCAGCAGAAGATGGCTCAAGTGTTTGGGCACCCACAAGGGTGACCCAGAAGAAGCTCCTGGCTCCTGGCTTTGGATCGGCCCAGCTCCAGCCGTTGAGGTCATTTGGGGAGTGAACCAGTGGATGGAAGATATCTCTCTCTCTCTCTCTATTTCTCCCCCTCCCTCCCTCCTTCCCTGTAACTCTGCCTTTCAAATAAATAAATAATTTTTTTAAAAAGCATGGCATGTAGCTAAATCAGTACCCAGAGTAAAGACAGAAAGGCAAAAAATTATATAACCATAGAATAAAACCAAAGAAAGTAGAAAAAAGGAAGATAAGGGTAGAAAAACTTAAAAAAAGACATTATAGAGAACCAATAATATTAGAGGACTGATTAATACAATAGCTCTTCAAAGAGAATTTTTTAGAAAATAGACAAATTCTTTTCAAGACTGATCAAGAAAAATACCAGAGAAAAGGTACAAATGAACAGTATTAAGGATGAAAAGACTAATCAGAACAGAGTAAAAAAATAACTGTACATCAATAAAATTAGGTTAAGTGGAAAAGGTTAAGTGGAAAACTTCCTAGAATAATTCAGTAGGGAAAAATAAAAAATAGAGGTTATTTTTCTTGAACTGGTTGCATTAATAGGCTTTCATGCTCTAACTCCACACTTCTAACTTATATAACCTTCAAGAAGAGTACATAAGTCATAAGTTAATACCAAAAACTCACTCTCCAAGTGTCTTATAATACTTTTATATGCAATGACCAAATTTATCAATGGGAGGTTCTAGAAAACCCATTTATGGATAATTGCTTCATATAAGAACAGAAGCATATTTCACTTTCTAATATAATGCAAATACCAATCAATTATTAACTTTTGCAAAGCATATTCAGAGAAGACCATTTTCAGTCACCATGCAAGGCAAGGTACGCCATAATATGGAGCACTCTGAGAAAGCTTCGGAGGGTCTTACTCACAACCAAACAATATTTGAATACCATGATTCTCACTTTTATAAACGCTCATCCTATATTTTCTGTAGACTCTTATTAGAAGACTCTGGCAACACACCTGCTTCCACCTGCTGAAAATGTATCGCAGGAAGTTTACCGCTGGATTCAAACAAGTCCTGCTTTTGATGGAAGAGACACTGGGATGTCAGCAGACGGGCTATAGAACTGGTCTAGGCTGGCGCCGTGGCTCACTAGGCTAATCCTCTGCCTGCGGCGCCGGCACACCGGGTTCTAGTCCCAGTTACTCCTCTTCCAGTCCAGCTCTCTGCTGTGGCCCGGGAGTGCAGTGGAGGATGGCCCAAGTGCTTGGGTGCCTGCACCCGCATGTGAGACCAGGAGGAAGCACCTGGCTCCTGGCTTCACCCGTAGCGGCCATTTGGGGAGTGAACCAATGGAAGGAAGACCTTTCTCTTTGTCTCTCTCACTGTCTAACTCTGCCTGTCAAAAACAAAAAAAAACAAAAAAACAAAAAA
The DNA here is from genome assembly GCF_051225735.1 of Oryctolagus cuniculus. Classification (NCBI taxonomy): domain Eukaryota; kingdom Metazoa; phylum Chordata; class Mammalia; order Lagomorpha; family Leporidae; genus Oryctolagus; species Oryctolagus cuniculus. Next base: position 105,798,338 of record NC_142879.1, read on the forward strand.
ACTGGACTCTGTAGCAACAATGATCTCACACAGAAATCACCTGATTTTCCTGACCCCATGCTACAGACCATGAATGGTGGGGCCATTTCTGACCTCCCTAAACTCACTCCGCGTTCTCTGTCATCACTCCGTAACTTCAGCTCCAGCTCCCTCCTGATAAGAACACAGGGAGCCCTTTTGATCTGCAGGACCTGCTGTCGTCTCTGTCTGCAGGACCTGCTGTCGTCTCTGCCCGTAGGCCCCTAAAACACTGGCTTGTGCTGCTCTCACACAGAGTCAGGTCTCAGGACCATACATACAGCTGCACCTGTCAGGAAGGCATCCCTCATTTTCATTAACTGCACAGATATTCTCCTGGTGTGATTATGAACATAAGAAACTCAAGCCTTCTCAAGACAAGGCTACAAAAATTGGAATTTGCTTTACAAGGTTGAGTCCCCAAACAAGTTTCTCCCATTTCTCACAGAAAACACAGATTTGTAGTGATCTCTGATCTGGTTAAACTACAGAGCAGGTGAACTAGACATGCCTCCCTCCCGATTTTCCAGTAACAGCCAATAAAGCATAATGCAAACAAGCCCTTCCCAGTTGCAGGTGGGCTCTACTTTGAATGAGCCAAAGCCAATGTTTTGTTCCCGACCATTTGTTTAAAAATATTCACTAGAGAAGGAAAAAAGTCTACTTATGTGCCTTTATATATATATTCTGCTCTATGCAACCCATTTCTCCCTGTGTAATTATGGGATACAAGTATTTGTTTAAAATAGGGGCCGGCACTGTGGTACAGCAGGTTAAAGATCCTGCCTGCAGCGCCCGGCATCTCATATGGGTGCTGGTTCGAGTCCCAGCTGCTCCACTTCCAATCCATCTTCCTGCTAATGTGCCTGGAAAAGCAGTGAAAGATGGCCCAAGTCCTTGGGCCACTGCATCCACATGGGAGACTGGTAAGAAGCTCCTGGCTCCTGGCTTTGGCCTATCCCAGCCCTGGCCATTGAGGCCATTTAGGGAGTGAACCAGAAGATGGAAGACCTCTCTCTGTCTCTATTTCTCTCTGTAACTCTGTCAAATAAATAAATCTTTTTTTAAAAAATCTGTTTTTCTAAAAATAGATACATAAAATAAATGGGACTGAAAAAAAAGGCTATCTTTTCCTAGAAAGCTTATCAATCTTTAAAGAGTGGCATTATTAACACCTTCCTCTCCTCCCCTACCCACCCCTGCCAAAAACCTGTCAACCACTAGACACCACTGTAAGCTCTAGGATAAGCCTCTGGATCAATGTCAAAAGTGCCAGTGTGTAGGAACTGTCATCATTGATGTATCACCCTAGGCTTAACAGGAAGTGCACTGTTAGTTGTAACACAAGATTACTCTCCATTTTTTTAAGGATGAAAACTGGTTAGTTTGGGGCACACAATTAACTGTGACAGTTAGTACAGCATGTGGTCAGGCAGAAATCAGAAACTCAGACGTCCACAGGGGCCTTTGAGGGAGGTAAAATGCACGAGAACAGCCAGCCTTGAAGAAATATAAGCAGAGCGTAGCCGCTTGGTGCCTAGGCTCCATCCAAAGTGGGCAGCCCCATTCTGGCTGCAGCCAGCCCTCCAGTGTTTCAGGAAAACTAGGACTCTGGGGATTATGTGAAAGTTAAACTCCTGGAAGTGTTGGTAAACAGTCAATGGTTTTAAAGAACTGAGTTGACCCAAATAAATGCATCTGAAGGCCAAATTGAACCTGCAGACTGTGTTTGACTTCTACGTAAAATCTTATGTTCTTTACCAAGAAATGGCGAGTAGATATAAGCCTGTCCACACGGTCTGGGATTCTTACAGGCTTCGGCTTGTGCTTACAGTTGTGCATGCATTATATCATTCAATACTCAGAAAGAAAAATAAAAACTTCTCACAAGGCCTTACTGTAACCTCTACGTTCAGAACAGAAGATTAAGGATTAGCAAGTATTGAAGGTCCTAATGCTTAACACGCCAGTCACGGTCCATGGCAAAAATTAGATGTTCCATGATAGATGATTTCAATTCAAAACGTTTATGCTTCCCAATGTGAAGATCCTCACACGTGTCCCCCAAGGGACAAGCTCGTTCCTGTGAATTAACCTGAAAGCCCACTGGACATCTTGTAGTTACTCTTTGATGGACAACGAGTTTGTTTCCTGGGACTTGGGAAAGGGAGTTTGCTAAGCTCCCCATACACAGGAAAAAATGCATGAAAGGATTTTAATTTGTAAAAAGATAAAAAGTTGGAAATGAAATTGCAGAAATTACTAGAACGATAAATACCTTAAATCAAAAATGTATAAAATTTACACAAAAGAATTATACTTCCCAATATTTATTTATTTAACCAAAATTATCTGTGGCCATTAACAGACCTTCAGATATTTTAGACTGGACAAACAAAAGTGACTTTTCAAAGAATATATGCCCAAAAAATTAGACATAAAGATATGGTTGGGCCGGCGCTGCGGCTCACTAGGCTAATCCTCCGCCTTGCAGCGCCGGCACACCGGGTTCTAGTCCCGGTCGGGGCGCCGGATTCTGTCCCGGTTGCCCCTCTTCCAGGCCAGCTCTCTGCTGTGGCCAGGGAGTGCAGTGGAGGATGGCCCAAGTGCTTGGGCCCTGCACCCCATGGGAGACCAGGATAAGTACCCGGCTCCTGCCATCGAATCAGCACGGTGCGCCGGCCGCAGCAGCCATTGGAGGGTCAACCAACGGTAAAGGAAGACCTTTCTCTCTGTCTCTCTCTCTCACTGTCCACTCTGCCTGTCAAAAAAAAAAAAAAAAAGATATGGTTGAAAAAAGAAGTGCAGGAGGATGGTTCTCCACTGCATGATGTGACCAAAATCTCTGCTAATAGACAGATATACTAAACTAGTATTACAGATCACCAAATTGAATCTTTTACATTGCATTTCTTTTTGTCCCCGACAATAATATTATAAAGGGACTAAGACAAATGAGTGCAATTTTTCACACGCTAGGCAGTACATCAGTATATTCATAAGGCCCAAGTTATCTTCGAAAGCTTATTCATCTCTCCATTTTCCATTTTAAAACAATTATCTTTTATAAGGGAATCCAAATCAATACAGCATGAGTAACACGCACCCTCATTTATCTGTCAAACCCTGGCATGTGGGCCCTGGCCCATCCAAAAAAAAAACTTGCCAATCTGATCACCTACCTTTAGCAAAGCTTGCAAAGACACGGAGACCCAGAACCCGCGTCCAGGCTGCAGCTGCCGTCCCGGGTCTGCAACACCACAAATGTCAGGGCGTCTTAGGGCAGGGTCTGGGGCCAGAGGTCCCACTTTCACAAACACACCTTGCAGGCAACACACAACCCCGCACGCCCCGCGCCGCCGGAACCACCCCCCAGCTGTAGGATCGGTGCGAGACTTTCAGAGCAGCTGCAACCACCAGGTAATTCTCCCAAAAAACTGCCAGAAGCAAACCCATGGAGTTTTTATTTTTTTTAGGGTTTCCACCACCGTCTCAAGGCTCAGGGCCAATCCCCACCCTAGCAAGAACAGACTTTTTAGCCAGCCAGGTGCGAACAGCACAGGGCGCTCGGTGAGCAGGTACGGATGACCGCCCCTCCGGTCGCCCGCACGTCTCCCGTCTGCGTTCTCGCTCCCTAAATAGGGAAACCCCCCTCACAGGAGCCTTCCGGGCTCGCGGGGACCCCCAGCCCCGCCACCTGCTCCGGCCCGCGCCACAGGTCGCCGCCGCACGCCCACCGCTCAACTTCTCGCTGCGGTTCCCCTCCGCTTCCCGCGCTCTCCCCGGGCCACAAGCGCCCGTTGCGCCCCCGGAGGGTCCCGCGGCGCCGCGACGACCCTCACCTGGGCGGGAAGCCGGGGAACCTCCTCCTCACCGCCCTCCCCGGGGACGCCGCGGCCGGCCGGAGGGGGCGTGGCCCGAGGGGGCGTGGCCCGAGGGGCGTGGCCTCGGCGAGGGCGGGCCCGGCAGTCCGGGGTCCCGGCTCTGCTCCGGGCCGGGGTCTGACTGGGGAGTCTCCCTCCTTCAGTCCAGCCCCCGGGGTCACCGCGCGGCTCCCCGCAGGGTCCCGCCCTGGCCCGTGCGCGCTCCGAGGGAAGGGGGCGCGGCGCCCGCCGTGGAGGTTCCGGGACTCCGGCTCTGCTTAGTGCCCCCCCGCAGCCCCCTCAAAGGATGGGCGGGTTTGAGGCCGGATAGGTAAGGGGGTAGTGAGAGCGCCCCCAGGGACCAAGGCCGGCTGGCAGCCTGCTGAGAAGGCCCAAGGCCAAGGCCGGGGCTTGGGCCCTCAGTGGGAGCCTCTCCCGGGCCTGCTGGGGGCTGCCGGGGGTGGGTCCCTGTGGGCCGCATTCCCAGGAGCAGCCTCCAAGGACCTCAAGGGCTTGTGCTGGCTTCCCTTCCAAAGGTGCGGCCCACAGAGGGGAGCCTTTGGCCCAACGGCCGGGAAGCCACTTGGGACAGCCATCCCATTTTTGGGTCCCTGGGTTCCAGTCCAGGCTCTGCACCTGCCACCCACGTGGGAGACTCGGGTTGGATTCCTGGCTCCTGGCTTCAGCCTGGAGTAGCCCTGGCTGATGCAGGCGTTTGGGGAGGGAATCCGGGATGGCGGATCAATATCTGTATCTGTCTTTCTCTTTTCTACCTCTGTTTCTCTCTGCATTTCAAATAAAACTTTTTTTTCTTTAAAAATTTGTGAGAATCCCCAAATGTCCTTTAGTTCCGTTTATAATCTAGATGGGTATATCAAGAGTGATGTTCTTTATGGGAAAAGAGTTATGGAAGAGATTAACAGAAGTCATCAAGTCCTCTCAATGCCTCTGTCTTAAAAAAAAAGAAAGTGATTATTTGAATAAGTGTCAAAAGGTCATTCAGCATATTCAAAGCCCTTCTTCACAAAATATCTTTAAAATCTAGAAATTGAACAGTGAATTTTTAATATGAGAAACACTGAGTAGCTTACAATTATATAAATAACTTCAAATGTTCAAGTTATTTTTATAAAAACAAATCCGAATCAATATATTATTGAATGTAATTCTGACTACTTAGGACATATTTAGGAAAATTTAAGAAGTAATAATAGAATAGCCAGTGTCTGCACACAAAAAAAGCAACTTTTTTTTAAGATTTATTTTACTTTATTTGAAAGTCAGAGTTAGAGAGAGGGTGAGGCAGATGCAGAGAGAGAGAGAGAGAGAGAGAGAGGGATCTTCCATCTGCTGGTTCACTCCCCAAATGGCCACAAAAGCCAGGGCTGGGTCAGGCTAAAGCCAAGAGCCAGCAGCTTCATCCAGGCCTCCCACGTGGGTGCAGAGGGCCAAGCACTTGGATGACCTTCCACTGTTTCCTAGGCACATTAGCAGGGAGCTCCTGGCTTCAGCTTGGTTCAGTTCTGGCTGTTGCAGCCATCTGGGGAGAGAATCAGCATATGGGAGATCTCTCCCTCTCTCTCTGTAACTCTGAGTTTCAAATAAATAAATAAATCTTAATAAAATAAATTGGGATTGAGTAACAGCTCAGGCCTCTCATCTCTTTTCCAGTGTTAACCCATCCACCTAATCCTGGGCAAAGAGAACTGAAGGAACTTATCCGGAATCAGACCATACATTGTAGGCCAACAGCACCTTGTAATCCCTTGTAGAGCCTGAGCCTAACCCTAACCCTAACCCTAACCCTAACCCTAACCTGGAACCAGGATCCAGGACATTAAACAAGGGAAGGAACAGCACCAGTTCTTGCTTTCTGCACCTCAGAAAACCCACCCTGCAAATATCTGTACGTGAACTTCAGCCCCATGAAATCAGTTCTCACATTTATCCTAATTCCTCTATTCCACTGGTATTGCCTTAACTTAGGTCTTCTCCATCCTAAAGTATTTTAACTTTTTCCTCATGTTTCCCCTACTTTGCTCTCCCAACTTGATGTAAGAGAAATCGTTGTATGCATTCCTCAAGCTTTATAGGAAGACTCCTTTATTTATTTACGGTACACCTGGGTGGTGACCTTCTCAGGTAAGAAGAGACAGTACCTATGGATCTGACAGTTCTCTGTCTTCCATTCTGTGATCTCACTTGTATGCACAACACTCCTCTTTAATGAAAATGCCTGAAATATATGAGTCTCTACTAATAAGGAAACCGAAGCCCAGAATCAAAAATGACTTCACAAAGGTCACGATCTTAGTAATTGCCTCTTTAAGACCATAAATTCTAAAAGCTGCCACTTTGGTAAATGGTAGAATCAGAGCATGATCCTCTTTGGGGAATCAAGGATGAAACTACACAGCTTCAAATGATCGGAGCACCATGTCCTGGCTTCTTGGTGATCGGCCAAAAACAATGAGCTTAGACTTCACGTGGCCCAAAGGACTGTCTTGTACTTTCTCTCCCTACTCTGTCTATGCTGAAAGCCCACTCCCTTCTGTTATAATCTCAGTTGGGATACACTTGATGGTTCCTTTCTTAGGAGAGAGCAACCGCCAGAATCAGTGTGATATACACTTGGACATTTTATACTAGGCACATTTTAGGAATTCCGTCTCTCCATTTTTATTCATCCCTCAATGAATAGTCACTGAGTACTTGTGGGTGCTAGAACTGTTCAAATGCATTTAATTGAAAAGCCCTTCTTTGCAGGGGGGTATTTGGTGCAATGGTTAAAATGCCATGTCAGAGTGGCTGGTTGCTGGCTTGGTTCCACTTCTGATTCCAGCTTCCTACTAAAACACACCCTGGGTGGCAGCAGGTGATGGCTCAAGTACTTGGGTCCTTGCACTCACATGGGAGACCTGGATGAAGTTCACAGTTCCTAACTTCTGCCTGGCCCAGCCCTGGGTGTTGTGAGCATTTGGGAAGTGAACCAGCAAATTGAAAATCTCTCTCTCTCTCTCTCTCTGTCTCTCTCTCCCTTTCAAATAAATAAATAAAAATTAAAACAAAAAACCTCTGCTATATATGATTGCAAAAAGTTAGCAGAATTGCCTTCTATATGAGTTTATACTCCAAAATGGAAAATTACCAATATACAAGTAAATGATAGCGAGTTGAAATTCACATGCTCTTCCATCACTAACCTTATCTAAATCATCTGAGCTATTGTCTGCATTCCTAACTTGTTAGAGCAGGTAGACTTCCTGTTTTCTTGATCATTTTGGGGGGTACTTTGGGCTGGTTGCCCCATCTCTGCCAGTTTCTCAAACCTAAGGACCTATAAAGGATCTGACTTACATATTTACACATATGAGGAGATTTCTGGAATCTTGTGGAAGACTGAATTAAAAGATAAGTTTATTTTGATGAAAAAGTTCAGGGACTGGTGTTGTGGCATTGTGGGCTAAGCCATTGCTTATGATGCTGACATCCCACGTCAGAGCACTGGTTCAAGTCCTTGCTGCTCTGTTTCTGATCCAGCTCCCTGCTAATATGCCTAGGAAGACAGAAGAAGACGATTGAAGGGCTTGGTTCCCTATCGCCAATGTGGGAGACCTGGATGGAGTTCCAGGTTCCTGGCTTCGACCTGAACCAGCCCTGGCTGTTGTGGCCATTTGGGGAGTGGACTAGCAGATGGGAAATCTCTCTCTCTCTCTCTCTCTCTCTCTCTCTCTCTCTCCCCTTCTCTATTTGTGTGTCACTCTGGTTTTTAATAAGTAAATCAATCCCTCCATTCAAAAAAGAAAAGTGAAAACCCGTGCAGGTTTATTGTTCATAATATTCATTTTCCATGGACTTATTGAAAGACAACTTTATCCTTTTATTTAAATTTGCTGGGCAGAGGGAGTCCAAGATCTGACTTGCATTGTTGTTTGTAAAATATACTGTATTTGAAGATCTTGTTCACGTCTTCCAACTTGTTGTTTCTCTATGAGTTTTGAACTCTCATCATTATATTGTGTGGGAAGAAGGAGCTGTGAAGGTTCACTATGTAATTTAATTGAAAGTTGAACTTTCATAAAGTAGATACTAACTGTCTCCTTTTGTATCTATTAAACATGCTTTATTTTCCTACTGTTTATGTTTCAGGAACCAATAGAATGAATAGAACGGAGCAGTATATCTTAATTGTTACATGGTAAGTCTTTTTTTGTATTTTTTTCTTACCTCAACTTAAATTTATTTAATATCAGATACTTCCACTGGATCTCATAATGGGAAATATAACATTCCAAATAATTACTATCAGATTAAGAATGTTTGGTTTGGATTCTTAATTGAAACTAAAGCCATAGTTTTAAAAAGCTTTGTTTTCAGGATATGTTTTCCAGGAAAATTTAATACAGAGAAGCTTATAGGGCTCATTTTGGGGGAGTCAAGAAAAGTGACAAGAATTTGAGGACAAAAATAGTGGGTAAAACCTCTGTAGAAAGTGGAAAAAGTTATCAGACATCCATCTTATAAAATTTTACAACTAAAATGCCTTTTTAAAAATTTGAAATCTATTGTGAGGTTTTCCTGTTTTTTTTTTTTTTTTTTTTGGGGGGGGGGAGGGGGTGTATATTTGTCTCTAAGCCCTCTCCGGATTGAGGCAATACTTGTGGTTATAATTGGACATTTGCCTTGGTGAAATCAATTGGGTTGGAGGATGGCAGGTGTGATAGAAGTGAAAGGTTATTTAAACATCATGTACTTCAACTCTGTATTTTTATGGAGTAGGAAATTTGGGTTAATTTACTTGCCGGTGGTCATATATCAAGTTAGTAGCACAGTCCAGGGTAGGGCCCTGACCTTTTCCCTTTGTACATGTTCCACCAGGACATTCCACTCACTACCTGGTGAGTTCTAGGGTGGGTTTGGGGTTCCAGGGAATTCGGCTGGGAAGGTACTCATGAGTGCTGCACGAATAATACAAATAGTGATCATCTTTGTTAAAAATTATAATCATGGACACCCCAATTCCATTTATACAGGAAATAAAGATAGATGTCCTTATGCCAAAGCCATGTGCCCTACTCCTATAGTCAGTACACATAAAGGAAATTAAAAAATAAGTTGTCTGGAGCCTGTGTTGTGGCACAGAGATTAAGCCTCTGCCAGCAGCACCACCATCCCATATGAGCACTGGTTCAAGTCCTGGCTGCTCCACTTCTGTTCCAGCTCCCTGCTAATGTGCCTGGGAAAGCAGCAGAAGATGGCCCAGGTACCTGGGCCCCTGCCACACATGTGGGAAACCCAGACGGAGTCCCAGGCTCCTGGCTTTAGCCCGGACTAGCCCCTGCTGTTGTAGCCATTTAGGGATTGAACCAGCAGGTGGAAGATCCATTTCTCTCTCTGACCCTCCCTCAGTAAAAGAAAGAAAGAAATTATCTGTTACTTAATTCTTTCAAAAATATCGATAAAGGGTTTCCAGTAAACCAGATTGTCGCTCCCCCATTCGCGGAGGAAGGACACAGGACCCTGAGCTGTTCTTTTGTCTGCTCGGCCCTTCCCGGGTTAGCTGCCCTTCCCCCACTCGAGGAGGAAAGACGCCATCCCGGGTTAGCTGCCGGCCCCTCCACCTCCGTGGAGGGCTGGCGCCCCCGCCCCCGCCCCCGCGGAGGAGCGGCACACCGCCGGCCGGCTCTCTCGGGGGCTGCTCAGGTGTTCCTTCAGGTGTTCCTGGTGCATGTTGTCTCTCTCCTCCTTTATAGTCCTCTTCCACCAATCCCAACTCTGCTGCCCACACGCCGAGCACGCTGCTCTCCTCCAATCAGGAGCAGGATCAGCTCCTGCAGCTTATCAAACTGATGAGGCAGCTGCGTAGTTGTTTGCTCCTCGCAGCGCCATATTGTGGGAGAGCAGATGCATAGAATAAGTCTTAATTCCAGTAACTTAGTCTAGTCTCAGTTGCTCCCCACACCAGATGTTGTTCTAGATGTAAGAGGTATGACAATATAAGAGTTGTCAAAAACTCCTGCCCCCTTGTGGAGAGCGTGTCTGGTTGTGGAGATGCAATAAAATATATAATATGTTGCATTTCAGGTGATGATAAACCTAAAGATAAATCAAGTAGGGAAGAAGGATGGTGGGGAATGGAAGCTGCTATTTTAAGTAGGATGGTGAGGGCGGGGCCAACTGAGAAGGTGACACTTGGGCCCTATAGCAATTATAGCACAGGGCTAAGCTGGCGGCTGGAGCCTATGGAGCACAGAGACACTGAGACTCCATGGAAGATCAGTGTCTCTTCCAAAACAGCAAATCCCCTGCATCCCTTGAGTGGAAGGTATGGTTAGCCTGAGGGTTTACCTTCTCTCCAGAACTGTCCCTGGGAGTTCACAATTTTTTTTTTAATGTTATTTATTTGAAAGGCAGGATGAAAAGAGAGAGAGATCGAGAGAGAGAGATCAATCTTTTGTATGCTGGTTCTCACCCAAATGCCTACAATAGCCAGGTCTGGGCCAGGCTAAAGCCAAGAACCAAGAACTCCATCCAGGTCTCCCATGTGGTTGGCAGGGACCCAAGTACTTGAGTCATCACCTTATGCCTCCCAGGGTGCATTAGCAGGAAGCTGGGTTGGAAGAGGAGGTGGGGTTTTATTCCAGGCACTCTAATAAGGGATGTGGGTATCTGAAGCAGCAACATGACCTACTGCACCACAATGCCAGCCCCAAGAGTTCACAGATTTAAAATGTTTGAGCACTTACACTAAATGGGAGAGGTGTAGGAAGGAGGCACTAAGAGCAGGCAGTTCACCAACAGCAATTTTGAATTTATACAACCTAGTATCTACCCTGCTCCCCTGGATATCCCCTCCCCACACATCCCTCTGTAACTCCCTCAGGATAATTAACTACATTTGCTCCGAGGACTGGTCAGACACACATGCAATGTGTTGGAGTGGAGGTGGAGTAGAAACAGCTTTGGAAGGAAATGACCTGAAAACACAGAGCAAAGTTCTTGGTTCCATTCAGTTGTCTGGAGTGTTTTAAACTCTATGGAACTATCAACACATTCACCGACTATGTGTGATCAGATACTAGAGTGTGAGACATTTTTACAAAATTTATTGACTTATTTTATTTATTTGAAAGGCAGAGAAACAGGTGCACAGGGAGAGATCTCTCATCCACTGGTTTACTTCCTAAATCCCCACAATAGCCAGGGCTATTGTACTGAAGCCAGGAGCCAGGCACTCAATCTAGGCCTCCCACTTGGATGGCAGAGACTCAAGTACTTGAGCCATTACCTGTTGCCTCCCAGGGTCTGCTTTAGCAGGATGCTGGATCAGAAACAAAGTCAAAACTCAAACCTAGACACACCGATGTGAATCGTGGGCATCCCAAGCAGTGGTTTATCCTCTGCATCAGATGCTTGTGTCCAACGGGTATAAGGAATTATGAAGCCAACAAGCACCTGGTTTCTTGCATTCTACTTACAGTGTGATGTTGTAGATAATCTCTAGGGATTCCTCAACATAGTTAGGCAAAATCAGGCAAGCAAATAGGATGCTGCAGGTGTGGGAAATGTTCAGGATGAAGTATATGTAAGGAAGCAAAATAGAAGGAAAAGTTGTAACAGTGCTACAAATGTGTGAGAGCACTTCAAAGCCACTCTCTATAATGCAAAACTCTGCAAGGTTTAATTATCTACTCCTGTCCGCATCATTCCAATTCTATATTTAATTTAGTTGACTTGGATAGAGTTTTCCCCTATAACACCTCTGTGAGTTAGGGCTCTCCACAGTCAGGGAACCACTATATATATACACATATACACTATATATATACACACACACACACACACACATATACACAACATGGGGTTTATTAAGGATTGGCACATGCGTTTATAGAGCCTGAGAAGTCCCATAGTGGCCACCTTAAGCTGGAGGCCCAGGAAAACCAGTGGTGCAGTTCTCACCAAGCCCAAAAGCAGGAGAACCAGGGGAGCAAAGGTGTTAAGTCCCTGACTGAGTGTGAAGGCCCAAGAATCAGTGGAGGTGAGATCTGAGGGACTGAGATCTGAGCAGAGTTGTCGCTCCCCCTCTTCGTGGAGGAACGACACAGGACCCTGCGCTGTTCTTTCGTCTGCTCGGCCCTCCCCGGGTTTGCTGCTGGTTCTTCCCGGGTTGGCTACTATCCCTTCCACCTCCGTGGAAGGGCAGTTCCCCCTGGCCGCATTCCCCACTTCCGCAGGGGAGCGGCACACCGCCGGCCGGCTCTTCTCGGGGGCTGCACGGGTTCCCTTAGATGTTCCCCATAGATGTTCCTGGTGCATGCCGTTTCTCTCCTCCTTTATAGTCCTTCTCTGCCAATCCCAACTCGGCTGCCCACACGCCGAGTACGCTGCTCTCCAATCAGGAGCAAGTCCTACAGTTAATTGGTTGAACTGGAGGCAGCTGTGCGGAAGCTGTTTACTTCTCTCCCAGCGCCATATTGTGGGAGAGCAGATGCATAGAATAAGTCCTAATTCGAGTAACTTAGTCTAGTCCGGATTGCTCCCCACAAGAGTGGATGCTCCGACTCAGAGAGCTGGACCTCACCTTCTATTCCCTCTGGACCCTCAGCAGGATGGGTGATGCCTGACCACATTGGAGAGGGCAGAGCTTCTTCACGCAGTCTGCTGCTGCAAATGCTAATCTCGTCCAGAAGCGCTCAGCACCACACCTGGAGTCATCTTCACCATCTATCTGGGCATCCTGTTGCCCAGCCCAGTTCACCCAAAACTCAACTTAGAAAGAAAAATAGGATTCACTGCACACATGTAGTTTAATATATGGTCCACTGCCCTCTCAGTTTAGTAACTATGTTACAAAGAGTATCTTATTGAATATATTAAGTATTAGATGCTAAATATATGTCTAGTAGCATCTTATTGAATATACAATATATTCAGTATGCAATATAATACAAATTAGAAATATATTTAATAATATCATTGAATATACAATATCAAGTATTAGATGCTAAATATATAATATATATCACACCTATCAGATACATAATATGCATAATATATAATATATGATATATAATAATTCTAAACATAGTGAGTTTATTAGAACATAATATAATATATAATTATATGTGCTATATAATTATGTTATAATGCATAATGTAATAACATATAATATGTGTTATTACTCTACCTCAATACACCACTCTAGAAAACGGTGAATAAGAATTTTGTCTACATTATTATTTATTTTGAGGATTAAATAAAATTCTCACATAAGGACTCAGGATATTACATGTATATAACACATAATTAGCATATATTAGCTTTAATTATTGCAATTGTATTATTGCTATAATTATCATCAACCTCTCATAAAAAGATTTCAGTGTTCTTATTGGAAAACTCTTTCCCTGGCATTTTCAATATACCAATTATTTCAGGCAGGAAAATTGATAGCTCCGTAGAAAGAGGTTGGCCTTTTTTATCACTGGGATTCATTCTATCACTAGATGTAGGAGTTCTGCGCAATTCTTTTTTTTTTTTTTTTTTTTGTAAAGTGTATTTGCTCATTTGAAAAGCAGAGTGACAGTGAGAAAGATAGGTTCCATCTTCTGGTTTGCTCCCCAAATGCTAGCACCAACCAGAGCTGGGACAGGCTGAAGCCAGGAGCACGAAACTCAATCTGGATCTCCCAGATGTGTGCCAGGGATTCGTGTTCTCAGCCATCACTGCTGCCTCGCAGGATCTGCATTAGCAGGAGGCTGGATCAGACTTGATCCCCGGAACTCCTGTATGAGACACAGGAGTAGCAGCTTAACCCACTACACCACAATTCCCATGCTGAATTTCACATATTTCTTTTTTTAAAATACTAATTTATTACCTATTTGAAATGCAGAGTTACAGAGGCAGAGAGAGAGAGAGAGAGAAAGGGAGAAGTCTTCCATCTGCTGGTTCACTCCCTAGATGGCCACAAAGGCCTGAGGTACACCGATCCAAAGCCAGGAGCCAGGAGCTTCTTCCGGGTTTCCCACGTGGGTGCAGGGGCCCAAGGACTTGGGCCATCTTCTTCTTCTTCTTCTTTTTTTTTTTTTTTTTTTTTTGTTTTTGACAGGCAGAGTGGATAGTGAGAGAGAGAGAGACAGAAAGGTCTTCCTTTGCTGTTGGTTGACCCTCCAATGGCTGCCGCGGCCAGCGCACCGCACTGTGGCCGAAGCCAGGAGCCAGGTACTTATCCTAGTCTCCCATGGGGTGCAGGGCCCAAGCACTTGGGCCATCCTCCACTGCACTCCCGGGCCACAGCAGAGAGCTGGCCTGGAAGAGGGGCAACCAGGACAGAATCCGGCGCCCCGACCGGGACTAGAACCCGGTGTGCCGGCGCCGCAAGGCGGAGGATTAGCCTAGTGAGCCGCAGCGCCGGTGGGCCATCTTCTACTGCTTTCCCAGGCCATAGCAGAGAGATGAATTGGGAAGTGGAGCAGCCGGGACTCAAACCTGCACCGAAGGCGGCGGCTTTACCCACTATTTCACAACGCCGGCCCCTCACATAATTCTTTTAATTTCTCCGAATCTTGACGTTTATCCTTTGTACAACTAATGATCTATGTGATTAATTCCTTCGCAGAGGATTAAGGGATATTAAGGTCACAGCCAAGATTGTATGTAAGGTCCTGGCACTTGTTGACTTAATAAATGGAAACTACTAGTTTTAGCTGTTCGTCCCTTTCATGAAAACCTTACAACTGTGCGTGCGTTTGCAAACAGAAGCAGCCAAAGTCAAGACTGATAGGAAATTCTCCCTTCAGAAATACCACTTACAAGTAGAATGCCTCATGCTTTCATGGTCCAGCATTAAGCATTCTTCAGAAATCTAATTACAGGTTTGTCTGTGGGTTCTGAGAACTTACTGCCTTATGCTAACCATATCCTTTTCCTGCAGGAAGATCTTGAGTGTGTCAGTGAATCTGATCCTCCTGGGGTAGATGACTGAATGTACAAAAATAAGACACATGCAGCCATTGTCTGGTTCCTTCTCAATGCCAACACACGTTGAAGACTGGTTCTGTCATTGGAGAACCTCTCCTACTTGAGTTTGACCCAAGCAGGTGAAAGGGCTGCCACGCAGGACACCTGCTGTGTCACATTTCTTGTGACCCTAAGCTGAAAGGCAGACTGGAGCCCCAGCTTTCAAACCCGATCCCCCTGTCCTAATGAGCAATGCGCTGGACAATTACAGGTGAATTGTAGGACAAATTGTAGCAATCATTTTAATTAAGCATTTGCATGCTTGCTTTGTTTGCTGGCCAGCTCTTTACTGTGAAAACTTATTTGTGTGTCAGAGACTTTCACACATACTGCACTTTTGGGGTGATAGGGATGGGAGAGAGAAGAAAAGGAAAAGGAGGAGAGAGAAAAATCTGTAACAGAGAAAATGACTTTTGCATATCTCACTCCAGAGCGAACTTCCTTTGACACCATGAAAAGGATGTGGAAGGACTCTTTAAGTGTCAATCAAAGACCTTGAAATAGACTTTTTAGGGCAAACATGGTTCAGGGTGAATCTTCCCAATTAGCCTTTCCTCTTATTATAATAGTTAACTAATAGGCTCAGCATTCAGAACTTGTACATCTGTGGAAGAATTGCCTTGCTTTCAATTTAAGCAATTACCTACCCTTAAAAATCCCAAGGTGTGTTATTTTTTGAGCGTCCGTAGGGTTGGAATGAAGTTAAAGCTTTGCCTATTGCACCACAAACTAATTTCTGATTTCGAAATCTTGCAAAATTCTTTGCCATGTAATTAATTTGCTGAGAGGCATCGAATGTTGGGGTGATGTGAGTTGTCTTGGTGGTGTTAAATTATACATTTACCTAAGGCTGGAGTAAAGTGATCCCCCAGAGTTTGTTGAAATATTTACATTGCCGGTTAGTGTAATGGGAGCAGTAGATTCTGTACAAGATAGCTTTGAAAAGCAGGAAAACCAGCTAAGTCAATGTCACAAAAAGGAACAAAATACAGTGCCATAGAGAAGTTAGAGAATCTTTCCAAAGACATAACATATTTTTTTCCCACCCAACTCCATCAAGAATGTGGTTTTTCACCCCCTGGCGTGTTTCATTTATGATGTTGTTTTAAAAAAATATATGAAGAGCCATCTTCCAGGCTGAGCAAATCAGGGCAAATAGTTCGAATGACTCACTGTAGGGTCTCGCTCAGCTGCTGGTGCCGGGCAGGGACCACACTGATTGGATAAACTGAAGACTACTGCTGCTGCTTCATCTTCGTTGTTGTTGTTCTTGCTAAGATTTATTTTATTTATTTAAACGGCAGAGTGACCCAGAGAGAGGGTGAGACAAAGAGAGAAAGAGCTCTTCCATCAACTGGTTCACTCCCAAAATGGCTGTAATAACTGGGGCTGGTCCAGACAAGACAGAATCCTAGGACTCCATCTGGGTCTCCCATGTGACAGGGGCCTGAGTACTAGGGCCATCTTCTGCTGCTTCCCTAGGTGCATTAACAGGAAGCTGGATCAGAAGCTGAGCAGCCAAGACTCAAAGCTGTTCTCCTATGTGGGATATGGGAATTGCAAGTGGCGGCTTATCCCACTGAACCACAATCCTGGCCCCAGGAACTACTGCTTCTGGTAGCACCAAAAAGAAGAGGATTCTGTAATGGACACACGTATGCTACAAAGTCCTTATCACCCTCTAAAGAAAGAGTGAGACCACCCTTCTCCCATCCATCTATATCTATCCTTCTGGTATGGATATAGCTACCATTGGTTGTCATTGCAATGAGCTTCTCTGTAGAAGGAAATAGACATATTGAGTGAGCACTGATGCCATGTCATACATCTGCCAGACCCTGCTTATGCTGCATTTAATTTAATCCTTGGCAGAACCCTATGAGAAAGACATTTACATTTTCACTTTACGGATGAGTTCACAAAGGCTAAAGGAGGTTAAGGAGCTAACCCAAGGTTGCGCTTCTTCGAGGTAGTGGATCAGGGAGTGGAAGCAATTTATAGGCAGTTATACTATGTAGAGCACAGGGTGTGTAGAAGACTTGCCTTATTAAAAATGTTGCCTACCAACAAATTCTAATGACATTCTTTTTTTTAAAAAAAAGATTTTATTTACGTATTTAAACTCAGAGTTACATAGAGAGAGAAGGAGAGGCAGAGAGAGAGAGAGAGGACTTCCATCTGCTGGTTCACTCCCCTGCTGGCCACAACGGCAGGGACTGACCAGGAGCCAGGAGCTTCTTCCAGGTCTTCCCACACAGGTGCAGGGGCCCAAGGACTTGGGCCATCTTCCACTGCTTTCCCAGACCATAGCAGAGAGCTGGATCAGAAGTGGAGCAGCCGGGACTCGATCAGGCACCCAAATGGGATGCTGGCGCTGCAGGTGGCTGGCGGCTTTACCCACTACGCCACAGTGGTGGCTCTGATGACATTCTTTTGATTTTTAGATACTTTCTTTACAGACAGTTGTTCAGACAAGAAATGGAGGACATTGATATGCCATATTGGTTGAATGCCTTTTAAAAAATATTGTAGTAGGGGCCGGTGCTTTGGCATAGTAGGTTAAACCTCCACCTGCGGAACCAGCATCTCATGCAGGCACCGGTTGGTGTCCAGGCTGCCCCACTTCCAATCCAGCTCCCTGCTAATGCTCCTGGGAAGGCGGTGGAAGATGCCTCAAGTGGTTGGGCCCCTGCACCGTGTGGGAGACCCAGAAAAAGCTCCTGGCTCTTGGCTCGGTCCTAGCTGTTGCAGCCATCTGGGAAGTGAATCAGCATATGGAAGATTCTCTATCTCTCCCCCCCGCCTCTCCCTCTCTCTGTAACCCTGCCTCTCAAATAAATAAATAAATCTTTAAAAATGATGGTAGTAAAATTTAGCACTTTAACAATTTTTAAATTTACAGTGTAATGTCAGTAAGCACTTCATCCATCCAGGGAACTCGTTTCTCCTGGTAAGACTGAAACTCTACCCAATGAACAGAAACTCCCATTCTCCCCATCCCCACCCAGCCCCTGGCCGCCCTCACGCTACTACCTGTCTCCAGGAGTTGGACCACTCTAGGGACCTCATAGAAGTAGAATCTTACTGTACTTGTTCTTTGGTAACTAGCTTATTTCAAGATCTTTCAAGTTCATGCATGTTGTAGAGTGTGTCAGAATCTCCTAAAGACTCAGTGAGATTCAATTATATACACACATTCAAGTGCAAATCAAAATCCATACTTTGCCCAGGCATCCATGCCTGGCACTCAGGTTGCCTTCACTTTTGGCTATTGTAAAGAATGCTGCTGTTAACTCCAGCGGTACCAGTTTTTCTTTGCATCCCTGTTTTCACTTCTTGTGGGTATATACCCAGGAATGGGATGGCTAAGTTGAATAGTAATTCTATTTTTTTTTAAGTTTTTGAGGGATGATCACACTATTTTCCATAATGGCTACACGCATTTTACATTCCCACTGATGGTGTACAAGGATTCCAGTTTCTCCTCCTCCTCACCAACATTTGCTGTTTCTATTTTTACTTTTTTACAGTATCTGTCCTGATAGATGTGTGGCAGAGTGGATTACTCTTTAATGCATAGATTTACCTCTGCATGGAAATGTAGAGAACTTTGTAGATATCACAAAATATTTTCTCACTTGCTTATCACAGACTCTGTAATCCTTTGTCATGTGTGTCATCGAAGGCCTTTGATCGAATGCACATCAGTGATTAATAAGATCATTTGTGTAATTCTTTCCATGTAGTGTTTAACTTTACACCATCTCTGTGAGGTCCATCTTGTTATCCCTGTGTTACAGGTGAGGGAACTCAGGTGTGGGTTACTCAAGGGCTAGAAGATTCAAACAGATGCTGTGGCTCAGAGTCCTGGATTATTCCCACAGCACCAGGCTCTGCAGTGTTATAGGAGGAAGGTGTTTTCACTGATTAAAAATTATTGAATTGATTAACAGAGAGAAGGTGCTGAGAGAATAGGAGACCACTTAGTGTTTTTGTTCTTCTTCTTGTAGTTTGTAGAGAGAAAGGTGGAGAGACAGAGCTCCTATCCACTTCCCAAATGCGTGTGCAACTGGGGCAAAGCCAGGGTACAAGCCACAAGGCAAGAATTCAATCCAGGGAACCAACTCCTTCAATCATCAGTGTCAAGGGTGCACATTAGCAGGAAGCTGGAATCAGAGGTGGAGCCAGCACCTGACTGGAAGCACTCTGCTATGGCACGTGGGCATCCCAAGCAGTGTCTTAAACACTGTGCCCAGTGTTTGCCCCATGCTCAGTTTTCATAGTGGGGTTGGGAGTAAAATGGTTAAAGATGTAGAAGCCAGCAATGAATTCAAGTGAGGGATCCTAGATCCCAAAGTCAGGGAGATTGCATGAAAGACTCATGCAAGAAATGGAGGAAGTTTGGGTACAAATGTAACCTAGTTCATGATTTTGCCGAAGGTGACTTTTGCCCCCTTGGAATTTACTACTGTCAGGGCTGGAGAAATGCGGCAAAATTTTTTCTCTCCCTCTCGATCTGGCACCTGGAAAATGGAGGTCACAATCTTCTCTCTAGGAGAAACCAAAGCATTCACATCTGTCACATTTTCAAAACTTCTCAGAGCAAAATGCTCCCCACATTTTATTTCTTGGACTGAACTCTGAAAATGACAATGATAATCAATCTTTCTTTTTGTGTTCAGCATGAAACTTGCATGTTTAAAATGAAACTCTGCATATGAGAGCCTTCCACTCCCTTTCAGAAACTCATGCAGCTCTGGAATGAGGATGAATGCTATTCACCTAAAAAAATAAGCTTTTAGTAATGCCTGTCATGCTGATAAATCAGCTTTAAAAATCACTTCAAAACCAGTGTTCAGAGATAGGCTAGATAGTGAGACATGAAATGATCAGACATTATTGTCCCGTTCATTTGTGTATTGTCTGATCAACTGACACTAAGAGAATTTTTAAAGATTGATAACCAGGGGTGGGTGTCTGGCCTCATGGTTGGTGCACCCATATCTCAGAAACCTCAAATCTGAATTACTGGTCTCAAGTCCCAGCTCTGGCTCCCAGTTCCAACTTCCTGCCAGTGCAGACCCTGGAGGCAGCTGGTAGTTGAGTCTCTGCCACCCAGACAGGAGACTTGAATTGACTTTGGAGTTCCTGGCTTCCACCGTGGCCCAGCCCTGGCCACTGTAGGCACTTATGGGGCTAGCTAACTGATGAGAGTGCTGTTTGTCTCTCTGTCTCTCAACAAACAAATGAATAAATAAAATAAACAATCTGAAAATACCTTCTAATTAAGAAAAATATGGAGAACCATTTAGTAATGGACTTTGTTAATTAAATAATTCAGAAGAGTGGAAGAATAATGTGTCAACATGAGACTGAATTAGAAGCATTAAGAAATAAAATACATGTAGAAATGAGTGTGGGACTCAGCTTTAGAGTAATCTAATGTAACCTGCAGTTTCTACTCAAAATATTTTCTTCACAGGCCTTACCTGCTTCAGACTGTTTCTTAGTTTATATCAAAGTGTATATGTGGTGACTGTAATTCATGCATTCAATGTGACTTCTAAATATTATTTTAAAACCAAACTAATTAACAGAGTTGTACTCTCTCTGCAGGGATAACACATCATCAATTAGATCATGCATTTATTTTAAGATTGTGAATTAGGTGACACAAAACATCAAGATTGAAGCCTAAGATAAATTCTTTAAGTAAAAAGGGATACTATCGCTTTTGATGAGTGTGATATGGAAGATTATTTCCATGGTTCCATATACTCACCTGCACAGGTGCTTCAGCGAGTGTTACCTGACTCTCTGGCTCAAGGAGAGAGATCCAATTCTAAGCCAGTCTTGGAAGTTAAGATGCGACTTTGATCACTCCCAAGGGATTGATTCTGGCTAATGACAACCCTAGAAAGTTTGACATCTCTACCAATTAGCCCTGAAAACCAGAACAGGAATCCTTTCCTCAGTGCGCCTCAAATAGCTCTAAAATGATACTCATACATCCACAAATATAGGCAATCCCAAAGAATCTGCTTATAAAATAAATTTAATTGTGTGTGTACATATAAATACAGCAATGATTCTTATTTCGTTCAAGGTCACAAAATTCTTAGAATAAGCAGAGGCCGGCCGGCGCCGCAGCTCACTAGGCTAACCCTCCGCCTTGTGGCGCCGGCACACCAGGTTCTAGTCCCGGTCGGGGCACAGGATTCTGTCCCGGTTGCCCCTCTTCCAGGCCAGCTCTCTGCTGTGGCCAGGGAGTGCAGTGGAGGATGGCCCAGGTGCTTGGGCCCAGCACCCCATGGGAGACCAGGAAAAGCACCTGGCTCCTGCCATTGGATCAGCGCAGTGCGCTGGCCGCGGCGGCCATTGGAGGGTGAACCAATGGCAAAAGGAAGACCTTTCTCTCTGTCTCTCTCTCTCTCACTGTCCACTCTACCTGTCAAAAAAAAAAAAAAAAAAAAAAAAAAAAAGAATAAGCAGAGGCCATCATTTGCTCATTTTTGTGTCCAGGGTGCTTTAACGCAGGAAAAAGTTCTGTTTGCTGAGTGAGTTAATAGCTGGATGAAAAGACAAAGCGAGAAGCCAGAGTGGGCCCCAGGACATGGCAAAGGGGGCAGGCTCAGGAACACACACATGGGCACAGAGGCTGTCAGTCTTCAGAGACTCAGGCAAAAGATCTAGAGAGTAACTATCAGGATGCCTCAGAAGGTTCTAGAGAATGGGAGTGGGTGCTTGGCACAGTAGGGATGTCACCACTGGGTACAGAGTACTTGGGTTCCAGTGCCAGCTCCACGTCTGATTCCAGCCCCTGCTATTGTCCACCTTGGGAGGCAGCGGGTGATGACTCAAGTACTTTGGTCCCTAACATCCACGTTGGAGATCAGGATTGAGTTCCAGGCTTTTGGCTTTGGCTTGGTCCAACTCGTACTGTTGTGAGCATTTGGGTAGTAGACTAGCAGATGGAAGATTCTTTGTCTTTCTCTATGCCTTTAAAAGTGACTAAAACAAAAAACAACAATTAAAAAATTAAGTTCTGGAGAATGACATTAAAAGCTAGGCTTATTTTAGTGCAAGAAATTTTCGAAATCCGTGCATAAGTGGGATCTTCTAAAAGTTCACAGAAAATGCATATTATGAAAAAAAAGTGCGTGGATTTTGAAATTCATTGCACCAAAATAAACTTAGCTTTTAATGCCATTTCGACTTGCCATTTAAAACCCTTGTATTTGGATAAAGTAAACGTTGGCCTGTCCAATGCAGCACCGCTCAGTACAGTAAGAGAGTGTGTATGTGAGCATGGGTGTGCACAGGACAAGGTCTGCTAGAGAAGAGAGGGGCTTGTAACATGGGTGCCTGGGAGGAACTATGATGGGGCAGTAACTGGAGTAAACTCGATCCCTGGGCTTAAAATCTTCCTCTCACACTATCTGGCAATGCAAGAATGAGAAAGCGGGGAGGAGGGCAGCTGTGGCACAGTGGGTCAAGCCACCACCTCAATGCCAGCATCCAGACTCCGGACCTCAGCCTGGCTCAGCCCTAGCTGTTGTGCTGTTGTGGCCATTTGGGGAGTAAACCAGAAGATGGAAGATCTCTCTCTCTCTCTCTTTCTCTCTCTCTCTCTCTCTTCCTCTAACTCTGCCTTCCAGATAAATGAATAAATATTTTTAAAAAAAATGAGAAAAGAAAAGAGGACCGGCATTGTGGTGCAGCCCGTTAAGCCACCACTTGCCACACCAGCAGCCTCCTACCAGGGGCCAGTTCCAGTCTTGGCTGCTCTGCTTCTGATCCAGCTGCCTGTTAAGGCACCTGGAAAAGCAGAAGAAGATTGACCAAGTACTTGGGCCCCTGCTACCCATGCAGGAGACCCAGATGGAGTTCCTGGTTCCTGGCTTTAGCCTGACCCAGCTCTGGCTTTTGTGGCCATTCTGGGAGTGAACCAGCAAATGAGAGATATTCCCTGTCTCTGTCACTCTGCCTTTCAAATAAGTAAATAACTAAACAAATACAAACAAAATATCTTTAAGATTGAGAAAAGATATGCAATAAGACGAAAGGCACGCAAAGTCAAGGAAGGAAACAAGGTCAGGGTGGCGCCAAGCCAATGGCCCGTGGGATTCAGTCTAGAGAGATGGGAGAGCAGAGTGGACCAGAGCAGACCCAGAGCTCTCTCTGACTGGGGCATCTTCTCTAGACCAGCCACGGCTGCAAATGCTGTCTCTTGCTCTTTTCTAGAAGTGGCCAGAATTCAACTACTAGATGTTCAGTTTTCCAATCATGTCTTACCCTCAGGAGTCTGCTTGGGCCACAGAATCTGCTAGTCTTAACCCAAACTACAGGCTGCATAGGGGCAAAGCAAGTGGAGGCTGACTCACGGGGCATGCCACAGGTCACCGTGGCCCGGCCACCACTATGGGTCTGTGGTCCCCAGGCTTCCTTCCGTGTGAATTTGGAAAAGCCTGTAGAAGGGAGGAAATGCCTGGCCCTCCCTGGCTGTTGCAAGCATTCGGGAAATAGTGAATGGGAATTCTCTCCCTGAAGTCAGTCTCTTCCTGCCTCTCAGATAACTTTTCTTTTTAAAAAAGGACTATTTCAGATTGAAATCTTCTCAAACTCCTATCTTATGGATGCCTATGTAGCTGTTGTTAGTTTGTGCTTATCAGTGCATTGAGTCCATGGCCTGTCTGGGCCAGAGTGTTCCAATTTGTATCATTCATAAAAAATGTAGGAGCAGGTGAGTGGGCCCTTAACTTTTATGCTGTGATATCCATGCAATGGAAGGTATTTTGTATGTAGAGTTGTTCAGTGTATAGCTGTTTATTCAAAATTTTACTGCCAAAAAACTGCCAATTTGTTTTTTCTTTCTTTAAAATTATATTTATACACATGTCTATGAATAAGAGAGAGCGCGCAAAGTTTTAAGTCAACACTCATATCTTACCAAGCTTAAAAAGCAGAATATCTTTTTTTTTTTTTTTTGACAGGCAGAGTGGACAGTGAGAGAGAGAGAGAGACAGAGAGAAAGGTCTTCCTTTGCCGTTGGTTCACCCTCCAATGGCCGCCGCGGCCAGCGCACTGCGCTGATCTGATGGCAGGAGCCAGGTGCTTCTCCTGGTCTCCCATGGGGTGCAGGGCCCAAGCACTTGGGCCATCCTCCACTGCACTCCCGGGCCACAGCAGAGAGCTGGCCTGGAAGAGGGGCAACCGGGACAGAATCCGGTGCCCCGACCGGGACTAGAACCCGGTGTGCTGGCGCCACAAGGCGGAGGATTAGCCTAGTGAGCCGCGGCGCTGGCCAAAAGCAGAATATCTTAAACACCCCTGAGGGGACTGGTGCTGTGGCATAGCAGGTAAAGCCACCACCTATGACAACAGCATCCCATATGGGCGCAGGATCTAGTCCTCGCTGCTCTACTTCCAATCCAGCTCCCTGCTAATGCTCTTGGAAAAGCAACAGAGGATGTCCCAAGTGCTTAGGCCGCTACATCAACATGGGAGACCTGGAAGAAGCTTCTGGCTTGCTGACTTCAGCCTGGCCCAATCCCAGCTGTTGTGACCATTTGGAGCGTGAACCAATGGGTAGAACGTCTCCTCTCTCTCTCTCTCTCTCTCTCTCCCTCCCTCCCTCCCTCTCTTCCCTCCCCCTTCCTCTTGCTGTAACTCTGCCTTTCAAATAAAAGAAATACACCTTTGGAAACAAAACAAAAAGAAAAACACCTCGAGGCACAAGGGTGTCCTATATGTGCTAATTTCAGTCCTCCCTCCCAGGTCACCTCAACCTTGACTAACCATTATAGCAAATTTGGGACTTATCAATGGCTTGCTTTTCATTTTAGTTTCTCGGATCTGGATGAAGTCCACTTTCCCAAGCTTTTTCATACTTTCTGTGATGTGTGTGTGTGTGTGTGTGTGTGTGTGACTGTATTATGTTTGTGAAATTCATCCATGGTGATCTACGTAGCTGCTGTGTAGTATGTCACTGCACCATTATGTCACATTGCAAATAATGCTCTGTCATTTTGTGGATCCGCCATTCTGCATAGGCTTAGAGGATGAATTTCTGGTTCTTTAACTGTAGGCTTATTCAATGTTCCAAGAAAATGTAAATTTGTTTTCCAAAATGATTGTGTCATTTTACAAGCTACCAGCAGAGTAGACTTCTCTTATTCTCATGATCATCATCTTCACAAGTATCACCAGGTTTTTAAAAAGCTTTTGCCAAATTAGTGAGATAAAATGTCACCGTGCTCTTAACATGAATTGTGATGATTGCCGATAAGGTTGAATATATTTTCCTATGCTTTTCAAAACTTGGACCTAGTGGTGTTCGTTTCTTGTGCCTGTGTTCCTATGGAATTATTTATTTTTCTATTGCTGATTTGCAGCAGTTGGTTTTATCTTCTGCATATGAGACAGATTGTGACACAATTCTCTCAAATGTGTTTTCATATCTTTTCCCATTTGTTTACAGGCTTGCTTATCATCTTCATTTTTTATAACTATTCCTTATATATTTTGGGTATAAATCTTATGGTCCTTACATGTGTTGCACTCTTCTTCCAGTTTGTTGAGTTCGATCCTACTCTTTCTATAAATCTTTAGATAATTGAAATTACAGTTGTAATCTTATTAATAATGAATCTTGACCTTTGTGGGTGATTTTTATTGTGTTTAAGAACAGTTTCTGGGACCGGTGCTGCCGTGTTGTAGGCTAAGCTTCTGCCTGCAGTGCCGGCATCCCATTTGGGCACCAGTATGTGTCCCGCTGCTCTGTTTCCCATCCAGCTCTCTGCTATGGCCTTGGAAAACAGTGGAAGATGGCCCAAGTCCTTGAGCCCCTGCACCCACGTGGGAGACCGGGAAGACTGGCTCTAGCCATTGTGGCCATTTGGGGAATGAACCAGTGAATGGCAGACCTTTCTCTCTGACTCTCCCTTTCTCTCTGTAACTCTACTTCTCAAACAAATAAATAAAATCTGTTTTTTTTTTTTTTTTAAAAAGAACACTTTCTGCATCCACTGTCATTATAAATAGAGAAAATGAGGGGTCTGGTCAGATGGGGATAGATAACAAATATCACATTGATTTGGAAACTATTTCTGATGTTTCCCTACATGTTCTAAAACTGTTATAACCTTGTCATTCACATTTGGAATTGATTTTTAGATATGACTTGAGGAAGGAGTCTCCTTTCATTTCTTTTTTTCATATTGGTGAATTGTCCAGGCAGCTTTCATAAAGCCTCCATCCTTTCCCTACTGATAGGAAGTGCAGTAAAATTTATTTCCTGGCTTGCGGTTCTGTGCCATTGCTCTCCCCTTAATCCATGTGCCAATGCAACTGGATAACTTTGAAGGGTTCTACTTGGGCATAAATTAGGATTCCCTATCTTGTCCTTGTATGGCCTCGGCTGATTAACTCCAGTTCACGCTTCATAATAGTACCCATATCATCACACAGTCATTGTGGAGCTGTTTTTCATTTTGAAATTTTTACTGTTACTATTTTTTAAATTTTATTTGAGAGACAGAGACAGAAAGAGTTTCCATCTGCTGGTTCACTCCCCAGATGTCTGCAACAGCCGAGGCTGGGCCAGGCCGAAGCCAGGAACTGGGAACTCAATCCAGGATCCCCACTACTTGTGCTGTTCCTGCTGCCTCCCAAGGTTTGCACGGTCAGGAATCTGGTCAGCAGTCAGGACTGGACATTTAAACCAGGATGGCACACGAGCTTCTTAACCAGCACCCTAACCACTAGGCTAAGTACCTGCTCCTGGTCTCCATTTCTGATCTTAAGGTTTCAGGTCTTTCTCCTTCTTTTAATCCGTCAATTCCCATGACCCCCCACGGCCTTGGGCTTATTTATGCTGCCTCCCCTGAGCCCTGGGCATGAAGGAATGCTGACACGGTGTCACACAGCTGCTGATGTTCTGGGATCCAGCACCTGCTCAATAGCTATCCAAGACAGGGCCATACAAGCCTGACCAGTCCCTAGATCAGTGTAGGAATTCTACTATCCACCCTCACCCAATCAGGCCCCTTTTTTTCTGTGTTTGTACAAAGCGAGCAATGAGCTCTTTAATTAATGTCTTAATCAGGAAAATAGAACCAGGTATAAGAAATTCTAGGAATAAATCAAACATAACTTCAAATATATTATTCTACTCAAGAATTAATAACACATGTTTAGAAAGGTGCTATTAAAACTTTAAAATTGTTATTTGATCACATCAACCTACATTTATATGCAGATAACCCAGATTAATTGATTAATTAATTTTCCAGCTATTCTAAAGAAATGGAAATCTTTACACTTCTCAATTTGGTTATTTATTTATCCATTTGTTTTTAAAGATTTTATTTATTTATTTGATAGTTACGGAGAGAAAAGTCTGCCATCCACTGGTTTACTCCCCAAATGGCCGCCACAGCCGGAACTCGGCTGATCCGAAGCTTCTCTTGGGCCTCCCACATGGGTGCAGGGGCCCAAGCACTTGGGCCACATTTTAACTGCTTTTCTAGGCCATAGCAGAGAGCTGGATCAGAAGTGGAGCAGCCGGGACTTGAACCAGTGCCCATATGGGATGCTGGCACCACAGGCGGAGGCTCAGCCCACTACACTACAGCACCGGCCCTCAGTTTAGTTATTTATTAAGAACACACTTTCCAAAATATCCTAGAAGGACCAGGCCCACATACTAACTTGACAAACTTCAACTTGGCCTTTAAAAGGAGACAGACTTGGGGCCAGCACTGTGGTACAGTGGGTTAAAACCCTGGCCTGAAGCACCGGCATCCCATATGGGTGCTGGTTCTAGTCCTGGCCGCTCCTCTTCCGATACAGCTCTCTGCTATGGCCTGGAAAAGCAGTAGAAAATAGCCCAAGTCCTTAGGCCCCGGCACTCACATAGGAGACATGGAGGAAGCTCCTGGCTCCTGGCTTCGGATTGGCGCAGCTCCGGCCATTGCAGCCATCTGGGAAGTGAACCAGCAGATGGAAGACCTCTCTCTCTGTCTCTACCTCTCTCTGTAACTCTGTCTCTCAAATAAATAAAATAAATCTTTTTAAAAAAATGACACAGACTTACTATTAGCCAAAAGCTTTTTTTCTAATCTTAAAAGACAAGCCCTAATGAACTACTGCCTAAATTTGCCTTTGCTATAGCTAGTTTATGAGCTTGTGGAACACTTACTCATGTAGAGATTTGACTTAATGTAATCTACACTAATTCCTGAGAAGTTCTGATCAATCAAGGCTTCTTCATCTTTGTAAAACAAAAGATACACCTTGAGAGCAGGTAGAACACGCTGCTTCCACCTCCTTAAGGAAAAGCTGTGTCCTTCTTCTTCCTCCAATGGCCTAGCCATGTGCGCATCTCCTTTGCACTCCACTGT
The DNA here is from genome assembly GCF_051225735.1 of Oryctolagus cuniculus. Lineage (NCBI taxonomy): Eukaryota > Metazoa > Chordata > Mammalia > Lagomorpha > Leporidae > Oryctolagus > Oryctolagus cuniculus. Next base: position 105,826,647 of record NC_142879.1, read on the forward strand.
AGAGGTTTTTGTGAAACTGTCATACATAACAGATACTTCTTTTGTCAACTGCCAGGTAGGTGGGTAAATGCTTAAAACCTGACTCCAGGTTCCTGCTAACGCAGACCCTGAACGCCAGCAGTGAGGCAGCAGCGATGGCTCAAGTAGTTGGGATCCTGCTGCCAACGGGAAATCTGGGTTAAGTACCATGTTTCTGGTTCTGGTTCTGGCCGCAGCCCAGCCCTAGCCATTGTGGACATTTGGGGTATGAACCAGCAAAAGGGAACTCTCTCTCTCTTTAGCCTTCTCCTGTAAATACAAAACAGTAACAGTAAGGGGTTAGCATTGTGGTACATTGGTTTAATTTGTCACTTGTGATGCAACTATCCCATGTTGGAATGCGGCTTTGAATGCTGGCTGCTCCACTGTTGAACCAGCTCCATGCTACTGTGCCTGGCTCAAGTCCTGGTTCTTTTGCTTCCGATCCAGCTTCTTGCTAATATGCATCTCGGGGTGAAGCAAATTATGGCTCCAGTGCCTGGGCCCCTGCCACTCACTTGGGAGACCCAGATGGAGTCCCTGGCTCCTGGCTTTTGTTTGGTCATCGTGGCTGTTGTGTCCGAATTTCCCAATCAATGCACAAGGCACAGTCCCAGATGCAAAAGCATTTGTTACCAGCCGGCTGGGACTCCCTACCTGCACACAGCTCTTTAGCAGTGCGCAGGCAAAAGGCCCTCTCGTTTACATAAGAGAGGTTTTTATAGCCTCACACTTACAAGGGTGCAGGTCTTCTCCTACGTAGGTTACCTTCTTACTCTCTATATGGCAAGGTATTGGGACCTAACATGTTCATTGGTTCATTTAAACGTATAGGCTGTATACGTTATGTGTCGGGAAGGCCACACAAAGGGGATGGCACAGGGAGGCACTGGAGGGAAGCGCCACACAAAGGAGATGGCACGGGGAGTGGGGAGTCACTGGTGGGAAGCAGTGGGCCATAAATTCCAGGGGAGCTGGTGGCGTGTAGAAGGTCATACATTCCAGGAGAGCTTATTTAGCAAGCTAGGGACTCTATCCCTACATTGGCCATTTAGGGAGTGGACCAGCAGATGGAAGACAGACTCTGTCTCTCCCACCTTGCCCTGCCCCCCACCACTCTACCTGTCAAATAAATAAATATTTTTAAAAATTTTATTTAAAAACAGTCATGAGTGTTCATTTTTTATTTCGGGTCTGCACGGAAATAGATTATTGCTACTTTAAAGAGCTCTCAACACCCCCCCCCCCCCCCGCCCCATGCGAAGGTGCGCTGAGTGAAGTTGGGTAGGGGTTAGAAGAGAGCAACACAGATTTTGAGGGGAAGACCCAACTGACGTAAAATCCTCAGGAGTAGAGAGTATTTTGATGGCAGAACTAGGATGTGTCAGGGCCATTCTCCCACAGAGTAACCACAGTGATAGAATCTGAGATAAGAACAGGGCGGGGGTTGGATGACCTATATCAGATCAGACAGCGGGGGTAAAGGCAACACAGGATACCCAGAGGACGGTAACGCTGGCTTTCAGCTTCTTCCTAACGGACCAGCCTAGTTTCCTTCAGTTTCTCTGGGAGCTCCCTCTCCATAAAGCTGGGATGAGGGCTGTGGGGAGAGGGGATGGAGGCAGGAAGCCCCTGGCTGGTCCTGCAGCTCCTATCCAGAAATCTGGGGAGCCTGCAGGACAGCCTCTCACCAGGAGCTGGGAGACAGCTTCCCCTAAGGGAAAAGGGAGTCGTGACAAGCTTGACCCAGAAACAAGCCTTAGTCATCAGAGGGGAGCACAGAGCGGAATCTGTCATTCAACCACGTCCTGGACCTTGGCTGAGTCCAAGAAGAGGCAAGAAGCCACAGAGAGCTGCTGGAGCAGGAGCTGTGCTTTGCTGCAAGGCAGCACAGACGAGCTGCTGTGTGACCATCCTGGTACAAGGAGACTCGGACCCCCACTTGCCCGAAGCTGCCTTAGGGATCCAGGAATGGGATGGCCGAAGCCTCGGAGGTTCCCAGAAATGACCCGATCATCAGAGCACCTGGAAAAGACCGGATGGAGGCTCTACCGCGTTCCGTGAAGGGTTGCTGAGACCATGGGAGGTGTCACTTACCGTGATGGACCATAGGCTGTGCCTGCAATGCCTACAGCCCATACTGGAGAGCCCATTCGAGTACTGGCTGCTCTGCTTCTGATCCAGCTCCCTGCTAATGTGCCTGGGAGAGCAGCAGATGAGGCCTCAAGTACTTGGGTCCCTGCCACCCATGTTTGAGACTTGGAAGGAGTTCCTGGCTTCAGCCTAGCCCACCCCTGACTGTTGTGGGCATTTGGGGAGAGAACCAGCAGATGCAAGATCTCTTTCTGTCTCTTCTTTTCTTTGTGTTACTCTGCCTTTCAAATAAATAAAGCCTTGAAAAAAAAGTTTGTCTATTTAGGTACGAAAATGTTTGGAATCCATGCATGTTTTTTTCCATAGAAAAAGTCCATGGAAATGTGTATTAAAAATGACTATATGTATGTTGGGGCCAGCGTTGTGGTGCAGTGGGTTAATGCCCCGGCCTGAAGAGCCGGCATCCCATATGGACGCCCGTTCGAGACCCAGCTGCTCCACTTCCCATCCAGCTCTCTGCTGTGGCCTGGGAAAGCAGTACAAGATGTCCCAAGACCTTGGGCCCCTGCACCCGCGTGGGAGACCTGGAGGAAGCTCCTGGCTCCTGGCTTTGGATTGGCCCAGCTCCAGCTGTTGTGGCCAACTGGGGAGTGAACCATTGGATGGAAGACCTCTCTCTCTCTCTCTCTCTCTCTCTCTCTCTCTGCCTCTCCTCTCTCTGTGTAACTCTGACTTTCAAATAATTAAATAAATAAATAAATCTTTAAAAAATGACTATATGTAGATTTAAAAATTTTTTGTGGGAAATAAACATCTTTTAACTCTATGTGTGCATATATTTTCCGTTTGTTAATTCAATATATTTGGTACCTTATAGTCAAATGCTTTACACTGAAAGGAAGTATGAATCAGCCCACTAAAAGCTAATTGCTAAATTTGTCAGTGGAGAATCAGGACAAAAACAGTGTGATGAATCCCTAGTTAGTAACTCAGGTCTTCTAAGCCATGTGCAGCTCTTCTGACATCCAACTGTCTACCCTTGCAGGAAGGGCTAGATGACTCGGTTAGTGGGAGGTTGGCCAAGAGATTTTCTTAGGCCTTGGGGTATAGGAGAAGGGAGCAGTCTGAAAAGAACATCAAAATGAAAGGAGATATACTCTAAAATCTAACCACCATGGGGTCAGCATTGTGGCACAGCAGATTAAGCCACTGACTGTGAACTGGGCATCCCATATGAGTGCTAGTCTGAGTTCCAGTTGTTCCAATTCCAATCCAGCTCCCTGCTAATGTACCTGGGGAAGTGGAGGAAGACGGCCGGAGCTCTTGGGCCCCTGCACTCACATGGGAGACCCAGATGGGGTTCCTGGCTCCTGGCTTCATCCTGGACTAGCCTTGGCCATCGCTGCCATTCGGAGAGTGGACCAGTGGATGAAAGATTCTCTCTCTCTCTCTCTCTCTCTCTCTCTGCCTTTCAAACAAATAAGCAAATCTTTTTTTTTTTTAATCTACCCATCAACTCAAGGTACCACACAGCAGAAATGAAGATAGGGAAGAGAATCTGGGGCACACAGGGAGATTTCCTACAGCCTGGAGATATTGCTGAGTCCTGCAGATGCCTCTGTCTGGCCTCCCAAGATGTGCCCCAGGCTTTGCCAGGTTTTATGATTGTCTGCTGTGTCGGCTGACTAAGGCTTCCATTATGGAGCACAGATGCCGAGTCTCCCAAAACTCTGAAATCGAGGTGTGGTCAGTGCTGGTTTCTTCTGAGGCCTCGATCCATGACCCACAGGTGCCGCTCTTCTCTCCAGGTCTTCTCGTTGGTCTTCCTTCTGGGTGAATCCGTGTCCCACTGCCCTCTTTTTATAAGCATACCACTGGTATTATATCAGGGCCCTACCACACAGCCTCCTGTTGACCTAATTATCTTGTTAAAAACTCTGTCTCCAAGTAAGCCCAATTCTCGCATCTAAGGTTGAGACTTCAGGGGCAGGAGTGAATTCCAGCTGGTTAAGCCACCGCTTGGGGATGCCCACCTCCCATATTGGGGGGCCTGGATTCAAGTTTTGGTTTCTACTAATATGCATCCTGGGAGGCAGCAGGTGATGGCTCAGGTACTTAGCCCCTGCCACCCATGTGGGAGACTCAGACTGAGTTCTCATCTCCTGGCGTTGGCCTGGCTTAGCCCCAGCTGTTGTGGGAATTTGGGGAGTGAGCCAACACATGGAAGCGCTTGCTTGCTCTCTCTCTCTCTCTCTCTCCCTCCTCCCCCTCTCTTTCCCTCTTTCAAATAAATAAATCAACTTTAAAAAATAAAGTTGAAACTTTGACGTGTGTATTAGGCTTACTGCATCCACTAACACATACTTTAAAATAATTGCATTCAGGCACATGCAAATGTTGTGTTGAGTCTATGATTAATTAATCAGCAAGAAGTGGTTTATTTTACCTTTTTCTCAGCTCTGGGAAGACATCATAGAGTGGGGCAGGAAGGTGGATGATAGTTAGGGTTTCAGGCTAGGTCTGCTGTGCCATCCCCACTTTCCTTTTTTTTGAGATTTATTTATTTACTTGAAAGAGTGACACAAAGAGAGAAGAAGAGGCAGAGAGAGAGAGAGAGGTCTACCATCTGCTGGTTCACTCCCCACAGACATCCCCGAGATAGTCTCCCTGTTTTTCCCTGCCGCACATGTACTAAACATCTTCTCTGTGCCCAGCATAGTGCATGAAGCTAAGCATTGCAAGTGTAAACATGAAAAAGACAAATATGGGGCCAACACTTTGGCGTAGAAGGTTAAGCCTCCACCTGCAGTGCTGGCATCTCGTGGGCACTGGTTCATGTTCTAGGTGCTCTTCTTCTGATCCAGCTCTTGGCTAATGGCCTGGAAAAGCAGTGGGAAATGGCCAAGTGCTTGGGCCCCTGCACCCACGAGGGAGACTCAGATGGAGTTTTGGCTCCTGACTTCAACCTGGCCCACCCCGGCTGTTGCAGTGGAGAGTAAACCAGTAGATAGAAGATAATCTCTCTCTCTCCTTCTCTCTCTGTATCTTGTTAAAATTAATTTTTTTAAAAAAGAAAAAGACAAATATGACCCCAAGCTTCAGTTTAAAGTCTTTGTGAGAGGCAGACAACAACAAAGAAAAAACTAAACAAGTGAGGTCAATTACTCACAAGTTATTTTATGCACACTGAAGACAGGGTGACCACCTAGGGAAAAATATGAGGCGAGAAGGTCACCTGGCTGAAGAGGTGACCTTGAAGCTATGGCTTGAAGGTCAGGAAAGGACCAGGTACTTATGCAGAAGTGGACATGTCAAAGGCAGGCAGTGTAATCCATGCAAAGGCTGGGAGCCACTAGGAACATGGTTTGTTCAAGGAAGGAAATGCAGTGAGGAAGGGAGGGATTGGAAGAGGCATGATGCAGTAATCAGCAGCCAGACTACAGGGTCTTGGAGGTCCTGGCAAGGTGGCCTGCATGTTCTCTGTAGGACGGTGGAAATCGGTGAAGGTTTTCCAGTGGCAGAGAGAGACATGATGGCTCTGGTGTTGTGTGGACCATGAGCTAGTGTGGACCGTGAGCTAGTGTGGACTGTGAGTGACAGCAGGGAGAAGATGTAAGCAGCTGTTGTCAACACCCAGGGGGAGATGATGGCAGGATTAGGTAGGGGCTGGGCAGCCAGCAAGGGAGAGGAGCTTTTCTGAGTACCTCTGACAATTCGGCTAGCGTAAAAGAGCAGTTAACGTTCCAGTCACTGGGGTGGGGGAGGCTGGGACAGAAAAAAGACTTGGGTAGCAGTGGCAGGGGAAGTGACTCCAGCATTTACCTTCTGATCTTTCTTTCCATCTTCTGTCCTCTCAATCTACACATTTATACAGACTCTCACAGCAGGTAGAGATTAATTGTGTGGAACCCACCGCTTATATTAACAATATTAAAAACAACAATAATGATGATGCTAACTTTCGTCAAAGATTGTCCATGTAGACCAGGGGCTATGTTAGATGTTAGACATACATTATCTCACTTAATCTTCACTGTAGCCCCAAGAGGCCATCACTACTTTTTTTGGTTGTGGAAACCAAAGTCTGCAGAGTTTAAGTTAAGTGTCCAAAGTCCCATGAAACCTTCTGCTGGGATCTATCTGTTGGGTTTTGAATGCAAACAGCCTGACTCCACAGCTGACACAGTTTTTCTATGTGCTAAATCAATGCAAGCCTCTTGAGATGGCATTTTGCTTTACTGTTTTTACGACACATTAAAATATTTCTCTGCAGAGAAACTTATTTCCCTCGCAATCCTCACGCATCACGGGGTACTTTCAGCGAACACTTCTTTACCATCTGCCATATGACTGCTTTAGCATCCGTCAGCCAAAATCTGCAAATATTTGGTATCAACAGAGCCTCCAATATGTTTCCACATATGCTGAAGCTGGGCCTTGAACAGAGAGCGTAATGACTTACCAAGTCCACAATGCTGAACATTGTTTTGTAGGATTTCTCCACATAGTTTTTATTCATGCAAAAGGCACTTAGATGCACGGATTTTTCTGAAGAACAGATCCTTTTGGTTTGAGGATGTGAATAATTCTGTTTTTAGGAAACTTGAGTATTTGGATTTCACAGATTTCTGCTAACATCTGTTGCCCCTTCTTGATAGCAGTCTAAGGCTTGCAAGCTGCTCCTGGCTACTTGTGTGCATAAAAGCAGGTCTGGGGGCGGGGGCGGGGGGACCACATCCTGGCATAACTGCTCTGTGCATCTCAGGCTGCACAGGTGTCCCTGCACCTGCAGAGGTGTGGCCAAAGCAGATCACCAGCCAGGAAGCATTGGGTGCCAGCAACCATGCTAGGGCTTCACACTCAGTCTCTGAACTTCGTGCCCAACTGTGGAAGAAGAAACCCAGGTTGACAGCAGGAAGATCTGTCCCAGTCACCCAGAGTTCTTCTGGTGTTCACCATTAGGGCATTTGAGACTTGAAGCTGTATTTTAGTAGAATCACAGCTGAGGGTCTCTGTCCCAGGCAAAAAGCTTCCTTTGCAGTCTTGCCCTCAGCCTTCTGCCCACTCCCACTTCTAGAAAACATCCAGCAGAGTTTCATGTCCTCGGTGACTTCCTCCTTAGCCAACTACTTTTTCCTCTCCACATCATTTTATATGATTACTGCTACCATTTCAATGTTTTATTATTAAAAATGAGCAATTGTTATAGGAAATTGGGACATGATATCGAAAGAAAACTAAAAATAAATCACCCATAATTACACTACTAAGATATAACCATGGTTAAAATGTTATTTCCTTCAAATTATAAATGCATATATAGAACCAGATTAATCTTGTCATCTTATATGACCTCTTTATTCTTATTTTAAAGCAATATAATACCATAAGAATCGTCTCATGTTGTTATCTGCTTGTCAAAACAAAAACATGTATAATGTTCTAGGATATAGGTATAGCATAACAATTCCCCTCATGGTTGAGACTTCAGTTTGTACAGGGAAGACTAGACCTTTGTATCAGGAACAGTAAAGGTTGATTATGATAGGAACACAATATTTAGATGTATTCAACCAGCAGAAGACCAAAGAGAACAAGGAGGAGGTGTGTCGCAGAAGAACCCGCAAACTCCTTGGGAAAGTTGCTACAGAACCCCCAAGGCTTTGTTCACTTGCCTGACGCACGGCAAGACAATCCCTAACATGCAGTGCTGGCATCCCACGTGGGTGCTGGTTTGATTCCTGGCTGCTCCACTTCCCATCTAGCTCCCTGCTAATGCACTTGGGAAAAGCAGAAGATGGCTCAATGCTTGGGTCCCTGCACCCACATGGGAGACCTGGATGAAGCTCCTGGCTCCTGGCTTCTGCTTGGTCTAGCCCTGACCATTGCTGCCACCTGGGGAGTGAATCAGAGAATGGAAGATATCTCTCTCTCTCGCTCTCCCTTTCTCTCTCTGTAATTCTGCCTCTCAAAAAAAATTTTTTTAAACTCTCCATAAATAAAACTGACAGAAGGGGAATTGTTTAGACACACACATTCAGACCAACATTTGTCCCTATAGCTACCTATTTGTTGGGAGCATCTTTATGTATGTATTTCTGCAATCTATAATCTCTAAAATTTATGATCTTCCATTATTTTTTATGTCAGAAAGTCCTTGTTCATCAAACTATTGTACATCATTTTCTTCTTGTTTCTATTGGGTTTTTAAAATTGTGCTTAGTTCCACATTTGGAATTTATTTGGAATGTGTTATAAACTGAAATTCTTGCTTGTTGTCCCAAGTAATTAGCTAATTTCCAATATAATTTTTTCATAATTTAATTTGAAAGACAAAGAAAGAGAGATACAGATAGGAATAAAGTTCCCATCCATTTGTGCACTCCTTAAATGCCTACAGTGGCCCCAGGACCAAAGCTAAGAGCCAGGAACCCAATTCAGTTATCTTATGTGAGCAGCAAGAACCCAAGCCCTTGAGCCATCATCACTATCTCCCGGGTCTGCATGAACAGGAAGCTGGAGTCAGGAGTAAAACTGACTAGGACGTATGGGATGCAGACAACGCAAGTGCCAAGCCAGTGGTCTACCACTGCAGCATAACTTGTGGAATGATACATACTTGCGCTACCCACATTCTATTTTAAAATAGATTTTCATGTACTAGGGTTTCAGGGCTATCCATTCTGTCTGTCATTTGTTTTCCAACAGCCCTCAGGTTTTCGTCATTGTAGCATTCCATCAGGTTCGAATGCCTGTTAAGATAACTTCCCAACATCAGAAACCTTCCATGTCAATGCTCCCAGAACACGTGGATGGACTGCCCCACAACTGAAGAACCTATTTGGAGTCAGCCTGGGGGTATTGTGCCAAGGCCCTACATTTTCTTACACACATGGCTGTTTTTGCTTGCCCTGGATTCTTGAAAGGGGGCAGTAAGTGACTGCTGTGGCCTGCTGGCAGGAGACAGGCACGTCGGTGGCTCCCTAGCAAGTGAACACATCCCCAGAGTGTCTGCGGGGACATTTCTCACTAACAGAGAAGATGGATTTGGGTCCTTCCATTCACAGAGGAGAACTAAGCTTGCTCAGTTGTGATACTACGCACCGACTTCCTTACCCCACCTCTTCTGGTGCCTATTGAGCTTGTGTCATTTGGGCAAAACAACTTGCACCGGAAAGCAAAGCCAGCGCATCACCACAGACAGCAAAGAAATTAAAATAGAAATGAACCTAAGAGCTAAAACCCAAAACTAAGGCATTAGGAGCAGGTCTCCATTTTTGTATTCTAGAGTGCAGGGATTGTCTTTCATCTCTCCTAATCTGCTTGCTGCCGTGCCTCATTACTTCCTCAGGGTGATTAAGATAATTATGCTTATTTGTGCGTGAGCTGGACGGATGGGAGGCAGTAGCAAGGCAATGCTAGACCTCTATCGCTACTGGTGTTCCATAGGCAGGGCTGCCAGGGTGTCCTTAATTTCTTGCTCCACTGATTTACAAATGGTAACTGTATAGCTGGGAATCAACACAGCGGTGGACTTAAAAAAAAAATGAGGCCCCTAATCTCTCAAGTGGCCAGCAGGCAAGGGTCCAGAAGCCACTGTCATCTGAAACAGCACTGACAATGAAAACTGACAAAGTCGGGAGATAACGAGGTACAAAGCCAGAGAGATTCCTGGTTTTCTGATGTTTAAAGGTTCCCTTTTGTTCTCTGCGACACAACTTGTATTCTCCAGATCTGCAGCGGTACATTTGCACAGGAAACACTAAATGCCTTTTGGATACTATTACCTTAAGCATGATGGAATAGAAAAGGCATGACAGAGAAACAGCAATATCAACATCTCAGTTAGAAAGAGACTCCCGGTGCCTTCATACTCATAATCCAATGCTGAGCCAACTTCCTTTTTTCTGCCTCTAAAAATAAGTCACATTTATATGGTACTGGGGGCTTATAAAATGCTCTCGTAGATAGGACTTCATTTTTTCTAGAGGCTAACATGTTTGGAGGCCTTACTCAGCATCGCACACTGTTTGGGCAGCAGCACATAGGCGTTGTCTCGTTAAATCCTCACGAGGCCCATGACATTCCAATTATTCCTGTCCCACAGCTGAGAGGGCAGAGGTTAATGCCCCTGCCCCATGTTATGCTCCACTTGAGCAAGTGCTGGGAAGAGTCGGCTCTGCCTTCTGAATTTGGTTGTCCTGGCACAACTCCCCACGGGCTTCAAAGGATACGTCCAGAGCCTTTTTTGATAAGCCTAGTGTTTCCAGTATTAGATATCTTCTGATGCCTCCTTTTGCATACTAACCTCTTTTTTTTTTTTTTTTAATTTTTGACAGGCAGAGTGGACAGTGAGAGAGAGAGACAGAGAGAGAAAGGTCTTCCTTTGCCGTTGGTTCACCCTCCAATGGCCGCCGCTGCAGCCGGCGCACCGCGCTGATCCGATGGCAGGAGCCAGGATCCAGGTGCTTTTCCTGGTCTCCCATGGGGTGCAGGGCCCAAGCACCTGGGCCATCCTCCACTGCACTCCCTGGCCATAGCAGAGAGCTGGCCTGGAAGAGGGGCAACCGGGACAGAATCCGGCGCCCCAACCGGGACTAGAACCCGGTGTGCCGGCGCCGCAAGGTGGAGGATTAGCTTATTGAGCCACGGCGCCGGCTTTTTTTTTTTTTTTTTTAAATTTTTGACAGGCAGAGTGGACAGTGAGAGAGAGAGACAGAGAGAGAAAGGTCAGCATACTAACCTCTTTCCTCCCCATCTTCAAATCTCTCAGGGGAACAACACAGAGAGGAGTTTAGTAGATGGAGCACCTCCAAGTGCAAAGATGAGAAGATGAGATGACTTTCAGAATATCAGGGTGTTGAGGCAGGCACTGAGCTCATGAGTCAAGTCCCTTTGTGGAGTGTGTGGGTTTGAGTCCCAGCTCTGCTTCTAATTCCAGCTTCCTGCTAATGGTGACTACCAGGTGATGGCTCAAGTACTGGGGCCCCTTCCATGCATGTGGGAGACCCGGTGGAGTTCCAGGCTCCTGGCCTTGACCTGGCCCAGCATTGGCTATTGGGGGGCATTTGGGGAGTGAACCAGCACATGGGATATCTCTCTCTCTCTGAATCTCTGCCTTTTAAAATAAATTAATTTTTCAGTCCGACAAAATGCATTTAAAACACTGTGGACTCTGATAGATATACTAATGTCATTTCCCCTCCAACAGCATTGGGCTATAAAGTTACACATTTGGTCTTTGCAAGAGAAAATAAGGAACTTGATTCTCCCCCTGGGTGCCAGGAATTGCGGAACCGAAAATGCCTTTTTGTTCCTCCTCCTTCCATCTGCGGTGGTCATTAAAGCCCTCACCTGAGTCTGGACCTTGGAAATGGCCTTCAGAATTGATTGACCTCCTCAGACCTCAAGTGCTTGCTTCACAGTGTCATTAGGGGAACTAAACTAGATAGACTCAGGCGCAGGATCAACAAATGGATGTTAGCTGTTATTCTTCCTTCAAAAAGAGGGACCGTAGCTTTTTAATGGGGGCTGAGTTTTTCCCGCACAAGGTACTGCTACCTACTTTGTTTGTCCCTCATGAGCTCTCCTGCCCTTTAAGGCCAGCCTGAGATGTGCATGCAGATTGAAGACCACGTCTAGGAGAGCCCTTGAACCCTTTGCTTTAGCTAATCTATCTTTTTTTAAATTTTTTTTTATTTGACAGGTAGAGTCAGACAGTGAGAGAGACAGAGAGAAAGGTCTTCCTTCCGTTGGCTCACCCCCCAAATGGTTGCCATGGCTGGAGCTGCACCGATCTGAAGCCAGGAGCCAGGCATTTCCTCCTGGTCTCCCATGCGGGTGCAGGAGCCCAAGCACTTGGGCCATCCTCCACTGCCCTCCCGGGCCACAGCAGAGAGCTGGACTGGAAGAGGAGCAACCGGGACAGAATCTGGCGCCCATATGGGATGCTGGTGCCGCAGGCGGAACCAAGTGAGCCACGGCGCCGGCCCCTAGCTAATCTATCTTATCACCCGGGCTCATGACAGGGGTTCTTTCTCTGGCTCCTGGCACCTGACCTGTTATATCTTAATGTTAGCCATCGCAAAGCACACCGGACACCGGAGTAAGGGAAAGGTTTATTGGGGAACACCCTACAGACCGGAGTGAAGGGGCGGCGAAGGAAAAAAGGGAAAGAGAGTATAAGAGAGAGAAACAGAGAGGAGAGGAGCTAGCAAGGAGAGAAGAGAGAGCAGAGAAGAGGAGAGAGGAGAGCAGAGCCAAGAGACCAGAGGAGGAGGCTGGAGAGAGGAACTGAGAGAGAGCAGGACAGAAGGACCAAGAAAGAAGAGCCAAGAGCCAAGAGACCAGAGGAGGAGGCTAGAGAGAGGAACCTAGAGAGAGCGGGACAGAAGGGCCAAGAGAGAAGAGCAGAGCCAAGAGACCAGAGGGGGAGGCTGGAGAGAGGAACCGAGAGAGAGCGGGACAGAAGGGCCAAGAGAGAAGAGCAGAGCCAAGAGACCAGAGGGGGAGGCTAGAGAGAGGAACCGAGAGAGAGCGGGACAGAAGGGCCAAGAGAGAAGAGCAGAGCCAAGAGACCAGAGGGGGAGGCTGGAGAGAGGAACCGAGAGAGAGCGGGACAGAAGGGCCAAGAGAGAAGAGCAGAGCCAAGAGACCAGAGGAGGAGGCTAGAGAGAGGAACCGAGAGAGAGCGGGACAGAAGGGCCAAGAGAGAAGAGCAGAGCCAAGAGACCAGAGGGGGAGGCTAGAGAGAGGAACCGAGAGAGAGCAGGAGAGAAGGACTGAGAGAGGAGAGCAGAGCCAAGAGACCAGAGGGGGAGGCTGGAGAGAGGAACCGAGAGAGAGCAGGACAGAAGGACCGAGAGAGCACGTGTTCAGGAACAGGCCCTTTTAAAACTTTGCCTGAGGGTGGGCAGGGAAGCAGGAGCAGCCAATCCCATTAGGATGGGGGTGGAGCCTGGCTCAGGTAGCTGGGCCAAGTGGCCAACTGCGCCAGTTTCCTAACATGACCTGTATCTCAGGTTGTTATGTGGATAATTCTTCCTGGGTATTCAAACTTACCCTGAATGCCCCAGCTCATAAACCCAGCTAAGCACACTTTCCCACTCCTTCCAATCTGTACTTCCACTTGAATTTCCTATCCACATGCTCTTTCATTCTCGCTATCATTTTTTTATTTCTTCCTTTAGTAAATGTGACAGTTCCCAAAGCACAAGTCTGCATTCCATCAATGGTAGCCACCATCTGGTACCTGATCTCCAATCCTCTGTAAAGTTATACTTATTTGTGTCTTTTCTTTATCATTACTGGTTGAATGTCTTTTTTATGCTAGACTACAAGCCCCATAAAGTCTAAGCTACATCAGGGTCTGTGACAGCACTCCGATAAGGACTGGCACACACCAAACAATGGTTGGCCATTGATCTGTCTGCATGAAGCATTTTCCCACCCTCACCCCCATCATTCCCAGAGACACCGTCCCTAGTGAAGCCATCAGCACCTCTTGGACTTCGGAAGACAATCCTGGAAGAATCCTTGAATCATCAGATGCAGATGAGTCTGAGTTCTGGTTCTGCCATGTACAAGGTCCATTACTTTGGGGGCAAGGGGATTATTTAAAATCTTAGCATCCCTATTTCCAAAACAGAAATGATAAAATATGCCCATAGGACTAGAGGGTGAAATAAAATAATACACTTAAAAATGCTTTGGAAGGCCGGCGCCGCGGCTCACTAGGCTAATCCTCCACCTAGCGGCGCCGGCACACCGGGTTCTAGTCCCGGTCGGGGCGCCGGATTCTGTCCCGGTTGCCCCTCTTCCAGGCCAGCTCTCTGCTGTGGCCAGGGAGTGCAGTGGAGGATGGCCCAGGTGCTTGGGTCCTGCACCCCATGGGAGACCAGGAGAAGCACCTGGCTCCTGCCTTCGGATCAGCACGGTGCGCCGGCCGCAGCGGCCATTGGAGGGTGAACCAATGGCAAAGGAAGACCTTTCTCTCTGTCTCTCTCTCTCTCTCACTGTCCACTCTGCCTGTCCAAAAAAAAAAAAAAAATGCTTTGGAAGCAGTGCATTCTCAAAGTACACAGGCTAGAGGACAACACAAATGGACAATGCAAGGTAGCCTTTTCTCTGATCTGCAGTCTGTATGAGAGTGCCTGTGCTGCAACTCACTCTTCTTTAAATTCAAATGTTTGGATTTCATTCCCTCAGGAGCTTACTCTCTCTGTTGGAAACTAACAGCTCATCTGATCAACTAAGCTAACGGCTGTCCTCGTAGGGGCTCGATAAAGCACTTCTCTGGAAATAGTTTATTTTGACAGGTCTTCTAAAATTGCCCCAAAAGTAGTCTAATGATGAGACATTTGAGCGCATGACAGGCAGGTGGTGGTTCTGGGTCCTCCCAGGATTCCCATCACCCACTGTCGTCTTTTTCTCTTAATATCTCTGTCCCTCGCCTCCCTTCGTGGAGCTCATCATCAGCAACGTCTCAAAGATCAACCTGGACAGGGACCTGAATGGGCTGGAGGAGCTCAGCCTGACCCCGGGTCCTGTTCCACGCACATCTTCTGTTTCTTCCTGGTTCCTATCCCACTCCCATTGTCCTTCTAGAAATACGACTTGCATTGCTGTTCCTGGTCTTGTCTCAAGAGCCCCCCTACTCTGAATCTTTCAGTCCCTGCTATTTTCTTATTTATTTATTTTTTTATTTTTTTGACAGGCAGAGTGGACAGTGAGAGAGAGAGACAGAGAGAAAGGTCTTCCTTTGCTGTTGGTTCACCCTCCAATGGCCGCCGCGGCCAGCGCACCGCGCTGATCCGATGGCAGAAGCCAGGTGCTTCTCCTGGTCTCCCATGGGGTGCAGGGCCCAAGCACCTGGGCCATCCTCCACTGCACTCCCTGGCCACAGCAGAGGGCTGGCCTGGAAGAGGGGCAACCGGGACAGAATCCGGCGCCCCGACCGGGACTAGAACCCGGTGTGCCGGCGCCGCTAGGTGGAGGATTAGCCTAGTGAGCCGCAGCGCCGGTGCTATTTTCCACTATGACTCTAAACACCACCCACTTTGAAATTCCCTGTGCAGACTCCCCCTTGCCTGTGCCCATGTCAGCTACACACAGGCTGCCTCGTGTCTGCTTTCATGGGCTCTGGAAATGGGGCTCTTTCAGCATGGCTGACCTCCCTCCTAACACCTGCTGCTGTAGTGCTGATCAGTTCAGGAAATCTGTCTAGAGAACAGCACTTTCTAGCTGGCTGTTACCAATGGAGTCACCTGATCTTTCTGACTGTGGATCCAAGTTAAGAGAGATGGAGGAAGGATGTTATCCAGGCCAGCATTTTGTTGTTTTTGGCTACTGATTGAATCATTTTATTATTTCTTCTACAGGAGAGTTAACACCTTCATTTCCTGGAGCTAGCCATAGCTAGAGAGGTGACTTTAGAATGTTCATTGGTTTAGTTGAGAAGGAGAGAGAGAGAGAGAGACAGAGAGAGAGAGAGAGAAAGCCTTCCATCTGTTGGTCTCTCTCCAAATGCCCACTATGGTCTATGGTCAGGGCTGGGCTGAGGCCGTGGCTAGAACCAAAAAACTCAATCCAGGCCTCCCAATTGGACAGCAGGGATGCTACTACCTGAGCCATCACTGCTGCTCCGAGGGTGTGCATCATCAGCAGGACATTGAAATTGGGAAAGGAGCTGGGGCTTGAACACAGGCATCCTACTACGAGATGAGGGCTTCTTAACCAACATGTTAACCACTAGGCCAAATATCTGCCCCAAGAGACATGTTTAAAAGCACTTAAAACAGCAAAAAAAGCAAAGCACAAGCAAAAACAAAAGCACCATCCCAAAACAACCCTACACTGACACTGAATTAAAATTTATGGTAAATTCTCATAATTGTATTTATTACTAGAATATTTTTACTGTACAAGAATATTTCACAAAGTTCATGGAAAACAGAATTTAAAGCATGTTGATTTGGGTGTAAAAATTTTTGAAACCCATGCATAGGTTTTTCATAGTCTGCATCTTCCATCAACTTTTTGGAGACCCCTGGTATGCCTGGATTCTTTGAACACTTCCCTACCAACTCAGTATTAATAATTCTGATTAAAATCTCTGGTAAGTTAGCTAACGTTCAATGAGCTTCCTTTGAGAACTGTGTTTTATTGTTCAAGCAACTGACTTAAGAAGGAAGCATTAAATATAGCCCACAAGTGAGAAACAGTCCTTTCTGAGGGTCATAGAGTGTGACCTAAGCAGTCAAGAGGACACACAGAGAGCACACCTGCTTCTGCATCCGTGTGATGAGTAATTGACACTGCACTGAAAACAACTTAACATTGGATAAACTTTATTATTATTATTATTATTATTTGAAAGGCAGAGTTAGAGAGAGAGAGAGAGAGAGATTCTATCTGCTGGTTCACTTCCCAAATGGCCACAATGGCAGGGCCAGGCCAGGCCAAAGCCAGGAGCATAGAGTTTCTTCATGATCTCCCACATGGGTGCAGGGGCCCAAGCACTTGGGCCATCCTCTGCTGCTTTCCCAGGTACATTAGCAGGGAGCTATTTCAAAAGTGGAAGAGCAAGGACTTGACCCAGCACCCGTATGGGATGCCAGCATCATAAGTGGTGGTTTAAACTGCTATGCCACAACACCAATCCCCTATTCTAAATGTTGCTTATTTATTTTTCAATTTATTTAACAAAGAGACATAGACAGAAAGACAGAAAGGGATCTTCCATATTCTGGTTTACTCCCTAAACAGCCAGGGCTGAGCCAGGCCAAAGCCAAAAGCCTGAAACTGCATATAGATATCCCATGTGAGTGGCAGGCACCCAACTATTTGAGCCATCACCTGCTGCATGTTAGCAGGAAGCTGGATTGGAAGTCCCAATATTGGCTTACCCTGCAGCACCACAACACCTGTCCCTAGGTTTCTTTTTAAGAAAATTGTGAAAAATAAATTCATAATTTTGAAAGTAGCAGTTTAAATTCATTTCTATTTTTTAAAAATATCTGAGAAGTTATTCTTCTTCTTTTTGGAGACTTTTTATGGCTACTTTGCATTACTTATTCCTTCAAATGAAGTCTAATTTTTAGCTTCAATCTGAAGAACTAATCTCATTGGAGTTTTGATTGGAATCTCCTTAATAAGGAGAGCAGCAGGCCATTTCATGTAGGCTCTGGAGCCAGATCACCTGGGTTAGAATCCTGGTCGTGGGACCAGTGTTGTGGTGTAGTGGGTTAAGCCAGCATCCCATATGGGCAACAGTTAGAGTCCTATCTGCTCCACTTCTGATCCAGCTCCCTGCTAACACACCTTGGAAGGCAGCAGAAGATGGCTCAAGCACCTGGGACCCTGTCACTCATGCGGGAGACCAGATGAATCTCCTAGCTCCAGGCTCAGCCTGGCCCAGACCCAGCCATTGAGACCATCTGGAGAGTGATACAGTGGATAGGAGACCACCCCTCCCAACCCCCAACTCCTCATTTGTCTCTCCCTCTCTTTGTAACTCTGCCTTTCAAATAAAATAAAAAAGTCTTAAAAAAAAAAAGAAGTCCTGGTTGTACCTTGTAACTGTTTCAAAGTTAAACAGTAACTGGGCAAGTTACCAGTCTCTGTGTATCAGTTTGTAATATTAAGATATAGCATAGACTCCTTAGGGTGGCTGTGAGGATTAAATGAGTTAATACTTAGAATATTATTATTTAGAATAGAATCAGGCACATGGAAGTACTCAGTAATGTTAGTTATTATTTTAAATAGATATATTTGGAAAGGATGGACTCTAAGATATTGAGTCTTATTATCTGAAACAGCTATGTTTTTTATTATATTTAAAATTCTTTTTGTAAGACTCTAAAGTTTTAAACATTTTCTTAAAAGCTTAAGGTTTTCCTTTTTAGACAGTCTCCGATTCAGATGCAAATGATTGTATTTCAATGTAAATACATTTGTTCCTGCCTCCCACACATCAAATACTTGTGAATATAAAAAGGTAACAGTTCATGCTGACAAATTGTTATCCCACTTAAATATAAATTCAAAGCACAATTATTCTTTGAAGTGAAAGAACATTATAACATAATCAATAATTAATTTTCTGGTCTTGGCAGTTTGAGATATTTTTAGCAATCTCAATGATATACAATTCACAATGATTTTCTTTTATGGCACCTTTTAAACACAAAATATTTCCTGGAAAGAAGTGTAATGAAGAAAAAATTGTGAATCTTATTAAAATCAGCTACATTGGGTACTTTTGTTTCCGATAGACAAATATAATCCAACTGGACACAAACATGTACAGCCAGGGAAAACATTAATTGAGTGCAACCAAATGTCACAAGCATGCAGAATTTGTAGTTTTGGAAACGTGATCCAAAATCCAAATGTCATAAACCTTCACGTGACCTTTGTGTTACAGTCACCCAATGGCCAGATGGGGTGTGTGTCACCATGGAAACACACTTTGATGGAAAGACGCCTGATGAGGTTGAGCAGTGTGAAAGATCAGGGTGCAGCTCTGTGATAAATCAGCAATTTGTCAGCACAGCGCTGTCTGCGAGAGATGCAGGCGGGTGTGTGCTGTGCTGTGTAGATGCCATTGTTTAAGAAGATATGTGATCTTAGCTGATGTCCATAGGTGATGAGCAAAGGAGAACTATTTTAAGAGTCTTCTCGGGCTTCTTAACATAAAAGTGGGGAGTATGACAAAGACATCAGTCTAATTTAAGGATGAAAGTAAGTCACAAGCAAAAATTTTTTTTTTCTAGTGCTTCTCGATAAATATTTGATGGTCTAAAAAAAACACTACCTAAAGTTAATAAACTGATCATGGAACTGTCAGTCCAAGCACTCTGTACAGATGAACTGTCCCTAATTGATAGGAATTGGTCAAAAATTCAAATCAATTTACTTCCAGCTACAGATGTTCTGCCAATTATATGGAAGGCATTGCTAGGGGTGGATGCTATGTTGAGGGTTAAGCCAGCACTTGGGACACCAACATCCCATGTCAGACTGCCTGGATCAAGCTCACCTCTGATTCTGATCCAGCTTCCTGCCTGGGAGGCAGCAGGTGACAGCTCAAGTACTTGATGCCCTGTCACTCACGTGGGAGACCAGGATGGGGTTCTGGGCTGCTGGCTTCAGCCTGGCCCAACCCTGGTTGTTGCAAGCATTTGGGGAGTGCCAACAAGATGGAAGATCTCTCTATCTCCCTTGCTCTGCCTTTCAAATAAAAATAAATAAATAACAAGAAGATACAAAGTTATCCTGCTCTGAAAAGGTCTAAATGCATAGATATTAAATTCTCATTTATGCTATGACTTATTCATAATAGAGTCAAGTTAAGGACCATAAGGATTCACTGGAGGAGAATATTAGTATTTAGACGTGCAGACAAGATAAGTCTTCAGGGAACAGAAAGTCTTCAAAACAGACAAAGAAATTGTAAAAGAAATGTTCAGCAAGAATAGCTATAGAATAAACAAGCTCGAAGGGCAAAAAACCAAAACACTTGTGTTCATAAGGGTTGGCTATAGAATACGAGACACAAAGTGAAATGAAGATGGGATAACAGGGCAGTCCAAGCACATGTGATGTCCTCCCATCACAATTATCCCCTGAAAAGCACGGGGATACAAAGAGTCTCATCAGTGGACCAGAAATTTGGGAGAGTCCTGGATATAAAACCAACGGGGATCAGATCTATGTGGAAATGCGGCTGATGGAAATCCCAGCTCATCAAACACGCCATCCAGGAAGGATCAGCTCATGGAAACACAAGGAGCAGGAGAGGAGCTGTGGTGCTCTTCAGGGTGGTTCTTGGACTGCTGCACCTTGCATTCCTCCCCATCGGCTCACAACCTAATGCATCAGGACGGAGCCTCAAGGGGCAGGAGGACTACAGAAAGATATCAACACACGGAAGTGGACAAGGAGTCTGTCTCAGAAAACAAGCTGCAGTTGGAAGAAGTTAAAAGTGTGCAGTGTTCTTGCCCTGCAGGTGGATTTAGATGGTGAGATGCATAATAGAAAAATACATGTTAGAAATGTGAGGATTTGGAATTCACAATTTCCCAACAAATGGAGAAAAATATAGAACCAATAATGATCTATCCACTAGCAAAAAACAGAAAAAAAAACAACCATAAAGTAAAGAATAACATAATAAGAATAACATAATAACCAGAAAGAAAACAAATAATAAAACATACAATAAATAAATACATAATAGCACGGGTTCCAGTTTTGTGGCTCAGTGGGTTAAGCCGTCACCTGCCATGCTGGGATTCAATATGAGTGGTGCTTCGTGTCCTGGCTGCTCCACTTCCCATACAACTCCCTGCTAATGTGTACGGGAAGGCAGTGGAAGATGCCCCAAGTGCTTGGGTCCCTGCCATCCACATGGGGGACCCGGATGGAGTTCTAGGGTCCTGAATCTGGCCTGGCCCAGCCCTGGCTGTTTGTGGAGTGAACCAGCACATGAAGGATCTCTTTCTCTGTCTCTCCCTCTCTCTCTGTAACTCTGCCTTTCAAATAATTAAATAAATCCTTAAAAAAAAAAAAAAAGACTCACGCTTTTACAATTATACATTCCTTCCTTCCTTCATTTCCTCATTCCTACCCACAAGTCATTCAGCAAACATTTGATGGGAAAAGTTCTCGTTGGAGCACTTATGATGAAAGTGAGTGTACAGCTTTGAGGGGTGTACTGCCTTTGAGGGATGTACAGCTTAGGACGGATAAGCGATGACCAAGTGTTGTGCCTCAAGTGCCAACAGCAAGCCCGAGTACCAGCAAGTGTGGCACTCCTGTTTTAACAAGGCGGTATCTCGGTATTCCAGACAGAAAGGGGCTTTCGGAAGCCCAGGAGTCTGTGAATGAAGACCACGCTGAGACGTTGCCGATCAGACTTCAGCTCTGCCCTTCCCCTGCCGTGATCTGCAATAAGACACTGACCTGGCCGCATCCCAGCTTCCTCTCCTGTAATTTGAAGATGAGCTTTCCTCTCCCACCCGAGTGCCACGTACATTAAGTGACATCTTGCCTGTGTGGCTCGCATGTCCCAGGCCTGTGACGGTGGCGTGAGATCACATTCACTTTAATATTCTCTGAGCTTCCCGAAGTCCCCTCCAAACAACAAGTCCCATCTCTTGGGATATAAGCCCCGCGGCACGCTTCGCTCTGGAATGTCTAGGAATTCCGGCTTGCTCTTCCAGACATAAAGGTCAGCTCTGTAACTCACCTCCTCAGCGAAGTAGAAGAAAAGTCGAGGCAGGAGCTCAGGAGTAGCTTCCCAGCATCCCGGAAAGATGACCGGAGCTGGTGCCTTCTCCTCCCTCTGGTTAAATGAGCAGCCAAGCAGATGGGGCTGCCTGCTTGAGATCCCATACTTAGATGTTGCTGTGTCGCAGCCTAAAATGCCAAGCCCAGGAGCTTTCTACCATAATGAAATCAGGTAGGTGGGTAGCGACAAAGGAAGACGAAATTAGTGTGATGGTGAAGAGTATTTTTTTTTTTCTCTCCTAAATCAGTATGCCCCAGACATGTAACAATCTTTATGTAATTCAGGAACCCAAAAAGAGAATAAAATACAGATTGCTTGAAACTATACCTTGAAACTCCTCCATTCAGTGCTGCCATTGCGTGTGGAGAATGAAAACAAATACACATTTGCTCGAATTATACACCACTGTCTCGATATCATGCTTCATTTCTTTTTGGTATGATTTTGATAAATCTCACCTTACTTCAAAAAGTTTGTGGGGACATGAGATTAAAAGATAAGCTTATTTTGGTTTATTTATTTTATTTTACAAAACTATCTTTCTGTTTCCTACTCAAAGAAAGCAAATGCTTCACTTCTCTTACTGTTGTGTTTGACTCCGAGACACCAGCCTGCTTCCTCTCATCAGTTTCTCTGCAACATTCGGCCCTCTGGGTTCGACAGTAAGGTAGGGGCAATCCAACGTTCCAGTCCCTCAGCAAAAATTAAAACAGGCAGTTAGGAGAGTGGGATGGAGTTCTCTCTGAAACAGCTTCCTTCAACCTTATTAAATAACACACATATGGGGGCCGGCGCTATGGCACAGCAGGTTAAAGCCCTGGCCTGAAGCACCGGCATCCCATACGGGCGCCGGTTCTAGTCCCGGCTGCTCCTCTTCCGATACAGCTCTCTGCTATGGCCTGGGAAAGCAGTAGAAGATGGCCCAAGTCCTTGGGCCCCTGCACCCATGTGGGAGACCCAGAGGAGGCTCCTGTTTCCTGGCTTTGGATTGGCCCAGCTGCGGCCATTGCGGCCAACTGGGGAGTGAACCATCGAATGGGAAACCTCTCTCTCTCACTGACTTTCCTCTCTCTGTGTAACTCTGACTTTTGAATAAATAAATAAATCTTTATAAAAAATAACACAAATGAGGGTACTTCCAAAAGTTCTGGAAAATGGAATTAAATGATGTTTATTTTGTTGCAAACAAATTTTGACATTCATGCAGTTTTTTCATGCATATTCCATGAACTTTTTTTTGAGGCTCCCTCATATGTAGAGATTTCATTTTAGCACCAAAATAAACGTACCATTTAATTCCATTTTCTTTTTTTTTTAATTCCATTTTCTATAGCTCTTTTGAAGTACCCTTGTACATGATTCAAAATGACCCAAATTAACAAAGAAAGGCTCACGATTGAGCTATTGGAAGTTAACTGACTGAATTGGAGATGCATGAAATCATACATTAAGGTGAAACCCAAGAGAGAGTAGACATTGATGGTTGTGTTTTAATCAGTTAGGACTACCATCCCTGGTTCACAAGACTGTCATAATAAGATGGTTGTGGAAATTAATCCCTTGGTCAGGGCTGCTTGTTGGTGAGGGAGAAGAGCCTGCTTCTCTCAGAAAGATTTTCAGATCCAGGGCGGAAGCTCCAGAGCCACTCTCCCCCCTAGTCCAGTCGGGGATGGCCACAGGAAACTAACCAGACAGATGTGTAGAAAGGCTGACAATAATCAAGCCGGAACGCCACAAAATTCAGGTGTGGAGGAGCAGGGATCCCACACAAGCTTCTGCTTCCCTCCGTGGTCACTCTGCAGATGGGAGGGAGGTCTAAATCACTGTTAGAATTCCTGGCATTTCCATGATCATTCTCTATACTAATAATTTTTTCCTAAAAGGCAGATTCTATTACAGGCACTTACAATAGAAACTTTTCTATACACACACACATACACACACACACAAACATATTTTTTAGTCACTCTTGCTACATATTCTGATTAGTTAAAAATAGCAGGTTGCACTTAATTTGTTTTTTTTTTTTTTTGAAAAAGATAGCTTAACGAATTTAATTTAGGCATGCTATACAGTTGTTCTAGCAATCACTAATATAATACATGACCTGAGAGGTATCCCTAAAGCTGAATATTTCTTCAAAACAGTTGATTATTGCATCAAAAAGACCAATTCATAAAGAAAAAAGAATCTGAAATTACATCTCAGCATCACAGGGATCTTAACTCTATTGTTTACCTTGGCTCAATGTTCATCTCTTTTCGTGTGAAAAGTGGGGTGTAAAGTGTGAAGGCACAGGTGAGGGGCTGGGAGGCTGTCACCTGAGTGCTCCCCATCGACCATCGCACCTGCAGGGCTGGACGGTCAGGTTCTCATTCTTCAAAGGTTCTAACCTCAAGCCCAGACCTGCTCTGCTAGCACCCTCCATCAGCGCTGTACTCCACCAGTGCCAGTGAGAACTGAGACCTTCCCTCTGTCCAACAGACATGCGTGTGAAATAAACAGGCACGCTCACAACTCTGACAAAAGATCTGCTGGGAAAAGGAAACGTTTTGCTTGGCATTCCAAGTAGTTTTCATAACATACAAGGCTTCCCCAAAATCATTTCTGGGATGTAAAAAATGTATTTATTTGGGAGCCAGAAAGAAGGAGAGAGAGACAATGAGAGAGAGAGAGAGAGAGAGAGAGAGAGAGAGAGAGTGCTCCTCTTCATTGGCTCACTCCCCAGATGCCTGTCTTGGCTGGGGCTGGGCCTAGATGTAGCTGGGAGTTGGAAACTCAGTTGAGTTCTACCAGGAATGTGGCAGGAAGTTACTTGAGCTACCACTGCTGCCTCTCAGATTCTGCATTAGCAGGAAGCTGGATCAGGAGCTGGAGCCAGGAGTCAGACCCTGATGCTTCAATGTGGGACAGTGGCATCCTGCTCACCAGGCCAAACACCTGCCCCTTTCCCCAAACCCTTGAAATGCATATTGTTATTCTCATTTTATAATTGAGTAATAAAACTCAGGATAATATGGTAGCCTGGAATTAAGTTTAGATTTGATTGACGCTAAAATCCTTGTTCTCTCATTTATCTCATTTTCCCCAATGACAGAAGATTAAAGCTTGGACTGACAGAATATTTGGAGATTAACAGATGCATTTCAATACTGTATCCACTTGCTGCTACTGTTATCAAAGATTCCATCAACCACAAAAACATGTCATAACATACCAAAACTCCAGAAGCATTATTTTCAAACTGCAAACATAAATAATAAAATTCCTCTATAAAAAGTTTATTGTGGGGATGGTGTTATGGCATAGTGGGTAAAACCTCCGCCTGCAGTACCCACATCCCATATGGGCACTAGTTTGAGACCCAGCTGCTCCACTTCTGATCCAGCTCTCTGCTATGGCCTGGGAAGGCAGTGGAAGATGGCCCAAGTCCTTGGGCCTCTGCACCCACGAGGGAGACCCAGAAGAAGCTCCTGGCTCCTGGCTTCAGATTGGCTCAGCTCTGGCCATTGTGGCCATTTGGGGAGTGAACCCGCAGATGGAAGACCTCTCTCTCTCTCTCTCTCTGCCCCTGCCTTTGCCTCTCTGTAACTCTTCCTTTCAAATAAATAATCTTTAAACAAAGAAAAGGAAATTGACAGAATCTACAAATAGACTTTTAAAAAAAGTTTATTGCTATTTAACATGGTATTTGAGTAATACTTCTACTTAGAGTGCAACTGTTGGCTTGGGTGATGGATGAGTCGCCATGAGTCCTCAGAACTAGACCTAAGAAGCTGATTATGAGATTGACTCCTGAAAGCCCAATGGTACCCCCACACTTAGCCCTGCGGCCTTGTTCTGATGGGGAAGATACAGCCAGTCAAAATAATGATCCTACCCGGACAGCTGGCACAGCTCATAACTGAGAGACCGCCAGTCATGGACACTTCGTCTCAAAGGAGATCATTAGGTCAACAAACTGGCCCCCTAGCAGACCCTCCCAGGCAATGGCACACAAGACTTACTTGTTTTGAGTGAAGAGGTCAGAGACAACTGAAGAGCAAGGAGCAAACTTAGCATTGGTGTATAGCGGTGAGCATAGCTGCCTTCCAATGGGCAAATGCAGGTAGAAGCCTACATTGAGAGAAAATTCCCTTGTGAGCAGAGACTCCATAAACTCCCCTGTCTCAGTCCGCTTTGTGTTGCTAAAGCAAAATGCCTGAGGCTGGGGCTGTCTTAAAAAAAAAGAGGAATCTCTGGGTCACAGTGTTGGAGACTGAACATCCAAGATTGGAAGCCACATCTTTCTGGCCTCAATGAGGACTCTTGGCTCAATCAGAAAATGAAGGATGGTACCACATAGATGGAGAACTTGAGAGAGAGAGGGGCAGGGGGAGGGGGAGGGGGAGGGGGAAGGAAGGGGAGAGGGAAGGAGGCGGAGGGGGAGGGAAGGGGGAGGGGGAGGGGGGGAGAGAGATCACATGGCAGGGGGAAAACTAGAGATGGTGAGGGTCAGGCTTGCTTTGTTGCAATAGCTTTTCTTCCAGACCTCATCCAGTGCCAGCCACTCCCGCAGGGTGGTCCCCGCTGAATCCCCTCTCACCAGGCCCCACATTTCAAGGGTTCCCCCACCTCTCAATCTGGCCATTCTGGGGCTCACACTTCTAACACCTAAACCTTGGGGGTGTTAACCACAACCAAACCATAGCACCCCATCAGGATGCCCTTCATTTAGAAAAATTTCTAGTGAATTAATGAGACAGACTGGCTGACTTCAGTTTTTTGAAGTCCTTTCTCTCAAGAGCAACTTTGCACGCAGGGAAAGTCAGTCCGTATGATTTTCTGACATTTTGAATGTGAGAAAACAGGCAAACAAAAACTCTTGGTAGCATTCTTGGGCTGCATCCCCTTGCAGACTCTGAATTCCCGGCACCCCCTTGCGCTTCCCTCTGGGAATGCAGACTGACCCAGGCTTCTGTAAACATCTCATCTTGCACCTGGAGAATTTCCAGAGCAGCTGTGCTTACAATCACACCCCATCTTGCACAGCCAACTCACACGCTTGCTTTCCTCTAGCATTTCTACGAATCCGTTATCTTACCATTTTATCTCGCCCCTCTTCTCAAAAGCAGTTTGCAAGAATGTATAGCATAGAGCGCCACTGGAAACATTACACTGTGTTGAATGATTGCAGCATAAGGATGAAACACACCTACAAAGAAATTAGATGAAAAAAAATGTTTAAAATAACCACTGCCTGTCCTTCTATGATGGACTGGATAGTTAGCTGTGCATATTTACGTTAATTAGGATCAATTCTATTAATTTCTTTTCAGGTTATAGTTTCTGTACAGTCCTTGTCATTCATGCTGTCACTGGGACATTGGGAAAGAGTGTTGAAGGGCTCTGTCGTAGCAAATACAAGCTCTGGGTCAGTTCATTCTGCTTATTCTCGTGAACTAGTCTCAGGACTCCTCCACCCACAAGAGAGGCACACGGTGTAGCCCTCCGTGCTGGGAAGGAGAGCAGTAGATGGCAGTGGGCAGCCAGTGCCCATTCCCTCATTCTCAGTCAGGATAAAAAGGGAACTAGAACAGATTCTATTCACAGTGTTTGTGAACAACCTGAGAACATTACACTGTTGTTGGTTGTAGGTTCCAACATGGGTTTCTGTATCAGCCCCAGAGTGAGGAGAGTGCAGCACACACAGGAGATTATTACAATTCATTCCATGGCTTTTCCTATTAAGGCCCTTATTAGGGTTCATGGCACCACAATAACCCACAATAGGTTTAAAAAAAAAACTCCAATGGAGTCACACAAGTATGGCTGAGGGGTCGACCTCTCCACCAAACTCTGGATTTAGGGACATGTGTAAGCCTCCTGCCTTGCACGTGGTGTTTAGTGTTTAACCATTTAAAGGGCAGAAAGCAGTAGATTGGGTTCTTTAGGAAGCATTTGGGAAAAAAGCTCTTTTTTTTGCTTTCCTTGAGAATCATCAACTGTCGCTCCCCCTCTTCGTGGAGGAACGACACTAAGCCCTGCCTAGGCTTCATATCCGAGTCACGGCACCATTATGCAGCTCCCCGTCTTCGTGGAGGAAGGACACAGGACCCTGCACTGTTCTTTCGTCTGCTCGGCCCTTCCCAGGTTTGCTGCTGGTTCTTCCCGGGTTGGCTACCGTCCCTTCCACCTCCGTGGAAGGGCGGTTCCCCCTGCCACTTTCCCCACTTCCGCGGGGGAGCGGCACACCGCCGGCCGGCTCTCTCGAGGGCTGCACAGGTGTTCCTCAGGTGGATGTTCCCGGTGCATGTTGTCTCTCTCCTCCTTTATAGTCCTCTTCCACCAATCCCAACTCTGCTACCCACACGCCGAGTACGCTGCTCTCCTCCAATCAGGAGCAGGATCAGCTCCTGGAGGTCATCACTCAAATTGGCAAGAGGCAGCTGCATAGAAGCTGTTTCCTCCTCTCCCAGTGCCATATTGTGGGAGAGCAGATGCATAGAATAAGTCTTAATTCCAGTAACTTAGTCTAGTCCGAGTTGCTCCCCACAATCAACCATGAGTCAAGTAGCATCCAAGGATGGCAACCAAGGAGACAGCAAGGGGGTGGCTAATAGATACATCTCCTATAATTCCATTTCACTGCCAGGCATAAAATAGTTTGAGCCAGAAACTTGTAGGATGAATATAACTAGACATGCATTTTAGCCACATTAAATTATACCACCAACAGAAGGTCTGGGTTTGGCCAAATCTATTTTTTCAAAAAATTTTTTTTGATGAGCAGAGAGAGAGAGAGAGAGAGAGAGACAGAAACAGAGACTTCCACCCCAATTACTGGTCCACTTTCCAAATGCCCACAAGCACCAATAGCCACAGCTGGGAGCCAGGATCCCAATCCAGGTCTCCCGTGTGGGTGGCAGGGACCCAACTACTTGAGCCATCACCTGCTGCCTCCCAGGGTGAGCATTAGCAGGAAGCTGGTGTCAGGAGCAGAGCCAGGTGTCAAACTCAGGTGCTCTGAAATGGGACATGGGCATCAGAATTGGCAACTGAACCCTGGCCAATCGCCCAGCCCCAGGTGGAAGCAATCCTACTTCCAGGAGAATCTTTCAAGGTACACCAAAAGACCAAGACACCTTTCCATTCTGAATTTTATAACAAAATAATGTTACGGACAGGCAGACTTCATCTAAAAAGATAACTTGGCCTGGGAATTCGATTTATAACCAATTTCAAAGAGGGAGACTTGTGTTCTAAAATAATAACAGTAAGCTTTAATTCAGTGTTTTCCATGGCCACACAGTGTGGCTATTAAGCACTTAAAATGCATCATCTCATTTCATTTTCATGATGTTTCTATGAGATAAAAATTATTATTAGCCATAATCTACAGATGAGGACTGAGGGATTATATAATTCACCTAAGGTCAAACAGGCTAACAAACAGCAGAGCTGGGGGTTTTGCAAATGCCCTGGAAATCTAGAATACTTTCAGTAGGGAACTGCACTTTTACCTCTCATGAACAATAACTTTATTTTTAGAAAACTATGACTACAGCCCTTAACATGCAGAGATAATTACCAGCAGCATCAGTCACCTGTCAGCTTTAGACAGAGAAAGTATCAACGGCATGCATAGGGAGGAAACTTAGCTCTCTGCACCCAGTGCTGAAAAAAAAAAAAAAAAAGGATCTATCACAGACAAATCATTTGCTGATTTCATCTGAGAGAGAGAGAGAGGCAGACACAGAGCTCCCATCCACCGATTCACTCCCCACATGCTCTCAACAGCCAAAGCCGGGCACTGAGAACTGAATCTGGCTCTCCCACGTGAGTGTCAGGGTCCCAGTACTTGACCATCACCTGCTGCTTCCCAGGGTATCCATTAGCAGGCAGCTGGAGTCAGACGCAGAGCCAGGACCGGAGCCCTAGCACTCCGACTGGTGTCTTTACCACTGTGCCAAATACCCACTCCCGTAGGAAACATCGCAGTGCTGGCTGGAGGCCATTCCCGGCTGACTCTGGTTAACACAAACGCAGTTTAGCTTGCCCTGGGCGCCTACAACTTGGTCCTGGACTGGCGTCTGTCATGGCATTGGAGGCTGGCGAGCACTGCTGATGGTGACATAGACCTAGCGGCCGCAGCAGCTGAGTTTTCTGCACTGCATTGCTGAGTGGGCCTTGGAACTGCCTGCGGAGAGACAGAGAGAGCAGAGAGGGAGAGAAAGCAAGCGCCCCTGGTTGTTGGGTGTTGGCTTCTTTTATAAGGTAAGGGGTGGTGCCTCCACGTGGATGAAGCCACCTGGGAATTTTATGACACCACTATAAATTTCATGTGGAGCTCAACATCCATATTTTCAGTCCCTGATGAAATCTAAGTCCCTTATTAAATAGCTGCACCCCAGAAAAGTGGTCTTTTGATTGACAGGTGGAGGGATTGCGTGGCACATTGGGTTTGCAGGGACTTCCAGGTCACTCAAACCTAAACCAACTACCTGGTCACACCATGTAACTGCTATTATGCCCATTTTACAGGTGATGGAGCTGAGGATTTAAGATGCTGTTTTGTGCTCATGGCTTTACATGAGTCCGTGGCATTTTCTTGTTTTAAAATCATGTGATCTCTATTTAAATTTTCTAATAAAAAGGACACCAGCTCCAAATGGCTCCATGGAGCTTTTAAATTTTGAATTTTACAAGGAATAAGAACTCCTGTTATTCAAGTTTTTCTAAGGCACATGAAAGTATTAAAGGATCAACAAATTATTTTGCAACTATTTCACCTTGATAGAACAAACACAAAAAAATACTGTATTCCCATCTTACTCATAAATATTGAGGTAAAGACGCCAAATAAAATACAAGCAAATTAAACATGGCAAAGTAAACAGTAAAATATGTTGACTAGTTAATATTTTTAATTATGTTAGTCTAAAAACATACATTTTATAAAAGCATGCTAAAATGATTGCATTAGGAACTAGTCTCCAAAAACACACGTCCAGGTCCTGACCCCCAGAGCCTGTGACTGTGACTTTATTTGGACAAAAAGGTCTTTGTGGATATAGGTAATCTTTGAGATTATCAGGGTGGACCATAAACCCAGTGACAACCAGTCCTAATGAAATACCTCAAAAGAATAAAAATAAAAGAAGTAGAAGTAGCCCCCAAACATTATCATAGGGACGTATGCAAGCTAGGGATGGGTGATGTGGCGCCGTGGGTTAAGCCGCTGGTTGGAGAGCATGCAACCCATATCACAATGCCTGGGATGCAGCCCTGGCTACTCTGCTTCCAATACAGCTTCTTGCTGATGCATTTGGGGAGGCAGCAGATGATGACTCCAGGCTTGAGCCCTTGTCACAAACATGGGAGACCAGATGGAGTTCCAGCCTTCTGGTTTTGGCCTGACCCATTCCTGGCTGTTGTCAACATTTGGGGAGAGAACCGGTGGGTGGAAGACTTCTCACTCCCTCTCCCTTTTTCTATCTATCTATCTATCTATCTATCTATCTATCTCTTGCTTAGTCTCTGTCACTCTGCTTTTCAAGATGAACAAATAAACATTTTTTTAAAAAAACTAATTGTAAGCATTCTGTTAAAATTATAAAAACATTAACTATGTTAAAATTATAAAACACTATGTTAAGAGAAAATTTATCAGGGATAATTCACTGCTCTCTTAGTGTTGTCTTAGAAATATACTGAATGTGATAGAGAAGAAAAATGACGTAAGTACCAGTGCTCCCTGACTTATGATGGGGTTGTGTCCTCCTAAAACCACTGCAAATTGAAAATATGCCACGTTGAAGATGCATTGAACCCACTTAACCTAGGGTAACCTTAGCTTAGCAACACACACCTGTGGAGTCCCAGTTGTTTGTCCTGAGGACTCAGAGGCTGACCAGGAGCTGCCCTGATTACTTCTGCCTGCATCAGGAGAGAAGATCAGACAGCTTAACACTAGCCCGGGAAAAAATCAAAATTCAAAATTCCAAATTCAAGGCACAGTTTCTACCAAATGCATAGTGCCTTCATACCACCGTCAAATTGGAAAATCACAGTTCAAACCATCCTAAGTTGGAGACTCTTTGTCTTGGAAAATTGTCTTATTCAGTTGGGGATATCATATTAAAAATACTGGCTTAAAGGACAGGATTCATTCATCATTGCTCCCAGATGCTGTGAAGTCCAAAATCAAGGTGACATGGGAGAACCAGGCAGGACAGGGTAGGACAGGTGAGGTGGAATCACAACTTTTGCCAGCCATGCCCTGTAACTCCACCCTCTTACCTGTCAATCCAGTAGGCCCACTTTCCCATGATGCATCTGTGTCTCATCTGGGACCAGGAAGGAGGAGACCCGTCATGGTCAGGTGGAAATTGAGCTCCGCATGGAGGCACCAGGAAACTCCCCGAAAGCTGTGCGCATGTTAAACTCTATTGTAGAGTTAGTTAGGGCATCACCTCCTATCCCATAATAAAGATCAGTAATGGGAGAGGGGCCCTTCTTTTGCTCTTGGCTTGTGGCCTCGTGGGGAGCTCTCCAGCCCACTCATTCCTGTATCTCTCTGGTTGGGGTGGCCTACATTCATGCCTGAATGGATAGTCACTCTCTATCTTTTAAATAAATCCTGCTCTCACTTTTGCACTGTATTTGTGCCTCTGCTTTGCCTTCTTATCTCTATGTGGGACCGGGAATAAAGATTGAGATACATAGGCTTATAACAAAGTTGCGGGCTGGTTTGATTCCTTTCCCTCGCTAAACAGTGGCCTCCTTCTCCCTGTACCCCTACACGGCAGGGAGAGACTTCTGGTCTCTTTTCCTCCTCCTATAGGGGCAGTCATCTCAACACAGGGTTCCCACCCTTATGACCACTTCCAAACCCCACCACTGCATTGTGGGTTAGCCCTTCTGCTTGATTGAGCCTGCTGTTGAAGTTTCTCTCTATGACATGTTTTAGTTTAAACATGTTAATCTGTAGGTAAAATTTTTGTTTGGTTATCTTTTTATGTTTTTTGTCTCATTGTTGAATTATTCATTTTAGTCTTGTATTATTCTCACTTTGTTATTTATTTGTGCTTTATTTATTTATTTGTGATTATTCATTTTAGTCTTGTATTATTCTCACTTTGTGATTTATTTGTGTTCTCTTGTAGCTATCCTAGAGCTTCTTTAGTACAAATATTTTGAGTCCTATTTCAGGAAGTTTATGAATCTCCATTCCTTTTGGTTCGGTTGCTGGGGTTTCGTTGTTTCTTGGTGGTGTTTCTCCAGCTCATCGTGATACTTGTATTAGAGGTCTGTGCATTTGAAGAAGCAGTCGTCTCTTCCAGACCATGGACTTGATCATGAAACACCCACTTGTTCAGAGTGAGGTTCTCATTGGAGTGTGCTGTGGTAGCAGGGGTGTGCAGTGGCTCTGGGTTTGCAGGGATGTGATTATCTCATCAGTCAGCAATCCTAGAAAAATCTTTCTTTTTTGTGTTGTCACATATTTTCTTAGACTTATTAATTAATCAAAGTTTTTAAAGATAGTCTTTTATTCTAGAATATTTTTAGATTTGCAAAAAAATGTCAAAAATATTAAAGAGTTCTATAATCTCCACCCTACATCCTATGTTGCAATGATACTCCAGTCACTGCACCTAGGCCTTCTACTTTCTCTCCTCTAACCATAACCTCTCCCCATATCTGATTCTACTGTATACTCCCCAAGATAGTGGATCAACAGGAATTCCTTAAATTCTACATCATAAATGCCTCTGTTGAAGTTCAGCATCTCTCATATTGCAGATGAAAGTAGGTTTGCACATGGATAAAAAAGGTAGTCAGAGTCAGTACTGGACAAGACCTGACAAAGTTTTAATACACTTCAGTACCTATTCTAGTGAGCTATATAAGGATTACTAGTTCTACAACGATTTCTACTATAACTAAAATTGAATTGAAAAGAATGCAGAATTCCTGCTTACTTCTCTTCACTAGTTCTCCTTGCTTGATCTCTCTCTTGTAATTATCACTAATGACCTCAAAGCCACGTGTATGCATTTAATTTCTTAGATTCTGGGGGAAGAGCTTGATTTCAAAATGTCTATCTAGAAAGCTGCAAAAATAGCCATTGTGGAGATAACAGAATAAGGGAGCAAAAGAAGAGCAAAGGTGTTAAATACATTGAAAGAAAATACATTTGTTTGGACATTATTTTGATCATGAATTGCCAAGCCTGCTATGATTTTTCCCATTTAAAAATTAAAAAAAATTATGGTGGAAAACAAAGCAAAACAAAACACTATAGTAAATAGTGCTACCGGTCCAAATTAGAGAACCATAAAAAAATTCATTAAAAAATAAAAATCATTTGATCAACTGAAGGTTAGACTTAGGCTAAAGGCCCCAGAAAAAAAATGAAATACTTTTATTTGGAAACTAGAAAGATGAACTCAAAATTCGGTGAATTTAGTTATTAAAAAAACAAGGTTAATATAACAAGAAAATTCCATTCATTTTAGTGTAAGGCTCTTCAAATTCTCTGTGGGACAAAGCAAGTTATCAAGTCTTCAACCAACACATCACTCACTAAACATAAAATAAAAAGCAAAGTTTCAACTATGTCCACTGCTATTATTTTTGAAAACTCCTTTTGCATTTTTCTCTTTTCTTGGTGGTGCTGCAGGATTTCGAAATGTTTATTGAAACTTCTCCCTTGGAATATCCAAACTAAATTCAACATCACTTCCCGCCTACCAATTCATCCACTCGCCCCAGTCAGTGGTCCCGTCGTGTTCTCCATTACAAAAGTTCTGTATTTTGAGTCAGCATTGACTCATTCTTCGCATCTTCGGATTTTGGTCACCATGAAATCCTATATAATTGTTTTGCCAAATACCTCTGGATTTCATCCATCTGTCTGTAATTTCATAACCTCTCCACCTTGTCCTTGTGTAGCCCTAGTTACCTGAACCTTAGTGTTATGTCAGTTCAGAGAAATAGCGTTCTGCTTGAGAAGTGAAATTGATGGCAATGCAAGTCTTCACTCATTCTCCTAAGAACGTCAGAGTGTAAGAAGTGAAAAGCAACATTTTGAAGCCAGACTGCCTGAGTTAAAAAATTACCTCTGAGGAGTCCTAGTAGCACCTCTGCTATTTCCTCTGTAAAATGGGATAATACTAACATCCATATCCCAGGACTACTGTGAGAATAAAACATATGTAAAGCATTTACAACAATTCTGGCACATTTTATTATTTTATTGCTGATTTTTTTTATTAAAAATCTGTTTCAGCTCCATCATTGCCAAAGGGGATAGCAGTTGTTTGGCCTTAAGTACCTCTCATCTCCACTCTGTTTCCTACCAAATTAACTCCCTAGAAGCTAGCCCATATTATTCTTAGTGCCTCTGGCCATTTCTCCCCAACTTGGGAGTGACTACAATTCTGAATTTATATCAGCAAAAGATGGCTTTTTTCGTTAGTGGGCAGAGATGTATCATTAAGAAATGGGGAGGAAAAAAGGGCTTAGCCTTTTGGAAAAGAATCAGTCTGGCTAGAAAATCTCTTATAGAACCATGTGGATTGGAATCTAACGTTCAAACACGTACGCCACAAGGGGAAAAGAAGAAATACGGAGTGCATACTTCTGGAATCTTAATGAGCAGGGATTTTCCAAACATGAAATAAAACTCAGGAGAAGTTGAGGAAGAAAGAGCCCCCTTTTGAATAGAAATACATTAATTTTTTACAAAACAATTTAAAGTGGGTGGGTGTTTGCCTTGGCAGTTAACTTACTGTTTGGGCTGCTCACATCCCATATCAGAAAGCCTTGTTCGAATCCCAGCTGCCCCTGGTAGCTTTTGATGCAGGTTTCTGCTAATGCATTCTCCAGGAGGCAGCAGGTGGTGGCTCAAGTACGTGGGTCCCTGCCGCCCATGTGGGAGACCTAGATTGAGTTTTGTGCTCCTGGCTTTGGGCTGGTTGGGAACCTGTGGAAACAGAACCAGCAAATGGGCAATTTTTTTGGTCTGTCTCTGTTTCTCTCTTGCTTGCTCTTTGCCAAATAAATAAGTAAATAAAAAATTTAAACAACCAATTTTATATGACATAAATTTAAAATCTCATGCTTGTTGAAATATTTCATAAACAGCAAAATACAAAATACCACAAATTGGGAGAAATTTTCTATGGTAACTTTGAAATTTTTCTTTAATAATCAAACATCTCTTAGGAAACAGCAAGGAGGAAAGAAATTAAATATAAAGGTGGGCAGGTGATTACGAGAAGCTCAGGATTACCAGGTGAAGACGTAGTTAACAAATGTATGCAACAATTTAGTCTCTTTTTCCCTTACTTTCTGCATCACAGCCCCATTGCCAAAGCTTCCGCGTTCCCCAGTGGGGTTTCTTTTGGAGCTGCCATGCACTTGAGAACACACCACGCTTCCCCCTGAGAAGTTAACAAAGCGATTGATGGGGCTGCAGCCGAGCCCGCAGGTGCAGCTCAGCATACACCTGTTACAGGGCCATCCCTGTACAGACTGGTCCACAGCTGTCATCTCTCCAGCCCAGTGCCGGGGCTGCCGGGGCTGCCGGGGCTGCCGGGGCTGCGGGGCATGAAGACCCTCTGCTCCAGTGCTGTCTGTCATGTTCTGCTTCTGTTCTTTACTTTTCTCTTACATTATGATTTATTGGGGGATGCAGAGAGACAGAGAAAGCTCCCACCTGCTGGTTCACTCCCTAAATGACCACAATGCCAGGAGCTGGGCTGGGACTGGAGCCAAGAACCTGGACTCCATTCGAGGTCTCCCCCATGGATGGCAGGGACCCTTGACTTGAAGCACCACGGCCATCTCTCAGGGTCCACAGTGGCAGGAAGCTGGAGTTAGGGGTGGCGCTGGGCATCAAACCCCAGCCCTCCAATGTAGGATGTAAGTGTCTTAAGCAGCCTCTTCTAAGTGCCCTCCTGCCCCATGTTCTGCTTCTGTTGGCAGTGCCTGCCGATGAGGAATGCATCTCTCTTTCCTCCCGCACAATTTGCACCTAATGGGAATATTTGCTATATTTGCTCCTTCTGTGTCTACGTGTGTTATTGCTATTTTGCTTTTGCATATTATGAAAAATGATGCATGATTTCAAATTTTTTTCCACCAAAATAAACTCATCTTTTAATTTCATTTTTCATGAAATTTAAATTTTATTATTTATTTATATAATTTATTTGAAAGATGGAGAGAGCTCCCGTACTGTAGGTTCACTCCCCCAAAGGCCTGCACCAGCCAGTAGCAGGTCAGGCTGAAGCCAGGAGCCAGGAATTTCATCTGAGTCTCCCACGTGGGTGGCAGGGATCCCAGCACTTAAGTCATGATCTGCTGCCTCCCAGGGTGCACCAGCAGGAAGCTGGATCAGAAGCAGAGCAGCCAGGACACCATGCAGCCCTCTGACGTGGGAGGAAGGGATCCCAAGCAGCGGCTTCTCCTACACCACACCCAACCCTGTTTCTCTTTAGTCTCCCGTAGGCTTTACCCTGCTTTGATATTGCAAGTCCAGATTCCAGTGTGGCTGGAGGCAGGATTCCATTTTAGATTTACCTAATGCATGAATATCTTTGACTTTGAAAATTAATAAAATGATTTATCTTTGCATTGATCGTTATAATAAAAAATTATACATTTATAAATCTGCAATGGGTCTCTTAATGGCTAACATCACGTCTTTATTCTATTAACATCCATTGAACAAATTACACTCATTATAAACATTTATAGCCTAAATTGTTGCTTAAATTAAGAACACAGTAATTGCTAAGGCTCATTTCCCCTACTGCTAAGGTTTCTAACTGCAATGTCTTCATTCTCAAACTGTCGCTCCCCCTCTTCGTGGAGGAACGACACAGGACCCTGCGCTGTTCTTTTATCTGCTTGGCCCTTCCCGGGTTTGCTGCTGGTTCTTCCCGGGTTGGCTACTGTCCCTTCCACCTCCGTGGAAGGGCGGTTCCCCCTGGCCACTTTCCCCACTTCCGCAGGGGAGCGGCACACCGCCGGCCGGCTCTCTCGGGGGCTGCACAGGTGTTCCTCAGGTGTTCCCCTTAGATGTTCCTGGTGCATGCCGTCTCTCTCCTCCTTTATAGTCCTCCTCCGCCAATCCCAACTCGGCTGCCCACACGCCGAGTACGCTGCTCTCCTCCAATCAGGAGCAAGTCCTACAGTTTATTGGCTGAACTGGAGGCAGCTGCGTAGAAGCTGTTTTCTCCTCTCCCAGCGCCATATTGTGGGAGAGCAGATGCATAGAATAAGTCTTAATTCCAGTAACTTAGTCTAGTCCGGATTGCTCCCCACATCCAACCATTCCCTTCCTTCCATTGTGACACTCATTCCAGGGCTGCTTCTCACCCTTTCCCCTCTAACTGGATCACCTTTGTGCTCATTACGGTCAGCGTCTTTTACTCTCTCATTCTCTTTCTCTGTTCCTCATCTCTGCCTCTGTCCATACGACTTCCCGTAATAGCAATGAGCCACCTTGTCCCCCTTAGAAGCGCTTTGCGGTAGGGAATAAAGATACAAATATTTGGTTAAAAGATCTGGAACTAATTCTTGGCTCTGTTAAATGCTGGGTGATTTTTAAGGTAAATTAGCTTTTAAGGTAAATTAGCTCCACTCTAGGGGCAGGTGTAGTGGCATTAGGAGCCCCTGCATCCCTTAACAGAGGGCCTGGTGCAAACTCTGGCTGCTCTGCTTCTAATCCAGCTCCCTGATAATGTGCTGGGAAGGCATCAGACGACGGCTCAAATACTTGAGTCCCTGCCTCCCACATGGGAGACCAGACGGAGTCCCTGACTTCTGGCTTCAGCCTGGCCCATCCCTGGCTGTTGTGACCATGCGGAGAGTGAAACAGCAGTGAGAAGCTCTCACTCCCCCCACTCCCCTTGGCTCCCTCTCCCCTCTCCTTTTCCTTCTCGGTTATTCTGCCTTTCACATAAATAAATCTTTACAAAATAAATTAGCATCGGTATAAAAATGAATCCAGGGAGACCAAAGCGACTCCTGGAAAGTGAACGCTGTATGAGGCAGAGAAATCAGTTATGCCCCCTGACCCCGGTGGGGGTGCCACTGGGCTGTGAACCTGAGTAGGGGGAGCCAGAGGTGTTGATTCCAGTGGCTCCACACCCCTGCCTGTCCAAGGCCAGACAGCAAAGGGCATTTGAGCTGTGACCTCCGTTCTCACTTCTCCGGATGTCCAAGTGGTCATTTTTCTCCCACTGCTTTAGTTCTTCCCAATCATTTTCCTTAGGACCCTCTTTCTTTTCCTTGTCCCTGATGACATTTTTGCTCCTTGCACCTCTGACTGCCTCCCGGAACGTAGTTCCCCTGCAGTGGGCAGGGTCCCTGTGGTTGCGAATTGTGAGCCCTTAGTCCACTCAGTGCAGCTGCTGTTTGTGGCTAGGGCAACGCAGGCTTCTTACTAGGCAGGCTGAGGATGGTAGAGAAAAATCGTGCCTCCCTATGAGGACTAATCACCCATTCTGCTAAAGTGCACCTGCTGCTCTGTTTTTTATTCCATTTCCCCAAATCTCCTTCAGCTATGTCTGATGTAGCACCTGTCAGACCCCAAAAGGGGCTGTGGGTGGGATAGAAAACGTCATCAGTCTCTGGAAATCGCTCATCTGTGAGAGTTCCTTTGCTGCTGGAAGCCCAGGACAGCACATGGCTAAGCTGAC
Source organism: Oryctolagus cuniculus (assembly GCF_051225735.1). Taxonomy (NCBI): domain Eukaryota; kingdom Metazoa; phylum Chordata; class Mammalia; order Lagomorpha; family Leporidae; genus Oryctolagus; species Oryctolagus cuniculus. Next base: position 105,865,752 of record NC_142879.1, read on the forward strand.
CTGTGCCTGCCTTGCAGGACTCTTAGTTGGTAAAAGTCAGTGAAACAGTGAGGAGGGACACTCGTCAACAACAAGCCACTTAGCGACAGCAATTCTGATTTATCTTGACAAGGGTTTGGATGCATTGAAGCAATGTTCTCTGAGACTTTGACAGTATTTCTGCCTGGTTATTAGCATTCCAAGATTCTGAATATAGTCAATTCACTGAGCACTGATATACATCCAAGACCATCAGAAATAATCCTGAATTTGGGGATATTATCCTTTCAATGTGTGTTGCTGTTATTCTGCTACGTTGCTTGCAGGGCGGGGTGGCAGCTAACTATAGGACACATAATCATGATTTTACTGAAATATCACTGCAGAGCTTCTCAGAAAACTGTGTGACAAATAGCAGGCATGTGGGAGCCCTTATTTTGGGAGTGAGTATATTTGTCATAAATTTGCAAGAACTAGACATTGCAGGTGCTCATTGCCTACACGTTAGGGCTTCTCTTGGTCTTGGATGTCATTACAAATAAGACTCACCAGAATGATTTAAAAACCAAAAACTCCTAATTGGCCTCAGGCCAGGGCTCTCAGTCTTGGCACTAAGGACAACAGATGAGGTCACATCCATTCCTGGTTGCAGCGGTAGGCCTGTGCATGCGACCTCCCCACTGCCAAATACCCATAGCACTGGCACTTGGTGACAAGCAGAAGGTCTCTGGACAGCACCAAATGTCCCCCTGGGACTGGCAGTGGCGCAAAATCATCTTGGTTGGAAATCACAGCCTTCCATTCCCAGTAAAGGCTCATGGTATAGTGGATTTAAGAGATGTTTATTTTGATGCAAAAACTTTTTGAAATCCATCTAATCTACCGGAAGCTCATCATCAAAGACTTGAGAAACAACATACAAGGAAGACAGACAGAGGTTTGGAACGACCTATTATTGATCTGCATTCAGGACACTCTTTTGGTCAAGATATCTTCCTAAAAGTAAAAAGTACCCACCTGCCGTTGTCAAGAATGCACTTCCTTGTCAAAAAAAAAAAAAAAAAAAAAAAAAAGCCAGCGCTGCGTCTCACTAGGCTAATCCTCCACCTGCAGGCAGCACCGGCACCTGGGGTTCTAGTCCTGGTTGCTCTTCTTCCAGTCTGCTGTGGCCCGGGAAGTCAGTGGAGGATGGTCCAAGTGCTTGGGCGCCTGCACTCATGTGGGAGACTGGGAGGAGGCATCTGGCTCCTGGCTTCAGATCAGCGTAGCTCCGGCCGTGGCGGCCATTTGTGGGGTGAACCAACGGAAGGAAGACCTTTCTCTCTGTCTCTCTCCCTCACTGTCTAACTCTGTCAAATAATAATAATAAAAAAAAAGAATGCACTTCCAGCAACTTCCGGCTCCTGATGATGTGACTGACTTCGGACTCCAAAGCACCAACTTCCCCATCACAGCTTGTGTGACTGCTGACCTCCCGGAGACTGTTCCTCCCAGACACCACCAGGGGAGCACTCGGTGTTATGGGACCAAATGGTCACTTCACAGACATTGCCCAGCTCCAGGGTGCATTTGTGTTGGGACTCATCACATTATCCTTCTCAGAAACAAACCCCACTTTCCGGCTCTGGTTTATTGCTTTGCTGTGTAGCGTGCTGTAGGCTTAAAATCTTAGGAGTCTGGGGAAACACAAACCCTCTTACAAGCAGGCAGCAGAGCCAGCTGTCACACTGCTGGGATAGCTCAAAACACACCCACCTATTTGGAAGGCCCTGGATCCCTTCCAACAGTGCACTTTTGCTCAGGCCAGGGACCCTGTTCCTCAGCACAACCCCCCCCCCCCGGGGGGGCGGGGAACTGGGGACAAGGAAACTGCCTCTTACAAAAGAGACGGAGGCACCTGCAATAGCCTGCTTTGTCTGACACATTGATTGCTTGCATTTCCACTTTTCATTCCTCCAATAACACTTAAAACAATGGCTCCCCCCGCCCTCCCCATTTAGAAAAGCTCCTGTCAATCTGTTAAGCGACTGACACAGAGACAACAATAGACTTGTGCACAGAGGACACTGGTTGGTTGGTCACCTTGCACATCCCTTTCCGGATATCATGAAAAAGGGTGGTATGCAGGAAAGATGCCCCGGGTCCCTGCTGAGACCCCATGGGAACTAAACCTTGGAGGACCCTGCCGGTCGCATCATGCGGAGTTTTTTGTTGTTGTTTTCGTATTTTATATATTTTAAAGGCAAACAGAGATAGAGATCTCTCATCCTCCGGTTCACTCCCTAGATGACCCAACACCTGGGGCTGGGCCATGCTGGACCCAAGGAGCTTGGAACTCAACCCAGGTCTCCTGTGCCGGTGGCAGAGACCCAAGTACTTGGGCCACCACCATTGCCTCCCAAGGTGCGCATTAGCAGGAACACGGAGCAGAGAGCGGAGCCTGGACTTGAACCTGGCACTGCCAAGGCATTTTAACCACTGCACCAAATGCCTGCCCCAGGGAGGATTTTTCTCTTTGAGAAAGCATTTCCTGATCTGAATTTCTAGTCTGCCAATAGAAATGGAAATGACGGCCCAGGCAGTGACTTTCCACAAGGCATAAAATTATCTATCTCTGTGAGTGGGGACAATAGATACTGTGCAACCGGCATCTCAAAACCCATGGCGGACGAATCAGCAGAATAAGGACGCACGCTCAGAAGGGAAGACAAGGAGATCCTGCAAAGGCACATTGGGTTTTCCATATGAAAAACAAACACTGCCGAGGAAGTGGGTGTCTTCTGAGACGTTCAGACTGTGTTTCAGTGGGACCCATTTTCCTTCTGATGCCACTGGCCGCTTCTTAGGAGGCTGCGGATGAGGGCCCTGGAGAAGGAACTGGTTTTCCACGCCCTGTTTGAACCAAGTATGTCAGGCACACGCGTGAGGCTCCTTGGTGATACATCGAGGCACCGCACACACGTGTGTCACCCATCCATGTTTCCTTGGGCTACTGTCCCTGCTTCCTTGCGGAGGGAAATTAGCTTCAGGTTGTGTATGTTTGGTTTTATTTTGGGTCCCAGGATAACATTTCTCAGGTCACCATCTAGCAGAAACTTACTCCAGGGCCCCAAATGAAGTCAGATCTCCAATCCGTGAGGTTCCTGCTGACAAAACGGTGTTTAACCCTTTGTTCCCCATAGCCTTCTTTATGGCTTATGGGAGCAACCAGGCCCCCAGAGTCCCCTCCCTCAGAGCCACTTGGTGCTGGGTGTAGGGGGACATCCGACCACATCCCCGATGGTGGGGACCACATCACACGTTGCCTACAGGTGGACTCAATGTGGCAACAATTTGTCCTTCATTTAAATCATGGTCAATATTCACTCTGCTCGTCATCACTCCCAGAGCTAGGTGAGGAGAGTCACGGACAGCTCTCTCAAAGTGGAATTTACAAAGGAGAGAAATAGCAGCTCAACCAGGGAAATTCAAAACGTTCGTGGAAAATGTGTGCCACAATAAAACCGTAGGGATTTCAGAAATTTTCACCCCAAACCAACCTTATCCTTGAATCCCACTTTTCTTCCTCCCTCCCTTCCTTCCTTCCTTCCTCCCTTCCTCCCTTCCTCCCTTCCTTCTTTCCTTTCTGACAGTAGATTTATAGACAGTGAGAGAGAGAGAGACAGAGAGAAAGGTCTTCCTTCCATTGGTTCACTCCCCAAATGGCTGTTATGGCTGGCGGTGTGCCGTCCGAAGCCTGGAGCCATAGGGCTTCTTCCAGGTCTCCCACATGGGTGTAGGGGCCCAAGGACTTGAGCCATCCTCCACTGCCTTCCTGGGCCACAGCAGAGAGCTGGACTGGAAGAAGAGCAGCCAGGACTAGAACCGGTGGCCATGTGGGATGCCGGCACTGCAGGCGGAGGATTAACCAAGTGAGCCACAGTGCCGGCTTGAATCCCACTTTTCCGGGAACCTCCAGAAGTTCCCCTATCCAACTAGCAGCTGATCACTCACTCCACACCCTCAAAGGCACTTTCCCAATTCTCCCCTCCTCTGTGGCTCCTCTTCCTCATCCATGGCTCACTAGGCAAGCTCCTGGCACCACCAGCTGGGTTCTGTGTCCATGCTTCTTGTTCCGTGACAGTTTTGCAACCTTCATGAAATCAATTACCACATTCCTTTGGGATAGCCAACACTTGGCCATCTAGTCTTGGCTATAGCAACAGAAAAGCCTTACATGGACACAGAAGGTCTGTCTCCTACGAAGAGAGAACAGCAGCGAGGCAGCATGGCACAGGGAACGGAGAAGACGCTGGAGCCAGGATGGCACTGAGTCCAGCATCTGTCAATCATTTCATGTGCTGGATTCAATTGCCTCATCTGTAAAAAGAAAAAAAAAAAGTATAGTACAAAACTACTTCAAAAAGCTTGTGGAAAATGGAATGATAATTTGTGAATTTCTATGCAAAAATATTGAAATCCATAAATATGAAGGGTCTTCAAAAAGTTAACAGAAAATGTGTAATGCGAAAAAGCTATGTTGTAGTAAGATAATCTGCTGCCTGAGATGCCAGCATCTCACATGAATGCCAGAGGAGTCCCAGCTGCTCTGCTTCTGATCCTGCTCCTTGCTAACGCGCCTGGGAAAGCAGCAGAAGATGGACCAAATGCTTGGGCCCCTGCACCCACCTCGGAGACCTGGAAGAAGCTCTTGGCTCCTGGTTTCCACCTGGCCCAGCTCTGACTGTGGTGGCATTTTGGGAAGTGAACCAGCAGATGAAGATTATCTCTCTCTCTCTCTCTCTCTGCCTTTCAAATACATAAATAAGTCTTCCCCCCCAAAAAAGCTGACAAAAATGCATAATATGAAAACACTATGTATGAATTCCAAGATTTTTTGCACCAAAATAAATTTATCTTTTAATTTCACATCACATGGACTTTTAAAACAAGATTTATTTATTATTTATTTGAAAGTCAGGGTCCTAGAGAGAGAAGAAAAGACAAAGAGAAAGAGAGAAAGAAAGAGAGAGATCTTCCAACTGCTGGCTCACCCCCCAAATGGCTGCAATGGCCAGGACTGGGCCAGGCAGACACCAGGAGCTAGGAGCTTCCTCTAGGTCTCCCCCGTGGGTGCAGGGGCCCAAGCACTTGGGCCATCTTCCACTGCTTTTCCCAGGTGCATTAGCAGTGAGCTGGGTTGGATGTGGAGCATCTGGGACTTGAACTGGTGCCCATATGGGTTGCCCGTGCTACATACAGTGGTTTTACCCACTATGCCATAGCAACAGCCCTAACATGGGCTTTCTGAAGTAAGCATTATCAGTTTTCCAAGCAAGCTACTTTCTCCACCTACTCTATACTTCTGCAGATTCTCTGTGAATCCCTGTAGTCAAGTACTCAAAGTATAGGAAAGGCAGGATTTTACGTCTGGGTATAAAAACTGTATTTTTATTTTTTAAAATTTTTAAAAAAGATTTTATTTATTTATTTATTTGAAAGGCAGAGTTTGAGAGAGAGGGGGAGAGAGAGAGAGAGAGAGAGACAAAGAGGTCTTCCATCTGCTGGTTCACTCCCCAGATCCAAGATGGCCGCAATGGTGCCAATCCGAAGGCAGGAGCCAGGAGTTTCTTCCAGGTCTCCCACACTGGTGCAGGGGCCCAAGGACTTGGGCCATCTTCCACTGCTTTCCCAGGCCATAGCATAGAGCTATATCGGAAGTGAGTGGCCAGGACTCTAACCGACACCTCTATGGGATGCTGGCACTGCAGGTGGCAGCTTTACCCACTATGCCAAAGTGCCGGCCCCATGTATTTTTATTTTATATCAAAGTTTCAAAGTTTTGATTTGGTGACCAAACTGAGACACTGCCAATGGCCTGTCAGAACTGTGCCTCTCTGGGCTGACGCTGTGGTTTAGCAGATTAAAGTCCCAGCCTACCGTACTTGCATCCCGTGTGGGTGCCTGCTGCTCTACTTCTGATTCAGCTCCTTGTATTTCAAGGTTGCATTTCTGTGCCCCATGAACCGCTTTACAGTTTTTAAGTACCTCTTTTCAATTTCTAATCTTACCTAGCAGGGGATCCCACACGGAGTCCGATCGTGTTAGGAAGCTTCTGAATCCAGGTGAGGAAGTCAAACCCATACCAATTAACAAGAGGAAGATGGCACCAGCCCTGAGGGTCTATTCAGCCTAAAGAAAGATTACCACTGGGGCAGTCAGAGCTAATCCAGGGATCTGCAGTAGTGTAGGCCACAGAGAGGTTTACTGTTTACTGTGGAACAGTTAAGGAACCCGCAACATTACCACTTGGTTGTTGCGTGTGTTTTTATTTTCACAGAAATGAGTGAATGAAGATGCACAGGGGAGTGGACTTGCAGTCACAACACTAGTCTGAACCACTGGAAAGATGCCCCAGCTTTCCAGATAGGAGCTGGAACTGGTTACAGCTAGTTTGTGTCACCCCTAAAAATACTGCTCAAGCCCCACACCCTAGCATCTCTGATAGAAAGCATTTCAAAGAAAGAATGTGTCTCTGCAGGTAGCTTAGTTGTATGCTACAAATAGCAGGGATCCCTGGTCAATCTATAGTCAAGGTTGGGGAGGGAGCTGGTTCCCTTTCCAATGGCTGGGGCTGGGTCAGACTGAAGCTAGGAGTCAGATACCCATGTGGCAGGAAGCCGCTACTTGAGCCATCACCTGTATCTTCCCAAGGAAGATGGAAGCTAAATACTGGTACTGAAGCCAGGTATCAAACCCAGGTACTGCCACTGGGATGTAGGCATCTTAATCTGGTGTCTTAACTGCAAATCTGAACACCCACCCCAGGACAGATTATTTTATTGAGTGCTGTATTAGGTCCTGATGCACCCTTGAGAAAGCCAAGATGGGCAGCAGTGGTGAATTTGAGATTCGTTCTGAAACTCTAAAAGCCAGGCAGGGCTGAGTATGGGGTGAGGAGTATTTGTGCAAAAGAGAGCAGTCAGTGCATATAGGGGCAAACCAAACGGCAGCTGCAAAAGTGGAGAATTTATGGACGGCCAGGAGATGAATGGCCAATAATTTTCCCTTTGATAAGCCCTTATTACTCAGGGCTCTGTACATTATAAAATATGAGGAATCAAAAACAATAAGAGGAGTCAAAGGCAGGCACACGAGGATCGTTAATCACTGATCGGGGGACAGACAAGACCGATTGGAAAGCGCAGAGTAATGACTTCGGGAGTCTTGATGCTGAAGCCTGGGTGTGTCCTAAATACGAGGCAGAAGGAGTACGTGAGCTGCTGACATGTGCTTGAGAAAACCTGAGCACTGGCTGTCCTGACCTTCAACCCTGTCTCCAGTCAAGGTGGACTGGGACCCCCGAAGGGAATTCAAGGACCGCGCACCTGTTCTGGCACCAAGTTCAGAAAGAAATGAATTTGTTCAAGACATCAGAATGCTCAGGGTCCAACAAGTCATGCTTGTGGGTTCTTCGGCTTTTCTGGGGAATTTTCCATACTTTAAAAAGTTCCTGGGAAAATGGAATTAAAGGCAAGCTTATTTGGGTGCAAAATCTTCAAACCTCATGCATCCTGAGGGCCTTCAAAAAAGTTCATGGAAATTGCATATTAAGAAAAAAATTACACACAGATTTCAAACATGTTTTGCACCAAGACACAGTTGTCTCTTAACTCCATGTTGCTATGAACAGTTTGACATCATCTCGTATAGCTTTGCCACGACCCGAGTGGAAGCATGAGAACAGGGGTGAGCATTTGTTCCGGCTGTTAGTTAAGATGCAGCTCCAGCGGCCGCTAATGTACGCCCTGGGTGGCAGTGGCGATGGCTTGGGTCATGCAGTTCCTCAGGCTCACATCGGGGAGCTGAATGGAGTTCCCAGCTCCCCAGCTTTGGTCACTTTAGGAATGAATCAGTGTATGGAAGAGCTTTCGGCCTGTGTCTCAAAAAAAACAAAACAAAACAAAGGGGCCAGCCCTGTGGTGCGGCGGGTTAAGCCACCACCACCTGCAGTGCTGGCATCCCATGTGGGTACTGGTTTGATTCCTGGCTGCTCCACTTCCCACCTAGCTCCCTGCTAATGTGTCTGGGAGAGCAGCAGAAGATGGCTCAAGTACATCGGCCTCTGCACCCATGTCGGAGACCTGGAAGAAGCTTCTGGTTCCAAGCTTTAGATAGGTCAAGCTCCAGCCGTTGCGTTCATTTGGGGAGAGAACCATCAGGTGGAAGACCTCTCTCTCTCTCTGCTTTTCAGAATAACAAATCTTTAAAAAACAAAGCAAAACAAAAAAACAATAAAATTGAAACAAACAGGCCTTGATTTTAGTAGACCTAAATGCAGATTAAGTAATTGCCCATTCCATATTTTAAAATATTTATTTATTAAGATTCATTTCATTTATTTGAAAGGCAGAGTGACAGAGAGACGGGAGGAGATAGAAAAAGAGATCCTGCATCTGCTGGTTCAGTCCTCCAATGGCTGCAGTGACTGGGGTTAAGGAACGTGCCAGTAATTCCATCCCGGTCTCCCACACACATGGCAGGCACCCAGGCACCTGGGTTATCTTTGCTGCCTCCCCAAGTGCATGAGCAGGGAGCTGCATCAGAAGCAGAGCAGCAGGGACTAAATGGACTCTCCCATATAGGATGCTAGCGTTGCAAACGGCGACTTAACTCCTTGTGCCACAGCACCGGCCTCTGCCCATCCAAGCTTGAGTGCATCACCAGACCCCTTCTTGTCACAATCTCATTGTCCACGAGGTGGAAGCCGAAACAGTCTCTACTGTAAGGATGCGATCAGGCCATCTCACGTGAGTGAGAAAGAGGAAAAGGCGCTGAGTGAAATCTGCAAAATACAATGATATACCAAGCTGTGGTTTAACCTGGTCTTGATGCCAGAGTGGAAGGCACTCCATTGATACTACAGAAATAAACTTGAAACACTCATTTACCCATGTATGCCTGACTTTAGCCCATTCTACCAGACTGTTTTGCAGGTAACTGTGTGGGCTCCTTCAACAGTTCATGTTAGCCACCTGTGAGATAGAGTGCATTCTTAAGGAGAATCACTACAGGTGAAAACATGGTGGCGTTTTGTTTTCACTGTTTTTGCTATGCTTGCTCTGTTATTATCCACATCCTCCTCCCCCACATCAACTCTCTCAGTGAAGTGGACTGGACTCAAACAACCAATCCGGCTGTGAGTTCTTTCTCCATCACTCACTATGTGGTGTATTCTTTACAGCTGCAGGAGAAGACTGATCCAACCCCAGGGTGATTGTCCCGCTTTGGGTTATAGCTGGAGCTTTTGATGGGGCCAAGGGAAAGGGGTTGGTATCCAAGACCCCAGTTTTGTTGTTTGCAATCATTTTGCTATCTTCCAACCCAGACTAACGCTCCAGGGAGCTCTAACAGAAAGCCCAGGCACTGTGGTTCCGTGTTCACAGCAGCTCCCTGGCTAGAAGCCAGGCTCATTTCTCCAAGGCCTGCTGATAAGGAAATGTCCACAGCCAGCCAGCCACACAGGAGCAGCTGTGAGCCTCAACATGCTTTAATTGTCAGAGCACTATTTCCATTAATGCACTTCCCTTCGCACTTCTCGCTCCATTAATGGCATACAAATCGGCACGGATGTACGGACGCCAAGGGAACTCCGCTAATGGTGTCTAGTGCGTTTTGGAAGCAAGGGTCTCCCAGACTGCCATCATCCTCATTCCGCGAGTCGGTGGTAGCCTCTGGGAAGCAGTTCCCATTTCCCAAAGAGCCGTTTGATCTGATTTAAATGATTTCCAATATTTAAAGGGAGGTGGGAGACACAAAATGTGAGTGTCTCAATTCCAACCAGTTTTTGGTAACGAGGCTGGATTCTAGACTTTGCTGCTCGGGTCCAACATGTGTATCGTTGGCGTCCAGCAGACCCACAGATGTCCAGTGAGCTCGCTCTCAGGATCCTGATGACAAACACTGAGGGAAGGCGGTCTTTATAATTCCTAACAGGAAGACTAAAAACTTGATGTGCTGGAGAGCCATGAAGAAGTCCAAGGAAATGGAAACCAAATGCCTCCTTACAAGGCTTCCCAGGACCATGAATGACGTAGAAACCTAGCTGTCCACTTCAAACTCCGAACAAGCAGGAGTGATATTTGTAGCTTGTATTTTATTAAGGTCAGTCCTTAAAACATTTAATCATGCTTGCCAGTTCAATACAAGATTCAATAGATGCTTGGCTGGAAAGTAGCTAAAATAGACAACTGTTTGGGCCAGCATTGTGGCACAGTGGATTAAGCTGCCAGTTACGACCCCACCATCCCATATCAGAGTTATCGTTCAAGTCCTAGCACCTCCACTTTGATCCAGCTCCCTGCACATGTACCTGGGAAGGTAGTGGAAGATGGCCCAAGCAAGTACTTGGGCCCCTACCTCCCATATGGGAAGCTAGAATGGAGTTCTTGACTCTTGGCTTTGGTCTGGCCATTTGAGGAATGAACCAGCAGATGGAAGTGAAATCTCTCTCTCTCTCTCTCTCTCATTCTGCCTTTCAAATAAATCTTTAAAAACAGATACTTTTAGAAAATTTACTTTAAAAGGATACATTACAATAAATATCAAATTATAGGATTGTAATTCTATGAAAAGTATCAAAGAGAATTCGTGATTAAAGATAAATTTAATCACATTAAGAATAATCAAGGGACCAGTGCTGTTAAACCTCCAGCCCTCCAGCTGTGGCACCAGCTGGTTCTAGTGCCAGCTGCTCCTCCTCCAGTCCAGCTCTCTGCTATGGCCTGGGAGGGCAGTGGAGGATGGTTCAAGTGTTTGGGCCCCAGCACGCGGGTTGGAGACCCTGAGAAATCTCCTGACTCCTGGCTTCAGATCAGCGCAACTCCAGCCATTGTGGCCATTTGGGGAGTGAACTAGTGGATGGAGGACCTTTCTCTCTGTCTCTTCCTCTCACTGTCTGTAACTCTACCTCTCAAATAAATAAAATCTTATATATATATATATGTACATATATATATGAATAAGCGAAGTAAAAAAAAACACACACAACAACACACAAACACTTGAGAACTTAGAGCCATAGATGGGCACTGTTGAGAGCTGGTTTTACCTTGTTACCTTCGAGCTCTGTGACCTTGCACAGTCACTTACATTTTACTCATCAGTAACATGGAGATGCCAACAGCATGTGCTGCACAGGGAGCTGTGCACATCAGAGGGGCAACGCACAAAGAGCTTCCAGCAACACCTACCCTGAGTGCAGCTGGGGACCGATGCTGCTGCCGATACGCCTGCCCCTGCTACTTCTATACTCTCTTTACTGGAGTTCATAGGTTTTTCTAGGAAAAAAAAGCATAGATTCCAAATTCATAGGACTTCATCCTGAGAAATGTTGTTGAGAATCTCCAGGGACAGAATTTCCAGTGATAGGACATGGATTCAGTTGTAGCCAATTGATAAAAATGGTGAAATTTGGATAAATTTTACCAAGAATTTTACAAGTATTTGAGGCACTTGTAAAATTCTTCAGACAGGTCTGGCACTGTGGCATAGCGGGTAATGCCGCCTCCTGTGATGCCGGCATCCCATATAAGTGCTGGTTCAAAACCCAGATGCTCCACTTCTCATCCAGCTCTCTGCTATGGCCTGGGAAAGCAGTAGAAGATGGCCCAAGTCCTTGGGCCCCTGCACCCACATGGGAGACCTGGAAGAAGCTCCTGGCTCCTGGCTTCAGATTGGTGCAGTTCCAGATGTTGTGGCCATCTGAGGAGTGAGCCAGTGGATGGAAGACATCTCTCTCTCTCTCTCTCTCTCTCTCTCCCCCTCTCTGCCTCTCCTCTTTCTGTGTAACTGTGACTTTCAAGTAAAATAAATAAATCCTAAAAAAAATTCTTCAGACATACTCTACCTGTGCAACAGCTTTTGGAGAAGCATTAAAATGAAGGGGAACAAAATTATATACCCCCACTTGGGATGAGCATGGGTGGTAGGGACTATGGCTAAGAACTGGGGACTGTTGAATGGACACAAGATGTTGTAATGAACTATATCCTAAGCAAATATTTACCCAGCTTCTTGTTACCACTATTGGGAAGATTCAGTTTCTCTAGTTCTTTGCTCTTCTTCTTTCTCCATATTTGAGAGACTTAAAACAGCTAGAAATGTGGTTAGCTCAAGAGTTGCAATATGCACCCAACATTGTTGTGTACTTACTAGGTCAAGTACATAAGCCAGGCTGATCATATAGTTTGGGCAGCTGACCAGTTTGGTTGAGAGTGACTATTGAGTTGAACAAATGTATTTATTGACTTCCTTATGAGAGGCAGGCACATGAGGAAGACAACAGACAACTAAAAAATTCAAATATATATAACATTTCATGGTTCTTTGATAGAATTCATAAGGTGAAAGTGATATGGTCACAGATAAAATTACACTTGAATACATTTCTTTGTCATCCAAGATCAAAATTTGCACAAATGAAGCTAAAGCTATCCAAAAAGTCTGTCTGTTTCTGGTTTAGGAATACGTCCATGCACAAGAATCCTCAACATAAAATGTTAATTTGGCGTTCCTGATGGTAGAAGCACAACACAACATTTAAAAACTGCAGCTCTTGTGCCTGTTGGGGGAAACACTGGGGCAAGTCCATCTCTGCAGAGAAACGTGGCTGTCGCCCCGAGCTGGAGAGGCCTCGCATTCCTCTGGTATCTGGTTATGGCAAGGGGAGAGATTGCATCATGAATTTGGACCTGAATTGGAACCCCCAGCCTGTGGTACCAGATCGAGTTCTGAAGGAGGGGCTGCATTCATCTGTGCAAAGTCTGGCGGCTCCCGAGCCCCTCTCTCCACTTCAACACTGAGGGCTTGCAGAAGAGGATGGACAGACAAGCCTGGAGGTAGAATCATGAATGTGAATAATGATTCTTTCTAATTTATGCCATTGTGTTTGTTACTGTTGACAATTATTTATGAAATTTACAAGTTCTGAATTAGAACAGCTACAGAGACTGGTGTCTCAACGACTGTGGTTATTATTGTTACCATATTTTTTAAAGCATCAATATGATATTAAAAGATTAGGATATTAAGTGGCTTACTAAAAAAATTAAAATTAAAAAATTTTTAAAAATTAAAATTAAAAAAAGAAGAAGAAAAAGTCCGGTGCCGCAGCTCACTTGGCTAATCCTCCACCTGCAGCGCCGGTACCCCAGGTTTTAGTCCCTGTCAGGGCACTGGATTCTGTCCCGGTTGCTCCTCTCCAGTCCAGCTCTCTGCTGTGGCCAGGGAGTGCAGTGGAGGATGGCCATGTGCTTGGGCCCTGCACCCCATGGGAGACCAGGAGAGGCACCTGGCTCCTGGCTTCAGATCAGCGCAGCGCGCCAGCCGTAGCAGCCATTTAGGGGGTGAACCAACGGAAGGAAGACCTTTCTCTCTGTCTCTTTCTCTCTCACTGTCTAACTGTGCCTGCCAAAAAAAAAAAGTGGCTTACTAAATGAATTCTCTTTTGTCAGTTCACATTTAGAAGTCCTTACATCGGTGGCTCCAGAATGAGCACTGTGGAGACAAATTCAATCAGACATTTTCCTTGATCTTTTTAAATAGCTGATAAATGGCATAAGCATCTACATACATCAAAATATAATCTTAAAAACTATGCATTCATTTTTGTCTACGTGAAAGCAGAAGGAGAGAGAGAGAAAGAGAGAGAGAGGGAGAGATCTTCCATCCGCTGGTTCACTCCCCAGATGGCCACAACAGCCAGGGCTGGGCCAGGCTGAAGGCAGGAATCCGCAATATCCTCCAGCTCTCCCACGTGGGTGGCGGGGGTCTAAGCACTTGAACCATCACCTGCTGCCTTGCAGGCTGCATTATCAGGAAGCTTGATCAGAAAGGGCGTAGCCAGGCCCCAAGCCAGCATGTGGATATGGGATGACAGCATGACTGAACAGCACTTTAACCTGCTGCACCACATCGTCTGCCAAGACAGAATGAAGTCTGACTTTCCGATCCTGTGGTTTCACTCATACTGTACAGCAATCAGTAGGACAGATTATCTGAACTACACTTCCTTCTTTATTGATTCGGAATCTTACCTTGGTCATTCTCATTCTTGCTATCATGTATACTCGGTTACACTAATTTTTCCTGAGATAAAGCTAAGGCAATTTTTTCACCTTTGAATATGAAGCTAAATGAAGAGAATAGCTTGGAGTTAGTTGTTCAAATATGTAGCTTAATATAAATCACTATAGCCAGTCACTATATAAATTCACATTTGACATCTCAAGCCGAAATGATTCTCTGAGGCGGGAGTGTGGCCTGGCAGCTGAGCCCTTGTTGGGATAACCACGTCCCATATCGGATACCTGGCTCAGGCTGTCTGTGTCCAGCTCCCTGTCAGTGCAGACCTGGGGCAGCAGCAGTGACAGCTCACATAACCGTGTCCCTGCTACCTGTGTTAAGAGAGATCTTGGTAAAATCCCTGGCTCCCCAGCTCTGACACTGACTAATCTTGGCCAGTGCAGACATTTGGAGAGTGAACCAGCGGATGGGAGGTCTGTTTCTCTCTCTCTCTCTCTCTGCCTTTCAAATAAATAAATAAATAAGTTAAACAAACAAACAAAAAAGCCCCCAAACCTCCACGTGACTCTCTCCTTGGAGGTATAGCAGCCTTTGCTCCCAGGCTCCAGCTCCTTCCACCCTGGGCTGAAGTGGACTGAGGTATGCAGGAAGCAGATTCCTTCTTTATCTCATCAGCCAGGCAGCCAAAGAGTTAAGGACTGTTAAGAAACTGTCACGATCTTTACTATAATCAGTTATAATTAAGAAGTCTCCTTTGCCTCCCCACACCTGCCCAATGTCCGATATTTCACTTAGAGGAGAGCGGAACTCAGCTGAACATCAAAGCACAAACATCGTGTTTTGCACCCAGACGTGGTCTAATGAAGTTCTGTTCATCGTCACCCATTACATGATATCGTCAATACACCCATTGTCCCCTGCCACAGCCAGTAAGTCCCCAGATCTCCCCGCCTCTGCTGTCAGATGTCTCTTGTGCTCATTGTCTCGTCTTCATTCTGCGGCGTTAGCCCGGGTCTGAGTCTTTGTGCACAGATCATTGATTTTTCTGCTGTGCACGGTCTGTGGAAGCACAGATTTAGTTTTGCTCGTGAAAGACTTTCAAAGTGTTTCTTACAGGGTTTTAGTTTTGCATCATCACAACCCACTGCACAAAAACATCTTAACTCCCCCTCATATTCAAATGTCCTTATATATCCTTTAAACTATCCACTTAGAATTCCTAGTGTAACAACTTCCTGGAAAATAGATGCATACCTATTTCTGATGTCTGGCTTATGAATGGTTAGGTTATAAATGTACTGATGTGCACATATGAGACTACTAAAGCGACTACATTTTAGGAAGAAAAAAAAACTAGGGGCTGTTATTTTTAACTAGGGAAATAGAGCAGCATATTTTGGATTTGGTTAATAATGTCCTGATATTTATTCCTCAGCTGTTCATATGCCACAAGCTAACACCAGTCAGGCGTGACAGCACAAGATGCATGCACTCTTCACTCTGAAATGAGGGCATACAGTGATTTATGCGAGCCCCAAGGCTGGCAGACACAGCCCGTCTGTGGGGGCGTCATAGCCCCAGCCCCTGCCTGTACTCATTTCTCTCTTGCATTCCTGTAAGTCACAGCTCACTGGTCACCACCCAGGACTACCCTTTTGTGCAATCTTGGCAAATTTCAAACCGCTTAGGGACAGAATCAGCTTTAATCTTGCACTCATGTACACCACTCACTGGTCCTGGCTGGCACTGACACACTGAGTGTTTATTGGTCAGAAGAGCTTTGCTGGAAAAGAGGGAGGCAGACGTCACTCAATGCAAACAGCAAAATTAGAAGTTAGAGGACGTAGAATAAGGCAAAGTGATCTTCACTCTGTCCTATGAATCTTGGCATTAGTTTCGAGACACCAAAGCGATTCTTGCTGTGGATGCATGCAGTTTTCATTTGTAGTAGACATCACACACACACACACACACACACACACACACAGAGTCACATTCTCATGCCTTTGATGGGATAACCAGATGCTGCTGAAAGGGGTCCAAAGTTGAATGCAATGATTTCTCCTTTGTGCTGTTGGATGCCACGTAAGAGACAGGAAAGAGGGTATCAGCTAATGGTCCCAAACATGGTCATATCTACAGCTTTTCAAAGGCACAGACTGACTTTGACTGTTCAGCATAAAGGAAACCAGAAGCAAAGCCCTCTTCTATTTGGATACTCATCTCTCTTTAAGCCGCCGTAGTTGAGTTGGCCAAGACTCCTAAGAAATATTTCCTATAAAATTAAAATTCTATCCTTGCTAGTCACTGTTAATGAAATCTGTTAGGTATTTTCACTTGTGCCTTCATTTCATGTTTGTTTTCATACAAATCTGCTCTTGGACTGTTATTTTTGTCATTGATGTGTCTTTCTCTCCAAAGCTGGAGCTCCTGGCCCAGCTTTGTGGGTGGGGCTGTGGCTTCATTGGATGGCCAGCAATGCAAGAGCCTTTTGTGGGCTGCTTATTCCTCCTACTTTGCTTAGTTCACACAAAGGAAAAAAGCGAGGGTGCTTGGGGAAGTTAAATACATCTCTTTGGAGAATTCTATCCTCCAAATAAAATTCCACTTGTCCTTAGGATCTGCCACATTTCTCTCTCTCTCTCTCTCTCTCTCTCTCTCTCTCTCTCCCCCCTTCTTTTCAAACAAATAAATAAATCTTAAAAAAAAAAGAGAGAGAGAGAGAGAACAAGAAGAAAGATGAGGTTTGTTTGACAAAGTAGCCAGTTAACCTTCCTGATGGGACTTGGTATGTCATAGTTAACCTGATCAAGTTTTTGTGATGAAAAGTGGGGCAGTTATCCTTGGTGAGCTGGAATGACTGGGATTAGTGGGCCAGTCAAGGTAGTGATTAAAGATAAATGACCAGCTGTAGAGCCCCCATCCAGACCCAGAAATAGAACATTCTGGATGCCCTGGAAACCCCTGTGTCTCCCCCCACCCCGTCCTCCTTTCTCTAGAAATTTCTGAAGTTCATGTTCAGTTCGCTATAGTTTTACTAAGTTTGTGCACATGCCGAGGAATGTATTTGAATATGCTTTGAATATACTGAATTTAAAATACTGAATATATTCTACCACTTTTTGGTTCAACATTCTTGTTTCTGAAGTTTACCCCTGTCGAGGCATATAATCGTGCATCATTCATTTTCACAGCTGTATCTGAGTCACTTGTCGTTGTTTTCATTTTCTTATCGATCGGCATTTTGGTTGTTTCTAGTTCTGTGCTACTGCAAACCACTGTGGAAAGCACACGAGTAAGAGCTCCTCTGTGGTATCCCCTAGACCATGCCAGATGGTTTCGCAAAATAGCTGCATTAATTTACTCTCCGCCGGCTGTATAAGAACAGTCCGCGTTCTGCGTCCTCTGTGATAATTTTTCCTCTGATTTTCACTTGGGCCCTCTCCCCCTGCCTTCTCAGGGGCATTTGCAGGGAGCTGACTGGAAGCAGAGCAGCTGGGACTCAAACCATTGCTCCGATATTGAATGCTGGCATTACAAGGAGTGGCTTAACCTGCTGGCGACTCCAGTATATATTAACAAATACAGCTTGACGAGTTTGAGGATAAGAATACACTGAAGAAACCATTACCACATTTCTGCCATGAACTATCCATCACCGCCAAAACATCTAGCCTTTCCTCTAACTACAATTTTTTTTAGAACACTTAACGTATCTTTTTAGAGGTTTTGAGGTATACAACACAACATTGTGAACTATAGACAAGATGTTAGGCACTACAGTAAATACACTTATTCATCTGATCTTACCAAACGTTGTATCACCCGACTCCTGTCTCCCTAGGTTCCTTTCCCATTCCCTGGCCATGATGGTTCTGCTCCCTGCTTCTGTGTCAATTTGAATCATCATGTAAGTGTATCATCTGGTATTTTTCCATCTGTGTTGGGCTGATTCCACTTAGCCTAATAGCTTCCACGCTCATCTGTGTTGTCACGGACGGCAGGATTTCTTTTCATTTCCATGGCTGAATCGTATTCCATTGTGTGTATATGCCACATTTTAAAATCTGTTTGTTCATCTAGGAGCCTGGAGATTGCTCTGTTTTGTGTATTGTGAGTAATGCCAATGAACCTGGAGATGTAGTACATATTCCATATCCTGACTTCCATTCCTCTGGGGATAGACCCAGAAGTAGGATGGCTGGATCAAATGTTAGTTCTACTTTTAACTTTTTGCAGAACTTTCATATAGCTGGCCACACCGGCTGCACAACTTTACATTCCCACCAACAGTGATCAAGATTTTCCTGGACTGCACGATCTTGCCCTCCTCACAGATATGATGGGGCATCTCACTGTGGCTTATGGTTTCCCCATGACTTGTGATGTTGAGCGCCTTCTCAGATACCTGTTGGCTATTTGTGTGTCTTCTCTGGAGAAATGTCGATTTGGATCTGTGGCCGATTTGTTTTCATTTGGGTTATGTGTTTATTTGCTACTGAGTGGTCAGACTCTCATTGAAGACGTTCAGTTCCCTAATGGGGACTCTTGGTATCCTCATTGAGGATGCACTGGCCATCTGTGCATGGGTTTATTCCCGGGCTGTTGGTTCTGTTCCGTCGTCTGTATATGTCTGTTTTTATGCCAGTGTGTTCTGATTGCTGTTGCATCGTAATAAGTTTTGAAATTGGGAGGTGTGATGGCTTTATTTCTTCTCTTCCCCAACAGCGAAGTCTGCGACAAACAGCCTGTACTTAGATTACTGTTATCCAGACTGATGATCCTTTTAATAGCATAATGTGGTCTATTTGCAGTAATTATTAGTATTTTTGAAATTTTTTACACTTTACTTTTTGTTTTCAATTTATTATGCTTTTTATTGAAATGCTTTGTATTTTTTCTGATTCTTTTCTTCTGAGTTCAACATCCATTCTAGCTACATTTAACTACAAAAAAAATCTATGCTTAGATCGCTTACTTCATTTTTTTCCTAAACCTGAAATCTAAGTTTCCCATTCCTCTTCCTAATTTTATTTTCCTCTTCATAGCACTTATTGCTTATAAATATATGTATATATGGGTAAATACTTTTCTTACTTATCTGTTCTTATTAATCTACTCTCTACTCTCTGCCTCATACCTGATTATAAGCTTCATGGGGGAAGGGATGTGTATGTGTGTAGTTTATGGCTTTCTCCACGTTGCCTACAATGGTGTCTGCCTTACAGTGGATCCTTGGAAACATCTTTTAAATGAAAGAACGATTAGGTGGGCAGATCAACATAGCACAGTACTCAGCCCAGAAAGAAATCTCAGTATGTGGAGAGCTTAAACAAGTTCATGGAATTACAAGATAATGTGCATTTTCCCTTAACTTTCTGATCTCTCATCATATAAATAAAATATGTGATAAAGGCAAATAAATCAATGAATAAAGAGGAAAAACTGAAAAGTGACCTTGGCCATTAGTAATCTATTTGGTCAATAAATCATATAAGATACAATTTCAACTCATACTTTAAAAATTCAGAAGCATAAAGGCACCTCAAAAAGTTCTTGGAAAATGGAATTAAAAAATAATATGGGGGGCCAGCACTGTGGCGAAGCCACCATCTGCGGCACCAGCATCTCATATGGGTGCCAGTCCATGTCCCAGATGCTCCACTTCCTGTCCAGCTCTCTGCTATGGCCTGGGAAAGCAGCATGGGATGGCCCAAGTGCTTGGGCCCCTGCACCCACATGGGAGACTAGAAGAAGCTCCAGGCTCCTGGCTTCAGATCGGCCCAGCTCCGGCTGTTATGGCCATTTGGGAAGTGAACCAGCAGACAGAAAACCTTTTTCTCTGTCTCTCTCTATCTCTGTCTGTAACTCTACCTCTCAAATAAATAAATAAATCTTTAAATAATAAAAATATAAATAAAAACTTAAAAATAAAAAGATCACGTGAGGGCAGCACTTGGTGTAGTGGTGAAGTCACCGCTCAGGACACCCACATCCCATCTTAAAGTGCCTGGGTTCCAGTCCAAGCTCCACTTTCAATCCAGCTTCCTGCTAATGCACACGCTGGGAGGTAGCAGTGATGGCTCAAGGACCTGAGTCCCTGCCACACAAGTGAAAAACCTGGACTGAATTCTGGGCTCCTGGCTTTGGCCTTGACCAATGCTAGTTGTTGTGGGCAATGGGGGGGTGGGGATGAGCCAGCAGATGGAAGGTTTTGTAGTCTATCCCTCTGTCTCTCTGCCTTCCAAATAAAAACAAAAATTAATGAATAAATAAATAAATTTTAGATTTTTTTTTATAAAAAATACAATGTGTGTTTTCCATGAACATTTTGAAGAGCCCTGGTTTAAGGAAACAATATACAATGGAATAACTAAGACTCCAACTCTATCGGGTGTCGATATAAAGAAACACTTTCTGGCTGGCGCCGCGGCTCACTAGGCTAATCCTCCACCTTGCGGCGCCGGCACACCGGGTTCTAGTCCCGGTCAGGGCACCGGATTCTGTCCCGGTTGCCCCTCTTCCAGGACAGCTCTCTGCTGTGGCCTGGGAGTGCAGTGGAGGATGGCCCAAGTGCTTGGGCCCTGCACCCCATGGGAGACCAGGAGAAGCACTTGGCTCCTGGCTCCTGCAATCGGATAGGTGCGGTGCTCCGGCCGCGGTGCAAAGGCCGTGGCAGCCATTGGGGGGTGAGCCAACGGCAAAGGAAGACCTTTCTCTCTGTCTCTCTCTCTCACTGTCTACTCTGCCTGTCAAAAAAAAAAAAAAAACAAAAAACAAAAAACAAAAAACAAAAAAACCACTTTCTAAGCCGGAGAGCAATGAGAAGAGTCACAAAGGACAAATCTATGAAAACAAATAACAAGAAATGTAAAATCAGGTGTCAATATCCTTCAAACATAGAAGGCAAATATTAAGGAAGAGTAAAAGCATTGCAATAACTGTGACAGGCCAAAGATTAATATCCTGATTATAAAGTGTTTTGCAGTAAGAAAAACACAGTCAAATGGCAAAAAGTGAATAGCTACGCTCAAACAATTCACCAAGGACAAAGATGTACAGATGATTAATAAATTTGGAACCACTGTTCAGCTGTGTCAATAGGGCAAGAATGGACATTCAAATGCCAGTTAGATAGCATTTTTCAAAACCAAACTGTAAAAATATTTACAAGCGTCTGTTCATTGCAAAGGAAGATTGGTGGAGAAGGAAACTGGCAAACTGTGGGGGCGGTGATGCTTCTTCTGTAATCTCCTGAAATGAATAAAGCTGCAGCGAACAAGAGAATTTAACAAGAGTCTCCAAAAATCCCTTCTTGTGACAACTTTGATGCCACTTATAATGTTACGGTTGAATTAGAGTTGAATTGCTCTTGCCACCCCAAAAACGCTCCAAGAGACCTTCTCTCATGCAATTAACAAAGGGTAAGTTTATTGATGATCCGACATGTCAGGGCCCCCGTCCCAGTACAGGCGAGCGGCCCCAAATAGTCTTGGGTTGGGGTTTTTATACACGTTTAAACAAAGAAAATCAATCATTGCATAGATCAGACAGAGGTATAGAGTAAACAATTGATACAAGTTAAGTGATTTTACAACCAGTTGATTTATGAATACAGGGAGTACAGGATACCGAGTAAGGGCCTGATTAGACCTCAAAGAACCATATGGCCTATACAGGGAGTATCAAAAAGCCTCCTATTGCCAAAAGGGAGGGCCACACAACAAACATACCTAGGAATGCAGCTGAATGGCGATAAGGGACACATGGTGGGGTCAGGGTTCCAGGAGGCAAAGAGATATATGGTGACTTCTTCTATCTTACTTAGGTGAAACTAAGGTTACGCTCACATTGGGGTAATTTACTGCAATTAACTTTATAGAGAATGGCTATGCAGAGCAAGTCTAACGAGGTCAGGAAAGTTCACCAGAGGAGGTTGGGGAGGGGAGCGGTTTTTAACTTTTTAACCCTTCAATAATTTTATTGAGGAATGAATTAGGCATGTGACTTGATGTTTGTGCGTAAGAATGTTTACTAAAGCATTTACTTATAATAATGAAAAATGGAAAACCGAGAATGTTAAAAATTGGAGGATGATTAATTATTTGTGCAACCATATGTCAGAATAGTGGGTGATGAAGTAGTGAACCTTTTCATTGTAATGCAAATTTAAAATATGTTATCTCAAAAACAAACAAAAAAGACAGAAAGAAATAAGAGGGGTGAGGGAGGGAGGAGGGACTATTATTATGTTCTTTTTTTTTTTTTTGACAGGCAGAGTTAGACAGTGAGAGAGAGAGAGAGACAGAGAGAAAGGCCTTCCTTCCGTTGGTTCACCCATCAAGTGGATGCCACGGCCAGTGTGCTGCGCTGATCTGAAGCCAGGAGCCAGGTGCTTCCTCCTGGTCTCCCATACGGGTGCAGGGCCCAAGGACTTGGGCCATCCTCCACTGCCTTCCCGGGTTACAGCAGAGAGCTGGACTGGAAGAGGAGCAACCAGAACAGAATCAGTGCCCCAACAGGGACTAGAACGCAGGGTGCCGGCGCCACAGACAGAGGATTAGCCTAGTGAGCCGCGGCGCTGGTCATCATTATGTTCTTTTTTTTTCTTTCTTTTTTTTTTTTTTTTTTTTTTTTGACAGGCAGAGTGGACAGTGAGAGAGAGAGAGAGAGACAGAGAGAAAGGTCTTCCTTTGCCATTGGTTCACCCTCCAATGGCCACCGTGGCCGGCGCACCACACTGATCCGATGGCAGGAGCCAGGTACTTATCCTGGTCTCCCATGGGGTGCAGGGCCCAAGCACTTGGGCCATCCTCCACTGCACTCCCTGACCACAGCAGAGAGCTGGCCTGGAAGAGGGGCAACCAGGACAGAATCCGGTGCCCCGACCGGGACTAGAACCTGGTGTGCTGGCGCCGCTAGGCAGAGGATTAGCCTAGTGAGCCGCGGCTCCGGCTCATTATGTTCTTAAGACTTGTATTTACAAATCATATTGACTCTTTTAAAATTAATTAACATTAAAATAAAAAATAAAATATGTCTTAGAAGATCATTTAATAATATGAGTAAATAGTCATATCATTAAAGAAGTGAGAAAAGGAGAAATACAATCCTCTATATTGTAATAGTTTATTGTATTTGTGTTTTCATGAATAAATGATGAAAATAACTACTCATTGGCCGGCACCGTGGCTCACTAGGTTAATCCTCTGCCTGCAGCACCAGCACCCCGGGTTCTAGTCCCGGTTGGGGCGCCGGATTCTGTCCCGGTTGCCCCTCTTCCAGTCCAGCTCTCTGCTGTAACCCGGGAAGGCAGTGGAGGATGCCCTAGGTGCTTGGGCCCTGCACCCCATGGGAGACCAGGAGGAAGCACCTGGCTCCTGCCTTCGGATGGGTGCAGCACGCTGGCCGTGGCAGCCACTTGGGGGGTGAACCAACAGAAGAAAGACCTTTCTCTCTGTCTCTCTCTCTCAGTCTAACTCTGCCTCTCAAATAAATAAATAAATAAATAAGAAAGAAAGAAAGAAAAAGAAAATGAGTACTCACACAGCACAGATATATAATCCAAGTTGAAGTCTTCACCACGAACTCCAAAATGATATTCTAGTGGAGTGATACCTCGGGCATCTGAACGTCACAATTAGGGTTAAACTGCCACCTGCTATCTCACATGCGCACCAGTTAGAGTCCCAGCTACTCCTCTTTCAATCCAGCTCCCGGCTAATGAGCCTGGGAAAGCAGCAGATGGTGGCCCAAGTGTTTGGGCCCCTGCCACCCACATGGGAGACCCAGATGGAGTCCCTGGCTCCTGGCTTTGGCCTGGCCCAGCCCTGGCTTCTGAGGCCATTTGGTGAGTGAACCAGCAGATGGAAGATCTCTGTCTGTCTCTCTCTCCCTCCATCTATTCCTCTGTGTAATTCTGCCTTTCAAATAAATCAATCTTTTTAAAAATTAGGGTCTGCATTAATTGCACATAAAATTCTTCAAGGGATTAAATAATGAAATTGAGATCTAATAATGCCAGAGATAAACAAGTTTTTGTTATCAATAAAAGACTTGGCGTCCGGCGCCACGGCTCAACAGGCTAATCCTCTGCCTAGCTGCGCTGGCACACGGGGTTCTAGTCCCGGTCGGGGTGCCGGATTCTGTCCCGGTTGCCCCTCTTCCAGACCAGTTCTCTGCTATGGCCCAGGAGTGTAGTGGAGGATGGCCCAAGTGCTTGGGTGGAGGAAGCACCTGGCTCCTGGCTTCAGATCAGCACAGTGCACCGGCCACAGCGCGCTGTCTGCGGCGGCCATTGGAGGGTGAACCAACGGCAAAGGAAGACCTTTCTCTCTGTCTCTCTTTCTCTCACTGTCCACTCTGTCTGTCAAAAGAAAAAAAAAAAGGACTTGGCACATTTGTGAGAAATCTCAATTTTTCAATTGTCTACATTTAGTTTTTCTGCTTTAAATTAAAAGATATTTAGGGAAAAAGTAATATACTGAGTCCACATCTGTTTGAAACTTGTTATTCTCTTATGTATCTTGTAATAATCATTGTTTTTTCTTATACACGTGATATTAGATACTAGGGCTCTCAGAAAGAGCCAGGGCTGTCAGAAATACAACCTTTTTGTAGAGAACTGTACCAGTCTGGGCCTGTTTTCAAATATAAATACAAATCATCCAAAATGAGTTAAATGCATGCATTTGCATCAAAACAGCTGGGAGTAACACGATTTAACCTATGAAAGGCCACTGAACTAGGCTTTGCTGCTTCTAAACATGAGACCTGGAGTGGGCATTTAGCCGAGTGGTGAACGCCTCACGTTGGAGCACCTGGAGTGGACACCAGGCTCCACCTCTGCCTCCAGCTTCAGCATGTGGACCCTGGGAGGCAGTGGTGGTGGGTTCCCATCACCCATTCAGGAGGCCTGGACAGCCCCCAGCTCCCACTTCAGCCTGGCGGAGCCCCAGCCTTTGCTAGCAATGGGGGAGTGACCTGTGGATTGGAGCTCTCTGTCTTCCCTTCTTTGCATTTCCCACTGCTCAGCTGCCCATGACACACAGTCAGGGAGCCCTGCACTACATCCTGGAAGATTCGTTTCCTGTGACTTAGTAAACCCAGCTCCCGGTGCCCAGCGAGAGAGGGAACCACACGGACTCCGCACGCAGACGCCGCAGCTTCTGCCCTGTTGCTTCCATGCTATTGTCGGTCTTCACTCTTAGATTTATTTAAGACAACAGCAATCTAAGGAGCATGACATTGTTTTAATTACGCCAAAGCAGCTCTTGCGACTGGGAAGTTGCTGCCTGTTCTTGGACAATGAGCCTTCTGGGATCCCCTAAACTTCCTTTGCACTTTTACTAATGGTGATTCTTCTGTTGTTTTGCATCTCTTAACAGGCTTCTTGTATTTTATCTGTTCTTGACATTCTGTGCAGTAGTGGCTTTTTCCCTTGATAAACCCAGTCAACAAACTTCACAAAAACTTGAAGTGGCGACTGGCTTTATGGAGAACAATAGTAACCTCTTATTATGGTTTCTTGATGCCCAGGCACCCTCCTTGGGTACAAGCTATTTCTGTTCCCACCCTCTTTGGACGGGCATCCTAATCAAATTGTCTTCCGGGGAAGTGAGTGTTTGGCACAGCAGCTAAGATGCCGCTTGAGACTCATACACATCTTATCTCCGTGTGGCCTGGGTTGAGTCCTGGCTCTGTGCCTGCTTCTGCTTCCTGCTAGGGCACCCCCAGGAGGCAGCAAGTGATGGCTCAAGTAGTTGGGTCCCCACCACTCAGGTATGAAGCCTAGATCAAGTTCACAGACCCTGATTCGGCCTGGCCCAATCCTGGCTGTTGTGAGCATCTAGGGGAGTGTACCAGGGTGTGGGAGACCTCTGACTGTGTCTGTCTCTGTCTCTCTTTCAGAGAAATAAAATTAATAAATAAAAAAATTAAATAAAGAACTCTAGGAAACAACTCAGACTTTTCAAAAGCCTAGTCCCTGGGTGGGAAAGGGATTCCAATTTTCTCTCGCCTTTCTTTTTTCCTGCCCTGCATTTAAAATAACAGCTCGTCTTTCTTTTGTAGCAAAAAAAAAGAAAGAAAGAAAGAAAAAAAAAAAAAAGAAGCGCTGTCAGCAGTGACATTGTGCGAGAGATCCCAGGCTTGTTCTTTCTCCTTGTGTTCGCTGAAGGGAAAATGATTACACTGCGACTTGCCATTGATGAACTAAAATCATCCAACTATAGAGAGAGACGAAAGTGCAGGCCGGAA
Source organism: Oryctolagus cuniculus (assembly GCF_051225735.1). Lineage (NCBI taxonomy): Eukaryota > Metazoa > Chordata > Mammalia > Lagomorpha > Leporidae > Oryctolagus > Oryctolagus cuniculus. The sequence goes on from NC_142879.1 coordinate 105,892,053, forward strand.
ACCATGGCAACCTGTAGGAAAATGATTCCAGTAATGACACTCTTTTCCCCGCATCTGGGCTTCCAGGTGGGCAAGTGCCACGAGTCATCTCTGCCGTGTTGTGAGCCATCCACGGAGGAGGTGGCCGGACTGACTCGCGAGGCCGTTCTGGTTGTGGGGGGGGGTGGGGGGGGTGGGGGAGTAGGTGGGAGGGGCTCGCCCTGCTGCTTAGCCTCAGTGAGGAAGCCACTGCTCTGCGCGTATTGATTGGGTGAGCACAGAGAGACCATCCATGCTCGTCTCTCTCCATTAGGGCTCTGTGTGCTTCTGCAGTCACTCAGCCATCCTTGGGTTGCAAAGATGGTCTCACTTCCGACCCGGAGAGGTCATTTGCATTTTGAGGGGCCCAGATAGTGTTCGGCTCAGGGGCCGTTATGAGAATATTGAAATCTACCAGTGGTGTTGCAATGATTTATTTGATGAGGAGCTCTTTGATTGTCAACCACACACCGGCTAGATGAGAGACTGTCAACCACACACCGGCTAGATGAGAGACTGTAACTCTGGTAAAGAAAACCTCCATAGCAGTATGTTTAGTGTGTCCTAAATATTTTTGCTAGACCCTGGGACAACCAAAATAAAATCTTTTCCCTCCGGACACCCTCATGTTCCTGTTGGATGAGAATTTGCTATCCATCAAAATAATTGCAGATCTCTTCCTCGCTTTAACTGAAGTTCTTCTTCTGGTTTTACAAATGGCTTAAAGCTTGTGTGCTAATCTCATTAAACCTTCTCTCAAATCAAGGAGTCAGTGTAATCTCACGGGGAGCTGGGTTCGGAAAGAACTAAGTTTCTGGCTATGATCGAATAAACGAGCAAGCCCACACCAGAGAGACTCAAGGGGCACCTCACAGCTTTTGGAAACCATGAATTTTTAATCCATCCCATATACTGTTTATTTACCTTTGACTCTGTCTCTCTTCCTCAGCAAGACTTTACTCCCTGGGTAGACAGACTACATGTGAACTCCTTCTCTGTCTCCATAGAACCTAAGGCTCTTGGTAAGCAGTCACTGACATCATAAACCAGGATGCAAATGCATAAAACACCCTGAAACACATTCAATGTGACCCATGGCTATGAAAATCGATGGCACATTTTTAAAGAGATTTTTCTCTCAGCATCAAACCGGAAGCTGAGTTTTAGTCATCATTTAAATCCGCCCTGAGGTTATATAAGGCTATTTCTTGATGCTAAATATAACGATGAATACATAAGTTTGCATTTCACATTCTCTGGTTAAAGAACTAATTTAGCTTATCTCTGAGAAACAGGTTTGATTGATTTGAAATACTCCTGTGGACACTGGCTTTTCAGAACCAAAGCCTATAATAATCTTTATATATAATATACACGCTGTATTCTGATCACAGAAAATAAACATTATAGAGTCAGCAGAACAAATTATGGAGGCATGCTCAAAAGGCTTGATTTTTTATTTTATTTTATTTTTATTTATTTGAAAGACAGAGTTAGAGGAGAGGTGGAGTTAGAGAGAGAGAGACAGAGACAGAGAGAAAGGGCTTCCATCTGCTGGTTCACTCCCCAAATGACCACAACGGCCAGAGCTGAGCTGATTCAAAGCCAGGAGCCAGGAGCTTCTTCCCGGTCTCCCACACAGGTGCAGGGGCCCAACGACTTGGGCCATTTTCTTTTCTTTTTAAAGATTTATTTATTTATTTGCAAGTCAGAGTTACACAGAGAGAGGAAAAACAGAGAGAGAGAGAGAGGTCTTTCATCCTATGGTTCACTCCCCAATTGTCCATAACTGCTGGAGCTATGCCAGTCCGAAGCCAGGAGCCAGGAGCTTCTTCCCGGTCTCCCACACAGGTGCAGGGGCCCAAGGACTTGGGCCATCTTCCACTGACTGCGTTCCCAGGCCATAGCAGAGAGCTGGATGGGAAGTGGAGCAGCCGGGACTAGAACTGGCACCGATATGGGATGCCAGCGCTTTAGGCCAGGGCGTTAACCTGCTGCACCACAGCACCGGCCCCTGGGCCATTTTCTACAGCTTTCCCAGGCCATAGTAGAGAGCTGGATGCCTGCACTGCAGGCTGCGGCTTTAACCCACTGCTCCACAGAGCCAGCCCCAGGGCTGGACTTCTAATACCATGTGGTTAATGTCTAATTCTTTGCCATCATATTTAAAAATATAATTAGCACAATTTTCCAGAATGTTCATCAGGGAATGAATTTATAAGTTGTTATATAAAGGATTTTCCTGAAAAATAAAGTCTTCACGAGGCAAGAATTCTTGCAGTGAGTTCTGTGGCTAATCCTTCCCTTTGAGGCAGTGTTTGTAGGAGATGGAGGGAGTTAGTACTCACTGTAGGGGATGGAGGGAGTTACTACCCACTGTAGGGATGGAGGAGTAACTACCAACTGTAGGGATGGAGGAGTTACCACCCACTGTAGGGATGGAGGAGTTACCACCCACTGTAGGGGATGGAGGAGTTACCACCCACTGTAGGGATGGAGGAGTTACCACCCACTGTAGGGGATGGAGGAGTTACCACCCACTGTAGGGGATGGAGGAGTTACTACCCACTGTAGGGATGGAGGAGTTACCACCCACTGTAGGGGATGGAGGAGTTACTACCCACTGTAGGGATGGAGGAGTTACTACCCACTGTAGGGATGGAGGAGTTACCACCCACTGTAGGGATGGAGGAGTTACCACCCACTGTAGGGGATGGAGGAGTTACTACCCACTGTAGGGATGGAGGAGTTACCACCCACTGTAGGGATGGAGGAGTTACCACCCACTGTAGGGATGGAGGAGTTACCACCCACTGTAGGGATGGAGGAGTTACTACTCACTGTAGGGATGGAGGAGTTACCACCCACTGTAGGGGATGGAGGGAGTTACTACCCACTGTAGGGATGGAGGAGTTACCACCCACTGTAGGGGATGGGGGAGTTACTACCCACTGTAGGGATGGAGGGAGTTACCACCCACTGTAGGGGATGGAGGAGTTACCACCCACTGTAGGGATGGAGGAGTTACTACCCACTGTAGGGATGGAGGAGTTACCACCCACTGTAGGGGATGGAGGAGTTACCACCCACTGTAGGGATGGAGGAGTTACCACCCACTGTAGGGGATGGAGGAGTTACTACTCACTGTAGGGATGGAGGAGTTACCACCCACTGTAGGGGATGGGGGAGTTACTACCCACTGTAGGGATGGAGGGAGTTACCACCCACTGTAGGGGATGGAGGAGTTACCACCCACTGTAGGGATGGAGGAGTTACTACCCACTGTAGGGATGGAGGAGTTACCACCCACTGTAGGGGATGGAGGAGTTACCACCCACTGTAGGGATGGAGGAGTTACTACTCACTGTAGGGATGGAGGAGTTGCTACCCACTGTAGGGATGGAGGAGTTACTACTCACTGTAGGGATGGGGGAGTTACCACCCACTGTAGGGATGGAGGAGTAACTACCCACTGTAGGGGATGGAGGAGTTACTACTCACTGTAGGGATGGAGGAGTTACTACCCACTGTAGGGGATGGAGGAGTTACTACTCACTGTAGGGATGGAGGAGTTACTACTCACTGTAGGGGGTGGAGGAGTTACTACTCACTGTAGGGATGGAGGAGTTACTACCCACTGTAGGGGATGGAGGAGTTACTACTCACTGTAGGGATGGAGGAGTTACTACCCACTGTAGGGGGTGGAGGAGTTACTACCCACTGTAGGGATGGAGGAGTTACCACCCACTGTAGGGATGGAGGAGTTACTACTCACTGTAGGGATGGAGGAGTTACTACTCACTGTAGGGATGGAGGGAGTTACTACCCACTTTAGGGGATGGAGGATTACCACCCACTGTAGGGATGGAGGGAGTTACCACCCACTGTAGGGATGGAGGAGTTACCACCCACTGTAGGGATGGAGGAGTTACCACCCACTGTAGGGGATGGAGGAGTTACCACCCACTGTAGGGATGGAGGAGTTACTACCCACTGTAGGGATGGGGGAGTTACTACTCACTGTAGGGGATGGAGGAGTTACCACCCACTGTAGGGATGGAGGAGTTATTACCCACTGTAGGGGATGGAGGAGTTACTACCCACTGTAGGGGATGGAGGAGTTACTACCCACTGTAGGGGATGGAGGAGTTACCACCCACTGTAGGGATGGAGGAGTTACCACCCACTGTAGGGATGGAGGAGTTACCACCCACTGTAGGGGATGGAGGAGTTACCACCCACTGTAGGGATGGAGGAGTTACCACCCACTGTAGGGATGGAGGAGTTACTACCCACTGTAGGGGATGGAGGGAGTTACTACCCACTGTAGGGATGGAGGAGTTACCACCCACTGTAGGGAATGGAGGAGTTACCACCCACTGTAGGGATGGAGGAGTTACTACCCACTGTAGGGATGGAGGAGTTACTACCCACTGTAGGGATGGAGGAGTTACCACCCACTGTAGGGATGGAGGAGTTACTACCCACTGTAGGGATGGAGGAGTTACTACCCACTGTAGGGATGGAGGAGTTACCACCCACTGTAGGGATGGAGGAGTTACCACCCACTGTAGGGATGGAGGAGTTACCACCCACTGTAGGGATGGAGGAGTTACTACCCACTGTAGGGATGGAGGAGTTACCACCCACTGTAGGGGATGGAGGAGTTACTACTCACTGTAGGGGATGGAGGAGTTACTACCCACTGTAGGGATGGAGGGAGTTACCACCCACTGTAGGGATGGAGGAGTTACTACTCACTGTAGGGGATGGAGGAGTTACTACCCACTGTAGGGATGGAGGAGTTACCACCCACTGTAGGGATGGAGGAGTTACTACTCACTGTAGGGGATGGAGGAGTTACTACCAACTGTAGGGATGGAGGAGTTACCACCCACTGTAGGGATGGAGGGAGTTACTACCCACTGTAGGGATGGAGGAGTTACCACCCACTGTAGGGATGGAGGAGTTACTACTCACTGTAGGGATGGAGGGAGTTACTACTCACTGTAGGGGATGGAGGAGTTACTACCAACTGTAGGGATGGAGGAGTTACCACCCACTGTAGGGATGGAGGAGTTACTACCCACTGTAGGGATGGAGGAGTTACTACCCACTGTAGGGATGGAGGAGTTACTACTCACTGTAGGGATGGAGGAGTTACTACTCACTGTAGGGATGGAGGAGTTACCACCCACTGTAGGGATGGAGGAGTTACTACCCACTGTAGGGATGGAGGAGTTACTACCCACTGTAGGGATGGAGGAGTTACTACTCACTGTAGGGATGGAGGAGTTACCACCCACTGTAGGGGATGGAGGGAGTTACCACCCACTGTAGGGACGGAGGAGTTACTACTCACTGTAGGGATGGAGGAGTTACTACCCACTGTAGGGGATGGAGGAGTTACTACCCACTGTAGGGGATGGAGTAGTTACCACCCACTGTAGGGGATGGAGGAGTTACCACCCACTGTAGGGGATGGAGGAGTTACCACCCACTGTAGGGATGGAGGAGTTACTACCCACTGTAGGGGATGGAGGAGTTACTACCCACTGTAGGGATGGAGGAGTTACCACCCACTGTAGGGGATGGAGGGAGTTACTACCCACTGTAGGGATGGAGGAGTTACTACCCACTGTAGGGATGGAGGAGTTACTACTCACTGTAGGGGATGGGGGAGTTACCACCCACTGTAGGGGATGGAGGAGTTACTACTCACTGTAGGGGATGGAGGAGTTACCACCCACTGTAGGGGATGGAGGAGTTACTACCCACTGTAGGGATGGAGGAGTTACCACCCACTGTAGGGGATGGAGGGAGTTACTACCCACTGTAGGGATGGAGGAGTTACTACCCACTGTAGGGGATGGGGGAGTTACCACCCACTGTAGGGGATGGAGGAGTTACTACTCACTGTAGGGAATGGAGGAGTTACCACCCACTGTAGGGGATGGAGGAGTTACTACCCACTGTAGGGATGGAGGAGTTACCACCCACTGTAGGGATGGAGGGAGTTACTACCCACTGTAGGGATGGGGGAGTTACCACCCACTGTAGGGATGGAGGAGTTACCACCCACTGTAGGGGATGGAGGAGTTACCACCCACTGTAGGGATGGGGGAGTTACCACCCACTGTAGGGGATGGAGGGAGTTACCACCCACTGTAGGGGATGGAGGGAGTTACTACCCACTGGCTGACAGATTATCATGGCTGGAGTTACAGTCACGGTGATTTTGCTTATTTAAGTAAAATTTTATTATCCCTACTATGAAAGGTGAAAAGTCACAGGAAACGGAAAATCAGGATCAACTCATACTGAAATGCAGCTAGAAAGTGGGTTTTGAAGATTGAGTCAGAAATTAAAAACGCCTTTTGTGTGTATCTGTTTTTTATGATGATGAAAATAAATGGTTTCCCTTATCCTGTGCATCAAATGCAAATAGCTGCTGAAGCAGCTGCTCTTGCCCTGGTCTGTGCACTATTTTATCTTCAGGGCACTTCCAAACATTTGTGGGAAAAAATGAAGTGGCAAGATAAGTTTGTTTCAGGGCAAATAATTTTGAGATCTATGCACAACGTTTTCATAACTTGTATTTTCTGGGAACTTAATGAAGATCCCTCTGTATACCTGGGTTGCAAAGTTTCTTTCCCACTGAATAAACTCACCTCTCGACTCCATTTTCTGTGAACTTGTTGAAGTCCCCTCACATGTCTACGCTAACAGATATGTCACCCACAAGGCAGTGTGTTCTGAAGAGCGGGTGTGAGAGTGACTCATAGTCGAACGAACGTAGGCTTCCAAGTGCCCTGGCGGCTTGCAGCATTGATGGGAGTCAACTTAACCTGGTGTTTCATGCTGGCTTTGCCCTCAGCTTGCTCTGCGTTGTGCTGTAAGTGACTTAACCTCCAGAATAAGCGTTTGGTAAGCTATAGTCACTGCATCAATACGGTGGGATGTCTCATGTTGTAGGATCTGCAGGAACAGAGCTTTGCTCCAGCTCAGACGTACAGGTTCAGCAGAATCTTTTTTAAAAAAAAGTTTATTTATTTGAAAGGCAGAGTTGCAAAGAGAGATGGAGAGATCAAGAGAGGGAGAAAAATCTGCCATTTGCTGGTTCACTTCCCAAGTGGCCACAGGAGCCTCGGGCCCAAGCAAGACTTGGGCATCTTCCACTGCTTTCCCAGGAGCATTAGCAGGGAGCTGGATGGGAAGTGGAGCAGCTGGGATTCGAACCAGTGCTCACAGGGGACACTGGTGGTGGCTTGGTCCAGTGTGCTGCAACACCGGCCCCAGTCCAGTGACTCTGAAGGTCAGTTTGTGGTTCCATACATCAGAGACACACGAAGACATACTTGTTAGGGCAGGTTTCTAATCTTGTCCTGTGAGCCTCTTTGTAGTACTGCTTCTCCACTTACTCACCAGCTTCCAAGTGGACAAGATGACTACCCTGACTTCAACTCCATGCTGTACTTCAGCAATAGTTTTCAATATAATTTGACTTCTTGGGATACAACAGCAACAACAACAAAAGGTGTTTGCTTACATAACTCAAAGGCTAAAAACAAAAGTCTAAACATAACCATGGCTATTTAAAAAACGGCAAGAAGGCACATATACTCTGGTTTCTCTTCTGATCATATAAATCTTTTGCCTTTTACTAAAGAAGGGGACAGTGTTGTGGTGCCACAGGTTAAGCCACTGCCTGTGACACCAGCATCACATGTTGAGCACATGTGCAAGTCCCAGCTGCTCTGCTTCCTATGCAGCTCCTTGCTAATGTGCCAGGGAAAGCAGTGGAAGGTGGTCTAAGTGCTTGGGCTCTGCCACCCATGTGGGAGACCTGGATGGCGTGTTCTAGACTCCTGGCTTCATCCTGGCCCGGTCCCCAGTAATCGAGGCCATTTAGGGAGTGAACCACCGGATGGAAGACCTCTCTCTCTCCTCCTCCCCTTGCTCTGTCGCTCTGCCTTTAAAATAAATGAACTAAATTGTTTTTAGAAAAATGACGGGGTTGGGGGACGGCATTGTGGCATAGTGGGTTAAGCTGCTGTTTGTGCCAGTGGCATTCTGTATGGGTGCCAATTCAGAGTCTCAGTTGTTCAATTTCCAATCCAACTTCTTGCTAATGGCCTGGGAAAGCAATGGAAGTTGGTTCAAGTGTCTGGGCCCCTGTGACTCATATGGGAGACCTGGAAGAAGCTCCTGGCTTTGGCCTGGCTCAACTGTTGCAGCCATCTGGAAAGTAAGCCAGTGGATGGGAGAGCTCCCTTTGTCTCTTTCTTTCTGTAACCCTGACTTTCAAACAAATAAGTAAATCTTTAAAAAAAAAAAAAAATAATGACCAGGGGAAGATATTTAGCACAGCAGGTAAGTCATCATTTGGATTTCTGCCTACCGTATAGGAGTGCCTGGCTCAAGTCCCAGCTACTCCATTTCTGATCCAGCTTCCTGCTAACGCACGTCCTGGGAGTCAGTAGATTACGATTCAAGTACTTGGTCCCTGCCACCCACATAGGACACCTGAATGGAGTTCTGGGCTTTTGGTTTCAGCCTGGCCCAACCCTGGCTGTTCTGGGCATTTGGGGAGTAACCCAGTGGATGGAAGATCTCTCTCTCTCTATCTATCTATCTATCTTTCTCTCTGCCTTTCAAATAAAATGAAAACAATTTTTAAAAAGTGGCAATAGGAATAGTATAAATCAATCCCATATCATGATGCTAAAGCTGTACTCATAAATTCTTGGTGTTCACTGTTTGACATTATTAGACGAGGTCATTAAACAACAAATGGGGGATGAAATGTTGATTGAGAGACTCACATCCCATATTGGAAGGCCTGGATTCGGGTCCTGGCTCCACTCACCCCTGCTTCTACTAAGGCACATTCTGAGAGACAGCAGATGGTGGTCAAGTGGTTGGGTCCCTGTGGCCAGGAGGGAGGCCTGGATTGAGCTTCCAAATTCTAACTTCAGCCTGGCCGAATCCAGGCCTTTGCAGGATTCTGAATGTTTAACCAGCAGAAGGGACATCTCTCTCTCTCTCTCTCTCTCTCTCTCTCCCCATCTCCATTTCTCAGCCTCTCAAATAAAATAAATAAAAGAAAAAATTTTAATGACCTAAGAAAAATGAAGCATTCAAATGAACAAGCTAGAAATAACAAAATATACAAGGAAGAAAACAAAAAAAAGAGAAAAAATATAGAAATTATTAAACAGGAAAACAGAAAATAAGAACCTATAAATATTTTGAGTTGCCACTGGGGCAGTCTTAGTGTGATACACATGTAAGTGCCATTAAAGAACACAAACAGGGCAAAGATGAAATCAAATAGCATCATAACAGACAGAATGGAAATATAATGATCAAATATTATACAGAAATTCTAGATCATAAACCCAAAACATCAGTGTTGAAAGTCTCATAAAGAAGTAAAGTGTCAACCTTAGCTTATGCAGTAGGTGACCTTAATAGATCAATAGTAAGGGAGGAAAATAAAATGTCTAAAAATATCTCCATAAAGCTTTGACTCCAAAAAATCTTATCAGTGCCTTCTTACAAGCAAAATAACTGTTTTACCATACAAGGCGGTCTGGACAAGGAAAGAGAGAGACCTTTTTACAAAAACACATTCATGATGCTATTACAATAGTGAGTTACCAATCTGATAGAACCAGCACAAATGCATTTAAAGTTCAATCATACATATTATTATACATGCACAGATTTGCGAGCTGAACAGAAACACATCTTGTTCATTTTCAGGCATTCTCAGAGTGCCAGGGAATTGAGGTAAGGGAATGGATGACCGTTTATAAACAGGTGAGAGGAGAAAATTATCAGACAGTGAGGAAGCATTTGGAAATATAACCTCGGTACTCGATTTGTAGATTTTAATTTATATTACTTAGTTTCAGTGAGCTAAGTTTTGAAGAACAGTCTGATCAAGTAGCTTACGAACCCATCTCCAGGAACATAGCATCCTCCATAATGAGATAGCAGACATACAGTCATTTGAGTCACGAGTGGAAAAGGCATCAGGCAGCATCGCTGCTATTAATTTTTTTTCTTTTTTTTTTAATTTTTTTTTTGACAGGCAGAGTGGACAGTGAGAGAGAGAGACAGAGAGAAAGGTCTTCCTTTTGCCGTTGGTTCACCCTCCAATGGCCGCCGCGGCCAGCGCTGCGGCCGTTGTACCGCGCTGATCCGATGGCAGGAGCCAGGTGCTTCTCCTGGTCTCCCATGGTGTGCAGGGCCCAAGCTCTTGGGCCATCCTCCACTGCACTCCCGGGCCACAGCAGAGAGCTGGCCTGGAAGAGGGGCAACCGGGACAGAATCCTGCGCCCCGACCGGGACTAGAACCCGGTGTGCCAGCACCACAGGTGGAGGATTAGCCTAGTGAGCCGCGGCGCCGGCCGGCATCGCTGCTATTTAAACCTCATTCTGTGAATCCTAGCACTGGCTTGTACACACTGAGAGAGAGGCAGAAGCTGTAACTCCAACAGCAAATTTTCATTACCAGTAGACAACATGATGACCTAGAAAAGGTCAAAAGATTTTAGGAGAAAAACATCCTAGAATTCAAATCAAAAGTGCCATATATATATATGTGTGTGTGTGTGTGTATATATATATATGACACTCTTTTGATATATGTGTGTATATATATATATATATATATATATATAAAACAGGCAGAGTTAGACAGTGAGAGAGAGAGACAGAGAGAAAGGTCTTCCTTCTGTTGGTTTACCCCCCAAATGGCCGCAATGGCTGGCGTGCTGCGCCCATCCAAAGCCAAGAGCCAGGTGCTTCCTCCTGGTCTCCCTTGAGGGTGCAGGAGCCCAAGCACTTAGGCCATCCTCCACTGCCTTCCGGGGCCACAGCAGAGAGCTGGACTGGAAGAGGGGCAACCGGGACAGAATCCAGCACCCCGACTGGGACTAGAACCCGAGGTGCCGGCACCGCAGGCGGAGGATTAGCCAAGTGAGCCGTGGCACCGGCCAAAAAAGTGCCATATATTTTTTATAATAAATGCTTCACCTTGGTGAACAGCCTCCCTGTATGGGAATAACAACCAGTCAGAATTTATAACAAGGAGAAAGTCTGAATTCACCATCACAGCCAAACAAATAATAAACCAAGTTAATAGTGAAGAGGAAAGAATCATTATAAGGAAAGTAAAACATGCTGAGACCATCAAAAGAACACTTTGCACAGCTGGAAAATGTACCGTTTTCCTGGAAGATGCTAACCCACCCATTTGGGTCCCTGACACCCACATGGGAAATCTATATGGGGTTCCCAGCCCCTGGCTTTGACCTGGCCCAGCTCCAGCTGCTGCAGGCATTGGGGGGGTGTGTGAATGAGTGAACCAGCAAATGCAAGATCTCCCTCCCTCCCTATCTCCCCTCAAGTTTCAATTTTTAATTTGGAGATTTGCATCATTCTGTGCTCTAGAGCATATGAAATAGCAGCCAAAGGACTCACGTGGCTTCTCTTCACTTCCCTAAGAGACATTCCTGTGAACCGAATATATTGTCCCTGGGGATGGGCACTCACACCAGAGTGGTCGTGATGCCCAGTTTGTGGGAGCCCCTTGGTGGACACTACAGCGGGCACCCCATCTGACCTCTGGGCACAGGGACTTAGAACCAGAGACGTCCACTCACTGCATGGCTCCCTGACCCAGAGATACAGGTGCAATCCAGCAGACATCCCCTCCTCCGCTGGGGCACATCTCCTGCACCCCGGAAGGACGACCTGTCAGGGTGCAGGCACGACCAATCTGGGACTCAGCGCAAGGTGTGGCTGATTCAGCTCCTGGTGGGGACTCCCAGGGTGCTCTTAATCCAGGCACTGAATTTTCCTCTCACTTTGAGTGGGCAACTTTTGCATTGTGGGGTGTCAACACCCAGGGCCAATGTGATTGCATCAAATCTTATGGTAGCAATGGAGAACAGAAGCTCCAGCGATGGACTCACCTGCAATTTTTTTAATTTTATTTACTTGAAAGGTGGAGACAGACAGACAGACAGACACACACACAGAGAGAGAGAGAGAGAGAGAGAGATTCCTATCTGCTGGTTAACTCCCCAGATGCCTACAACAGACAGGACTGGGACAAGCCAAAGCTAGGATCCAGGAACTCAATCCAGGTCTCCCATGTGGGTGGCTATGACCTATGCATTTGAGACATCATCTGCTGCCTCCCAGGGTGTCCATCAGCAGGAAGTTGGGATCAGAAGCAGAACAGGGACTCAAACCCAGGCACTCTGATATGGGACATGGCAGGTTAAGAGTGTGCCTAGTGCCTGTTCCCCAAAGCTGTGCGTATGGCTACAGCTGGAGGACCCAGAGGTGGCTGGGCCCAGGAAACACGGTCAAGGCCTTCTTCACCTAGGACACCCCCAACTTTGCCCTGCAGATTCTATGAGGGGCCATTGCCTTCAGAGCTGACGGCAGTCATACCCTGACATCCCTGAGGACAGACAGGGAACACGTACTACGTCTTAACCTCCTTGTTGTTTAAGTAGGATCCAGTTCCAACACTTTAAGGTACCCACAATGGCATAAACAGAGCAGCACTGTGCAGGGTACCAGGGTCTCTCCGTGGAAAGGAGAAGCCACAAAAATCCTGCTTAAGCCACATGTCCTAATTCCCCCGGAGCTGGAGGGACTCTCAGATGCCAGGGGTGGGGCAGGAAGGGCTGCTCCCAGGGACCTCCTCCACAGCACAATTCCCCCTACCCTACCACCTACACAGGCTAATGCACCATTTCAGGCTCACTTGGCAATATGGAAAATTATTTCTTTGTCCAGGTTAACACACCCGGGCAATAGTGCCAGTTTGAGAGACACAGCGCCGCCGTGCCCTCTGCTTCTCTGTGACTCTGCTTCTCTGTCGTGCCTGCCCCAGCGGCTGTCCTGGGTCAGTGTCAGCACCGAGCGCACCAGTTCTTCATCTGTTTCAGCATCCATGTCCGTCGCCTTCATAGGAAGAGGGCTTTCTTCCGTGTCTTCCTTCTCCACGGTGCCCTGAACGGCCACTTCCAGCAAATTAGGACGAGAGATATGAAAGCTAGGGGCAAATACAGTTGTATGAAAGGAGGCGGGGAAAACCCACAGACTGAAAAATCAGTCCTTTGTGGCTCCACATAATTTTCTCCTCTTTCCAGCCACCTACAGCCAAGGAGGGCAGGCGCTCTACCCAGTGGGAGGTAAACAGCAGGGGCATACTTCAAGCCACATAACTTTCTTCACACGTCTCCCCTTTACACTCTTACTGCTAAACATGAGTTTGTCCCACGGCTTTTTCTGCCTACTCCCACATGTGGAAAATGCAGCACCTGCTAAGACCCAGTGAGTTTCTGACATGGGCTTGTTCCCTTCAGCTCAGCCCTCAGGCTGACGAGCAGGGAGGGGAAAAATACCCAACGAAACAGTCGGGCTTCATTTTCTGCCCATGGCAGATGGTGCAGCTCTGAGCCGCGGCTTTCTGAGCAGTGGCTTTCATTCTTAGTTTATTTTTTTTAGTATCTATGTATTTATTTGAAGGGCAGAGTTACAGAGAGAGAGACAGAGACACACACAGAGAGACAAGAAGGGAGAGCAGGAGAGAGATCTTTCATCTGCCGGTTCACTCCCCAAAAGGCTGCGATGGCCAGGTCTGGGCCAAAACTCGAAGCCAGACTCTTGGAGCTCCACCCAGGTCTCCCATGTGGGTGTAGGGGTCCAGGCACTTGGGCCATCCTTTGCTGCCTCCCCAGGCACATGAGCAGGGAGCTGGATAGGAAGTGGAGCAGCCAGGGCTCGCAGCAGCAGGGAGCAACTTCCTACAGATGAATGTGCATCAGGAGCAGGAGGGGAGGCAGAGGCTATTAATTCAAAGTGGTGGGAAATGTGGACTCACGCTGTGTCACCATAACATTGCTCATTGCATTAAAATCGGGCTAAGAAATGTGTCTTTTGATGGGCAGTTTTGCCCTGTCCATACTTCAGGATTGAAAGCAGTGAACCACAAGCACAGACATTATCTGGTTATTTGTTCTACCCCCTCCCTAACAGTTTAAACGTTTCTGTCTGAGCAAAGCTTCTACTGGCTTCCAAGAGCAGGATCTAAGACATAAAGCAGCAAGTGCAGCAACTGGGATATCGTGGGATACGTTCAAGAAGCATAGAGCTAATACTGCCCTTCTGTCGGGAGGGAGTTGCCCTAGTTTTTCTTCGTAAACTCTCTCTGGCAGCAATGGGATAACAAAAGAAGAATCTGAGGGGCTGTGGTTCATCCACCATCCTTTGCCAACAAGCTCGGTTGGTAATAGGTCCTGGCTTAGAAGGTGAAAGTGCAGAAGCGTGAGATCAGCTCAGGACAGCAGTGGGTCTTGTCCAGGGAGAGGAACAGGACTCATTCAACACTCATTCACACACATTCACACACTCATTCAACAACGCTGCACCACCACGGACATGTAACGGGTGGGGGCCGTGCACCGCGTGCTTTCCAGGCTGTTGGTTGGTTCAGTGGAACAGGGGAAGATCCTTGGGGAACAGAGATCCTTGTCTTTGTGGAGCATACATCCCGGGTAGGAGACGAGCACTCAATAAGAAGCAGGATTTTGGGCAGGTGCCACGGTGTCCCAAAAGCTGTGACATGCTAACGGTTAGGGCAGGAATGCCAAGGACGTGTGTGGGGTGTGGGTTTCACCCGGCGGTGTGCCCTCTTCACCAAGACCAGGAGTGCATGCAGGCCATGGACGCCAGCTGGGTATCTGGGGCTGAGAATTCCAGGCGGTTCACGGCCAATGGGTAGGAGCAGCACACATGGCAGGCTCGAGAGAGTGAGGAGGTAGGTAGAGCGTGCTAAGCAGAGTGTCTGAGATGTTAGGATCATGTGGGTCCCCGTGGGAATCTTGGTTTTCACCTTGAAAGCGATAGCAAAGGTGAGGGTAGGCAGAAGAGGGTTGAGCCCCTGGTATGTGGAGTCAACTGGTTATTGTGCAAGTCAACAGCCCCGGGTCAACACAGAGTGCTTTTGTAACCATGTGTTTATTACATGGTGATCTCACGTTTTTCCTAAAAATGAATGGCTGGTCCTAACGTCATTGAGACAAAGCTGGAAATCCTGCTATCTGTGGTTCTCATCCCTGGAGAAGAATTAGAATCTCAGCTTACTGATGCCAGCACCCATCCCCTGAGATTCTAATCTCGCTGGTTTGGGAATGATCCCAAGAAATCAACATTGAAACCAAAACCAAAGCAGAGGAACGAAACCAACTCTCTAGGGGATTGCAATGGGCCGTCAGAGTTGACCAGTTCTCCATTAAATTTATGGATTTTCATTTTGAATTGATGGATGATAATTGTATATATTTGTGAGTTATGGTATGAAATTCCAGGATATATGTGTACAATGTGTAACGATGGCACCAGTGTATTTGACAAATCCCTCACCTCAAATATTTGTCATTTCTTTGTGTTCAGAACATTCGACATCCTCTCTACTAGCTATGTGGAAATATACAATGGATTGTGTAATAATTAGATTTTGAGAATTTATGTGAAATCCTCCAAAGGTAATATCAACTGTTAAGCCCAAAAGAGATAATGTGGTTAGAGATCTTAGGACATTTTCTATGGAATTGAAGCCTCCACTTAGAACACACCAGCCTGTGAAAATTCCCTACATCGTGTTTTTCTTACAGTTTCTGAGAGTAGGTTTAAAAATGCTTATTTATTTTTCATCTACTCATAAGGCAGAGCCAGAGAGAGATTTTTTTCCATCCGCTGGTTCACTCCCCAGTTGCCCCCAGCAGCCGGGGCTGGGTTAAGCTGAAGCCAGGAGCCAGGATCCAGGAGTTTGATCTGAGTGTCCCAGGAAGGTGGCAGGGAGCCATCACCCACTGCCTCCCAGGATGCCTTAGCAGGAAGCTGGATCAGAGGTGGAGCAGCTGGAACTCAAACCAGCACTCTGATGCGTGATGTGGGCAGTGGATTAACCCCTTGTGCCGCGACGTCCAGCCCTGAGAAAAGCTCTCAAGAGTTGGGATTTGGGAGTTTCTGAAAACGCCCTTGGTGAACTGGAGGTGCCAAATGCTGGCCCGGCCCCGAGTCCCCCTCCCTCGGTGCTGCTCCCCAGGTGGCAGGCCTTCCCTTCCATCAACAGTTAATGAAGAGCAAAGCACCTACTGTGTGCACACGACTCGCGCAAGGATCCGGTCAAGACCAAGCTGGCTGGTCAGAAGGAGTGCCCGGATCTGGTATTTCCATGCAGTGCTCCGCCTTCCTGCCCTAAGATGTCACCGCAGGTTAGGCCACCTCTGGTGACGCTCAGCCTGGAGCTGGTACCTTCCCAGTCGTCACAGATTCCTCACAGCTTCATATTCACTCGCATGTTTTTCCATGTCTATATTCACTTGCGTGTCGTGTTCACAGCAATCCTCAAAACCAGAGGCCATTTTCCACCCGCTTTGTACCTACGAGGAAACCCAACTTTAGAAACTGCCCCATTCACATAACCAGCGCCTTGCAGGAGCTGGTGCTGAGCCCAGGCCGAGTCCCCGGTCTGAGTGCCTTGGACCCCAGCAACAGCTTCCACATCCGATGTCATGCCTGTCACTGCTTCCAAAACGGGAGAAAGGCCACAGCCAGTTCTGATCGACACGTTCGCAAGAGAAAGTATTCTCAGGATTTGCATGCCCCTGATTCACTCTGAAAACCTGGGCATAGCAGCCCCTGGTTTCCCCCAGGGATGAGATGACAGAGACGGCAGCAGAGAGCACAGGTGACATCAGAGATAAAAGAAAATGCTTTGCGAACACCACTGGGCAGATTTTCTACCCCGAGAACGGCCGCCTGCCTCCTCGTTTTGACTTCATTTGCTCTTTGCTCTCAAAACTCCGGCAGCCGGAATTCCCTGAATGTCAGGGTGAGGGAAAGTGGGTTGTCGCCATGCTGGGTTGCCCAGATGGAACCAAGGAATCTGTGCTGGCCTCCAAATATCAACGGAGTATAATCAGCAGCTGCTAAGCTAATAGAAGTCAATTGAACAAAAATGTGGTAGGCTCGGCATTCATTTATTAAATACCTTATGTTTCCAAACACTGCTTTTCCTTTTTTTTTTTTTTTTGTAGTATTTTCTACACAAATGCTTATTTCTCAATTAAACATTCCCTTTAAACCCAAGGAATGAATTCTAAATCTTCATAAAGATGAATTAAAAATGAAACACCTCCAGTATAGTACATGTAATTACTGTGTTTTTGGTCACTACTGGTATTTACTGCTTAACATCAAAAACAAAGACACAGGGCCCGCGCTGTGGCATGGTGGGTGAAGCCGCCGGCTGCAGTGCTGGCATCCCAAATGGGTGATGGTTTGAGTCCTGGCTGCTCCACTTCTGATCCAGATGTCTGCTGTGGCCTGGGAAAGCAGTGGAAGATAGTCCAAATCCTTAGGTCCTTGCACCTGCATGGGAGACCTGAAAGAAACTCCTGGCTCCTGGCTTCAGATCAGCCCAGCTCCGGCTGTTGAGACCATTTGGGGAGTGAACCAGTAGATGGAAAATCTCTGTCTCTCTCTCTCTCTCTGTCTCTCTGTGACTCTGCCTTTCAAAAAACTAAATAAATCTTTAAAAAAAATTTTTTTCCCAATACACATCTGACTTTCTGGATTGGGCGAAATAGACCCTATAAACAATACTACAACACGGGCCAATAGCAACTCTCAGACCCTCCAGAGATCCCATAACAGCTTGAATTATGTATGGTGGTGTCTCACACACATTGGGCCATACGTAGTTCAACAAGTGGTGGAGTGACTCTTCACAACCAAATCCATAAGCCCCCAGTGACACATGCCGTGCCACCACACTAGCTGTCTGCCTATCCATTAAAGCAGTAACGGTTTTACAGCACAAACGTAGTCTCGTCCCACTTCACCAACATGTTCCAACAAGAAGAAAAGAGATTTTGACAGTCCATTTTAAACATTCAGTTCAGGAAGTGTGTGTTCGTTCATTAAGGCAGGGAGTACTATAAAGGTGGACAGGTTTCTAGAACAATGGTCATTGCTACAGCGCCTCAAACTCTGTGCTGCCTTCCTGAACTTGGAGGTTGTTTAGAAGTGTAGCCTTCCCAGTCTAACCAAATCTGTTGACTGTTGCTCTACGAATAGCTTTTTTTCAAACACTACCTTTCTTGGAGGCTGCAAAGTCTTCCTAGGGACATCTCGTGTGTCCCTGGGGCACCTAATCCCAAGATTTAACGGACTTTTGGAGGAAAGAATTTTTTTAAAAAGCTATTCCTTATGTCCATCAGGCAGGCAGAGGCGTGACTTTGTCACACCTGCGTGATGAAAAACCACGCTTGTCAACAGCAAATTTCTAAGTGGGCGGCCGTTATCAAAGACGTCAGCAGCGGCCTCCCAGGGAGCCAGAGAAACATGGCTTTATCTAAATGACCTCAGTAGTATGGCAGAGTGATTGCTCACTACCGGGCAGTGACGGTTCTCTTGTCATTTCCTGGACATTGCCTCCGCAGAATCAACTCCTAGGTAAGCTGCTGCTCTTAGCCTAGACTGGAACATCCTTGTCTCTCTTCCACTTGTAGCTGCTTTTCGCAAGCCTAGGAAACGGGCGATGGCATTTCTGACATTTCTGTTTTGTCTAAGAGCACGCTGTGCCTTAGAAACTCTGACGAATGCAGACGCACGCTGCGTGCAAACAAAACTCTGTGAGCCTTCCCCCGGCTGTGAATTTTGCCTTGCGTCTCACAAAGCACGCGGGGAGTGACTGCGTGCAGACAGGGCTGGCGGAGGCGTGTACAGCAGTGCCCCAGCTCTCCTTTTTCAGATCCCCCTGCTTTGAAAAGATGTTGATGATATGGTGAAACAAGGCGCTCTTGATGGCAGAAGGCGTGAGTATGTTGCTGCCACAGTGTGAACCCCTGGTACTGACTGACCAAGAAGAGATGTGACCAGCTGTTGCAGTGTGGTTTTTTTATTTTAAGATTTATTTTATTTATTTGAAAAAATAGAGTTACAGAGAGAGGGGATGAGAAAGAGACGCACACACCGAGATTTCTTTTCTTTTTTTTTTTTTTTTTTTTTTTTGACAGGCAGAGTGGACAGTGAGAGAGAGAGACAGAGAGAAAGGTCTTCCTTTTCCGTTGGTTCACCCTCCAATGGCCGCCGCAGACGGTGCGCTGCGGCCGGCACACCGCGCTGATCCGATGGCAGGAGCCAGGTACTTATCCTGGTCTCCCATGGGGTGCAGGGCCCAAGCACTTGGGCCGTCCTCCACTGCACTCCCAGGCCACAGCAGAGAGCTGGCCTGGAAGAGGGGCAACCGGGACAGAATCCGGCGCCCCGACCGGGACTAGAACCCGGTGTGCCGGCACCACAAGGCGGAGGATTAGCCTAGTGAGCCGCGGCGCCGGCCTGGACACACCGAGATTTCTTCCATCCACTGGTACACGCCCCCAAATGGCTGAAACCGAAGCCAGGAGCCTAGAACTCTGTCCAGTGTCCATCCGGGTCTCCCACGTGGGTGGCAGGGGCCCAAACATTTCAGCCACCTTCTGCTGCCTTCTCAGTCACAGGTCAGCAAGCAAAATGCCTTGAGCATCCCTAGAAACTGTTGCCATGACCTTTGTTCCGCACTGGTCTGCTTTTGCTCCAACTGGACCACTTCCACCTCTTAGTAGCCATTGCTCTGATTGTGCTTTGTCTTCAGATTGTACCAGCAACCTTGTATTTCCTCTCCTGTTTTAGTTCTTGTAAGAAATGCTTTGGGGCTGGCATTGTGGCCCAGCAGATAAAGCACTGCTTGGAATGCTGGCATTCCTTGTGGGTGCCTGTTCATCTCCCTGCTGCTCCACTTCCAATCCAGCTCCCTGCTAATAGCCTGGAAGACGTAGCAAAGGATGGCCCAAGTGCTTGGGTCCCTGCCACCTACATGGGAGACCTGGAGGAAGCTTCTGGCTCCTAGCTTGTGTTTGGCTCGGTCCTGGCTATTATGGCCATCTGGAGAGTGAACCAACAGATTCAAGATCAATCTCTCTCACTCTGACTTTCAAATAAATGAATAAATCTTTTTAAAAAAGAAAAGAAAAAGAAATGCTTCAAGATCTTGATCCTACTTGTTAAAAAATTTCCATTGAAGGCCCTGCTCTTATCTGCATCTGATCTGGATGCAAAGATTTGGCACCCATCAAGCAGAGTGCTCCCTCCACTTTTTTTCCCATCAGCGTTCTGTCAATCAAAGCAACTGAGATATTGACTATGGTTTCTACTGTTAATTGGTGGCCCTGGTCTACTTGGGCATGAACAAGATTAATTTCTTCCTTACAAATTGATGTGGCTCATGTGCTGCTGTGGGCTTTGCTGTAACATTGTCCCACTCCTTCTTATCCATTTGTAAGCTGTTGACTTCTTTAGGACACGGTCCCTATTTTTTTTTTTAATTTGGAAGCTATAGTCAGAGAAGGAGAAAGAGAGAAAGAAAGAGAGAGAGAGAGAGAGAGAGAGAGAGAGAGAATCTTCTATCTGCTGGTTCACTCCCCAAATGACCACATGACTGGAGCTAGGCTGGTCCAAAGCCAGGAGTTGGAAGCTTCTTCTGGGTCTCCCATGTGGGTGCAGGGGACCAAGCACTTGGACCATCTTCCACTGCTTTCCCAGGCACATTAGCGGGGAGCTGGGTTGGAAGTAGAGCAGCCAGGTCTCAACCTGGCACCCTTATGGGTGCCAGGCAGCAGCTTAACCCACCATGCCATCACACCAGCCCCTAGACACTTCTAGTAAAGCAACACTGATTTCACCATTCTTCTACCCATGCTTCAGCATAAACGTGATATTTGTTCTGCATCCGTTATTAGCAGAATTCCATGTTTCTCTGATGCTTGCTCATTTTCAACTGATGTCTTATCCTTCTTAGTGTCTCAGACTAGAGCCTAGTCAGACAGGATATAGCAAATTAGTACTAGTTTATTTTGGTGCAGAAAACCTGAAATCCATGTGTTTTTTTTTCCTAATGCACATTTTTCCAAGCACTTTGTGAAGACCCCTCATGTAGACTCCACTGTGCTTCATTCATGATGTCACTTTTTTATTTAATGAATGTATTTTTTCATAGATTCAACTTCAGGAATACACTGGTTCTTTCTCCCATACTCACCCCCCCCTCCAACCCCTATCCCACCTCCCTCTCCCTCTCCCATTTCCTTCTTCATAATGGTTTATTTTTAGTTTGACTTTATATACAGAGGACCATGCTAAGCATAAACTTCAACAATTTGCACCCCCCCACACACAACATATAGAATATAGTTTGGGAACAAAATTTGCAGTCAATTCTCATAGTACAACTCATTATGGACGGAGGTCCTATATGGGGAGTAAGTGCACAGTGGCTTCTGTTGTCCCTTTAACAATTAACACTCTTATTTGTGATGTCAGTGATCACTCGAGGCTCTTGCCATGGGCTGCCAAGGCTATGGAAGCCTTCTTTGACCATAGACTCCATCGGTATTTGGACACGGCCGTAGCAAAGTGGATGTTCTCTCCTCCCTTCAGAGAAAAGTACCTCCTTCTTTGATGGCCCCTTCTTTCCACTGAAGTCTCACAGAGATTCTCCATGTAGGATATTTTTTGCCACAGAGTCTTGGCTCTCCATGCCTGAAATGCTCTCACAGGCCTTTCAGCCAGACCAGGAAGCCTTAAGGGTTGATTATGAGGTCAGAGTGTTACTTACAGTGAATGTCATTCTAGGAATCTGCTGTGTGGACTGCTTCCCATGTTGGACTTTCCTTCCTTTTTAATTCTATTATTATTATCAGGCACTTGATGTGACTTATATGATCACTTTTGCACTCAAACCCATCTATTTATTGACTTTGAAATTTAATATGGTCATTTTGACAGTCAAGATGGCATTTAGACCACCAATTCTTATGGGTTTGGAGTCCTGTGACAGGTTTTAGGCTGTGCCCTTAGAATTAAGTCTGTAGGACTGTATGCAGAACTAGACTGCTTCACAGTTATAGACTACCTCCTCCCTCTCTTATTCTCCCTCTTACTTTTAACTGGGATATTTTTCCGATTGACTTAAAATACATATGGTTAACTGTATGTTACATGAGAAGTTCAACATATAGTATGAAGAAGAGAAAGGAAGAAAGGAAGAGATAAAGAGAGAAAGGAAGAAAGAAAGAAAGAAGAAAAGAGCAAAAAAAAAAAACCACAAAATAAAACAACACCGAAAGGATATACCAAATAAAAAGTAACAACAGTCAGGTCAAGGACTGTTCCAGTCATTGATTCTAGAGTGTCAGTTTTGCTTCTATAACTTTCATTTTAGGAGCACTATTAATTCTCCCAAATCAGGGAGAGCATATGGTATTTTTCTCTTTGGGACTGGGTTATTTCACTAAGTATGAGGTTTTCCAGCTTGCTCCATTTTATTGCAAATGACTGGATTTCACTCTTTTTTACTGCCATGCAATATTCCATAGTGTACATATCCCAGAGTTTCTTTATCCAGTCTTTGGTTGATAGACATTTAGATTCTTCCACGTCTTAGCTATTGTGAATTGAGCTGCAATAAACATGAGGTGCAGATAGCTCTTTTGTTTACTGATTTCATTTCCCTTGGGTACATCCCCAGGAGTGGGATGGCTGGGTCACATGGTAGGTCTATGTTCAGATTTATGAGCTATCTCCATACTGTTTTCATGATGTCACTTTTATCCACAGTGTCCTCCCTTCTCCCCTTCATAATTATGCATTTTATTCTTAGAGGATAGATTTAAAATTTTTATTTATTTTTGTGTTAGCTTATTAATTTATTATTTGAGAGACAGAGTGAGACAGATAGACAGAGATATCCCACATACAGCTTCACTCCCCAAACACCGACAACTGCCAAGTGGGGGCCAGGCAGAAGCCAGGAGCCCAGAACTCCATCCAGGTCTCTTCCGTGGATGGCAGGGACCCAAGTACTTGAGCCACCACCTGCTGCTTCTTTGGATGCGTATAGCAAGAAGGTGGAATTGGAAGTGGAGCCAGGACTCGAACCCAGGCACTCAGGTGTGGGATACAGGTGTCCCAAGTGTTATCCTAACTGCTGCACAAAGTACCCACCACATACACATTTGAAAACAACCTTAAACCTTATCTTCTTTCTTTGAATTCTATTCCATCCCTTAAGTAAGTAAATTAACCTTACTTAACACATTCACCATTGTGTTTTTCTGTTTCCTGTGGTTTTTAAAGTCAATTTCCATGCCTCACATGAGTTGTAGTTGTTGTTTTATGCTTATGTTCCTAATATTTCTAGCCCCTTGAGGGAAAACACCATTACCCCTTACCTGTGTGCCCAAGTACCTGGCATATAACTTAATGAGTCCATACTGAACCGAAGAGATAGTCACATTGAGCATTCTAACTTCTTTCTCACATACTCTTTTAAAGCGAGGCATGAATAACTTTTTATAGGGCTACTTTTCTCATATAATAGTCCCCATATGGGATGCCGGCATTGCAGGTAGAAGGTTAACCTGTTATGCCACAATGCTGGCCACAACAAACCTTCTCAATATCTCAAAATATTATCAGCTAAGGAAAGCTTCGGTTCTGTCACTGGACTGTATCCAAAGAGGACTGACTGTGATGGTGACAACGTAAAACCAAGCTATAAAGTTTGTTTAGCTAGAAGAAAGTAAAACTTAAATATCATGAGATTTGAAGAACTATCACAAAAAAAGGAAGAACAAATGTTTTCTTGCTGTTTTTATTTAAGCTGATAGAAGTAGAGTCTGTAAGAGTACCACATTACAGAGGCAGAGAAATGCTCAGAGAGAGAGAGAGAGAGAGAGAGTGAGAGAACTAGGTTTTATTTTCAGATTTCCTATGATTTCTTCTAACTGGCCAGAGGGAAAGCTCTAGACGACATTTCAGGTCCTTTCTAACTCCAGATTCCATGATTCCATGTCTGGATGCTACTTCTACTCAGAAGCGAGTGAGTGAGTGGTAGAAATAATGACTCAGCTCCAAATAGAATCCTATTAGCATTTTTTTTTGGTTGTCATTGCTTTTCAACCTTCAGCTTCTTAAAAGAAAATCCCACAGCATCACACAGACGATAGATCTCCTTGAATGTCCTCAGATCAGACAGCAGCCGTGTTACACACCCCGCCTCAAACAGGAGTCTGCATTTTCCTACAGAAGCCACTGCACACCATTTGTTGGCCTCCTCCACACACACACACAAACTCAGTCAAACCCAAATAACACAATCTGGGTCTTGCCGACAGGCCAGACTTAGTACCTTCCATGCTTCCAGATACTGTTGTACCATGGTCTGTATTTGTTACTGAACCAACAGCTTGGTGGACATATCTGTTTCTCGTCCAGAGAAACATTTTCCAGGATTTGAGCTGGGAGTGATTTCATGAGCAGGGAGAAAGAGAATGCAAATGAGGGTTTACTCTCCGGAAGTAAATGATAGCTTGGGAATTAGAAGGCTACTCAGTTTGGTAGGCACTGTGAGTCTCTCTCGTGAGTCAATTCTACTTTTGCAGCAGTACCCAGCCCCCACGGACAAAGGTAGTGCACTTCCACAAAGAGGCACTGGCCATGTCACGGGGCCCAGTGGTATGTCCAGTATCGGCTCACAGACCTCTTGCTCCTGATCCATTCGCTTCTATGAAATGCTGACATTGCTTTGTTCCTTTAAAGATTTGGAGGTCAGAAACCATTTGATGGCAAAATAGATCCCACGTATGTGGACATCCAGGTACGAAGAGAAGACAGTCTGTAAGGAGACTACAACTCTCAGTGGGTGTGCTACAACTCAAGAGTCAGCAACATAGCTGCACTTCCAGACCTATCAGAGCCAAAGAATCAGAAGCCAATCTCCCTCCGGTAGCCTGTGTCAGTAGTTCACTCATCCACCAGCTGCACTAGAGAGACCAGTGAGCATCATTTTTCTCTAGCGGTCCACGTTCTCATGGGGAAGACAAGACTCCTCTGCTGGGGCTGGACAGATTGTCAGGCATTTGTAATAGACACACACCATGTAAGAGTATGGACAGGTGACAGCATTGGTTTATAGCACGGCCATGAATTTTTTTTTTAAGATTTATTTTATTTATTTGAAAGACAGAGTTACAGAGAGAGATAGAGCTAGAAAGAGAGGTCTTCCATCCGCTGGTTCACTCCCCAGATGGCTGCAACAGCCAGAGCTACGCCAATCTGAAGCCAGGAGCCAGGAGCTTCCTCCAGGTCTCCCATACGGGTGCAGGGGCCCAAGGACTTGGGCCATCTACCACTGCCTTCCCAGGCCACAGCAGAGAGCTGGATTGGAAGAGGAGCAGCCGGGACTGGAACCGGCGCCTATATGGGATGCCAGCACTGCAGGCCAGGGCTTTAACCCGCTGCACCACAGTGCCGGCGCCATGGCCATGATTATGTTGATGATCTGAGGCAGCAATATTTCCCCCCTTCTTTATTGAATGAAACAAAAAGTGCAGGTGAACCATGTAGCAGGATTCTTTGGTTAACCCAGAGCTAACAAACTGGGGAATGAGAAAGTCAGAAACTACCTGAAAATTAGAAGCTTGTGTGGCACGGAAAGCATGGGGCCACTGTTACTCCCAATAACTGAACATCTTAGGAACAAGAGCTGAGTGATGGAGGACGTGGTCATGGGATCCAGGACAGCCTGTAGCAGCTCCACCTCCTTCTCTCACTGGACTGCATCCAGAGAGCACCGACTGGAAGAACGAACGTGCGCTTCGTAAAACCCGCGGTGGGAAACTCTGCACCTGCCAGCTGTTTTCAGGTCACTCTCCAGGGAGGAGGTTCTCCAGAACCGACATCGTAACACGCTTTGGGTTCATTCCATTGGGATTAACTGTTCGCTATGATTTTATATCTTCTAAAAACCTTTCAGTATTATTCAGAGAATTGCTTACTTAAACTATAATGGGCTCATAGAAATATTTGAACTATATTATTTAAACTATAATGGGCTCATAGAAATATCACATTTCAGATCTGTGCATAATAAATATCTTTTATTTTCTCTTAAATTAAGAAATACTAACAAAATAAAGATAATACACATAACAGATACATATAAACACCCTCTATCCAGAATAAATGAAAGCAAACATTTTGCCATATTTTTCCACATCACTCATTTAAAGAAATAAAACATTAGGGGCCAGCGCTGTGGCGTAGTGGGTTAAGGCCCTGGCCTGAAGCGCCGCCATTCTATATGGGTGCTGCTTCTGGTCCCGGCTGCTCTACTTCTGGTCCAGCTCTCTGCTGGGGCCTGAGAAAGCAGTGGAGGATGGTCTGGGTCCTTGGGCCCCTGCACCTACGTGGGAGGCAGGGAGGAAGCTCCTGGCTCCTGGCTTGAGATTGGCACAGCTCGGGCCATTGCAGCTATTTGGGGAATGAATCAGCAGGTCCTCTCTCTGTCTGTAAAAAAAAAGAAAAAAAAAAAGAAATAAAACATTATACTCAGCTCCCAATAACCTCTCAGGGCTTTGCTTCTCTAGAGAGCACCCTCTTCATCTAGGAGTAAATATCACTTTCAAGTATGTTTTTATCCTTTTTTATTTGCACCTGCATTTCTCTTGTTGTAATGTAAAAATACGAAGCTTCTGCTTCCAACTTTTGAATAAATGGTATTGCATTCTAGTTCCTTTCTGCCACTGGCCTTTTCAACTCATTCACGTT
Organism: Oryctolagus cuniculus; assembly: GCF_051225735.1. Classification (NCBI taxonomy): domain Eukaryota; kingdom Metazoa; phylum Chordata; class Mammalia; order Lagomorpha; family Leporidae; genus Oryctolagus; species Oryctolagus cuniculus. Next base: position 105,918,819 of record NC_142879.1, read on the forward strand.
CAATGTAATATACAATATTTATTTATTGACAAATATGTAATTTAAACATTTATTGGTATATACTAATATTTACTGATGTCTTCCTTTGGGTACCTATGGCACCAGATCCTTCAAGCCTGCTGCTATCCCAGGGCCCTGCTTAGTGTCCATTTTTCTGGGGAGAGCAGTCTCAAACGTGAGCCACCTGACTCCACTGCACCTGTGACCTGCTGGAGCTGGCGGGCGTGAGCCAGTGGCTGGCACTGCCCTCTGCATAGCTCCCCTTGACCGCCCAGTTAAATGGCTCCCCATCTAACTTCCACTAAAAAATCCCGTGCTACCTCTGCCTTCAAACTTGTCTCTTCCTATTTCTAACCAGAGCTTCCATAACAGCCTGTGCAATGGAACGTTTGGGTCACTGCGGCATCCTGTCTAGGGAACCTTTTCAAGCATTTTGCCCCTTTCTTGGGTAGGTGGGGGGTGGGGTAGAGTTGAGTAGGGCAGGATTGCATGTATTCTTGTTAGGCGGATCTGTTGCCCTTTATCTTCTGAGTGGAGTTCCACTTCTCCAGTTCCTTGTTTGCCTTTTAAACGTTTCTTGGCTGTCATTTGTCTAACAGACATTTTCAATTGTAACGCCGTCTGATTCATTAAGTCTTACTTTGTGGCTTTTATTTTTTTCTCTTATTTAACACGCCTTCCTCTACTACAAAATCACCTTATTTTTATGTTTCCTCCATGGAGTTTTCCATTGCATGTCTTGGTCCGCCACAAATCTGTTGTTTGGCCTTGGTTACATCGCTTTGACCCCCTGCCCTCAGTCTGTTCGTAAAAGGGGGTGGTGAAGGAACCTACCCAAAGGTCCTTGGAAGGAGTCCAGTGTGTTGCACACTGAAACAACACCTGGGACACGGTAAGGGCCACGGGAGTGTTAGCCATTCTTACCAAGACTAGAAGCAAGAGTATTGCAATCATTTAAGTCATGGGTAGTTAACATATGCTGAGATCTAGGCCATGTTAAAAGGAGCACAGTAATACTGAATCATTAGAGACTGTGTCAGAAATATATCCAGTATGAAGTGCCAACACACACAAATGATAGTTGGAAATTAAAAACATCATAGTCATAATAAGGTAAGTTTTAAAAATTCAGCTGTGGAAAACAATTATAAACTTAGGTAAAAAATAAAAATAGGTATGAGCTATAAGCACCCCGCAAATGACACACAAAGGTTTAAAGCAGGGGTGGGCATTTGGCTAGCAGTGAAGTCGCTGCTTACGACGCCCACCTCCCATATCAAAGTGGAGTGCCGGGTTCCAGTCCTGACCACACCAGCTCCCAGTTAATACGCATCCTAGGGAGTCAGTAGCTGTTAGCTCAAGCACTTGGGTCCCTGCTACCCGTGTGAGTGAACTGGATTGAGTTCCTGGCTCCTGTCTATGGTCTGGCCCAGCCCTGGTTGTTGTTGTAGTCATCTGGGAAGTGAACCAGCAGAGGGAAGATATCTCTCCCTGCCCCCCCCGCCCCTAATTTGCCCCGTGCCTCTCTGCCTTTGAAATAAAACGCACAAAGAACAACATTTCATGTAAGAAGATTTAAAGCAAATGTTTGGAAAAGGTAAGCTGTGAATATGCTGACATGAAGTAAGTTGCATAGATATCATTGTATCTGCAAAGTACAGTTTAATCCAAAGTGTGTAGATAAGTGCAAAGGAGGAAACTACATAAAAAATAGAAGTAAAACCTACCAAGTGGACATCACGATCATGAACTTGATTATTCTAACCAGGTAGCTTTACAATACATAAAATCCTGACAAGAACAGTAAGAAAATAGCCAAATCACAACCGTAGTGTGAGATGTTAATGTATTTCTAACAGAAGCCAAAAAACAAAACACAAAAAAACTTTGAGGGGGTTTGTAGATGGTTGAAGCACAGAATTGCCAAGGCTGCCCTACCCTTCCTCTCTGCCTCAGACACACCTGTGGCTCTGAGTGCACGTGGCAGATATATAAAACCTGATCACGCGCATGTCAGAGTTGCAGTGAATTTCGGAGAATTGATATTACCTAACCATATTCTCTGACAACAAAATAAGACACTTTTCAGAAACCCAAAGACACATCCCTAAGTAACTCATATGTAAAGAGAAAAACAGGGGGCTGGCGCTGTGGCACAGTGGGTTAAAGCCCTGGCCTGAAGCGCTGGCATCCCATATGGCCGCAGGTTCTAGTCCCGGCTGCTCTTCTTCCTATCCAGCTCTCTGCTGTGGCCTGGATGCAGTGGAAGATGGACCAAGTCCTTGGGCCCCTGCACTCGTGTGGGAGACCCGGAAGCAGCTCCTGGCTCCTGGCTTCAGATTGGTGCAACTCTGGCCGTTGCGGCCATCTGGGGAATGAACCAATGGATGGAAGACCTCTCTCTCTCTGTCTCTACCTCTCTCTGTAACTCTGTCTTTCAAATAAATAAAATAAATATTTACAAAAAAAATAAAGAGAAAAACAAAATATGCAGAACCACCACATTTGAAATTCTTCAAAATTCAAGAGTCAGAGAGTAAGAGAGCACCTATCTACTAGTTTATGCCCCCAGATGTCTGCAATGACAGGGCTGGGGATGGGCCCACGCCAGGAGCCAGAAACTCAGTCCAGGTCTTCCACAAGGGTGGCAGGGATCCACGTACTTGAACCATCACCACTGCCTCCCAAGCTCTGCATTAGGAGACAGAGCTGAGAACCTAGGAAGGGAATACTGGCATCTTGACTGCGAGGCTAAATGCCTAGGCCAGCATTATGTGTTTTTTAGAACAGGAAATGTGCTTCAAACAGTCGGCAGAGGTAAATGCATAGCCTTAAAAGCACTTGTTAAAAAAATAAATCAGGTAAATAATGAACTCATACACTGAGATCAGACTATAGTAAACCTCATTAAATTAGGAGGATAAACTCAATGAAGAAAAAAAGCAGAAACCCATTAATAAAAACAAAACAGAGAATTAGCCTTGTCTCCCACCACTCGTTCTAAATTAAACCCAAGATTCCTTGTGGGCAGACTTCATTTGGCCAATTTATTTGGCAAGTGCAGTTTAATGGAGTCAGAGCAGGAATGAGGCAACGAGGGTAGAAAATCAACCACAGGGAGCAAGCAGCTGATTTCTAGAAAGGGCTTTTAAATGGCAAATGATCTTCTGCAATTATGGGAATGCATTCCCTCATCTGCTCGGCAGAAAGACGGGAAGTACGGTGCACAGCCTGGCCTCTGCCAGTGCTGCTAGCTCCAGCCTTTCACAGCGAAGGCCCCTGGTCCACCAGAGCGCAACAGCTGCACCCCAGCTCAGCATAAATACCCCTGGCAGGCGCCCCCTGGGGTGCCTCTGCCAACCATGGGGTGAGCTGGGGGCCTTAGCAGCAGCCTTCATTCTGTGGCATTGGCCGGGGAGTGGCTGTGGCTGGCAGATGGGGCTCAGTGGATCCTGCCTGGGAGGAGCTCGCTGGCCAATTTCTGCAGGGTTTGCCCTTTTCTTTCGCAAGCGTTCACAGCGCTGGGCAGGAATTTCTCTGAGCTGTAATCCTCTTCTTGTCTGGCAGATGGCTTGGCAAGTCACTCTTCTGCCCATAATCCAAGGAGAAGTGGCACTAGCGGTCAGTGACTTCCTGACACACTGAGTTTCTGCAGGAGAACAAAATCACATGCAATCATAGATTTGTTTTTCAAGAGGGAGATCGGCTTAGTGTTTCAGGGTTACAGAGCAAGGGAACCGGGTATGACCGTGGCTGTTGAAGCCCCTTGGGCTGTGTGTGTGTGTGTGATAGGGAAAACAGTGGTTTATCAGGTTGTAAATCAACTGTGTTCATTTGAATAAGAAATTACCGTCAGGGGGGCATTGCTCAGATAGATGATAGCTGCGTTAGCATAAAAGCAAATTGTATATCTAAAAGGCTCAGGGGGTAATCATTTATCCATATGCATAGGTGTCTGGGTGACATTATCCATTTGTCAGCAAGTCAGGTATTTGTCATGTTCAAGGAAACCAACTATTTTCTTATTCTGGAAAGTGTAATGAGTGTGCATTTCCTTGCACAAACGCTTCGAGTCAGTTAGAATAGTTCATTAGTTCAAAGTGCCGGAATTCTCTGGAAACCAGCTCAAGAAGCCCGTCGGCAAGGTGAAGGGACACATTTACTCGCTCAAACGCCCTCGAGAGCCGTGTGAGCCGGCGCCAGTGCTGCTGCAGCCACAGGCACCACGGTCCTCACAGAGGCCATGGGAAACAAAACTGATGTTTATGAGCCTTTCCTTCTTTAGCTGCATTAAACAGACCTGGTTTTCGGTTTTTAAATATGCTGTTCAAGCGAAAGTTGCCGATTGCAGAAAAAAAACACACAGTAAGGAGAGGCAGGGTTATTGTAGTAATATGCAGATGACTTAGGGCAAAAGAATAGTGGGCATCATGCAAGTGGCAGATAAAATCCAGTAGCCGAGAACTACATTTAGGGTCTCTGTCTCTGTCTCTCTGTGTCGCTCCACCCCCCAATCCCTGCCTTCCTTTCCCTCTCAATGGCCACCGCGGCCGGCGCACCGCGCTGATCCGGAGCCAGGAGCCAGGTGCTTCTCCCGGACTCCCATGTGGGTGCAGGTCCCAAGGACCTGGGCCATACCTTCCTTTTCTCCCCTCTTCTTCCCACCCCTCACCTATTTCTCTGTGTTGATTTCTTTCTCATCTCACTTTTTCTATTCCTCATTGGTGGGGAACCTTTCATCTGCCAAGGGCCATTTAGATATTTATAATATCAATCATGGGCTACATAAAGGTATCATCTTAAAAAGTAGCCTACTGGGGCCAGTGTTGTGACATAGCAGGTTAAGCCGCCACCTGTGACTCTGGCATCCCATATGAGTGCCAGCTGAGGCCCTGGCTGCCTCACTTCTGATCCAGTGCCCTGCTAATGTGACTGGGAAATCAGTAGAATGTGAGGTCTTCCACCCACTGGTTCCCTCCCCGGATGGCTGCAATGGCCAGGGCTGGGTCAGGCCAAAGCCAGGAGTCAGGAGCTTCTTCTAGATCTCCCATGTGGGTGTCAGGGGCACAAGCTCTTGGGCTATTGTCCGCTGGTTTTCCCAGACCATGAGCAGAGAGCTGGATAGGAAGTGGAACAGCTGGGACACAAACTAGCACAGTTTGGTATGTTGGCACTGCAGGTGGTGGCTTTACCCACTATGCCACAGAGCCGAACTCCGTCACATTGCTTTTAAGACAGTTGCAAAGTGCGAGCATTTTTTGGCTTTCTTGCATCAGTCATCTTATTTTAAGGCCTCTAAAGTCTCATGTAGCAAAATCATAAATATGCATGCTAGTTTACATTTTTGAATCCTTGAACAAGAAGCGAGGACAGGGGCATCCCAAACAGATGTACAATTAGCCCAATGTTCCTGTTTCTCCAAAAGTATATAAACGAATAGAGGCAGAAATACCCAGGACAAAACCTGTCCGTAAAAGCACACAGCTCTTTGTATGTGACGACACCATCATTTTCAAGGGCAGACAGAAGTAAATGAGCTTCAGTGGAGGCCGAAGACGCTTCCATGAGACCCGAGAGTCCTTTTCTGATGGTAGACAGCCTCAGAGTGAGGAACAGAGAGAGAGTGGTTTCTAAGAATTAGCTTAGCCGGTTGCTCTCCACTGCCTTGGGACCAATATCCCACTCAGAGAGGCCCTGTTCCTTTCTGTTCCCTCTCCTGGCATCATTGATCAAAACCACAGTCATTCACTGTTACCCAGCAGCCCCACATAGCATGGGTTTCTCCATGAGGATCTGGTCCTCACTGTTGCATCCCAGAGCAGGTGCGACCCCCTCTCCACCTGGCACAGAAGACTCCTTTTCGGAGCGCTGGGTGGAGTCCTGGCTGCTCTGCTTCCAATCCAGATCCCTGCTAATGTGCCTGAGAAAGCAACAAAGGTAGTCCAACTGCTTGGGCCCCTGCCACCCACATTAGAGACCTGGATGGAGTCCCTGGCTCCTGACTTTGGCCTGGCCCAGTCCTGGCCACTGGGGCCATTTAGGCAGTGAGCAAGCAAATGAAAGATCTGCATGTGTGTGTGTGTGTGTGTGCCTCTCACTCTCCTTTGGAGTAGATTAAAATAAATCTTAAAAAAACAATTGGCCTGGCTGGCGCTGCAGCTTAATAGGCTAATCCTCCGCCTGCGGCACCGGCACACCGGGTTCTAGTCCCAGTTGGGGTGCTGGTTCTGTCCCGGTTGTTCCTCTTCCAGTCCAGCTCTCTGCTGTGGCCCAGGAGTGCAGTGCAGGATGGCCCAAGTGGTTGGGCTCCTGCACCCGCATGGGAGACCAGGAGAGGCACCTGGCTCCTGGCTTCAGATCAGCGTGGTGCACCGGTCGCAGTGCGCCAGCCGCAGCGGCCATTGTGGGGTGAACCAACGGAAAAGGAAGACCTTTCTCTCTGTCTCTTTCTCTCTCACTGTCCACTCTGCCTGTCCAAAAAAAAAAAAAAAAGGCCTGAAAAAATGTTTTGGTACTGTGGGAGCGTAGACCACCTCCTAACTTCAAAAGTCTAAATCTCACTTTTCAACATTCAGAAGATTAGTTTGAGTCTTACTGACTCACCTGCTTGGTGAACTTGGACCAGTCATGAGCTCTCTGTATCTCAAGTATCATTTGCAAAGGAAAGGATAATTGAAGCCATCTGATATTGTTAAAACACAGATGCAATCCTGTCTCTTCCTTTAAAACAATAAGTCAGCTTCTCCACAAAACAAAAATGGCCCTGCTGGAGCTGGGCCCTGGCTCCTCTCCCCTTCATTTCCCTGCCCCCTCACCTCCATGCCATAGCCACAAGGAAGTGCATATGGTTTCCCAAACACTCACCCATCCATTCTCAGCAAGAGAGTAGCTACTGCATGCCAGCACTGGGCCAGCACCATCAGGCCTACACAAGGTCAGCATTCAATAGGAAGCTATGGCCGCGCCGTGGCTCACTAGGCTAATCCTCCGCCTTGCGGCGCCGGCACACCGGGTTCTAGTCCCGGTCGGGGCGCCGGATTCTGTCCCGGTTGCCCCTCTTCCAGGCCAGCTCTCTGCTGTGGCCAGGGAGTGCAGTGGAGGATGGCCCAAGTGCTTGGGCCCTGCACCCCATGGGAGACCAGGATAAGTACCTGGCTCCTGCCATCGGATCAGCGCGGTGCGCTGGCTGCAGCGCGCCGGCCGCGGTGGCCATTGGAGGGTGAACCAATGGCAAAGGAAGACCTTTCTCTCTGTCTCTCTCTCTCACTGTCCACTCTGCCTGTCAAAAAAAAATAGGAAGCTATGCCACAGGGCGGGTATGCTGGGTTGAGATCGCATCAGTGCCCACAGCTAAACCCCATTAAACACACGCTCTTCTAACAAAAGAAAGAAAAACATCCAAAGAGAAAGCCGCTGCCCTATAGAGACTGCCACTGTTTCAGAGTAGGGAGAATCCTGCTGAATGACTTAGTCTCTCTTCTTATCTATTTCTGCTTGAGGCAAGGAGACAGGCAGGTGTCCACAGGAAGGCTTGAAATCAACACCCTCTAAGGGCAGGAGTAAATAATGTTCCCTTGAAAAGGCCAAGTTGGGGGCTGGCACTGTGGAGTAGCAGGCAAAGCCGCTGCCTGTGACACCACCCATGTGGGCACTGGTTCACGTCCCAGCTGCTCCACTTCCGATCCAGCTCCCTGCTAACGCACCTGGGAGAAGTTGGCTGAAGTACTTGGGCCCCTGCGCCCCTTGGCAGCTTAGCCCACTGTGCCACAATGCCAGCCCTGAGAAGCAGGGCTTTTCACACAAGCTGCCTGTGTACGCACACCTGGGTGTGTATAAGATTTCAGAATGCAATCCACAGCTTGGAGAGTAAGGCTCCTTGGGGTAGCAGTGGCTTTCTCACAGTGAGAATGGGGACAAGAGCACAAGTCAGGCTGTGTCCCTGGTCAGCTGAGACCACCTGCAAAGCCTGGAATGACAAGTCCCTCACCCCCGAACACGGCTCAGAAGCCCCTGGGGAAGCTGTAGGCACAGGGGTCACATCTTAAACGCCTCGGCTTGCAAGCCTTGCGTATGCTCTTACCGCACGCTTGCTGACCTGACAGTGCAGCGACAGGGCACCCTTCTCAGCCAGCCAGCTGCTGTCTGTCACCAACTGCTTTCCGGGATCTGTTCTGTGACAGACACAACCCCACCATGTTGGGTGCCAAGGTTTGATTTGAAACCAAATGGAAAAGAACCACACGGCTGGTCGTGATCCAGGTGTCTCTGGATTTACCCTGCTGTCCCTTGTTGCCATCAGCGAGAAAGGAACGGGAGCTCAGAGGTGAACCGCCCGTGCGAGGGTCACGTGCTCGATTGGAGAGCAAGAACAGCCTGTGAAAACGAACCCAGACGCTGACAATGTACACACAGAAAGTCTGAAGAGAACAGAGCAACAGACTAGTGTAGCTTTTTCGTGAGTAGCTTAGATTATCTAATGAGCAAAAATCTTGACAAAGTGCATCCAGCGGCAGATGGCCGTCAGCGAGTGGGTTCAGCGCGTCCACCCCACTCCTCAACGCGAGCCAGGCATGCGGAATGCCTGCTTGCTTAATTAACCCTATTGTCTCTATTCATCGTATAATAAGGACAACCGCTTCAGAGTCCATTCTGAAAACATGGAATTCACACCCTGCCGCAGCTGGGCTGTGCACCTATCTCGTGTGGGCGATTGCAACCGTCCTTTATCATGCAGAGTCAAGTGTCCAGGCGCACAGCACCAGCCCAGCCATGGTGCTATTCCAAATGCAATAGCAGGACCACACATCCATAAGCTGGAATCGACTATTGCAAAGGAGTTCTTTCTCTGGGCAGGAAAGCATTTATACAAACACTTAATGAAAGCGAAACTGCGAAAGAACAAATCAGCTGTCTCTTCCCAGCCCCTCCTTCCTCAGCCAGGCGCCCGCTCTGCCGTTCACTCCTCCCTGTCTGGCCCAGGAGCTGCCAGCAGAATCAGCAAAGAGTTAGCTATGGGCACAGCATTAAAGGAAGCACCCAGGGAGGGCAGAGTGAGGAAGTGACCTGGGCAGAGGGGCAGGGACTTCTAATCATCATAAGGATAAAAAAAACGACCCATGGAGCTTGGGAATGAGGACGCAAGGCATGGCAAGGACACGTGGATTCTACGGCATAGGCTTCTTAGGAGATTAGTGTTTCCCAAACACAGGAATATGAATAAATCTTTGAAGGAAGGTTAGGGAAGCCTATGTGAGACCCAGACTTATAGCGTATTACCCTATTCTAAGAGCAGAGGGTAATGACGTCTTTCCTTGGCATGGAAAGAGAAATAAAATATCTTGTTAAAAATATGTATGCATTTATTTATTTGAAAGAGCAACAGAGAGAAAAAAAGAGAGAGAGATATCTTCCATCTACTGGTTCACTCCCCAAACTCAACAGTCAGGGCTGGTTCAGGCTAAAGCCAGGAGCCTGGAACTCAATCTGGGCCTCCCACATGGGTGGCAGGGACCCAGGGACTTGGGGCACCTTACACTGCTTTCCCAGGCGCATTATCAGGGAGCTGGATCAGAAGTGGAGCATCTGGAACTTGAACCAGCACTCTGATATGGGATGCCGGCCTAGCAAGTGGTGGCTTAAAATTACTGCACCACAATGCCAACCCCAGAAATAAAATATCATTATACTAAGTGTACTAAAGAAAGAAAATGCAGGCATTTGGCACGGTGGTTAAATCACTGCTGGGGCTGCCTTCATTCCGGGAATGCCAGGTTCAAGTCCCAGCTACACCACTTTCAGTCCAGCTCCCTGCTAATGCACAGCTGGGAGGCAGCAGGTGATGGCTCAAGTACTTGGGTCCCTGCCACCCATGTGGGAGACCCGCAGGCAGTTCAAAGTTCCCGGCTTCAGCCTGGCCAAGCCCTGGCTGTTGTGGACACCTGGGGAGTGAAACAGCAGATGGGACATCTCTCTCTCTCTTTCTGTCTCTCTGCCCTTCAAACCAAGTGGGAGAAAAAAAGAAATAAGAGACTAGAAGGTGATGTAAGGGAAATGGCAACTCTTACTCCATATGAAAGGGATTAAGGTTAACTGAGTAAGAATGAAAGAACAAATTTACAAGTGGCTTAAAGAAGTAAACCAAGGACCAAAATGACATGGACCGTGGCGTAATTTCACATGAAAAATAAATTAAGGAAATCCTTCTGGTTTCCTTTCTTATTTGTCGGGGAGTTCGGATCCTTTAAAATGTTAGTTTATTGTAATGTAGAATTGCAGAATTAGTTGTTATGAGTAAAAGGAGAGTTAATAAGTCAAAACATTGATACTGGCCGTGTACGAGCGGAAAACAGCCAATCTGGATTTCTGCATTGTTGTGTTGACACTCACGTGTATTTTCTATTTTTGTCCCCAGAATGTCAGTTAGGGCGGCTGTACTGTGAAGCATTTCTTCGGCTTCCTTCCTTCCTTTTTTGCATAGTAGTTTCTTCAGGATTCTTTGAGCAGTTTTGCTGTGTACACAAGGGGGACCCACATAGATAATTCACACGCAGACATTTGTAAAGGCCCATCCACACATCGTAAAAATTACCGTGCAGCTTATCATAAAATGCAAAGTTTCACTTTTCTCCCAGTAAATGGACAGATAATATTGCAGTGATAATTTGAAGCCTGAGCACACAATAAAACGGGCCAATGGCTGCTAGAGGGAAGAAAAAATATTCTTCAATATTAAATTGTTCCAAGAAATAATTGTAGAAATGGACAATAATTTAGGTACAGTGATGCACACCATGATTTTATTTATAAGAGTGAAAAATAGAAATAATATAAATATTTAACAGTGGAAAGTTAATGAAACAAATTATCTTTAAGCTTATAGTGGCACACTGTGGCCCATTCAAAAAATGCCTTTATTAACACTTATAGATGTTGGCAAACATTAGCTGTATATTCTTAGATGAAAAGTCAGGTTGGGGCTGGCGCTGTGGCGCAATAGGTTAATCCTTCTCCGTACAAGCACTGGCATCCCATTTGGGTGCTGGTTCAATTCCCGGCTGCTCCTCTTCTGATCCAGCTCTTTGCTTTTGGCCTGGGAAAGCAGTGAGAGGTGGCCCAAATGCTTGGGGCTCTGCATTCATGTGGGAGACCCCAAAGAAGCTCCTGGCTCCTGGCTTCTGATCAGCCCAGCTCCAGCCATTGCAGATGGAAGACCTCTCTCTCTGTCTCTCCCTCTCTCTGTAACTCTGCCTCTCAAATAAATAAATATTTTTTAAAAAATAGGTCAGGTCATAAAACAGTATATACAGCCATATGGAAAGTTCCTTTCTTTTTTTTTTTAACTTTTATTTAATGAATATAAATTTCCAAAGTACGATTTATGGATTACAATGGCTTCCCCCCCATACCGTCCCTCCCACCCACAACCCTCCCCTTTCCCACTCCCTCTCCCCTTCCATTCACATCAAGATTCATTTTCGATTATCTTAATATACAGAAGATCAGCTTAGTATACATTAAGTAAGGATTTCAGCAGTTTGCTCCCACACAGAAACATAAAGTGAAAAATAATAGATGATTTTTTACTTAAAAGGCAGAGCGACAGAGAGAGAAGTAGCAATAGAGAGATTTTGCATCAGCTGGTTCACTCCTCAGATGGCTGCAACAGCTAGGGCTGGACCAGGCTGAAGCCAGGAGCCAGGAACTCCATCTGGGCCTCCCACGTGGGTGGCAGGAACCCAGTACTTGGACCATCATCTGCTGACTCCCAGGCATCTTAGCAGGAAGCTGGATCAGAAGTGTGCAGAAGCCGGGATTTGAACCAAACATACTATTATGGAATGCTGATGTCTGGACCCACAGCTTAGCCTGCATGCCATAATGCCCTTCATTTTTGTTTGCTCTTGTTTTAAAACAAAGCCCATGCGTGCATACCCCCACACCACCTCCACCACATGCAGCTAAAACTGGCAAACTGGGAAGGAATGTACCATAATTTCACTGCTGGTTATCCCTAAGAGCGAGATCACAAGGAATCTTGGTAAGTAATCTTGCAAAGTTTCTACAACAATAGGGTAACAATTTATAATGGGAGAAGGGTGTGGCACCCATGGGACACCTGCATGCCATATCAGAGTACCTAGGATCAAGTCCTGCCACTATGTCTGAGCCCACCTCCTACTAATGTGCACCTTGGGAGGCAGTGGGTGATGTCTCACATACTTAGAACTGCCTTTGACCTGGTCCACCCCTGGCTGTTGCAGGCATTTGGGGAGTGAAGCAGCAGATGGAAGATCTCTCTTTCTTTTTCTATCTCTCTGTCACTCTGTCTTTCAAATAAAAATAATCAGAAACCAAAAAAAATTGGTATTTAAAATATTTTCCTCACCAGAAAGTAGACATGGCTCAGAGAGTTGAGAGAAGGAGCTATCCGTCACAGTGTCTGAGCCGGGGGATGGCAGAGCAGTGGTACAGGTGTGCCTTCCTCTTGTCTCCTACTTTAATCAAGGACAGAGTCCAAACCGCAGTTTCCAGTGCTTGGGCAGGTGCGTTGAGTTCGTGAAGTCTGCTTTTCAGTCCTGGACACTCTACCCAATGTCACTGCATTTAGAGATGCAGAAAAATAAAGGACGAGTAACGCATTGAATGAGTATGCCCCATCGCACCTGGAAAATGGAGATTTGTAGGCCTAGGAAACCAAACAGGACTCTCCCTACGTGTGGTCCACAAAGTGGCAGAACCAGGAGAAGGGCATGGAGCAGACTTAGAATGAGGTAACAACAGCGAGAACGAAGCCCTTCTGTTCATCTCCTCTTTGTTTCTTCTACTGCATCCGATCTTGAATCCACAGAGCTGACTGTAGAAGACACCAGAGGAGACGTTTGCTTATTTTGAAGATATCAGTGAGAGAGAGAAGGAGAGGCAGAAAAATACACCCCCAGCACATCATCAGTTAATAAAATAATCAGCGGGTGGGCATTCTGCACAATGGTTTAGACATTACATGGGGTATCTGAATCCCAAATCGGGGTGTCTGGTTCAAGTCCTGCCTCTTCTGCTTCCCATCTGGCTAATGCAGACCCTGGGAGGCAGCAAGTGATGGCTCAAGTCCTTGGGTCCCTGCCACCCATGTGGGAGATCTTAGCTTCAGCCTGGACCAGCTGGGGTTGTTATGGGTCTTTGTGGGGGTGAACAAGCAGATGGAAGATCTCTCTGTCTCTGCCTTTCACGTAAAATGTGAATAAATTCTTTAAGTAAATGGTCAGGTGGCCCTGCCTTCCCGGTTTCTTGAAAACCAAGCCCCTGAGGCTGATGATGTTAAGTGTGAAATGTAGAAGGGTGGAACTGGAGACTTCACCGACCGTCTCCTCCTCGCCTCCTCCTCATCCCATCGGCTTCCTCCAGGGGTGAAGGAGCCGGCGCCGCGGGGGTAAACAGCAGCGCGTGGGACCACTGCACCATCTAACAGCGCCAAGATGAGGACTCGAATCTCCTGACTTCAGGCCACTCTCATTCCAGCGCAGCAAGCTGGTTTTCCGTGTGAACTGTCTCCTTTGATCTGCTTCTTGTGTGTGTGCAGTCGTGGGATGTCCCTGTAGTCCACAGCCAGCGACCCTGGGGCGCAGGCAACAGTTACGGTCATGCGTTCTCTGAGGACACACCCCTGGGCAGCCTATTTTTGTCCCCTCTGCCAGATCGTTTTCACCTCCAGCATTATAAAACACGTTCTGGAGTTAATTCTAAAGGAGTTCAAGGTCCTCATTTTTCAGCATGCCCTGAGCCACCAAAATCCAGATACATTTCAAGCAAATATCTTGTAGAAGGATAGTAGTGACTTTGTCCTGCCAAAAAAAAAACCCCAAGCTTTTTACAGGTAGCAAGTGTGGTTTAAATAGGATTTTTATAGCCTGGTGTTAGAGATTATAAAAAGCTATGACAAGGGTGCATGTTTAGAGAAGAGGTTAAGATGCAAGCTAAAACATCTGTGATTGACTCTGAAGTACCTGGGTTCAAATTCAGCTCCACTTCCGACTCCAGCCTCCGGCTCATGCAGACCCCAGGAGACGGCAGTGATGGCTAAGTTCATGGTTCCCTGCCATCCACATGGGAGACTTCGGTGGAGTTTCTGACTCTTGGCTTCTGGCCATTGTGGGCGTTTAAGAAGTGAACAAGCAGATGAGAATCTCTCTCTCTCTCTCTCTCTCTCTCTCTCTCTGTGTGTGTGTGTGTGTGTGTGAGAGAGAGAGAGAGAGAGAGAGAGAGAGAGAGAGAAATACAGGGAAAAAAAGCTTTGATTGCCTAGGATATGAAAGTTCCTTCATAAACTTAGAAACGAGAGGGAGGGAGAGAAAGAGCGAGAAAGAAAAGCAGGCTAAAGCTCCCTGGGAGCTGGCATTGTGGTGCAGCAGGTTAGCCTACCTGTGACTCTGGCATTCCATATCCCAGAGTTGGCTCAAGTCCCAGCTACTCTGCTCCCATCCACCTTTTCCCTGATGTGGCTGGGACGGCAGCAGAGGATGGCCCGAGTCGCTGGGCTCTTGCCACCTATGTGGGAGACCAGGATGGAGTTCTGGCTCCTGACTTCAGCATATCTCAGACCCAGCTGTCGTGGCCTTTTGGGGAGTGAAGATCTCTGTGTGTGTCTCTCCTTCTCTCTCTTGCTCTGCCTTTCAAATAAATAAATATATCCTTTTTTAAACATATCCAGATAATACATCAACTGTATCGCAAAACAAAATGTAAAACTATTGCTAAGGTGGGAGGGTAGATATAAGTATGACCTGTGTGTATACATAAAATTTACTCAGTAATGTCCCAGTATTAACCCTTTGCACACAGCACTGCGTTTCACCTGCACAATAGCCTGATGAGGTAGACACAGTTATGTTCCATATTTTGCAGAGGAAGAAACTGAAACACAGCAAGGTGAAGAAGGTTGGCTAAGGTAGAATGAGAATCTAACCAAAGCAGCCCGACTGTCATCCACGCGCCTAACAACAAGGAGAAACAGAACTTGTGAAGTGGGGGGTAAAGGACTATGGAGCATTTTTAGAGTAAAGCCCGAGCCTGGCTGTTGGGTGATGTCCCTTTGTCCCTACAAGTCTGGAGCACGCACGTGGCTCAGTTACATGCACTGAAACCGATTCCTAGATTTTGTTTCTGGTCCCATCCCCTGACCAGCAACTTTCTCATCTGCCCGGCTGAGATTGTTAACATAGCCAATTCTCCATGGGCCGGTGTGCTGAATCTGGGGCTTACCGAGGGAGCCACCTGGGAAAGGCACCGGGAGACACAGAGGCATCTCCAGTCTTCCTCTGGGGCCTCACGCCCCTTGGAGAAGGGCACATGTGACAGTAATGAGGACAGCAGTCACAGCCGTTGGTGATCCGTAGAACACATTGCCTGTGGGCTTTCTTGTGTCTATGCCCTTCCACATTCTAAGATGAAGAGAAGGTGGTCGTGTCCAACCAATAGGATAGCTAAGGTCTTGGCAACTGTGTTGGCTGAGCCTATGAAACTTAAGAGTAGTAAATCCTTTACAACGATGACACCGAAACAGACACTCAGAAAGCATGTTTGTTCAGAGGGGTGTCAATAATGGCTGTGCTTCTCTCATCCCCTCCCAACCTTTGTCCCGCAAGATCGTACAGTGTTGACAACAGTTGGGTCCAAGTGGTTATGAGGACGAGCTCCTGAACAGGACTTGTGACTCCCTGAGTTCCTTCACATTATTGGGTAGAAACAGACTGTGATCGTGTGACTGTGGGACGATCACAAGAGGAGCATGACTTTCCAGAAACTTCCATTTGGAAGGAATTGCCCTTCAATCTACAGAAATGCTGACGTTAGGTATGGTGAGGACCAATACGGACATTCTGGGCTGGTGGTGCAGGCCAGGGTGCAGGCTGTCTCACCCCAGTCCGATGCAGCATTCCCAAGATTTTACCAGCCAGCAGCCAGTGTGTTGGTAGCATGGGGAGTATTTAGCTCCGAAACTGCAAATCTGCAGTGTTGGTTGCTAAACAGTGCTGCACAGTGCTTCCTGTTCTTGGGGTTCAGAAAATGATAGCCCCAAGTGTGATGCTGTGGCTTTGACCTGAGGAGAACCAAGGTTTCTCTGACCTTCTCTTGTCCCCTCCCTCCCTCCATCTCTGAACCCTCTCTCCCTCCCTAAGCAGAGGACTGGGCCTCCTCTGAAGTTCCACTCTCTGCCTAAATTATCCAGACGAAACCACATCCAAGGAGACGAGAGTTGACTCCACGCCAAGAACCATTGTGTACTCTTCAGATCCATTCGTTTCCACTAAAAATCCTTTACTTTTCCTCCAAAAGTGCTTACAGCTGTCCCATCTCCACGTCCCTCTCTCCTATCAAGAGATTGTCTAAGCATCGGCCATCTGGCCCTTCTTTGTTTCATACTTTGTGTGATTCCTGTGTGCACTTGGACATTAATCAACTTGTAGGCCTTTTTCTCCAGTTCATCTCTCTGTTGGCAGTTTGTTTTGTAGTGGTAAGTTCCTTTCCTATCTACACTGTCCTCATAGGACTTGCACTCTAGGGAACAAGCAATTGAAAACATAAGGACAAATGTGATGAACAGTAAGAACGGGAAGTGCCAGGTGCCTCGGGGGAGATTGTCACAGAAACCTGGGGTGGGAAAACTTCTTAGTTCAAACAGGCACCAGAGGCAGTGGAGGAGCCTAGCAGTTTATTAAGGCCAGTGGGCTCAGCTGGAATCATTTCCTGAGAACTGGTGGTCAAACTCAACTTTCTTACAATATTTGTAGGTTCATCAGCATTGTATCTTAACTGTTACAGCATTGGTGGGTTTAACTTGTAGCCTACGTCAGGGCTAGTGCGGTAGCATAGTGGGTAAAGCAGCTGCCTGTAGTGCCGGCATCCCATATGGGCAAGTCCCAGCTGCTCCACTTCTGATCCAGCTCTCTGCTATGGCCTGGGAAAGCAGTAGAAGATGGCCCAAGTGCTTGGACCCCTGCACACGTGTGGGAGGACCCAGAGTAGCCATTGTGGCCAACTCTCTCTCTCTCTCTCTTTCTGTGTGTGTGTATAACTCTGACTTTCAAATAAATAAGTCAATCTTAAAAATAAATAAATAGTAGCTTACGTGACTTAGGACCACACTTCCAGTGGTCGATGGGCCCAGTATGTTTGTAAGAAATGCCAGGGGCACACTTATTAGGAAAGATTTATGACTGGGATTTACAGAGCAGAACTTGGGATGTCTTCCCTCCCTGGACAAGATAACAGTGGGCAGCTGCTTCGCTAGTTAATTGCGAGCAGCCACTTGTCAAGGTCTGTGTTGGGAGGAGGGGTCTGCCTTTCTCTCTTTGTCTCTAGTTGTGGCCGTATTTCCTCAGACAAGAAGGTCTTACTTGTCTGAAGAGTGTGTGCAAAGGTAAAAATCGGCTTCCATCCTCTCTTAAGACCAGCCATATTCTTTCTCCAAATGCTTTCAGCACTGACTTTTACCCTACCTCTGAACTGCATTTTCTCTCTCTTCTAAAAATAGCAATATACTGCCCAGGGTCATGGTTCTGGTGCAATGTACAAAGATTTGGACATAAAGCACAGCCTAACGGGCTGTTAGGCTTTCAGCAAGTCACCTAACCCCACGGAACCCAGTGTTTTCATCTGAAGAAATAGCATAATAGTGATACTTCATAGTGCTATTTCCAAAATTAGGCATTTGCAGTGTATAACAAGTGACTAAATGCACACCAGTGCTTCAGTAAGCCATGGCTAGCAGTATGTCTATTTGGACTATTGTTGACTTCAAACTAGTGGATTTTAAGTAGGGAAAGGCAGTATATTTTGTTTTTAGCAGGTGCTAGAAGTTGACATTTGATAAAATTTTTTTGAATTACTTCATTCTTAACTAAATTACATTGTCCCTATTTGCAAAGAAAAAGTGCTTATTCTGATATGAGCGAATGAAGCAGGAAGGTTAGGTAGGCACAGGCGAGCTGGACTCACAACTTCTGCCAGCCCTGTAACCCCACCCCCTTACCTGTCAATCCAGTAGGCCCACTTTCCCATGATGCATCTGTGCCTCATCTAGGACCAGAAAGAGGAGACACCATGATGGTCACATGGAAATTAACTCTATATGGGAGTGCCTTGAAACCTCCAGAACACTCCCACTAACTTCCATGTATAGTCAGGGCACCACCCCCATCCCGTAATAGAGATTAATAATGGGGGGGTGTGACCTTTCTTTTGCTCTTGGCTTCTGGACCTTGAATAAGTCCTTCCTGGCCTCCCTCCCCTTTCTCTCCTCATAGGCAACTCTCTGGCCAACTCAGCATGGCTCTCTCTGCTTGTAAGGCGGCCCACACTCACGCGTGGCTATAAATTCATTCTCTCACTTTTCAATAAATCCTATCCTCACTTGTGCCCTGTTTTTATGCCTCTGCAGTGACTTTTTTTTAAGGATTGATTTATTTATTTGAAAGTCAGAGTTACACAGAGAAAGGAGAGGCAGAGAGAGAGAGAGAGAGAGATCTTCCATCTCCTGGTTCACTCCCCAAATGGCTGCAATGGCCAGAGCTGCGCCGATCCAAAGCCAGGAGCCAGGAGCTTCTTCTGTGTCTCCCATGCAGGTGCAGGGACCCAAGGACTTGGGCCATCTTCTGCTGCTTTCCCAGGCCATGGCAGAGAGCTGGATTGAAGTGGAGCAGCCAAGACTTGAACCGGCATCCATATGGGATGCCAGCACTGAAGGTGGCAGCTTTACCCGCTATGCCACAGCACTGGCCCTTGCATTGACTTCTTATCTCTGTGAGGACAGGAACCTGGAATAAAGACTAAGATACCTAGACCCATAACAATTCCAATTCAGAGGCAGGACATGGTTTCGATGTGCTAGACACAAATTCATTTGTTTTAAAACTGAAAATACAATTAAACACAGACAAAAGCGGTGGTTCATTTTAGCGTTTTCGGCTGGTAATGACAGCCCCAATTACTGCATCAGAATTGCTCAGATCATTGATGCCACCTCACTGCGACCACGCTAATAGTGGGTTTTGCTGGGTCAGTGGAGAAATCTCCAAAGGTTGAGGGCTGTGTTGGGGAGTGTGCCATACACTCTAGGAATCCCGCTTCTCACCACCCCTTGTTTCCGTATTCCAGATATCTTGACTAGGTCGTGTCTAAACTCTTCAGCGATTTATAGAATCATGGGAGCAGCCAGAGATCCTAGCAATCCTGACTCCTTTTGTAGGTACCAGAAATAAAGAAGATAAAGGATCAGAGGTGACACAGTCAACATTCAGGATTTTTTGCTTTGGAATCAGAGTTTATTTCTCATTTTTTAAAAAAAGATTTATTTGTTTACTTGAAAGTCAGAGTTACACAGAGAGAAGGAGAGGCAGAGAGAGAGAGAGAGAGAGAGGTCTTCCATCTCCTGGTTAACTCCCAGGTGGCTGCGATGGCAGGAGTTGTGCTGATCCGAAGCCAGGAGCCAGGAGCCACGAGCCAGGAGCTATGTCGAAGCCAGGAGCTTCTTCCAGGTCTCGCACACGGGTAAAGGGACCCAAGGACTCAGGCCATCTTCCGCTGCTTTCCAAGGCCACAACAGAGAGCTGGATCAGAAGTGGAGCAGCCAGGACATGAACTGGCGCCCATGTGGGATGCCGGCACTGCAGACGGTGGCTTTACCTGCTGCGCCACAGCTCCGGCCCCTATTTCTCATTTTGAAAAGCCCTGGTAAAGAGACAAGAAAAATAGGAGTTAATAAAAATAGTTTCATGGAACCATTATAGAAAACCTCTCTCTTTGGTACTGAGAACTATGGCAGAAGAAATATAAAGAGACTGAATAAAACCAAAAAGTTAAATACAAAATTACATGAGCAAAACACAAAAATAGATGGGGAAATGTTTTTGTTGTTGTTGTTCGTTTTTATAATGTTTCCTTCAGAACACTTAGGAACGGCCCAATTTGAAGCAGTGGGCATGCTGCCTTTTTGCAAATTGTCTTTTTTGTTCTTTCCAACATTTCTAGTTCTAACCCTACTGCGTTTGTCTAGGAGAAAACCCAAATCAAATGCTACAATCCTGACACACTTAGATAGGCCCACGTTGATAAGCTTCCCTGGCACGGCATGACGTCCCCTTTCCCTCCCTTAACCTTTTCTTTCTTAATCCTTTCCAATCCAGGCCTACCGATTTTATATTCCCAAGCAATTAATTTTTTGGCTCCGTGTGCAATCCACAGGTGGGGGATGATTGACAGCGGGCCGATAGCCTCCATCTGTTGGCGGCTGATAATGGAATCCTGGGGGCTTCTGGGTAATGTCTTTGCACACAGAAAAAAGCAGCAGCCTAATCTATTTGCAGGGTGAGCGGAAAAAGCCCCGCAGCTCCCATTGTTATTCAAGGGGAACAATTGGTTACAGACAGCACGTTTATGGGCACGGCGGGGAGGCTCGGTAGGGCTGTGGGGTTCCCGCAGTGAGCGGTGCTCCTTCCAAAGCTCGTGGCAGCGTTTTGCCCTCTATGGACAAAAAAAAATGATAGGGAAAGAGAGAATTTTGTCCCCAGTTCTATGGGGAGAGGAAACTTTTGACTCCTATCTACCGTTAACTTTGCATTTTATCAAAGAAAGATGAGGAAAGGGGGATAATGACAACCTTTAGAATTTAGTTGTGATGTAAATAAATCAACCCAGGCAGAAGGGGTAGGGCTGGCCTCTCTGCCGGCACAGGTGCAGGGGACTGGACCAGAAGGGCTGGTCAAGCAATCATTTAGGGTAGGGGTAAAGTTACAATGGTTTTAACTGTTAAAGTGATGTCCCCCAGGCCGTGGACAAGGATTTTCCAATCAGAATAAATTTTTTAGCATTGTCTTAGATTATGTATTATTAGCAAGTATTTCAAACCCAAATAGTTTGGCAACATTTGGGAGGAATATTTGAAACCTTAAAGAGGCAGAACTTTGTACAGTTCTTTTAAAAAAATAGCAGACATTTATTTGAAAGGCAGAGAGAGAGAGAGAGAGAAGGAGAATCTTGCATTACACTGGTTCACTCCCCGCACTCCACAATGGCTGGGGTTGGGTCAAGCGGGAACCAGGAGTCTGGAATTCCATCCAGTCATCCATGTGGGTGGCAGGGGTCCAGGCATTTGGGGCATCTTTAGCTGCCTTCCCAGTCGCTTCAGCAGGGAGCTGGATGGGATGTGGAGCTGCTGGGACTAGAACTGGAGCCCATTTGCGATGCCAGCACCGCACCACAAGGCTGGCCCCCCGCGCCTTTCCTGTGTCAACATTTTCCTCCCTCAGACATCAGCCAGGGGCTATGTAGCCTCATCTGAATGTCCGAGTGACCCTTGTCCAAAGGCTAGTTAGTTATTCAATGTTGGTGCATCCAGTTGGGTTTTTAAAAAAGAAGTCTTAGGTGTATTAAGTTGGATTACCCCTCCCTTCTGTTTCCTCTCTCTCTCTCTCTCCCTCTCTCTCCCTCTCCCACCCTCTTCTCTTTTAGGACTCAGTAACTTAGTGTCCTCTTCCACACTAGATGAACACATTCGGTCCAGATCCTCCTCGCTGCTTCCCACCCCTCCAGTTGCTGAGTCACTGAAACCCTCCCAACTCCTTGTCCCCAGCCAGAAGATAATCTATATGGAGATTTGAGAATCCCAAATGGGCAAGGGATTTAAATTGCATATTTGCTGATAATCATACAAAATGACTTATTAACCCCTTTCACAGCTGATGTTTAGAAGATGAATACATTTCAGTAAGCATTTCTTTTTTTCAAGATTAACCCTGTCTACTGGAAATAATAGGAGAGGATAGCTACACAATGGGCCATTAACTCTGGTCCCAGTGGTCTTTAGGTGGTTGAGGTAGGGTAGTGAATGTTCAGTGAATGTCTATTGAATGAGTCAATGGAGAATAAATGCCTCTCTAAGAAAGCAGGGACTTGGTGGGCCTGCACAGAAACCGGCTTATGCTGTTGACTTTCCCATTTGGTTTTCAAGGGGAGCTATTGGTATAAAACATCATGCAGCCGGCGCCGCGGCTCACTAGGCTAATCCTCCGCCTTGCGGCGCCAGCACACCGGGTTCTAGTCCCGGTTGGGGTGCTGGATTCTGTCCTGGTTGCTCCTCTTCCAGGCCAGCTCTCTGCTGTGGCCCGGGAGTGCAGTGGAGGATGGCCCAGGTGCTTGGGCCCTGCACCCCATGGGAGACCAGGAGAAGCACCTGGCTCCTGCCTTCGGATCAGCGCAGTGCGCTGGCCGCAGCGGGCCGGCCGCGGCGGCCATTGGAGGGTGAACCAACAGCAAAGGAAGACCTTTCTCTCTGTCTCTCTCTCTCACTGTCCACTCTGCCTGTCAAAAAAAAAAACAAAAACAAAAAAACCTCATGCAACCCCTCAGCCGGGGACAAGCTGCTGAGGAGATGTTCTCCTGTGAGGTTTCTTTGTCTCTTTTAAAAACGGTACTCTGCCTTTCTCGCTGTCTCTCTCTCTCTCACGCCTGAGTCCCCTTTATTTTATCAGACACTTAGCACTTACTAGTTTGGACTGGTAAGGATCTTGGGAAACCCAGAGCCACAGATCCTGAGCATCAGCAGAATGTCTAGGGGATGGGCATCATGGTTCCATGGATTAAGCTGCCACGTGGGACACCCACGTCCTGTATCAGCATGCCTGGGTCCAAGTCCTCCCTCCACTTCCCATCCAGCATCGTGGTAATGCACCGGGAGGCAGCAGAGGGTAGCCCAAGTGCTTCTTCGGTTCTTAGCCCACCCATGTTGGAGACCTGGATTGAGTTCCTGACTTAACCTGGTTGGAGTGTGAACCAGCACATGGAAGGTCTCTCTTTTTCTGTCTCTCCCCCTCTTACTCTGTTACTTTGTCCTCCAAATAAACAGACATCTTTAAAAAAAAAAATGTATGGGGGGTGGGGGTCGAGAACTGTGCTGTGGTATAGAGTTTAAACCTCAGTGACACTGGAAAAGCAGTGGAAGATGATCCAGGTGCTTGGGCCCCCGTATCCACAAGGAAGACCCAGAAGAAGCTCCTGACTCCTGGCTTGGGCTGTTGTGGCCGTTTGAGGAGTAAATCAATGAATAAAAAATTTCTCTTTTTCTCTCTTTCTCTAACTCTGCCTTTCAAATAAATACGAAATAAATCATTTTTTAAAAGTGTGCTTTCCCATGCGCATTAGCAGGGAGCTGGATGGGAAGTGGAGCAGCCAGGACCCTAAGTGGAGTATTTGGGATGGCCATGTGGGATGCGGCACTGCAGGTGGCAGCTTTGTCTGCTGCACCACCATGCTGGCCCCAAATTACACACACACACAAAAAAAAAAAAACCAAGATGAAGCTTATTCAAAAAAATAAATAAATAAAAGCAAAACAGCCAAAGTAAGTTTCTTGACAGGATTAACTATTTCCTAGCTAAACTGATCATGTTTTGTGATGAAATGTGAAGGAGCTTGCTTTCTGTCTCCCCCCACCCCACCCCTCTGTGTCACTCTGCTTTGCAAATCAATACATAAAACTTGGAAAAAGTAAAAATAACAGCAGCAGCAAGTAGATCACCTAAGCCTATACGAGGGATCTTCAAATAGTCCATGTGAAATGTGCATTCTCTTTAACTCCATTTTTCCCCTCCAGTCTGTGGTGCTGCGGTTTTAGTTGCAGGAGGCAGGGCAAACCCTGTACTGGGCAAAGGGCATTTTAGAAGTTGCTTAGCTAAACAAACTCTGCCACCCACTTGAGCAGTTACCCTTATCTGTCCCCCCCTCAATGTTGCAGGCAAAATCTAGCTAATGGGGCATTCAACTCAGATTCATTGAACTGATTTAATTGATTCTAATTCCTAAGGTAGTATTTAATCCCCAGAGCAATGGGTGTCTTTTCGCATCATAAATGTTTGCTAAGTTTCTCTATACTTTCTAAGGCAGCTGGCGGTTCCCTCTATTTTGCTGCGTGAGTGAATGGTTAAATGCCTTACAGTTTGCATTGCCGCCCGCGATTAGAGAGAAAGCAATTCATTTATCCTCAAAAGCTCCCATGAGGGTGAGCTGCTTTTAAATAGATTTCTGTAGCAAAGTGCACAGTCATTTTAAAGCTAGTGACGTGTTTGGAGAATTATTCATTTCCTATCTGTCAGCCCCCCCCCCCCCCCGCTTCGAATTTTTTATTTCCTTCTACTTTCAAGATGACTCAATGCTGCCTCCAGGTGGTCCCTCAGCACAGGAGCTCAAAAGCAAGACAAAGGGCTGCTAAGATCCTCAGAGGAGAGACCCATTATCAAAACAGAACACCGCCAATTGTTCTTTCTGTTGCTGTTTTAAGATACCGTGTTATGAAATGAAATAAAATGAAAATAAATTCCAAATATTTTTAGATAACCCGTAAATGATTGATAGAACAGGATTCTGGCTTTACAGCTTTTAAACGACTTAGAATGATGAGAGTCTATTAAAGGTAACATAAAAGACAATTCATTACATGTTGCCAGAATATATTAGATTGTGTTTTAAAATGGTAAAGCAATCTAATCTGCATCGCTGACATTTTGTCTTTCATTTTATTCAAAAAGCAGAGAGAAAGAGAGAGAGAGAATCGTCGTGGTTCATGCCCCAAATGCCTGCCATAGCCAGGGCTGGGCCAGGCCAAAGCCTAGATCCTGGGCTTCAGTCTAGGTCTCCCATGTGGGTCGCAGGGACTCGAGTACCTGAGTCACACCTGCTGCCTCTCACGGGGCACAGGAGCGGGAGGTGGGAATCAGAAGTGGAGCTGGAACTCAAGCCCAGCACTACGATATGAGTAGGAGCATCCAAGGCAGCAGCTGAACCACTGAGTGCAACACCTGCCCTTGCGGACATTTAAAAACACAAATACGGGGTTGGGCATTTGGCGTAGTTGTTGAGACTCCATTGGAGATGCCCACATCCCATATTGACTGCCTCATTCAAGTCTCTCTGTTTCTGATCCTGTTTGGTTTGATCAAGGGAGCAAGGGTTTTTTCATCTGTTAGATCTGTTAGCCTGGGTTAAATCCCAGCTTGACTACTCACCTAATCTGTGATGTAGACAAGCATCTCATACCCAACTTCCCCTCCTGTGCAGTGAGGGGAAAACCACACCCATCCCTGCCATACCACAGACATCTAGGAGAATCATCTGGTCGACCTACAGTGGCCAGCTCACCTCTCAGGTCCCTTCTTCTTGTCTTGGAAGAAAGAGTAGAAAGGTGAGGCATCTGGACCCAATGATTCAAGGATTTTTGCATCTTTTTATTAAAATTTTATTTATTTGTTATTTAGTTGAGAACAAGCCACAGGAGAGAGCACGTGCACCCATCTGCTGGTCTGCTCTCCATATACCTGCAATGGCCCAGGTTGGGTCAAGGCCAAAACCAGGAACTGGGAACTCATAACTCCCACGTGGATGGCAGAGACCCAACTACTTGAGCTGTCACTTGGTTTTTCCCAGGTTCTACGTTAGCAACTTCCCCTCCTGCGCAGTGAAGGGAAAACCACACCCATCCCTGCCTTGCAGCAGACATCTAGGAGAATCATCTGGTCGACCTACAGTGGGTGACTCAACTCTCAGGTCCCTTCTTGTATTGGAATTAATATAAATATATTATATTATTTATATTATTATATATAATGTAAGTATATATTTATATGTAAATATATTTTTATATATATATTTGAAAGGCATAGTGACAGAGAGGGAGAGACAGAAAGAGATCTTCCATGTGCTGGTTCACTCCTCAAATGGCCACAATGGCCAGTGCTGGCCAGGCCTACACTTGGAAGGAAGAAGCTGGACTCAGCCACTAGAGCTGGAAACGGAGGCCAGGTACTCTAATGTGGAACAGACATCTTAACCACTAGGCTAAACCCCTGGCCCTGGCCCAAGATTTTAAAGGCAGAGGAAGGGGTGATTTCAAGACATTGAATTCTCTCTCTCTCTCTCTCCTCCCCCCTTTCCTTTCTCCCTTTCTTCCTCCCTCTTCGTCCTTTCATCTCTTCTCCCCACCCCTCCCTCCCTTCCTCCCTCGCTGCCTCCCTCCCCCTTTCTTCTTAGCAGTTAATATTTTTAACTAACACCTAATAATTGCACACATCTATCAGGTACAGTGTGGTACATGGGTACATGTACTTATTATACAACCATTGAATCAGAGTGATTAGCATACCCCCCCTTGTAAGCAGACAATTTTTATAACCCATATAAAGCTACTGAGTACACCATGATTTTATGGATTATACGGTTTGTACTAGCAGGCACAAGCCTAGAGTATATTAGTTTTCTTCCATAAATGTGTCTGATCCTAATCTTCACACTGCAGGGAATGTAGCTGAGAAAAACATAGAAGATAAGAGATAACAAGAAAAATCACCAGTCTCTGTGGACCAGCCTTGTGGCTTGTGTTGAGGAGTGCCTCCTCATCCTATGTAAAATTAGTTGCAGATTTGGGGAAACTCAGATGACCACTTTGTTCAGCCTTGCTCAAATAGTTCCCGAGATTCTGTTGACGTACCAGGCAGGGTGCTGCGGGCCACCGGGTCCCATTCTGCATCATGGCAAATTCCTTCTGGCTTGGAAAACGCGTCGGCAGGGCTGCACAGTCTGAGCATTTCAAAGTTACTGTTGCTGTATACCCAGTGGCAGACACCCTGCTGATGTGAAACAGTGAATTTGCGTTTCCAAGTACCCAGCTTAAGACTGAGCTGTGACTCAGGCCGTGCCTGCCTGGGGAGACAGAAATGAAGCAAAGCAGTTTGGTCATCTGCTCTCGACTTCACGGGGCTATTTCTGCCCGAGTGAAACTTTGCTTTTGCTGAAAATTGCAGCAAGTAAGAGGTCCAACTTCATTCCGGTGTGATTATCTTACATTTACTCAACCTAGAACTTCCTGTTGTAAAATGACTTTGAAAAAAATCCAATTAATAGTTTTCCATACTCCAGCTGAAAGAAGTTTGTAGATAGTCAATTCATGAGATTAATACTTTTTATCATGTTTTCAAACAGAATACTCTATTCAAAGAGCACTTTTAACATTTATATATATAATATTAATATTAAAATATAAATACATAATATAAATATATATATAAATATATAATATATAAAAATATATATATATTTGAAAGGCATAGTGACAGAGAGGGAGAGGCAGAGAGATCTTCCATGTACTGGTTCACCCCTCAAATGGCCACAATGGCCAGTGCTGGCCAGGCCTACACCAGGAACTCCACCTAGGTGCCCTATGTGGGTGGCAGGGGCCCAAGTACCTGGGCCATCTTCCACTGCCTTGCAGGTACATAATCAGGAAGCTGGATTGGAAGCAGAGCAGTGTGGACTCAAACTGGCTCTCTCGCAAGGAATGCCATTGTCACAGGCAGCAGCCCAACCCGCTGCACCACAACGCTGTCCCCACAGAACTGAAATTTCTAAACAGACAAACAAAAAACAGGAGTAAAAGAAGAAGAAATGTCTCTTCTGTTATACGCTGCTTCTGGAGGAAGATGCCTGCTGTTTCTCCCTGCTGCACTTGGACTTCCCTGGGTCATGTGTGAAATCCCAGTAGGAGAAGATTTCTGTCTACTGTGTTTGTCTCCCTTGAGTTCCCATTTCTCCTCTTACCCAGAGTAGGTTCCATCACGATAACTCCCTTGTTACTGAAAAATCATCTATCCCTCTCTTTCACCAAAGCCTCTATGTTGGTTCAGGCTGCTTCTCTGCCTACTCCACTCTTGATCCAAGGGACTGAGTATTACAGAAAAAAAAAAATCACAACCATCCTGGCTGTTTGGTTGTGAATTTATGAACCCAGAGTCCAAGGGGGGCCTCAGCAGTGTCCACCAAGCCTGGCCAGCTCCTTCCCACACTATCCTTGCCTTTTCCCTTTCAAAACTCTTCCTTCCTCCTCCTCACTCATAGCCATTCCTGAAATGATGAACCTGATCAGAGAAGAATGATCCATTTCTTCCTGCCTTACATGTACTGGTAGATCTGCATCTCTGTCCATCCCTTCCCTTTCCTCCTATGACAATGGGTCAACTCTCTTATTCAAGGCCAGTGCTCCCCTTCCGTCCTGAATCTCATCTATCCTCACCTTCTCCATGTTTGGTGACCCTGCCAACAAATGAAACGAGGACTTCCTTCTAGTCACCTCCCCTTCAAGCTACTGTCCCATTGCTTGGCTTCCTCTATAGTGAAAGTCCGTGGGTTTGCCTTTGCCTGATTTAATATTTCTCACATCCTGAGCTCTCTGGACCACATGCCAATCATGTTCACCCCGTCTCACCAAGAAATCACTCTTGTCAAGATCAGAGACTTCCACGGTACAAAGGCAGCCCCCATTCTTCTGAATTCCACCACTGGGCATCTCAGGACCCACCAGGAGCAGCTATAACCCTCTCTCTCTCGACTTCCTTCCTGCGCTTGGCTCTGGAAGCATCCGTGTCGACTTCACCACTTCAGTGGTTGTTTCTTCTTTGTCTTTACTGCACTCTCCTGGTCCATGTCGTCATCTGATCTCCCGTGGACTGTTCACAATAGCCTCCAAACTGGTCTCTCTTCTTCCAGATTTGACACCCTCCAGTCTAGTCTCAACATGGCAAAGTTATCTTTTTTTTTTTTTTTTTTTTTGACAGGCAGAGTAGACAGTGAGAGAGAGAGACAGAGAGAAAGGTCTTCCTTTGCCGTTGGTTCACCCTCCAATGGCCGCCACGGCCGGCATACCGCGCTGATCCGATGGCAGGAGCCAGGTACTTCTCCTGGTCTCCCATGGGGTGCAGGGCCCAAGCACTTGGGTCATCCTCCACTGCACTCCCTGGCCACAGCAGAGAGCTGGCCTGGAAGGGGGGCAACCGGGACAGAATCCGGTGCCCCTACCGGGACTAGAACCCGGTGTGCCGGCGCTGCAAGGCGGAGGATTAGCCTAGTGAGCCACGGCGCAGGCCGCGAAGTTATCTTTTTAAAACACCAATCAGATCATGCCACGCTTCTGCTCTGGGTTCCCCGATGTTGGTACTTAATATATGTCATACAGGGGCCGGCGCTGTGACATAGCAGGTAAAGCCGCCTGCAGTGTTGGCATCCCGTATGGGTGCTTGTTTTAGTTGCAGCTGCTCCACTTCTGATCCAGCTCTCTGCTGTGACCTGGGAAAGTAATAGGAGATGGCCCAAGTCCTTGGGCCCCTGTACCCACATGGGAGACCCAGAAGAAGCTCCTGGCTCCTGGCTTTGGACCAGCCTAATTCTAGTCATGTGGTCATTTGGGGAGTGAACCAGCGGATGGAAGACCTCTCTCTCTCTCTGCCTCTGCCTCTCTGTAACTCTGCCTTTCAAATAAATAAATAAATAAATCATATGTATATGATTTATCTATATTTATATATAAATATATTTATACATAATATTTATATATTTATATTTATAGAATATATAATTTATATATAAATATATATCTTTTATATATAAATGATATATGATTTATATATGCTTTATATATATCTATGATTTACATATATGAGATATATGATTTATATATAATTTATATATATAAATGATATATATGATTTATATAAATGATTTATATATAATATGGAGAGCCCCTGCCACTGTCCAGAGGTTTTGCCTTCACATCTCTGGCTGCTTTCTTCACATTCCTCTGCTCCGCTCCTCAGCTTGTGTTTGTTGTCTCTTTGGTTGTGCTCCAAATATCGCATTTGTGCTGGCACAGCCTCCCTCTCAGACATCCATGGGGCTTGCACCTCACTTTGTTCAGATGTCAGTTCAAATGCCTTCTTGTGGAGATCCCCCTTGGCCACACTGTCTGAACTAACACCTCTGTCACTCTCTGGCTCCTAACCCTGCTCTGCTTTCTTTATTTTTCATCCACTAGATAGGCAGAGTATCACAGAGAGAGACGTAGATAGATCTTCCATCTGCTAGTTCACTCCCCAAATGCTCACACCAGCCCAGGCTAGGCAGGTGGAAGCCAGGAGCCCAGGATTCCACCTGGGTATCTTACACGTGTGGCAGGGATCTAAGCACTTAAACCATCATCTGCTGCCTCCCAGGACACATTAGCTGGGAACTAGATCAGAAGCAGATTACTGGGGCAGGCAATGTGGCACCGTGGGTGAAGCCAGCAGTTGCATTGCTGGCATACCATATTGGAGCACCACTTCAAGTCAAGAAAGAAAGAAAGAAAGAAAGAAAGAAAGAAAGAAAGAAAGAAAGAAAGAAAGAAAGAAAGAAAGAAAGAAAGAAAGAAAGAAAGAAAGAAAGAAAGAAAGAAAGAAAGAAAGAAAGAAAGAAAGAAAGAAAGAAAGAAAGAAAGAAAGAAAGAAAGAAAGAAAGAAAGAAAGAGAAAGAGAGAGAGAGAGAGAGAGAGAGAAAGAAAGAAAGAGAGAGAGAGAGAGAGAGAGAGAGAGAGAGAGAGAAAGGAAGAGGCCGGCACCATGGCTCACTAGGCTAATCCTCCGCCTGCAGTGCCGGCACACCGGGTTCTAGTCCCAGTCGGGGTGCCAGATTCTGTCCCGGTTGCCCTTCTTCCAGGCCAGCTCTCTGCTGTGGCCAGGGAGTGCAGTGGAGGATGGCCTAAGTGCTTGGGCCCTGCACCCCATGGGAGACCAGGATAAGTACCTGGCTCCTGCCTTCGGATCAGCATGCTGCGCCAGCCGCAGCGCGCCGTCTGTGGCGGCCATTGGAGGGTGAACCAACGGCAAAGGAAGACCTTTCTCTCTGTCTCTCTCACTGTCCACTCTGCCTGTCAAAAAACAAAAAAAAGAGAGGGGGAGGGAGGGAGGGAGGAGTAGTCAGGATTCAAACTAGCATTCTGACTTGGAATATGGGTGACCTAAGTGGCAGCTTAACCCACTGTGCCACAGTGCCACTCTCTCTATTTTCCCTATTGCACGTTCAGCCCTGGATGTCACATTCTTAACTCAGTTGTTTGTTGGCTGTGAGGACAGCATCTTTGTCCTAAGTGTCCAATCCAGTGCTAAACATCTGGCAAGCATCCAATACATAATTATCAAGAGAATGAGAGGAAATCATGATGGATGTGATGAAAATCAAACTACGGGTTTAGTCTTTACACTGACTCTGTCCTTGGAAGATTCTTCCCGTGACAATTTCAAGGCATCATCTCTCCCCTCCTTCAGTTCTTTTTAATTATTAGCTTCTCAAACCTTCATTTAAAATGTCAGCCTCTCTTCCAAAAGTTTCTCTGTTTTTAATTTTTATTTATTTATTTTCATTTTATTTGAAAGGCAGAGAGAGAGAGAGAGAGACATCTTCTTTCTGCTGTTTCATTCTCCAATGCCTGAAACAACTAGAACTGGGCCAAGCTGGAGCTTGGAGCTGTGAACTCGGTCTGATTCTCCCCTGAGGGTAGCAGGGACCTAAGAGCTTAAGCCAAAATCCTCCCAGGGTGTTGGATAGCAGGCAGCTGGAATTGAGAGGGTAGCTGGAATTTGAATTTGGATACTCCCATATGGAATAGTCCCACGTGGAATCTTTTTTTTTTTTTTTTTATCTTTTATTTAATGAATATAAATTTCCAAAGTACGTCTCATGGGTTACAATGGCTTTCCCCCCCATACCGTCCCTCCCACCCACCACCCTCCCCTTTCCCACTCCCTCTCCCCTTCCATTCACATCAAGATTCATTTTCGATTATCTTAGTATACAGAAGATCAGCTTATTATACCTTAAGTAAGGATTTCAACAGTTTGTTCCCACACAGAAACATAAAGTGAAAAATAATAGATGATTTTTTTTTAAATGATGATGAAATCAGATCAGACCTATTGTCATGTTTAATCCCAGTGAGAGTCAAGTTGGGAATTGATAGTTTCTTTCTTTTTTTTTTTTTTTTTAACAGAAGATCAGTTTAGTGTACATTAAGTAAAGATTTCAACAGTTTGCACCCCCATAGAAACACAAAGTGAAATATACTGTTTGAGTACTCGTTATAGCATTAAGCCTCAGTGTACAGCACATTAAGGACAGAGATCCTACATGAGGAGTAAGTGCACAGTGACTCCTGTTGTTGACTTTACAAATTGACACTCCTGTTTATGGCATCAGTAATCTCCCTATGCACCAGTCATGAGTTTCCAAGGCTATGGAAGCCCCTTGAGTTCTCCGACTCTTATCTTGTTTAGACAAGGTCATAGTCAAAGTGGAGGTTCTCTCCTCCCTTCAGAGAAAGGCACCTCCCTCTTTGAAGACCTGTTCTTTCCACTGGGATCTCACTCACAGAGATCTTTTTGCCAGAGTGTCTTGGCTTTCCATGCCTGAAATACTCTCATGGGCTTTTCAGCCAGATCCGAGTGCCTTTAGGGCTGATTCTGAGGCCAGAGTGCTATTTAGGACATCCGCCATTCTATGAGTCTGCTGAGTATCTCACTTCCCATGTTGGATCACTCTCCCCTTTATTTATTCTATCGGTTAGTGTTAGCAGATACTAGACTTGTTTATGTGCTCCCTTTGACTCTTAGTCCTTTCATTATGATCAATTGTGAACTGAAATTGATCACTTGGAATAGTGAGATGGCATTGGCACATGCCACCTTGATGGGATTGAATTGGAATCCCCTAGTATGTTTCCAACTCTACCAATTGGGGCAAGTCAGCCCGAGCATGCCCCAAATTATACATCTCTTCCCTCTCTTATAGCCACTTTTATGTTTAACAGGGATCACATTTCAGTTAATTTTCAACACTTAAGAATAACTGTGTGATAATTACAGAATTAAACCAGTCATATTAAGTAGAACAGACAAAAAAAAAATACTATGAGGGATAATGTATTAAGTTGTCCATTAGCAGTCAGGGCTATGCTGATCAAGTCACCATTTCTCATAGTGTCCATTTCACTTCAGGAGGTTTCCTTTTTGGTGTTCAGTCAGTTGTCACCGATCAGGGAGAACATATGGTATTTGTCCCTTTGGGACTGGCTTACTTCACTCAGCATGATGTGTTCCAGATTCCTCCATTTTGTTGCAAATGACTGGATTTCGTTGTTTCTTACTGCGGTATAGTATTCTAAAGAATACATATCCCATAATTTCTTTATCCAGTCTACCGTTGATGGGCATTTAGGTTGGTTCCAGGTCTTGGCTATTGTGAATTGTGCTGCAATAAACATTAGGGTGCAGACCGCTTTTTTCTTTATCAATTTAAACTCCTTTGGGTAAATTCCAAGGAGTGGGATGGCTGGGTCGAATGGTAGGGTTATATTCAGGTTTCTGAGGAATCTCCAGACTGATTTCCATAGTGGCTTGACCAGTTTGCATTCCCACCAACAGTGGGTTAGTGTCCCTTTTTCCCCACATCCTCGCCAGCATCTGTTGTTGGTAGATTTCTGTATGTGAGCCATTCTAACCGGGGTGAGGTGAAACCTCATTGTGCTTTTGATTTGCATTTCCCTGATTGCTAGTGACCTTGAACATTTTTTCATGTGCCTGTTGGCCATTTGGATTTCCTCTTTTGAAAAATGTCTATTGAAGTCCTTGGCCCATCTCTTAAGTGGGTTGTTGGTTTTGTTTTTGTGGAGTTTCTTGATCTCTTTGTAGATTCTGGTTATTAACCCTTTATCTGTTGCATAGTTTGCAAATATTTTTTCCCATTCTGTCGGTTGTCTCTTCACTCTCCTGACTGTTTCTTTTGCAGTACAGAAACTTCTCAATTTGATGCAATCCCAATAGTTGATTTTGGCTTTGACTGTCTGTGCCTCCCGGGTCTTTTCCAGAAATTCTTTGCCTGTGCCAATATCTTGAAGGGTTTCTCCAATGTTCTCTAATAACTTAATGGTGTCAGGACGTAGATTTAGGTCTTTAATCCACGTTGAGTGGATTTTTGTGTAAGGTGTAAGGTAGGGGTCTTGCTTCATGCTTCTGCACGTGGAAATCCAGTTTTCCCAGCACCATTTATTGAATAGACTGTCCTTGCTCCAGGAATTAGTTTTAGATCCTTGATCAAATATAAGTTGGCTGTAGATGTTTGGATTGATTTCTGGTGTTTCAATTCTGTTCCATTGGTCTATCCATCTGTTTCTGTACCAGTACCATGCTGTTTTGATTACAACTGCCCTGTAGTATGTCCTGAAATCTGGTATTGTGATGCCTCCGGCTTTGTTTTTGTTGTACAAGATTGCTTTAGCTATTCGAGGTCTCTTGTGCCTCCATATGAATTTCAGCATCATTTTTTCTAGATCTGCGAAGAATGTCTTTGGTATCTTGATTGGGATTGCATTGAATCTATAAATTGCTTTTGGGAGAATGGACATTTTGATGATGTTGATTCTTCCAATCCATGAGCATGGAAGATTTTTCCATTTTTTGGTATCCTCTTCTATTTCTTTCTTTAAGGTTTTGTAATTTTCATCGTAGAGATCTTTAACGTCCTTGGTTAAGTTTATTCCAAGGTATTTGATTGTTTTTGTAGCTATTGTGAATGGGATTGATCTTAGCAGTTCTTTCTCAGTCATGGCATTACTTGTGTATACAAAGGCTGTTGATTTTTGTGCATTGATTTTATATCCTGCCACTTTGCCAAACTCCTCTATGAGTTCCAATAGTCTCTTAGTAGAGTTCTTTGGATCCTCTAAGTACAGAATCATATCGTCTGCAAAGAGGGATAGTTTGACTTCTTCCTTCTTGATTTGTATTCCTTTGATTTCTTTTTCTTGTCTGATGGCTCTGGCTAAAACTTCCAGAACTATGTTAAATAGCAGTGGTGAGAGTGGGCATCCCTGCCTGGTGCCAGATTTCAGTGGAAATGCTTCCAACTTTTCCCCATTCAATAGGATGCTGGCTGTGGGTTTTTTATAAATTGCTTTGATTATATTGAGGAATGTTCCTTCTATACCCAATTTGCTTAGAGTTTTCATCATGAAAGGGTGTTGAATTTTATCAAATGCTTTCTCTGCATCAATTGAGATAATCATATGGTTTTTCTTCTGCAGTCTGTTAATGTGGTGAATCACATTGATTGATTTGCGAATGTTGAACCATCCCTGCATACCAGGGATGAATCCCACTTGGTCTGGGTGGATGATTTTCCTGATGTGTTGTTGTATTCTATTGGCCAGAATTTTATTGAGGATTTTTGCATCTATGTTCATCAGGGATATTGGTCTGTAATTTTCTTTCAGTGCTGCATCTTTCTCTGGCTTAGGGATTAAGGTGATGCTGGCTTCATAGAAAGAATTTGGGAGGACTCCCTCTTCTTCGATTGTTCTGAATAGTTTGAGAAGAAATGGGATTAGTTCTTCTTTAAATGTCTGGTAGAATTCAGCAGTGAATCCATCTGGTCCTGGGCTTTTCTTTGTTGGGAGGGCCTTTATTACTGTTTCAATTTCTGTTTCAGTTATGGGTCTATTTAGGTTTTCGATGTCTTCATGGTTCAATTTTGGTAGATTGCATGTGTCCAGGAATCTATCCATTTCTGATAGGTTTTCCTGTTTGCTGGCATACAGGTCCTTGTAGTAATTTCTGATGATTCTTTTTATTTCTGTGGTGTCTGTTGTTACGTTTCCTTTTTCATCTCTGATTTTATTGATTTGGGTCTTTTCTCTTCTTTTTTTAGTTAGTTGGGCCCCCACGTGGAATCTTAACTTAACCCAAATACCCAAACCCTTTCTCCAATACTTCTGAGACCTCTTTAGACCGCTTTATGTATAATTTACATAGCCTCCCTCTTATACATCACAAGATTATTTCCTATTTTAAAAGAAAGATCCTTATTTATTCTCAATCTGAGCCACCCTTGCCAACCAAGTCAAATGTGAATCTTATCTGTACCCAGTTTGTTGACTGATCTATCTCAAAAAAGTTCCAGGTACATAGTAGGCTCCCAAAAGATACTGGTTGAATGGAAGGCATTCAAGATCTGAAGGCATTCAGATGGTAGGTTATGTTTCCACCTGACTGTACTTTGTGCTCAGCTCAAACTTGGTCTGTAGGTGGAGAGGCAGCAGGTAACATTATATTTGTACCTGCAAGCAAGTTTTCAGGTGCATGATCTTACCTAGAGATTGAGCACTGGGGATACTGCAGGAGCAGCGTGCCTTGAAGACCTGGGGTTAGCATACCTTCCTGAGGCAACCTCCATTCTGGTTAAAACCAAGAAATTGCTCTTTTTTTTTTTTTTTTTTTTTTGACAGGCAGAGTGGACAGTGAGAGAGAGAGAAAGGTCTTCCTTTGCCGTTGGTTCACCCTCCAATGGCCGCCGTGGCCGGCGCACCGCACTGATCCGATGGCAGGAGCCAGGTACTTATCCTGGTCTCCCATGGGGTGCAGGGCCCACACACTTGGGCCATCCTCCACTGCCTTCCCGGGCCACAGCAGAGAGCTGGCCTGGAAGAGGGGCAACCGGGACAGAATCCGGTGCCCCGACCGGGACTAGAAACCAGTGTGCCGGCGCCTCAAGGTGGAGGATTATCCTATTGAACCACGGCGCCAGCCAGAAATTGCTCTTCTTAACCCAGTTTCATGGAATTCAGAATTTGCAGAATTCTACAAATGGCATGTACACATATTTTGGTTTGAACAGTAACAGGAAGGACCCTTTAAAGTAGATCACCAAAATAGATAAATCACAGGTAGTAGTCTAGGGGCCATTGGTGACCAAGAGTGGCATTGAGAAGTAAGAGCTTAAAATCAGGGGCAAGCTCACCATGGAGTTTCTAAAGTGATGAGTAGACTGTGGACGGTGTACAGCAGCCATGATGGTTGACTTTTTTGTGTGTGACAACTTGGCTGGGCCATGGGGTGCCCAGCTATTTGGCTAAATGTTATGGTAGGGGAGAGTGTGTCTTGCGCTCAGTTTTGCATTGGTAGACAGATAGGATCAAGCAGAATGTCCTCCTAATGTGGGTGGGCCTGGATAGAAAATGAAAAGCTGAGTAAGGAAGAATTTGTTCTTTCTGCATGACTTTTCTTAAAAAAGGATTTATTGATTTATTTGAAAGGCAGAGTGACACATGGAGAGAGGGAGGCGGACAGTGAAGAGAGATCTTTCAATTATCGGTTTATTCTCCAAGCGTCCACAACAGCCCGAGCTGGGCCAGGTGTAAGCCAGGAACCAGGAACTCCATTTACGTTCCCCACATAGGTGACAGGAGCGCCAAGTGTCTGAGCCATCAGCTGCTGCTTCCCAGGCACATTAGCAGAGAGCGCCATCAGAAGGGGAGTAGCTGGGACTTGAACCAGCACTCTAATATGGGATGTGAGCGTCCCAAGTGGGGCTTAACCCGCGGCACCACAAAGTTCGCCCCCTAAAGTCACTTTAAACATATAGATTTAGGAATTGGGTTTAAAAACATGCTCATATTTTTAATAAGCATTAATTCCTAACAGAACCTCCATCTTGCTTTAGGAGGCAAATTCACCTTTCCTTTTGTAGGTGATGAATCTGGGGGTGATCACTCCAAAGAACCTAAATACCATGTACCATTTGTCTTTTAAAACTCTTTCCAGCGCCGCAGCTCATTAGGCTAATCCTCCGCCTGCGGCGCCGGCACCCAGGGTTCTAGTCCCAGTTGGGGCGCTGGATTCTGTCCCGGTTGCCCCTCTTCCAGGCCAGCTCTCTGCTGTGGCCCAGGAGTGCAGTGGAGGATGGCCCAGGTCCTTGGGCCCTGCACCCACATGGGAGACCAGGAGGAAGCACCCGGCTCCTGGCTTCGGCGCTGGCTGCAACGGCCATTGGGGGGTGAACCAATGGAAAAAGGAAGACCTTTCTCTCTGTATCTGTCTCTCTCACTGTCCAATCTGTCAAAAACAAAAACAAAAACAAAAAACAAAACAAAACAAAAAACACAACCTCTTTCAACTGTGCTATGGGTTGTTTTCCTCATTGCCATTAATTCTGATTTTATTTAATTAACTGAAAATGATTTTACCCAAAAAAGGCTTGTGTAGTAGAGAAAAAATGTCAAATAACAGGATCTCTAATTCTCTAATAAAGTTCCAAGACTGACAATTGAAACACAAATTCAGCAGGAGTGGACAATTTGTATACTCTTCTTTGCTTCAGAAACATGCAGTTCTGGGGTTGAGAGCCAAGTCATCTCCCTTTGGTTTGCAAGTATTTCCCTTAGCATTTACCTTTGAAACCTAGAAAGGACACCTCATTCCCTGCCCCAGCCTCTGCACCACCTCCTCTTTCTCCTTTCCCAGTCACAGTGAATGACAGAGAGAGGACCTTGGTACTTGAGTCATCCTGGCATGGCTAAGCACAAATGCCAGCTCAGAGACTGACAAACACAAAGAGCTGATCTGCTTTGTCACCATTAGTCATTGAGAGGAAAACCAGCACCAAGGCAGCAGAAACAATGAGTGTGAGCCAAGTTTCCTGTGAGAGATTCATGCAGGAAAAACCCACATTTTGCTCAGGAAATGTGGGCCCAAGTTCACTTACAAGTTAGATTGAAGATCAAGCACATTTTCCACCCAAGGACTGGAGAGAGAAGAGAATGACAGAGAGCAAGGGAAAGATAGAGGGAGAGGGAGAGGGAGAGGGAGAGGGAGAGGGAGAGGGAGAAGGAGAGGGATGGGGGAGAGGGAGAGGGAGAGGGAGAGGGAGAAGGAGAGGGATGGGGGAGAGGGAGAGGGAGGGGGAGGGGGAGAGGGAGAAGAAGAAGGATGGGGGACTATGTATTTCATCCTTCTTTCTTGAGTCCAGGACACGAATCTAGACTATTTGATATTTTAGTGTTGGTTCTCCAACTCCTTTCCTGAACCCTTCTCCACACCATCTTGAGTCCTCATTGTTGTCTCTACTTAATTCCTTTCTCCCAAAATCACCCAGAATCCAAAATTGTTTCCCACACTCCCCCTTAGCACACTTTAATCTCCTTTAAGCATTGGGAATCACGCAAATATATTCAACCAATGATTTTCACAGGAATCACTCTTCAACATCCCAGGGACAGTTCCATTAAAAAAAAAAAAAAAAAAGGAGGATGAGTATTTTTCCTCAGTACATTTCTAAATTAGCAGAAATCAGAGTCCCTCAAAGGGAAATTTTGGAGATTCTTCACTTTTGAGATCTATCGGATTTTCAACCATCCTCACCACTTGGCAGCGCAGGTGCAGGTGGGACAGCAAAAGTGGGTAGCAGTAGAACAGTAGCAACACCTTCTCTTTCAAGTGTGGGTTATTTCTGAGTTAGATGCTGCTTGCTACAGTCTCAGTTCATCTCCCAAATTCACATGCTGGAAACCCAATCACCGTGTTCCTATGTTAATGTATTTGAAAGTGAGGTATTTTGGGGATCCTTGGGCCCTGAGGGTCTGCCCTGATTTGTTGATTACTCTACTCATCAATGAGTAGATTAATAGGATCCTCCCAGGGGAGGCTTTGTTATATAAAGGAGCTCTCGGGGGCTTACTCTCTGCCATGTTTGGTCAAAGAAAGCAGACCCTCACCAGAAGCTGAACAGATGCCAGCAATGTGCTCTCGGATGCCCCAACCTGCAGAGCTGTGAACTCCGCACATCTCTGTGTTTTCTAAATCATCTACCCTGTGGGGCTCAGTAACACCAGAGAACACCACCTGAGACACTGTGCAAATCCTCCCTGCTCTGACAGCCTGCACGGACGACACAACTTGCCAAGTCAAAGGCTGAGTGTGCAGCTTTCTCGTCAAATCTTTTCTACAGCTGCCTTAGATAACCACTGTCAGAAAGAGTGAGGGGCACAGGGAGAACCAGCTCACTTAGTGATTAGTCGGGACTGCTCCATGTTTAATCACTGCTCTCAACTCAGACTTTATAATTTAAGCTTCACTAATAGTCTCCTTGATTCATCAGCCACTTCTGCAGGGCCTCTGAGCTAAGGGCCTGGCTTATCTTTGGAATTAAGCATGTGGCATCACCCTCAGGTCTCCAATTTGGTGTGAGTCATGCAGTCCCTAAATCAAACAAGGTGGCAGGAAGCAAATTGGTTTCCTTGGACCTCTGTCACTGGTAATAACGAGCCAGACAGCTCCACTTAACTGGGGTGGGATAATTCCCCAGCACCTGTGACAAGCTCATTTGCATAAATATCTCCAGTGCCTGTGAGTTCTCAACTCACTCTGAGTATTGCTACAGAAGGATATGCTCTGCATTTAATACTCTTTATGGAAATGCTAATGTAAACCAAAAGGTAATTCTTCAGGTCTCCTATCAAGATCACAAGTCTTGGTGACTGTGCTATCAACGTTTCATTAGAAGAACACATCGTACTTACCCATGATCTTCAACAGTTGTAATCACTATTTTATATTGGTGTTCAATTGTGAGTCCTTTCATTATATTTTTGTCTTGAAGACCTGTCTTAAATTCTTAGGCTGGTGTAGTGTCTAAGCCGCCGCCTGCAACACTGGCATCCTGTATTTGCTCTGGTTCGAGTCCCTGCCGCTCCACTTCAGACCCTAAAGTCTAAATTCCTTGTCATATATGGCCACTGAAGGCATGGCTAGATTACAGTGAGAGTTAGCTATTGATTAGACAGACATTTTCTAAAGGGTCTCAAATCAGTAAGTCTTCTATATTTTGTCAAGGGACTCTATATGCGTTTTGGGGCATGGCTTCAAATCTCTGTTATGTGTTCACTGGCTGCTTGCTCAGAGCCTCCCAGTCAGCCAGAAGTGGAAGTCTGGCGTTTTCAAGACTTTCTTGGACATATACACTGCCCGCATGTGCAGGTTGCCTTTTAGATTCTCAGAAATAGGTTCCAGCTTTTCCGATTTCCCTATGGACACCTCAATTCCTTTTTTTTTTTTTGTTAGCCCCAACTGGTAACATTGCCAAGCAATTCCACTCTTAGTTGTATACCCAAAAGAATGGAAAGCATGACTCAAATAGCTTATATGGCAGTGTTCATAGCATCATTTGTAATAGTCAAAAGGTAGAAATACCCAATATCCATCAACGAATGAACAGATAAACAATGCGGTGTATACATATGATGGGTTATTCTTGAGTCCTTAAAAGGAATGACTTTTCAAACATTCTGAAATGTGGCTAAACCTTGAAAACATAATTCCATGTGGACAGTCAGACACATATTCTGTGATTCCACTTGTATCAGGTACCAAGAATAGTAAAATTAGTACATAGATATTAGAAGAGTGGTCACCAGGAGGTGGTATGGGGAGATATTGAAGAGTCATTACTTAATAGGTAAAGAGGGTGTTTTTGAGATAATGAAATAAACTTGGAAGAAGGATTGTGTGACATAGAGAGTGCACTTGATGCTACTGAGCTGTGTACTTCAGAGTGCCTAAGATGGGATATTTTTTGTTACACATATTTTATCATATGGACTATCACTTTATAGTAAATCTTGGAATTAGGAAGCATGAATCCTTCCATTCTGTTTTTATC
This sequence comes from Oryctolagus cuniculus, assembly GCF_051225735.1. Classification (NCBI taxonomy): domain Eukaryota; kingdom Metazoa; phylum Chordata; class Mammalia; order Lagomorpha; family Leporidae; genus Oryctolagus; species Oryctolagus cuniculus. The sequence continues at coordinate 105,960,201 of NC_142879.1, forward strand.
ATTGTTGGTTTTAGTATTCTGTGCCAAACACTTACTCACCATTATTTTCATAAGATCATGAGAATAGGGTATTGTTAGGTTCTGGTTATCCCCCTGAAAGTGAAAACATATATATTTATTTCTATACATTTCTACAGCAGGCAGAATCAATCCGTAACAGGAAAATATCAGAACAGCGATTGCCTCTGATGACAGGGGCGGCGTTCGACATTGGACGGTGTAGTATAAAGAACCAATGAAAGATCCTTCATTTTCCCAAATTCTGTGATTCAGAAAGAGAAATCGCTTAAGAAACTCAGAAGCAGTTTCTAGAGAAATAATAAGAAAACCTGAAGAAGGTGGCCTCATGAAAGTCAAAATGAGAATGTCTTTTAATAGGAGATGATCCATGGTGTTGGAATCCCCAGACTGGACGGGGATGAATTTCCCGGCTGTTATTCCAAGCGCTTGCCCCACGTGAGATAAAAATCCACAGCAGAGGCATAAGTAAGGTGTATAAAGGAGAGCAGGACTTATTTAAGGTGAAAGAATGAGTGCACTTTCAGGCGTGAAGCCAGCTAACCTCACCATCCTGGCTTCGGGAGCGCTGGAGAGCTGCCCGTAAGGAGAAAGCATGGAGGAAGGCAAGAGAGGGAGGCCAAAAATGCTCATTTTATGTCCACCAGTCCATCAGTCCCCTTTGTGGGTTAGGGTGCCCAAACTGAAGGTACCAACTGAGAGGAGTCTGGGCGGGGTTTGGTGTCTATGAGGTTTTTCTGAGAGTTTAGAGATGCCACTAAATATCTCCACGTGGAGTTTAGCTTCCATGTGTCCATTATGGTGCTTCGTCCTTCCGAGTCCCAGAGGGGACACAGGTGCATCATGGGAAAGCAGGTGTTCTAGATTGGCATGTAAGGGGGTGGAGTTAAAGTTCAGGGTTATGTGACAGGAATTGTGGGAAAACTTTCCCTCCTTTTTCACTAACTCCCTGCTATTCTGGGCCCCGTGTCGCCTTCAGGACTGAGCTCTGCCCACTGGACTTTCCAAGAAGGGAGCTGTTGTGAACTTGTGAGAAAGTTATGTGAAGTGCTCAGAGTTCAGGAATTAGGCAAAGTATTTTGTGCAAACTTAGATCTGTAATTCCAGAAATCTGACAAGCCTTAGGCCATGAGTCATTTCGGAAATTATAGAGTGTGGCTGCCTGGAATGTTGGTCAGGACTTCTGCACACAGCTTCTTATGTAAGGAACACAACCCGACTTGCCCTCCTTTCTATTCCAATTTCTCTACCTCTTAGGAGAAATCTCTCTTGATGACAGAGAGCGCTGTTTGGGAAGCCCTACAGGCCAATCACTGACACCAGTGAGGTGGAAAAACAGGAGTTGTTTATGGCAAAATGCAGAGCAAGCAGCCCAGCAGCTGTCACTCATTCCCAGACAGTGAGTGAGCCAAGCAGGGACTCTTAACAGTGCACAGTTGGGGATGAACAGTGCTTGATCAGCTTACATGTGGGCATCTGGTTGGGTCCACAGTGCACACGGCCTCCCTTTGATTGGCCAGTGGCACTTACAGGTGTTTCCTTTGGAGTGGCAAAGGTGCATTCAGTCTGTCTGGCTCTAAGGGTAGATTGATTATTGCATTGTGTTGACCATGGCCTGAAGTTCTTGAAAAAGATCTCAACTAAAGCCCAACACTAGGATGTGAACTATGGGGGTGAGAAGTGGATTTTGAAGCCTGCAATGGGGAGTTCTGCCTGGGAGTTCTTGAAGAACTCTCAGAAGAGAGGCCAGCACTGAGATGTTGGCCACAGGGGCCATGGGTCACTCCCTTATCACACAATGAGTTAATGTATACGAGGAGCTGCAGGCTAAGGAAGAGGTTCTGGAACCCAACACAGCCCGCTGCAGAGGGTACACACAACAATGTCCTTCCTGTTTAAGACTGTGACATTCTGGAACAAGATGAAGCAGGGTTGATGCTTCTCTGCTCCCTTCTAGACACCGTGTCAGGCAAAACCCTTGCTCCCTACATCAGACGTTCTGTACTGGGAACATGTATCTCAGTTCTTATGTTCCAGGTTCTTACCCCTACAGAGGCATAATACAGTGCACACATGAGAGCAGGGTTTATTTAAAGTGAGAGAGTAAACATATGTTCACACTTGATTGTGGGCCACCCCACATGTAGAGATACCTGCCGTGAGTGAGCCAGAGAGTCAGCTATGAGAAAACCAGACATACAGCAGGGGCAAGAAGTCAACGGGGCCACTCTCTTTATTGAGTAAGGAGTGGTCCCTTCCTTAACTGACAAATGAGGTGGAGTTTGGGTGGGGTTTAGTGTGTGCAAGGCCTTCTGGGAGTTTAACGGCACCTCCACATGGAGTGTTACTGCCATGCGGCCATCATGGCGTCTCCTCCTTCCTGGTCCCAGATGGAGCACAGGTGCATCGTGGGAAAGTGGGTGTACTGGATTGACATGGACGAGGGTGCAGTTACAGTGTGGGGCTGCTCAGACATGCTGAGAGATCTTCCAAGTTCATTTATTCCTACCCAGTCTTCCTGCCTATTTCCTCCATATATATCAGTTTCATTTTGGGAAGCCTTTGCTATTTTTGTGACCTCAAACTCTGCAACGCTAAATGTATTTTTCTCTAGGTGACAGCCTCAGATTTAATTACTCGTCTCCAAGAGTTTTGCAAATATTTAGAGTGCACAGGAAGGAACTTCAAGAACTTTCTGGAACGTGACAGTAAAAGGTAGGTTTATTTCAGTCCAAAATATGTTTGACATGCATATGCATGAGGATCTTCCAAATGTTTATGGAAATGTGTGTTATGAAAAGACTATGAATTTCAATTTTTCTGCACCAAAATAAACATTTTTTTCACATTCTCCACCGATTGTTTAAAGTCACCACGTGGTCCCTGGTCTCCCCAATTCCACCTCCACAGCCCAAATGCGATGAGCCATGGAAGATGCCGGAGAGTCGCCTTCTGGCTGTGCCGCGGAGATGGGGTCTCCAGCTGGCTTTACCGTAAGTTCTAGACTCGAGACAAGAGTTCAAAGCAGAGACAAAGATCACGGTATACGGGAGAGCAGGATTTATTTAAAGGGTTAGTACCCTTTCAGACATGAACACTTGAGGAGGAGTGGCATCTGCTATGCCCAGGCAGGCTCCTTACGGGGGGGGGCGGGGGGGGCGGGGAGGGGCGGTGCCCTCATTGCATATGCAGGTGGGCGGGGTTTGGGCCAGGCTTCGGTGCAAGTGGTGACCACGGGGCTCCACGAGGAACTCAGCCTACAGGTGCTCCCCAAGGCGTCTGACACGTGAAGAGGGAGAGAAGCAGGGATGGGGAAGTAGGTGTGCCGCCCTGCAGCCCTGTTGAATGGGCCGAGGAGAGGGCGGGGTTTCAGCAGTGCAGGGCTGGGCAAGCAGAGTGGGAGCTGCCTTTGCCTTTGCCGGCTCCCTGCCTGGTCCCAGGCAGCTGGAGTTCACCCTGGCGAGACAGGCCCCGAGTTCTGAGTCCAGGGACTTTTAACCCAAAGCCTCAAGATCACTGAGGACCACGGCAGGTAAAATCATCTCATCTCTGTCACTCTGGGCTTGCTTTGTGTTCGTGATGGTAGTCAGCAGGAGTACTGGAAGTGGTAACCTTTATTAAACACTTACCATATCTCAGACATGGTTCTGAGTGCTGTACTAAACCAAAACCAGAACCAAAAAACAAGCGAGGAAGGGAAAATTAGCATCCTCTCTGTCTTTAAAAGAAATCATTTATTTATTTTTTTGAAAGTCAGGGTTACGGGGGAGCGGGGGACAGAGAGGACTTCCATCTATTGGTTCACTCCTCAAATGGCTTCAATCAACCTGGCTCAAGCCAGAGCCAGGAGCTTCTTCTGGGGCTCCCACATGGGTACAGGGGCCCAAAGACTTGAGCCATCATTCACTGCTTTCCTGGGGACATTAGCAAGGAGCTGGATAGGAAGTGAAGCAGCTGGAACTCAAACTGGTGCCATATGGGATGCCTACATTGTAGGCAGCGGCTTAACCCACTGCGCCACAGTATCCTCTTTCTGAAGATAAAGAGACCCGGGCATAACCTTTGTTAGTAACTTATGGGTGCAAAGCCAGTGGGTGGTATCAATAAAGATGTGAGTGGAGCACTCATTCCCAGATTCCCTTTGCTGGAACCACCAACAGCCCCAGTTTTGCTGACCCTTCCTCGTGTGTACCTGAGCAGGGAACAGTGGCGCCGTTTGCCAGACGACAGCAAGGAGGTCAGGGACAAAGGAAGGGGCAGCCTCAGAGCTCTGCATGCCATAAAACTGAGCCAAGTGACAAAGATCGCCAGAGATGCCGGACCAGAAACGGCAGGTCGGTGTCGCCGCCGCCCAGAACCCTAGCCTCTAATTTCTTTTACTCGTATACTGCTCTGGTGCCACAACCCCACAGCGCCAAGGAAACTAAGAAACAAAATATATACAAAGCGGGAGGGAAGGAAGCAGGGAGGGAGGGAGGAAGGGGAAGAAAGATGGGGAGTGAAGGGAAGGAGACTGTGTCTTTTTTTTTTCTTTTTAAGATTTATTTATTTGAAAGGCAGTTACACACATATACACACACAGAGAGAGAGGGAGAAATCTCCCATTTGCTGGTTCACTCCCTAAATGGTCGCAATGACTGGGGCTGGGCCAGGCAGAAGCCAGGATCTGAGAGCTCCATCTGGGTCTCCCACGTGGGTGCAGGGTCCCAAGTGCTTGAACCATCTTCTGCTGCTTCTCCCAGGTGCATTAGCAGGGAGCCGGATCACAAGTGGAACAGCCGGGATGGGAACCGGCACCCATATGGAATGCTGCTATCACAGGCAGTAGCCTAACCCACCGCCCTGAGTTTGTACTTGTGATTGAGTTCATGACTTGGATCCTTTCTCTGCCTGACCCAGGAAAGAATTCCGGTTGTAAAAAATATTCTCTTTGTTTAAGGTTGTTGCTGTTGGGGCCGGCGCTGTGGCTCAGCGGGTTAATGCCCTGGCCTGAAGCACCGGCATCCCATATGGGGGCCGGTTCTAGTCCCGGCTGCTCCTCTTCTGATCTGGCTCTCTGCTATGGCCTGGGAAAGCAGTAAAAGATGACCCAAGTCCTTGGGCCCCTGCACCTATATGGGAGACCCGGAAGAAGCTTCTGGCTCCTGGCTCCTGGCTTTGGATTGGCGCAGCTCCGGCCATTGCAGCCAGTTGGGGAGTGAACCATCGGATGGAAGATTTCTCTCTCTCTCTGCCTCTCCTTTCTCTGTGTAACTCTTTCAAATAAATAAATAAATAAATAAATCTTTAAAAAAAAAGTTGTTGCTGTCGTTCAAATATTAGGAAGTCAGGATTACCACCTTTGTTCTTAGAAAACCCATGAAAAGGACGACACAACACACATATTTTGGAAAGGAGAGAACAATTCACGCATTTGTTGGCACGGACGAAAGGAAAAGGAGCAGAGCCTATCATTTTGAGTAGAGAGCCACCTAGTGGCCATGCTTGGAGACACTCAGGTGAGACCCAGGCAAAAACCATTGCTGGAAGCAGCAGCGAACATGTAGCGGGCACTGTGGCTCAGTGAGTTCAATAACTGCTTGCCATGTCCACATTCAAGTCCTTCCTCTGCAGCCCATCCAGCTCCGGCTGATGCACCTAGGAAGGCAGCAGCAGATGGCCCCAGTACTTGGACCCCTGACACACACTCCTGTCTTCGGACTAGCCCTGGCTGGTCTATTGTGGCCATTTGGGGAGCGAACCAGCAGATAGAATATTTCTCTGTCTCTCTCTCCTTCCTCCCTCTCTCTTTGCCTTTTTTTTTTTTAAAGATTTATTTATTTGAAAGTCAGAGTTACACAGAAGAGGAGAGGGAGAGGGAGAGGGAGAGGGAGAGGGAGAGGGAGAGGGAGAGGGAGAGGGAGAGGGAGAGGGAGAGGGAGAGGGAGAGGGAGAGGGAGAGGGAGAGGGAGAGGGAGAGGGAGAGGGAGAGGGAGAGGGAGAGGGAGAGGGAGAGGGAGAGGGAGAGGGAGAGGGAGAGGGAGAGGGAGAGGGAGAGGGAGAGGGAGAGGGAGAGGGAGAGGGAGAGGGAGAGGGAGAGGGAGAGGGAGAGGGAGAGGGAGAGGGAGAGGGAGAGGGAGAGGGAGAGGGAGAGGGAGAGGGAGAGGGAGAGGGAGAGGGAGAGGGAGAGGGAGAGGGAGAGGGAGAGGGAGAGGGAGAGGGAGAGGGAGGGAGGGAGAGAGAGAGAGAGTCTTACATCCACTGGTTCACTTCCCAATTGGCTGCACCTTGTGGAGCTGGGCCAATCCGAAGCCAGGAGCCAGGAGCTTCTTCCAGGTCTCCCACAGGGTGCAGGGGCCCAAGGACTTGGGCCATCTTCTACTGCTTTCCCAGGCCACAGCAGAGAGCTGGGTTGGAAGTGGAGCAGCCAAGACTCAAACCAGCGCCCATATGGGATGCCGGCACTGCAGGTGGCAGCTTTACCTGCTACGCCACAGCGCTGGCCCCTCATGGTCCACTTTCACATGTGTTCACCGTTTCTTCTGTCATGTGCAATGCTGTTGAACTCATCCTGTGAACTTTTCACTTGAGATGCTTTGATTTTTTTTTTGAGTACCAGAATTTCCCTTTAATTATTTTTATCATTTCTAGGTCTTTGCTGATATTTCCCATCTGTTCATTAATTTCCTTATGTTCCGGATTGTATTTATAACAATGGTCTCACAGATTTTGACTGCTAGTTCCAAATCTTTGTTATCCCTGAGTGAGTTTCTATTATTTTTTCTTTTTTAGGTCATATTTTTCTATTTTTGTTCTTGTTTTTAAAATGGTGTGATGGAGATTTTATATTATAAACTTTAGTGGATTAGGTTATAACCTCTTCATCATTTTTTAAAAGTGTGTGTTGTAGAGTAAGTTTCCTCGGAAGTCTGGCTCTTGCATTTCTATATAGATTTTAGAATTGTCTCATCAATTTCTATAGGACGTCCTGCTGAGATTATGATTGGAGTCACATTGAACCCATTGATCAGTTTGGGGAAATTGGCATCTTTTCAACCTTGAGTATTCCAATCAATGAAATTTATTTTAGTTACATTTTATTTAACATCAATGCTTACCAACCTTTTGTCCACAGGATTTTTACATATTTTGATTTTTTTTATCTCTTTGCATTTACTGTTTTCAGGTGCTATTGCAAATAGTCATTTTTTTCACTTTTATTTTTATTTATTTGAAAGCAGAATTACAGAGAGAGAGAGAGTGACAGAGAGAGAGAGAGAGAGAGAGAGAGGTCTTCCATCTGCTGGCTCACTCCCCAAGTGGCCCTAACTGCCAAGGCTGGGCCAATCTGAAGCCAGGAGCCAGGAGCTTCTTCTGTGTCTCCTACGTAGGTGTAGGGGCCCAAGCACTTGGGCCATCTTCTGCTGCTTTCTCAGGCCATCAGCTGGGAGCTGGATGGAAGTGGAGCAGCCATGACTCAAACCAGCTGGTGCCACAGGTGGCAGCTTAACGTGCTACACCACAACTCTGGCTCCTGAATTGGCATCATTTATATATATATATATGCTACTAATTGCTCAAATGTGAAAATGCCATTGATTATTGTATTATTAACTTTGTAAGCAGTTCTCTTACCAGATTTACTTATACATTCTAATGGACTGCATATGAATTTTGATTTTTATGTAATGACCTTTTGATTCCTGTCTTGCAATTCTTACATCTTTTGTTTCTCTTCTTGTCTGGTACGATGTTGACTCTGTCTGGTGATGATGAGCATCCTCGTCTCATCTCTGCTCTAAGCAGGAAAGTTTTCACTTTTCTTAAAAAATATTTACTTACTTATTTAAAAGGCAAAGTGACAGAGAGAGAAAGAGAGAGAAGGGAGAGAGAAGAAAACTTGCATCTGTTGACTCACTACCCAAATGCCTACCGCAGCGGGGCAGGGGCAAGGCAGAAGCCGAGAGGCAGGCGTTCCATCCAGGCCGTCCAGTTGGTGGCGGGTTCCCACATGCTTGGGCCATCATCTGCTGTTTTCCTGGGTGCATTAGCAGGAAGGTGGATCGGAAATGGAGCAGTTAGGCCTCGATCCAGCACTCAGATGTGGGATCTCGACATCACAAGGGGTGGCCTAGCCTGCTGCATCAGAACACGGGCCCCAAGCTCTCACAGCTTCATCATGTTGTAAGATGGTATCTGTGGATGTTTTATAGACATCCTTGATGAGCTAAATTGTTTTTAACTTTGATTAGAATTAAGGAAGGATTTTTGTCATGAGTGTTTGCTAAAATGAGCGTCTATTTTTTCTACATCCTTTGCGATGTTAATATTAGTATTTGTCCTGGAATTGAGTTAGAGATTTCCGGAGTTCAGGGCATTATGGACAGAGAGTAGCTGGATGGTCTGTGAGAAAAATGCAGGTGCGGGCCTCAGGTGCTCATTACCATGGTTCTATTATTTCCTGTTTTCAGAAGCTACCCTGACTTCTTGTGTAGAAATAAAGTGAGGGCCGGCCACATAGAGTAGCTCAGTCTAGTCCTGTCCTGACAGGTTCCTCAACACACAGAGAACGTTTCACTGTTCTTTATACTTCCGGCCCATAGCACAGCTGTTCAGATGCTATCTCATCTTTTTCAAACTCTCTAATAAAGTTGGCCACAAGATGTCCCCACAGCTCTGGAAGATACTTTTTAATGTCTAGACAGGATTTCTAAACATTTTTTTCCTCCATTTCAATTGATTTGCTTGAAGATGTTAACCAGATAACGTACAATGAGATCTTTGTTCTAAATCTGGTTTTAAAATGTTATGCCCCTGGTAAATCAGTTATGAAATGTTCAGAGTGATAGACGTCTTGAAACCCAAGTTAAAGGAATATTCCCAAATGTTACACCCACATTTCTCTTTTAAGGGGTCCTCCACGGCCATCTTGAACGCATAAGCCATCAGAAAATTCAGCTCCTACCCTGTGGTGCTCCTCCCAATAAGGACTAATTCAAAGTGAAGAATTAGGAAGGTACTTCCTGTCGATGTCTGCTACAAGATAAAAGGGCAATACAAGTGTTGTGCTTGTTTTCCTTTTCAACATGTGCTCCAGAGAAAGCTCAGGCCACACTGCACTGGCCTGGCCCAGTCCTGGCTGTTGTGAGCATCTGGGGAGTGCACCAGCAAATCAAAGATCTCCCTCTCTCAACTCTGACCTTCAAATAAATACATAAATCTTAAAAAATTAAGTAACATTTTAAGATAACTATCTTGTTACTCACAGGAGTCCTTAAGAGAAAGCATTTTGGGAGGCCTCTGCATGAGTTGGTGGCGTAAAACCAGGAAGTGCTGAAAGGACTAGAAGGTTCTAGAGACAAACATTTTACAGAGGAGGAATTACTGTGTAATCAGCACTCATTTGAGTTGACTTCAAATGCTTTCTTTTCCTAATTACTTTTCGTTACTGATTAAAAGTGTCATTACAGAAAAATGCAAATAAATTTCAAAAAGCTCATGGAACATTGAATCAAAAGATAAACTTGTTTTGGCACACATTTGGTAAAACCCATGTATAATACGCATTTGCCAGGAACTGTTTGAAAACTCCCTCACCTAGGGAAATATTAAGACTTCAGTCTCCTTCGAAATGGAAGAGGTGGGGAAGATTGAGCTCTCACTATTTCTTAATCCAATAATGGGCACATCCTAGGTTGATGTGGGTTACCCCAATACCTCAAGATCTGGAAACAGAGTGCTTGCACACGTTCTAGTTGAGGTGCCGTCACACCAGGGTAGGGTGGGCCTTTCACCCAAGACTGGAGAATTATGGAAAGAGTGGTTGGGGCACAGGCATGGACTGGAGAGAGAGGCCACAGGGGCCTGGGACAGATCCTTCCCTGGTGTCCCTGGAAGAAGCCAGCCCTGCCGCCCCCTGGATCTCCAGGACTGTGAGACAAGACCTTTCTGTAGCTTAAGCCATCCCATTTGTCATACTTTGTCCTGGCGGCTCTAGTAAACCAACCCAGGCAGCAATTGCCTTACAGGAGGAGTTCACATGAATCACTATAACGTATGAACAATATACCAATTATTTTGCTAATTGTCTTTCTCTTTATTGATATTCATCCTCATTTGGTATTTCATTTTATCTTAGTATTTCCCTGGGAAGCATTAGTTGAGTCATTTTCTCTACAGTCCTAAGTAGATTTGGGTTTCCTACACCACTAAATAATGGAATTTTAGACTCCGTCAGGATCTCTTTGTGGATGAGGGAATGATAGTGGACAAGGCTCATAGCTGTTGGAGTCTCTGTTCCCAAGCAAGTCAAGTGGGGCTATTTACATATGCACCCTCACCCCTGGTTTTCTTATTTCTTTTTTATTTAAAGATTTATTTATTTGAAAGGCAGCAAGTAGGCAGAGAGAGAGAGAGAGAGAGAGGGCTTCCATCTGCTGGTTCACTCTCCAAATGGCCGCAAGGACCTGAAACCAGGAGCCTCCTCTGGGCCTCCCACATGGGTGCAGGGCCCAAGCACTTGGGCCATCCTCCACTGCCTTCCCAGGCCACAGCAGAGAGCTGGACTGGAAGTGGAGCAGCCGGGACTCAAATCGGCAACTGTGGCACCACAGGCAGCGGCTTTACCCGCTACGCCACAGCACCGGCCCCGACGTAGGCTACAATTAAAACCCACCATGCTGTACATGGATAAAAGGACTTTGCAGAGGGAATTAAGCTAAGGATCTCAGGGTGGGGAGACTATCCTGGATTATCCCGGGGTGGGGGCCCGGCTGCATATGACAGAGGAGTCAGGGGCAGCACTGTGACTGACAACAGAAGCCAGAAGCCGAGAGCAGGGGGATGAGGCCGCTGGCCAGAGGATGTGAGAAGCTTCTAGAAGCTGGGAAAACAGATGCATCTCTCCCAGCACCTTAAATCCTAACTTGCAGGAGGACCCACTGAGAGCTTCCACCTCCAAAGCTGCGAGTTAATAAGTCTGTGTTGCTTATTTTTTTTTTTATTTTTAAGATTTATTTATTTACCTGAAAAGCAGAATCAGAGAGAGAGAGAGAGAGAGAGAGAGAGAGATCTTTCATCCACTGGTTTACTCCCCAAATGGCAGCAACAGTTGGGGCTGGCCAGGCTGAAGACAAGAACCTGAAACTCCATCTGGGTCTCCCATGTAGGCGCAGGGACCCAAGCATTTGGGCCACCTTCCATTGCCTTCCCAGGCCCATTCGCAGGGAGCTGGAGCAGCCAGGACTTGAGCCGGCACCCACTGGGATACTGGCACTGTAGACGGTAGTTTAACCCACTGCAGGCCACTTGCTTTAATTCACCAAGATTGTGATTTGTTACAACAGCTGGGAGAAATGAACAGCTGTTCAGTAACTTGGTTGTTGAACCCTGAAGGGGTGGGACTTCCAGGACCCGAGCAGAGGAGGGAGCCCAGGTCCTGGATGGCCCTGTGCCACCAGCCCAAGCCCTCAGGCATGCTCAGCTTAGCTTCTGGCGCCTGCGCAAGCCTCTTGTTTTCTGCTCTGTGATGCTCATGAGAACCATGTGATTAATCTAATCGAATCATCTGGTCCTGCTTGTGGTTCAATTAATCAAAGCAGAGCAAACTGGCCCGCTATCTGCTTGATCTGATTATTGGTCTAAATTGATTGATTAATCTGGTAAATTAAGTCATAATGATGCATTAAGGGCTGTCGATGCTTAAATGAATTACATCATTTAGAAAATACCAGGTTCTTTTTTTTTTTTTCCTTTTTCAAAGTTTCAGATAAAGACTTGGGCATAAAAGTCCACCAGAGAGGCTCGTGGTTGCTTTGCCTGTAGTACATGGGGGAGTATTGAGATGCGGGGGGAGCCATCCATTAATCCCACCAACCTGTGCTGGACACAGCACCAAGGGGAGGGAACAAGACTGAACTGCTACTGGCTGGGGGGCGGGGGGAAGGAATGATGCTGAGATTCAGGGAGATCAGCTCTAGGGTCTTGGATTTCATCTGCTTCTGTGAATTAGCTTTTAAAACTATTTCTTTCTATTTTATTGGAAAGACACACACACACACACACACACACACAGATAGAAATCTTCCATTTGCTGGTTGACTCCCAGATGCCCCAAGTAGCCAGGAATTCACTCTGGGTCTCCCACATGAATGGCTGGGCTCTAAGCACTTGGGTCATTGCCTGCTGCTTCCCAGGGTGTGCATCAGCAGGAAGCTTGATGAAAAATCGAGCTGGGACTGCCACCCAGACACTCTGATATGGGTCGCAGGCATTCTGAGTAGTGTCTTACTGCAGCGCCAAATGCCTGTGCCTCGGTGAAGTTTTAGGATTGGAACAGCGAGTTACAGAAGACGCCAAAGTCTCATGGCTGAATTATGGAGTCTATTCCTTTGACCTGGCAAAGCTAGTGGCTGCATGGGCGCGTGTGCTCCCCAAATCAAAAACCACATCCTGTTGGGAGTTAATTAGAAAGCCAAGCGTTCGTTACAGAAGCCAGAACAAGCAAGATTATGCTTATATCGGGGGGCACTGACACAGTTTCCCAGCACTTAATGTAAACAATCCTTACAGATAACGTTCTTATATGAGTAGACAGTAGGTGTGCAACTGGTTAGAAAAATAGAGGACAAACAGAGTGATTAGAGATCATCCACAGACAAAACAGAGTGACTCAGGTCAGGCCATGGCTCATTTCAGTTTACGGGACCAGCATTGTGGTGCGGCGGGTCAACTGCTGCCTGTGATGCCAGCATCCCACATGAGTGCTGGTTCAAGTCCTGGCTGCTCCACTTCTGATCCAGCTCTCTGTTAATGCACCTGGGAAAGCTACAGAAATTGGCCTGAGTGCATGATGGACATGGTAGATGTCAAGTGAGCTCTCTACCAGGCTTGCCCTGCACACCAGAGGCTGCACAAGGCAATGCTGATGGGGCCTGGCAGGTACCCATGTGAGTGACATGAAGGGGGAGGGAACAAGTAGGAGCTGGTCATTGCCTGCCCTGGGGAGCTTGCTCCACCCTTGGCCCACCCATTTTTAACCCCTGAATGTGTGACTAAAAATACACACACACACACTCCATAACCCAGGGCCTGGCACAGAGGAGGCATTTGACAGCTGGGGGTGATGAAGGTGATGGTGATGATATTCAAGAGTTGTGCTAGAGAGGCAGTGACTTCCTCAACGTGTTGTTGAGTGGCTTATTAACCATCTTTATCTTTTCTGTTTCTCTCCCTGTCTGTTGTCCATCTTTTCACCATATTCTTGTCTCTCTTCAAGAAAACTGCTGCTTTTGAAGTATTTCTGTGTGCCTAGTGCCTTCAGGAGAGACATCCATGCTGAAAAAGTCTCTGAGCAGGTCTGGAGCCTGATTGTCTCAAATCAAACCTGGGCTCCCTTCGTTACTGGTACGTCAGTGGGAGTGCAGGAAGGGGCAGGCCGCTTCCTCAGGGATGGGGTTGGGGGGTGAGTAGCAGCGATGAAAAGACACAGGGCCTCTGATCCTGGCCGCCAGTTCACGCCGGCCTTGGTTCCACCCCACCGCATCCATCCAGTCACTGAGGATGGTGAGATCAGGGCTTGCGAGTCTTGTTCCTCCTTGGCTGCCATCCCTCAGACGGCCGAGAACGGCAGATCTAGGTACACCTGAGTGGCACAGTGAGGAGGCTCTGTTAGGGGAAGGTGGTCTCACAGAGTCTCCCAGATCAGCCCATGGAGTTGACTGCTGTGTCTCGGAACCCCCGGGGTCTTGGAGCAGGTTGGTCCTCAGTGTGATTGACAGGGACAAAGAGCATCAGATCACGTAATCTGATGGCCAAGGACTGGCCTCCCCACTGCCACCTGCATCTCAACGCACTATTCAAGTTCCCCAGCAAAGCGCTGAGATCAAGTTTCTGTAAGGCAGAAACACAATTAAAACGAGATTGAATCTAAGAAAAGTACCTCTAAAAGCCTGCCTCCCCAGTGACTACAAATGCAGGTTCCACTCATGGACATCTAAGTTCACGGTCTAGACCTCCTTCTTCCTCAGCTTTTTACATCTGGAAAATGAGTCTAATAGCACCTTTCTTCCAGGGCTGTGGGTTAATAACACTTCAGGCATTCAATAAATATTTGCAACAAACCACTCCACCATCAGCAAAATCTGACTTTGAGGCTTGCAACTGACACATCATAAATGAAGATTTATTATCCTGGGAAATGAAGGCTAAATTTTCTTCCCGTGGATGCACATTGTGGAGCAGATACGGCCTCTTTGTTTATTTGGGGTAACATCAATCCTGACAGGGCAGAAGTGACATTCTGCTAGGAACACCTCATATACAAGTGCTCAAAGCAGGTACCCTTCCCTCCTTGATACTGTACGTCTAATGGACATTACACTATCACTTCCTGTTTTGACCACAGGCACAGGAAGGGGCCCAGGGCTGCGCACAGCAGTGGCTATGCACAGTGCCCACATTCAGCTTGCAAAAACTGGTGAACTGGTCAGGCCCGACGGCGTTGTCTTCCCACTTGCTGTCACTCCAAATCTGCTGGACGCGTATTTGTCTTGCCTTGTCTAAAGTTACCAATTGTCCACGAAATCTCTATCTGATACTGCATGTCCCCTGCTCTCTAGGCTCTGCCATGCCCTGGATACAGGCTGTAGAGTTTAAGCATGACTGACGGAATTCAGAGAACACCTTTGCAAACCACGTGGGATCCGTCAGCACAGTTCCTGTTCCAAATACATCTACCATGGGGAGAAACACCAGTCACAGAAGACACATCATAAACTTGGAGGAAAATCGTTGTAATCAATGACAATGAGAGCTAGCTTAACAGTTTCTGTAAGCTAGGGATGTTTCAAGACCTTTACGGGCTTAATTCATCTAATCTCTAACTTTTTTTTTTTTTTTACAAATAAGCAAACTGATGAAGATCACAACCAACTATAAACAAATGTTTCTGTCAAAGAGGTTGTGGTCTAAAAATACAAAATGATTTTTAGCTAGGATTTTCATGAAATAAAACTGCCTCAAGGCGCCAGAAAGAGAGGAGGAAAAACAGATCCAATGCACCCAGGTGAATTCCCCACAACTCCAAGCGTGATAACGGGAGGAAAAAAACAAATTGTGGCATTTGTTATCCACAGATGGATAACAAAATTCCTCCAAAACACAGTGGCTTAAAAGAACAGGCCTATTTATTTATTTATGTATTTGCTGTCAGTTTCTGTGGATCGGAACCCCAGGCGCAGGTCAGCTGTGGCTTCAGTGCCTTGCCACTAGGTTGCTCCACGGTGCCCTGCCTGTCCGCCTAGTGGGGCAGTGACCCCGGTGACAGAGCCACTGCACAGTAAGACAGGAGCCTTGTGTCCTGACACTCCATTTCTGCGGTGCCATGTCAGCACTTCTACTTGTTGGAGAGGTAGAGAGAGCACGAGCGAGCGAGAGGGGTTGTGCACCTGCTGGTTCCTGCCCTGACGCCTGCAAAAAGCCACCGGCCAGCCAGGGCATCAGGCAGGAGCCAGGAACTCCATCTGGGCCTCCGTGTAGGGGTGGGGATCTGAAATACTTGACCCACCACCTGCTGCCTCCTAGGGTCTGCGCTGGCTGGAAGCTGGAGCCAGGAGCCGGAGGTGGGATTGGAACCCAGGGACTCCTGGGAGGCAAGCATCCTTAGCCGCCAGGCCGAGCGCCCGGCCCTCCGTCCCGTCCTAATTATGAGAAGTTAAGCCATAAACCCAGGCCACAAATCTACTGCGGAGGGTACTGCAGGAGCACGGGTTCGGGTCGCAGCCGGAGGCTTGGAGAAGATTCGGTGAGGGCAGTGCAGGTAATGTCAGAGCTGAGTTATCAGGGACGTTGCCGCCCCATTTTCCGAGAACTCTCTCTCTATATATATTTTTATTTTTTAATTTTTTAATTTTGCTTTTTTCTTGTAAGGAAGCTAAACAGACACGTCTAAAATCGGTATTAAAACAGGACAGGTAAGGAACCCCGCATTCTCTGACATTCGCCACCAGTGCAAGGGCGGCCCCGCTCATATCTGGGAGGCCCCGCATCCTCCCGGGGGCGTCGTCCCCCCTCTCGACGTTCCCGCCATTTGCCGCGCCGCCGCTGAGGGACCCCAGGGAGGGTCCCGGCGGGTTGTCATGGCAACCACCAGCCCGCCGCCGCGCCGCGACCAACGCACGCTTCCGGTGCTCGAAGGGCGGAGCCAGAAGTCCAGGGCACGGAAAGCCAAGCCGGAGCCCGGAACCCGGAAGTGGGCAACGGAGGGCTAGCGGGACGCGCGGCGCATGCGTAGCAGCGGGTCGCCGGGAAGGCCGCGGTGGTTAGTGGGGTGTCGGGGCGCTCCTTGTGGGTGCGCGAGACGAGGGTCGTTGCGCAGGCGAGGCGGTGTTTTGTAGCAGCCGCTGTGCTTCACGTCATCACCACCCGCCTTCCCTGCTCGGTGTTTGCTGCCGCCTGCAGACCAGGCGCAGGTACTGCACGCCCAGAGCCCGACGGGGCCGCGAAGGCTGCGAGGGAATGCAGAGTACCAGGAGGGAAGGGAAGCGCTCAGTGCGGCCTGGGTGCTGTGGGCGGAAGGAGAACACGTCGCGAGGGGCTCTGGGAGTAGGGGCAGCAGCGCTTCCGTGCCCGAAGGACGGCCACCACTGCTCCTCTTCGGACAGCTGCCCGCACATTCGCAGAGCCCAGCTGTGTGCACACACACGTGGAATGTCCTTGTGTAATCCTTTAGAGTGAATGGCAAGTGGGGTGGCAAACGAAAGTGAGTCTGGCACGAGTTGTTACTGACGACCCGCACAGGGCCTTGGGCTGGGATCTGGGCCGAGGAGGGAGGCCCACACCCCAGTGCTTAGTGTCGTGTCCGGTACTTAGTGTCATGTCCAGTACTTAGTGTTATGTCCAGTACTTAGTGTCTTGTCCAGTACTTAGTGTCATGTCCGGTACATAGAATCATGTCCAGTACTTAGTGTCATGTCCAGTACTTAGTGTCGTGTCCGGTATTCAGTGTCATGTCCAGTATTTAGTATCATGTCCAGTACTTAGCGTCATGTCCAGTACTTAGTGTCATGTGCAGTATTCAGTGTCATATCAAGTACTTAGTGTCATGTGCAGTATTTAGTATCATGTCCTGTACTTAGTGGCATGTCCGATACTTAGTGTCGTGTCCAGTACTTAGTGTCATGTCCAGTACTTAGTGTCTTGTCCAGTACTTAGCATCATGTCCAGTACTTAGTGTCATGTCCGGTACTTAGTGTCATGTCCAGTACTTAGAATCATGTCCGGTATTTAGTGTCATGTCCAGTACTTAGTGTCTTGTCCAGTACTTAGCATCATGTCCAGTACTTAGTGTCATGTCCGGTACTTAGTGTCATGTCCAGTACTTAGAATCATGTCCGGTATTTAGTGTCATGTCCAGTACTTAGCATCATGTCCAGTACTTAGTATCATGTCCAGTACTTAGTGTCATGTCCGGTACTTAGTGTCATGTCCAGTACTTAGCATCATGTCTGGTACTTAGCGTCATGTCCGGTACTTAGCATCATGTCCAATACTTAGTGTCATGTCCAGTACTTAGTGTCATGTCCAGTACTTAGCATCATGTCCAATACTTAGTGTCATGTGCAATACTTAGTATGTCCAGTATTCAGTGTCATGTCCAGTACTTAGTGTCATGTCCAATACTTAGTATCATGTCCAGTATTCAGTGTCATGTCCAGTACTTAGTGTCATGTCCAGTACTTAGCATCATGTCCTGTACTTAGTGTCATGTCCAGTACTTAGCATCATGTCCAGTCCAGTATTTAGTATCATGTCCAGTACTTAGTGTCATGTCCAGTACTTAGTGTTATGTCCAGTACTTAGCGTCGTGTCCAGTACTTAGCGTCATGTCCAGTACTTAGCGTCATGTCCAGTACTTAGTGTCATGTCCAGTACTTAGTGTCGTGTCCAGTACTTAGCGTCATGTCCAGTACTTAGCATCATGTCCAGTACTTAGTGTCATGTCCAGTACTTAGTATGTCCAGTATTTAGTGTCATGTCCAGTACTTAGCGTCATGTCCAGTACTTAGTGTCATGTCCAGTACTTAGCATCATGTCCAGTACTTAGTGTCATGTCCAGTACTTAGCATCATGTCCAGTCCAGTATTTAGTATCATGTCCAGTACTTAGTGTCGTGTCCAGTACTTAGTGTCGTGTCCAGTACTTAGTGTCATGTCCAGTACTTAGCATCATGTCCAGTACTTAGTGTCATGTCCAGTACTTAGCATCATGTCCAGTACTTAGTGTCATGTTCAGTGTTCAGTGTCATGAATCCAGCTACATAATACACATTGTGTCCACCCCTCCCTGAGGTCGGCCAGCTTTGTGTTCAGGACCCAGACGTCTCCATGTTAAGCCCCAGAATGCCACCTTGCCAGAGAACGGGCCCCTTTCCGCAGCCCTGGCTCTCCTCTGGTGTTGGGGTGGCTAGTGGTGTCTGTGGACATCCCAGCTTCACATCCGGCTTCCAGAGGCAGACCCCAGACCCCAACACCAGGGTGCCCACACCAGGAGCCCACCTGGCCACACAGAAGAGGAACCGTGCAAGGAGGCAGGCATGGGTGCTGGGAGTGGACCGGGATGATAATCCCCAGGCCCTGGGCTCTCCATAGGCTGGCCAAGAAGGGGGTACATGTGTTTTGGGGGCCACAGCCTCTTGTCCATGGAGAGCAGCCTGGCTCAGGCAAGGCAGAAAGTATGGAGCTGGGGGAGGGCCCCTCTGCCCATGCTCAGGTCACATCAGAGGCAGACAGGACTGGCAGGCACACTGGGCTCAGGACATGTCCTCTGCCCTGTCCCTCCCCTAGTGACCCTGGTCTAATAACAAGCACTGGGCGGTCACTCATGCTGGACCACTGTTGTAGACTCTGGCTAATGCCATTGAACCTCCTCTGCTTAGCATTTCCAATCTCACTCTCTCCTCACCTTTCTGAAGCAGGGAGGGGATGAACACCTATGACCCTAAACGCGATTTCTTTTGCATTCTTGGTTCCTGGAGTTCCAGTTGTTCATCACACCAAAAACTGTAACTTAAGTACTTCAACAGAGATATCCACCCCCCACCACCAAGAAAACGTTTATTTAAGGAATACAAACTTTATACACTTCATAATTACAACTTTAGGAACATGGTGATTCTTCCCACCGTATCTGTCCCCCCCCACACACTTCCACCCCTCTTCCTTCTCCCTCTCCTACTCCCATTCTTTATTTTTTATTAAAATCTATTTCCAATTAATTTTATGCACATATGATTAATTCTATGTTAAGTAAATAGTTCAACAAATAGTATGAAAAAAAAAAAAAACTGCTCCTCAACAGTCAAGACAGGCGCTGTTAAAAGTCACTGCCCTAAAAGTGTCACTTTTACTTCTACAGATTGCCTTTTAGGTGCTCTATTAGTTATCACAGGTCAGGGAGAACATATGGTATTTGTCCTTTTGAGACTGGCTTATTTTACAAAGTATGATGTTTTCTAGTTTCATACATTTTGTTGTAAATGACTGGATTTTTTTTTACCACTGTGTAATATTCAATGGTGTACATATCCCATAATTTCTTTACCCAGGCTTCAGTTGACTGGCATTTGGGTTGATACCATGTCTTAGTTATTGTGAATTGAGCTGCAATAAACATGGGGGTGCAGATAACTCTTTCATATGCTGATTTCATTTCCCTTGGGTAAATTCCCAGGAGTAGGGTGGCTGGGTCATATGGTAGGTCTATATTCAGATCTCTGAGGAATCTCCATACTGTCTCCCATAGTGGCTTTACCAGTTTACATCCCCACCGACAGTGGATTGGGGTACCTTTTCCCCCACATTGTCGCCAGCATTTGTTGTTTGTTGATTTCTGTACAGGCGGTGAGGTGAAACCTCATTGTGGTTTTGATTTGCATCTCCCTGACATCTAGTGATCCTGAGCATTTTTTCTTATGTCTGTTGGCAATTTGGATTTTCCCTTTTTGAAAAAAATGCCTGTTTAAGTCCTTTGCCCATTTCTTAACTGGACTGTTTGTTTTGTTGTTGAATTTGTTGATTTTTTTACGTATTCTAGTTATTAATCCTTTATCAGTTGCAGAGTTTGCAAATCATTTCTCCCATTCTTTTGGTTGCCTCATCATGTTCCTAAGTGTTTCTGTTGCAGTACAGAACCTTTCCAATTTGATGCAGTCCCATTTGTTGATTTTGGCTTTGATTGCCTGTGCCTCTGGAGTCTTTTCCAAGAACTCTTTGCCTGTGCCAGTGTCTTGAAGGTTTCTCCAATGTTCTCTAATAATTTGATGGTATTGGGTTATAGATTTAGGTCTTTAATCTTTTGAGTGGATTTTTGTGTAAGGTAGAAGGTACGGTT
Organism: Oryctolagus cuniculus; assembly: GCF_051225735.1. Lineage (NCBI taxonomy): Eukaryota > Metazoa > Chordata > Mammalia > Lagomorpha > Leporidae > Oryctolagus > Oryctolagus cuniculus. Next base: position 105,980,586 of record NC_142879.1, read on the forward strand.
TTGCTTCTGCATGTGGAAATCCAATTTTCCCAGCACCATTTGTTGAAGATACTGTCCTTGCTCCAGGGATTGATTTTAGCTCCTTTATCAAAGACAAATTGGTTGTAGATGCATGGATTGATTTCTGGAGTTTCTGTTCTATTCCATCGATCTCTCCATCTGTTTTTGTATCAGTACCAGGCTGTTTTGATTCTAACTGCCCTGTAATATGTCTTGAAATCTGGTATTTTGATGCTTCCAGCTTTGTTATTGGTCTGTTTAGGTTATCTGTGTCTTCATGGCTCAATTTAGGTAGGTTGTATGTGTCCAGGAATCTATCCATTTCTTCTAGGTTTCCTAATTTGTTGGCATATGACTCTTTGTAGTAATTCTTGATGATTCTTTTTATTCCTTTGGTGCCTATAGTTACATTTCCTTTTTTTTCAGCTCTGATTTTATTTATTTGGGTCTTCTCTCTCTTTTTTTGATTAATTGGGCCAATGGTATGTCAATTTTTTTTAAAACCATCTCTTCGTTTTGCTGGTCTTTTGTATTTTTTTTTGTTTCAGTTTTGTTGATTTCTTCTCTAATTTTGATTATTTCTTGTCTCCTACTGGTTTTGGGTTTGGTTTGCTGTTGTTTTTCTAGATTGTTGAGATGCATTGATAGCTTATTTATTTGATATCCTTTCTTGATATAGGCACCAACTGCTATAAACTTTCCTCTTAACACTGCTTTTGTTGTATCCCATAAGTTTTGATATGTTGTATCGTCATCTCCATTTGTTTCCAGACATTTTTTGATTTCTCTTTTGATTTCTTCTGTGACCCACTATTCATTTAGGAGCATGTTGTTCAGTCTCCATGTGTTTGCATATGCTCTAGATATTCCTGAGTTGTTGATTTCCAGCTTCATTCCATTTTGGTCCAAGAAGATGCATGGTATAATTTAGATTTTTTTTTTGAATTTGCTGAGACTTGCTTTATGGCCTAGCGTGTTGTCAATCTTAGAGAAAGTTTCATGCACTGCTGAGAAGAACGTGTGTTTTGCAACTGTAGGATGGAAAGTTCTATAGATACCATTAGATCCATTTAGTCTATAGTGTTGAATAACTCTGTTGTTTCCTTGCTGAATTTCTGTCTTGTTGATCTGTCCGTTGCTGAATGTTGGGTACTGAAATCCCCCATTAATATTGTATTGGAGTCTGTGTCTCCCTTTAGATACATTAACATTTGTTTTAAATAGCCAGGTACCCTGTAATTAGGTGTATAAACATTTATAATAGTCACATCTTCCTGTTGAATTGATCCCTTAATCATTACATAGTGCCCTTCTTTTTCTCTTTTAACAGTTTTTATGTTAAAGTCTATTTTGTCCGATATTAGGATGACTGCACCAGCTCTTTTTTGGTTTCTGTTAGCATGGAATATCTTTTTCCGTCCTTTCACTTTCAGTCTGCATGTGTCTTTGTTGGAGAGATGTGTTTCTTGTAGGCAGCAAATAGATGAGTTTTGATTTTGAATCCATTCAGCCAGTCTGTGCCTTTTAACCTGAAAGTTGAGGACATTTAAATTCAAGGTGACTCTTGACAAGTAACGACTTTGCCCTGCCATTTTTCCATACATATTCTTGTTGTTTACTTTGGATTTCCTTTGTACTTGTACTGGGAGATTTTCTTCTAACTGGCAGGTGCAGCCCTCTGAAGGAACGCTCTTTCATGGGCTTCTGCCATTCCATTCTCTCAATGGTTTCTGCACTATATCTTACCACCCACTTCTCGTCTCCTTTTCTGCTTATGTTCACTTCGTTTTTAGCACAAAACCCATCTTTTGGTGTCTGTCACTCTTCCCTCCTTGGCCACTGGTGGGAGACTTCAATACTACTTGGATGCAAGTGACTCCCAATCCATGTCCTTTCATCTTGATGTGAATATAGCAGGTCACCCCCTTGGATGAGACACAAGAAGCTTTGACTCAGCCAGTCCTCCCCAGATCCCCTTCTTCTCCTGAATTCCAGGTGTCAGCATTAGAATAAGCCAGAAGGTCTAAGAGAGGGCAGAGCAATGGCAGCCTGAGGGGACGACACAGTGTGTGGAGGGGCTGAGGTGGGCAGAGGACCAATTGCTGGAGAGAGGAGAGGCCGACGTTTGGAAGAGGTGTCAGGGGTCCCTCATCACCAAGGATGCCCAGGAGTGAGGCACCGAGGACAAGGACCTAAACTACCTGAGATGAGGGAGTGCAAGGCAGTGATCTGTGAGGATGGAAGGGAGCAGACTTGGGACAGCACATCAGAGGGCACTGGGGGCACTTGTCCACACCCCCTCATTTGGAATGCCACATGGCTTCCCTTTGCCAGCTTCCCTATTGGGCTATGCTTTAAACCCCCAGAAGCTTCAAGGCTTGGATCTCCTGGACAGGCAGACTTGAAAACATGAACTGTAAACATTTTTTCTCATCTCTTTGAGCAGCTCCTATGGCTTGCGTGTCTGTCCCCCTCAAAACTCATGTTGAAATTTAAGCACCAATTTAACAGTATTGAGAGGGTCCTTGAAGAAGCATTTAGATCACAAATGGGATTGGTGCCCTATGAAAGGGCAAGTTCCACCCTCTCCTGCCCCCTCTCTCCCTCTTTCATTCTTTCACGGCAGGATGCAGTAAGCAGGCCCTCACCCATTGCTGCCACCTTGATGTTGGCTCTGCCCACCGCCCAGGCTCCAGAACCGTGAGTCAGCACATTTCTGTTCAGTATGAATCACCCAGTCTCAAGTTTTCTGTTACAGCAACACAAAGTGTACTAGGACAGTTACTCTTTGGAGAGGCAGACACGTTTTTTGGTTAGCGTCTTTAGAGATTGGTTCAGATTTGGTGTCAGGTTCCTTGGCTTATTGTGTAATAATAATTCATACAATAATTCATAAAGCTCCTAACTTAACAGTCTTTGGGTTTTGCTATTTGCATATAAAGAAGAGGGTTTGAGGGTATGGGGCAGAAATACAGAGAGAATCTTGAGCATTTTAATCTTTGTCTTGCCATAACGGGCCACCATCAGGTTTCTCTACAGGATGATTTGTTTTTCTCAGAAAAGAAGGGAACATGAATTTTGACTAATGAGTTTACTCTAAGAGCTCCACAGTGATTGATTATAATGATTAGTCAGTATAAGTAGAGTCATACACTGTGAATATCAAATAATCACATTAGCATATTTTTCCAAATAAACTTTTTTCTTTTGAATTCAAGAGGCAGAGAGAAAGGCAGGCAGGCAGGCAGGCAGAAAGAGCTGCCATCTGCTGCCGTCCTCCCTAGATGCCTGCCTGGCTAGGAGCTGGGAACTCAGTCTGGGTCTCCCAGGTGGGTGGCAGGAGCCCAAGGACTTGAGTCCTCTCTTGCTTCCTCCCAGGGTCTGTATAGGCAGGAATCTGGAATTAGGAGCTGGAGTCTGGAATTGAATCATAGTGCTCTTAATATGGGACATACTCACTTGTCTGTTAAGCCAAATGACTTCTCCCCGAATAAACTTTGCTTCACAAGAATCTTATACCAGTGGAAAGGAATGCAATCTGCATTTGATTTTCTTTTTGACAGAAGTTCAGTTTCAGATTCATGTGCAGCATTTAATTCCCTCACTTTCTTCCTAAACAGGTTTCCTACTAAACCCTTAGTCCCCCCAGTTTTAAATATCTACAGTTATGTTTGTCTTTAAAAATTGCTTTACTTAAAAATTTTAATAGATATTAAAATTGCACTTTTAATAGACTCCTATGGGATGTTTTGGTGCGTGTACACGTTGTGTAATATTCAATCAGAGTAGATATATTTAACTCTTTAAACATTTATTTCTTTATAGTGAAAGCATCCAAAATCCTATCTTTTAGTTGTTACAGAGCAAAACATACAGTATATTAGCATTCGTCTACCATCACTGCACTGTGCAGTAGAACCCCAGCATTTCTTTCTCCTGTCTAACCGTACCCTAGGACATGTCCATAAACTTTCCCCAGTTGTTGCCTACTTCCTTCTCTTCCCAGCTGCTGGTAACCACCAATGTACCTTTAACCTTTATGATGTCATTTTAAAAATATTTTTTTAGACTCCACTTAAGAGTGAGATAATCTGATACTTGTCTTTCTGTGCTTGGTTTATTTCACTTAACATATGACCTCCAGGTCCATCCATGTTGTTCCAAAGATTTCATCCTTTTTAATGGATGTATTTCATTGTATCTATGCAATACATTTTCTTTCTTTGTCAGTTGCTGGATACTTAGTTTATTTCCATTTCTTGGCTATTGTGAGTGGCGCTGCAGTAAACACGGGGGTGCAAATGTCTCTTTGAAAGACTGATTTGCTTTTCATAATTGATATGGGAAAAGAAGTAACTGATCAGCTTGTCAGTATCTTTATCTTCCAGTTTTTCCCCATGTTTCTTGTATGCAGTAATCTTTATAAAAGCAAACTAGTATATCTCACTTTCAGACCATTTGCACTGTTGAGGATTAAGATATATTCAGACTAACAGGGAACTATCATGTATATCATGTTTGGGTACAATTTTTTTTTTTTGACAGGCAGAGTGGACAGTGAGAGAGAAAGACAGAGAGAAAGGTCTTCCTTTGCCGTTGGTTCACCCTCCAATGGCCGCCGCGGCCGGCGCACCGTGCTGATCCGATGGCAGGAGCCAGGTGCTTCTCCTGGTCTCCCATGGGGTGCAGGGCCCAAGCACTTGGGCCATCCTCCACTGCACTCCCTGGCCACAGCAGAGAGCTGGCCTGGAAGAGGGGCAACCGGAACTGGGTACGATTTTAAAAAGAATTAGAATTCAATAAAATAAATAGGATTATTTTTAAAAGGCTGATTTGCTTTCCCTTGGATATGTACTCAGTAGTGGGATTCTTGGGTCATAAAGTAACTATAGGTTTAGTTTAGAATTGGGATTCTCCATGCTGTTTTCCACAGTGGACTTACTAACACACATTCCCACCAACAGTGTTCAAGGATTTCTTTCTTGGCGACACTTGTTATCTTTTTTTGATCATAGCCAATCTGACATTTCTGATTACTGACGCTCAGCCTTTTTCCATCTACTTGCTGGACATGGTATGTCCTCCTTTGAGAAATGTTCCAAAACCAAACCCAAAATTTGGGGAGTGCTAACATGCTGCTCACAAAATTCAGCTTTTGGAGCATTTCTGATCTCCGACCTTTAGATTATGGATGCCCAGCTGGTAAAATCTGTGCAGATACTTGCAAATTTTCAAAACTCTGAAATCTGCTATACTTCTGGCTCCAAGCATTTCAGATAAGGGACGCTCAACCTGCTTAACCTGCATCCATCACAAACTAAAGCTTGGATGAGGCCACGTCGGTGACTCAGGAGATGGGGCATAACCCATCAGTGGTTGGCCTCCTTAGAGAAGTGCGGAAGGAAGACGCCGTGTCGGCAGCTTCCCTAATGAGAGGGGTCTTAACCATTTTGATGAAGGTGTGATATTTTGCAGCCTTGACCTCTTTCTGGAGGCAAGCTGTGTTCCTCCTGCAGTTCTGAGCTGCAGCCACTGAGGGGCGCCGTTGCCCTGAGTTCCGCCATGGAGAACCAAACTGAAAATCTGGGGGGGAAAAATCAGTGGGGATGAGGTCACTCCTGCCGGTGTCTTCCCACTTTGGGGGAAGCGAGGGGACGGTTTTGAATTAAAACGCCAGACTCTGACAGTCACCATTCACGGCTGCCTCTTCCAGAGCTCGGATGGAGGCCAGGGCAGGCTGGAGAAAGGCTCTTTATGCTGTGCTGTGGAGAGGGAAGCCAGAAATAGACCTGGGAAAGGCAAGAGAATGGGAATCCAGCAGATGCCCTGAGCCGTGCTTCTTTATAGACGTCCCTGTCCACTTGGCTCTCCCGCTCTCCCTGCCGTGCTGCTGCAGGCCACTAGCACTCTGTTTTCCTCTCTGTGGAGGCTCTGGGCCTGGCCCAGCCTGCGCCCCTCCTGGAAGATGATCTGGCGAGGGCAGCACTCCTGGGTGAGGGTTTGACATCACGAGTTATTTTTATCGCAGTAGATTGCAGTGGCATAACAACATTCATCTTGTGCCAAAGAGTGGCCCCCACGCTGACAAAGAAGAAAAAGTGTCTCAAAGGTAAGCTTGACCTCCAGCGGCCTCTTAAGGCACCCGCCTGAAGCCATTGCGAATGGGCAACAAACACACGTACATACAAGGTGTGTGGCCTGGAGGGTGATGGAATTGTTCTCCGTGTCCTCATCACCGCAGATAGCCTTGGACTTGTGAAGGGGCTTTCATGTATCAGGAGGAAGTGGGCAGCCACTTGGCTGTGATTAGAATCATGGCCCAGGGAAGGTGTACTTGTCACTGCAGATCTAGCCAGAACTTTCCTTCTTAACTCTACCCTACTAAAAACTAATGCCCCCACTGTTTAACCACGGTGTGGGGGTGGGCACTGAGTATTGCAGGAAATGGCAGGTGCACCTGCGTGCCAGCCCTCGCTGAGAACAGAGGACTTGGATGCAGGGAAAGGAAGGGAGCTCAGGACAGTGGGACAGGGGGGATGGAGCGGAGGCTGCTGAAGACGGGAGAATATCTAGAGCAGTGTGAAGGCACCGAAAAGCCTGGTTAAGCTGAAACTGCCGCTTCTGTCAGCCAGAATCAGTGGAAAACTGGTGCTGAGCCAAGTGACCCTGAACACAAGCTGGGCCTGCCGGCACTGGTGAGGCGTCCCCATCTGCAGCCTGGGACTGCCAGCCCTCCCACTTAGAACATCCAGACTGCACCTACCGGAAGCCCTTGGTGTCCTCTGATCTCCGTGGATTTTGGTGTTAATTGTCTTCACCTTCTGTTGCTTTTTAAAAGTTATTTATTTTTATATACTTGAAAGGCAGAGCCACAAAGACAGAGACAGAAGGACAGAGATCTTCCATTTACTGGTTCTTTTCTCAGATGTCCACAACAGCAGCGGCAGGGGCAGGGGCAGGGGCAGGGGCAGGCCAAAGCCAGGAGCCCAGAACTCCATTGTGGTCTACATGTGGGTGTCAGGGACTTAACTACTTGAGTGATTATCCACTGCTTCCCAGGGTGTACAATAGTAGGAAGTTAGATCAGAAGCAGAGCTAGGACTTGCACCCATTTGTTATGGGCATTCAAATGGCATTTTTTTTAATTGACAGAGTTAGTGAGAGAGAGAGAAAGGTCTTCCTTCCGTTGGTTCACCCCCCAAATGGCCGCTATGGCCAGAGCTATGCTGATCCGAAGCCAGGAGCCAAGTGCTTCCTCCTGGTCTCCCATGTGGGTGCAGGTGCCCAAGCACTTGGGCCATCCTCCACTGCTTTCCTGGGCCACAGCAGAGAGCTGGACTGGAAGAGGAGCAGCCAGGACTAGAACCCGGTGCCCATATGGGATGCTGGCACCACAGGCGGAGGATTAGCCAAGTGAGCCACGGCACCGGCCCCTCAAACGGCATCTTAACTACTGCACCAGATGCCTACCTTGTGCCTTCTTTCTCTTTAACACAACAAACAGATACCACCTGCATGTAGGGTACTCCCATCAGCAAGTGTGGACACAGTGCTGTTACACAGTTAAGAGAGGGATAATCTAGGCATTCTTCCTGGTCCAGCAGCTCTCATTTTATCATCCTTGTTCCAGCAACCAAATTACCCCATGGTGTAGAGTGGCCATTTAGGAATGGCTGTTCTATAAGCACAGGAACGCAAGAGAATCCACAGAAACAAGGTTTTATCAGGAAAGCGCATTAGCCTTTCCACTCCAGATTAATAAAAACTGATATTAAAGTCTAATTGCATTGGCCTTAATTTGAAGATCTCCATGGAGATCAGCTAAATTGGATGGTTGTGGATAAGAAACATTCCAAAGAAGAACCCACTGCTGTTCAATATATTGTGTCCTTGGGTTGAATGCAGAGTTCACGGAGATTGTCTGAGGATCCATGATGAGAATGGTGTCTCTGGTGGCTCCATGCAGGGAAAGCCAGCTGGTGAAACCTCCAGAAGGAAAAGGACACAAGAAGGACCCACCTAGTGCGTCTCAGCTCTCGCTCTCCCATTAGCAGGAAGAGCGGGGTAGAGCTTGGAGGTTGGTCTCTGGGAGGGCGCCTCTTGAAAGCCCCCGGGTAGGACAAAGTCCTCACACCCAGAAGGGTCAGAGGGGACTGATCTGACAGAGTCAGGGCACTTCCATGGTTTCATCTTCAAAGTTTAGAGAATTTCCACACACATCACACTGTAGAATAATGTGAGATGTTCTTAGAAAATAGTGGGGAACACACACCAAATGCCAAAATCCAGTCACACTCATCATGAACTTCTCCTGCTTGTTCCACTCACCCCTGAATATCCTAAAGCATAATTTTTCTCCTAAACTAATCAGTCCACACTCCTGGGATTCAAGCCCAGAGTGTTTTTTTAAGCTCCAGGAAGCCTTCCTTCAAGCTCTGACAAAGTTGCCATGCCTCTTGGTGTTTGCATCACTATTAAAATACATTGAGCGTACTTGAGTCTCTAACACCAGCCTTTCATCTGACTACCCCAAGGTAAGCAGATCGATGAGGTGTGACTGCAAGATAATGAGGATGTGTTTTATAAACTGTTAGGCTGATGCCAAGAGAGTAACCAAGTCTGTTTCAAACAACAGTGTCATCTTGGGAATGCCTCTCAAAGTGACTGTCAGGAAGGGGAAGTGCATTTGTTTGGTTAAGCTATGGTCTATACGTCGATGTGTTGATTTAGCTTATCAAAATTCATAACCTTCTAGATCTTGATGGGCACAGATAACTTCTGAAAGTGAATATATTCCATTTGGAAGACTTTGAAGGTCAGAGGTCAGCTTCTTTGCATAAAGTTTTTGTGTCATGGGGTTCAGCTCATTTTAGCTCAGGTTTTAGAGATATTTCAAGTTCAAGAGTGATCAGTGCAGGCTTAATATCCAGTGTTCAGGAATGCCCAGGACTGGAGCAGGGCCCCACACCGGTGTCTGTCAATGCATTCAGAATTGCTGGCCCCACATTTTTTTTTAACCTTTATTTAATGAATATAAATTTCCAAAGTACAGCTTATGGATTACAATGGCTTCCCCCCCTATAATGTCCCTCCCACCCGCAACCCTCCCCTTTCCCTCTCCCTCCCCCCTTCCATTCACATCAAGATTCATTTTCAATTCTCTTTATATACAGAAGATCAGTTTAGCATATATTAAGTAAAGATTTCAACAGTTTGCACCCACATAGAAACACAAAGTGAAAAATACTGTTTGAGTACTCGTTATAGCATTAATTCACAATGTACAGCACATTAAGGACAGAAATCCTACATGAGGATTAAGTGCACAGTGACTCCTGTTGTTGACTTAACAAATTGACACTCTTGTTTATGGCATCAGTAATCACCCTAGGCTCTTGTCATGAGTCGCCAAGGCTATGGAAGCCTTTTGAGTTCACCAACTCTGATCATATTTAGACAAGGCCATGGTCAAAGTGGAAGTTCTCTCCTCCCTTCAGAGAAAGGTACCTCCTTCTTTGAAGACCTGTTCTTTCCACTGGGATCTCACTCGTGGAGATCTTTCATGTAGGTAGGTTGGTTTTTTTTGTTTTGTTTTGTTTTTGTTTGTTTGTTTGTTTGTTTTTTGCCAGAGTGTTTTGGCTTTCCATGTCTGAAATACTCTCATGGGCTTTTCAGCCAGATCCAAATGCCTTAAGGGCTGATTCTGAGGCCAGAGTGCTGTTTAGGACATCTGCCATTCTATGGGTCTGCTGTGTATCTCGCTTCCCATGTTGGATCGTTCTCTCCCTTTTTTATTCTATCAGCTAGTATTTGCAGACACTAGTCTTGTTTATGTGCTCCCTTTGGCTCTTAGTCCTATCATTATGATCAATTGTGAACAGAAGTTGATCACCAGGACTAGTGAGATGGCATTGGTACATGCTGGCCCCACATTTGATTGTGTTGTTTCTGGTTTCCAAAAATGGCAATTCTTATGATTTAACTTCTTAATTTTAAAGTGTGATGCCTTGGGCTGTGTCTGTAATTATGACCATAAAATCCAATATTGAATTTCATAGGCAGGTTATTGTAGTTAGTGTAGTACTATAGCAGATACATAAAAGTCCAAGAATACAGTGCATATCAGTAAATGTCATGAAATACAAATACCAAAATTCAGGTCCAGAGTCACCTACAAGCTCCCTAACATCTGAGCAGTGTGAGTCTGTGATACTTTTTTTTTTCTTTTTTTTTTGACTGGCAGAGTTAGAGAGTTAGACAGTGAGAGAGAGAGAGAGAGAAAGGTCTTCCTTCCGTTGGTTCACTCCCCAAATGGCCACCATGGCCGGCGTGCTATGTCGCTCCAAAGCCAGGAGCCAGGTGCTTCCTCCTGGTCTACCATGTGCGTGCAGGGTCCAATCACTTGGGCCATCATCCGCTGCCTTCCCGGGCTGTTGCAGTGGATTTGTTTCTTTAGAAACCTAGTTCACGGCCCTGGCGAATGGTTCCCCAATTTCCTTGCCAGAATCTTGGAGGCAGTAGAGAAAAGATTACCGCCTGGCCCTGATCAAGACAATTTGGTCAAACAATTAGCTTGGGAAGGTGCTACCAAAGAGGCAAAAGCTTCAAGTGTCCCAACCCCTATGGTTAGGTGGAAAGACCCCCTGACAGGAGAATGGAGGGGACCACACCCTCTGCTAACCAAGGGTCGAGGATATGCTTGTGTCTTTCCAGAGAATGCGGGACAGCCCATTTGGATACCAGCCAGAAACATCAAGCCTGCAACTGACAGCCAACCAGAACCAGCTGAACAAGACTGAGAGTCTGCCTTGTTAGCGGACGCACCTGCCCTATCATCCTACCCTGAGAAACTGCCCATAGTCACATCTGTTACTGTTTTATACCCCACTAGCTCTGGTCAGCCACTCAAATGGCTCACAGCCTGTGTACAGTCAAGCCATTTCTGATTAACGTTGTTCCTCATTCCTACCCCCCATCTGAGCAAGCACTCCTGTGGTCTCTGAGCGCTGGTTAGTCAACAACGGGTAAGATCCCCTGTGGGACAACCTAAGACAGGCACAGCTGTGTATGGAAACCACATGGAAACGGGGTCAACAATGGTATGGCCAAGAATCATGCCTCCCATTGCTCAAAAATAAATGAAAAGGGGGAAATGTGTTGGAATGAGAAGGCCAAGCCAAGATGGCCACTGGCAACAGAGTCTGCCTGGCAACAGGCTGTGATTGGACGGTTTCAGAAACCACATGTCAGCGGAGTCTGCCTGGCAACAGACTGTGATTGGATGGCTTCAGAAACTGCCTGGCAACAGGCTGTGATTGGTTAGGGCATAGACTGCCCCTTGACCGGATTGGCTGCCTTGGCTATATAAGCTGCTGTAGCAACTGAAATAAACGAGTCTGCAGGCTGCTTGCCTCAGGCCTGCTTTCACCCGACTCCCGGGGTCTGTGTGGTGACTCCGCCCCTCTTGCCCCCACCGTGCTCCTCCTCCCAGAAACGAATCCACTGCAACACCAGGCCACAGCAGAGAGCTGGACTGGAAGAGGAGCAACTGGGACTGAATCTGGTGCCCCAGCCGGGACTAGAACCCGGGGTACCGGTGCCGCAGGCAGAGGATTAGCCTAGTGAGCCGCAGCGCCGGCCACTGATACTTTCTCTACTGTAAAAACATCTGAGGACTTTTAAAGATTCAGTTTTATTTAGTTGAAAGGCAGGGGAACACAGAGGGAGAAACAGAGAGAGAGATCTTCCATCTGCTAATTCACTCCCCAAAATGGCTACAATGGCCAGAGCTGGGTCAGGCTGAAGCCAGGAGGCTGGAATTCCATATGGGTCTCCCATGTGGCTGCAGGGGCCCAAGCCCTTGGGACATCTGCTGCTGCTTTCCCATTTGCGTTAGCAGGAAGCTGCATTGGAAGGAGAGAAGCCAGCACTCAAACTGGAGCCCTGGATATGGGATGACAGCATTGCAGACGGTGTCTTAACCCACTGCATGACAATGCTGCCCCAAAACACCTGAAGCTTATTCTCTCTCATCCCCTTGCACACACACTGTTAAACAAGAAGTGATGTTCATTTGACAATGAGCCTATGTTTATTAGGGACAAAGTGAAAAGATTTTCCTTGCTATACTTACAAAGAGTCACCTAGAACACAGAGAAAACTCTGTGCCCTGCAGAAGTTCTGTTCTGCTACAGGAGGCATCAGTCACACCAATTTTTATCTGTTGTCTACTTTTTACGTCAGTTTCCTCTGTTGAGTCATCTACCGAGGCTAAGGGGGAAATCAGCTTCTGCCCGCACAAGATGCACTCAGCTGTTCCTCCAAGTAGCTTTATTATAAAAGCATCTTAAGGACAAGCAGAAAGGGGAAGCCAATCGCAACTGGGCTCAGATTGAGTCATTGGTTTTAATTTTGTTTTATGCTTCAAGGGAGCAATATAATCAGATTAAATACCACCCTTCCCTGCTCTCCTTCTTCTAACGTGGTCTCCGCTTCCCCAAGTTCCTGAAGTAACTTCTTACTGTGACTGTGGATCTCAACACATGCTCATTTGCCAGTTGACAAAGAGAATCTTGAATCTTAAAGTTTCGTCTATTGATTGCCACACTGTTTAAGTGCACTGTTAACATTCCATGTTTTATCAAGGAATAATATTTACTCAGGGTGAAATAACAATTAATGAGAGAAGTACTTAGCATTCCCAATTGTATTTTTGATAAGTGCACCTGGGGTGGGATTTTTTGGTCAGATTGATAGTATGGAAGTTGCTTTTATTAGGGATGCAGAAGACAGAGTGATCACGTAATAAACAAGGCAAATGGAAACTCTGCCATTCTCTTGTTGTTCATTTTTGCTGAAATTGTTAGCATTATCACTGTCGTCTAATTTCTTAGCAAAAGACTTTTCAAGCTAGTCATTCATTTTTGCAAGGACATATCTGATTTTCCTCTAATTCAATCAATGTGACATATGAGGGGTCTTTAAAAAGTCCCAGGAAATTATGTATTAAGAAAAAATTGTGCATGGATTTCAAAAACTTTTTGGCACTAAAATGAAATTCTCTTTTAATTCCATTTTTCCATGAGCTCTTTCAAACACGCTCCTGTAAGTACATGGGACATAAATGCACTGAGAGCAGCCTGCAGAGAAGGGGATCGCTACATGCCTCTGCCTGTGGGACTCTGCTGTCTCTGACAGAGAATTACTCATGGCCCTACCTGGCACTCAAGCCATGCTAGTCCAGTGAGGGCCACAGCATCAACCGGTATCTTAAATACTGTTAAGACAGATGTCTTATTTCTAGATAAAGAAAGCACTTAGAAACAGAACAACAATCTTTCCTCCTAAACCCCAGTAGAGCGTCTGGTTTACTTGTCCATCCCCCTGAAGATCAATGAGTTTTGGCCAGTGCCGCGGCTCACTAGGCTAATCCTACACCTTGCGGCGCCGGCACACCGGGTTCTTGTCCCGGTTGGGGTGCCAGATTCTGTCCCGGTTGCCCCTCTTCCAGGCCAGTTCTCTGCTGTGGCCAGGGAGTGCAGTGGAGGATGGCCCAAGTGCTTGGGCCCTGCACCCCATGGGAGACCAGGATAAGTACCTGGCTCCTGCCTTCAGATCAGCGCGGTGTGCTGGCCGCAGTGCGCTAGCCATGGCGGCCGTTAGAGGGTGAACCAACGGCAAAGGAAGACCTTTCTCTCTCTCTCTCTCTCACTGTCCACTCTGCCTGTCAAAAAATAAAAAAAAAATCAATGAGTTTTTAAATTTTTATTATTTATTTATTTGAGAGAGAGAGAGCGAGCTATCTGTCTCTCATCTTATGGTTCGTTCTCCAAATGCTTGCAACGGCTAGGGCTGGGCTAGACTGAAGCCAGGATCTGGAGCTCAATCCAGCCTCGCCTGTGAGTGGCAGGGCTACAGGTAATTGAGCCATTGCCTCTGTTGCCCATGGTGAGTGTCAGGAGGAAGCTGGATTCAGGAAAAGAGCCAAGACTTGAATGTAGGCACTCTAACAGGGGATGTGGGCATCCCAACTGGTGTCTTAACTGTGGGCCAAATGCCTGCCTTAGCCCACCTTTTACTTCCATTTCTCATGGACATTCTATGGCACCATCATATATGGTGTATGGGATCTGTTCCTCTAGAGAAGCCTGACTATGCACTGTCAGAACTGGGATTCAAGATACCCGTGTTCTCTGTGACCCTGAGTCTCACATGCACAGTAGGTCTCATACCACTGCTGTTTAAAATGCATATAATCTATGGACAGTGCCGCGGCTCACTAGGCTAATCCTCCGCCTGCGGCGCCGGCACACCGGGTTCTAGTCCCGGTCGGGGCGCCGGATTCTGTCCCGGTTGCCCCTCTTCCAGGCCAGCTCTCTGCTGTGGCCCGGGAGTGCAGTGGAGGATGGCCCAGGTGCTTGGGCCCTGCACCCCATGGGAGACCAGGAAAAGCACCTGGCTCCTGGCTCCTGCCATCGGATCAGCGCGGTGCGCCGGCCGCGGCGGCCATTGGAGGGTGAACCAACAGCAAAGGAAGACCTTTCTCTCTGTCTCTCTCTCTCACTGTCCCCTCTGCCTGTCAAAAATAAAAAATAAAAAAAAATAAAAAAATGCATATAATCTATGTAATTTTAAACATTTATTTGAAAGAGAAAAAGACTAACAGAGTTCTCCCATCAGCTGGTTTGCTTCCTAAGTGCCCGTAAAAGCCAGGGCCGGCCCAGGCTGAAGCCAAGAGCTGGGGACTTAATCTGAGACTCCCGTGTGAGTGGCAGGGACCCAACTCCTTGCACATCACCTGCTGCCTCCCAGGGTGAGCAGTAGCAGGAAGCTGGAATCAGGAGCAGAGCCAGGACTTGAACCAGGCACTCCACGATGGGATGTGGGCATCCCAAGAAGCGTCTAGACTGCCTTGCCAAAAGCCACCCCCCAACCACTCACATTGTTTCCTGAACACCTTAAACTTGAACATGTGGGGGCTGGCATTGTGGGGCCATGGGTAAAGCAGCTGTTTGTGATGCTGGCATCCCGTATTGGAGCACTGGTTCAAGTCCCAACTGCCCTGCTTCCTACCCCGCTCCCTGATAATGCGTCTGGAAGGCAGCAGGTGATGGTTCAAATACTCAGGCCTCTGCCACCACATAGGAGATCCAGGGGGACTTCCAGGCTCCTGGCTTCAGCCCGGTCCAGCCCGGTGGTTGCAGCCATCTTTGGGGGGGAACCAACAGATGGAAAATATCTCTGTCTCTCCCTCTCTCCCTTTCTCTCTGTCATGCTTTCAAATAAATCTTTTTAAAAATAAAACATATAAAATATATATTGCCCTAATATTTCTGGATCAGATTATTTATAAGAACAATAGTAATTAGCAATTATTAAACTCTGAGTACAAGTTAGTAAATTATATGTGAAAATAGAAAACAAACTGCCAAATTTGGTAAATTCCTTAGGTAATTTACAAATCAATGAGCATAATCACACTTGCAGCTTTATCCCCCCCCCCAAATTGTTTGGACACAGAGAAGGTCACCCAGCCTTGTGAAACCTGTATGTCACTTCTCAGCAAGCTTGTCAGGACAGATGTTTCTAGGGCAATGTTCCTGGGTCTGGAGGAAGGACAACAGCCCTGTGTAGGGGTGTTCTGCAGGAATCTGGAATTGGAAGCAGAGCCAGGACTCAAACCTTGGAACTCCCATATGGGAGGCAGGAGCCACAAGTGGTGTGATGACTGCTGCCCCAAGCGTCCATCCCTAGGGCCATGCTTTAATGGCCACGCAGGACCACACAGAGCCACGCAGAGGTTGCAGCTGGGAACTGAGTGAACAGCGGGAGCCCTGCAGGCTGACTACGTATTGTCAGGAGGCATGGACACCAAGGCATCCCTTGGTTCCTGCAGGAGGCGGTGACTGGCTTGTTTGAGTCCTTCCACGAGCTGACAGAGAACTGAAATCCATGGCTCAGTGACAGGAAGGAACTGCGCCTGGTCCCGTCTCTGGGGGTGTGTGTGGGTAAGGGGCCTTGGTTCACGGGAGCAGAGGAGGAAGAGGGACTCACAGAGCACCTTCACATGTGAAGTCAGCGCACGATGATGGCTCCCACCAGAACAGGTGTGCATCCGTCACGTCTTAAGAGCAAGCCTCAGTAGGAAGGTGGGCCGCCGGCCCACTCAGCCCAGAGTCCTGGTAGGCGTCTCGGTTTTCATGGTATGTCCGTTAGCAAAGCATCACCTTCATCTTGACTGCAAGAAGCCCCGGTGTCCATCACAAGTCCCAAAGAAACGAAACAACCAGGATTCATCCAGAAATGCCCACAGTTCCCCCTTAGGTAAAACCAGGACCAAGAACCCTTCAGATGGGAACTCCATTGTCTTAACGTCCTGCAGACTTGTACTTTGGCAATAGGCTCCCAGCAGAAAAAAGCGCTCACACCCCTATGGCTGCCTGTATGGAAGGAAATAGTTAAGGCTGGCATCTGCTCTGTCACACCGTCACTTCTATGTTGGGTTTCATGTGAGAACTGCAGTTCAACCTGAAGTGTAAGGGAAAGATTTTCTTTCGTTGATAAACTCACTTAACTTTCCTGTGTGCCCTAAGATTCCTGCTCCAGCCTGCTCACAGACCCTAACCTATCTCTTTCGTTGACAGTTTCTCTAACTCTGGTTGGCTTATATTTCTCTACGCAACTATGAATATTATTTTGTGTTGTTTCAAGTCTTGTGAAATGCAGTAGGTACGTAGATAGAGGGGCAGATCATTGTTTAAATTAAGGAGGGCCAGTTTCTTTCTCTTACCATTGTCTCTTTCCTTTTCCTGCAGGCTGTGCAGCTTTAGGTACCCATGATGCTACACTGCTCCATTGCCAATGTTTCTCTGCCTGTTAACTTCATTTACATGCATAGTATTTTTTTAAAAAAAAAGATTTATTTATTTGAAAGGGAGGATTACAGAGAGAAAGAGAGAGAGAGAAACAGAGAGACATCCTCCATCTGCTGGTTCACTTCCCAAATGGCTGCAATGGCTGGGCCAGACTGAAGCCAGGAGACAGGAGCTTCTTCCAGGTCTCCCACATGGGTGCAGGTACCCAAGGACTTGGGCCATCTTCCGCTGCTTTCCAAGGCCATAGCAGGGAGTTGGATGAGAAGCGGAGCAGCCGGGGCTCAAACCGGCTCCATATGGGATGCTGGTGCTGCAGGGGGCAGCTTTACTGACTGTACCACAGCGCCAGCCCCACACACAGTATTTTTGCTGCTCAGGATTTAAATGACTTCCTGGCTGTAGTTTTGGGTTCAGGGGTGACCTCAGGCCCTGGGTGTGAAAATGCTTCACACATCACTGTGCAAGTTTTTGTACCAGGGAAATTCACAACAGCACTCATGCTGATGCCCGCGTTCCCATTCCAAGCTTTGCTGTAAAAATGCGGAGCTGTGGCATTCCCTGTCAGTGCCTGAGGTTCTTGGACCATGGGTTGCTCCTTCCGGGGACTCGGCTGGAAGCTGGAGCTTCTGTGAGCAGGAGGCCCTCCAGTTGGTGCCGGATCTGCATACTCGGTGCAGTCAGTCCCCCTTCTCCTTTGGGTTTCTCCATCGGTAATGTCCCAAAGGGAACATATGCGGGTGGGGAGCTGTGGACTCTAGTGGGGGAAGCTAAAAACAGGGGCCAGCCTTGACACTGGAGAGGAGGTTTTAAGCCATCAGTCTTTCTCCAGGGAGAAGGTCATCTAATACGGGAGATAGATGATGGACAAGTCAAGAGTTGGGTGCAATAAAGAGTGGGTGTAGAGGTTTGCATTGGAAGGTGGGAGGTGATTAATGGGTTAGTTCTGAGAGGGAAGTGCCAGCATCATCGACCTCCCGTGGGATTTTCCCTCCCTTCCAGTTGTCCTGGCCCAGGAGTGCAAGAGAAAGAGAGCAGCTTTCTTTTTTTTTATATATTTATATTTTATTTTATTTAATGAACATAAATGTCCAAAGTACAGCTTATGGATTACAATAGCCCCCCCCCCCCCCATAACTTCCCTCCCACCCACAACACTCCCAGAGAGAGCAGCTTTCAAGTATGGCATTTCAGACTTCGTGAACCAATGGCGTGGTTGAGCTGCACATGTGCTTGTCTTATTTTTAAAAAATAGCTTTCAGTGTGGTGTCTTCCAGGCAACTGTCTTCTGTTCTGAGCTTTCCTTGACCCAAATTCAGAGTCAGTGAATTTTAGAGCTTTATCCAACCTGAAAGAGAAGCAAGTCTTATCTCTCAGCTTGGCTAAGAGCAAGACTTTGGATAAAGTAGCTTTGGATTAAAACTGCTTCATTGCTCAGAAACCTCAAATGAGTTGCTAAAGTTCTTTTTTTTTTTTTTTTAGCCTCCATCATAAAATTAAATATAAAAAGTGACCTTATGTTGTGGGGTATAATAATTTCTCCTAAGCGGCAGTGGTATTATTATTATTATTTTTAATTTTTTAATTTTTTTTTTGACAGGCAGAGTGGACAGTGAGAGAGAGAGACAGAGAGAAAGGTCTTCCTTTGCCGTTGGTTCACCCTCCAATGGCCGCCGCGACTGGCGCACCGCGCTGATCCGAAGCCAGGAGCCAGGTGCTTCTCCTGGTCTCCCATGGGGTGCAGGGCCCAAGGACCTGGGCCATCTTCCACTGCACTCCTGGGCCACAGCAGAGAGCTGGCCTGGAAGAGGAGCAACCGGGACAGAATCCGGCGCCCCGACCGGTACTAGAACCCGGGGTGCTGGCACTGCAGGCAGAGGATTAGCCCAGTGAGCCGCGGCGCCGGCCGGTATTACTATTTTTAGACCCAGGCAGACCATGTGGCTTATATGAGGCCACACATGTGGCTGAAGGATCCAGAGGGGCTCAGAGACTCCCTGACAGGACAGGTGCACTCACTATTACAAAATATTAGTTTGTGGATACACAAAAAGATTCTTTCATTTCTAAAAGAAAAAGGAGAAGATTTCTCTCTTCTCATTGTCATGCTGCCTGTGATTTTCTTTTCTGAATGCAGTTGACAGTTACTGTTCATGCACTGCTAACCATGCACTTTGAGGAATAAGCTGCCTGCTCAGAAGGAGAATCTACACTTTGGTGGTGACACAGGGTAAAACGTATGTGAGCCCCTCTTAGACACACGTTGTTAGCTGCTGAGGGTTCCATAGCAACGGGAGCAGGGAGAGAGCGAGGGAGCGAGGGAGCGTGAGTGTGTGTGTGTGTGTGTGTGTGTGCCTCCAATTCCAGGTGTGGACTCTGACACTATTAGATATATACTGATGTCACCACTGATGTCACCTCATGGAATCTTTTTTTAAAAGTTTTATTTATTTATTTGAAAGGCAGAGTTACAGAGAGGCAGAGCAAAAGTGAGAGTGAGAGCGAGACAGGGAGAGCGAGACAGAGAGAGAGAGAGACAAACAGAGAGAGAGAGAGAGAGAGATCTTCCATGTGGTGGTTCACTCCCCAAAAGGACTTGGGCCATTTTCTACTGCTTTCCTGGGTCATAGCAGAGAGCTGGATCAGACGTGTGGCAGCCAGGACTCAAACCAGCACCCATATGGGGGTGGCTTTACCTGCTACGCCACAGCACCAGCCCTCCCTCATTGAATCTTGACCTGAGAGATGCATATTGTTACCTTGACATGCTCAGAAGAGCAATGAAATTTAGCAAAGTCTTGAAGCTTGGAAATGATAAAACCAAGATCTGAGCCTGGCCCTCTCTCTCCCAAAGCTAGGGTCACGATGAGGGACTGCACGTCCATCTCTGCTGTCTATTTGAAATGAACACTAGACAAAAATTGGACTGAAAGAAGTCCTGGGAGTAGCTACAACGAGTGGTGACTTCCCGTAAAGGAGAAATGACAGGCACCAGGCAAGAGTCAGATGTATTTGTTATTTATTTATTTATTTTTATTGAAAGGCAAAATTAGAGAGAGAGAAGGAGGGAGAGAGAGAGATAATCCTCTTCCTTATGCTGATTCACTCCCTCAAACGATGGCAACGGCCAGGGCTGGGCCAGACCAGAGTAAGGAACCAGGTCTCCCACGTGGGTGGCAGGGGCCAAAGCACTTGGGCCATCTTCTGCCACCTTCCCAGGCACATCAGCAGGGGGCGGGTTGGAAGGGAGCACAGGACTCACATGGGAAGCCGGCATTGCAGGCAGTGGCTTCACCCACTGTGCCACAACACTGGCCCTGAGTGAATCAGATTTATTTAGATAAGGTCAGATAAGTCATTGTTTAGTCAAAGCTGAGTAATAACGTTTGTCTTTATTTGAACCAAACGTTTGTTCATGGACTGTCCTCACTTGAGCGTCTCCTCCCCCTGGTTGGGGTCACAGAGCTGATCGCTATGCCAGATCTAAGGGAGAATTATAGGAGGGAACACTGGCTCCCCGCCTTACAAGACTTTAAAAAAATTTTTAGGAGCCGGTGGGTGCTGTGGTGTAGCAGGTTCAGCTGCTGCCTGCAATGCTGGCATCCCATATGGGTGCTGGTTTGAGCTCCAGCTGTTTTGCTTCCAATCCAGCTCCCTGCTAATGCACCCGGGAGAATCAGCAGACGATGGCCCAAGTACTTGGGCTCCTGTTTCCATAAGGGAGACCTGGATGAAAACCCTGGCTCTGTCTTCAGTCTGGCCCAGAACTGGCCATTGCAGCCATTTGGGGAGTGAACCAGTAGACAGTAGATCTCTCTGTGTCTCTCCTTCTCTCTGTAACCCTGCCTTTCAAATAAATGAATGAATGAATGAATAAATAAATACCTTTTTAAAAAGACCTTTTATTTATTAATATTTATGTATTTGAAAGAGAGGATGAGAGAGACACAGAAACATCTTCCATCCACTGATTCATTCCTGAATGCCCTCAATTGCTGGGGCGGGGAAGGGCCTGGGCTCAGTCTAGGTCTCTCATATCGGTGACAGAAGCCCACTGCCTGAGCCAGGCACCTGCTGCCTCCAAGGCTGTGCATTAGCAGGAAGCCGGAATAGGAAGTGGAGTCAGGACTCGAACCCAGGCAGTCTGACATGGGATGTGGTATCTAGCGGTGTCTTAACCACTGCACCAAATACCTGTTCTTCCCTCCCTGTCTTATGTGTCATTGTGGGCTTACCTGGGCTGTGCAGCTTGGAGCAGGTGTGGCCACGTAACTGTGTTCTTACCGCTTGAGGGGGAGTGAGAGACCTGGTAGGGGGGGATGTGCTGGTTTGTATCCTCTCTTCTCTCTCGCGGTCAGCTGTTCTGGGACAGAAGGGGACACAACTCCTGCTTTGCACGTGTAGTGGTTGATCTCAGGGATTATGGCAAAGGGACGTGGGATGGGGCTGCCTTGCTTCCCTCGAAATTGTCAGCACAGACAGGATTTTCTGTCTGCTTCAAGGCACTGTATTTTACGGTCTCTTTTTTTGGGGCAGTTGTTTGGCTTTATCATTACTAAACCAGGGATGAAATGGTTGGGTAAGACTCCCTGGAGACAGGGACTTGAGTTAGATCTCAAAATATTCATTAAAGATTAATTAAGTGGAAAGGAAAGAGGAAAGAACGAGAAGGAAATCTGCTCTGTGATTGTCCAGCAGGGACTAGATGTTCCCCGTCCATCAGGAAACAGAAAAAGAAAATCCATCCTATGTGGGGATCTGACTTTACGACAAAGTAGAATTGCCTAACAAAGAACACACTCTAAATGCAAATTTCCAATAGATTAAGTATCTTTACTTTCATTAATGTATCTAGACCTGATTCTTTTATCTATATTTTGTGGATTTAAAGAACTAAGTTTATTTTTGGGGAGGCAGAAAGAGAAAGAGAGAGAGAAAGTGAGCTCCCATCCCAAAGCTCACTTTCCAAACACTATAATAGCCAGACTGGCTGGGCGGAAGCAGGGCACTGGGAACTCAGTCCACATCTCCCACACAGACGGCTGGGACCCAATTACCTGAGCCCTCACAGTTGCCTCCCTGGGCCTGCATGAGCAGGAAGCTGCAGTCAGCAACTAGAGCCAGGCTACGAACCCAGGTGATCCGAGATGGGACATGGGCATGGTAACTGTTAGGCTAAAGGCTCACCCTGCATTTTGGGGAATTTTTAATGGAAAAAGAAGTTGTTGTGGTTCTATTTTTGTTATACAAGATTATAGGACAAAACCTATTTTAGTTCCATGATGCCAAAGAAAAACCACCAGGGATCACAGTTGGACCATGTCTGCTGTATCCTTCATTATGTAACTCTTTCCACTCTACCTTCGGAAGAGGGATGTTCTACTCAAACCACGCCGATGTCAGAGGTGGAAACTTGATGTCCTGCCATGGACAACTGAAAACTGGTTTCAGACATTGGACACAAAGCAATATGAGACTGATACCCTAAAGAGAGGAGGAACAGAGAAAGTGCGCCCTCACGTCACCCAGGCTTTCTAATGGGAGCATTTTCTGGGCAAGGACCAGAGAGCTTGGTCTCCCCGCATCCAGGAAGCAGGAGTTGTGGTGACTGGAGAGTGCCAGAGAGGAGAGGGGCTTGCATAGGGGACGCCTGAGTCTCGTGTAGTGTTCAATCGCACTTGCAGTGGGCTAGATCCTGTGAGGCTGAGCAAAGAAGGGGGTGGGGGTTATGTCCTGAGCAACTTCCATGGCTCACTCAGGGAGGGGAGATGGTCAACGCCCACCTGACTGGAGTGGCGCGAGGACACTGTAGCATTCGAAAGAGTTCCATGAAGGTCACGGTTCAGTAGTCGGAGCAACTGTCCCTAGAGTAAAGATGGCACTCTAGCTGGCCTTAACGTGGCTGCGGAACAGGCTTCCAAAGAAGTAACTTGCATGTATTTAAGAACAAAGGCGTTAGAACACTCTTTCCAGACCCCCAAATTACTATCACCGACATACTCATCGAAAAGCCTTGATGTCAATAAAAATCATTAGACAGGGCTTGGCACTGTGGTGGTATGGGTTAAGCTGCTACTGTGACACTGGCATCCCATATCAGAGCACTGGTTCGAGTCCCGGATGCCCCGCTTCCAGTCCAACTCCCTGCTAATGGGCTTGAGCAAACAGTGGAAGATGGCCCAGGTGCTTGGGCCCTGCCACCCATGTGGGAGACCCAGATGAATTTTCAGGCTCCTGGCCCAGTCCTGGCCATTGCGGCCATTTGCAGGGGTGAACCAGTAGGTGGAAGATCTCTCTCTCTCTCTTTCCAAATAAATAAAATAAACCTCTAAAACATTATTAAACAAGTGAAAAGTCAGTAAAACAAATTTCTAATTTGGAGAAAATGTGTCAAAGATGCAGAAAACACAGAGATGATAAAATTGGAAGGCAAGAACTTTAGAATATTTATTATAAAAACATTGAAGGATGTAAAGGAATATATGAATGTCATTGTGAGATATAGAACATATATTGTAAAAGAACCTAATGAGACTAACACAGCTAAAACCATATTTCAAGGGAAACTTTTACAGGATGTAATTGACAGCAGATTAAGCGCAAGAAAAGAAATGGCAGTGAGGCTGAATACACAGCTTTAGACACTGTCCACATGGCGAGAGACTGAAGAAAAAAGCAGTCTCAGTGACCAGTGGGAAGGTGCCAAGTAGTAAAACATACGTAACTTCAGTTCCATACAATAAAGGAAGCCAGAAAAACTATTTTGCAAACTTACAGCTGAGAAATATCCCAATTTGTTTAAAACTACAAGGCCACAGATCCAAGAAGCTCAACAGATTCTAACCAGAGTAAACACCCACAGAAAAATCTGCCATGCCATGCCACAAATTCTTTTTTATTTTTATTTTTTGTTTTTGACAGGCAGAGTGGACAGTGAGAGAGAGACAGAGAGAAAGGTCTTCCTTTTTGCCGTTGGTTCACCCTCCAATGGCCGCCGTGGCCGGTGCACCACGCTGATCTGATGGCAGGAGCCAGGTACTTATCCTGGTCTCCCATGGGGTGCAGGGCCCAAGCACTTGGGCCATCCTCCACTGCACTCCCGGGCCACAGCAGAGAGCTGGCCTGGAAGAGGGGCAACCGGGACAGAATCTGGCGCCACAACCGAGACTAGAACCCGGGGTGCCGGCGCCGCAGGTGGAGGATTAGCCTAGTGAGCCACGGTGCCGGCCACAAATTCTTCAAAAGCTGTCCATGCGAGGAAGGTAGGACAGTGGATGGGAGGTCTCTCTGTTCATCTCTCCCTGTCTCT
Source organism: Oryctolagus cuniculus (assembly GCF_051225735.1). NCBI lineage: Eukaryota > Metazoa > Chordata > Mammalia > Lagomorpha > Leporidae > Oryctolagus > Oryctolagus cuniculus. The sequence continues at coordinate 106,004,766 of NC_142879.1, forward strand.
GTTGCTCTGCCTTTCAAATAAATAAATGCATCTTTTTAAAAGTGGGTAAAGAATGTCAGAAACAATAAAAATAGTAAATTTCAAAATTATTTTTAATACTCTAACATATAGTTGAATATTCATGGAAAATATTAACATTGCAATATTATTTTTTTAAAAGATATGTATCTATGGCACTCTCTGGAATGAGGGTTTTTTTTAAAGGGATTTATTAATACATTAGATTCTCATGTTAATATGGTATTAGTACAGATAGAACAGTTCAATGTAGTTCTTAGACATAATTCTAAAATATGGTATTCCTTTCCTCCTTCCTTCCCTCTTTCTTTGTCTTTCTTTCATTATTTATTTTTGAGGTAACATTTTGAATTTACATCTTAGTCAAAGGCTTAATACTCCATTAAATAAAGAGATCATAACTAAAATACAGACCCTAGTTTAGTGGGGATATTGGCAAAGGCCATAAACAATAATCAAATGACAATATGATCATCTCAGTCATACACAGTACATTTTGAAATAATCACAGATCAGTAAACTATAGTAATGTATCATTCGGGGACATTGGTTTGACAAAGGTATAAAATGAAGTTTGACAAAACTGTACTTGCAACAATACTGATACACACAACATTGCATTATTAAGTTTATAACATTTAGAAATAACTTGACAGAATGAAGGTCGGATAGAATTGAAGCCTGGCTGCGTAAAATTCTAATGCTGTACATTAAATATAATATTATTTAATAGTAAACTCTAATAGGTAAAGATGTGTATTGAAAACCCTAAGACAAGCACTGAAACAAAAATCAAATAGGTAGACCAGTAAGCCAATACATGGGATAAAGTGGTATACCATGAGTTATTTGATTAATCCAAAAGAAGGAAAGTCACAGGGCAAGGGAAAACAAAATATGGATGCTGAAAACAGAAAAAGTGGTCACATGGCAGCGTCAAACTCACTGCATTGAGATACCCATTAAGTGTCAATGGTTAAATGCTCCCATTAAAAGCAGAGATTGGGGACAGTGTTGTGATACAGTGGGTTAAGCTGCCATCTGTGATGCCAACATCCCATAAGAGTGCCAGTTCAAGTCTCAGCTGATTTGCTTCTGATCCAGCTCTCTGCTGATGGAAACTAGCAGAAGATGGCCCTAGCGCCTGGGCCCCTGCCACCTACATGGGAGACCCGGATGGAGTGCCAGGTTCCTGGCTCCTAGTTCTAGCCTGGTCCAGTCCCAGCCACTGTGGCCATTTGAAGAGGGAACCAGCAAATAGAAGACCTCTTTCTTTCTCTATCTCTCCTTCTCTCTGTGTCATTCTGCATTTCAAACAAATATGTAAATCTTTTTTTTATTTTTTATTTTTATTTTATTTTTTAAACTTTTATTTAATGAATATAAATTTCCAAAGTACAGCTTATGGATTACAATGGCTTTCCCCCCATAACGTCCCTCCCACCCACAACCCTCCCCTTTCCCACTCCCTCTCCCCTTCCATTCACATCAAGATTCATTTTTGTTTCTCTTTATATACAGAAGATCAGTTTAGCATACATTAAGTAAAGATTTCAACAGTTTGCTCCCACACAGAAACATAAAGTGAAAAATACTGTTTGAGTACTCGTTATAGCATTAAATCTCAATGTACAGCACACTAAGGACAAAGATCCTACATAAAGAGTAAGTGCACAGTGACTCCTGTTGTTGACTTAACAAATTGACACTCTTGTTTATGGCATCAGTAATCACCCTAGGCTCTTGTCATGAGCTGCCAAGGCTATGGAAGCACCCTGAGTTCACTGACTCTGATAATTTTTAGACAAGGCCATGGTCAAAGTGGAAGTTCTCTCCTCCCTTCAGAGAAAGGTACCTCCTTCTTTGATGACCCGTTCTTTCCACTGGGATCTCACTCACAGAGATCTTTCATGTAGGTTTTTTTTTTTTTTGTTTTGTTTTGTTTTTTTTTTTTTTTTTCCCCAGAGTGTCTTGGCTTTCCATGCCTGAAATACTCTCATGGGCATCTCAGCCGGATCCACATGCCTTAAGGGCTGATTATGAGGCTAGAGTGCTGTTAGGACATTTGCCATTCTATGGGTCTGCTGTGTATCTCACTTCCCATGTTGGATCGTTCTCTCCCTTTTTTCTTCTATCATCTAGTATTTGCAGACACTATTCTTGTTTATGTGATCCCTTTGGTTCTTAGTCCTATCATTATGCTCAATTGTGAACAGAAATTGATCACTGGGACTAGTGAGATGGCATTGGTACATGCCACCTTGATGGGATTGAATTGGAATCCCCTGGTATGTTTCTAACTCTACCATTTGAGGTAAGTCAGCTTGAGCATGTCCCGAATTGCACATCTCTTCCCTCACTTATTCCCACTCTTATATTTAACAGTGATCACTTTTCAGTTAAGTTTCAGCACTTAAGAAGAATTGTGTATTGATTACAGTATTCAACCAAAAGTATTAGGTAGAACAAACAAAAAAAAAATACTAAGAGGGATAACATATCAAGTTGCTCATCAACAGTCAGGGTGAGGGCTGATCAAGTTTAAAAAGCAGAGATTTCCAGTCTAGATAAAAAAGAAAAACTCATCTAAAGACTGTCTACAAGAAAACTACTTTAATAAAAAGACATACGTTGGCTAAAAGTGAAAGGATGAGAATGCTAATAGTGTGAAAGTTGCTGACAGGCGTTTAGCCTGGCAGTTGAGATGTTGGTTAAGACAAATGGAATACCTGGATTTGATTCCTGGCTCTGGCTTCTGGTTCCAGCTTCTTGCTGATGCAGACCCTGGGAGGCAGTGGTGATGGCTCAAGTAATTGGGTTCCTGTCTGTCAAGTGGGAGACCTGGCTTGAGTTTCCAGCTTGGGCAGTGGCTGAACCGCTGGTTAGGAGCACTCTCTCTCTCTCTCTCTCTGACTCTGTCTCTCTGCTTCTCAAACACATAAAAGCAGTTAAAAAAAAAAAAAAACCTTAGAGTGACTATATTAATTCAGCCAAAATAGATTTCAGGACAAAGAATATTGTCGGACACAGAAAAAGACATTTTATACAGATAAAGAAGTCCATTCATCATTAAAATATCATATTACCAAATGAGCTTCTAAAGATAGCGCACCCAAGTACCTGAAAGACTGGAACGGACAGAAATAAAAGGATAAATAAATATCCATTCATCATTTTACATTTCAGCAAATCTCTTTATATTATTGATTGGGCTCAGAGACAGAGGAAATCAATAAATATTTAGAAATCCAGAACAAAACTGTCAATAAATGTAACCCAACAAAAACAGAATGTACTTCTCGTCAAGTGCACATACTGACCAGGATAGACCAACCCTCTGTCAGCCCATAAAACAGATTCTCATGCGTGAGTACTGCAGAAAATTTGGGAAAATGGTATGAAATGATATATTTATTTTTGGAGCAGATTTTTTTTTCAAAATTCATGCATTTTTCATAGTATGCATTTTCCATGAACTTCTTGAAAGCCCTTCATACTTAATAGTGAAATATCAAGATGAGAAAGGGAACAAAGATGCGATTGTCACACTTCTACTCAACATTGTACCCAAAGTCAAAGCCAGTGCAATGAGACGAACATGAGTCATAAATTGAATACAAATTAAGGAAGAAATAAACTACATCTCTGCTTATAGTACAGCCACTTACATAGAAAATTTTAAGGAAATTACAAAAATCTACAAGTCCTAATGAGTTTGGAGAAAGACACAGGGCTCAAGGTCAATATAGGAACTCAGTTGTATTTCTGTACACTAATAGGAACAATTGGAAAGTGAAATTTTATCAACCACATCATTTACTATATTGCTTAAAAATATTGCTACTCAGAAACACATTTAACAAGTGAAAAATCTGTGCTCTAAAAATTATAAAATATGTGGAGATGTATTATGTTAATGGCTTGTAAAACTCAATATGTTGAAATGTCGATTCTATCCAAATTGTCCTTTAGATTGAAAGATATGCTAATCAAAACCTCAACAGGCTTTTTACATAGAAATTGACAAGCTGATTCTAAAACTTACATGAAAATGCTAAAGACACAGAACAGTCACAATAATTTTGAAAAAAAATTTCAAGTTTCATAAATATCTGATTTCAAGACTCCTTAAAAAGCAATAGTAATCAAAAAATGCTTGAATAACCAAACAGGCATATTAAAACAATATCAGTCTATCCCTCAGGTCAGATGCAAAATTTACCAAAAATGGAGGATATATTCAAGTTTAAAAGTTGAAACCATAAAACAGCTAGAAGAAAAGAATGGAGAAAAATCTTCGCAGTTATGGAATGGGATAGGCAAAGCTTTTTCAGGTCACACAAAGCGCACACTAGAAAAGAGTCACAGCTGGACTTCATCAAAAATTTAAAATTCAGTCACTTGAAAGACATTAAGAACAAGACAAGTCATAGACTAGTGGAAAAGTATTTTCAAAAATTGTGCGAATGGAGTTTTGCTTAAGGGTGCTTCTAGTAATGAGCCCTCACACCTCCATAAATAGTCAAACAAATAGCCCCTTTTTTTTAATGAGCAAAAGATTTTAAAAACACTTTACAAAACAAATGAAATGGCAAATAAATACATGGAAGAGAGTACTCAACACTGCTAATCTTTAGGAAGATGTAATTAAAGCCACAATGAGATACCACTTCCCAGCCTTCCTGCAGCTGTGGTTTGGAGCAGTCTGAAATCCTACACACTCCTTTTTTTTTTTTTTTTTTTTTTTTGACAGGCAGAGTGGACAGTGAGAGAGAGAGAGAGAGAAGGGTCTTCCTTTGCCATTGGTTCACCCTCCAATGGCCGCCGCGGCCGGCGCACCGTGCTGATCCGATGGCAGGAGCCAGGTACTTATCCTGGTCTCCCATGCGGTACAGGGCCGAAGCACTTGGGCCATCCTCCACTGCACTCCCGGGCCACAGCAGAGGGCTGGCCTGGAAGAGGGGCAACCGGGACAGAATCTGGCGCCCCGACTGGGACTAGAACCCGGTGTGCCGGCGCCGCAAGGCGGAGGATTAGCCTAGTGAGCCGCGGCGCCGGCCTACACACTTCTGATGCAACAGTTTGGAAAACAGTTGGCAGTGCCCTATAAGGTTAAAAGCACAACTACTCCATGTCACAGCAGCTCCATCCCCAAGTATTCACCCAGGAGAAATGAGAAAATAGGCCCACAAAAATACCTGGACCCTAGCAGTCACACAGCTACATTCAGCAGAGCACTATGCAGAGAGCCACCCAGATGTCCGTGCACAGGGGTGTTTCAGAGGACAGAACACTGCTCAGCCAGTGATGGTCACAGCAAACACAGCGAGTCAGCTGGGGAGTGCACTGTGTTGCAGTGGGTTGAAGCGCAGTTCTGGGATGCCTGTGTCCCCTATCAGAGTGCTGGTTGGTGTCCCAGCTACGAGTCCAGCTCCTTGCTGATGCATCCTGGGAAGTAGCACATGATACTGCCCACGTTGGAGACCTGAATGGAGTTCCTGGCTTCAGCCTGCTCAGCCTGGATGCTGTAGATATTTGCAAAGTGAACCGGCAGATGGGACATTCTCTCTCTCTCAATGCCCGCTCTTTCTTTCTTTCTTTCTTTCTTTCTTTCTTTCTTTCTTTCTTTCTTTCTTTCTTTCTTTCTTTCTTTCTTTCTTTCTTTCTTTCTTTCTTTCTTTCTCAGGCAGAGTTAGACAGAGAGAGAGAGAAAGGTCTTCCTTCCTTCCTTCCGTTGGTTCACCCCCCAAATGGCTGCTGTGGCTGGCGCACTGCGCTGATCTGAAGCCAGGAGCCAGGTGCTTCTCCTGGTCTCCCATGGGGTACAGGGCCCAAGCACTTGGGACATCCTCCACTGCCTTCCCGGGCCACAGCAGAGAGTTGGACTGGAAGAGGAGCAACCAGGACAGAATCTGGCACCCCGACCGGGACTAGAACCCGGGGTGCCGGCGCCGCAGGCGGAGCATTAGCCCAGTGAGCTGCAGCGCTGGCCCTTAATGCCTTTTAAATAGATGAAAATAAACATTAAATAAATGAAGCTGAGTTTCTCTAAAGTTGTGATATGACTTTATTTATGTAGAATTCTAGAAAAAGCAGTAGCGATCTACCATAGGGTCACCTGGCAGTAGCTGTGTGTAGCCAGAATTTGGGAGAGTCCTTCCTGCAGAGGGAAACAGTGGCAGTGCACTGGTGATGTAAATGTTCCGTATCTTTGTGGATTACCCAGGATTTGTGGTTGTAAAGGGAGTGTGTTTGTCCAGCTCATCAAACTGTAAACTAAGGAGGGAGTGTTTGGTGTAGCAGCCAAGATACCACTTACTTCTCAGATCTAAGTCTCAGATGCCACATTTACATCTCAGAGCGCTTGAGTTAGAGCCCTGCCTGTGTTCCTGATTCCAGCTCCCTGCTGATACGCGCCCTTGGAGACAGCATTGGTGGCTCAAGTAGCTTGGTCCCTGCCACCTGTGTGGATTGAGACGCCAGCTCCTGGCTCTGGCCTGACCCAACATGGCTACTGTGGGCAGATGGGAGATTCTCCCTCTCCTTCTCCCCTCCCCACCTCTCCCTCTCCCTCTCCCTCTCCCTCTCCCTCTCCCTCTTTCCCCACCCCCAACCTCTCTCTTTTAAACAAATAGATAACCTGTAAAATAACTACAAGAGTACTTCCAAAAGCTCATGGGAAATAGAATTAAAAGATAATTTTATTTTAGTGCAAAAATTTTGGAAATCCATACATAATGTTTTCATAATTTGCATTTCTGTGAACCTTGGAGACCCTTATATGCGTGGAGCTCAAAATGGTTTTGCACCAAAACAAACTATCTTTCATTTTCAGTGAACTTCTTGAAGTCCCCTTGTATAAAATTATTTTTTTTTTTTAAAAGGAGAGATCTCGCCTCTCTGTTAAGCTTCCCCTTACTTTTTAAAGTAAGGTGCACCTAGCACAGCGGTTCCTGGCCGCTCTGAGTCAGACACTCCTTGATGAGAGGAGACCCCCGTCGGGCTGCGAGAGCGGCTGGATGTGGAGATCCCTGGGGAGGCAGGTGGGCCTTTGTCAGGAGGCCTTCCCAGGGGTGCCGTGGCTGAGCGCCCCTTTGCGAGGCAGGGAAGGGACAGAGGCTTGATGACCTCATCATTAGCAAAGATTCCGAAACGTCACACCATTTTTATGAGTCCATTATCGCTCCCGTGGCCGGTGCGTTCCTCATCTGATGGAAAATGCTTTTGTGCGCTGAGAACCTGCACCAGAGAACAAGGCTCATTTAACTTGATAAAAATAGCTCCTCGTTCCTGAGCAGGGAGCGGTGTTCTCCGCCTCCAGCCCTGGTTTGGGCAGAGGCGGTGGAGGGAATCTGAGTGCAGTGCAGTCACCTGCCCGGGCCCCGGGCTCTGCCTGCTCCCGTGGGGACCCAGCCCATGGCCGCCCCTGGTTCCTTTACCACAAAAGTCACCTTCCGTCTTAGCCAAGAGCCGTATGCTGCACTTTCTCTTTCTCTCCGTCCTCTGTTACACCGAATACCTTCTTTCTCTCCTTCCTCCACCCCTGCCTCCTCCCGGCCTTGCTCTCTTCAATTTCACCATCCTCTGGTGTATCCTCTGCACTATTTTTCCCTTTCCTGCCAGGATCCCTGTCCCCGGAGAGGGAGTGGCTGGTGCTCCCCACCATGTCACTAACCTGAAATGCACTGGGAGACAATTCACCTGCTGAGCCCAAGGTTTCTCCTCCGAAGAAATTCCTTCTGGGACCCCTACAAATGCAACAGGGTCATCCCTCAGAGCGGAGAAGAGCAGGTGACCGATAGCCACAGTATCCCAACAGACTCCACGGGCAGATGAAAAAGCAGTGACTAAGGGCAGGGTGCGACAGAGGTGAGCGCAACTTGATAGAACGTCTCATGAGCGTCGCTGCGGCTTTGGTTCCTGGGGAGTCCGTGCTGCCCGCATTGGTCATCGGGCCCTCAGCCGCTGGCAGTCCCTGCTCAGTGAAGTCGCACAGCGGAGGGCGCCATGTGGGCACTGGTGTGTGCGTCCTGTCTGCTCCTCTTCCCATCCAGCTCCCTGCTGATGGGCCTGAAAGCAGTGGCTGCCACCCATGTGGGAGACCCACATGTAGCTCCTGGCTCCTGGCTTCAGCCTGACCCAGCCCTGGCCATTGTGTCATTCGAGGAGTGAACCAGCAGATGGAAGATCTCTCTCTCTCTCTCTCTCTCTGTGTCCCCCCCCCCTTTCTGTAACCCTGCCTTTCAAGAAATAAATACATCTTAAAAAAGAAGGTCATAAGGCAGAGCAAACAGAAGTCACCAGCCCAGCTATTCTTCAAGGCAGTCCAGAGTCTGTGTAATTTTAACTTCGTTGTTCATCAGCTCTAAGCTTACTGTATTGAAATCTCATTGTCCCTTTAATAAAAATTAGGATGTGAGGACAAACCCGATGAATGCCGCATGGCTCTTGGGTCCCAAGTAGCTTCTTCCTCCGTGAGCCGCTGAGCCAGCATCAAAGCTGAGAGGTGTCCCCCTTCACCGAGGGCCCAGAGGACCCTGTGTCTGAACTCAGGGTTCCTGTGTTCAGAAGGGCGCTCACTTCCCTGGAAACACAGGAAGCAGAGGTGGCAGCAGCCCGCAGTCCCGGCCACTTGATTTTTATTCCTGCACCTGCACACACACACATACACACCTGTGAAGACACGCGTGGCTGCTGGGTTGGGGGACCCATGCTGATCGGTGCTGTGGACCACACTGGGTCGCAGGGAGGATTGTCCTCCACACATCTTCAAGGAGGCCAATGCACGGGGAACCCAAGACGGCTGGTGGGGAGGTGACTCTGCTCCAGCAGCACCCGTTCTGAGAAGCCACAGAGGGAGAGTGTGGGCGAGAGCAGTCAAGTCTCCTTTTCTGTGGGGGAAGCCCAGGAGCTGCGACTCCAACACAGCTCCGCTGCTCAGGATATGGGTGCCATCCTTCCCCCGTGGCAGCGCACTTCTCCACCGCTGTTGTGGACTGGGCCTGAGTCCTCACTCCCTTCCTCTTTCTCTCTCGTTTTAATGTGTCATTTTATTATTTATCTGAAACAAGATAACGTGAAACCTGGAGAGAGAACTTGTGAGCCCATGTGAGCCCCAGGCTGGATTTTACCTGCAAACTGTGCTTCGTCCTGAGAGGCTGGAGAGAAATCAGTCTGCGACTAGCCTTGCTAGACAGGAATACGCTGGCTGGGCGGTGGAATGAGAGGGAGTCCCTGGGGGCCCGTGCTTTGGCATAGCGGGTTCAGCTGCCACCTGCAGTGCCCACCTCCCATACGAGCACTTGTTGGAGTCCTGGCTGCTCCACTTCTGATCTAGCTCTCTGCTAATATGCCTGGGAAAGCAGCTGAGGATGGCCCATGTACATGGTCCCCTGCACCCAGGTGGAGACCCTAAAGGGGCTCCTGGCTCCTGGCTTGGGATCTGCCCAGCTCCAGCCATTATGGCCATTTGGGGAGTGAACCAGTGGATGGAAGATCTCTCTTTCTGTCTCTCCTTATCTCTGTCTATGTAACTCTGCCTTTCAAATAGATAAGTCTTTTTAAAAAACCAAACAAGAACAAAAAAGGAAGCCCCTGAAGGGGAGGAGTGATCACATTACTATTTTCAAGATATAGGAATAAAGGCCACGGTTGTGGCATAGTGAGTAAAAGCTGCTGCCTGAGACCCTGGCATCCCATATGGGTGCTGGTTCAAGTCCTGGCTGCTCCACTTCCAATCTAGTTCTCTGCTAATGGCCTGGGAAGGCAGTGGAAGATGGCCCAACTACTTGGGCCCCTGCACCCACATGGGAGCCCCAGAAAAAGCTCCTGGCTCCTAGCTTTGGATTGGCCCAGCTCCGGCCATTGCAGCCATTTGGAGATTGAGCCAGTGGATGGAAAGTCTTTTTCTCTCTGCCTCTCTCTTTGTATCTCTGCCTTTCAAATAAATAAATAAACAAACCTTTTAAAAAGGATATAGGAGTAGGAATAGGTCATTGCCATTAACTGTATTTGGCATAGAGAAAAAAATTGTACAAAGAGTCATGTGTGATGTCCACAAAGTTCTGGTCACCAGTCATTTTCAGTAGGATAGGAGTGTGTTACAGGCACAAGTCTTGGGTTTAACAAGAATTTTCCCTTGTTTTCTTGGTTTCTATTTCTGGAAACTTTCACACAAATGTAAAGTGGAGGTGTGGACCCTGCCTCAGGTACCAGCCTGAGCAGTGTTCCCAACGTGTGTCCCCAGTACCATGCCTACCCCAGTGGGCCAGAAGCAGACAGTCTAGAAGAATCCACAAAACAGCACCTCATGGTGGCTGAAGTTTGCATCCTACCTTGTCAGAGAATGGCCCACACAGAGTGTGCAGGGGAGGGGGTATTTGGAGGGTCTCTTTGTGTTCCATGCAGCTCGCTCCCAGCTCCTCAGTGGACATGGGCAGTCTCCCTCCTAGGCCCTCAAGGCCACCTGGCGACTTCTCCATTCGTGTTTTCTCCCCAAGGCCTCGCAGTCACTGACCCCTTTTGCTTTCCCCAGTTTATCCCACATCCTGCCGTTTGGTCACTGACGTGAGCTGTCAATCACCCAACTGCCTGGCATCGATTACTAGATAGGCCAGGGCTGGGTCTCCATAGAACAGTCCATCTCAGCCCAAAGCCAAGGCCAATCCAAATTTTTTTTAATTTTAATTTTTTTAGTTTTTAAGATTTCATATATTTCATAGCTACAATGCTGAGAATAAAATCAGTTCAAACTCATCAGACCACAAATGACAGAAAACACAATCCAAGGGGATTAGTATTCTGTTCCTCCTCAGGCTTTGGTTTGTCTTTGCTCCTGTCTCCTTAACTTTGCCCCAGTGGCTGGTTTGGCTGATACTTGTGTTTAATCTATTTTTGTTCTATTTGAAAGGCAGAGAGTAGAAAGAGAGAGAGATCTCCCATCTGTTGCTTCACTCTCCAAATGTCCACAACATGGGTCAGGTTGAAGCCAGGAGCTAAGAACTCCATCCAGGTCTCCCAAGTGGGTGACAGGGTTCCATGTACTGGAACCATCGCCTGCTACCTCTCAGGGTACGCATTAGCAGGGAGCTGGAATTGGAAGCAGAGGGGCCAGAACTCACCCGGACATTCTAATGTGGGGTGTAGGTGCTGCAAGTGGTGACTTAATCACTGGCCCAACACCTGCCCCTGGTCTGGGTATTCTATAGTGACTTCAGGTTCAACACCATGTATGGAGTCAACAGCATTGCAGAGACTCTGCCACCAGCATTCCTAATTCTATAAAATCCTCCAACAACCCCCTCCAATAAACCCCTTATCCCATACTACTACAAGTGGATCTGTCTTTCTAATAATATGCATCTAAATAATACACCCAAGATCTTGGAAAAGTCTGTGCACACACAGTTTGTCTACTGTTGTCTCACTGATTAATAACTCTAACCTAGACAGTCAACCCTACAAATGATGGCATTTTCTTCTTGTGTTTTGCTAGTCATTTGTGAAAATAATTATAAGGCTTGATTCATCATTTGACATATCATAAGCATCATTTATACTGTTTTCTTTAAAAGATTTATTTTATTTATTTGAAAGACAGAGTTACAGAGAGAGGTAGAGGCAGAGAGAGAGGTCTTCCATCCACTGGTTCACTCCCCAGATGGCCACAACAGCCGGAGCTACGCCAATCTGAAGCCAGGAGCCAGGAGCTTCTTCCAGGTCTCCCACTTGGGTGCAGGGGCCCAAGGACTTGGGCTGTTTTCCACTGCTCTCCCAGGCCATCGGAGAGCTGGATTGGAAGAGGAGCAGCTGGAACTAGAACCGGCACCCATATGGTATGCTGGCGTTTCAAGCCAGGGCTTTAACCTGCTGTGCCACAGTGCTGGTCCCATCATTTACACTGTTAAATGGTCTTCATAACCATAATTTTTTGCCTTCATTTTTGAAGGTTTTTATTTAATGAATATAAATTTCATATGTGCAGCTTTTAGGAATATAGTGCTTCTTCCTCCATTCCTGCCCTCCCAACTCCCACTCCCATCCCACCTCCCACTCCCTTCCCCATTCCATTTTCCATTAAGATTTGTTAATTGACTTTATATACAGAAGACCAACTCTATACTATATAGAGTTTTCAACTATTTGTACCCAAACAGACACACAAAGTATAAAGGACAGTTTGAAGACAAGTTTTATCATTAATTCTCATAGTACAAGTTTTATCATTAATTCTCATAGTACAACTCATTAAGGACAGAGGTACAGAATGGGGAGCAAGTGCACAGTGACTCCTATTGTTGATTTAACAACTGACACTCTTATTTATGATGTAAGTGATCACCCAAGGCTCTTGATATGAGTTGCCAAGGCTATGGAAGCCTTTTGAATTCACAAACTCTGTCGGTTTTTAGACAGGACCATATGCAAAGTGGAAGTTCTCTTCTCCCTTCAGAGAAAAGTACATCCTTCTTTGATGGCCCCTTCTTTCCACTGGGGTCTCACTCACAGAGATCTTTCATGCAGAACCATTTTTGCCACTGTTTCTTGGCTTTCCATGCCTGAAATGCTCTCATGGTGTTTTCAGTCAGGCCTTAGGGGCTGATTCTGAGGTCAGAGTGCTCTTTAGGGTGTTTGTCATTCTGTGAGTCTGCTGTGTGGCCCACTTCCCATGTTGGAACTTTCTCTCCTTTGTGATTCTACCTATTGTTATTACCAGGCACTTGGTCTTATTTATGTGATCCCTTTGACTGATGGTCCTATCTATATGATTAATTCCATACTTAATATGATCAATTTATCACAGATGGGATTAGTGCAACCCAGCTAAATGGGATTTGGACTCCCATGGAAAGTTTTTAGTTTCACCCTTAGGGGTAAGTCTGTGGGAATGTGTGCTGATCTATACAGTTCCTCCCTCTCTCATTCCCACTCTTATTTTTAACTGGGATCTATTTTCAATTTACTTAATATATCCATGATTAATTCTATGTTAAGTAAGAGTTCAGACAGTGGTATTAAGTAGAGAAGAAAAAAGAATAAAAAATAAAATAAAATGAAATAATAAATAGTTTCTCAACAGTCAAGACAAGGCTGTTCAAGTAATTACTTCTCATAGTGTCTGTTTCACTTCTACAGGTTTCCTTTTAGGTGCTCTGTTAGTTGTCACAGATCAGGGAGAACATATGATATTTGTCCCTTTGGGACTGGCTTATTTCACTAAGTATGATATTTTCCAGATTCATCCACTTAGCTGTAAATGACTGGATTTCATTTTTAACTGCTGTGTAGTATTCCGTAGAGTACATATCCCATAGTTTCTTTATCCAGTCTTCTGTTGATGGACATTTAGGTTGATTCCAGGTCTTGGCTATTGTGAATTGAGCTGCAATAAACATGGGGGTGCAGATGACTCTTATTTTACTGATTTCATTTCCTTTGGGTAAATTCCCAGGAGTGGGATGGCTGGGTCATGTGGTAGGGCTATATTTAGATTTCTGAGGTATCTCCAACTGTCTTCCATAGTGGCTTTACCGGTTTGCATTCCCACCAACAGTGAATTAGGGTACCTTTTCTCCCACATCATTGCCAGCATTTGTTGTTTGTTGATTTCTGTATGTGAGCCATTCTAACTGGGGTGAGGTGAAACCTCATTGTGGTTTTGATTTGCATCTACCTGAGGCTAATGATCCTGAGCATTTTGACATGTGTCTGTAGGCCATTTGAATTTCCTTTTTTGAGAAATGTCTAATTAAGTCCTTTGCCCATTTCTTGACTGGGTTGTTTGCTTTGCTATTGTTGAGTTTTTTTGATCGCTTTATATATTCTTGTAACTATAATTTTAACAGGGTTTATAATAGTAGATTGAGTGTTGTATAACTTATTTAGTCACTTCTCTCTTGTTGGATATATAGGTTTCTTCTGCTTTTTTACTGTTCTTTGTGCATATAATTTTTCCATATTTTAGGAATATTTTTGGGATACAATTTCATAAGTTGAGAATAAAGCTATGAGAACACTATGATGCTTGATGCTGTTTCATATTCATATGACCTAATTGTTTTTAAAAATGACTAGAGTGGGCCAATGCTGTGGCATAGCAGGTAAAGCTGCTGTCTGCAGTGCTGGCATCCCATGTGGGCCTGGGTTCAAGTCCCAGCTGCTCTACTTCTGATCCAGCTCCCTGCTAATGGCATGGGAAAAGCAGTGGAGGATGGTCCAAGCACTTGGAACGCTGCCACCCACCTGGAAGATCCAGATGAAGCTTCTGGCTCTTGGCTTTGACCTGGCCCAGCCCTGGCCGTTTCAGCCACTTGGGAAGTGAACTGGAGGATGGGAGGTTTCTGTCTCTTCCTCTCTCTCTCTGTTGCCCTGACTTTCAAATAAATAAATAAATATTTAATAAATAAATCTTTTAAAAATGACTAGAAAATTATAGTGCTGTTACTGATAATACATTGCCAACTTTGAATAATATTAATCAAAAATCTTTCTCGACTTCACAGGAAAAAGTACCTGTGCAATTTGAAGGAAGGACTTATTCATTTAAAGATGTATTTATTTGAAAGGCAGGGTGATAGAGAGGAGGAAGTGGGGGGAAGAGAGAGAGAGAAAAAGAGAGAGAGAGCAAGTGAGTGAGCGATCTAACTTCTATTTGCTTGTTCACTTCCCAAATGACCACAATGGCTGGTGCTGGTCCAAGTTGAAGCCAGGAGCCCAGAGCTCCTTTGGGTCTTCCACGTGGGTGACAGGGACCCCAAGCACTGTGCCATCTTCCACTTCATTGGCAGGGAGAGCTGCATCAGGAGTGGAGCAGCAGGGCCATGAACCAGGGCTATGATGTGGGGTGCTGTCATTGCAGGTGGCGGCTCCATCCACCGTGCCGGCTTTCCGCTTTGCGATATCTAGAGAGTAAATATGGATCCCGAGTAGACCTGGAATATCCCAAATGCACTTTCCCTAGACTGCGGCTCTTCATTGTGACTGCAGCCTGCCCCAAATCTAAGAATTCAAGCGCACATCTTCTGATGACACCGAGACTTAATTGGATCACGCTGTAATTGGAAAGGTTAGGAGAGTCATCCTGGTGCTAATGCGGAGGCAATGGCTCGGCTGTTCGGTTAACAGCCTTGTCTTTTCTTATTTTAGGCAACAGCATTTGTGCTTGCAGAATCACATCTTCAGGGCAAGCATATTGCATTCAATCTGTCGTGTGAATTGTCTTCAGTTGGAGAAGGTACAGTATGTATGGATAAATGTACAGACTGCTGATGGTTTATTTTGGTTCTGTAGCAGCATTGGAAAAATAACTGAGTTTTATATAGCATCTTTCAGAATCAGGGTAGCCCTGAGCTCTTACAGATGAGTGATTTGGGCTATATCTAAATAAGACCCAGCCTTGCAGCTGAAAAATGCTTAGATAATAAGCCCTTTAATTTTTCTGTGCCATGTCATAAAAGTGGCTTGATTTGGGGCTTCCGGAACTGCTTGGCTATTTTAGCCTTATGGATGCATCCTTTTTTTTTTTTTTTCCAAGTCCTGAGGCTGTCGAACTAGACAAGCTCTCCCAGATGTGGTAGGAGGCTGCCCTGGGGAGGGCAGTGGAACCAGCACAGCACCAGTAGCCTCAAGAGGTTGTCCAGGTAGAGAAAGCAGCTTCGCCCTCAAAGGAGAGGCTCCAGGCTGACTGCAAAGTGGGCACGGGTTACAGAGAGAAGCAACTTGAACAGTGATTTTTATCAGTGATTTCATAACCTGCCCACTGCGGGGACCCGTGAGAGCCTCCACCGGCCTGGTGGGCAAATGTGTGTCCACGGGAGCTTACATGAGCAGTATCTTCTAATTCTACCTTCCGCAAGCTATTTTGCTTCCCTTCGTGTGTCACGCTTTACATTCGGGAGTGAACAGAGCAAATCTGCCTATCCAGAGTAGCCTTTGGTAGCCCCGACCACACATGTTGGTCTGTGTTTGTGCAGATCTTCAGACCCTGTGGGATTAGCCATCAAGTAACTCCTCAGCCGTGAGCTGCAGGTCTTCTCTAGAACCCGGCTCCATCCTCCACGTCTCCCCTCTGCCCTTTTTGGAACTGCCATCTTTCTCTCCCGGACAGCTTCAGCTGCCTCAGACTACGTGGTCTTCTCACTCCACTCCTGCTACGTCTGTGGTCTGTTCTCAGTATTAACAGCGTGAGCAAGCTTTAAAGGTTACAATGCCCAGCATGGCTCTGCCTTGAATAAATCCTTTATTATTTTTCTGTGTGCTCTGGGGGAAAAACCTTACCATGGGACAAAGATCCTCCATGGTCTGGCTCTGTCTGACTGCTCTGTCCCATCCTCCACTCCCTCCCCGACCACACCAGCTCCTCTGAGTTCCTTAAGAATAACTCCAAACTCTGCCCTCCTTGAAGATGCCTGCACCTGCTTCTGGGTCCACCTGAAAACCCCTTCATAAGGCTAAATCCTTCCCATCCTGCAGGGTTTGGCTTAAAGACCCAGTCTTCAAGAATATTTCCAGGGGCCAGCGCTGTTGCATAGTGGGTCAAGCTACTGCCTGCAGTGCCAGCATCCCATATGGGCACCAATTCATGTCCTGGCTGCTCCTCTTCCAATCCAGCTCCCTGCTAATGTATCTGGGAAAGCAGTGGAAGATGCCCCAAGTGCTTGGGCCCCTGCACCCACATGGGAGACCTGGAAGAAGCTCCTGGCTCCTGGCTTCAGATTGGCACAGCTCCGGCCATGGTGGTCGTTTGGGGAGTGAACCAGCAGATGGAAGACACCTCTCTCCTTTCTCTCTCTCTCTCTCCCCCCTCCTTCTCTCTCCCTCTGCCTCTTTGTCAATCTGCCTTTCAAATAAATAAATAATTAATTAAAAAAAGAATATTTCCACTGAGAATGGGATCCATGGAGAATGTGAGGCTCAGGTAAGAATCCACAGCTCTGAATGCCTGGGACCCGCACAGAACCTGGTTCTTGTAACTCCTGGCCCACCACTCTTGTGTAACTGATGCCAGCCTATGAGTTACACACATTCCTTCTGTCTCAAACTAGGGGCTTGTAGGTTGTGGGGATAATATCTTCCATTTTTTGGTATTACTTTGAATACTGGAAAATGGTGGGAATATTGCAGATGTTTAATAATTTCTGAGTGGTCGAGACCATCTGAGACCCCACATGGACATCTGTGGATCCATACATATTTGGATTCCTTTCCTGATCTGTAGGGGTACAGGGAGGGAGGGAGAGGGAGAGGGAGAGGGAGAGGGAGAGAGAGAGAGAGAATGAACTCTGGCTATTCAGGGTCTTTGTAATAAATGCATATTATGCCAAAAATCTATGCATGGATTTCAACATTTTTTGCACCAATAAATTGATATATTAATTCCATTTTCCATGAGGTCATTTGTTTAAAAGGGCCCTGGAGATTTCCATTTAAAAAAATTCAGGGGCAGGCATTGTGACGCAGCGGGTTAAGCCACCACTTTTGATGCCACCCTCCCATATTGGAGTGCCAGGTTCTGTCTTGATTACTCTGTTTCTGATCCAGCTTCCTGCTGATGCACCCTGGGAAGGCAGCAGGTGATGGCTTGAGTATTAAGCCACCCAATGGGAGATCTGGATGTAGTTCCTGGCTCCTCGACCTGGCCCAACCCTAACTATTGTGGGCATTTGGGGAGTGAATCGTTGGATGGAAGATCTCTATCTCTATTGCTGTCACTATCTCTGCCTCTTCCCCCTGCCCCCCATCACTCTGCCTTTTAAATAAATGCATTTTTTACAATAATTGGAAAACATCTCATTATGATTTCGTCAATGTATAATGGAATTGTATTCTAGACCCAGTATCTACCTTTAATATTTCCTCTACACTAGGGAATCAGACTAAACAGATCCTGTTCTCCTGTGGTCTCTTTGTGCAGTGCCAACACTGTCACACAAATACAGGTTTGGCATCTGCTTGGGAGCCGCTCTCGCCTTCTGACCTAGAGGCTCCCCATCGTCAGCCGGTCTCCTCTGAGCGTCTCCTCCAAGTCTGGAGCATGTGAGACGCATATGGCGTGTGTCACCTTGGATGAGCACAAACAGGAGAGGAGGATAAACAAGCCATCCCTGCCCCGGCCATTAATAAGTTGTAGGCATTAGCATTACAGATATTTTCAGGGTCCTACAGTTTAGAATAATGGAATCATCAACCAGAAAGAACTGTAGAAGATTATTGAACCCCATGGCCTCCTAGATGCTTTCAGTTCCCTTGGCTGGGTCTCCACCAAGCTTTATCCAGCCTCTGTTTTGCCACTTGTAGCAGTGGGGGCCCACTCTCTTCTGGGGTTGTACTATCTTTGCATAATTTTTATTGCTAGAATTGTAAATCAATCTTAGATTTTTGGTTATTATTTTGATTAGCAAATAGTATGATAATTTTATCCAGGTCGTCAATTGAACATAACAGAGCGTGGATCAGAGCACAGTGGTCAACTTCAAGACGTGCTGTGCCCCACAGCCTGGTCCCAGAGCTTGCAGAGGAGACCATGCAAGCTTTGGCAGTGTATTGCAGAAACCAAGATGCGTGATGTATCCTGTTAGTATTCCTGGGAGTTTGGTTGCCCTCTGGCATGCTAACAGTAGGCAAGGTTATTAAGTAAGCTCAGCTCCATGTAGAGATCTGACAAAGACTTCAAGAGATTAAAACCCCTTCTCCTATTGCAAAGTTTTCAAAATCTCCTTGAAGTTCATCCACTTTCTCATTTCCATATCACATAGCCTGATAATTAATGGAAAATGTGATTTAAAAAAAATGTTTTATTTATTGAAAAGGCAGAGAGAGAAAGAAAGAGAGAGAGATTGATTTTATCTGCTGGTTCACTCCCCAATGGCCACAATGGCCAAGGCTTGGCTAGGCTGAAGCCAGGAGAAGCCTGGAATTCCACCTGGGTTTCTTATGTGGGTGGCAGGGACCCAAACACTTGGGCCATCTTTAGCTGTTTTTCTGGGCATATTAGCAAGGAGCTGGATTGGAAGCGGAGCAACCGGGACTTGAACCGACACTCATATGGGATATCGGCATCACTTGAACCTGCTATGCACAACCCAGTCCCCCAAAGTTGAATCATTTGATTTCACCACAAATTGACATGTTTATCTGTACATGTACCACCTGGATATGGTATCTTCCATCCTGGAGATCCTGGGGGATGCATACCACCTGCCCAGTAGCACTAGGAAAATCACCCATCTTCCCACTGAGAACATGTGTCCACTTCTCTTCTCTCTGGTATTTAGAATTCACAACAAAAACAGTTTCTACAGTTGTACGAATCTTCTACCTCCAGTTGGGAAAAAGTCAGTGATCTCAACTGTACAAAGGTTATTAAAGGAGAATGGCTTTTTCCTGGATTGTCCCAGTCTTAGGAAGAGAAGTGGAGGACCATAGCATTCTTAAAAGATCTTAGTCCAGGGGTACAAGAAGAAGTATATAGACTGAGCTAGGTTGGCTATGGCCATTAGCTGAGTAAAGAGAGCTTGCCTGCATTCTGTTGGGATGCCCTGCATTTTGGCGTACTGCATTCTTGTACATTTTTTGCAACTGCATCAACAAGGAAATGAGATTAGCCTGGCATGACTGTTCCAACTGAACCCATGCTGGCTGCTAATGATTGCTTTCTTTTCTAAATGCTCCCAAACCATCTGTTTCATCATCTATTCTCGAATTTTGCCTGAGAAGAGTCTCAGTGCTAGTCAAGTGGAAAGATCCCCAGGCAAAGGCCAGGAGAGCCAAGTTCTAGCTATGCTGTGTCACCAGCCAGCTGAGGGTTGCTGGGCAAGCACTTCACTCTGCCTCCTCCTGAGAGTGAGAGGGTCAGAACAGACAAGTTCCCCAGCCCCTTCCAGCTCTCAGTCCCTGAGCCCTGCGTTCCATCAGCCTGCGGTGCTTGGGCGCTTCTCTCACTCCTGATTGGAACATCAAGACTTTAACCGTGGACTGTCTGAATATTTCTGCTATGTGCATTGTAGATTCTTTGCACCTCCAACTGGCTGACCTGCATCCAGTTGTTCAAACTCTGTGGGTTTTGGGGATCTCACTTTAAGAATGAAGATGTTGAAATTATCTACATTTCTAAGTGTGGATCCATTATTTTTGAGTGAGAGTGAATTCTACTTCGTGGAGTAACCATGCATTCATTATGTGTTTAAGGCAGTATCACACACTCATCAGCTCAGGTTCTGCAGAAACCTTGGATGATTATCAGTAATTTCTTGAATAATATTTACAGCAGTGACTTACTTTTTTTCCTTGTCTTGGATATAAATAATCTTTAATTCCTGATTCCTACTGGACTTTTAAAGATTTATTTATTTGAAAGACAAAGTTACAGAGACAGTGAGCGCGAGAGAGAAATAGATTTTCCATCTGCTGGTTCACTCCCCAAATGGCCACAATGGCCAGGGCTGGGCCAGGCTGTAGCCAGGAGCCTGGAACTCCATCTGGACCTCCCACTTGGGAGGCAGGGGGCCAAGCACTTGGGCCATCTTCTGCTGCTTTCCCTAGGCTCGTTAGCAAGAAGCTGGATTGGAAGTGGAGCACCCAGGACATGAACTGGAGCCCATGTGGGATGATGGCATCTCAGGCAAGGGCTTAACCTGCTGCATCACAATGCCAGCCCCTTTCCTGGATTGTTAAAGGCTCCTCCCATTCTTTGGCCACTGAATCAAAAAGTCCACTGCTCAGCTCGTGGGCACTCCGCCCATCTCCCCACTGCCGCAGGCTGCAAGCTTCAGGGGAGAGGAATCACAACCGCGTGTGCATCTTTATCTCACAGGTAACAAATGCAGAGCTGTTTCATTCCGGCCTGCTGGTGCTGCATGACTCAGAATAGATCACTCCCACAGGAAGGTCTGATTTTTGTTCTTTGACTAACAACTAAAAATAGAGCCTTTGACTTCCCTGCACCCCCAGCTGTCACATGCTGGAGAAGCCGGGCGCTTGGCCTCCTTGCTGGTGGCTCCAGAAGTCAGTGCCTTCTTCAGGTTAGAATGCAGAGCACACAGGGACGAGTGGATGAGTGGCGCGGCTTCATTTGCACATTGCCTTTATTCCAGGCCAACTGTGTAGCTGAAGGTTTTCCTGTCCCCCTCATTTAGGCACAGTTCTTTTCAAAGGTGAGTATAATTAGGGCTGGCCAGGAGGCGAGAACTTCTGCTTGATGACATCATCTCGTTCAGTGCGCCTCCCAGACGACAATAAGCGCTGATGGAACTCCGCTCTGGGACAGCCTCATTTTGTGCACACAACTCAGCCCTTACCAACGTTGTTTCAGGAGTAGACAGGCTGGGTTCGGTGAGTGCTTTGCTGGAAGTCACAGAACTACAGAGTAGATGATCTAGAACTGGGTTGTAGGATTTATTTTACTCATTTCCCATCATTCCAGGGGTAGGACCCAGTGTGCCACACACACACACACACACACACACACACGACTAAATGTCAGGCGTGGTCAGTGCTATCTACCTCATGAGCCCAGCCCCAGGTACTCAAGCATGCACAGATAATTGCTGTTGCTGAAATGTGTCTTGCAGGGAGCATTTGTGTCACACAACCCAGGCCCCTAGCGTAGGGGTCTCATGATCAGATGGCATGAGCAGCCTGTCTGTCTCTTCTATGTAAACCTCACCCTTGACCCTAATCATGGAACCGGGCCCCAAGAAGATTAACTAACTTATTTCAAGAAAAGAAACTTACAAGGGCTGTCGCTGTGGCATAGTAGGCTAAGCCTCTGCCTGTGGCACCGGCATTCCATATGGGTGCCGGTTCAAGTCCCAGCTGCTCCTCTTCCAATCCAGCTCCCTGCTAATGTGCCTGCAAAAAAAAGTGGAAGATGGCCCAAGTGCTTGGGCTCCTCCTACACGATGTGAGAAACACAGGAGAAGCTCCTGGCTCCTGGTTCCTGGCTGTTATGGCCATTTGCAGAGTGAACCAGTGGATGGGCATTTCTCTCATCTGTAACTCTACCTCTCAAATAGATAAAATCTTAAACAGGCCAGGGAAGCGGAAGATTGCAGGCCCTGGAGCTGACGAGTGCCGCAAAAGTGACCTCCCCAGTGCTACTCCCGCTCTGGGGGCTCCTGCTGGTCAGACAGCGATCCCGTGTGCAGCCGGGATCCATCATAGACTCACCACGTCGCAGGGGTAGAAAGAGACCAAAGCAGTTCCGATGATTCAGTCCTTTGCGATCCTGGTTGGTCCATTTCTATTCTTAAATATCTCACTGGAAAAGATTTCTCAGTGTCACTCCACTAATCCCTGGCAGTGTTGTCTTGGGGGGAGATAAAATCAACTTGCAGCAGCAACCAGAATCCATTGGTTCAGTCAGGCCTACAATGCCAAACAGCAGTTGATTAAATCGTAAAGGGTTCAAGTGGGGTTGGCACGCCCCTGTGGTCAGCACTTACTCCCCGCCTCCCTTAGCTCAGCCCCGGCTTCAGCTCTCGGAAGATGCCGGCAACAGGCATGACACGCTAGTGAGAGTCTCAGGTTAGCCTGTCGGAAAATGAGGATCCAGTGATGGCATTTCTTTGAAGGATGTGGGGAAGGGCAATCTTGCAGTTCCTGGCTTAGAAGTAGATTCATTGTGGCCGCGCCGCGGCTCAATAGTCTAATCCTCCACCTAGTGGTGCCCGCACACCGGGTTCTAGTCCCGGTTTGGGCGTCGGATTCTGTCCTGGTTGCCCCCCTTCCAGGCCAGCTCTCTGCTGTGGCCAGGGAGTGCAGTGGAGGATGGCCCAAGTGCTTGGGCCCTGCACCCCATGGGAGACCAGGAGAAGCACCTGGCTCCTGCCATCGGATAGGCGCGGTGCGCCGGCCGCAGCAGCCATTGGAAGGTGAACCAACTGCAAAAAATGAAGACCTTTCTCTCTTTCTCTCTCTCTCACTGTCCACTCTGCCTGTCAAAAACAAAACAAAACAAAAGAAGTAGATTCATTGCAAAGAGCCACTGTGCCTATGATATTCAACCAGTTAGTGCCAATATCCTTTGTCAGAGGTCGTTAAGTATGACCTTAGTGGACTCAGGACACTCTCTGAGCTTGTGTCTTCATTTCCCCTACGGTGAACCCACGTCATTACCTGTGTCTCAGCTCCAGATCTGTCTGTCCTGTGCCCTGCCTCGTGCTACTGGAGATGGGCCCTGCGCTGTCCCTCCCACGCTGGCCAGACTCGAGGGCAAGAGAGAGCAGTGCTCTCCTCCCTTTCTAGTGCTGCTTGTTCTTGCTGCATGGCCATGGCCTCCAAGAGGTGGCTTCCTCGTGAGCAGTGGCTTTCTGGCCAGGGGGACAAGGGAGACTGCCCACAGGGCGAGCCTTCCCAGTGAACTCCACCAGTGCTGCCATGAGCAGTTCCTGCCAGCCAGCTCTGGCCTGTGGCATCTCAGCAAAAGTCTGCAGCATCTAGTGGGCTACAGGTGCAGCCTGTCGGACGAGGTGACTCAGCCCTGGAGTGGAGCTGTTTCTGGTTCTTCCCCTATGGTGCCCTTGTCTGGCTCTGGCCCTGGCTGTCTGCCTTAGACGAGGTGGCTGTGGTGTTGGGCTCTCCTTACTCCCGTTAGCAGTCAAACCCTGGTTATTAAGGAGCAGCTTTCACATCAGATGTTCCCAGTGCCAAGTTCCCAGTGTGGTTCCTGTTCCCTGATGGGGCACCAGCTGCTACAGAACCCTGCATGAAGAGGCCATCGGTGGCCTCTGACCCACTGGGCCTCAGTTGATTGGTTGCCTCCTCTTTGGGACCCCATTTATGATCTGACTTTGGACATTGCTCCCTGGTGCTGACACGGAGACCTCATTTTCTACTGGGCCTTATGATTCCTCCAGGGTCCCCTCATTCCCTGCCATGCCACTGGCTGGGTTGCAGCTTCCACCCTTCTCCCAATCAATCCCTCCCCGTCCTTGTCCAGGAGGGGTGATGGGTCAGGTTTGAACAATCCCAGTACTAGGATCTGTCTGTGGGGTGGCGTTAACTGCAGAGCAGGGAGTGCAGTTTGACTCGTTGCTGTTGTTTGAAGGGAAGATGTTGAAATGGCTTATGGAACAACCCTAAGCCTCAGTGACCTCTAGGCTCTGCCACTGAAGGAACCCTTGGGCGGGCATTGTAGCTCAGTGGTTAAGCTGCTGCTTGGGATGCCCATGTCCCATTTCAGAATGCCTGGTTCAAGTCCTCTCTCTGCTTCTGATCCAGTCTCCTGCTAATACGCAACCGAGAAGGCAGCAGTGATGGCCCAAGTACTTCGGTCCCTGCCACCCATGTGGAAGACCTGGATTGAGTTCTTAGCTCCTGGGTTTGATCCAGCCCGGTCCTGACTGTGGCAGGCATTTGGGAATTGAACCAATAGATGGAAGACCTCCCTCTCTCCTCTCCCTCCCTTCCTCCCACTCCCTCTCCCTCTCTCTCTCTCCCCTCCTCTTTTCCCCCTTCCCCCTCTCTATGTAGCTCTGCCTTTCACATAAACAAATAAATATAACTTAGAAAAAGAACTCCTTGAGATTATAGAATGGAAACTTCCACAAGTGTTGTCATTCCTGAAGACTTACTGTGTGCCCAGCCCCACGTAATCCTCTTCATACATCCTGATATATTTTATTCTCGCAGCGGGCCAATAAAGTAGAGCTATCGTTTGTATCCATCAGTGTTTTCCAGAGAAACAGAGCCAGTAGGATGCATGTATATAGAGAGGGAGTGAGAGAGTGAGATTCATCTTGAGGGATTGGCTCATGCAGTGGTGGGAACGAGCAAATCTGAGATCTGTAGGGCAGGCTGGCCAGCTGGAAACTAAGGCTGGATTTCCACTGTTCAGTTTGTGGGAAGCCATGGATTTGGACTTGGTTTCTGTACCAACAAACCAAATCAGTGTGGAGTTTTATCATAACACCAGAGCTTTGGTTGGGTGCAGAAGTTCCAGTAGCCAGTTTACTATGTGCTAGACAATCGAGTAACCAAGTCGTGACCAACTGACTGGTTGATTTTCAAAGCTGTAGCCAATTAACTTGTTTACGGCATCTTTCCTCTGGCATTCTCAGAACTTGCTCTGGTTCTGGGCTCTGCCTTGTTCCTTCACCACTGGCTTTAGCTTTCCTTTGCTCAGCTCACACAAACTCTGCTGAATTTAACTGCTCTGAGGAAGTTTCCATTTTAACATTATGCTACCATCTTGCAATGGGAAACCTAAGGCCTTCAAATGGCTGGGTCAGTCTGACTCCTGGTAAGAAGAATAATCACCAGAGCTTCAAGTCGACTGATATCAGTCACACCTGCAGAATGCCTTCCTTGCAACACCTAGATCAGTGTCTATGCAAACAACTGCGCCCTGTAGTTCATCTGAGCCAAAACACAGAATCAGCCATTGTTGTCCGCCCCTTGTCAGCTTGCCTCTGTTACACATCTACATAAACCACACTTAATCTCCAAGTAAACTCAATGGCAAAGTCATGCTTATGCCTAATGTACTACAGCCAACCTATGTACAGTCAGTGTAACCCTTTCCTCAGAAGAGGTGATCACCCTTCTCTATCTTCAAGCACCACTGGATCTGCCAGACCACGTGGCCAAAGGACACAGCCCCCTGGACAGCAACCAGGACCCCTGGCAAAGCTTCCCCCTGTTCTGGGCCACACTCAAGACTAGCAGCTATGGTGGTGGTGGTGTGCAGGCGGAATCACAACTTATCCTATGCCTTAGAAGGGAAATCAGCGTGTCTCACCCTGCTGAACCTCACAATTTTCCTGAGATGGAAGGTCCTGGAACTTTTGTCAGGTTTAGTTCCCACCTGCAGACATACAAATGTGTTACAGATAAGTCTAGAGTTGTCACTACCTCCTGCTCACTACCTGCACACAGCATAATATCATAGTGTAATGGACCAGTGTGATGTCTTCTTGGAAAGGACAGGAGATTAAGGTCTTTGCATATTAAATGATGACATGGGGCTGGAAAACTGATTCAGCTCTGCTATAGGAAAATGAAGAGCATTTCTGGCCTTACAAGCTGGGAGCCAGCTGGTTCTGGTAGTCTTTGCTAACAGGTTCGCCAGATCCACGGCTGCATGCCAGGTACCAGAGGCATGTCATTTTCTTGGGCTAGGAAACACATTTGGAACAGCAGCTGCAGTTGGCTGAACACCTGGCGAAGTGTGTGACTATCTCCTGTTGTTCAAGACCCACCGGTCTTGTGCCCAGGCCAGACAGGACAGTGGAATGGGGATGCCGTGGCAGTCATCGTCCTGGCACCCTCTGAGGCCGTTATGCTGCTACTGGTTTCTGCGACCCCCATGGGACGCAGTGTACGCCTATGAGACAGGCTCCGTGACTTCCACCTGCCACTTAATACCACTGTGGCCCACCCCCCACCAGTCAGCAAACAGCGTGGGAATCCAATCAGCGCTGAGTATTTCTGTTCTGCTTACTCATTTTTGAGCTGGGGAGAATGACCCCAGGATGGGTGCGGGGTACCCCTAGATGCACTGCGAGATGGACCTGAGCTAGGACTCCATTGATCCCGTGACCGTCATGAGCCTCTCCTCTTGACAGTGGCCCGCAGGGACATTGTGTGCTTCCTGGGATTAGCGCAGGTTCAGAGCCAGTGCTGAGTCATGCTTCCCCTGTGCACAGTCACCCTTGTAGAAAGCTGAGGTGCTGCGGCAGGGGAAGAGGCTTTTCTAGATCGCTTCAGGCGTGGAGGACTTGGACGGTAGAGTGTGTTGTTCAAAGTTGAGGAGCGATTGCTTTGCCTCCTGAGTGGGAGGACAGCATGGTGGAGAGGAGGGGAATGCCGGGAGTAGCCCCTCCTAGTCTGACGGGACTGTAGGGAGGAGGAAGGAGAGAGAGGTAAGCAAGGGCGTCCGCCCCCCAGGTTCCCGTCACCCACCTGTCCCATGTGTCTGCAGAAGACCAGGGGTATGGGGAAGATCAAGGTCATTTAGGCTCACAGCATATTTCCCTGGCACTGGGAGCAGAGGGGACTGCAAATCTTGGGGAGAAATTCGGAAAAGTTCATGGAAAAATGGACTTAAAAGGTGTGCACGTATTTTCTATTGAATTTGTGAGTGAGTGCAAATGCAGTAACTGGATTACTAGGGTTGTGTTGTTGTAATGGCATGTGGGCATCTCAAGCAGCGTCTTAACTGCTGAGCCAGACGCTCACCCCCAGCCAAATGCTGTTCTATGAACAAAAAAAAGATAAGCTATTGCCTTCTCCCATCTCCACACAAGGGGTCTTCAAAAAGTTCATGAAAAATGCATGTTATAAAAAAGCTCTCCATGGATTTCAGTTTTTTTGCATCAAAATAAATTTAGGTTTTCATTTTTTCTTTCATGAACTTTATAAAGAACCCTCAGCCCAACAAGAATGGAGTCGGGGAAGGGTTGACCACTGTACGTGAGCCCCCCCAGGAAGGAAGAGGGGCATTGGTTGGGGTGGGGCTTCGCTAGGACACACAACAGTTGAGAAACCCCACTGGGCAGATATTAAGGGTTGATACCCTGGGTAGGCTCCCAGGGCAGTGTCTTGGATTGCACTCTGTGCGTTTTCACTTTTCCATGAGCCCCCTGGCCGATTCTAAATCTGACTTTGGAGAATATGCACTTCTTGGTGGAGGAGCTGGCTTGTTCCTGCTTAGTAGAGGCTGGGGGCCAAAGGTCATCTCCCGTCTCCACCAACACTGTCTCTTTCTTAGGGTGACCAGTTAATCTGATTTGTGGCTGGTGGATGGCCTTTATTCTGTTGTAATTAATCATGCCTTTTTCTCTCTTAAAATGCTCCACTTTGGCTCATAAATTGTAAAGTGACCCTGTTTGTTACTGTTTTTTTTTTTTTAATCCCATAAATTTTTGCAAAGTCTATTTTTGAGCTAGGCGTTTCTCTCTTGATTAATTTTGTGGTTTGTTGATCCGATCGGGCTCCTGCGAGTGCACGATGCCCTTGTTTACTTTTGCGTGAAGGATTTACTGGAACCTGCTCGGTTTGGTCTTCGGTCTTTACACTGAGGCTGAGGCTGAATTTGCTCCTCTGGCCCAAATTATTATTATTTTTTGAGTTATCTTTTTCTCTTTCAAAACTTTTGAAGCTTCAGCTTTTACTAGGTGGAGTTGAGAAGTTTTTCCATCTCCCATTTCCTTGAAAGTTCCAGAATTTATTTTCAGAGGTCACCTCTTCCTTGGAATATCTTGTCGTATTTTTTTTTTTTTGACAGGCAGAGTGGACAGTGAGAGAGAGAGACAGAGAGAAAGGTCTTCCTTTGCCGTTGGTTCACCCTCCAATGGCCGCCGCGGCCGGTGCACCGTGCTGATCCGATGGCAGGAGCCAGGAGCCAGGTGCTTATCCTGGTCTCCCATGGGGTGCAGGGCCCAAGCACTTGGGTCATCCTCCACTGCACTCCCTGGCCACAGCAGAGAGCTGGCCTGGAAGAGGGGCAACCGGGAGAGAATCCAGTGCCCCAACCGGGACTAGAACCCGGTGTGCCAGCGCCGCAAGGCGGAGGATTAGCCTAGTGAGCCGCGGCGCCGGCCTATATCTTGTCATATTCAGCCAATGGTTGACTAGCGCAGTTTCAACATTCTGTTTGCCCAGTTTTTATCTAAAGAGGCAGATTCATCAAGAACAATGTCTACCTACCAAGTTAATTGCAAGCGACACTTTTATCAAACTTTTTTGTTTTTATGAACAAGGCCAACTTCTAGTTACAGGTTGTTTTGTTTTGGACACCAGCAGCCCAGCTCTAAGTGCACGTTGCATTATGTTGTGTGACAGCACTCCACTTGGTACCAATTTTATGTGTTAGTCAGCTGTCTTTAGGTTATGGTATAGTAGAGATAACTCATGTTTTTCAGTGGCTTGTAATTAAAATGTTTGATCCCTCATCCTTGTTCCCTGTTGCCTGCCACATGCAACAGTGCCACTTGGCTCTGCCCTAGTACCTTCTTGATGGGGTCCAGACTGGAGGAGCAGGTTTGATAAGGACTAAAAGGGTGAAGGAAGTCAGTTGGAACCTGGGTTCTCTGTGCCATGGTCCTAGGAAGACAGAAAATATTGTCTCTCCCGGATGGATGTTCCTATGATAGAACTGAACTACTGCAGCTTTTCAGAGAGACTTGGCAGGTGTTAACTTCAGACCGCATGTCACTGTGTACAGCAAGTCCTATGAGTGACCCATGTATGATGAGAAGTCTTTTATGTGAACAGCAGGACTTGTGTCCCCAAAACTCACGCAGATTAAACCACTCACAGAGGGAAATGGGGCATTTGTACTGCTGACCCTGGGGTAGTCCAGATCCATGTTGCTATCCAAGTGTCATTTAAAAAAAAAAGATGTATGTATTTATTTGAAAGGCAGAGTTATGTGGTGGGGGAGGGATGGAGGCAGAGAGAGAAAGGGGGGAAGAGAGAGAGATGGAGGGAGGGAAGGAGAGAGAGATACAGACAGACAAATATTGAGTTTCCACGTGCTTGTTCACTTCCTAAGTGGCCACAATGGCCAGGCGTGGGCTAGACTGAAGCCAGGAGCCAGGAATTCCATTTGGGGCTCCCATGTGGGTGGCAGGGCCCTAAGCACTTGGGCCATCTTCCTCTGCTTTTTCAGGTGCATTTAGCAGGGAGCTGGATCAGCAGTGGGACAGTCGGGATTAACTGGTGCCCATATGAGATGCCACCATCTCGGGGTGTAGCTCGACCAACTTGTCCCAGATGTCGTTTTTATTACTGCACCTTGAATCTCACATGCAAAGGTTTTCTTTGCATGGTACAGTGTGTGATTCTGAGGTTGAAACATACATGATATTGGCCCAGAGGAGGAGGAGGAAAGAGAATTCAGGAGGACCAAAGAGAAAGCAGAAAAGGCATGGAAGAATGAAAGCCCTGGTGTTTCTAGGTGGGGGAACCGAATGGCTCCTCTCGTGTCCACGAAAGGCGGCTCCCCCTCCTGTGACTGACTTGCAATGGAAATGTGTTCTACCACAAGTGTCACGAGACATGGCTGTGCTTTTTCTTTCCAGGAATGTGATTAGTATAGCACTTTGCCTATATTTATCCATCTTCACTTGATCAGTCTTTTTTATTTCTGGCATGTACGATTTTCACATAGAAAAAGAGGAATTAGAAACCAACTTGTACCCTTCATCATCTGCCTCCCAACCAACTGACACTGAATCAGAACACATGATGTACTTGAAGCTGGCGCTGGTGCTTTCTTAGAAACAAATGTTTAAGGAGAAAATAACCAAAATTAGACAGATATCATTTTCTGTTCTCATAATTATTCAGGGGCTGTAGCAAAGAACATCTCATCTCGCTTGCATTGTTTAGAATATTTCTGCTTTCCAGGTGATGGGTCCATTTCTGATAGGAGACTTTCGCTCAGGTATGTTTTTAAACAGAAAGGTGCTACATTTAGAGCAGAGGAACAGTGACTAACTGTACATGTGTATGGAGAGAGATAACTAAGCAGCAACAGAGAAGACGCTGTCTTCGCACGTGAGAGAGAAAGCACAGACGACTGGACTTTCAGGGCTTGCTAATCCACAAATGGTTTTTCCTCAGCCCTTCAGAGGTGTCCGAAGAGCTGTAGCCACTGATTCTGCAGGCTTCTGTTCGCAGGGTGCCCAGGCCATGGGATACAGATGGGAAAAGGCCCCTCATTTGAGAGAGGTGCAGGGATGAGGCAGGGAATGCAACCCACTCCCTCCCTGCTGCCCTGCTGTGCTGTTCCTGCTGCTGTGGAGCTGCTTCTGGGAGCTGGTGCTTTGAGGAAGGTTCCTTGCGCCCCAGCCCTTTCCCATCAAGGTTTCCCATTGTACAAACCGGGGGTCCTGGGCTACAGCTTTTCTCGGTGCAGATACTGGCCTGGGACAGAGCCTGCATGGCCTAGTCTCCAGGCCCACCCTAACACCACTTCTCTTTGAGAATAGGATGGATTAAGAGTAGAAATTCTCCCCCAGGCCAGCTGGTTCAAACCAGAGAGATCCAAGATGGCTGCCAATGTGATGTCAGCAGATCTGAAGCTCTGCTAGAACCTCATTTCCGTGTTAAAAGTCACTCTGCCGTGACAGTTGACAATCGTCATGACAACCAGCAGGGGAGATGATGAGAGGACAAAAAGAAGGTGGTTCCCTGGTTCTGAGAATTATGCGGCCCCTTTCCCAGAAAATCCATGAATCTCTCTCTCTCTCTCTCGTTAGCATGCTCCTCCCCTCATTCCTGTGGCGCCTCAGCCTCCAGCAAGTGCAATGCCCCTGCTTCTCCAGTTTGGCCACTGAACAAAGCTATGCTGGTGAGAGTCAACTTCCATTTCAGGATTGGCTTTGTGACACGGAAGGGACCACAATGGCTGGATGTTGGGGTCCCTCCCCGAAAGAAAAGGTAATGATATGATGCCTACAGGTTTTGAGAGGGCATTTTAGAAAAAAAATATTTGAAAGACAAAGTTACAGAGAGGGAGGGACAGACAGACAGATTTTCCATCTGCTGGTTCAGTTCCCCAATGCTGCAACCACCAGGGCTGGGCCAGCCCGAAGCCAGGAGCTTCATCTGGGTCGCCCCCAGTGCATGGCAGTGATCCAAGCACTTAGGCTGCCTTCTACCGCTTTCACAGATGCATTAGTGGGGAGCTGGCTGGGAAGTGGAGCAGCTGGGACTTGAACTGGCATCTACATGGGATGCAGGCATCGCAGGTGGCTTAACCTGCTGCACCACAATGCTGCCCCTGAGAGCTTTTAAAGCTTTTGAAATCAGCCCACATGTCAACAAGTGTAGAAGTAAT
This sequence comes from Oryctolagus cuniculus, assembly GCF_051225735.1. Taxonomy (NCBI): domain Eukaryota; kingdom Metazoa; phylum Chordata; class Mammalia; order Lagomorpha; family Leporidae; genus Oryctolagus; species Oryctolagus cuniculus. The sequence continues at coordinate 106,036,567 of NC_142879.1, forward strand.
GTTTGTATTTGAGATGGCCATCTAGTTACTTCAGATGAGAATGACAGAGGAATGGACTGACGAGAGGATGTCACGTTGGTGAAGTAACCAGTAACTGTTCTCTCTCTCCTTCAGAGCCCTCATCTTCCTAGACCTGACTCTCCCGCTAGTCTGACGGGTGCAGCGTCTCTGCTCGCTTCCCACTTGAGCCCACTTCTGGGATGCTCCTATGTGGTCCTTGGAGTGCATGACCTAACCTGGCTCCTGGTACTGAGGGAAGAGCTGTAGGGAGCGGGAAGCATGCTGTGTGAAGGGGAGCACCTAGCTCTTTCCCTAATGTTTTTGCGGACGTTCAGCCTCCAGGGCCTAAACTCTCTATCAAGGCCTCCCTGACTCCTTGTCTGTAGTTATGTTCATGGGTGTGTTATCATACCAAGGCAGTGGGTGAGGGTACTTTCAAAATTTCATGGAAAAAAATGGAATTTATAAAAATATGTATTTTATTTGAAATGCAGAGTGATGGGGCGCAGGACAGCGAGAGAGAGCCTCTTTTGTCTGCTGGTCCACTCCCTAAATGGCTGCAATGGCTGGGGTTGCGCCAGGCTGAAGCCAGGAACCTGGAACTCTACCTATCCAGGTCTTCCATGTGGGGAGTAAAGGCCCATGCACTTGAGCCATCTTCCACTGCTTTCCCAGGAACATTGGCAGGGAGCTGGATAGGAAGTGGAGCAGCCAGGACTTGAACTGGCGCTCTGATATGGGATGCCATTGTTGCAGGCAGTGGCACCCCACTGGGCCACAATGCCAGTGCTGGAAGGAAAAAATGGAGTTAAAAGATGTTTATTTTTGTGCAAAAAAACTTTTGAAATTCATGCAGTTTTTTCATAATACACATTCCTCATGAGCTTTATGAAGACCCTTTGAATGCATGGACTTCAGAATTTTCTTTGTAGCAAAATAAACTTAACATTAGATTCCATTTTTTCTACAGCTGCTTGAAGTACCCCCGTCAACTCTTACGGGCCTGCGCGTCCTTGCAGACGTTCATCTCTGTCAGCACTGTTTAGGAGATCGTCCGGGCCGTGTCGGTTCCTATTTGGGCAGAGCTCCTCTGAATCAAAACCAGTAATCCTCTTAGGTTCTACCGCTGCAGCTGATTTCCCATTTGCTTGTCTGGGACCACTTCTGACTGAGCAGGTATTCCTGTAAGTCGGCACTGTGAGGACACAGGTGCCTGAGGATACCAAAGCCAAGGGTCCACACGGAACTCCTCCCCAAGCTGGGCGGGCTACATAGCACTCGATTTTCAAGCGATGAACTCACAACTCACCAAAAGTCACTTTCATATAAATATGTTTTATTGCAGAGGAGTTATAGTTATTTACATGCTGCCACGATTCACAACGTAAATTCACCAAATGTCTCACGGTGGGATGCTGTCGGTGTCAGGTGATAGTTTCAGAAGAACCACAGACTCAGTGGAGAGACTTACAGTTTTATTGACTACGACTCTCGGTTGCTAAATGCTAGAAGTCAGAGGCAGTGTTTTCTCAGTCCTACCTGTCAGCACTTGCATGCAGGAACCTGGGGGGCAGATGTGAGAGAACTGTCGAGTTTCAAATCCAGACTGCCACCAGAGAGCACAGTGGGCTGAGTTTATAATTCATGTCGTAAAGCATTGAATTCTTGCATAAAATAGACAGTTCTATGAAGACTGGTAGAAATCTACTTATTTATAAACCCTGGCTGACAAACAGGGACAGGACGCAGCCAGCACACACACTGAGAGGGACAGCTGAGCATGTGTCTGTGACTTGACGTGTGCGTATCTGCGTTCTCTTCCTCACCGGTCTGGGCAAACCACCTCTCCTGGTGATCACAAATGGCGATGGGACTCTCGGAAGGACCCTAGGCACTCTCGCTGATGGATGCTGGTGGAGAATAATCTGGGGGCTGTAGCATGTCACTAAGGGATAACTTTAAGTCTTCTCTAAGCCACATCTCTGGCAGGCTCATCATGAAGTGCAATGAAAAAAATCAGTGCTGCTGGACCACTTGGTCCTCAAAAGCGAACCAAGGGCAAGCAGATCTTAGGCAAATGTGATACGGAGGATGGGAGTCTAGAAACCTCAAGCCAAACTCACGGCAGGATCTTAAAGTATTCCAAGGTCACCATGAAGATAGGCCTTGGTTGGAAAGAAAGGGATGAAGAAAGGAAGGGGACCCTCAATAATACTAGAGGTATAATAATAATAATAATAATTTCTGTAGCTCTTCTCCCCTGCCCAACCAACCTGAGTACTGCCTAAAGCAAGCAGCTGGGCACAGAGGGTTTGTACACGGCTCTGCAACACCGCAAAGTGCTCACTTCCTGCTGGGAGAGTTTCTGATGAGAAACACGGGGAATGCTGTCCTCCCACATTCTCTTAAGAACAGCCCTGAGCCCACCTTCTGACTCCCTTCCCCCACCCTTTATCCTGAAAACCAGTATTTAAGCTGTAGAATGTCCTGGCCAAACAAGCAGTTGGTGCTTCAGTGTTCGAGTGAGAGGCAGGGACGTCTGGGCTCAGCTTCGAGTGCAGTGGGATGGGGCTTTGGAAACTCAGTGCATGCACGGCCGCTTCAGCAGGGCCAAAGCCTGGAGCTTGGGATTTGTGTGCCCAGAGCTCCTGGAGGAAGGCGGTGAGTGAGACAGGGTATGCGGTGGGGGCTTTTTGCCTTGCAAATCAGTCTTACACTTTATCCCCTGAGCCACGTGGCTCGGGGCCGTCTGCAGGTCGTGTATGTTTCCAGTGCCTGGGAAATGAAGAGCCTATACCCGCCTTTTAGGTTTTCACTGAATCAGGTTAAAAAACCTCTTTGGGATCTGAGCCCAGCAGGTTCTATCCCTTGCTGAAGCTGTGAATAAAAGTTTATGAGAATAAATAGCTTAAGGTAATTTAAAATATTCTATTTTCAGTATGCATAATAAAAATATATCCATACAATGGTCTTGATGCTATCATAATTTTTCTCTTTAAAAAAATAATCCCTTGAAAGTGCTATTGGGAGCTATCATTCTGTTTCTGTTTTGAAAGGCAAATGTCCTTGTTCTGTAATCCTCACATCATTCCTAGAGTCTTCCCTTTCCACGGTGACAAGAGTACACAGTATATCTTTCTCAGTCTTAGCTTCTTCCTTAGGAAATGCCACTAAGTATGAAATACTGAGAGACTGAAAAGGGACAATTAATTGGAATGAAGGCATTCTCCATTTGTGACTTAGAACAAACAATGGGTAGGTTGTCCTTAACTTACTGAGACACAGGACTAAGTAGGACCAATTCATCTCCAGTGTTCATATAGCTTCAAAGTCCCTAACAAGAAGTGCAAAACAAGGAACTCAACTTGTATAAAAACCCTGATTAAGACAGTATAACAAACCATGATGGGAGCTAATAGAGTCAAATCCAAGTCCACAATGTAGAAACCACAGCCAAAACTAAAAGTTTTTTTTTTTTTTTTTTTTTTTTTTTTTTATCATAACAGTTATGGCTTCCCAAGCCAGAGAAAGCTTACTGAACTCCAAGGACCAACTAAAGATAGATAGCAGGTATTCTGTAAGTTGCAATAACCATTGAGTAGCTGCAGATTGCATAAGTGTGTTGTGTCACATCATATCAAAGTTATTTGCAAAAATTATACAATCTGGAATGCTTGAATATGAGACACAACAGTGTACTGAAACATACATTGATAAGAAAATGAGAGCAATCGTTAATATAAAAGGTGTTCTGAGGGATGCATTAGGTTAGCAGTGCTATCAAGGTTACGTAGGTACAGTAAGTTCTCAGTCAGCTACTGAGGGTCGTAGGCGTCTAACCCTTCTCCTTAGCAAAGTCTCACAAGTGGTCTCTGACTCCTCATTTGCCTTAGGCTCTTCACGTCCGTCATCAGCACTGAGCAGGCGCAGACAGGGCTGTTTCCATGAACGTGCGGAACCCGAGGACTCTCCTTGTGTTACCAGGGGGTTGACCCTGTTGCCTTCTTCCGCCCTGCCTTTGCCCTTACCCTCCCCTCTATCATAGCTTCCCTTCATTGACAAATACTCCTAGGGGATTTTTTTTTTAATTCTTGTATCTTCTTTCTTTTACAGACTTCAGGTTTCCTCGTCTGCCTTCTCTTCCTGGGGATGCCACACGTGACGGGCACCCCAGGCCTCTTACTTCCGAGGCCCTGCAACCTTACTTGCATTGAAAGCAGAAGAGGCGGGGAGAACCACACTTGGGTCTGCACTGGGTCCACCCGGGCTCTCAAACTCCCAAGGACACACCTCAGCTCGCGAGGTTAAAGGTTGCTGGAAGTTATTACTGGAGTGGAAGGAGCCAGGCACATTTTCCTCAGAGAGAGATGTCTTTCTTTCCCGGTCTCCTACGTGGTTGAGACTTTCATTCCCTCCTTTGGCCGCGGCGATGCTGGCGGGCAGCTCCCCATGCTGCCCAGCATGCACACTGGCTGCAGACCGCTGACTGCCGGCCTTGTCTCTGCCTTGCCCTGGGGGCACCGGCGTCTTGGAAATCAAATCCTTCTCATCTTCATCAAGGGGCTGATCCTGGCTCTCCCAGGGGCACACTTCAGCCTTGTCTACGCTTTTCGGGTGGGACTGCGGGCACTGAGATTTCTCCCTTGAGGGAAAAGTTGGATTTTTCTCCATTTCAGAAGCCGCAATCGACACGTGCTTTTGAACTTTTGGTTCTGAAGGCACAGGACCTGGGGTCAGGTCATAAACCTCCCAAGGGCACACCTCCCTGATGTCAAAGTTGTCCTGCATCTGGGCAGTGCCTGAGCCCACGTCAGTCTTGGCAGTGGAGGGGTTGACCCTTTGTGGTTTCATGATCCCCGACTTCGGAGGCTTCCGTGCTTCCTCCGAGGGGTTGCAGTGTAGCGGGGTGGACTCTTTAGTCTCTGTGTTGTCCGGATTGGAGTCTTTTCTGATGGTCTCTCTCTCTTTTGGCAGAGGCTTCTGGGACTTGGCACGTTCCTCCACGCCTGACACTTGGGTTTTCCCAGCTAACCCCAGCGTCTTCTCCTTGGCACTCGCTATGACGCTGAGAGACTTCTGTAACATGGATGTCCGCGGGTGCCCCGGCTTCTTCTCGGAGCTGAGGTTGTGGGCGCTGGCCGACTTGCACACCAGCGGCACCGACTCCGTGGACGCGGCCTCGCTGTCTTCTTTCAGCTTCTGGGTTAGCTTCTTCCCCGACACGGACTCCAGTGTCGAGTCTTCCGTAGCCTCCTCTTCTTGGCTTTCCGTGGGCAGGCTGCTGGAGCCCTCCGTCTGGTCCCGCACGTGGTCGTAAGTGCTGTGCGATTTCTTGAGAGAGAAGACTCGGTTTCTCAGCGACTCCTCCTTGGGTTTCGCGGTGTTACTGGAAGCCTCCGGGGGGTTCTTCTTGCCGAGGCCCGTGCTCTTGGCCGGGCCGTGGTCTGCGCCTTCCTTGTCCTCTTTGGAACACTGCCTGCTGACGGTCTCCGGGATCTCGGTGATGCGCCGCATGATGGAGCGCCCGAGGCCCTTCTTGGAGCAGCGCTTCTTCTGGAGGTGCGGGTTGTTTGTGATCATCTTCTTCCTTTTATAGATTTCCAGCTGGGCGTAGAGTTTTTTCAGCTCGTCCTGCAAGAAGAGAAAAATGCAGAGACATGTAGAACGCAGCCTTTGAGCTGGGCCCTGCCGCTCCCTGCACTGGAACTCAGCGAGCTGCGGCTCTCTCGGGCAACTGCTCTATTGCTGACATCTGCACTCATCCGTGGTCTCCTCATTTTTACTTTCTGATTATTTCATATTTTGTTTCACATAAAGTTTAAGCTTTAGGACAGGAGCTCATGCATTCAATCCTTGCACCAAGCAGCAAACATCTTATCCTTTCAAGTGGTGTGGAGCAGCCTGCACCTGGACCATACACAATGCTGTGTGGTATCTGGAGATAAGCCATGTCCCTGAAGAGTGCTGGGACCACCAGCATGACCACCACGCGGTCATGGATCAAGTTACGCCTGATGCTGCCTGTCACCTGGAGGACAGGCGTCTTCTTCAGATGCCGATATGTCCTCACAGACTGTATGAAACAGTCCAGGCTCTCTGCTACAGATCTGGGTGACTGTCCACCAGCAGGGTGTCATGAGCGCCTCCTATGGACCATGTGCGTCAGTTCATCAGTATGAGCGCTGATCCATCAGTCAAGACCATCAGGGATGGCCTGGCTGCTAGAGCCCGAGCATTCTAACACGCCATGTATACATCCTGGGTCTGGAGTGGCTCTGCACTTGCTGTCTTCAGTTCATACACATGGATTCCCTAACACAAATGCATGAACGTGGCGCGCACCCACACACGCACGTGCAGCTGCCTGAATCAACCGGCCTACTCTGAATCAGGAAAGCAGGCTCGCTGGCATTACCCGGATGTCCTCTGGATCCAAGCTGTGCTCGCTCCAGGCTGAGTTGATGCTGCTGTTTAGGTAGGATCCAGACCGGCCCAGGTCTAGCTCATCTTCATACGCCTCCGTAGCAATGTCATCCCGGGGGTTATTGCTTGAATGGGAAAACTGCAATAGACAGGATGAGCTGTAGCCGTCCGCTCACCGGGAGGGCACCAACGTTTCCTAAGGCTTCTGCTGTTAACCTCATTTCTGCGGCTCCATGGACTCATTCCCTCGCCTGTTGTCAAGGCTCACTGCTTTGCTGTCCCTGTCCCGTGCGGAAGCTCTGTGCTAAGTCAGACCAGCGCAGAGTCCCCCCTTCCACTGCAGGGTTCACCCACGCCCCTCCTGTGGGCCCCCAGTGTCACACACATTGCTCCTCTCCCATGGGGTGTTGCGTTTTGAAAATGAAAATACGTACAAGGATCTGAGAAGTGCCCTCTGAGAGAAGCAATTTCGACCCCGTGGTTGCTGACCAGGAATTTTGTAAGCAGTGGGGTCTGCCTCGTGTTTGTCATTTCACTTCACACAGGTGAGGATCCATCTGTGGGCACCATTGGCCCTGGTGGCTAGAAAGGGACTTTCAGTCCACTACAGGTGCTTTCAAAACTCAGTGCACAGGAGATGTGCATTCCAGCCCCAAGTCTGCCATGCCTGGGGTCTCAAACAAGAGAGGGAGCCACTCGCAGCAGTATCCTCTCGGCTACATGGTCTCTGTTTAAACTGTAAGAGTCCATGAAATGACAGACTTTCTCTTAAGTTCACCCTTCTATCCTTTATCACCTTTTAAAATCTATTCTGACTGTTTTCACACAAGCTTATGATGATTTTAGTTTCGTGTGCTCTTGCTATGTGTCTTCTTGATGTGGAGGTAGGGCAGAGTGAAATGGGGAGTGAGGGAAAGCAGGCAGGAGCACCTGCCATGATGCGTGGACCAGGAGTCCGTCCTCTGCACAGCAGGGGAAAGAGCCGGGAGCACCCCAGACACTGGGCCAGGGACTCTGTTAACAATGACGACCAGGTCTCTGTGATGCACGGGTAATCCACCTCTGTGAAAACACCCAGCTAGCCAGGTGAGCGCGTGCGTGAGAAACAGTGCAGCTGCCCATCTACGTCAGTCAGAACAAATCTGGGGGAACTGGGACGGAGGACCACAGGAACTGCGACTCCTTCCTTCACACTTCCGCCTCTATTTTTGGGACCCACAGGTGTTGGGAACTCGGGCTGTAAACAAATGCAACAGGTCCCTGCCCTCCCCGGTCTCCCCCGCTGCCGGCACAGCCACCTGCAGCCTATTTATAGAAGGAGAATCATTTTCCTGGAGCAGAGTCATGGAGGCGATCTCGGGTTCGGCTGAGGGAACAGGCACTGCTGGGTGTTGCCCGTTTTGCTGTGATTTTCCTCTGGCGCGTATCTGTATCTAAAGGACTATTTTAAAGATAACCTTGTTTATTTATTTGATCTGTTCCCCCTCCTCCTCTCCAGATTTCTATCTGTCCATTATTCCTGTTCTAAGGGCTCAGATGAGTGCTGTGCAAAATCCTTCAATAATATTTTAGAGGACTTTTATTGACATATACTATTTATTGTATTTATATAATTATTATATTTATTTATACATATTAATACATTCTGGCTGCTAACTATTTATTGAGAAGTGATATAATTCACTTATTATAACATTCCCAATTTAAGTAAACAACCCAGTGTTAGTGTATTCACAAGGTTGTACAAATATCACTGTTATTCAATTACAGAATATTTCTATCACCCTAGAAAGAAGCCTCATACCTGATACGCAGTCACTTCTGTTTCTCCTACCTGCCTCTAGCAACATTAACCTAATTCTGCCTTTATAGATTTGCCTAGTGTGGACATTTCACGTAAATAAGATGATATGGGCACACGGTTTGGCCTTGTGTGTCTGGTTTTTTCAGCTGACAGAATGTGTTCAAGTTGTGGCATTAGTCTGTGTTTCGGTCACCTTCACTGACAGACGCCGTCCCACTGTATGGACAGAGCGCAGTTAGTGCGTCCATCTGCTACGTGATGGACATTTGGGAGGCTGCTACTTTCTGGCTGCTCTGCCTGGCGCTGCTGGGAGTGGACCCTCACGTGCAGGCTCCATAGGAACCTGTTTCCCATTCTCTGTGGAGCCCAATAACACCTTAGGAAATGAATGAACAGCTAGTGTGAGTATACATCTATCTAAGAATTATGCAATCATAATACGGAAAGTGCCAACACAGCCGTTATAATGCAGCCACAGACTAACTTATGCAAACTGTGGCTGGGTTATGGCATGCAAGTAGGAGATAAAATACAGTGTTTTCTTTCTGCTCACAACCACTTGGCCTGTACGAACGGGCTGACTCTCCATGTTTTGGTTAATTCTGAGAGTTGAGGTAAAGACAAGAAGTCACAATTCTGGTTTCGGCAGTGCTGATGTTATGTTGTGTGACACAATGATAAGATATACAGGGTTCTGATTTGAGGTTCTCTACCTATGAAGGAGGAGAATAGTGATAACGCTGTGATGTGTACGATGCGTCCTTCCCCTAACTCCAACAGCATTCGATTCGATACTGCCCACTGTCACGCCACGGAGGAGGCAACTGAGACTCGGGCCTCGGGCCCTGGCGGGTGCCAGGTTTCCCAGCTGCTGTCGTGCAGCTCAAAACCCTGTACTCGGAGCTGGCGCCGCGGCTCACTAGGCTAATCCTCCGCCTTGCGGCGCCGGCACACCAGGTTCTAGTCCCGGTCGGGGCGCTGGATTCTGTCCTGGTTGCCCCTCTTCCAGGCCAGCTCTCTGCTGTGGCCAGGGAGTGCAGTGGAGGATGGCCCAAGTGCTTGGGCCCTGCACCCCATGGGAGACCAGGAGAAGCACCTGGCTCCTGGCTTCGGATCAGCGCGGTGCGCCGGCCGTAGCACGCCGGCTGCGGCGGCCATTGGAGGGTGAACCAACGGCAAAAGGAAGACCTTTCTCTCTGTCTCTCTCTCACTGTCCACTCTGCCTGTCAAAAACAAAAAACAAAAAACAAAAACAAAAACAAACCCTGTACTCGGGCTCCTGGCCCGCCCTGTTGCACTTCCTTACGCTGCCAGCCTAGACAGTCTCTGTCAGAAGCTGTTGGTGGTGAGACCCGTCTACACATCCTAGTGTAACTGTTTCTATTCCCATGAAGACTGAGTGTTTAGCATGCAGCATTCCTCTGCATAGGATCCAGTGACGAGGATCCTCACAACAGGGTGGTTCTTTGAAACAAGGACTTCGGGGGTGGGCAGTGCAGGCGCCCACCTGCTGCCTGGAGTCCCTGGGTTCCACGGCCGGCTCTGACTCTTGGCTCCAGCTTCCTGTCAGTGCAGACCCTGGGAGGCAGCTGCAGGAGCTCGAGTGACGGCACTCAAGCCCAGGCTGAGTTCCCAGCTCCAAGCTTCTGGGCACTCGGGAGTAAACTAGAGGCAGGGACACCTCTCTCTGTCTCTGTATATCGCTTTCTGCCTCTCAAAAAATTGAATAAATAGTAGTAAATGATCTTAATGTTATAGCTGTAAGGGAAGCTGCCTCGAGCCCATAACTGAAATATAAATGGATGATGGAGTTTTGTACCAATTAAGGCAGGCAGTAAAATTATTTAAGATGTTCAATGACCCCCAAGAGAAAACAGCCAGCCACTTCCTGAAGAGGAAGACGACACCTCTTGGGAGGTCAGGCAGGTCTCCATGCCTTCGCTGAGCTCTAGCTACACTAGGGAAGACGGCTCCACGCGCATCTGCCATGACTGTCCTCCACACGAGAGGTGACAGCAGAACAGTACCTTTGGGATCAGCAGCAGCCCCATGGTAACAGTGACAGTCAGGTGGGTGTGTGCGAAGTACAGCATCAGTATCCAGTCTGACTGAAGCCGCGAGGCCAGAACAAACCTGCAACGAGACGTCACCCGGTGAGCCGCACACTGCCAAGCATGCTGTTCCAGACACTAGGTACAGTGTACATAAAAATAGGATGAGGAAAGAAATCGGGCTGCCGTTTCTTTGGTGTATCTCGTCGTCATGGGAAAATACTGCTCTCAGTCACCTGCGTTGGATGCACAGACGTGAATTCCTTATTGTTTATTGTTTTAGAGGACCAGTAGCCGGAGAGCTCCCTGGAGTGTTGTTTTGCATGGACACAGGTTCTACAAGGCCAAACGGTAAATACCCACGAATGCAAAGGGCAGATTACACGCTGATGGTTTCAGGCAAATTTGGATTCTGAGACACATCTAAGTAGCTCTTGATTCTAATTTCTTTATGCAAAACCATTAGTTAGAGTTAAGAAAGAAATAGTGGGTAAAACGATCTTTGTAAATGATCTCAGAAGGTTTAAATGATAAACCAGGAAATGGATAAAATGAATAAACTCATAGTTTGAAAAATGCACCTTTAAAAATAAGTTGTTCTAAGTTATCACGTTGCTTTGGATAACTTAAGATGCAGTACTTAAAAACCTTATCTTAATGAGGGATTTTTTTATAAAGTTGGGTTCCAGGATGCCCCTGCAGGAAATGTGATGAAGAGAAGTTCAGTACTGCAGTCTCCGGCAGTGTAACGGGAGTATTTTTGTGAATTACTAGGTGCATGCACAAACCAAGGCTCATGGCTTACAGTCACCATGATGCAGAACCAGGGCATTCTACACAGGTCTTCTGCGATTACCCCGTCCTTTCAATGTCTCCCCCATCCACTGTTTATCCATGAACGCTAAATATGAGATTTTACTGCCTTTGGAATCAGAGAATTAGAATTTCATTTCAGTGAAACTTGAAAAGCTGACATCCTAAGGAAATGTTCCTGATATCATATAATCATACAACCGGCCTAAGTGAATGGATGAACAGGGAAGAAGCCAGTGTTTATAGCCACACTGTTTCCTGTTCATGGCAAATTTACCAAGGAGATTCCTGGTGTGAACATTTAAAACCAAGCTGCCACGCAGGGCGCTCGTTCCTCATTTTCACCTCCACTGGGCTTCCCCCAACCAGGAAGCTGAGTGGAAGCCGAGGAGTCGTCCCGAATGGACAGCTGCCGTCCGCTGTGCCTGCACAGGGAGACAAAGCCGACTCTTAGCGGATGTCCAGGGCGCCGCGGGGCTCTCCACAGTTCACGTCATGGGGAAGGGTCTTCCGGGGGGAGGGTCTCTAGCGCCTTTGTGGCAGAGGTGGCTTTATACAGGCGAGCCTTGCACGTGACCGAGTGAATATTCATTCTGTTCCATGATGAGATACATTTGACAGTTTCTCTGGTGAGTGTTTTTATTAAGCATTGTAATGGGACCATGCCACTCAGCAGCAAATTACCACCTCTGAGGCATATTTGCAATATATACAAAGTGCCCTGGAAAAATGGTAAGATCCCAAGTGGTTGGGGGTCACTGCCAGCAATGGAGAAGAAATTTACATCCAAGGCGGTGAATTTATAATCTCAAAGTACACTGAAGTCCTGGGAGTTCCAATCTCAAATGCCAACACAAGTGAACTTTAAGCTGGCATGACAATGTACAGAGGAAGAATGGCTGCATACATTTTAAATTAAAGTAGCGACTCTTCCAGAAAAAAAGACTTTGAAGTCTACTGACATCAAAAACCCTCCAATTAATCTGCTTTAAATACTGTTGGGTTTTTTGGGTGACATTTCTGACTAGAATTATCTTGAGAAGAAAAATAGGTTTGCTGCAGTTTTAAAGGTTTAGTTTTAGAAAGGTATTTCTTGGTGTTAAAAATAGAATGTGTTAAAAGTCAGGAGCAGAGAAATATTTGAAAATTGAGGCTAAAAATGAAGCAAACTTAAAAGTCTTGCACCTTCCCAAAGGTTTGCTTTCTGTTCAACACTAAAAATAAGTAGTTAGAACAGACTGGGAAAAATACCTTTGGCACTTATTTAAACTTCTAGATGAATGCTTTGATTATTTTGCACAAGTTGACAAATTTTGTAAGAATTAAAGGTAGATCCATATCTAATGTGTTCATGTATTTTTATTTATATATATGTGTGTGTATACGTCACCCATACAATTTTATGTTTTTGGCAGAAAACAACATATGCCATAATGACAAAAGAATATTTTCTCTGATGTTGGAAGCCTTATTTAACATTACTCGATCGAGGAAAAATTACCAAAGTGCATCAAGCTGATTTAAATTGTTATGTAACCACTTCTTATTCTTTAACTTTAAAAATATCAGAACCATAGAAAATATGCATTTGGTTCATGTATAAATTTTCATGTATAAATAAGATCCTTTCTTTCTTTAATTGTTATTGCCTATTACTTGCTACCCACTTACCTGCCAAAAATCAATGTTCTACATATTTGCTGTGTTAAACTAATTCCATTGCTTGGCATTTTCAGGAACAAATTAATTTTCCCAGAGAGAACAGCTCATGCACACTCTTGATTCTTTCAGGCCAGTACACCATCGTATGTTCTGGCCCAGGTGGAAAGATCAAACTTAACTTGACATGTAGGGGACTGTTGCTCATCAGTTGAGGCTTGGTTGCTCTTTCTGCACCCCTCTGCTACCATCAGAAGGCCTCCCTGCTCAGAACTGATAGCGGTCCACACCGTTGTCTGGAAAGAGGCTGGTCTTGTAAGTGTGCCGTGTCTACCAAACACCCCGTCTGGCAGGCTCGCTGTGAGCTTCTCCATCAGAACGTGTGTATACACAAACCTGACTCACACTTAGTGATGCTTCTGGCTGGGCTGCTGGCTTGTTTGGGGCTCTGCAGATTAGACACAGAGCAAAGTAGGAACGCTGTTTTCAGTCACGGCTTAACATACAGCGCCTGCCTTCTTGGTGAGGGACTCCATCAGTGTCTCCTGTAGTTGCAGTTAGCAGATGTCAGGGGTGTTCAATGGCCGGCTAAGATTGGGAAGCACTACTTGCACAGAGTTCAGGAAGTTTCCCGACAGCAGGACGTCTCAGTGCTAAGCTGCACTGTGACAGGGCAAACGGAAGCTGTATGATACGACGTATCACAACTATAGACATCTAAAAATGATACACTGACAGGTTAACAGTGTTTATCTTAGGTGGAGGGGGGTGTCCAATTAGGAAGTCATTTACTTTTTTTCTGTATTATTTTATGATTTTTCTGGAATCAACACGTATTAACTTATTACTAGTTTAAAAGAAAAACATTTAAAAAATAAGTTACCTTGTCTGCTTCTGAAAGGACGTGGGGGAAGGTTAGGCTTTAAAGCCTATTGGTAAAAAACATATTTAATGATGAAAACTGAAGAGAGTCAATCATAAGGTAGGAAGGGACACTCAGGCGACTGCCTCGCACAGGCCAGCATCACCTGGACAATGCACTGACTTCTAAAAAGGCTGGCAGCAGTGGACAGCCCTGCGCGCCGGGAGTCACGCGTGACAGCGGAGGGCGTTTGAGGTGCTTGGTGACGAGGCTTCTCGCAGCCGTGTCATTCTCTGGTTGCTCTGGTTGTGGAGAAGTTAGATCTGGGCACACTCAGAAAAGCAGCTTCTCTTGGATGATGGAGGGGGAGAGGGGTCAAGGCTACTGGTGCTCTGGTCGTGTGCCAAAGACCCAGAACGCTGGTCAGGATAGGGCTGAAGAGGCACGCCTTCCTTTGCTTATTTAGAATCCCATGTTTCCATTCTTATTTTCTTCCCTCTTCTAATCTCTTTCTCTACTTTCTCTCTTTTGAAAGAGAGTGAGACAAAATTGGGGGGTCAGTTCCCTGGGTTCCTGGCCCTTTCATAGAGCTCCGAGGGTTTTCAGACCACCCAGAACTCCTTTTGCTACACTTACAAACGTGTCAGCTGAGCCCAAGGCCCAGCTGTTCTCGGGCATCACTGATCCTGAAAAGTGCAAGAAAGCGCTGGGCGATGTTGACTGAAGTCAGAGACGAGAAGATCCCGAGAAAGCCGCAGGCCTGTGGTCTCCTGCCCCCGCTGGGACGACTGCTGCTCCTGTTAGTCTCTGGGAATCTGCACAGCAACGGGCTCTGCTCTGTCCTCCAAGGACAAAGGCAAACAGCGTATTCCCAAGCATGCTGAGAGCCGGCACCTGGCCAGCCCCTGAGCGATGGTGCTGCTGTCCTATTAATCCACCCGGAGGGCCTCCTTCCATTTTCAAATCTGCATCCAGGGGAAATTCTCTGAAGATGTAACATGCGTTGTATTTTGTTTGCTTCATCACAGGCCACTGTCTTCTTTCTCCTCTGTACTCACCTGCTGTAGCATTGCATGTGACGTAACAAAGGCAAAGGGCAGGGGACACATTCCGATCCCAGAAATGGACTAAGACACGGTGACAGCAAACCCCCCTGCACACAGACTCGCTCACCAGGCTGGGGTAGGTGTTTTGCTTTGTTTTGTTCTGAATTCAGCAGAATGCACACTCACAAACTGTCTATTTGGATATTAGGATGGTAAAAGTATAAATTATCATGGAACATGAGTGAAAACATAGATAAATGATCTGTATCTGTTTATAAGATTTATGCACATATTGCTTTATATCCTTATCACAAAATAGCTTACATATTAGGAAAAATATCTGATGACATCCCCCTGAGTGGCTTGGTGTGTACCCCAATAACACTGAGGTGGCTTTCTAAATCAATGGAGGCAATAAATGAACATCAATAAAATAACACAATTAAATATATTCATTTCTGTAACAAAGAAATCTGTCAACTTATAGGACACACTCCTCGCTAAATCTTCCCATCATTCGTTGTTCCCAGTGTTGCTATTTAAATCAAACGGCAACACATCAGAAAAAGAAAACCGTCAGTTCCCAGCTCCAGGGATCACTTGCCTAATGGTGTGGAAGATGGCAGAGGTAAGGAGCTCGTTGTGGACAGCGACAGCCATGTAGCGCGGCTCTCGGAATGCCGACGGCACAGTCCGCACCGCGTAGCAGAGGTAAACGCCCCACAAGAGGAACAGAAACTCGGCTGTAGGAAGAGCAAACAAGCAAACAACTCCCCGTTAGGTTTACTGGTGAACCAACCAACTAACCAACTACATAAAACCTAAGCTTTTTAGCATGCATTTTGAAGCCATTGTAGAAACATAAGTGGAGTTAGCAACAGAGGATTAAGAAGTGTTGTTCACATAGATATAGATATTAGATGCACATTTAAAATCTTATTCAATGTATCAAGGAGCTTTCAGAGGTGTACTTTGTTTTTGTTGGTTCTGACATCATTTGGAATCACAGAATCTTTTGTGTGTGCTAATACCTGTTATTTTTCCTTAAACACTTGTAAACCGATTTTCCAAATTCCACACTTCGGTTTAAGATATTCATGCAGCATCTGGGTCATGAAGCTGCCCAGGCACAGAATCCACTGATAAGCAGACTTTTAGACATGTGAGAACACAGGTGTCCGAACACTGAGTGGCATATTTTATAAATGAAACTCTCGTTCCTCACACACCACAGCAACGACACCTTCTCTGGCTGGAGTGCTGAGGGTAGTAGGACTCACAGTCACTCTGTGCAGCGGCTGAAGCCCACAGGCAGTGCAGCCGAATGTGGGATGCTGCGTCACGGGAGACGTGGCATACCCCTCAGCAATTCACCTATCCCCTCTGGCCCATTTTCCTCATCTGGGAGACGAGGCCACAAAGGCACACGTTTCATGGGATTATTTGCTCATTAAGCCAAACAGTGCACCTAACGACCTCAACGTAGTGTCTCACACACAGTACTGCTTCAATAAACGGTTCCGACTGTTCAATTTCTTGACATTTGTCTGC
Source organism: Oryctolagus cuniculus (assembly GCF_051225735.1). NCBI lineage: Eukaryota > Metazoa > Chordata > Mammalia > Lagomorpha > Leporidae > Oryctolagus > Oryctolagus cuniculus. Next base: position 106,052,776 of record NC_142879.1, read on the forward strand.
AAGCTGAGCACTGCTGTTTTAACCCACTTTGACCAATAATCTTTGCAGTCCGTTTTGTCTGCCTTAGTGACATGACCTTGTTGGACTAGAATACCTACTTAATACAAAGAAAGCTCTAATCTGAGGCTAACATTTCGCTCAACCCATTTCCTAAACATAGCCTTGTAGACTGAGGCACTGACCTCTCCATTCAAAACACCAAAACCAAAGTGCTCCACCTGTCAAAGCTTTAGTTCTGCCAGCATTTAAGCATTAGATAGCACCACAAAAAATTGTGGGGAACCCCCTTAAATAAACCGATCTGTCAGGAGCTACTCTGAAACCCTCCTGTGGCCAGAGGCCAAAGGAAGCAGAACGATAATCAACATCATCGGGAACTCCCCAGCGGCTTTCCCGGAGGTCTGCATTACTCAGGGCAGTGCACGTGGGCCATATGCTGAGAACTGTCCCCACCAAGCTCTGCAGGATGGAGGAAAGGGGTCGGCGAGCTCCTCTGGCACTCTGTGTCCACCCCGGGCACGGCTGTGGCCTCCTTTACTGGGCTGTCAAACCTCCGGGCCACTTCTCCTTCCTGAGCTTCTGCGTGACGTTCTCTTTCACACCGATTCATTCTTCTCAATGTCACAGTCACAGCGGCTGCCCAGGCCCGGTCAGTCCACTTCTTACTGTTTCTACCAGGGTCCACCTAACCCTGGGTTCACCCCGGGGAAACTCCATCCTTCACCAGTGTCGGGCTCGTTTCTCGGAAACTCCACTTTGTTCCTGTCTGGGTTAGCCCAGATCTCTGCCTGGACATTTGGGCTAACTTAGCCACGCCTCCATTACAACGCTCACTCATACCCGCCCATACCCTGGAAATAATCTCTGTCCCCAAAGAAAGCCTGCGCGGGCGCGGGCAGACAAGTCCTCACTTCCAAGATAGCCTTGCTGCCAGGACTCTAGGGAGCTGCCTACACGGCACAGCTTTATTCTTCTTGCTTATGAAGTTCTCAGACCCAGCCTTCTAGTCTGGCGTCTGGTCCTCAGGTCAGCCTTCTGGGAGGTGTCACGTGGAACTTCATTCAGAAGTGTTCAGCCGCTCACTATGAATTCACTCACGTTCTAACCTAGCATCCCTGGCCTTGGCACTCTGACCGCATCATTGCTCTGACACAGCCCCCAGTGTTCCCAGCATAAACTCTCTGAGCTGGCCTACGAGGGCTCGGTGGCGTCTGCACACTGCACAGACAGGTCTCGTCTTGCTTCGGTGTCTTGAGTCGTTGCCCCCACAGGAAATGCCCTCACCACATTTCCAAATCTTAGCTTTTCAAGGTCCACTGCAAAGCGTCCTGAAATGAATTTAACCGTCACTGAATTTCCCTTCTACTAATACCTTGTAGTTTGTATGCAGCGGCACACCATCCTGCAGAGAACCATGGCACAGAGTGTAAGATTGGAGAAAAGAATTCCCAGGCCACCCCCCCCCCTTTTTTTTTTGACAGGCAGAGTGGACAGTGAGAGAGAGACAGAGAGAAAGGTCTTCCTTTGCCGTTGGGTCACCCTCCAATGGCCGCGTGGCCGGCGCACCGTGCTGATCTGAAGCCAGGAGCCAGGTACTTATCCTGGTCTCCCATGGGGTGCAGGGCCCAAGTACTCGGGCCATCCTCCACTGCACTCCCTGGCCACAGCAGAGAGCTGGTCCCAGGCCCTTTTGAGTCAACCCTTCCTCCTTCAGCCCAACTATTTATGATCTTCTTCAGGGCAAGACTTGAGTCTGTCAGTTTTGCTTTGCTCACAGATGGGAGAGCAGCAGTACTGAGCCCGCAACAATAAGATTTCATAAACATCTGTTGAACCAAGCGACTGAGTGGTATTGGTTGCATGTTTAGATCCTAGAGACAGACCTTCTGTCAACGTGCCACTCCACCTGCCACGGCAGGGCCTGCCACGGCAGGAGGCCCCTCTCCCGTGGTCGCTTCCTTCCCTGGAACCCTTCCGCCAGCCAACAGCACCTTAACTAGGAGGGTTTTCCTGCGACGGGTTGACTGTGAATGGAGCGTCAGCCATTCAGGGCCCGCCTACTAGCTGGTTGGGTCTGTAGCATGGGATGTCCCATGGGACCACGGCACTGGCTCACAGCCAAGAAAGCAGTTTCCATACTCGGCTTCTGGGTTCTGCCTACAAACACTGGATGCTCAGGTGCCTACAGAGAAGCCCGTAGCGTCCTTTCAATGCTGGTGCTTCCTAACTCACACATTGCTCCTCGCTCAAATGAACTCTGCTACGCTTTGTCTCAAAATTTTAACAGACCTGTACCTGGTCTGAAGATCACACTGGCATTATTATTGGCAGTGGTAACTTGTGTTTATCGATATGCTATTGGGTGCTGTGCTTGGCACCAGAAAATGGTGAATACAAAAATATTATTAAGAGGAGCGTAAAAATGTGTTAGTTGAAGAATCTGCACGTAGCTGCACTATAAAAACAGTACCTCCTGCCACTTACTGCAGTGTTTTCATATAACATCATACCGAAGCTCCAAAAAAGAAAGAAAAGAAAAGAAAAATCAGGTTAATTAGTGTGCTATGATGGAGGATTATATTTAAAAATCCAAGACAAAATAAGGTTTCTCCTAATAGCTAAGCCAAACATTAAAATAATTTCATTAGCAATATCAAATAGTATGCTCTAGCTGAGAAACAATTTATTATTCAAAGTACCAATTAAACTAAATGTGATATATAAAAATTGTGCTTGGGAAAAAATCAGTTTCATATAATTAACTTCAGACTAACACTGCAATTATAAAAGAAAACACGCAGATGTTACCAAATTTTGCCGTGTTATTACGTGGGAGTTGAAATGTGTGTTGTGCGTCTGCTTTACAAAATTAGTTTCTGGGGTTAAATGGCTTTGATGGGAAGTGTGCGTACAGTCAAAAAGGGAATTGGATTTATATTTAAAGATTCACATGGAGCTTTCAGGAAATTGAGGCATTCTATTTTTAACCTATAAGGGCTAACACTCAGAAGTTAACTCTCATGGCTTTTAAAAAATTGATATACCATAATGAAAGCAATTTCAAATTATTTTTCCAGTAGGGCTGGACCAGGCCACGGAGTGGGGATTCCTGTCAGTGCCTGCACCTGAGGATGCCAGCTCTGGGGCCTCAGGTCACCCTTAGGAGCTGAGAGGAACGCAGCGTGGAAGTGGGAGTGTCGCCCAGCCTGTGGCCCTCTGCTTGACCTGACACAAAGGCTCTCGGTATGACTGACATTTTACCCCTCCTAGTCCTGTTAAAATGTATTTTACATGATATGTGTGTGTATATATATATATATATTATACATAAATGATAAAGCATGTAGGTTCCATTCTGCAAATGTTTCTTTTTAAATGTCTTCTTCTATTTTTCTCTAAATCCCATCCACTTAAGAAAATTTATGACCAAACCTAACAAATTATTTTTGTTGCCACGAATGGTAACTCCTCTTGTTTCTGTTCTGAAGATGGGGTGGGCAGCACAGAGTTGTCACGGAGAATCAAATCAAACAGCTTGTCTCCAGGAGCCCTGAAGACTGTCCCAAATGCCAGCACTCTGGGGTTCAGCGGGCAAACAGAAGCTCTGACTTTTGGAAACTGATCTACTCTTTCGTTGGCTGAAATAAGGACAATTATGAGAGTGACACAGATTAAAACAACAATATCATTATTTGAGGGAGGGAGAGAGAGAGAACTATCTCCCAACTGTAGGTTCCCTCCCCACATGCCCACAACAGCTGGGGCTGGCCAGGCTGAAACCAGGATCCCGGAACTGCGCCCTGGTCTTCCATGTGGCTGGCAGGAAACCCAAGCACTTGGACCATCACCTGCTACCTACCACGGTGTGTGTTAGCAGGGAGCTGGAATCAGAAGGGGAGCCGGAGCCGGCACTGTGGCTCACTAGGTTAATCCTCCGCCTTGCGGCGCCGGCACCCCGGGTTCTAGTCCCGGTCGGGGCACTGGATTCTGTCCCGGTTGCCCCTCTTCCAGGCCGGCTCTCTGCTGTGGCCAGGGAGTGCAGTGGAGGATGGCCCAAGTACTTGGGCCCTGCACCTGCATAGGAGACCAGGATAAGTACCTGGCTCCTGCCTTTGGATCAGCGTGGTGTGCCGGCCTCGGTGGCCATTGGAGGGTGACCCATTGGCAAAAGGTCTTTCTCTCTGTCTCTCTCTCTCTCATTGTCCACTCTGCCTGTCAAAAAAAAAGGGGGGGGAGCCGGACCTGAGCCCAGGCACTTGGATATGGTATGTGTGTGTCCCAAGTGGCCTCTTATCCACTGTGCCAGGCATTACCAAAGAATGATACTTCTGCATAGAATTTAAAGTGTAAGTGACTGCATGTTTCTGAGTGTGTGTGTGGCAGGGAGGGCTGCCAGTCCTGAAGTCAGTTATGCAGCCTGGGGACAGAGACGCACACACAGGAAGTCAGAGGTTACAGCGCATCTCACCACGCAGACAGCCACTCAGAGGCAGGAATGTCTGCCCCCTTCTCAGTTCCCTGCAGGAAGGAGCCACGGGGGGAGGGCGGGGGTGGTTCTGGAACATGTCTGTGACCCCCCAAGTCCCGCCCCCAGCGGCAGCCAGTCTATGAGCAGCTGCACGCAGCCTGGGCTCCACGTGCTTTAGGCCTGGCCAGCGCCCCCGAAGTTATGCCTAGGGCTTAGGTTTACTTTTTGCTCCGTGGCTGACGAAGTCCCAGATGGACCCCGGGAAGTTTTCGCCACAGCCCATTTCAAACCCACCCAACTGCCTGTGGCAGCCGAGGGAGTTCTACTTGGAAGGAAGCGCTTCTGGTGCCCTCGTGGTCTCGGCTCGCAGCCAGCATCCGCCAGAGGTACCGGGGCCTGTGCTCAGTGCATTCTGTCAGATAATCCGTGTTTGCGAAAGTTTTACTGCAGGAAATTTCTGGCTCCTTGGCAAGGCTGGGGACAAGTCTCTGAGAGGTGAAGTTTCAAGCTTGGGTCAGAGGCATTTGTGCGGGAATTCCGAGGCCTGATGGAGGTGCGGCCCTGCCAGGTCAGCCAGGGGCGTGGCTGCGCTCTCTCTGCTGAGGAGCTGTCTGAGGCCAGAGCCGTGCGGGGCACACGTCTGCAGGCTGCCGTTCTCGGTGGCTTCCTTTCACACGTCTGCAACGTGGACCCAGCGTTCTTCCCTCTCCCCGCCGCGACTTCAGTGGGAAAGGCAGGGGGAGCAGACTTTCCTGTCCCTCTGGCACACACATTCAAGATACTTAAAGTCTGATGCTAGGTGACAGAACTTTGGCAAGATCCAGAGACGTCAGCAGAGAGGGAGGCACCGTGCGGATTGTGGACACGCAGGGCTCACAGGGAAAGAGTAAGAGGAGGCACAGGAGCAGGGCCAACGCCAGGGTCCCAAGCTGTGTCTTCTGACCCCCCCGCCTCTGGGTTCCCAGCCATCACCTGTGTGCACACTGCCGGGCGGGAGCTGGGGTTGGGCTTACTTGTCACCACTTACACAGTGCAGTGGAGTGCGATAACCCAGCAGTCAAAATGCCTGCATCCCACACTGGCTACCTGGGTTCAGCTCCTGGCTCCAGCTTCCTGCTACTGGAGCAGCAGCAATGGGTCAGGTCGCTGGACTCTTGTCAGCCGCGTGGGGTCCCGGATGGAGCCCCTGGGTCCTGGCTTTGGCCCCAGCTCAGCCCTGGATGCTGCTAACATTTGGGGAGAGAAGCAGGGATGGTAGCACACCTGGTGCGCGCTCGCTCACGTTCTCGCTCTCTCTCTCTCTCCTCTTTCTGTCTCTCTCTGTCTCTCAAGCAAACAAATGTAAAACTTTTTTTGAAATGAAACACGTTTAGTGGTGCAGCAGATTAAGTCCCCCCACCTGCAGCGCTGGCATCCCATGTGGGAGCTGGTTCGAGTCCCAGCTGCTCCACGTCCCATCCAGCTCCCTGCTGTGGCCTGGGAGAGCACTGGAAGATGGCCCCAGTGCTTGGCCCTGACGCCCACGTGGGAGACCTGGATAAACTCCTGGCTCCTGGCTTCGGCCTGGCCCAGCACTGGCTGTTGTGGCCATCTGGGGAGTGAACCAGTGGATGAAGATGTCTCTCTGTCTCTCCCTCATTCTCTGTAACTCTTTCAAAAAATAAATAAATAAATCTTTTTAAAAAAAAGAATAAAAAATGTGTTTGTAATTTTTGATCTTTTATCAAAGCCTGACAACACTGACAATCTATTTCCCTTTGCTTGGGCCACATTACAAGAATCTTACACAGCTGTTTTGAAGGGCTGGCTTGAATGGTTTGGGAGTAATTCCAGTGGAAATTACTTATTTATTTATTTATTTTCCATTCGTGCGGGAATATATTTAACTTTTTGTGAGGCATGAATATTTGGATGGTGCAAAAAGTCAAGGAGAAAGGATCAGTTAATTTATTTCCTATCTTCATCACATGCTTCCCGTGTCGTTTTGCTTCTTCTCTTTTGGAAGCCAAAGAAACGCAAACTTCCTTGGAGTTACTGTAGAACCTGCAGCTTACGAAGTCTGGGAGTCTCCTTGCTGCGTCAGCCGGCTCAGGACACTGCTTGACCGCCCAGTGAGGGATCGGATCTGTAAACCTGCTGCTGCGTTGGCCGGAGGGTCTCTCTGACTTCATTCATCCCACGATTCTGAATGGGTCAGAATGGGTCCTGTTGGGCTGAAACGGCGAGAGCCTGCAAGTCCTTCCCACCCCACAGTCTAAGTGGCGCCCTGGTCTCCCGGGAAGCGGCGGCACCAGCCCCCTCCTCAGGTCACTGCGGGAATCAGACGGATGCTGTGAGAGCACACTGGGACTCAGACCAGCTTGCTGTTTCAACAGGCACATTCTTTTACTGACGCATTACTTACCTATTTATTTGAAAGGCAGAGTTACAGAGAGGCAGTGGCGGGGAGGGCGGGGGGGGGGAGGTCTTCCATCTGCTGGTTCACTCCCCAGATGGCTTCAACAGCCGGAGCTGAGCCAGTCCACAGCCAGGAACCAGGAGCTTCTTCCAGCTCTCCCACAGGGTGCAGGGGCCCAAGGACTTGGGCCAATTTTGCTTTCCCAGGCCATAGCAGAGAGCTGGATCGGAAGTGGAGAGCCGGGACTAGAACCAGTGCCCATATGGGATGCCGGCACTGCAGGTGGTGGCTTTCCCTGCCACGCCCCAACACCAGCCCCATGATCCATCTTCTTGACAGCTGATTTAATTTATGAGTTACCTCCTTTCAAGCAACACAAGAGTTGTTTTTTTTTTTTTTTTTTTTTTTTTTTTTTTTAAGCTCCTCCATTTTTTCCCCCTTTAAACTCGCAGGATTTCACACGCAGCTGAAACTCCTCAGAAGAAATTGTGGGGGGGGGGGGGCTGGGCGCTGTGATGCAGCAGGTTAAGCCACCACTTGTGACGCTGGCATCCCGCACCAGAGTGCCTGTGCAGTCCAGCCTCCTGCTACACACCTCGCAGGAAGTAGATGAGGGCCCCGGTGCTGGGCTCCTGGCATTCATGGGGGACGCCTGGACTGAGTCCCTGGCTTTGGCTTGGCCCAGCCCTGGCTGTTGTGGCCATGTGGGGAGTGAACCAGCGGATAAAAGATCTCTTCCCTGCCCTGTCCCTCTGCCTTTCAATAAATCTTTAACAGAGGAGGAGGAATTGGACAAATAGATATTTTAGTCCTTGGTTCATGTCTCCTAGCCTTGTCTCCAGACAACCCTGCCCTGTAACAAAACTCCCCTACCTTCAAAATGGAAAAGTATCACTGTACATATAAAATAAGGGACACTCCTCTCTGCCCTGTGGTACCATGTGAGTGGTGATCCCTCAAACAAGCAAAACACTCTTCAGAAGGGGTGGCTATTAAATAAGCAAATGACCCCCACTTAAATCATTCTGAAAACATTCAAGCAAGCCCTTCACCAAAGTGCATGTGGCTTCTAGCAATGTAGCCCAAGCCGAGCCTAACTGACGGTGCTGTCAGCTTTTATCCTGTGCTTGGAAATGAAAAACACATTTTAAAAATGGCCACAAGTCATGCAACAGGGATCAAGACACATGCTACATCAGCATAAGAAAATGTATACAGTGGGGCCAGTGCTGTGGCACAGCGGGTTAACGTCCTGGCCTGAAGCGCCAGCATCTCATATGAGCACCGGTTCAAGACTCGGCTGCTCTACTTCTGATCCCGCTCTCTGCTATGGCCTGGGAAAGCAGTAGAAGATGGCCCAAGTCCCTGCACCCACGTAGGAGACCCAGAAGAAGCTCCTGGCTCCTGGCTTCAGATCGGTGCAGCTCCAGTCATGGCAGCCAACTGGGGAGTGAACCATCGGATGAAAGACCTCTCTCTCTCTCTGTGCCTCTCCTCTCTCTTTGTAACTCTGACTTTTAAATAAATAAATAAATCCTAAAAAAAAGAAAAGAAAATGTATGCAGCGAGCCCAGGTCCGGAACATGAATCTAAGCGGGGGAGTGCGGGGGCTCTAATTGATTTGTCCCAGCGCTCGGTAAATGGTGCTGGTAGTGCGTGCCACCTGTGTAACCCACTCTTTGGGGCAATCCAGTCTTCTTAGAAACATCACTGTTTCAGGATTTCCTTATACGACTCAGAGCCAAGTGATGATTCTGTTTTCTGTGGTGGATACCCTCCGCCTGCAACCCAGGGACACTAGCACTGCTGGACACTGGTGTCCCACTGAAAGCACAAAACGTTTAAAATTCCCAAACGAACATCAGTCCCAGCCTACGGACTCCTGAGAGTTTGTTTATGTATTGCTTAGGTTTTCTCTATGCCTCTGTTTCTGACCTGAAGAATAAAATACAGGACGCGGGCCATCAAGCCGCAAGGCCACTTCAGACCGTGGTGTGACTCACGCTTCGGCGGACTTTCACATCCATGACCAAGTGGCCAGATTCCTCATTTTGTATGAGGTCCTTGTCAGGGATTAAGGCTTGGAGCTACCAAGGTCTGACACACATACTTAGCCGTGCAATGGAAGTTATGGGTGCCCTTCCCCTGACCACGTACCGGCCACTTCTCATGGTTTCGGGCTGGTCAGACACTGCACTTGACGGCCTGCACTTCCTGAACTGCTCTTTCCCCCTTCCAGCGACGCTGACTCCAAAATGCAGGAGTATTTAGACTAAATACCAAAAACACATCCAGAAAGCACCCCAGATTTGATTCCTGGCATCACGTTCTTGGTTCTCTACCCTGGATCATCCAGCAACATTCACAGTGTGCTTGGTAGACTCCCAATAACTTAACCATCCAGTATCACTTACGATGTATCTCAAAATAATTCTCGGCCGGCGCCGCGGCTCACTAGGCTAATCCTCTGCCTTGCGGTGCTGGCACCCCGGGTTCTAGTCCCGGTCAGGGCGCCGGATTCTGTCCCGGTTGCCCCTCTTCCAGGCCAGCTCTCTGCTGTGGCCAGGGAGTGCAGTGGAGGATGGCCCAAGTGCTTGGGCCCTGCACCCCATGGGAGACCAGGAGAAGCACCTGGCTCTCGCCTTCAGATCAGCGCGGTGGGCCGGCCGCAGCGCGCTGGCCGCGGCAGCCATTGGAGGGTGAACCAACGGCAAAGGAAGACCTTTCTCTCTGTCTCTCTCTCTGTCCACTCTGCCTGTCAAAAAAAAAAAAAAAAAATTTCTTTTCCTGGGAGGTACTTCCTTCATGTTTCCTACGATTCCCACCGCCCCCACCCCCACTGCTTCTGTCACTGGAGGGCTCTCTGCACTCTTTACAATAATCAGGCATCACCCACGGATCCCAGAACTTCTCCCCTATAAGGAATACAAGTTCTGGCTCCCTTAGTACCCGGCAACTGCACCAGGGGCCCTCACCACCCCATTCTGTGCTCTAATCACTTTTACCAATTCTTGAAACCAGGGATAAGGCCTTTATACGTTGTATGTGCCCCGCAGAGTGCGCAACACAGCGGGCACTCGAAGACTTGGGTCTCGAGTGCGTGGCAGTCCACACAGTGAGTCACAGGCCCCTCCTCATGGTAGACTCCTCTGCACTTGGACACAGTGACCACACTGTGTCCTCTCCTGATGCTCACAGGCCTTGCCTCTGTCTCAGGACCAATGTGGAACAGACGCCAAGGAAGCCAGCGACTTGGGAGTCATCACGTTTTTGAGTATTATTTTTTGTGTGTGTGAAACAGAGAAGAAATCTAGTGGACTTTTCTTCATAGTAATGCAAGGAAATCATTTTTCCTATTTGATTAACTTGTATTGAAGGGTATAAAAATATTAGAGGTTTTCTGTTGAGTAAAGCTTTTATATTTCTTTTAAATTTAATTTTCATATGCAGATCAAAGTCAAAATCAGAACTGCTGTCTTCTTTAGTTCTAGGTTTTATCTTCTCATAGTTAGTCTTTCAGATACACTGACTACTGTATATATGATCATTTCTCACACATATTGCTTCATTGCTATACACATCAAGCCTATAAGGTTCTTAAAATACCTTGCCCAGACAAAATATTTTCACTTGAATTGAAAACTAACTACACATTTTATTAACTTCCAGCAAAAGATGACACGGGAATATTTTAACCATTATCATATATAGGTCAGATAGAAGATGGGAATTAAACTCATATTTCATTTCTGTATCTGCCAAATAAAATTAAGATTTTTTCCTGTGACTTAATGAGGGTAATAACAAGAAAATAATAAAAGTTCGTTTTTATTTTTGTTGTTGTGGTTGTAATCTTTAGAGACTTAGCTTAAAATGGCCTGCTTTTAGCAACAGAAAAATTCCTATGGATTTTCCTTCCTTTTTTTAAAAAAACAAAGCCTAGAGCACCAGAAAAATCATCTGTATTTCTCCTGCAGTCATGGTATGACTGGTCTTAGATCCTCCGTCTCTCAGCCACAGAACTGTCAGTCCCAAGCAGCAGGGCTTGGTCTTGTATCACACTGGACCTCGCGAGGATTAATCAAAAATTCTCTCTAGAGGTAAAGATGGGGAAGATGGGTTAATCAGAAATTGTGCAGACACACACAAAGAGTGCCCTGGATACCAAGTCCGATTTATCACAGGATCGTAGACTGGACAAAAACACCAACAGGCTTCCATTTTTCTCCCGACTAAAGAAATAAGAGAACAGCTACTGTTAATCAAACTGGGACCAGCGGATACAATGAGAAGCAGAAAGTGTCTTTGTACACAGAAGTCACCATTATTCACTGCACTTTTCCACTTTGGCTTACTCCAGTATATTTTCTCAACAAAGGGACCCGCCTTTGGAAACAAATGGAACCTTCCAGAAAACGTTTTCATTCCACCTGTCACTGACGTTTTCCTAGCGCAGTTTTACCAAACCACATCAGGTGGGATTCCTGTTGTCCTGGGCTTCTACAAAAGCCCAGTGTAACGGGACTGAAAAGGGGACGAGACATTCCCTCGGACGAGAGGCCACCTACCAACTGCCGTCATGTAATCCCAGCGGTCAGTGAGGCACGTGTTGAAGATGAGGTGATCGGACGTTTGCCCCTGGCCAACCAGTGCGACGCGCCTCTCCAGATTCTGGCACACAGAGGCGGTCCAGCCGACGAGGAACCAGAGCACCACCAGGAGGATCACGGCCAGCATCCGCATCACCCGGCCGCCGGTCATGTACGGGATCCGCTGGGCTGTTCGTGAGAGGAACACCTTCAGCACCCTGCAGGGGCAGAAGACCAAAGCGCAGAGGCAAAGGTCACACTCGGAAAACAAACTCCAGGACATCCGACGGTTCTTCCTAGGTGCAACTCACGCTCACACAAACCCTTTTATGCAGAAATGGCATCCCTCATGTTTCAATTTAATTTTAGTTTGTCTTCCAACAGCAACACAGATATCCTGAATTAGCGACCACTGAAGCCATACATTCACAGATGACGGAATTCTTTTGGGCATATCTTTGAGTTTCAAGGATTAGTCACAGGACTTCAGGAATATCTGCAGGCAAACATTGCTTAGACAGATAGGGTTTCTGGGGACCAAGAAATCCTGAAAGGAAGCAGTTGGATTTTACAATAGGAAACTTAGTCAAAAGCTCCCTTGAACCAGTTGTGCAATTTTATAGTCATTAAAGGCATTTTCTGAAAACCATTCCACACGACCTCCATTTACAGTCACCTTATTATGTTACCAGAATAATGCAATAATAAAAACAAGAGGGGTATTTACACACTACGCTAAACTAACAAGGTCACTGCACTAAGGAAGCAGATGTGATTTTGAAAACTTGGATACCTGTAGGGAGCACAAAGGATTGAGGATCACAGGGTGAGATGATACGTAAGCACTGCCCTATCTCCAGCCATACCATAGGGGTCCCCCTTCTACCCAGTCTTCAGCTGTGTCTTTAGAACATTCTCAGCTGATTTTAATTCCCCACCCTCTTCTGATATCTTATGTCACAAAATTGTGATCTGACGTAAACAACCCTGAACGGTTGACAGCTCTAGAAGAGCACCCAGAACCAATAAACTTAAGGCAAAAATAAATTCCCAACGTCCTACATCCTCCTCGGCCTCATTTTTAAAGCCACATACATTCTCCATAGCAGTGACTGTAAATCCAGAGGTAAACACACTCCAAGTGGTCTAGACGATTCATATTATTTTTTGTCTACATAGACTTTCAGTAGCTCTTCAGGAATTAACACACCATACCCAGGAAAGAAAGTTAATTTTTGCAGAAGATTCTTATTTTACCTTTTTCTCCAAATATCTTTAACCGCACTGTCCTCCGGCTAACATGAAGGTTTGTGGATAACACATTCACCCTCAGTTTTTCTGTGGCAGATACTAGTATCAAATACAACGAGCACAAAAGAAGATTTTGGTTTTTTATTTTTTTCAAAATTGAGACTTATTTATTTAGAACACAGAACGACAGTGAGAAGTGACACAGAGGTCTTCCATCCACTGGCTGCCTCCTGAAATAGCGCGACAGCCACGCCTGGGTGAGGCGAGAGCCAGGAGCTCTGTCCACCCGGGTCTTGCCCTTGGGTGGCAGGGATCCAGGTACATGGGCCATCTTCTGCCTTCTCAGGAGCATTAGCAGGAAGCTGGATTGTAAGCAGAGCAGCTGGGACTTGAACCAGCACTCTGATATGGGATGTTGGCATAGCTAGTGCCAGTTTAACCCACTGAACCATCTAACCAGGCCCCCGGATTCACAGTGACTCTCCGTCCCCTAGGTGGATGGTAAGGTGTGTGCACTGTGGCCCACACCACGCTGAGCACTAACAGTGTGCCTCCAGCACTTCTCCAACAAGTCCCACTGTTAATTATTTTTTCCCCATTACTAAGTATTAAGAATCACTTGTAGGGCTGGTGCTGTGGCTCAGCGGGTTAACGCCCTAGCCTGAAGCACCAGCATCCCATATGGGTGCCTGTTCGAGACCCGACTGCTCCACTTCCCATCCAGCTCTCTGCTGTGGCCTGGGAAAGCAGTAGAAGATGGCCCAAGTCCTTGGGCCCCTGAAACCACATGGGAGACCAGGAAGAAGCTCCTGGCTCCTGGCTTCGGATTGGCCCAGCTCTGGCCGTTGCGGCCAACTGGGGAGTGAACCAACAGAAGGAAGACCTCTCTCTCTCTCTGCCTCTCCTCTCTCTGTGTAACTCTGACTTTCAAATAAATAAATAAATCTTTATAAAAAAAGAATCATTTGTGTTTGTTCTCAGATTATGCCCAGTGTTATCATGCTATCTAATTGAAGTAAGCATTAAATAAAAATAATCATACATGATTTTAAAACAAAGGGAGACTTGTTTCTATAAAATCTATCTTGAATGCTTTGGAAGAATGCTTAAACAAGATGCTGAAATGCCATGTTAACTTACATGAAAGTGAGGACATTTTAATATATGTGGATGATCAATAAAATAATATCTAGAAACATTGCATGCTCAGGTTAATTGGAAAACTTTCTTCTGTTTTCATGGGTAAAGAACCAGCATTATGAACACAAGCACAGCAATGCAATGCAATAGGAAATGCATTTTGGTGATTTGGTACAAGGAACACATACACCAAGCATCAGACCCATAGTCAAAGAGAGGCTCTTATTTTAAAAAGATAGGTGAATGGCTCTTTGTTTCATTTATATATTATTATCAAACAGCTTGAACTGATGCATACAAATTGGTACCACAAGATGCTGTTGTTGTGAGAACATAGGTGTCTAGGGGAGGAGGTCTGGCAGCTCCTTGCCAACACACACATCAGCGCGGGCAGTACTGCACCAGCCCAACCATGTGGGAACGGACAGCCCCACTCACACTGCGGGTTTGATGACCGACAGCTACAGGTGTATTATGCTTCAACAGCCATGGCCCACCACCAGGACAGCTGCAGCCAGCCTGCACTACACCTGGCCTGGCCCCCATGGCAAGCGCCTTCTGAGCGCCACCCACACTCCCTTCCCTTTCTGTGCACTGTGTGAGCCCCCGCCCCTTCCCAAGTAGCAGAGCCACGAAGTGAACTTGTCACCAGCACCTGCTGGAAACAGCCAACATGGCTGCAGGCTGCGCGCCTCCCCCTGATCTGTAGGTCCTTTTAACAAAGTTACCATGTGGGACACACCCACTCCCACCCCATGTGGGACACACCACATCCCATCCATGCCCCTGAAGACATGGCACTGTGGAAAGTTCCTAAAAAGGGCATGGAATTGGTGGTGCTTGAGCCCCGCCCCTAGCTCTGCCCCGTTTTGAATATTCCTTCTGGGTTCCATGAAGTTTAGCCCTCACACCCAGGAATCTGTAGGGAGCTTTCCTCAGGTGGACAGACACTGCTTCAGAGAAAGTCAGGAGACCGCCCATTTCCTGAAACTTGGAGATTGGCACACTCCTCGTTCAAACACTGAACCTCAAAGAGAGCTAGCCATGGATTCATTAGTTACCCGTCTCCCTTAAAACAGCTCTCTATTAGGAGAATTCTCTTTTTTGCAAAGGAAATATATGTGATCTGAGTTTGCTCATCTTTTAACAACAAAAAAAAATCCCACTTCTAAATTATTAGAGAACCCCACGTCTTCCTGATGATGCTTTGGGCATTTATTGTATAGCCTGAGAATTCAAGATTGTCATAAATCCCATAATCTCATTTCCAAAAAGGAATAACCAGAGCAGAAGCACCCATGAATCTCCTTTATTACTGACTTTATGGGCTTCCAAACGACAGGAGACATATGGATATGGCTCTGTGCTTCAATCTTAGCATTTCCGTGTATGGGCTTTTATAAATTGGAATATGATGCATTTCTCTACCATTGACTTACAATGAAATGGGGACACTACTGTGTCTTTAATAATGGTCTTAGGATCACGGTGCGTCCTGTTTATATCCACCCAATGTCCAGTCCCTCTATCCTACGACAAAGTGGTGGCTCTCTCCACCCAACGTCCAGTCCCTCTATCCTACGACAAAGTGGTGGCTCTCTCCACCCAATGTCCAGTCCCTCTATCCTACGACAAAGCTCCTTTGAAGACTGCTTCCTCCTTCCCTCAGCAGCCTCTTCTCTGACTGCTCCCCTCCCCGCAGTTCTGCAGGTCCCTGTGGGCTAAGAGCAGGTGCCCGCTGCCCGCCCCTCTGCCCTCGACTTCTCTCACTGCCCCTGCCTCCATCAATACAAACACAGTCTTGCTCAATTCTGTGTATCCTTTCATGTCTCAGTGTAGACGCTGCCAGCTATCTGGGCCAGTGGCTCCCAAACCAGAACCATCACTATCACCTGGAAGCTTGTTAGACGAATCCTCACGTTGCATCCAGAACTATGCAGTGTGAAAGTGGACAGGGGGTCCAGCAATCTACTTGAATAACCCCTTCCCGGGAATCAGCTGCAGGTTAGTGTTCAAGACCCGTTGTTCTCATTCTTCCTCAGAGGTTTAAGATTGGAGCAGGTGCCTGTCCACTAGGCTGACTGCTCTAGTCTGCCAGATACGTTTTTGAGTGTTTATTATGCTGATGCCAGAATACTCGGCCTCCAGGAGAAGGCCTTGGGCACAGCAGTCGTTAGGTCACAGCTTGGGACACCAGTATCCCAGATCAGAGTGCTTGGCCCTGGGAGGCAGCAGGTGGTCGCTCGAGAAGCTGGATGCCCGTCCCCAGCGGGGAGCCCTGGTTGAGTTCCTGCATCTTGGCTGCAGCCTGGCTCAGCCACAGCTGCTGTGGGCACTTAGGAAGGAAATCAGTGGGTGCAAGACCTTTATCGCTCTCTCTGCTTTCTTTTTTTTAAAGATTTATTTATTTTACTTGAAAGTCAGAGTTACAGAGAGAGAGAAGGAGAGACAGAGAGAGAGAGGTCTTCCATCCACTGGTACACTCCCCAATTAGCCACAACGGCTGGAGCTGTGCCGATCCAAAGCCAGGAGCCTCCTCCGGGTCTCCCACGCTGGTGCAGGGGCCCAAGGACTTGAGCCATCTTCTACTGCTATCCCAGGCCACAGCAGAGAGCTGGATCGGAAGTGGAGGAGCCGGGTCTTGAACTGACACCCATATGGGATGCCGGCACTGCAGGCGGCGGCTTTCCCCACTACGCCACAGCGCCGGCCCCTCGCTCTGCTTTTTAAATAAAACACAAATTAATTTTTAAAAGCTTCCAGTAGTGGAACGATTTCAATTTTCAGAACATTCACTTTTTTTTTGGTGATTTTGCAGCAACCCTTTTATTTCAGAATGGAGTAAAAATGGATAAAAATACACATCGTCAAGCCACTATGAACATTTCTTATAAATGGAATCATAAAATATGTAGCCGTTTATGCCTGGCTCCTTTAATTAATACAATGACTTAAGGATTATCCTTAATATAGCATAATTAAGTACTCTGTTTCTTTTTATGGCTGAATAATATTCCATTGTATCAAATTACTACATTTTATTTATCTACTCATTGGCGGATGGACGTTTGAGTTGCTTTCATGTCTTGGCTATCATGAGTATTTTTATAAGTAATATTTGGTATAAGCATTAATTAATATTGCTATGAAATTTGTGTACAATTTTTTTTTTGTGTTGACTGTATTTTCATCCTTACGGACACAGACCTTGGAGTGGGATTACTGGACTCTAATATTTGAGGAACTGCAAACTATTTCATAATATAGCCACACCATCTATAGTCCCATAGGCAATGTATAAAGTGTTCCATTTCTTCATGTCCTTATACCAACAGTTTGCTTGCCATTTTCACGTAGCTATCTTCCAGGGTTTGTGGTGACATCTCACTGTGGTTTGACTTGAATACCTCTCATAACTAATGAAAAGTTAAGCGTATTTTCATGTTCATGAAGACCATTAAATATCTTCTTTGGAAAACCATCAATTCAATTCAATTCAATTCAATTCCTATTTTAACAATTAGGTTGTTTGTCCTCTAATTGTTGAGTCCTAAAATTTTTTAAAATTTATTTATTTGAAAGAGTTACACACAGAGAGAAGGAGAGGCGGGGGGGGGGGGCGAGAAAGTGAGAGAGTTAGAGAGAGAGCGAGTGAGTGAGAGAGGCACTGATCTGAAGCCAGGAACCAGGAGCTTCTTCCAGGTCTCCCATGCAAATGCAGGGGCCCAAGGACTTGGGCCATCTTCTACTGCTTTCCCAGGCCACAGCAGAGAGCTGGATTGGAAGAGGAGCAGCCAGGACTAGAACCAGTGCCCATATGGGATGTGGGCACTTCAGGCAGTGGCTTTACCTGCTATGGCACAGCACTGGCACCCATAAAAATTCTTTACATAATCTGGATACTAGAATTTCCTTAAATAATGAATTTCAAATATTTTCTCCCATCCTGTGAACTTTTTTTACTTTCTTAATAGTGTCCTTTAATTCATAAAAATGCTCAATTTTGACTAAGTCCAACTGATCTTGTTTGTTACTTGTGCTCTTGATATTTCTGCAAGGTTATAAATATTTGTACCTATTTTTTCTTCTTCTCAAGAGTTTTATAGTTTTAACTCCTTTTTTTTTTTTTTTTGACAGGCAGAGTGGACAATGAGAGAGAGACAGACAGACAGAAAGGTCTTCCTTTTGCCGTTGGTTCACCCTCCAATGGCTGCCGCGGCCGGCACGCTGTGGCCGAAGCCAGGAGCCAGGTGCTTCTCCTGGTCTCCCATGGGGTGCAGGGCCCAAGCACCTGGGCCATCCTCCACTGCACTCCCAGGCCACAGCAGAGAGCTGGCCTGGAAGAGGGGCAACCGGGACAGAATCTGGCGCCCCGACCAGGACTAGAACCTGGGGTGCCGGTGCCGCAGCGCCAGCCAGTTTTAACTCTTAAATTTAGGTCTGCGATCCACTTGGAATTAGTTTTTGTAAACGGTGTAAGGCAGAGGTACAGCCTCATTTTTTCATCTTGGAATATCTGGCTGCCCCAGGGTAGAATCAACTTTAAACCATGTCCATCAAATAGTCCTCACAAGGGTCCACAGACCCCGCCCACTTCCCTCCCCTGTGAAATCCTTTCATTACCTGGTTAATGCCACTCTTAGGATCATTGGTTGCTATTCTCACTGTCTTTTATACTACAGTGTCTAAGTGTTTATAGGAGGTGATAATGGGACGAACCAAGGCCTTCAGCAACCAGGTGGTCAACCAGATGCTGCTACAGGGATACACTTGGCTCCCCACCCAGGAGACAGCGGCTTGAGACATCGCCCCATCGCAGCAAAGAGCACCTCGTCGCCCATGTCAGCAGGAAGTAGTTCTAAAGACATCATCGTCCCTCTACCCCTCCTGGACTTTGGGACTAACGTAATCCCATACAACTCCTGCTTTATAGAAAACAAAAGGGGGGAATGTTAGTAAAATGGTGCAGTCTTATCTGTGGCGCCATCTACATCCTGACACCATCCTAGACTCTAGCCCCCACCATTGCTGGAAGCCAGGTGGCCACGTCGCCCAACCACCAATGTCAGCCCCATCCCCATCCTAATGGGATTCCCTGCTCCTACCTCCCAGCCTGCCCATTCCCCCAGTGAGGTTTTAAAAAAGATCTGTTCCTGAACAACTCTCTCTCTCCCTCTCGCTCTCCCTCTCTCCCCCTCTCATGCTCTCCTTCTCCCTCTTTTCCTTCTTCACCCCTTCCCTCCAGTCTGTCAGGTTTCCCCCAATAAACTCTTTCCCTTAAAAAAAAAAAAAGTGGCTATCCAGTTAACCCAGCATCATGGCCAAAATGACTACTCTGTCTCCACTGAACTGTTTCACATCCTGCCCACCACACACACACAGAAATCAACTGACCACAACGTTGACTTTCAATCCTGTTCCACGGACCTATGTCTCTCCCTAGGCCAGTACCACCTTCCTCTTGATTGCTGCAGCTTTGAAGTAAATTAAAAACAAAACAGGAAGTGTGAGTTCTTCGGTTTGTTTTATCAAGCTTATTTTGACTGCTCTGGGTCCTTTGCTCTTATGACTTTTCAGATCAGTTTGTTGATTTCTGACAAAATTTCCTCTGGAGTCACTCCAGTAGTTTGTGTCTTCCTAGGAATATCTGGAAGAGCCATACTTCTGTCACTGAACTGTCTGTCCGACAGTTCAATGGACTAGATACTTGCAAACGCTGGGTGAAGGACTTGAGCAACCGGAGGCCAGGTGAGTGGCTGGCACAGTGGAAGGAACATAGGTAACATCACCTAAAATCACAAGCTTATCAACAGTCAGGCTTAAAGGTAACAGTCTCAACATATCAATCAAAAAGCAGAGCTTGTCCAGCAGATTAGAAAGAAGGAAGGCCCAACAATATGCTTCTTATAAGAAATGCACATTATATATCAAGATAAAAATAGGCTAAAAGTAAAATGATGGAAGCAAAGATATACCACACTAACACAAAACTAGAGGGACCATATTAACATCAACACAGCAGACTTCAGGACAGAGACTAGTAGAAGGCAGGGTGAAGGTCATCATGAGCTCTAAATGTTTACACCTCTGAGAGCAACTTCAAGTGGCAAAGACTGATGGAACCACGATGAGAAAAAAAAATCCCACATCTTCTCTCAGTAACAGAGTGAGCTGAGGGAAAACTGATGAAGATATAAAAGATTTGAAATAACCTTATCAAACAAACCCTTCAAGTCCCCATGGAACAGTTAAACAAGGCAGGTCGTATCCTGAGACATAAAAAAAAAACAAACAAACAAACAAAAAAAACAACCTCAGTATTTTGAAGAGGACTCAAGTCATACAAGGTATGTGCTCTGATCACAGCCCACAGAGAGATCTATGGGAAATCCTTCAGATACGTGGAAACCAAATAACCAGTGGATCAAAAAACAAACAAGTCAGGATCACTTGGAACTCTCTGTAAATGAAAACACAATTGAGTTTAGTTTTTTTGACTGGACACTGCGAAGGCTGGGTGAGGGGCAGCAGAGTAACCAGGTCCCAGGTGACCCATGGCACATTGGAAAGATCATCAATATATCCATGGAAAAACAACCCAAGTCCCTGACTCTGAGCCCAGACAGCAGCAGGCGGGAGACAGCAGCAGGCAGCAGCTTGTGGAAGCAGAGTGTTGGCCTTTAAGACAGCTTGGCTTCCCTCCTTTTTCTTATTTCTTTTTTTTTTTTTTTGCATAAAGGAAATAATCTTATTTCTTAGTTGCTTATCTGCTTCACACAAGGGTGAGCAATATTTCCACTACGTGGTGTATAAAATTGGGACAGACAGTTGCTAACAAAGAACTTTAGGCTAATAAATTAGCATCTACTGTCTGAGAAGTACTATTTCTGAACTACTAGATAGGTTTTAGTTTGTTATTTTAAAATTGATTAGAAAACACACCTATGCATATACGCACAGACCAAGTTAAAACCCTAACAACCGGAGTAACAAAATATCTCTTGTATCAAACATGGATATAGCCCTTAAATTAAATACACCAATGCAAGCCTCTTTTTAGAAACCTAGAAGTAAAACGATGTTGTAATCACATCATATAATATATGAACATGTTTAAAAAGAGGAACTCAATATTGAAAATGTTTGAGTGCAAATGTTATAAAATAAAGTGTATTTCAAAGGTATGTGTCATACAACAAAGCAGACAGGACACATGAAGTCAGACAGAGTAAGGAAAGCATGGAGTCTCCCAAGTTTTCTGAGTGAACTGCGTTCCTGTTTCACTCACATGTAGCAGTCAATATGTTCTGGAAGTACAATGAAAGCAAATTTTCCTTTTATTTCAACTGTTATTCAAAAGGTTCTCTCTGATATCAGATTCTCTACGAATACAGCCGCCCCTCGACTTACAGTTGGGTTACGTCCAGCAACACCCATCCTAAGGTGAAACTATCAAATGTTGAAATGCACTGATTGCCCTTGCCTACTGAACACCCTGGCTCAGCGACACGTTTCACTACAGAGCCTGCATCGGTTTGCCTCTTGGCCGCGGGGCAGGCTGGGAGCTGTGCTCATCGCTGCCACCCAGCACTGGAAGGGAATACCTCACCATCCATCGCCAGCCAGGGAAGAAATCAAAGTCCAGCACTTCAGTGGAGTTTCCACTGAGTGACGGTCTGCACAGAGGTCTGGCTGATCAACTACGTCTTTGTTAACATTCTGGAGCTTCGGGGTGCTGTTTTATGGTTCTGAGAGGGATTCCCAACAGCTAACGAGGGCCTGGGTGCTGGAGACAGACTGGGAGTGTGCCAAGGAGGGAGAGGGGCGTGCCGGGCACAGAAGGTGCCGCCTCTTGGTTCTCAGGCTTCCGAGGCCTCCCTCCAGGGATACAAGTGCTGAGAATGACCCAGACGTAGGGCCTTCAGCGCTGCAGACTAACTACACTGTTTCTGAGAACGAGCTCGGATCAGGGGAGCACACAGGTACTTCTGTATGTGCACGGGTCTCGTAGGGTCCATGCCACGCCAAGGCTTCCTTCAGCAGTGCAATTATGAAGTCGATTAATACTCGCAAGGAGCCAAATGACTGCTGATGTTTCCTGTTCCATCCAACATGATACAAAATGGTCACTCTGTCTGTAGCGGGGCTGTTTAAGTGCCCATCTCAGAAAGCCCAGGGTGACCCATAATGAGGTGACAAAAGAGGAAGGCAAAGCCACTTAGAAAACCCTACTTTTTGGTCAATTGCTTCGAGTGCCAGTATTAGAGTTAATTCTGGAAGAGCAATGTACACCCTTCAGCCTCTGAGAGTTCGGGTTGAGCACGTCACCTCTCTGGGAGGCACCTGGCTACGGCACTAAGACTCGAGAAGCTCTGATGGGTCCAAGGTGAGGCTCATTCACCTGGGACACAACTTCCAGTGCACCTCCCAGGGTACAGAACTTTCTGTAGCTTTGACATTTGCTCAGCTTCCTGTCCAAACAGTACCTGAAATCAGACCGGGAAAGTGATAGTCCTCGGAAGCTTAGAAATGAGTCCCTATTTTTCTGATGAATAAAGTGGTTCTTTAAAAAATTCTTTTGAATGCATGTGAAATCAGAGAGACAGAGACCAAGACGGGGTGGGGGGGATCTTTCATCAGTTTGTTGGTTCACTCCCCAAATGCCAGGGCTAGGGCAGTCCAAATGCGGGGATCCTGGAATTCAATCCAGGACTCTACATGGGTGGCAGGGACCCTGGTACCTGGGCCATCACCTGTTGTCTCTCAGGGTGTGCTTCAGCAGGAGGCTGCATTGGAAGTGGGGCTGGGACTTGAACTCAGCCGCTCTCATATGGCATGTGGGCATCCCAGGCAGTATCTAAGAGCTGTGCCAAACACCCATCCCAACGTGGGTCTCAAATGTCCCTAGGAGTAACACTGCACTTGAACGTGTTCTGCACCCCAGAGTAAGCGCCAGTAGAGACAAGAAACCACGGTGAACTCAGCAGAAGGGCCTGGCAGCCCTATTGTTAGCAGCATCAGACGGGGAGCCTTTGCCACTCCCCAGTCAGAACGCAGTGTGCACAGCTCCTGGTTCAAGGCTACTTCACGGGTTAATATGACGGAGGTGGTCCCTGGCTCCGTTTCCTTTCAATTTAAAAACATTTCCTCAGGGCCGGGGCACCGCTGGCTTACTAGGCTAATCTTCCACCTGCAGTGCCGGCACCCCAGGGTTCTAGTGCCGGTTGGGGTGCCAGTTCTGTCCCGGTTGCTCCTCTTCCAGGCCAGCTCTCTGCTGTGGCCCGGGAAGGCAGTGGAGGATGGCCCAGGTCCTTGGGCCCTGCACCCGCATGGGAGACCAGGAGGAAGCACCTGGCTCCTGGCTTCGGATCGGTGCAACGCACCAGCCGTAGCAGCCATTTGGGGGGTGAACCAACGGAAAAAGGAAGACCTTTCTTTCTGTCTCACTCTCTCACTGTCTAACTCTGTCTATCAAAAAAAAAAAAAAAAAAAAAAAGACATTTTCTCAGTTTGCTTCCTGAAAATATACCTAGCTTTTCTTAACTAAGAGCTACTGCCGTGCTCCAAGGTGGCAGAATAGCGACAGGGTGGTCTGATTTAGGCCGGGCGAAATTAATATTAAAAAAAGTGGAGAGAGTCCACTCTCAGGGGCACCTGCAGTAGGAGGTCCTGCAAAGGCAGCAGAAACAGCCCAGACCTGTGCGGAAGGAGCAGACACGCAGAAAGGTGCAACCAGACAGAAGACCAGCCGCCTGCATTGGGGAAGGCGCCCACCCAGGCAAACCAGGTGCGATTGGATTGCACGGGCCTGTACCGCTGTTGATACAGTGGGAGGGAGAGCTTAGTGAACTGCCCCTTTTTGAGTTGGCCCGGATCCCTCAGGACAGCAGGGTGACTGCTCACCCAGGGCGGTGGTGGGAGGGTGTTCACAGCAATTAGTGCCTACATCAACAAACTAGAAAGTCACTAAATAAGTGAGCTATCAATGCATCTCAAGGATCTAAAAAACAACAGCAAACAAAACCTAAAACTAGTAGGAGAAAATAAATAATTAAAATTAGAGAAGAAATAAACAAAATTGAAACAAAAAATACAAAAGATCAACAAAACAAAAAGATGTTTTTTCAAAAAATAAAAAAACTGACATACCATTGGCCCAATGGAAAAAAAAAAAAAGAAGACCCAAAACAACTAAATCAGAGATGAAAAAGGAAATGTAACAATAGACACTATAGAAATAAAAAGAAGCATCAGGAATTACTACAGAGAACTATTTTCCAACAAATTGGGAAACCCAGAAGAAATGGACAGATTCATGAACACATACAGTCTACCAAGATTGAGTCATGAAGACACAGAAAACTTTAATAGACCAATAATAACCAAGATAGAGATTGGATCAGTAATAAAGACCCTCCCAACAAAGAAAAGCATAGGACCGGATGGCTTCACTGCTGAATTCTACCAGACATTTAAAGAACTCCAATTCTTCTCAAGCTATTCAAAACAACCGAAAGGGAGGGAATCCTCCCAAATTCCTTATATGAAGCCAGCATCACCTTAATTCCTAAGCCAAAAAGAAGATATGGCAGAGAAAGAGAGCTATAGACCAATATCTCTGATGAACACAGATGCAAAAATCCTCAAGAAAATACTAGCCAACTGAATCCAACAACACCTCAGAAAGATCATTCACCTGGACCAAACAGGATTTATCCCTGGTATGGTTCAACATCTAAAAATCAGTAAGTATGATAAACCACATTAACAAGCTGAAGACCAAAATCCATCTGATTATCTCAATAGATGCAGAGAAAGCATTTGACAAAATTCAACATCCTGTTATGATTAAAACCTTCAACAAATTGGGTATAGAAGGAACGTTCCTCAACATGATCAAGGCAATTTATAACAGACCCACAGCCAGCGTCCTACTTAACGGGGAAAAACTGGAGGCATTCCCATAAGATCCAGAATGAAACAAGGACATCCATTTTCACCACTGCTATTTAATATAGTCCTGGACGTTTTAGCCAGAGCCATCAGGCCAAGAAAAAGACATCAAAGGGATACAAATAGGGAAGGAGGAAGTCAAACTATCCCTATTGCTGACGGCATGATTCTATATACAGGGGATCCAAAAGACTCCATGGAGAGACTATTGGAACTCATAAAAGAGTTTGGTAAAGTATCAGGACATAAAATCAACACACAAAAATCAATAGCCTTTGTATACACAGACAATGCCATAGCTGAGAAAGAACTTCTAAGAACAATCCCGTTCACAATAGCTACAAAAAGTTAAATATCTTGGAATAAATTTAACCAAGGACATCAAAGATCTCTGCTGAAAATTACAGAACATTAAAGAAAGAAATAGAGGACATAAAAAAGTGGAAAAAAATCTTACGTTTTCATGGACTAGAAGAATCAACTTCTTCAAAATGTCCATACTACTAAAAGCAATGTATAGATTCAATGTGATCCCAGTCAAAATACCAACAACATTTTTCTCAGATCTAGAAAAATGATGCTAAAATTAACATGGAAACACAAGAGACGCCAAATAGCTAATGTAATCTTAAACAATAAAACAAAGCTGGAGGCATCACAACACCAGACCTCGAGACTCACGACAGGGCAGTTACAATCAAGACAGCCTGGCACTGCACAAAAACAGACATGGAGACCAATGGAACAGAATAGAAACCCCACACCTACAGCCAACTTATCTTTGACAAAGAAGCAAAAATCAACCCCTGGAGCCAAGACAGTCTCTTTAACAAATGGTGCTTGGAAGACTGGATCTCCAGTATGCAGGTGAAACAAGACCCCTACTTTACATCTTACACAGAAATCCACTCAAAATGGATCAGAGACCTAAATCGACAATGGGATACCATCAAATTACTAGAAAACACCAGGGACATTCTACAAGACATTGACATAGGGAAAGAGTTCTTGGAAAAGACCCCAGAAACACAGGCAGTCAAAGCCAAAATTAACAAGGGGGATTACATCACACTGAGAAGCTTCTGCACTGCAAAACACTCAGCAAAGTGAAGAGGCAACCAACAGAATGGGAGAAAGACTTGCAAACTACACAACTGACAAAGGATTAACTTCCAGCATCTATGAAGAGCTCAAGAAACTCAATAACCACAAAACAAATGACCTAGTCAAGACATGGGCATAGAACCTGAACAGACATTTTTCACGACAGGAAATTCAAATGGCCAATAGACACATGTAAAAGCAGTTGGCGCCACGGCTCACTAAGCTAATCCTCTGCCTTGCGATGCCGGCACACTGGGTTCTAGTCCTGGTTGGGGCACTGGATTCTGTCCTGGTTGCCCCTCTTCCAGGCCAGCTCTCTGCTGTGGCCCGGGAGTGCAGTGGAGGATGGCCCAGGTGCTTGGGCCCTGCACCCCATGGGAGACCAGGAGAAGCACCTGGTTCCTGGCTTTGGATCAGTGCCATGCGCCGGCCGAGGCAGCCATTGGAGGGTGAACCAACAGCAAAAGGAAGACCTTTCTCTCTGTCTCACTCTCTCACTGTCCACTCTGCCTATCAAAAAAAAAAAAAAAAAAAAAAGACACGTGTAAAAATGCTCAAGATCACTAGCCATCAGGGAAATGCAAATCAAAACCACAGTGAGGTTTCACCTCACCCCATTAGAATGGCTCTCATACAGAAATCAATAAACAACAAATGCTGATGAGGATGTAGGGAGGAGCGTAGCTTAATCCACTGTTGGTGGGAATGTAAACTGGCATAGCCACTGTGGAAGACAGTGTGGGGATCTCTCAGAGAGCTGAAAACAGCCCTACCATAAGACCCAGGCATCCCACTCCTGGGAATTTATCCAAAGGAAATGAAATCAGCATATGAAAGAGTGATCTGCACCCCCATGTTCATTTCAGTTCAATTTACAATAGCTAAGATATGGAATCAATGCAGATGGCCATCAGCTGAAGACTGGATAAAGAAATTATGGTATATATACACTATGGAATACTATACTGCAGTAAAAAAATGAAATGCCATCATTTGCAACAAAATGGATGTAACTGGCAACCATTATACTTAGTGAAACAAGCCAGTCACAAAAAGACAAATACCATATGGTCTCTCTGATCTGTGGTGACCAATAGAGTACTTAAAATGTAATCCTTAGGAGTGAAACTGACACTCTGAGAGGCACTGATTTTGAACAGCTCTTGCCTTGACTGTTGAGGGACAATGTTTTTCTTGTTTGCTTGGTTTTGTTCGTTTCTTCATCTTAATTGGTGAACTCTCTGCTTAGTGTAGGGTTAATCTTGTGAGTACAAAAATTAACTGAAAATTGATCTTTGTAAAAAGTAAGAATGGGAAAGGAAGAGGGAGGAGGAAGAAATGCAGGAGTAAGGGGGGGGGGGGATGAGGAGGGGGGTAAGAATCATCACGTTCCCAAGTCTGTCTGTATTAAGTTCATAAAGTTGTATTCCTTAAAATAAAAAAAATTTAAAAAAAAGAGCTACTGCCTCCCAAAGATTCTTAAACCGACAGCTAACCACCCAACACCTGGCCTGGCTGGTACTGTGTGCCTACACACACCCGTGCACACGCTAGATGTCCTTCCTGGTCGCATTACATCATTCATGTATTAAGACAGGTCTGTGGCTGCTGAAGGAAACGCCTGCTTCTACATGGACGGTGCTTATCTCTGCCTCCTCCAATCCTTTGTTTCCTTATGTTCTGTACTGATAGGTAAACCCTGTCCTCTCTCGCGCCCTCTCTCCTTTCCTCCCTCAGCCATCCCTCCCTCCTCCGGAAGGGGGAAATTTCTGGGTTCAAATAAAGTGCTCGGCGTGAATGGCCTGCCAACAAGGCATGCACTGTCATTGGAGGATGTAAGGCAACGATAAAGACCACTAAAAGCTTGTCTGTCTCCCCTCGTCACAAAGCCTGGAGATTCCAAACAAGGCTGGTGCAGGAACTCTGCTCCCTGAAGGGCACCACTCCACCCCTGGATGGAGCGTGGGCAAGGCTGGCCGCAGCGTCTCCATTTGATACATGATACACAGTGGCTCTGGCTAAGTCAAAGGACATCAGTGAAGGACTTAGCGATCACACACACAGAACCAGGGCTCAGCTCCAGGAAGGACCTCAACACATGGCACAGAGACTCATGGACTTCAGGATAAGGAGACATCCCCACCCCAGGGGTCTATGGAAGGGGAGAGAGCACTTTGGCTCAGTGCACCAGGCCATGCTGGCCCTGCGGAGGAACCACAGCCTGATGAACTTGACTTCCCCGTGTGGCGACTGGAGCCTCCCAGATGGCCAGCTCTGCTTCTGTCCTCCTTCCTCTCCTCCTCCCTGGATGTGAGTGATGTGCGTTACCAGCTAACCTTGTACGTTTGTGTTTGACCAGTAAATCGAACATGGTGGAAAGACACACACCTGTGTGGTCACATTCCTGGGAGAAAATATCTCTCGGCCAGGTTTCCCGTGTTTGAATGCACTACAACCCTCCCATCAACTCGTACATCCCCATGTTGCATTGTGGATCATCCTGGGCACTATCATGGGAGTCTCTGACCTATGACCCTCAAAGGTGGGGGCAGTCCACCATGGAGAAAAGGAGGCAACTGGGTAAAAAGTGGATGAGCCCTTTAAGCTTCCATCCAGACTCAGAGCGGCGGTTCTGGAGAGAGAGTGAGAACCCCGTACTTCTTCAGGTCAGTCTCAAGCTTCCGTCACGGCAGGAATTCTGCAAACACAGCAGCCGCTCAGGGAGAGACCAGGAGGTAGAGGAAGACTTTTAGCCCTTCCACGAGGCCTTAGGGAACTAGGGAACGGCTGACACAAACACAAGCTCCGGTCTGTCCCGGCTATCCTGTCTCGGGGGGCCGTTACAGTCGCTTTCATACACCCATCCTTGGAGTTTCCTGCCTTGGGAGGTCTAACTTAGTATTTTTGGAAAATAGTCAGTTCTAACTTAGTTTTAGGTTTTTGGCTTTTTTGTTTGTTTGTTTGTTTAGTTTAATCTTGATATAAAAAAACAAACCCGCCCTCTGAAATGGGGCTGCGGGATTCAAGAAGCATCACTTTTCCACTCAGACGGCTTCCATCCCTCAAGCTACCCCAAATCAGGCCCTTCCAGAGCGAGTCTTTCAGCTGTGACCACCCACATCCTGCTGGCATAGTCTCTTTCTGCCCAATTCAGTCATAGCTTCTGTGGTTTGCAACAAAAAATCCCGCTTGATACACTGACAGGGGGCTATGGCAACTTCACAGAACATGGAATGATAAATTTGTTTGGGTGCAACATTTCTGAAATCCATGCCTAGATTTCTGCCATAATGTGCATGATCTGCAAACATTTTTAGGTTTTAACTGATTAATATAAAGAGAACAGATTTCCTGCATTTCATAGACACCATTCCAAGAATAGAACCACACCTTCCTCCCTCACTTGTCCTCCTTCCATTATTTTTCTTTTAATTCTTTTGCAGTAACATGCTTTCAATTTACTTTATAATGGGAGGCTTAATGCTCTTCTAAATGAAGAGTTCTGCAAGTAAAAAGTGGAAAGATTCCTGTTCTGGAGGAAGACAGACAAGGGTCAGAAACAATCATCAAATCACAAGATGTCAATTTTGCTCCTGTACATTCAGTTTGTTTGGTATTCTATAGATGAGCGACTACAAACTTTTGAAGCCCCCTCTTATGTTCAAATTACATTTCTTCCTTATATGCTTATAGGTGAGATATTAAAGTATTTTAAAAATTTTTGCATATTTTATTTCACACATTTGAAATATTTCTACAGAAAAAAAATTCCTTCATGTGGAATGCAGAACCAAAAGGCGTGTGCATTTGTAATTCTGAGAGATGTTACTGTAATTTTAAAGTATACTCTAATTTGCACTTTCACTTGCAATGTGTTCAGAGTTCCTGATTTCCCACATTCTCTTTTTTTAAGTTATACAAGTTTTATATATATCTGTACCCCATGTTCACAGCAGCACAATTTACAATAGCTAAGATACCGAATCAACTCAGATGTCCATCAACTGATGACTGGATTAAGAAACTATGATACGCACACACACACACACACACACACCACATACCATGGAGTACTACTCAGCTGTTAAAAGGAAACCCAAAATTCTCTCTTTTTCAACAAGATGGTCAGAATTGGAAGCCATTATACTTAATGAAATAAGCCAAGAGACAGATATCATGTTTTCCCTGATTTGGTGTCACAAATATAGATGATTGTTTACAGCCCTCGTCTCTTCCATTGAGGAACAAGGTTCTGTTCTGTTTTGCTTTGTTTTGTTCTCTTTCTCTTCATACTATTTGTTGAACTCCTTTACTGATAGTGGGGTTAACTATACTATCATTAAATATACTAATTCTGTATACATGAGATATTAAAGCATTTTATAGATGAGAAAACCAATTCTCAGATGTTAAAGTAATTTACCAACTCAGTCACATAAATAGGCTATAGCAATTTGGATTTCTCACAAATTGTCTTTCCTGTCTACCATGCCTTTATGAAAGCTTAGGAGTCCTTCCTTGGGGATACACACTGTTTAAATCTAAGAGATACCAGGCAAAAAAACACCCAGTGTGGCTCCATTCACTGTAACCACCCACCCATTCGTCCATTCACCACATAGCTGGATCATGACATGGTCAAGTACAGCTTCCAACATGGGAGATGCAAGGTTGCATCAGCCGGTGCAAACTTCAGGCTGCTCAGATTCTCCTGGGAGGCTGGTGGTTCAGTTTACAGAACGCAACAATATTGGAGTCAGTTAAACTTAAGAAATATGGGGGGGGGATCTGAATAGTGAAGCCACATGGTTCACACAGGATGAGAATAACCAGCCCATTACATTGGAAATTGTTTCCATGTGGGGCTGGTGCTGTGGTGTAGCAAGTAAAGCCGCCACCTGTAGTGTCAACATCCCATATGGGTTCCGGTTCGAGTCCCAGCTGCTCCACTTCTGATCCAGCTCTCTGCTATGGCCTGGGAAAGCAGTGGAAGATGGCCCAAGTGCTTGGGCCCCTACAGAAGACCTGGAAGAAGTTCCTGGCTCCTGGCTTTGGATCATCCCAGCTCTGGCCATTATAGCCATCTGGGGAGTGAACCAGCAGATGGAAGACTTCTCTCCCTTCTCTGCCTCTCTGTAACTCTGCCTTTCAAATAAAAATAAAACAAATCTTTAAAAAATAAATAATTTCCATGCAGTTTAAGCCTCCAGTGAAGAGACTTTTCACTGGAATGACTTCTGAAGACACAGAGAGAAAATACTGTTCACTTGTTCACTCCGGTCTGAGATGATGATGGCACCTGGTTTCCCAAATTCCCATCATCTGTGTGCCACGTTGGGGATTTCAGTGGTATCTGTGCAGCAACCACCATTTTCTTTAAGTCAAATGCTATTTATAGCTTTGAAATATTTTAAAGGAAACTTGAGCTAGCCACCTTATCCATGAAAAGCCGCTAGCTAACCAACGGCAAAAGGAAGACCTTTCTCTCTCTCTCTCTCTCTCACTGTCCACTCTGCCTGTCAAAAAAAAAAAAAAAAAATGGATACATTGAAACAAAGCTACTGAGTCTGACCGAGCTGCGACAGCAGTGGAAGCTCTGAGCTGGAAGCCCGAGTCTCCTGTTGCAGACACAAGTTAGCAACTGCTCAGCAGGTGTGAAAGAGCCACTCGCTCTGCACTAGCCTTTCTTCTGGAGCTAGTCAGAAGGACTGAAAGAGAACCGGAATGGAAGCATTTTCTCACGGCACAATTTGGTGCTATTTAATGACGTGCCGGCACCCCCTCCCTTACAAGCATCTCCTTGAAGCCCGCGGGGTTATGTGCTCCTGACTCTAGGGAACACACAGAGACAGCGCCGAGTGAGTCAGGAGATTCCCACCAGGTTGAGTGTGGGAGAGCTATGGACGTGGCCGTCATGTCCGCACCCAGCACTGTCACTCACGCACTCATCGCTAGTATGTGCTCAGTCCCTGCCACGCATCTCGGGGCTTTCTAGAGAGGAGATGCATTGTGTTGCCTCCTCCTTCCTGGTAGCTCAGGGCATGCACAGTGCTGCTGACAGTCACTGGGGCACACTGGTTAAGGAGGAAGATCGAGAACACTTGATTTTTCGAAGTTGACCCAGGAACACCTTGGTGGCCCTGGGGCCTGGAGCCTGGGAAATAGGAAGGGGTTTCTCTGTGGTAAGCGCAAATGTCTACGTCATAGGATTCCAGGGTAGCTCTGGATGTGTACCTCTCCCGTCTGTGTATCCCTTCTGCTTCACTGTCTAAACTTGTTTGCTATTCGGAATTAAACTTTCCATAACCAAGGGCACATTTAAGACATATTGTTCAATTTGGTTATAGTAAAGATTTCTCCAGAGAATCCAAAAGATGATGCCTTGAAAGTGAAAAGCAGGTGTAATCTCGTTACCTACATCCTTGAAATGGACCACATACGCGGACAGTCCTGAAGCATTCGGCCCAACGGGCTGGTCCTCCCACTGCAGTGAAGTCTCGGGACACATAACATACCTGTGAAGCTTAAGAGTGACAGTTCCATACACGGTGGCAAACCCAAGAAGACGTGTCCATCTGAGAAGAATGCAGCGAAATGTGCTTGGCTCGAAGTACAGAATGACCACCTGTGGGAGGGGAGCAGAACGGAAAACCTTCAGTGTCAGCTGACGACCCACCTGCCACGGCCGGAGCTTTGACACCTGACGTTCACACACAGCCCCCATTTGGGTAATCTAGCAAATGCTGCTTTGCTCATTTGCTGTCCAGAGCAAACAACTACAGAGCCTCCCTACTGCTCCTAAGTCAAATCTGAATCCTTTCCATCACCTTTTTTTTTTTTTAATTTTTTGACAGGCAGAGTGAACAGTGAGAGAGAGAGACAGAGAGAAAGGTCTTCCTTTGCCGTTGGTTCACCCTCCAATGGCCGCCGCGGCCAGCGCGCTGCGGCCGGCGTACCGCACTGATCCGATGGCAGGAGCCAGGAGCCAGGTGCTTTTCCTGGTCTCCCATGGGGTGCAGGGCCCAAGCACCTGGGCCATCCTCCACTGCACTCCCGGGCCACAGCAGAGAGCTGGCCTGGAAGAGGGTCAACCGGGACAGAATCCGGCGCCCCAACCGGGACTAGAACCCGGTGTGCCGGCGCTGCTAGGCGGAGGATTAGCCTAGTGAGCCGCGGCGCCGGCCTTCCATCCACCTTTTGAGAGTTTCTACCAACTGTCTCTACATCTGTGGTGTGTCTGGGTTTATCGCCATGACTTCCCAACATGGGCAAGCCAGGCCAGTGGCTCCCTTGGCCATTCTCCACTGGAGCCTGGCTTCTTCCCACCTCCACCCTTCTGGCAACACCATTCCCCTGTCTGGAATGGCCCCGATGAGATGGCTCGGTGCTGCATCCCTTCTTCACTACGTAACTTTGCATTGGGTTCAGTGATCTCACGAACTCCTCACTTCTTGCCATGGGGTTTTCATTCAACAAATATCAATGGAGCATTTACCATGAGCCAGGAACTGGGCTGCAAGATGCAAATACAAGCTACCAAGGCCAGTGAGAAGAAGGCACCCTACAACCTTCTACATGCTACTGTGCAGCCATGAGCAAGCCTGTTAGAATCAGAGTTGGTTTGGCCCTACATAGTGAGCCATGTACAGTGGTGCAGAAGGCTTGATGCTGTTGAAACGTGTAGACGTTCAATCTTCTACCTGAACTGGTTTTACTGAAGGTGACACCATTCTAACAAAATATACCCACTGCCTACACCTGAGCTTTGCTTTGGTTTCTCATACCAGAGACTTGAGGATTGTTGGGGGCCATGTGGTGGAGACTATTTTACAAATGGAGCCTCTCTCTCCAGCAGTACCAAGAGTGTCAATACTAAAACTTTGTCCTGGTAGTTCTCAAATATGTCCACTGTATAAAGACATCAAACCAGGATAAAATTCTCACAGAGCAGGGAAAACACCCGACAATAGTGTCAAGGACAATTAATG